>NC_083243.1:108739623-109989623 GCF_032191835.1 Heteronotia binoei | reverse complement strand
TCCAAATGAATGCAGTTGCTTTGGTCAACCAACAGGATTAACCTATGAATGATCTACAATACCTGGAAACCCACCAACACTAGGTAAGATAATGATCCCCCAGTTTCCTGCTGGAACAAAACCAATAGAATAACTAGAAGAAAGGCATCATTGTTGATATATTTAGGTACTATTGAATTAAAAAGCAACATACAGAAACACATATAGCAGGGGTGGCCAAATTGTGACTCAGGAGTCACATGTGATTCTTTCACACATATCGTGTGGCTCTCAAAGCCCCCACCACCCCATTGACCAGCTTGGAGAAAGCATTTCTCTCTTTAAACCACTTCACCAGGTGGCAGCTTGGAGAATGCATTTAAAGTGAAAGTTGCTTTCTACCTTTCCCTCCCTCCCCCATCTTCCTTCCTTCCTTCCTTCCTTCCTTCCTTCCTTCCTTCCTTCCTTCCTTCCTTCCTTCCTTCCTTCCTTCCTTCCTTCCCTCAAACATCTGACACTTATTCTATGTGGCTCTTACTTTAAGCAAATTTGGCCACCACAGGCATATAGCACACTATCAAAATAATGAGGGGGTACTTAATTCTGTGTTATTTAAAGTTAAGTAAAATCAATGAGAAAATGCATAGTCATCAATACATAGTCATAGTCATCAATGAAAAATCTACTGTATGGTAATATATTCTAGTTTATTGTTTCTCTTTAGTAAAATTTGTTCCATATATGACCACATTCATTTGCTATGTTTATCAGCTGCTGCTGCTTGGCATTCTTTTCCATTTTCTACTTTATTTGCCCTTACTGCTATGTAATATGTAATTTGTCCTTATTGCTATGTAATATTGAGAGGAGTAAAATAACGAAATGAACTGAAACAAACAGAAGGCCATTACAACAGTAGAGATTAATAGCAATAGAGACTAATAAGTAGCAAGTATGCAGGCATAATCAAGTAATGAATATTATCCGACACACCTCACTTAGGAGAAGGGTACATTTAAATGCACATGCAATGTATGTACTAGAAGGGGTACATATCAAGGAGGGAGTATGAAATAGGCGGTCGGATAGGCTGTACCTTCTGAGTACCTCAGCCTATGAGGAAAGAAGGAGGGACTCATCGGCTGGGAGTAGAGGATACAAGGGCATGTATGGAACTGATCAGGGAGCTCGTTGCAAAGCGACTCTCCTCTTTTTTATATCAATGAAGTTGTATATTTTAAAGAAGACTCCCAACTGAAAGCTCTTTTTCTTTGAATCTCCTGGAGGGGCCAGGAGAGGCAGACACATTGTCCCTGACAATATGATTGTTACAGGTGATCCATGTGACTTTTATTTATTTTATTCTTGAAATTGTTTTTCTTTAGTAAAATTTGTTTCATACATGACCATATTCATTTGGTATGTTTATCAGCTGCTATTTCTTGACATTCTTTTCCATTTTCTACTTTATTTGTCGTTACTGCTATGTAATACGTAATTTGCCCTTATTGCTATGTAATATGATTGTTAGAGGTGATCCATGTGACTTTTATTTATTTTATTCATGAAAATATTTATCTTTGAGTTTGGCAACAGTGTCATGCTGTATATCAGATGAGGTGATATCATCATTTTCACAGATAGAACGAGGACAGTCAATGGAATCAAAAATTAGGAAAGCCAGGAAGTTCAACAACTGTGTGAGGAAGGGGGGAAATGGTCACCAAATTAGAGATAATCCTCTTGTTGGAAGAGTAATTGCTAATGTGGCAATACACAGGGTGGCCTTACAATGGCTTTTCTCCTTTTTCCATGGTCAGGGACAGAGGGTGGTGCAAGGGGAGGATGTGTCCACTAGTTACCCCCTAAAGTGTGCAGCCCTTCAGGGGGCACTCCTCTCCTCGATGTTGTTTAACATCTATATGTGCCCTCTTGCCCAACTGGCATGGAGTTTTGGGCTTGGGTGTCATCAGTATACAGCCCACCATGGCCATTGTCCCACAATCTCTGGCTGAGGGATTTGAGGCCATGGTGGACTGACTCAGAAAAAGCAGACTGAAGTTGAATCCATCAAAGATGGAGGTTTTGTGGCTGGGGTACCAGGACTGGAGCTGGAGCATATATTACTATAATGGACTAATGCAGTTAGCCTGGTATCTGGGAACAGCTTACATTGATTGGCTGAGCAGCAGCAATGATTAAAAAATGTATCAGTTTTGAGAATGCTTGCAGAGTGAGGAAAAAATACCTCACAGAGCTAGTTCTTTTGGAGTACTGAAGCAGTTCAGAGTTGGGAAATACCTCTGGTGTTAGTTCAGTCTGGGGACTGAGGAAAACAGTTGTGAAAATCAACTAGAAAGGAACTGAGGCAGCTTGTAGGCCGAGTTCCTTGTAAGTCAGAACTGGGTTTGGAGTTCTGTCTGAGAGAGTGAGAGCGCTATCATGGGGAAACTCTGACTGGAAGCAGAGAAGAAGACTCTGCTGAGTAGTCCTGTCAGCACATCAAGGCAGACTCCTGCTTTAATTAAGAGCACCAACACACACAGAAACTGGTACTAAATCCTTGTGGCTGAGAATAAATCCCAGGATACAGACAGGAAAACTAGCTGGGTGGGACTGAGACACAGGATTGAGGGGCTTGGTAGTAACACTAAAAGGTGTGAGTCCTGTATGCTAGTGAAGGAATGTCTGTGAGGGGATTTATCTGGCACAAGTCAGAAGTCCTCAGTGTGAATGACAAAGAGTATTTTGGGGGTTCAGAAGCCCAAGTTTAGGATTATAATCCATCACTGTACAAGAGTGTTCCTAGTACTAAGTAAGCACTGCCTGCCTGCTTATAGTTTTTATATATATTTTAAAGCTCTGCCTGCCTTTTAAGAATCTAGTTAGCTTTACAAATCTTCTGCCAGTATTTTTATATTAATTCAGCCTGCCCAATCTCTGGTGTTATAGATGGTCTGGTCTTTGTTAAACATCTGCCTGCCAATTGATTTGTCTATATAAACCCAATTAATATTATTTTACTCCCCCCCCTTTTATAATCCAATAAACATATATTTTGGGTTTAAATTTGAAATCATTTGGTGCCTAGTTTATTTCTGATGGGATTTCAGTGTGTGTGCCTGAGGTTCTGGGAGGAGGCCACAGGAAAAATTTATAGTGGTCACTGACCCAAGATGACCCTGACTGGTTCTTCACAATTACTAACCCTTGATGGGGGCACCCCTTACATTGGCACAGTCCGTGTAGAGTCTGGGAATGACATTGGATACCTTCCTTTCTATGGAGGTTCAGGTCACACATATTGCCAAGGTGGTGTTTTACCACCTTCACCAAGCCTGGCAATTGGTTTTCCTCCTGTCTTGTTCAGATATGGTCACAGTAATCCATGTGACAGTCACCCCCAGGCTAGACTATTGTATCTTGCTATATGCTGCCCTACCCCAGGTCTGACCCAAAAGCTCCAATTGGTCCAGAATGTGGCAGTGTGAGTCCTGATGGAAATGCCATGGACAGAGTAGCTGGTGAAGCACAGGTTGAATATACCATGTCAGATTCAAAGTTTTGGTTATGTCCTTAAAGGGCTTGAGCAGTCCGGGACCAACTTACCTGCAGGACTGCTATGTCCCTGGAAGAGCATTACTCTGTACTAGTAAAAACTTGTTAGTGATCCCCAGCCCCAAAGAGGTCTAGCTGTCCTTGACAAGGGTCAGGGCTTTTTCAGTCCTGGCCCTGACCTAGTGGAACCCTCTGCCAACTGACACCAGAGCCCTGAGGAATTTTTTGCAATTCCTCAGGGCATGTAAAGCAGAGATGTTATGCCAGGCTTTCGTGTAATGACAGTAACAGTTGCCAAACTGGCACCTCACTTTTCAGCCTTCTGGACTACCCCCCTCCTCACTATGATGGAATAGCAGAAATTGACAAGACACCTTCAGGGAATTTGTAAGATGCAATGTATTTTAGCTGGAATGTTTTGTTGTTTTAAACCTATGTATCTTGGTTGTTGTAAGCATTTCAGGGCCATACTTAATGATCTTCCCTGTAGAATTAATCAATCCTTTCTCCTTATTCAGTGCCCCATGAGCATCTCTCGGCTTGACTTTGCGAACCAAGATTTAAGAAGGGTGCAGTAGTCCACGTCTGCTGCAGGCTCGCTGGTGGCTGACAAGACCAATGCGGGACAGGCAGATCCGGCCACAGTGGCTGCAGGGAAAAGTCTGATTTGGGGTTGGTGCTATAGCAGTGCGATTCTTCCTCAATCTCCTTTTGTCCTCAAGACCAGCTATGTGTGCGTTCTCAAAGGAAGAGACAGCCTGGTGGATGGTGTGCCTCCATGCTTTGCGATCTGAGCATGGAGAGTAAAGAAATGCATACTTAGAATCTGTGTAAATATTGACCTTTACTCCTGCTGCCAATTCAACAACTCTGATCAAGGCAATCTGCTTGGCTTTTTGTGCTGAGGTGCTTGGGGCAATGGCCTGGTTTCTATGATGGCTTTCTGGGTGATCTTGCCCGGCGCACTCCATCTTGCACATAGCTGCTGCCAGCAGTATAATATTCTACCACTGGGTCAGGCAGGGGCACATCAGTCAAGTCTGGGCGGCTTGAATTTACTTCATCCATCATTTGGATGCAATCATGTGTTGTGGGTTGATCATCTATGGGCAGCAGGGAGGCTGGATTGAGGAATCCTGTGACTGTCAGCAGAATTAGAGGGTTCCCACACATCATGGCTTGCTCTTATATCCTAGAAGCATCAAAACTGCATGAGGAACTTTTACTTCCAGCTCTTAGCCTAAGGTCAGCTTGTCTGCTTCCTTGATGAGTTCTGCAGTCACAGCAATTGCTTGAGGGGTGGGGGCTTCCAATAACAGTCTTTTAAGCTCTTCAAAGGCTCTCTGTTGTTCAGCCTCCCACTGGAAAGGTGCCGACTCTCCCCCCTTTGTAGCTTCATACAGGGGTTCTAAAAAGGCCCCCGGGGCTCCTCAGGTTCTTGGAGGACCTCTGTCACTTTACTCATGTTCATAGGCTTCGTTGCCGCTTCCTTCATACCCTCTTATAACAAGGGTCCCTGAGCTTCCTGATCAGCATCCCATTCAGGGTTGGTCTCAGAAAAATGATTCACAACCCTTGCTGGGTCCTGCTCATTATTTGGTACTCTTTTCTCAGCCTCTTTTCTAGCCATTCGCAGGATGTGGTGGCTCTTCTCTGTAGTAAAGAGGATCGGGGGAGCTGCTGGCAGTCCAGATATGTGGGGTGATGGGTCCCCATAATGCTGGTAACCAGGTTAATGAGGGCCTCAGGCTTCTCAGTGAAGGACGGGGTGGTTCTGACCTCTTTTTTTTCTTTTTTTTAATAAATATTTTTATGTTTTATTGACTCTTGTAAAATTGACCATTACAACGCATAAATGTTGGAATTACAAATAACCCTTCCCCCCCCAACCCTCCCCATCTTCTCTTAGTCTTTCCCCCTCAGCCAAGGGCACAAAGTCTTGATCTTCCACTGAATGTCCTTCCTTGTTTCTCCTGAGATCCATTCTAAATAAGGGTTCCATCTGGTCTCGATTTCCTTGGCTTTATCTTCCCACGTGGAATCCTTGTTGATTGTTGCCACGATGTCAGACTGTATGTAATCAAACAAATAGTTGTGCCAGATTTCTATTGACCATTTACTTTTATCTTTCCACCCTAAAGCGATGACCGCCTTCCCCGCTAGTATCATTGCCTTGACAAGGTTTTGAGTGGGTCTACTTAGTGCCGGACTTCCTGTTGTGCCTAACAACATCATATTAAAGCCAATTGTTAATGGTACATTGGAGACTTTTTCTAATAAATTCAATAATTTCCCCCCAGAAGGGTTTAACCTCTTCACACTCCCACTACATATGTGCAAACCAACCCTTAAATTGTTTGCAATGCCAGCACTTGGAACTCATTCCTGGGAATATATTGGCTATTTGTGCGGGTGTTTTGTACCATTTTGTGAAAAATTTATATTCCAGTTCTTTAAATTTGATTACTTTAATCCCTTCTAGTCCTTCCAAGATTTTCCCAGCCAACCTCTCTGTTAACTGACCTTCATGTCTCCAAATCTTTTGTAAATGTAGTATTATTTTATCTTTATTTGAAATCATTTTTCTGTATAGTAACCCTACTAGACCCTTCCTTTGGCCATTACTTTATATATCTCTTCCATTGGAGCGTCTAACCAAAGCTCTCCCTTTTCACTGATCTTCTTAACTATCTTATGTAAGCCTGCTATGTTTAACCAGTATTGATTACCTAAATCTTCTGTAATTTCCTGTAAAGGTTTTAGTTTACCACCCCTAAACATATCGCCCACTCTATAATAGCCTTTGTTTTTAAGCCTTCCCCACCATTTTATAGCATGTGCCTCCTTAACAATAGCTTCTAGGGGGGTCCATCTTGAAACCTTTCCTAGCCACTGTGGGTACCATTTCATCCAGATTTCTAATGATGCTCTTCTGGGCCCTATGGCTAATTTTAGATCTTTTGTCGACACTGTGGAAAAAATACCAAATCTTCCAAAACCACTGTTAACTGCATTCTCGAAATTAATCCACTTCTGTACCTTATCCTCACTCAGTTCTAGTAACGCTCTTAGTTGGAAGGCCTCATAATATTTACTTAAATCTGGGATTCCCCAACCTAATTCTGATTTATGGTTGTATAGAATTCTCCTATGAAACCTACAGTTTTTATTATTAAAAATCCACACTTTAATTGCTTTATTCCATTGTTCAATTTGATTTTTCCTCAAACCTAAGGGCAACGTTTGGAATAAATACATTAACTTTGGTATCAAGAACATTTTAAGGGATCTTATTCTAGTTGATATCCCAAGTATTTTATGATTCCATTTATTCATATCTCTCTCTATTTTCTTCCATATTTTACCATAGTTCTCATTTATCATTTTGTCCATATTTTTTTGCAGGACTATCCCTAGGTATTTAAGTCTCTTGGCCCCCATTCCTATATTCGTAATCCTATTTATTTCCTGTTTTTCCTCTCTATTAACATTAAGGTATAAAATTTCTGATTTTGCCATATTCACTCCTAGCCCTGAACACTTTTCAAAATCATCTAAAATTATCTTAATCTCTAACTCCGTCTTTGGGGTTAGACATAATTACTATGATATCATCCGCAAATAAATTAATTTTCATTTCTTCATTACCTGACTTATATCCTTCTATTCTCCCCGCATTCCTAATTCGCTCTGCTAATTGTTCTATAGTTATTATAAATATGAGCGGGGATAGTGGACAGCCTTGTCTTACCCCCCCCCCCCTTGAATTGGAAACGCTTGTGAGTGGTCAGTGTTGACTCTAACTTTTGCCTTACCACCGCTGTATATTTCCTGTATGGTGTGTAAGAACCGTTCCTCTAAACCTATCTTCTTTAATATTTGCCACAAGAATTCGTGTGAGAGAGTAGCAAAGGCTTTGTAAACATCCAACTTTAACAGAGCTATTTTTTTCTTTTGGCCATGGTGCAGTACATTTAAGATATTTCTAATGGGATGAGCAATAGATCTACCCTCAATGAAACCATATTGGTCCCCTTTTATAATTGACAGGATAACTCTCTTAAGTCTATTTGCTAAAATCTTAGCAAAGATCTTATAATCTTGATTTAGTAAACTAATGGGTCATGGGTAGTAAACCTGTGGTCGTGGTGCATGTTGGCACCAACGATGTGGGGAAATGCAGTCGTGAGGTCCTGGAGGAAAAATTTAGGCTGCTAGGTGGGAGACTTAAGGCCAGGACCTCCAAGGTGGCCTTCTCGGAAGTACTACCTGTTCCACGTGCAGGGCAGGAGAGACAGGTGCAAATTAGAAGTCTCAATGTGTGGATGAGACGATGGTGTAAGAAGGAAGGGTTTAAATTTGTTAGGCACTGGGATGCTTTCTGGAACAAGTGGGAGCTGTACAAAAGAGACGGTCTCCACTTGTCTCCGGATGGAACCAGGCTGCTGGCGCTTAAAATCAAAAAGGTGGCAGAGCAGTTTTTAAACTAAATCTTGGGGGAAAGCCGACAGGAGATGGAATGTCTCTGGTTCGGGAGGACTCATCTCAAAGAGATGAAGGGTTGGCTTCTATTTTTCTACCGAGTAACGGATCAGAGTTGTCCACTGTGATGGTGACAAACAGTATGGACTGTCTGCCAGAGTCTCGAGGCGGCAGGACAGAGGTGGCGGGCCTAGCTTGCCTGGGAAATTATAAATGTTTGTATGCAAATGCTAGAAGTGTCCGAAGTAAAATTGGTGAATTGGAATGTTTAGTGTTGGGAGAAAACATAGACATTGTGGGAATTTCAGAAACTTGGTGGAATGAGGAGAATCAGTGGGACACGGTGATTCCTGGATATAAGTTATATCGGAAGGATAGGGAGGGAAGGGTTGGAGGTGGGGTGGCTCTGTATGTCAGAGAGGATATACGGTCCAGTAAGACTGAGGTCAGAGAATTAGATTCCCTTTTAGAAATGCTTTGGGTTGAAATAGAGGGCCCAAAAGGAAATCTAATTATGGGAGTTTGTTATCGCCCACCAAATCAAAAGAGAGAGGACGATTATAATATGAAGGAAGGATTAAAGATAGCAGCTAAACGTAAAAACTGTATCGTAATAGGTGATTTTAACTACCCGCAGATTGATTGGGTCAATATGTGTTCTGGTCGAGAGAAAGAGATTGAGTTTCTTGATGCTCTCAATGACGGTGCTATGGAGCAGATGGTCTCAGAACCTACCAGAGGTGGGGCGATCCTGGATCTGGTCCTAAGTAATGCCCAAGACTTAGTGAGAGACGTAAAAGTGATTGCGCCGCTTGGGAACAGTGACCATAATGTTATTGATTTCACCGTTTGTATAAATAGGGAGTTGCCCAAAAAGGACGCCACAACCACATTTAACTTTAAAAGGGGTAAATTCTCTGAGATGAGGAGGCATGTGAGGAGGAAACTGAAAGGAAAGGTAAATATGGTCAAAACCCTTGGGGAAGCTTGGAGACTATTTAAAACTATAATCCTAGAAGGTCAGATAAAATACATACCACAAGTTAGGAAAGGCACAAACAGGTATAAGAAGAGGCCAGCATGGTTAACAAACAAAGTAATGGAAGCTGTAAAAGGTAAGAAGGACTCCTTTAAGCGGTGGAAAACCAGTCCAAGTGAGATTAATAAAAGGGAACACAGGCAGTGGCAAATCAAATGCAAGACTGTGATCAGGCAGGCAAAAAGGGACTATGAGGAGCATATTGCAAAAAACATAAAGACCAACAATAAAAATTTCTTCAAATATATTAGAAGTAGGAAACCAGCCAGGGAAGCAGTGGGGCCCTTGGATGACCCTGGGGTAAAAGGATTACTGAAGGAGGATGGGGAAATGGCTGAGAAGCTGAATGCATTTTTTGCCTCCGTCTTCACCGTGGAAGATGAGAAGTGTTTGCCCGCCCCAGAACCACTAATATTGGAAGGGGTGTTGAAAGACCTGAGTCAGATTGAGGTGACAAAAGAGGAGGTCCTACAACTGATAGACAAATTAAAAACTAATAAGTCACCGGGTCCAGATGGCATACATCCGAGAGTTCTGAAAGAACTCAAAGTTGAACTTGTGGATCTTCTAACAAAAATCTGTAATCTTTCATTGAAATCTGCCTCTGTTCCTGAGGACTGGAAGGTAGCAAATGTCACCCCCATCTTTAAAAAGGGTTCCAGAGGAGATCCAGGAAATTACAGGCCAGTCAGTCTGACTTCAATACCGGGAAAGTTGGTAGAAACGATTATCAAGGACAGAATGAGTGGGCACATTGATGAACACAGGTTATTGAGGAAGACTCAGCATGGGTTCTGTAAGGGAAGATCTTGCCTCACTAACCTGTTACATTTCTTTGAGGGGGTAAACAAACTTGTGGACAAAGGAGACCCGATAGATGTTGTTTACCTTGACTTCTAGAAAGCTTTTGATAAAGCTCCTCATCAAAGGCTCCTTAGAAAGCTTGAGACTCATGGAGTAAAAGGACAGGTCCTCTTGTGGATCAAAAACTGGCTGAGTAATATTATTATTATTATTATTATTATTATTATTATTATTATTATTATAGTAATAGGAAGCAGAGAGTGAGTATAAATGGGCAGTCTTCGCAGTGGAGGACGGTAAGCAGTGGGGTGCCGCAGGGCTCGGTACTGGGTCCCATGCTCTTTAACTTGTTCATAAATGATTTAGAGTTGGGAGTGAGCAGTGAAGTGGCCAAATTTGCGGATGACACTAAATTGTTCAGGGTGGTGAGAACCAGAGAGGATTGTGAGGAACTCCAAAGGGATCTGTTGAGGCTGGGTGAGTGGGCGTCAACGTGGCAGATGCGGTTCAATGTGGCCAAGTGCAAAGTAATGCACATTGGGGCCAAGAATCCCAGCTACAAATACAAGTTGATGGGGTGTGAGCTGGCAGAGACTGACCAAGAGAGAGATCTTGGGGTCGTGGTAGATAATTCACTGAAAATGTCAAGGCAGTGTGCGTTTGCAATAAAAAAGGCCAACGCCATGCTGGGAATTATTAGGAAGGGAATTGAAAACAAATCAGCCAGTATCATAATGCCCCTGTATAAATCGATGGTGCGGTCTCATTTGGAGTACTGTGTGCAGTTCTGGTCGCCGCACCTCAAAAAGGATATTATAGCATTGGAGAAAGTTCAGAAAAGGGCAACTAGAATGATTAAAGGGCTGGAACACCTTCCTTATGAAGAAAGGTTGAAACGCTTAGGGCTCTTTAGCTTGGAGAAACGTCGACTGTGGGGTGACATGATAGAGGTTTACAAGATAATGCATGGGATGGAGAAAGTAGAGAAAGAAGTACTTTTCTCCCTTTCTCACAATACGAGAACTCGTGGGCATTCGATGAAATTGCTGAGCAGACAGGTTAAAACCGATAAAAGGAAGTACTTCTTCACCCAAAGGGTGATTAACATGTGGAATTCACTGCCACAGGAGGTGGTGGCGGCCACAAGCATGGCCACCTTCAAGAGGGGGTTAGATAAAAATATGGAGCAGAGGTCCAATGGATTTTTCTTCATGACAAGCCTTACTCCTAGTAAATAAATAAATCTATAAATAATTATGTAAGCTTTTATCTAAGTCTGCTGATTCAAGTTTTAGTATTCTTTGTCTTGGGTTTTTAATCCAATCTGCAATCAAAACGAGGACTACTGCTTGGTAATATAATTTTATAAATATAATTTTATATTTGGAACTGCTAACCCTCTTCTCTTTTACTCATCTTGTAATATTTGTAAAGCTTATTCTTGGTTTCTTGCCATTTCAAATAAATTTATCTATCTTTTAGCATTCTATCAATATTCTTTCTTCAGTATGTATAGGTAGAATTTGGAATTGAAAAAAATAGTTTTGGCAGTGCATTCATTTTGATTGCAGAAATTCTTCATAGCCGCAAGATTTTTTAATCCCCCCCCCCCCATTTGGATAGATCTGTTTGTATCAATTTCCAGGCCTTCTGATAATTTTTTAAAAGATAATATTTTTCCCAGTCACATTTGTTCCTAGATTTTAATGGAATTGGTGGCTACTGTGCATTCTACACCCTTTATAATATCTTGTTGTTGTGTTAAGAATTCTGTTATAATTTTTTATCTTCTTCCTGTTGATTTTATAACCTGAGAAGGATCTGAATTCTTCAATATGTTTCTGAAAATTGCAAATTAACTTCCAGGAGGATAAGTTTTCAGCAACCACTGGATGACAGACATCTGTGCTTAAATACTATTCGCCGGATGCAGCAGTTTTCCTTAAGAAATTAGGTGCCCATGCAATAAATGGACTGTAGGAACTCACATCAAAAACCTTAAGAAACATAACAGAGAACACAAATATAATATACAGAACAAAAGAATTAGTATTACTCTTACTGAACATTTTTATGATACATACAACTAGCAATCATATTTTTTCAACTATAAAAATAACAAAATACTGTAAAAGAAGGGAGCACAATGGATTTTCCATCTGTAAAGCCTAATACCTATTTTCACTATCATGCTGAATCATTAAAGTATATATTACCATTTCAATATTAAAGACAAGAGAACATGTACTGTAAATTTTATGGTATCTCTATACTAAATGACAATGGGAATCCATTTCTTCCTGGTTTGGTTACTTAAGCACCATTGCACATTTTCAGGAGTAGTCTCTTCCAGGGCTTTTTTTGAGCAGGAATGCACAGGAACGCAGTTCTAGCTGGCTTGGTAATATGCAAATGAGTTTCTGATGGGCTTTTTCTACAAAAATGCCCTATGTGAAATAATGGTGACATCACGGAGTGTGGCCTAATATGCAAATGAGTTCCTGCTGGTTTTTTCTTTAAAAAAAGCCCTGGTCTCTTCTCTACTCTCCTATTTTGTAGACGAGTACCAGTGGGTGATTTTTCTTTTTTTACCTCACCACGTATCTCTTTCATTGTGGGCAAGGGGAGGACTTCTTTACCCATATCTTTAGTGAAATTTTCTTTTTTCCCCAGCTCAGGAACAGGATTTCTGTCTTGGGCAGCACCCATTCCTTGTTTCAGGTTTCCACCCCAGCTAACAAACACCTATTATTGTATAGTCCATCCTTTATGCGGTACTTAACATTTTTATCCCATTATTATGAATACCCAACCCCCATTCCTGGGCCTAGCTCATTGACACTACAATCTCTACCTATCTCAAGGTTCCTTTTATATTCCACATCATGCTCCAGGATATGCTCTACCCCGATATAGTGCTCAGGTTGCTTTGGCTTACTGCTCTTAAAACATTTGCCTGTTTAAATCTCTACCAGTATTCATATACTTCACTAAGCAATTGTGAAGAAGCTCTCTTTTAAGATTTAACAAAGTTTTATTTTACTGAAACACATGACTGGAAAAATTAAGAAATAAAACTTAAGGTAAGGATAAAATATAACTGATTAAATAATAAATATACGAGGCTGAGAAACATAAAGATATTGAAACACGCTCAAGTTCTGACAGACTGTGCACACTAACAGAGTCTTTACCTCTAACACAGGCTGAAGGACAAATCAGACAAGGCAGTATCCCTGGCAGAGACCATTTTTTGTTTGTATTTTTGTATTTGTGTGTGTGTGTGCATGCGTTCGCACACATGAACTTGGAAGTCATGGCAACTTCATGGCAATTTCTAGGGGCCTGAAGGGTATTCAGAGAGGTGACTGAATAAACTCCTGGTATTTAAAGGAGTTCTCCCATCCAAGTACTTGCCAGAGTCAATGACCGATTTCCCACTTGCCTTACGCCACTCTCATGTTCCTCTTCTCAGTGGGGCTTCCATCCGATTTCATACTATCTGCCCCGGGGCTGCAACTAGCTTCTGCTTTTTTGCGCAGCAAACAGAAACCTCTAAAAACCAGTTTCTGTTTGCCGCACAAAAAAGCCAAAGCTAGTTCTAGCCCTGGGGCAGGTAGTGTGAAATCAGACGGAAGCACCACTGAGAAAAGTAGCGTGAGAGTAGTGTAAGGTGAGTGGGAAATCAGTCGACCCTGCCTAGCTTCCAAGAAGCTGGGCTTGCCTGGGCTATCCAGGTCAGGGGCTGAAATGCCTGCCATTCTGAAGCATTATGTTCTCAGATAGAAACTGCTTTAAACTGTTACAAGGGGTGTAGTTGGGTCATTTTGTAGAAAAAGCTTTCCAGGAACTCATTAGCATAACTTGTTTGCATAAGTTATTTACATATGCCACACACCCTGACACCACTGGAAGTGTGTCAGAAGGCAACATCCACCACTCAGGCTCCACCTCAAAATCTCCAAGTATTTCCTAACACAGAGCTGGCAATCTGGAGAAAAATTGCCCGAGCTACAGAAAGCATCTCACTCTTCAAAGTCCTCAATATCTCAGCACCATGATACAGCTGTGTGCATCACACAGAAAACAGTGAGAAAATATTCCATCAAAACTACATCACACAGCAAAAATCCAACTTTCCCTTACTTTCCTGAAGGTTTTGAACCATGTCTGTTCCTGAGATCCTATTCTGACATACAAGATCCAGAAGCAGTCACTGGAAAAGCAAAAGTAGCTCACCTGTCACAAACAGCCTGGCTCCCATAGTATTCACTCAACAGCCACCACTACAAACTCTTTCACAGAGAGATGCATTTGACAAGCAATAGCTCCCTCATTTTGAGACAAATAGAGGAGGGGAGGGAGTGAGACAGATGGGAGGAAAGAGTGAAAGAAGTGGGAATAGAGAGAAAGAATAGAATCATCTGGCCCCATCACACCTTGGCAAATAGAAGGGGAAGACATGGAAGTAGTGACAGACTTCACATTTCTGGGATCCAAGATCACTGCATATGGTGACTGTAGCCATGAAATTAAAAGACTTTTGCTCCTTGGGAGGACAGCTATAGTGAACCTGGGCAATATAATAAAAAGTAGAGACATCACCCTGCCAACAAAAGTCCGTACAGTCAAAGCGATGGTATTCCCAGTAGTAATGTATGGCTATGAGTGCTGGACCATAAGGAAGGCTGAGTGCAGAAGAATAGATGCTTTTGAGATATGGTGTTGGAGAAGACTCTTGAGAGTCCCTTGGACTGCAAGAAGATCAAATCAGTCAGTCCTAAGGGAAATCAACCCAGACTGTTCACTGGAAGGTCAGATGCTGAAGCTGAAATACTTTGGCCACCAAATGAAAAGGGAGCACTCCCTAGAGAAGATCCTGATGCTAGGAAAGACAAGGCAAAAGAAGAAGAGGACGGCAAAAGATGAGATGGCTGGACAGTGTTCCTGATGTAACAAACATGAATTTGTGCAGACTTTGGAGGATGGGAAGACAGGAGGTCATGGCAAGACTTTGTCCATGGGGTCGCAAAGAGTTGGACTCGACTGTGCTACTGAACAACAACAAAATACCCTATGGGCTATTAAGGTCAATGACAACATAGGGTATAATGGAAGCTGCCTGAAAAGGAGGGAGTTTGGAGGAGAGCCCACAAAAATGCAGGGCAGCTTTAAGAGACTTTCCCCCAAGGAACCTCAAAGTCCCAAGAAGATTGGACCAGGGGTCTTATTCCAGGGGCATCCAAAAAGGGTGCCCCCATCCCATTATTATACTCTATGGACCATTGAAGTCAAAGGCACACCATAGGGCATAATCAAAGGCAGCTGGGGAACAGGGGTTTTGGGGGAGAGTCCCCAAAATGGCAGGGCAGCTGCAGGGGACTCTCCCCCAAGGAACCCCAAAGTCCCAAAAAGATTGAGCCAGGGGGTCCAATTCCAGGAACTCCCAAAATGGGTGCTCCCCCATCCCACCATGATACCCTATGAGCCATTGAAATCAATGGCAAAACATAGAGTATAATGAAAGGCAACTGGCAGACAGGGGGTTTGAGGGAGCACCCCCAAAACTGCAGTTCCTTCTCCCCTAAGGAACTCTCAAGGCCGAAAAAGGCTGGACATATCTGTGAGCACCCCAAAAGACTTTACAATGGCACACACACACACACACACACAACACAGCCAGGAAAAAAACACCACCAGCAGTTCAAAAGGTCAAGTCACCACCAGGCCTGGCCAAACTTGTCTCAGGCTCCAGAGAGGAACAGCCAAGCAAAGGGCAACCATCCAGAAACCAAAAGCTGTCCAAACACATGCATACACCCCAAAACAACCAGGAAAAACAGTAAAACACCACCAGCAGTTCAACAGGTCAGGAAGCCAGCCTGGCCAAGGGAAAACAGAGGAAGAAATCAAACCCCACCTGCTTCTAAGCTGAACAGAAATCCCCCCATAAACACAAAAAAGAGTCATCTCACCAGATGAAGTCCTCCAGTCCAGTAGTATAGCCAGGAATGCCAGCAGCCAAGGCCAGGCCACAGAGAGCAGAGCAGAGCACAGCCAAAGGGCACAGGAACTCACTCACAGTCTCTCTAGGGCAAATTGGCAAGACAGCAGCAGCAGCAGCAATGGAGATTAGGTTCGCCCTTCCCTCTTCCTTGCTGGAGCACACAACAGCCCTGAGCCATGCATTTCGCAAAATGCATGGCTGTGATTGGATCAGGGGCTCCCTCCTCTCCTTCCCCCAGCCAGAGGGGGTGTAGCCAGATGAGTTAGCTGATAAAGTAGCCTGTGAAGCTCCAGCAGTCTGCAACAGCAGACTTGGAGAGACAGAGAACTTCACTAAGTGTGTGGCCTTATAAGGTAATAAATAAATAAATAAATTGTATCTTCTCTCTCAGAATGTAGTTCCTGTGCGTTCCCCCTGGAAATGAGCCCTGGGTGTAGTTCAGGTTGGGCTCACCATGACACAGAGGCAAGAGAGGTTCCTGGCTTTCCCTCCTGTTTTTCCAACCTGAAATGGCGCCATGGGGCATTGTTTGCCCTTACCCAATAGCAAAGGGGTAGCAGGAGTCCCCTCCATTGTTAGTCTGACCAGAATCAGCTCCCCTCATGGCAGTCGTGAACAGAATTAACCCCCCCCCCCCCCGGTGCAGTTTAAAGGAGTTCCTGGTTGTAATTCACTAATTCAAAATTGTGAGTGTCCTGGGGTCTTCCTAGGAATACCATATTTTCTAGTTTGGCACTGATTTCCTACATAGAAACAAACTCTTTCAATTCTTCTCTCTCCACTAACCAAAACTAGCTCATTGGCCATGTCTCCTCAACATTCACAATCTACATGCAAAACATCATTCTTCACAAACTCTCATTGGCTCACTCACTCAGCCACCTAAGCCATCCCCTTGCTTGTGCTATTAGTAACCATGACATACCATGTTTCTGTATAATCCAGAGAATGTCACAAGATCTCTGCTTGCTTAATTTTTGTTCTTGTTTTACAGAGTTTTTACATTTATTTTCACAGATTTTTAAATATCTAATAATAACCCTGTAGGATTAATGGGTAATTCTGTTTTCTCTTCCCACATTTTTCTCCCCCTTTCTCTCTGACAAGATACACATGGACTTTTCAACATGATGAATGGAATTTTCAAGGCCTCATGGTTCATCTTCCACAAGATTGACTAAAATATTCAGTGCTTTACTTGATGGACATGTTATCAATAGGCAGGTAAGCTTCATGGTATATACTATTGTTTCATTTAAATTTTCAAAGATAATAAATGACAGGCCATTTTAACCCTTGTGTTTGACTAGTTTCCACAAATGGTATATTATTTTCCTATATAAAAATGTTTCAACATATTTTAGTAACAACCACTCAGAACATTTAGAATGTTCTAGCCTTTTACAATCCCATGTGCAGCTTCTATTTATTGTATTAATAATTGTGAAAAAATAACCTTCATTTAGGAGCAATATGTAAGTGAATTCATCTGCAGTATTAGATTACATACAGATATTACATCAAGTGATAACACTTAATTTTGATGACATACATTTTAAAGTTATTGTTTCTTAATTTACATGGACATTTTTATGCCCCTGAAGAAGGGTTTCCTATTCAAAGTTCATTGGACTTAGAACAGCAAAGTGTTTCCTAGTACTGGGTAAGTGTTCTAGCTCTCTCATAGCTTTTAAATTTCTTCTTCCTATGTCAAGGAGACACAGAAGCTAGGATAATAAAATCATACCATATAGTATGATATAGGAGAGCCAGTTTGGTGTAGTGGTTAAGTACGTGGACTCTTATCTGGGAGAACCGGGTTTGATTCCCCACTCCTCCACTTGCACCTGCTGGAATGGCCTTGGGTCAGCCATAGCTCTGGCAGAAGTTGCCCTTGAATGGGCAGCTGCTGTGAGAACCCTCTCCAGCCCCACCCACCTCACAGGGTGTCTGTTGTGGGGGAGGAAGGTAAAGGAGATTGTGAGCCGCTCTGAGACTCTTCGGAGTGGAGGGCGGGATAGAAATCCAATATCTTCATCTTCTTCTTCTTCTTATCAAGACAATAGAATTCTTTAGTATACTTTCATTTTTGGGTTTCTTTTTTGTAATTAGCTCAGCTGCACTGAGTATAAAGTAAGTCTTTAAAGAATAGTTGGCACAACCAGGGCTTTTTTTGGTAGCAGGAACACCTTTGCATATTAGGTTACACCCCCCTGATGTAGCCAATCCTCCAAGAGCTTACAGGGCTCTTAGTAAAGGGCCTACTGTAAGCTCCAAGAGGATTGTCTACTTAATCAAAAAAGATATTATAGCATTGAAAAAAGTCCAGTTAAGAGCAACTAGAATGATTAAAGGGTCGGAACACTTCCTCTGACAAAAGGTTAAACCGCTTGGGGCTCTTAGTTTGGCAAAACATCGACTACGGGGTGACATGATAGAGGTTTTCAAGATTATGCATGGGCTAGAGAAGGTAGAGAAAGAAGTACTTTTCTCCCTTTCTCACAATACAAGAACTTGTGGGCACTCAATGAAATTGCTGAGCAAGTCGGGTTAGAATGGATAAAAGGAAGTACTTCTTCACCCAAAAGGTGATTAACAAATGGAATTCACTGCCACAGGAAGTGATGGCAGCTGCAAGCATAGCCAGCTTCAAGAGGGGATTGGATAAGCATATGGAGCAACGGTCCATCAGTGGCTATTAGCCACAGTGGTTTGTTGGAACTCTCTGTCTGGGGCAAGTGATGCTCTGCATTCATGGTGCTTGAGGGGGGGCGGGCAACAGTGTGAGCACTTGATAGACCTCCTGATGTCACCTGGTTTTTTTGACCCACTGATAGACCTCCTGATGTCACCTGTTTTTTTTGACCACTGTGTGACAGAGTGTTGGACTGGATGGGCCATTGGCCTGATCCAACATGACTTCTCTTATGTTCTTATAATCAGTGGGAGCCATGGAGCTTCTGCTGCAGTTGCCTGCCCCCACTTCCTCAAAGGAAAACACAAGGAATGGGATGAACCTATTCAGGTTCAGCGCAGGAGATTTAACCAATCCAAGGGTGGCTGGTTGACCAGGTAAGGCAACAGCTGCCATCCCTTGATCAGTCTCAACTGGTGCAATCTGGCTGCATCACAGCTGAAGTTTCTTCAAGCCACGTGGAATCCTTTGAGCAACCTGTGAGGTTGGAGGGACCCTGGGGGGAAGGTTCTAAGGGAAGTTTCTTAATCTTTGGGAGCAGGGCAACCATGGGAGCAGTTCTCCCCCTTCCATGGGTTTACCCACACCTGGCATCCTAGGTGGGTTGGGTAATGAAGGAGCCAGGGGCAGCAAACAAAGAAGGACTTGCCTGGCCAGAGTGTGATGTAGGCTATTGCTGCTGAAATTTGCAAAATGGGTACAGGAGGACAACTGGAGATGGCAGTGACTCCCCCTTTCCTTTACTGCACATTTCTACCTCTGTGGGCAACAGGTGCTTGCAGGGCGCTCTTTGGTGACAGCGGCCACAGGGTGCCTGGACAGGGGTGCGGAGTTGTGATCAAGTAACGGGGGACTGGGGTGGGTAGCAGGGCAACTGTCTCCTTCCTACCTGGTCTTGAGACCACTGAGGAAGAGTGACAAATAGCAGCACTAACCCTTTTTTCTCTTCCCCCGCCTGGTCCTGACGCCATTGTGGGCAAACAGAAGGTGAGAGAGGCCAGCAGCAGTGCCCTTCTTTTCTCCCTCACAGAGCCTTATTCCATCTGCAACAGGTGCTGTGGGATCAGGGTGGTGTGTGAGCTGGAGGTGAAGGAGGCAGGCAGCAGCCCCCTCCCTTGTGTGGAGCCTGGTGGTCAAGGTTCACAGGGTGCTCCTGGGGGGCAGAGCAGCCATGAGGCACTCAGTTGTGCAGGGGTTGAGGATGAGAGAAGGAAAATGAGGCTGGCAGCACCCCCCCCCCCCCCGGGAGCCTTTCTACAGCCACAGTGCACTGCTCCCCCTTGCACCTGGAGCATTTGCGAGCCACGTGAATGGGAGAATGCATTCCCTAGGGTGGTCAGGGCACAAGAATGCTCACAGGAGCTGCAGCCTACCAGCTGGGCTTCCCAGTGAAAGGTGCCATCTCTCCCCACCCCCCCAGCTAGCTTGCCCAAGGGCGGGTTGAGAACCAAAGTTCATGGGAAATGCATATGTGCTTCTCTGCATCTACCTAACTCTGCAGAGCCTGTGACGCACTAATAAACTGTCTGTTTGGCAGGCAGGAAGTCCTAGGTTCAATTCCCAGCATCCCAAGTTAGAAGGATAGCAGGAATCAGCTCTGCAAAGTACTAGAATGAGAAAGGGAATGAAACATTTTGATTTCCCTGCTCTGCTAGTCCTGGTGAGCAGAGGGAGTGGCCCTTAGGAAGAGCAGGGTGAAGGGGGGGATATCAAATGCAAGGGCAATTGACAGGTTTCTGGTGCCTTACTTTGGCTCCATACTGGAGGTATAAAGAGGGTCACAGGTTCATTCAAGGCAACTCCACATGCATGGGTATGCTGAGTGGAAATGCCAGCTGGAGGAACTAAGGGTTTGGTTCAGTCTTCAGCCAGCCAGGCATTCCCATAGCATGGGTTGCCAACGTCCAGGCAGGGCCTGGTAATCTCTCACTTCTGCAACTGAGCCCCCAGATGGAAAAGTGCAACTCCTGCCATGGGCTTGGGATCAGTTGCAGCGCTCTTGCCTGCCAGGCAGAGGATCCCGGGTTCAGCCAGGCTGTGTATGCATACCAACTTAAGGGACTGAAGATCTGATTCACTTTACAGCTGCATAGGCACAATCTTGTTGAGGGTTGCCAACCTCCAGGGAGGGCCTGGAATTGTCCACTTTTACAACTAAGCACCAGTTGGCAGAGAGTAGTTCCGCTGGGGAAACTGGGCTTTGGAAGGTAGACCTTGGAGCAGCATACCGTGCTGAGGCCCCTCATTTTCACACAAACCCTACCCTTTCCTGAATCTACCCCTGGGGTCTCATGGTATTTCTCGAGGAGGGCCCTGGCAGTGCTACAACTGGCTCTGTGTTTTCTAAAGGTGCCAAGGCAGTCTTATGGTACTGATTAAAGCATTTAGCAGCTGATGTGTGGTGAGGAGTGGGACAGGGGCCCAGGCCCCAACTGCTGGTCGTGTATTACATTTTATTAACCTTGGTCACCCACTCCTTTTTTCCCATTGGGTGCAGTATGCCAGCCAAGAAGGCTATGCAGTAGAAGGGTGGCCAGAAGGCATCCAAGTGGATGCCAGTATCCCTATCCTCCTCTGAGGACGAGGAAGGGCCCTCCTTACGGGACCTGGCGGTCAAGAGCAAAGCCATGAAGAGGGCCAAGGTGGAGAAGTGGAAGAGTGGTGATGCTGGCAACTCGGGGGGCAGTGGCCCTGCTTAAGCACACCAGGTCTACAGCACGCAAGCAGGAGCTACAAGCCCTCTATGCCAGGTTGGCAAAACTGCAGGAGTTGGAAGATGAGGCCTATCAGGATACTGCAGAAGCAGAAGCTGCAACAGGCAGCTGGATGCAAAGTAATGAGTCTTCTGAGGAAGGGGGGTCAGGGGTGGCCACTAGGCCACCAATGGCCATGGCTGCACCCACACCTAATGGGCCTCCAATAGGGTGGGGTCAGGGTCAGTCTGTCCCATGGCTGGTGGCTTCCTGGGCAAGGGCAGCAGGTGACAACTCAATGGGGCATGTGTGGTGGGGACCAGCGTCCAAGCAGAACAGGCTGCTGAACTATCCAGCAGCAGACTGCCCCTATGCCTACATGGAATGCTCACTCCCCCAGGAGGCTACCTGCCACAAGGGGCAAGATTTGGAGGGCGGAATAGGTGGAGATTTTCACACTCTTATTCAGTGATGTTGAACTGAAAGCGAGCATGAAGGATGACCTAAGGGACCTTGAGAAGATTAAGCTCATGCAGATCAACAAAAACTTCGACAATTGACTTTCAGCCCATACCATTTACATGGGGGTGGTGTTGGAAGTGTATCCCGACCTGGGGCCCATGTTGGTGAAATATCAGGACCTCATTCATACATACAGAGAATACTCTGGAGCTGCTTGGCTGTGGTATGATGAAATGTTCCGCTCACATGCAGCATTGGATCCAACCCTCCCATGGGACAGGGAGCACCAGAAGCTCTGGTCCCAGTGTCTGGGCCCTGCAGCAACAATGCAAGGCAGGTATGCAGATAGCGGGCACCTGGTGGCATGGTCACACAATGAGATGGGACAAGGAGTTGGCAATAAGTTGTGTGTCCAACCCTGCCTCATCTGTTGGGACTTCAATGCCACAAAATGCTCCAGGAAGCCATGCAAATTTAAGCACAATTGCAGAACCTGTGGAGGCTATCACCTGCTGACTTCCTGTAGAAGAAGTGAGGTTCAGCAAGCTGGCAAACGTAATGGCAGTGGCTTAAGGAAGTCAAGGGGTGGTCTGGGAAAGGCACACAGCCCAATCAGGCTTGAGGTTTTACAAAACTGGCTGTGGGGGTACCTCCCAGGGGAATACAGTTTACCTGGAAGATGGGTTCCAGGTAGGGTTCCGCATCCCTTTTGAGAGGGAAAGGAAACACTATGTGGCCTAAGGTCCATAATAGGTTTGGAACATATTGTTCAACAGAAAATTGATAAAGAGGTCTGGGAAGGTAGGGTGGCTGGCCCCTTCAAGGAACTGCCCATGGCTACACTGCGCTTATCTCCCCTAGGGGTGGTGCTTAAGAAACCTCCGGAGGAATATCGGCTGATTCACCACTTGTCTCACCCACACAGGAGCTCAGTGAATGATGGGATCCCAGATGACCTGGCCACAGTGCGCTACACATCATTTGTCAGTGCAGTGATGATGGTGGCCCAGTGTTGGAAGGGAATGCTGATAGGCAAATGTGATATCAAATTGGCTTTCCGCCTATTGCCAATACATTTGGGGGACTTTGACCTGCGGGAGTTTTGCTTTCAGGGGGCACTTCTTCTATGGCATGGCCCTGCCCATGGAATGTTTGATCTCTTGCACAGCATTTGAGTAGTTTAGTTCATTCCTGGAATGGTTCTTCAAGCGTAGGTCAGGCAACAACCGAGTTACACACTATTTGGATGATTTCTGCTTGCGGGGGGGGGGCACTAATGAATGTTGCAGTTCCATGGATATTTTTCAGAACATGGCTACAGAGTTGGTCCCCTTCGCACAAGAGAAGACGGACGGACCTGCCACTAGGTTGTCCTACCTGGGCATTTTAATCAATTCTGAAAGGGAGCTCTGTGCAGGGCTGGTGATGCTGTTTGAGCAGGTTTGTTCACGGAAGAGTCTGGCCTTTAGGGAATGGCAGGTGCTGCTCAGCCATTTGAACTTTGCCTGCAGAGTGGTGGCCCCAGGGCAAACATTCATCTGGAGTGTATGTGGTGCCCTGAAAAGGGTCTCTAACCTTCAGCACAGGGTGTGAGTCTCTGGAGGGATCAAGACCGACCTGTACATGTGGCTTGACTTTCTTAGAGGGTACAATGGGGTGTCTTTTTGGTGCAAAGCCACATTGCTCAAGACTTCCCTGCAGATATCCTTAGATGCCTCAGGTAGCTTGGGGTTTGGGGTCTTTTTCCAAGGCTGTGGCAATACACTTGGGGCACACCCAGCTTCAGTCTTGTAGTCTTGTGGAACAGGGGCCTATCAGAACCATTAAAGATAATCTGGTAGCAATAGTTTTTCATTCAGCGCTCTATTGATAATAGATGTGAGGCTGGGGGTAGATGCCATCACTCTAAGAGTATGGCAGTTCAAGACATATCAGAGAGGAACATGGAGGAGGCACTGTGCCCAGTGCGCAGGCTGGAGTGATGGCTGCAGGTGATGGACTGGAGGTCAGGTCTGCTGTTTCAGCATGAGAGTAACCTTCCTTTGACAAAGTACCAGTTCTGGGCAGTGGTACGTCAGGCCTTAAACTTCACTGGTCTGGCTGCAGGGGACTTCAATACCCACTCCTTTTGTATTGGAGCGGCTTCTACAGCTGTACAGCTGGGGTTCAGTCCCTCGTAAGTCCAGCATTTGGAGCCTTAGAGGTCCCAGGCATATTGGGTTTATGTGAAGAAATGGTAAAAGCTGATACTGTGTTTCTTTGAAGGATGTTGCACAAGAACTGAGACCATCAGCATATTGATTTGCGGGCATTCCATCGTGTGTTGGACAAGCAAGAGGACCAGCAGCTCCAGCATCGAAACCCAGCTATGCATTGAAGATGGTGCCACTGTTAAATGGCTGGGGAATGTGCTGGAGCCAGCTGTTACCCCTTACACATGCTCATCTCTCAACAGGAGAGCCTCCCTGGGTTGTAGTCATAAATTTGGGTGAAAACGATCTGGACACTAGGCCGGCAGTCTCCTTGTTGGAAAAGGTCTCAAAGGATTTCAAGACTCTGCAACAGTAGTCCCCTGACACAGTGTGAGTTTGGTCCAACATGTTGCCCTGGAGGATTTGGAGAGGGGTATATAACCTGGCCCGCATGGACAAAGCCCAACACTTGCTGAACAATATCATAGGTGGGTCAGTGGTCTCAAGGGGGGTGGAAGTATCATTTCATATCCCAGGATCTATTTCTTGTTACCACATCTTTTCAGAGCTGATGGAGTGTACCTTTCTGAGGCTGGGACAGACCTTTTCTTAGCTGATCTGCAGGGTGGTCTGCGTGACCTGGTGGTCCCTGGTTTGCTGGAGGGAAGATAAGCCAAGGCTAAACCTCTCTGTGGCAGGAAAAGCACAGGTTAAAGTGATTTTGAACTGGAAAGCACCCCGAGATATCAGTGATGGGGGAGTCCTCAATTGGTCTACCTAGAGGCTTGGCAATCCAGGTGGCTTGGTTGGGGGCCTCTTCAGGGTTAGGGGAGCATATGACCAGCCTTAAGGCTTCACAGTCATGGGCTGGGGGTATGCACTCCCACCCCTTCTATGCACTGATGTGTGGGTCATGACAGGTAGAGTCTGGAAGCTTCTGGACCTGGAATTGAGCTGGGGTGGGTTTGCCCTGTTAGGAAGCTTGCTTGCAAGCTCAATGCAACCTGAGCTTTATGAGGTATGTAACAGTGCAGATCAGTTTTTGTTTAAATAGCCCCAATTTAACTCATAATGTGTGTAGTGTTTCATTTGAGGGGTGGGTGGACAAAAGGGGGTGTAGCCTAATATGCAAAGGAGTTCCTGCTACAAAAAAAACAACCCTGGGCACAACTGATTTTTGTCTCTTTATAAACAAAGTTGTTGGGCTGGATCCAAGATATAGAACAGAGGGGAATTCAAAGATGTTCCTCCATTCATGACAGGAATCCTCCACACACAGACTGAGGCCAATTCCCCACTAGCCTTGTCCCGGTCTCATGCTCCTCTTCTCCACAGCACTTCCATATGATTTTGCACAAGCTACTGCAGGGCTGTGACTCGCCCCCCTCTTCCCCTCAGCAAGCAAAATCCTCTAAAAACCAGTTTCTGCTTGCCATGGGAAAGAGGCGGGGTGAGCCGCAGCCCAGCAGCAGCTTTTGTGAAATTAGATGGAGGCTCTGTGGAGAAGAGGAGCGTGAGACCGGGACAAGGCTAGTGGGGAATCAGTATGAGTTCTTCCATGAGCAGAAACATCCTTATATGAATGGGAGACTCTGTCAAAGGTGCCGTAGTGTTGTTTTGCAATGAAATCCTTCACACAAGGTTTTTTTCATATTTATTTCTACCAGGATGACCATCAACAATGTGAATATAGAGACTGCATTTAATTATGCATTCTTCATACCAATTATCTCTTTATTCTTCTCAGTTTTGCTGTCCTAATCTGACTTACATTCAGACAAATTCTACAAAATCTATTTGTTTCAAAGAGAGGTAAATTGAAGTTGACATCAACAGAGATATAAATGCACACAGCCTGTATAGATTTTAGTCTATGCACTGAAAGGATAGGTGGCAATTTTCCCTTTGACAGGGCAGCTCCTTCACATCCTGTTAGCTTACTGCCTTTCTCCGGCTATTATTTTAATACAATTGGCTTGTATGACTCTTTAAAGGCTTCCCTAATGGGCTATCCAAAAGCACTGATTTAAACTTGATGACAACAATTATTTAGGTCTGAAAGGCCTCTGAGTGCCTTGAAATCAATAGGAGTTAGCAGCTCCCACTAGCCACAGGATGCCAGTCATTGCTGACATAGTGAGGTATAAACTGTTTTTTGTTTCTCTCTCTCTTTTTTCCATTTCCAGGTGTGGGGAAAGTTATTGCTGCTTTGTCTCATGCAGGTCTCTGGAAACATTTCAGATGGAAATCAAGCAATGAGACTTTAAATATTTAAACATAATGATTTTCCATATTTCCCTTTCAAAAACACAGCCAAAGTTGTAGTATTGGGTAATAATAATGAATATACAAAGAGATTCATTGGCCAATTTAAAGGTAAACCATTAAGCCTATTAGGAATAGTAAGAACACATTAAATTGTAAGTAAAATACTCCCCCCCCACACCCCTGTGGCTTGGTTATTTGTTATACAGTCAGGATGGAAACCAGTCCTTTCTTAAATATCAAGGATACAATAGTAGTTGTTTTTACAGAGGTAACATAATTTAAGTTGATGAAGTATCTGTTGTGTGAAATTTAGTTCTTTTATATCAAATACATTGTGTGGTTTTCCAAGAATAATTTATTAAAGAGGGTGGCAATTGGTATATGATTTTTTAGCCAATAATTTCAGAGTAGTATGCATATATGTTATCCCATATTATCTCCAAAACAGCCTATGTGGTTGAAACAAAGAGTGTCTGATCTCTGGATCTAGATAGTTTCATGACTGAATGTGAATTTGAATCAGATCTTCCCAATTCAAATACAACTTGTGTGTTCAAGTCTATGAAACTTTGAAATGAAGAGTTGTTTTTATATCCTGCTCTTGGCTACCTGAAGGAGTCTAGGAACAGCTTACAATTGCATTCCCTTCCTCTCTCCACAACGGACATCCTGTGAGTTAGGTGGGACTGAGAGAGTTCTGAAAGAACTGTGACTGACCCAAGGTCACCCAGCTGGTTGCATGTGGATGAGTGGGGAATCAAACCTGGTTCTCCAGATTAGAGTCCGCTGCTTTTACTACTACACCATGCTGGCTCTCAAATCCTCAGCTTTGGATCGACAGTGCCCTTGATGTGGACACTGATTACAAAGTGGGCATTTTACTGGTGCTGAGGACTACTCATCACCATTAATTCACAAAACAAGTGGATGACTTTTAGTGTGAGGAACTGTGATGGCTGTTCATCAAATGTGTCCTTGACTAGCCAAGGTGAAGTAAATATCAGAGAAGTTTTTACTGTTCAGTTGTACCAGAGAGGGTGAAGGAACATCTGTGACAGTGAAGGGTCTTGATGCAAGTGGAGAATCCTTTTGATCCCAGCGTGTCACTCCGTTTTCACACAAGTTGCCCCGGAGTTGCAAGTTGGCACTTGGAAGAGGATCCTGCTTGCTACAGAAGAGTGTCACGCCAACACGCAGCTCTGGGGCAACTTGTGCGAAAGTGAAGAGAAGCCGCAGGAGCAAAAGGGCTCTCCACCTGGAACAAGTCTCGTGCGAAATCGGTCAGTGTTTTTTTATTTTTAAGTGCTATACAAAAAATGCAGCATGGATTTAGGCATAAACATGCTAAACTTTGTATTTCTTTTATCAGATTCCCCCCTCCCAATTATCACTCTAAAACATGTATATAGGTAAGTATTTTACTTTGCTATGTGACATGAGGAGCCCCGTGGTGCAGAGTGGTAAAGCTGCAGTACTGCAGTCCAAGTTCTGCTCACAAGTTTGATTCCGACAGAAGCTGGGTTCAGGTAGCCAGCTCAAGGTTGACTCAGTCTTCCATCCTTCCAAGGTCAGTAAAATGAGTACCCAGCTTGCTGGGTGGAAAGTGTAGATGACCGGGGAAGGCAATGGCAAACCACCCCATAAAAGTCTGCTGTGAAAACGTTGTGATGCGACAACACCCCAGAGTCAGAAACAACTGATGCTTGCACAGGGGACTACCTTTACCTTTATGTGACATGACATTTTATATGTTTGCTATGGATAAATAGATATTTTGGTTATCCACTATAATACTGTATTTCATCATTCCAAAGGCAGGAAAATGCAGGAAGAAAAATAGAAGTTCAGTCAGATCCATTCCAATGTATCATGCCATAAGCCATGTACACACAAACCCTTTGCATATTGACTGAATATTCAGAGAGAGAGAGCAGGCACAAGCATGCTAACCCTGCTGCCTTCACTGCATGATTGGAGCCTCATGAGCATAGCACTTACAGATGGAGTAAGGGTCCAGTCCCAGGGTCCATAGCGAACACTTCCTCCATGTGTTTGCAGTGTGGACTGCCCAATGATTGTATGGAGGTAGGGGGCAAGGCAAAAAACACACTCATGTTCTTGTCCTTCCCCATGCCTTCAGTTAACAAACAGAGGGCTTGTGTGTAGAAGGACAGTGAGATCAAGTTTGGTGGAAGAATTCAGAGATACAGAATGTGGTGATCATCCCAAAGTCAGAATTGACAGCAACAATAATCTGTGGAGCAGGTTTGTGTGCTACGGACACCACCTCAACAATTCCAGTGGTGGATTGTTGTCACAACCTTTTGTATGTATGTAGCACATCCAGCAAAGCAACACATACACTCTTTCTCTGTGTTTTCCTCCTTAGTGTAAGCTTGATGAATTTATCAAACCTCGCTAAATATAGATGAGCATAATTTGTATCTCTAAAAGATTTTGCAAAATCTGCATACTAAGGTGATTACCCTCCTCCTGGTAAACTAAATTAGTTTTTTTTCCCTAATGAATATACATAGGCTATTACTACGCCTTCTCAGAGCTCCTCTCTTTGCAGTACAACTCTAAGAAGCCTCTGCCAGTCATTCAGTAACGATTGTAGTAGCAACTTAAAAGGACATACATTCATTACAGTTTTGTTCTTTATTAAGGAAGCTGCAGAAAGACAGAAAATAAAATGTTTGTGAACATTGTTTTCTTCTTGTACAAAAATGTAATGACTGAACTTGGTATCTAACAGGTGCACACACAAGGGACAGTATTCTATGATTCAATGACTGACTTAAGAGAGAAGTGAAACAGAAAGGGAAAATAATTCATAACAAGGACAAAAATATGAACCTGCCTATCTTCCCCCCCAGTTCAACAGTTTTATTGAAAAATAAATAAATAGTTACAGAATTAACGCACATGTAACAGTGTACAGAAAAAAACAATAAATGATCAAGTGTTGGCAATTAATGAAACACCAATAATGATAATACAGTATTTTCTAAATGTACACCATGCCCAGACACAAACTCCTTGCCCGACGCATAATTCAAGAAGGGCAACCATTTATCTAATAATGAGTGTGGTCCAGATTTTTTTAACAGTAACAATAGTATCAGCCAACTTATCCAAAATAAAGTACTCCCAAAGTTTAGTACGCCAAGTTGTCAAACCTGGTGACTCAACTGCCTTCCACTCTATAGTCATGATACAGTTTGCTGCTGCCAACATCATCATAATTAATTCTTTTAGTGAATTATGAATCTTAAAACCTTTCCATATATTCAAAAGGAAAATATATGGCTCAGGGGGTAATGCAATATCCATTATATTTTTTTTTATTTCAGACGATACAGAGGTCCAAAACTTTTGCACAACTGGGCAGGACAACCAATTATGGAAGAGGGACCCCCTTTCACCACAGTCCTTCCAACACCAAGGGGAGATGATAGAGAACATGTCTGAATGACGAAGCGGTAAGGTACCAATGCAACAAGACTTTGTAATTTTGTAGAAGGAATTTCTGGCAGCCAGCTGCATCACAGCTCGGCTGCTGGGAATCTATTTACCTCCCTGGAGGGAAAAGAGGACTTGTCGGGCCTGTTGAGGCACGCTTTTGAGGGGGTGGGGCTTGGGCATTGTAACGGCCAGGCCTCCGCCCCCATCTTTCAATTCCTTGTGGAAGCTCGGCTCAATAGGAGTGTTTAGTGGTGCTCTGAGCAGCTTGGAGGGATTAGGCCTCGTTCAGGGGGAATAGGGCCATAGGAGCATTCTTGCTCCCATTTGGGCCCTATCGGGCTGGTCCTGAGAGCTGGGAAGGCAGCGTTGATCGGACGGAGGTCGCTGCATGGGACTCGCACCGGTTTTTATATAAAAAAACAAACCTTTCCCATTCCCTCTTTGTTTAGCGGCGCGTGTAGCTCCCCTCCACCCCCCCTTTTTTCCCTAGGGAGTCAGCTAAGGCTGAGTTTTCTGTTTGGGGTTTCTCTTTGGGAGCTTGGGAGGAGTATTAGGGTGGCAATTGGTGGCTGCCTTATTTTGTTGGTTCCCCCTTATCGGGCTTGGTGGCCATTTCATTTTAATTCCTCTCACAAGGTGACGGCCATTTTAGGGGTTTATTTTTTGGCGGCCATTTGAGGGGCTGATATTTGGTGGCCATTTTAGGTGCTGCCTTGAATTAGGAGCCATTGTACGGCTGGGTTATTAATTGTAAGGTGCCTGCAAGGGCTATCGGTTGTTTGTGGGTTTTATTATTCCAGGAGGATGTCTGGGCGAAAAAGGACGGGGAAGTCAAAAGGCAAACAGCCAGTGAAAAAAGCCCCTAAGCCTCCGCAAAAGCGTCCTCCATCGCCTTCATCTTCTGATGAGGAGGGGGAGGATGAGTCTATCTTACAGAGACTGCAGGCCCTGGAGCATGCATACGATGTTTTGCCTTCACAAGGTTTGGATGGGGGGGAAGGTCTCCAAATTGGCATTTCAAGCAGACATATTAACCAGGTTGTCTATTTTGGAGGACAGGTCTGCTGGTAATGCTGCTGGAGGAGCTGTGGGGCTTGGTGCTTCAGATGCAGGATCAGGTCCATCTTCAGGGGTCGTGGGATCTGGATCGGCGCTGGTGCCTGTTGGAATGCCAAGTAAGATGGGGGACAGCTCTCTGGCATATACAGGGCTTGTTTGGCCTTGGGGGGCATGGGGTCCAGCTGCACCTAATGCTCCTACAAAAATAACCAAAATATTGTGCAAAACCAAACACTCTTGACTAGTATATACAAAATTAAGTAAATTATATTATCATATAATGAACAGCCTACAAAAGTGGGCATGCATTCATACAATAGAAATTAAAGACAAACAAGAGTCTCAAATACAGTATTACAGGGAGGACCCCACACAGTCTCTTAATTTTCCAAACAGAGTACTAGGACTCAATAATAAAGTTCCACAGGAGTCCCTCCGTTGCTTGTTGACTTCTGAAGGAAAAATTCTTGCCTCACGCAAACTCCGGCTTTGATTGCGTTCCGCTGCTCCTGCAGCTTCCTCGTAAGCCAACTGAAACTTCCAGCCAAGTTCTCTCTCAAACGCCCATTTTGGTATCTTAATTAGCGGCTTAAGATACCAATATGGGCTTTTGAGAGAGAACTCGGCTGGAAGTTTCAGTTGGCTTACGAGGAAGCTGCAGAAGCAGCGGAACGCAATCAAAGCCGGAGTTTGCGTGAAGGCAAGAATTTTTCCTTCAGAAGTCAACAAGCAACGGAGGGACTCCTGTGGAACTTTATTATTGAGTCCTAGTACTCTGTTTGGAAAATTAAGAGACTGTGTGGGGTCCTCCCTGTAATACTGTATTTGAGACTCTTTGTCTTTAATTTCTATTGTATGAATGCATGCCCACTTTTGTAGGCTGATCATTATATGATAATATAATTTACTTAATTTTGTATATACTAGTCAAGAGTGTTTGTTTTTGCACAATATTTTGGTTATTTTTGTATTCTATATATTGTGCTGCCACTGTTCTTTTGCACCTAATGCTCCTGGCACTGCTTCTGGGGGTTCAGGTACACCTTCCACCTTGGGTGTGGATCCTCAGGCTAACTGGGCATGGCCGCAGGGCCAGCTTTGCCCTTATGGGAATTCGCCATTGACTGGGCAGCAGGGGTTTGCACCTTCCTTTGTGGGGGGGATGGGGATTTCCTTCTCCCTATGGGACGGTCCCTTTTACTGCCATACCTTTAGGTGATCATTTGTTGCCTGCAACAAAGGACAAAATCCTAAAGGGAGAGTATGTGGATATTTTCTCCCTCCTGTTTCAGGAGTTAGAAAAAAAAGATAAGGAGGATCTGGATGACAAGGAGAAGGAGAAGCTGAAAAAGCAGAAGGTGGATTGGACTTAGACCAATTGGCTGCTGGTTTTTTTTGTGTATGCTAGAGTGATAGCGCATGTTCAGCTTTGGCGGGCAGCAGCGCTCATCTAGTATATGGATATTATTTACAAAGGGTATATGATGTTTAGTGGCCTGGCCTGGATTCAGTATGATGAAGAATTCAGGATGAGGGCTGCTTTGTACCCTTCCCTCCAGTGGGACCGTATCCATCAACAATTGTGGCTGCAGGTTATGTCACCGGCACAGCCTAATTTGGGTGACTGCTCTGATAGTGGTCATTTGGTTGCAAAGGCACCCACTTCTCTCTCTCCTATGTCATCATCTTCCTGCAGCTCAGCGGGGCAGGCGGTTCAACCCTGCTTGCTTTGCTGGGAGTTTGGTTCACAGGGAGTGTGCAATCGGAAAGCTTGCCGGTTCAAGCACGAATGCCCCAGGTGTGGCGGTCCACACTCCTTTAGCAACTGCCCCAGAGTTCGGCCACATAAGGGCCAAAAGAAACAAGGCGGGAGTAGGAGTGCTTCCCAAGATGGATAAGGGGCCCAATCCGATAAAGGTGGGACCTCTTGAGCGGTGACTGCATAGGTACCCACACTGGGCAGATAGGTTATATTTGTTAAATGGTTTCATGTTCTGTTTTAGAATCCCTTTTCAGGGTTCCCAGGTCCCAACTCAGTCTCGGAACCTTAGTTCTGTTAAAGGTTTAGAGCATGTGGTGGAGGATAAGATCGCCAAGGAGTTGGCGGAGGGCAGGATTTTGGGCCCATTCCATAATCCTTCAGTTGGTAACCTTAGAGTTTCCCCTTTGGGGGTGGTACCAAAGAAGACGCCTGGTGAATTTTGTTTGATTCACCACCTTTCCTACCCCAAGGGTTCTTCTGTTAATGATGGGATTCCTGAGTAATTATGCTCAGTTAGGCATACTAGCTTTGATGAGGTCATGGGCATCGTTCGACGCTGTGAGCAGGGGGCAGAGTTGGCTAAATGCGATATTAAATCTGCTTTTCGCCTTCTCCCTGTCCACCCGGATGATTTTGAGCTCTTAGGTTTTTCTTTTGCAGGGCATTTTTACATGAACAGGGCTTTGCCTATGGGCTGCTCTGTATCATGCGCAGCTTTTGAGTGTTTCAGCACGTTCTTGGAATGGGCTGTGCACGAAAAAGTGGGTTTGCAGGATGTTGTCCATTATTAGGATGACTAACTTTTTGGGGGTCCTTCAGGGACTGGGCATTGCACTTGGTTGCTGTCCAGCTTTATTGAGCTAGTCATAGAGTTGGGGGTGCTGTTGGCTAAAGAAAAAACGGAGGGCCCGGCTCAAAGCCTTATCTTTTTGAGGATTGAGCTGGACGCCCTAGCACAATCGTCCATAATACCTTTTCAGAAGGTGGAGGACTTAAGGATTAGTACTTTCTTCCTCAGGACAAAGGTTACACTGCTTGAGCTCCAGCAGTTGGTCGGGCATCTTAATTTTGCTTGCAAAGTGGTTGCCCCGGGCGGGCTTTTCTTCGCAGGTTTTGTGATGCTACGGCAGGCCTGTGCTTGCCTCAGCACAGGACTAGGGTTACCAGCAGCATGTGGGAGGATTTGCGGGTATGGCAGGAATTTTTGGAATCCTTTAATGGGATTTCATTTTGGAGAGAGGACATGAGGCTTGAGGCAGAGCTTCAGGTCATGTCTGATGCTGCTGGGTCTTTAGGTTTTGGGGTTTATTTCTGCAGGCACTGGTGCGTGGATGTTTGGCCAGATTCATGGGTTCAAGTGGGGGTGAACTGAGATCTCACGTTTCTCGAGTTCTTTCCCATTCTGGTCACAGTTTGGCTGTGGAGGAGTTACATGGCCGATCACAGTGCATTTTTGGTGCAATAATATGGATGTAGTCCATGTCATTAATTCCCTTCCATCCAAATCTCAACGGGTTATGAGATTGGCTTAACATTCTGTTTTTGGTTAAGCATGCTCCTGGGGTAAATAATGGGGTGGCTGATGCTCTCTTTCGCAAACAGATGGAGAGGTTCTGTCAGCTGGCCCCAGATGCCGATCAAGAGCCGGTGCCAATGCCCCAGGAGCTATGGCTGATTGGAGAGCCAAGGCCTGCAGAGCGATAGGCCTAGCCATTGTGCCTAGCACCAGGAAATTTTATGAATGTGATGTGCGGCTTTCAGGACTTTAGGGCTGAGGTAGGGTATCGCATTGTTTGTCCCCTGCCGGTGGAGCAGTTGCTCCACTACTGCATTTCCTTAAAAGGTAAGGGATTGGCCGTGCGATCTATTAGAGGATGTCTGTCTGCACTGGCTTTTGCTAGCAAGGCATTGGGATATAAAGAGGAAACAGCAGACTTTCACCTTCGAAAGATGCTGGAGGGGTGGTCCAGGGAGATGATGTGGCCTGGTTCCAACACCAGGAACCCCATTTCACCTTTGATTCTTAGGGGTTTGAAGGGGGTTTGGAGTATGGTTTGTGCATCTCATTTTGAATCTATTTTGTTTCATGCGGCCTCTTTGGTGGCCTTTTGGGGGGCACTTAGGGTCAGTGAGTTAGTGGCAAGCTGCAGAAATGATGCTTGTGGCAGGGCTTTGTCGCTTCAGGATCTAAGGTTAATGGAAGGTAAGGTGGTTCTTGCTGTGTGGCGCTCTAAGACTGATCAGCTTAGTAAAGGGACCATGCTGGAGCTGGTCACGTGCTCTGAGGTTGAGCTTTCCCCAGTTTCCACGTTGGCTGCTTATTTGGCAGTGCAGGGAAACTACGAGGGGTTTTTGTTTTGTCAACCTGGCGGCAGCCCTCTGACAAAGCATCAGTTTTGAGTGGTGACTTCTAGGGCCTTGGTTCAGTTGGGGTTGTCGGGAATGTGGTTTGGTACCCACTCCTTTAGAATTGGGGTGGCCTCTATGGCCGCTGCCTTGGGATATTCCTCTTCCTCCATCCAGCGCCTTGGTCGTTGGCGGTCGCTAGCTTACAAAGCTTATGTTCGCCCCTTGCTCCATTCTTAGCTTGGTTTATTGGAAGCTGGGATGTTATGGTATGTGTTTATAGTTTGTCTATTTTTTCTTTTTAGATGCTGTTGTTCCTGGCCAGAGGAGCTGAGTTCTCGTCTGTGGACACAGCTATGTGTTTTGGGCCGCATATCAGGCTCGGAGAACTTTGGTTGGCTCTCAGCTGGGACTCAGCCAATATGTTGCTGTTGAATGGCAGGGGCACCGGGGTCTGCAGTGGCCTGGCCTGCTGTCATTGTTATTGCACGGGAATGCGAGCCCTCCTCCTCAGGTTTTAATCATTCACTTGAGGGGGAATGATCTCGGGCTGATAAAAGGCAAGGCTTTGGTCCTGCAGGCTCGAGATGATTTTAGGCACATCAGGGAGAGATGGCAGGGGACCATTATAATTTGGTTGGCCGTGATTCCCCGCTTGGTTTGGCACAGTGCTTGGGATCCAGCAGTAATAGAGAGGGCTCGTTACAGAGCAAATAAGGAGATTCGAAAGGCATTGGAAAGGGGGTTGGGCCACTATCTGCCCCATCTGGATATTTCTACAAAATATCCTAATCTCTACAGAGGGGATGAGGTGCATCTCTTAGAAAAGGGTAATATGCTTTTCTTGAGGGATCTCCGGCAAGGGCTGCAGTTGGCTCTGGACCTTCCGGTGGGTTCTAAGCCCTAAGTAGAGACTTGGCCTTAGTAGTGGCAGGTTTTACTGGGTTTATGGTGCTATGTGGCTAGGGAAGGATCAGAAAGCCTCTCCCTTTTGGGGAGTTAGGGGTCTTGCAGGATCTACCTTTGGGTGTTTGTAACCCAGGGTGGGTGAATGCAGACCGTCCTGGAGGCTTGACCAGAGAGTGCCTTCCATTGAGACATGTGTCTGGTGGTTGGGCCCTCTGGGGCATGCCTCCTTGCTGGGCCGGCCTGGTGGGAGCTGTGACACATAGCTCTGGCTGGGGGGCTGGGTCTCTTGCCCGCTAATAGCAGGGGAGCGGTCTGTTGAGACCCCTGGCCTTGACCAGGTTGCAGTTTTAGTTGCCCTTGCTGTTTTTGTTTATTCATATAATAAAGTGGCCCTTAGTTTTACCAATATTTTGTGTCTGACTCTTCATTCCAACTTGGGGGACAAAGATATTCAGAGATTTCATGGTAAAAGCAGCGAGTCCCAAACAGACTGCCAAGTGATATCATCAAATGTCACATTAAGATCAGTATGCCAGGCTAATTGGTAAGGCATCAGCTTTACACTAATATTTCAAAGCAGGATGGAATAAATTTTTGAGATTAATCCCTTGACTGAATTAGACTCAAGATATAAAAAATATTCAAATGTTGTTAATTTAGTACATATAGGATGACTATGCTTCTGAACACAGATTAAATTTTGGAGCTGTAAATATTCATGCCAAGGAATTCAAATGTTCTTTTCCTTTTCAAGAGTAACTTTAAGCCTCAAAAGGCCTTTTAATGCCATAGACTGGTTTTCCATCTAACACTAAAGAAGGGTCATCAAGCAATATTTTACATTTTGATTAGGCTAACTGGACAACCATTAACCCTCCTAATTTCTGGAAGGAACAATCAAGAGTTTAAACCAGCCCTAAGCACAATAGCACCCAGAACTCAGTCTCTCTCTGAGTTTTTCTAGATCCAAACTACACACCCAAGATGCTGGACATCTTGTTCTTCTCCTGGCAGGCAGCTATCACCCTTGAACCCCCCACCTAAATCCCCTCTAACCCCTGTATTTCTGTGAGCTTGTGTGCTTGTTTCCAATGTACATTTATTCTGTTTATGTGTGCATTATTTTATTATTTCCTCTTTCAATAAAAGACCTTCTCTTGGTTAAGCAACAGTCTGGTTATTTCTGAGAGGTCTCTATGAAAAAATCCCGGTAAACACTGATAATGTATCCTTGTTCCTTACTCTATCACAAGACCTCTGCTAATTCCTCTACTCAAACAGGAGAAAAGCACAGTCCATTTGGGGTAACAAATTGGCCCAACTAAAGACCAGAAAATGGCTCAGAAATAGCAAGAAAATAGCTTTGTGCTGGAGAAAGGTGGCCCTACACTTCAGAGTAAGTTTCCTCATCTGTCAGACATGCATAATAATTTGAAGGCACTACTGTAATTCTCTTCACAATCCTCATCTTTGTTGCGGGCTACCATATAGCACTGCCTCAATTTATTTTGAATGCTACAAATTTTGAGCTCCACATATTTACAGATTCCTTCAACAAAGGCAAGGGGAATGATATGATGCAATATAAACTTGCTTCATGGTAATCAAAGCAAAAAGTGTTATTGTTTAAAATTATTCATTCTACTGCACCCCCACATACTTTTAAGATGCTTCTGTGAATGTATTACATTATCTGCTACAGGTCCCCATAGATCATCAGTAGTGTGTTTGGCAGTAAAAATGGAAAAGTGCAATTACAGTTAAATAATACTTGCAAAAATTAGGTTGATACTGTTTATTGCTGGGGATTGTCATTTTTTTCATATCAGTACTTTCTGGATAATGGGAGGTAAACTGGGAAAAGATGAATTAGAAAGCCTTAAACCAGTCAAGTGTTTTTGATGGGAGAATAGCTTGAGAAGTTTGTAATGGCACCAAAACCCTGTCAGAAGACATAATGAATAATTGACAGAAAATCCTTCTTCCTACAACTCAGTATGCTTGTGTTCTATATACATATCTCCTAATAACAGACTGTTTGGCCATGACACAGTTGTAGGTAACCAAATCCAACTTTTGAAAACAAACATTTTGAAACAACAATGTGACAGCAATAACCAGTCTAAAACTTAAAATAGTATGTGAAGGTCTGTAGATATGTGACTCGGGGTCTCATCTAGAAGCTGGTACATACAACCTCCCGTTTTGCTCTTTCCTTCTATCATTAAAAAGGGAGTCACAAATCAGTCAGTTATCTGTAAACCTACATTACACAAACCTACATAATGTAAACCTACATAATGTAGGTCTGAGCCTACATTACACATTATTTAAGATATATGGTTAAGGGGAAAGATGCATATCTACTTATTCACTATGAAAAGGCTGTCATTGTTTAGGTATGAATAATGCCAAGGAGTTGATATCTTAAAAAGTGTGAGTCCACTTGAAAGCTAATGCCTTGAATAAACCTTTGTTGGTCTTAAAGGAGTCACTGGACCCAAACTTGTTCTGCTGCTTCAGACCAAGATGGCTACCTACCTGAATCTATCACCAAGGAGATAGTGTCAGTTTAAATGAATGCAAATTGGTTATTTTATTTATTTATTTAGTAGGCTTATATTCCACCCTTTCCCGTGAATGGGCTCAGGGCAGATCACAACATATAATAATAACAATAAAAACCTACAGATCAAAGTTAAAACACCATATTAAAATTAAACAGTAAAAACAATAAATAAAATGCACCACTGATGGAAAGGGCACAGCATATCAAGTAACCAGTTATAGGCCTACCTTAAACAATGATAATAGCAATAAGATAGCACTACAGTAGGGCACAATGTCACCACAAGGGAGGCCAAATGATGGAATAATAAGACACCCGCTGCCTCAACCATAGGCCTGGATCTTCACAGGGAGCTGATTCCACCAAGCGTGCCAGGGCTGAAAAGGCCCTGGCCCTGGTTGAAGCGAGTCGGGCATCCTTAGGGCCAGGGGTGGTCAGGAGGTGTTGCATAGCTGATCGCAATGACCTCAATTATGTAATAATCTAGCAAAATAAAGCAGGAGTCCAGTAGTACCATGAAGATTAACATAATTAATTAATACTTTTATATCCTTTGGTGGCTTACAAGTTCAAATTTGCATACAAAATTCAATAAAACCACAGTCTACCCCTACTAAAAATCCCTTCAGTCTACACCCCTTTTTCAAAAATGTCTTTCAAGTATACCTTGTAAAAACTAAGGAGATGGCACTGCTCACCTCCACAAAGAGCCTATTCCATAAGGTGAGCACTATGACAGAAGAAGTATGGGCTAGAGCTGATGCTAGACAGGCTACCTTAAAGGGAGCAACAAGTAGGTGGCAAACTGAGCATGTAGGGGACAGAAAGAGTTTTATTAGCAATTCAGCTGGTACTCTGCAACTGTACATCACTAGAAATGAAGATAATCCCTTCATATTTATCAGTGCTTGTACACTTGTAAGGTAATTTCATTTCAAACGGCTTCATGAAGATTTTTTTTACTGATGTTTAATGACTCTGAATAAGGGTTAACTTTTTGTTGCTGTCGCTATGATTGATCGTCCCATAAACTGACTTTTTTAAAAAAATACTGTTTTATTGCCTCTGAAAGCTTTGCTTATACTTGTAAAACACCTTGAGCTCACATAGGCTTGGATGCACTGGAAAGTTTCTGTAGTCAGAAGTATTTTTAACCAAAGGATGTGATTTTTGTAGCTCTGTCTCATGCTGCAGCCACACACACACCCAATGCTGGTCTTGGATGTCCCCATCCCCCAGGAATAGCATTTGGGGGGCATTCTATGCTGCAGTAGGAGAAGGAGATAAGAAATCTGTGACCCATGGGCAGAAATCCTTCTACCCACACAAAAGTGCTGATGAGTCCAAACCATAGTGGGGAAATGTATGAAAGTATTTTTAAATAAATACACTGTTTGCAATGTCTACTTACATGAAAGCACTTGTAGAGATACAAAGGTAATGAAAACAAATATAGTATAGGCTGGACTATAATTAGCCAGTTTTTCCCTGTTAATGTTAACAAGATAAAGCACATACATTTCTTGAGACTTGTGCTGACATGGTTTCATAAAATGTGAGAAAGAATCAGAGTGAATTGAGAACAGCAATCATCATATCCTGAGATCTTTTGATCCCTCAGAACTTGTTCTTACAATACTTCTTCAGAGAAGCTGTAAATGCTTTGATATATTATACTCTGGCAGTCAACCTGCAGACAATCAATTCATTGCATGTTTTTGTGTGTACACTGTCCATTTGTATCTAAAGGACACATTTTAAGAAAAGGGTTGCCAAATGCTTTCAACAAAAATACTGGACACACTTTTTTAAAAAAAAAATCAAATATTTTATTGATATCATGAAGAATATACAGTATATACAACTTAAAACAACAACAACTGAACTATCTGTGAATAGCTACAAAACATTATTTAAGCTTAGTAAATTAGAGTAGAATGATGCTACAGTACAGAATACAATCTTCCAAATGTAAGACTACTTTAAATTATGCTAGTATTTCATCAAAGCTTCATGTCTACATTTATTAGCAACAGTTCTTCCAGTGACACAGTCCTGCACCATCTCAAGCCTAAAGAAAGCCAAGTAGAGAGCAAAGAAAACAAGAAGATTAAAGTGAAGATTACAGTTGAGAGTAATATGTCATGCTTGTATATTGGTTGTATATTTAAGAAATGGCTATCATTTTCCATTGATAAAGACAGAGACAATCTGTGATCTTCTCCATAATCAATTGGCCCCATATTTTTATGAATCAGAGAGAGAGAGAGAGAGAGATGGTACAGTATTGGATTTCCAATGTGATGCAATTGCCATCTTCATTGTTGTCAACATGCTATCAATCAGCTCATGTCTAAGTTTTGGGACTGCCATGTTTTGCCAATATTGGAGAAAGTATTTCTGGGGATAAAGGGACTCTATCCCATTATGAGAGTAATTTGGTCAAGAATGTTATTCCAAAGGTTCTTTGTATGCAGGCATTACCACCAGCATGTTCAGAAGAGTTAGTTTTTCCACACCCCTTTCAGCAGTGTGAGGGGCATGAAGAAGAAATCAGTGCCAATCTTTTGGGGTGAGATACTACTGGGTCAAAATTTAAAGTTTTGAAATGTCATATTCTTAGATTATGACTTGGCAAGAGAAGACATCTAGATAGTAGATCATTGCCCGTAAGTGAAGTCTGTGTTGCAATCTCGGTTCTGCGCCAGTTGATATGGCAAAGGTTTAGATTTATTCTTATGTAATAATAATTTGTAGATTTGTAATATAAGGCCCCAAGAATTTGCATCCATACTATCCTTTAATGTTTCAAAGTTCATTTGAGGATAACTTAGTATTTTAGTAAGATTCAGTTGAGATGTCACATGATGAAGTTGAAAATAAAAGAATGATGTGACATCATTGTGTATTGTGATCAAGTTGTACCTTAGGTAAAATGTCATGTGTTAAGGCTATATCTTTCAGATGATTAATTTTGGCATTCCTATGGATGGAAGTTATCTTCAGGTCTGATCTAGAAGGGTAACAATCCTGATACAGGAAATAAATAAATCTGGAAGTTGTTTGGGACTAGCTTATTCTTGAGAGAGTCCCCTATTTTGAGAATTGCCAGAAGTGATGGATCATGCATGGGAGAGATGTAAGATTTTTCCAAATCACTTCTTGGTGAAGTGGCTTAAGAGTCAGAACCCAATCAGCATATTCTTCTCTCTCGGCTTAGCTTCGCGAACGAAGATTTAAGAAGGGTGCAATAGTCCACGTCTGCTGCAGGCTCGCTGGTGGCTGACAAGACCAATGTGGGACAGGCAGGTCCGGCCACAGCGGCTGCAGGGAAAAGTCTGATTTAGGGTTGGTCCTGTAGCAGTGCGATTCTTCCTCAATCTCCTTTTGTCCTCAAGACCAGCTATGCGTGCGTTGTCAAAGGAAGAGACAGCCTGGTGGATGGTGTGCCTCCATGCTTTGCGATCTGAGGCTAGGTCAGACCACTGGTGATGGTTGATGTGACAGGTGCTAAGGGATTTCTTCAAGGAGTCCTTGTACCTCTTCTTTGGTGCCCCTCTATTTCGATGGCCGGTGGAGAGTTCGCCATACAGGGCAATCTTGGGAAGGCGGTGGTTTTCCATCCTAGAAATATGCCCTGCCCAGCGCAGCTGCGTCTTCAACAGCAGTGCCTCGATGCTGGTAACCTCTGCCCGCTTGAGGACTTCAGTGTTGGTCACAAAGTCACTCCAGTGGATGTTGAGGATGGTGCGAAGGCAGCGCTGATGAAAGCGCTCAAGGAGTCGCAGGTGATGATGGTATAAAACCCACGATTCGGAGCCGTAGATGAGGGTTGTCATCACAACCGCTTTGTAAACATTGATCTTTGTGCCTTTTTTCAGATGCTTGTTGCTCCACACTCTTTTGTGCAGTCGGCCAAATTTCTTAGCAATTTAACCATGGTCATCAGTAATGCAGTCTTATAATATATGGTGATGTCAGGATAATTCAAACCTTCCTGAGTGGAGTGTAGAAAAAAAGTTTTAAAGCCAATCCTCAAGCATTTATGTTGCCAGAGGAAATTGAGTACAGCTTGCCATTGACTCAACAATTTCAGGGGGATCTCTATCGGTATTGCATGAAAAAGAAAAAGGAGTTTAGGAAAGAAAAAGGTTTCAATTAGGTGAAAATGGTCATACCAATTAAACAATAATTTATCCCATTTTCTTAGGTCTGATTTTATTTCTTAGAATTTATATCGATGATTAATTTTCATTAAATCTGATGATAAAGTTTTTTTCAACCATTGGTAGGGAAAAAATATTGTTTTAGTATGGAGGGAGAAAGATTGTGGATGTAAAATAAAGGACTTGATTTTTAGCCCTCAAATAGAACCAAATGCCACTAGGACTTCTTGAAGGTAATGAAGGGATGAATCAGAGAAGGATGTTGTCTGCAAACTAGGACTTCTTGAAGGTAATGAAGGGATGAATCAGAGAAGGATGTTGTCTGCAAACATGCTAAATTTGAGCTCATGTTTGTCTGTTTGAACACCTTTAATATTATGTTGGATCTTGGCAGTCAACAGTTCCAGAGCTATCGCAAGTAGAATGGGTGACAACAGGCAACCTTATCTGGTTTCTCTTTGCAATGAAAAGGATCAGAATGTTGCCTCATTTACTTTTATTTGTGCACTAGGTTAGAATATATAGTTTCCACCATTCAAAAAAAAAGTTTTCTCCCATATGACATAAGAGAGCATGTAGGGTAACTAATTTTCAGAGCAAGGGTGGCCAAACTGTGGCTCAGGAGCCACATGTGGCTTTTTCATACCCAGTGTGTGGCTCTTGAAGCCCCCACCATCCTGTCAGCCAGCTTGGAGAAGGCATTTTTCTCTTTAAATCAATTCTCCAAGCCAAACCAGCCAACAGCTTGGAGAATGCATTTAAAGTTAAAATTTCTTTTTTTTTACCTCTCCCTCCCTCATCTTCCTTCCTTCCTGTCTTGCAGCTCTCAAACATCTGACAATTATTCTATGTGGCTCTTATGTTAAGCAAGTTTGGTCACCCCTGTTCCAGAGAGTCAAATGCTTCCTCTTTGCCTAAAGAAAGCAACAATATTTCAGGGACTCTTTTTTACAGGGGGAAATGATTTTAAATCCGCAGGGCCTGCAAAACTGAATTTTTTTGTCAGGCCCACAACAACTTATGTGGGAGAAAGCTGCCACTGTTATGTCGCTGAACAATACCATCTGTAAGACCACTAATAGAGTAATATAAGGAACAGAGAACTGAGATATGGAGAAACGCCTTTGTTATGAAATCTTCTTATAATACTTAATAATGTAGTTTTAAAATTGTTTATATGTGTTTTATTCTTTTGTAATTTGCATTGTTTTTACCATGATTGTTAGCCACCAAGAGTCTGCTCGCAAAGTAGGTGGCACATAAATCTAAAGTAAATAAATAAATGAATGTTTTATATATGTTGTTTGTTAGATCCCATCCTGGCATGAAGCCCAAATAGTTGTGATGAATATAGTCCAGAATGAACTCAGACAAATATTTAGCCATGATGGAAGTGAAAAGTTTGTAATCTTGATTTAGAAATGTTATTGGGTGATATGAAGCAGGAATTGTGTTATATTTTCCTTGCTTGGGAATGATTACTATAGGTGCTGCATTGAACATGCATATTCCACAAAGACAGCATTGAACCCGATGTCAGAATTTCATTGCCACTTCTGTTAGAGGAGACGCTAAGAGAGAGGCAAACTTTTTATAGAATTCTAGAAGATAACCATCTGGACCTGCTGATTGGTTGTTCTTCAGTGATTTTATGGCTTGTAAGACTTGTAGCGGTTCAGATGGTTTATTTATTGTTCTCCATAATATATATATATATATATATGTAACCCTCCCCGAGCCTGTTCTATGGGAAGGGAGGGCTAAAAATAGAATTTAAAAAATACAAATAAATAAGTAAACGATGTTCCTCTGCTAGTGTTCTGATGTGTCTTAGAAGTGTACAAGGAGTGGTAGTAATTTGCAAATAGCTTGGCTATTTCATAGGGTTTGGTATGCATTTTGTTGTTAGGATCTCAAAGTGAAGTTATCATTCTAGATGAGTGTTTATCTTTTACCCTTCACAATAGAAGCCTCAGGGATTTGAGTGTGTTACTCCGATATTTCTGTTTTAAGTAGAGTGAGCTGTTATCTGGAAACATACAAGAGATTCTAATAGCTTATATTTGTTTAGAAGTTGACGATAAAACTTTCTGCTATCTCTTTTTTGTTAGGTCTTCTAGATGCTTAATCTTGTGCTTGATCTGATATAACCACGTTTTTGGTTTTTTTCAGATGTGTTGACAATTAAATCAGTTGCCCCCTGAGGACAGCATTGAGAGCATCCAATTGGATAGACAGAGAGGTTTCTTTCCATCAATTTTCAGAGAGCTATTTTTTAATATTAAGCTCCAAGCCTGACAAATGTAATTCTGAATAAGGAAGAGATTTATTAAGAGATCAGGTATATAATATAGTGGGTTCAATGCATAGAGGAGACATGGTTGCAATTATCATAGCTTTCCTTATTGATTACAGCATAGTAACCACTGAACTAGAAGACTGCTGACTGGGCCAATGCAACCAACTTTATAAAGACCTGGGTTCCTATGCTAAAATGCCATTGGATCATTTGAACCAGCAGGGCAACAAGGATTTGGATCCTACTGCCCATTGTTCCAGAGTCTCCAAGCTCAGTCCTCCAGGCTCCAATGAGCCAGGCAGAAACACTAGTGAGGAACAAACACATTAGTCCACATACATAACATCTCTCCCCCCACCCACTCCTCAAGTCCTAATAAACATAGTCTCTAAGGTAGGCAGGCTTGCAGTGCTCCCACGTTGACCACATGGATTCCAGAGTGGGTGGAGTCACAGATGGAGCTTGCCCCGAACCCATAGCTTCTGGTGTGGTGAGCAGAGTGCACTGCACTTTTAAAAGTCCTCTTACTAAAGTAAAATATGGGCAAATTGGCAAAAAAAAAAACCCCACCCCAGGCCCCCTTCCCCTGCAGAACCCCCTAACCCTAACCCCAAATAAGCTACCCACCACCCAAATCTGGATAAGTAAAGGGACTCTGTGTCTTAAAAAGTCCTTTTACCAACTAAAATAAAAACAAGAACCCCAAGACTGTCTTACCTTAGACGTTTCCTCTACTCCAGGCAAGTCTGGTAAGGCTGAGAGAGAGCAGCAACAGCTGAGGCCAAGGGCCAGCACAGCACAATCTCTCTCACACACCAACACACACCAGCACAGCAACAATGGAGGAGTCGAGCCAGTTTCTCTGGACCTTCAGAGAGCAGTTTCAAAAAATAGCACTGCTCTGTGATTGGCCAGACAACAGTGCTTACTTGGATACGCAAGTAAGCAAAAGATAAAAAGAACAACAATGTTGCTGATGGCTGGGGGATCAGCTACACAACAGCCTTGCAAAACATGCATTTGCAATGCATTTTGCAAATGCATGCTTTGGATTGGCTGCTGGGGCTCCTCTTCCCCCTCCCCCTTTTCCTGATCCCAGGGAGGCTATGGGAAAGGTGGGAAAAGGCTACCAAAGGCGGGAAAGGAAGCAAGCAGCTCCCCTGAGGCTGCAGAAATCCCTTTCCCACCTTTTCCATGGATTTCCGTATACTTCCGAATATCTATACGGAAGTATACAGGGAGCCATAATGGGCTCCAATTGGATTCGGCTGTATGCGATTCCATATACAGCCAAATCAGGGGTGATTCGGCGGTTGATTCGATTCGGCTGAACTGAATGCACACCCCTACTTTTGGCATGGTTGAACTGGGTTTTATGTCTTGTTCACATCATTGATTCCCAGCCACCATACATAGCTGTGGGTGAGTACCTTCATCCACACTATTCCTGGATGAGTCTTGTGAAGCATGGTTAGGACTTGCTGACACAAAACAAGGGGCACCACCACCCTACTACCCCACAGAAGGCACCCCTTTTGGACAGAAATTCATCCTGGCAGGACACATATGCTGCAAAATTTGGGCCCACCCAACTGGTGGCTGGTTTGACCAGGCTCTCAGCTAGCCTCAGGGTGGTGATGCCACAGGAACTAAGCAGCAAGGCCTTCTTTATCACCCGGTCTTTGTTCCCATCTCTGAGTTTTTGGGCCATGAGATAGTAAGAACATAAAAACATAAGAGAAGCCATGTTGGATCATGATGGATAGCGAGTGTTAGCAGAGAGCTGTCCGAATAGGCTGATAAGAATAGGCATGCTGACAAGGAGAGACTCCACACCAGTTCTTCCAGAACTATTAGTGTATTTACAGATATTCACACAGGAGTGTAGTATATATACAATATTCACAATTCAGAGCTTCAAAATGCTTCGCCAGACTATCAATAATACAGAGAGGAAAAAGCCTCTGGCATTCAGCTCCTTTTATAGTTCAGCCCACCTATCGGTGAATATGCTGACTCATTGTGACTTCAGTGACTTCCAGGCATTTCATCAGCCTGCCTTGTGATCCTTATCACATGACTTCAGTACTTTGGCATTAGATGATCTACCATGCTTAACTTGTAAGCTATCCAGTCACTGACAGATCAGGCCAATGGCCCATCCAGTCCAACACTCTGTGTCACACAGTGGCCATAAAAACTAAGTGCCATCAGGAGATCCACCACTGGGGCTAGAAACCCTCCCGCTGTGCCCCCCCCCATGAATACAGAGCATCACTGCTCCAGAGAGAGAGTTCCAACAATACACTGTGTCTAATAGCCACTGATTAACCTCTTTTTTAGTATATGAGCCTCTTAGCTCACATCTCCCAGAGCTCTGGATGAGCCAGATTGATCCTGGAGCGGTAGCCATTTTGGTCAGCGGTGACGATGCAATGCATGGAGCTGGATCATGGGGGGCAGGGATGCGTGGTGTGGTGCAAATTGCTGGGGCTCACTCAATGTCATGAGCCCTGACGAGGACGGGCTGGAAGGGTTAACAGACCTGGAAGAGTTGCCAGCCAGTTCCTCAGCTGAACAAACAGTAGCTGGCCCATCAAGGCACTCTCTCCACTCTCTCCAGTCTCCCACTCTCCAGGCACCAGTGTCAGCTGTTGACGATCAATCTCCTCCAAGCTCTCCCCCTCCCATCTCAAGAGTTCGAAGCAGTCTCCAGAAAGAACTTTCAGAGCAAAGACATGAGGCATGGCAATGCTTCAGATCTCTCAGCCCTGAGTTCTAGCAGAGTCACTGCCACCAAGAGAGCAGGCTGATTGAGACTTCCATATAGCTCCTGCCCAGGACCTGGTAACCTTGTGGAAGCAGCAAGTCTATTCTCTGGCTTGCATCCATGCTCCTTCCTGATCCTGACCTGCTTGATTTCCTTGGCACCCTCTTGGCTTTTGAACATTGACTTCTGATTCCGGTTTGTGATTCTGCATTGGTGACTTGGCTCCTGCTTGACTTCCTGGACTTTGACCTTGGACTGGCTTTGGACTCCTGCCTGCACCCTGAGAACGTGACAGATTGCTTCCACCCACACACTCACTCCACAAGATGGATGAGGAGGCAAGCAGAGGCTCTGGGCAGCTAGCAGCCTTGCTCACTCAGGTACAGCACCTCACTCAAATGGTGGCTCACCTGCAATAGTAGCAGCAAGTCACTGTCATTGCCCCACCCAAGTGCCTGGTGCTTCCTCCAGAGAAGATCACTGGGAAGGTGGAGAAGTTTCCTGTATTCCTGGCACAGTGCAAACCGTATATTGAATTATGTGCCAGAGACTTCCCCAATGACAAGACCAAGGTATGCTTCATTATCAGCCTCTTAAAGGGGCAGGCAGCTAAATGGGCTACCCCCTTGCTTCTAGCCCCATCGCCCCTGCTGACTGACTACCAGGGCTTTCTGAATCATATGGCGGTAGCATTTGCTAACTCCCAGCAAGCAGCCACTGCCAATCGGAAGATCCAGACCCTGAAGCAAGGTAGGGACTCAGTTTCCAGCACTCCACTTCAAGCTTCTGGCCCAAGACCTGGCCTGGAATGAGGCTGCCCTCATGGACCAGTATTCAGAGGGGCTGGCTGACAAAGTCTTTGATGAGCTGGTACGAGTAGTCCAACTGGCCACACTGCAAGGCCTAATCACGCTGTGTCGCCACATCGATGGCCGCCTGGAAAGCTGCCACCAAGCACGCAGCAGAGCCCGTCCCTCTCAGCTGCCGTGCTGCCTAGCGATGGTGACAACCCCGATACACACCAGTCCCGAGACTGACAACCCGAGCCCATGCAACTCAGGGCTGCACGGCCGCGGCTCACCCCTGAGGAAAAAGCATGGCATCACTCAAAGAATCTCTGCCTGTACTGTGGAGGGGCGGGGCACTTTTCCTCCAGCTGCCCCGCCAAGTGCCCCTAGCCCAGTACTGTGCCACCACAGCCAGTAAAAGACCAGCCCCAAATTTCAGTGGACCCCCTGACTTGAGGCACCAAGCCGGGTCCCTTGAATCCTACGTTACAAGCCAGGACCCATTCCTCGTACTGGTCACACTCAGCTTGACGGACGGGTGCTGGCTGTTTGTCTACACCATGGTTGACTCCGGGGCCGCCCGCTGCTTCGTCGACATGGCCTTTGTGAAGTAACCCCAGATCCTGGTGCAGGACAAAGACACCCCGACCCTAGTCAAAGCCATCAACAGGCGCCTCCTCTGCTCCGGTTCGGTGACCCAGGAGACTCACCCGGTCATGCTCCAGATCCAACACCATCACGAGCAAGTACAATTCAATGTTGCTTGCATGCCCCACTTCCCCTCATTTTGGGACTCTCCTGGCTCGTAAAGCACAACCCCCTCATGGACTGGGTATAGGGAAAGCTGAGCATCAAGGAACTTTGTCCTCACCAGGCCCAGTTGGCCACCCTGGCTGCCACCGCCCCGGCTGCTGGACCTCTACTTCCCCCAGCCTACACAGACTTTGCTGATGTCTTTGAGGAAAAGGGAGCCGACCAGCTTCCTCCGCACTGACCTTATGACTGTGCCACCTGCCTATGGGGTGGCTCTACCTCATGTCTGAACCGGAGCTAGCAGCCCTGTGGGACTTCCTTGCCAAAAACCTGGAATGAGGTTTCATCCAGCCATCCACGTCCCCGCTGTCCCCCCCTGTTCTCTTTGTCAAGAAGAAAAGCAGTGAGCTCCAGCCCTGCAATGACTACCCTGAACAAAATCACTGTCCGGGACCACTGCCCTTTGCCACTGATGCCAGAATTACTGGATCGCCTTAAGGGGGCCCAGGTCTATACCAAGTTGGACCTCCAGGATGCATACAGAGCGGACCTGCAAAGGAGACGAATATAAGACAGCTTTTAGGAACCGCTATGGCCAGTATGAGTATCTCGTGATGCCCTTCGGCCTGACCAATGCCCCTGCTGTTTTCCAAATGCTGATGAACATCTTCCACAACCTTCTCGACTGCTTTGTGATCATTTATTTAGATGACATTATAATTTATTCCCAAAGCCCCACCCAGCATGCAGGGCACATCCATAAGGTCCTGCAACGCCTGCGCGAGCATGGTCTCTACGCCAAGCTAGAGAAGTGTGCCTTTGACTTAACAGCAGTTTACCTGGACTTCCAGAAAGCTTTTGATAAAGTTCCTCATCAAAGGCTCCTTAGTAAGCTCGAGAGTCATGGAGTAAAAGGACAGGTTGTCTTGTGGATCAAAAACTGGCTAATTAATAGGAAGCAGAGAGTGAGTATAAATGGGCAGTCTTCGCTGTGGAGGACAGTAAGCAGTGGGGTGCCGCAGGACTCAGTACTGGGTCCCATGCTCTTTAACTTGTTCATAAATGATTTGGAGTTGGGAGTAAGCAGTGAAGTGGTCAAGTTTGCAGATGACACTGACTTCCTGTTTGGCTTGGAGGGCAGACTGCAGCTCCCTAGTAAGGGGGATATTTTTTCTTCTGTTCAGGGTATAAAAGACCTCTCCGAGGGGGGTCTATGCCCATTGATCTTAGTTAAAGATTAATCCAAGATGACGTCAAGACCCTTGAGCTGTTGATATCGATTTTAGAAAGGTGGGGAGCTACCTTTTTTAAATCTTGATGTCCGGCGCTATTAGAGGGACGTCTAAACAACATCTGCAGAGGATTAAAAAGTCATTAATTTGACTTAAGCCTGTTGGAAACCAGACACTTAAGAAAGGACTTATAATTGCAAGATAAGGGAAAGCTGAAGTGCCAAGAATATCTATTTAAGGTACTCTGTTTTATATTTCTACTCTTGAGACTTTCTAAGCTTATCTAAAAGTTGCGGAAGTTTATAAAGAGATGGAATACTGAAGGAAGATAATTGCCTGCCAGTTTTGAACTTTGTATAATTAAAGGCTTTAGCAAAACTCGGGAAAAGAGGAAGATGTTTTGAATAATTGCGGTTGATGACGCAGGTGTTTTTTCTGTGGATGTTATACACTCCTACAAGTTTTAAACATTGCTGGGATTTATAAATGAACTGAGTTGGAACATAACTGAATAAAATAAGATAACGGCCTGCCAAAACTGAATTTAATAGCTTTGAAAGAGCTTGGAGAAAAAAGAGAAAGACTTTTTGAATGTTTGCAGCTTGGGACTGGTGACGCAGGCTATTTTTTACATCCCTACAAATTCCAAAGGCTGCGATACTTGACACGTGAACAAAGCAATTTGACCCAGGAAGTAAAAGGTTTTGACCAATTAAACAAAGTCTATAAGGATTACAAAAGCTGTGACATTTAAACCAGGAAGGAATTAAGACAAGGATCAAGAAGGACCTCTCTAACCATAGAGAAAGAACGAGTGCCATTTTAAAGGGAAATAAAACTGTCAAATTGGTTAAAAATCAATATCTCAGCTTAGGAAGCTAAGAGAAAAACAGAATTAGCTTTGTTTGATACAGCAGGCCTTACGCTACTGGACTTGGTGTTGAACTTTGATTGGAAAAACTTTTAAGTTTTGGTGGTTATTTTTTTATGTCAGAAGGAAGGTTAACTCGTGCAAGGGGCCACTCATTTGATAAAATGCAATCTCAATTTGATGCCCTTGAGGCTAAAATGTTAAAAGCTATGGACAAAATGCAATTGGCAATGAGAAAAGACTTAAAAAAAGAAGTTGGAGATCTTAGAAAAGATATTGAGGGCTTTAAAGATGAGATTAAAGATAGAGTTAAGGAGGTAGAGGAAAAAGTGGATATACATGCTTCTACTTTGTTAAAACTCCAAGAGAAGGTTACTATACATGATTGCAAGTTGATGGAAACACAAGTTCGCTTGAGAGGAGTACCTGAAGGGGAGGAGGCAGACTTAATGGATCACATGGTGAATATCATTACTGAATACTTAGGAGAAGATCCTGAAAAATTTAGAAGTATGTTGGATGGAGCTTACAGAGTTAACTCAACATATGCAAAGAATAAAGGCCTACCAAGAGATATTGTTATAAGGCTAATATCTAAAGATATAGCAGGAAAAATCTTAAACAAAGGTTTTCAAAAAGATTGGATCATAGAAGGGAATAAAGTCAAAATAATGAAAGAGCTACCAAGACAAGTGATTAATGACAGGAAGAAATACAAGAAGTTAACAGACAGACTACGTACAGAGGGCACAAGATTCAGATGGATATTACCTGAAGGTCTTGGCTTTGAACAACATGGAATAAGGATTACAATAAAGAGTCAACAAGAGATGCATAGCTTTTTTGAAGAGAATAAAAAGTCTACATCATAATGGAGTACAAATTACTATCTTGGAACATAAATGGACTAAATTCACCACAAAAAAGAACAACAACATTTCATTGGATTAAAAAGCAAAAATGTAACATAATTTGTTTACAGGAAGTTCATATACAGCAAAAAGATCGTAAATTTTTGTGGAATAAAAATTTGGGACTGGAATTTTTTTCATTGGTGGAACAAAAGAAAAGAGAGGTAGTCTTCTATACTAAAGAACAACTACAACCAAAACTAATATTTAAAGACAAAAAAGGAAGATATATTGCAGTAGAAGTGATAATTGAGGCGAAAAAAACGTTGTTATTAGGACTATATGCGCCCAATGGAGCGAAAGATAAGTTTTTTAAAGAAATTAATCGACAATTAGATGAAAAGACATATGACCAGATTTTAATGATGGGCAATTTCAATGGGACAATACAAAATAATATTGATAGATCAAGTCAAAAGAAAAATGATAAAGAGGGAAAACTACCAAACTCCTTCTTTGAGCTGGTTAAACAAGAAAATTTGGAAGATATATGGAGAAAATTCAACCCTGAAGTAAGAGACTATACTTTCTTCTCAGCTAGACATAATTCTTTTTCTAGAATAGATATGTTATGGGGTTCCAAGCATTTGGGCCTTATAACTAAAACAGTAGAGATTCTACCAAAGGTTTGTGCAGACCATAATCCAATATGTTGGTTTACAAAATTGGAAATGAAAACAAGAAGATGGAGAATTAATGAGTACTTGCTACAAGATAAAGATATTGTGACATTTTTAGAAAAGGAAACTGCGGCTTTCTTCCAAATAAATGAAACTGATGACATGGAATTTCAAACAGTATGGACACTTATAAAGCAGTAATGAGAGGAATATTAGTCACATTGAACAATAAAGATAAGAGGGCCAAAGAAGAACGGTTGTTAGCATTACAAAATGAAATAAATAAAAAAGAAAGAGAATTGAAAAAAAGGCCTGGGAAAAAGAAATTAATAAAAGAAATTACAATATTACAATCACAAGTAAGACATTTGCTGAATAAAGAATTAGAATGGAATTTAAAAAGTCTGAAACAGAAATCGCTTGAAAGTGCGAACAAGCCGGGAAAGTATTTGGCTTGGTAACTGAAGAAAAAGAAAGAAAATAAAACCATTAATAAAATTATGGCTGATGGAAAAACAATAGTAGATCAAGATGGAATTAAAAGAGAATTTTTTAAATATTATGCAAATTTATTTAAGGGTGTGAAAATAAAGAAAGGAAAAATGGAAGAGTATCTACGGAATTTTCAAGTGGCACCTTTGACGGAGTACATGAAAAAGACTTTTTGAATGTTTGCAGCTTGGGACTGGTGACGCAGGCTACTCATGTTAGGGATAGGGTTAGGGTTAGGGTTAGGGTTAGGGTTAGGGTTAGGGTTAGAGTACATGAAAAAGACTTTAAACGACCCAATAGAGAAAATCGAAATCGAAGCAGCAATAAAAGCAATGAAAGAAGGTAAGGCTCCTGGGCCAGATGGATTTAGATCTAAATTTTATAAAATCCTTAAAGACGAGATAAAGTACCGTACGCCCAACGCACCAGCCAGCGCCTTACCATCACTATTGGAGGCAGTGGCGGGCTGGGCATTGGAGTTCCCGGGGCTTATGGTCCTGGGTGACTTCAATGTCCATGCCGATGACACGGCCTCCACTCAGGCGATGGACCTAGTGTCTTCCATGGCGACACTGGGGCTCTCTCAATTTGTCACAACTCCCACGTATCAGGCCGGGCACACATTAGACCTGAACGATATCGCGGCTGAAGCGGTTCCATGGTCGGACCACCTAGCCCTTAAGGCCCGTATGGAGACGTTGCCCCAACCCTGTATGGGCGGAGAGCCTATTTTGGCTCACCCCCGGGGCTTGATGGACCCGGAACGGTTCCAAACAGCCCTGAGGGATCCCTGGCCCACTGGCAATTCTCTCGATGACCTGGTAGAAGTCTGGCAGGGCCAGCTATCCAGGGCTATCGATGAAATTGCACCTCGGCGCCCTCTGCGCCCTCGCAAGAGGCTGGCACCATGGTATACCTTGGAGTTACGCCAGCTGAAACAAGGGCTCAGACGACTAGAGAGACGGTGGAGGCATACTCGGGACGAAGCGACGAGAACATCCTATAGAACGCTTATGAGGTCTTATGAGATGGCAGTCAAGGCTGCAAAGAAAGAATACTTCGCAGCCAAGATTGCATCTGCAAAATCGCGCCCAGCACAATTGTTTAGAGTAATTGGAGATCTTATAACACTGCCACAAGGCAAACCAAATATTAGGGAATTAGAAATAGGCTGTGAGGCATTCGCGAAATATTTTGCAGATAAAATCTCATCGCTCCGCCAAGACCTGCCTATCACATTAGACACAGTAAGTGAAACTGAGGCTCCGCGCCTGTCTTCAGATTTAGTACTGGACCACTTCGACCCACTCAGCTTGGAGGAAGTTGATGGAATTCTCTCTGCTGCTCGCCCAACAACATGTGATTTGGACCCTTGCCCCTCTTGGCTGATTAAATCCTCCCAGAGGGAGCTTAGATGTCCTTTACGGGACATCATAAATAGATCCCTCCTAGAGGGGCATTTTCCAACGCCTCTGAAAGAGGCCTTGGTCCGCCCCCTCTTGAAAAAACCTACAGCAGACCCGGCCGAATTGGCAAACTACCGACCGGTGTCCAATTTACCATTTTTAGGTAAAATTATCGAGAGGGCAGTGGCGTTACAGCTACAGAGATTTCTAGATGACGCTTCTGTTTTAGACCCGTGCCAGTCTGGCTTCCGACCGGGCCACGGGACGGAGATGGTCCTGGTCGCCTTGGTGGACGACCTCCAGCGGCAACTGGATCGAGGCGGCGCGGCAATACTGATGTTATTAGATCTGTCGGCTGCGTTTGATACAGTCGACCATCGGTTGCTGATCCACCACCTCGCCGACATAGGGGTTGAGGGGCTAGCCTTACAATGGCTTTCCTCCTTCCTCATGGGTCGGGGACAGAGGGTGGCGATTGGGGGTGAGCGATCCCAGAGGCGCACACTAGACTGTGGGGTGCCCCAGGGAGCAGTTCTCTCCCCGATGTTATTCAACATCTATATGCGCCCCCTCACCCAGATTGCCCGGAGATTTGGGCTGGGTTGCCATCAATACGCAGATGACACCCAGCTCTATCTACTAATGGACGGCCGGCCCGCCTCCGCCCCGGGGAACCTGGACCGGGCTCTGCGGGCTGTTGCAACGTGGCTTAGACTGAGTGGGCTGAAGTTAAATCCAGCGAAGACAGAGGGTCTTGGCACTCTGGGGAAGGAAATATTTCTCCCGGCCTTTGACGAGGCGCCGCTAAAGACGGTGCAGCGGGTAAAGAGCCTGGGCGTCTTACTGGAGCCTTCATTATCAATGGAGGCCCAGATAACAGCCACTGCCAAATCAGCCTTCTTCCACCTGAGGCGGGCGAGGCAGCTGGCCCCTTTCCTAGAGCGTCAGGACCTAGCAATGGTGATCCACGCGACGGTCACCTCAAGACTGGACTACTGTAACGCTCTCTACATGGGGCTGCCTCTGTACCGGACCCGGGAGCTGCAGCTAGTGCAGAACGCGGCGGCCAGGCTGTTACTCGGTCTCCCAAGATGGGAGCATATACGGCCGGGGCTGCGCGGACTGCACTGGCTGCCAATCGTATACCGGATCCAGTACAAAGTGCTGGTCATAACCTTTAAAGCCCTATATGGCCAAGGACCGACCTACCTGAGGGACCGTCTCTCCCCATATGAGCCCCAGAGAGCACTGAGGTCAGTGGGGAAAAGCAGACTGAATATCCCTGGGCCAAAAGAAGTTAAACTTCAAAGCACCCGCACTCGGGCCTTTTCCGTTGCGGCCCCACAACTCTGGAACCAACTCCCAGAGGAGGTGCGGGCCCTGCGGAACTTAGACCAGTTCCGCAGGGCCTGCAAGACCGCCCTCTTCAAACAGGCGTTCACCAATAACTGAATTAATGTTTACCGCCAGATTAATAACGTTTACCGCCAGTGTTGATTTAGGAATGTTTTAATTAATTATCGATTATTGACTGATTTTAATGTGAATTTTAATGTGAATTTAATGTTTTTATTACTGTATTGTTTACTTGAAGTGTTGTTAGCCGCCTGAGCCTGCTTCGGTGGGGGAGGGCGGGATATAAATAAAATTTTACATTACAAAATTTTTACATTACATAACACCCAAACTGATGAAATTGTTAAACACGATAAGAGAAAATGGAAAAATTCCAAATACCTGGAAAGAAGCTGTAATTTCTTTGATTCCCAAAGAAGATAAAGATGTCACAAATGTAAAGAATTATAGACCAATTTCACTGCTAAATAATGACTATAAGATTTATGCAAGAATTCTGGCAGAACAACTGAAGCAATATTTGATTAATTTTATAAAAAAAGACCAATCCGGATTTCTTCCTAAAAGACAGATAAGAGACAATGTAAGAGCTGCTATTAATGTTGTGGAATATTATGAGAAACATCCAGAAAAGGAAGTGGCTTTATTTTTTGTAGACGCGGAAAAAGCCTTTGATAATTTGAGTTGGGACTTTATGTTTGTAGTAATGGAAAAAATAAATTTAGGGGAACATTTTATAAAGATGACGAAAGCAATATATACGGAACAATATGGAAAACTGTGTATAAATGCAGATCTTACAAAAGAGTTGAAGGTAAGCAAAGGTACAAGACAAGGATGTCCGGTATCACCACTGTTGTTTATAATGACTCTTGAAATTTTATTACAACAAATACAAAATGACAATGAAATAGAAGGATTAAAAATCACAGGATTCTCTTATAAATATAAAGCTTTTGCAGATGATATTGTGTTCATAATAGAGAATCTGATTCAAGTGTCACCGTTGCTGTTAGCTAAGATAAAAGAATATGGAGAGTAAGCAGGACTATATATAAATAAAGAGAAATCGAAATTTTTATGTAAAAATATGCAACCAAATAGACTTAAGGAATTGCAAACGGTGACGGGTTGTGAGGTCACGACCAAAGTTAAGTATCTTGGAGTGGAAATAACTATGAAGAATATTGACCTGTTCAAAAATAATTATGAAAAATTATGGTGTAAGATGGACAAAGATTTGATGAAATGGAATAAACTTAACTTGTCCTTATTGGGCAGGATAGCTGCAATTAAGATGAATATTTTGTCAAGAATAATGTATTTGTTCCAAACTATCTGGATTGTGAAGGAAATCAAACAATTTAACAAATGGCAAAGGAAAATTTCTGATTTTGTATGGGCTGGAAAAAAACCAAGGATTAAGATGAAGATTTTAATAGATGCTAAAGAGAGAGGTGGTTTTCAGCTACCGGATTTAAGATTGTATCACGATGCGGTTTATTTGACATGGATCAAAGATTGGATAATGCTGTTAAATAAAAAACCTTTATGGTTAGAAGCTCATGGGAATAAATTCAGCTGGCACGCATATCTGTGTTATGGGAAGAATAAGATGGACGGTTTTTTCTCTCACCATTATATCAGAAATAGTTTATTGAACACTTGGATAAAATATAAGAAATATGGCAAAGAGAGAAAACAGCTTTGGATAGTGCCAGCGGAAGTAATAAAAATAACAGCTGAATCTGATGAAGAAAGAGCGCTGTCATATAATCAACTGCTCAAGATTCAAGGAGACAAAATTGAATTAAAATCTGCAGAAGAGTTAAATAATAAATATGACTGGTTTCAAATGCAACAAATTAAAAGCTTGATGGAAAATGATATTAAAATGGATGGAATTAGACGCGAGCAAAAAGAACTGGAAAGGGTCCTGCTTGGAGATAATGAAAAATTAATATCGAAAAGTATACAAATTATTACTGAAATGGTCTACAGAAGAAGTAGTAAAGTCTCAAATGGTCAAATGGGCAATCAATGTGAATAGAGAAATACAAATGGATACGTGGGAGCACCTTTGGAAGAACTCGATGAAGATCTCAACTTGTCAGAGTATCAAAGAGAACTGTTTTAAGATGATGTACAAGTGGTACATGACTCTGAAAAAGCTGGCTAGGATGAGTAAGAAAATGTCGGATAGATGTTGGAAATGTAGAAAACACGAAGGTTCTTTCTTTCACATGTGGTGGACTTGTGAAAAAGCAAAGGAGTATTGGAAGATGATACAACAAGAAATCTCCAAAATTTTGGGTTATGACTTCAAGAAAACTGCAGAGACTTTTTTACTTGGATTGCAACTAGAAAATTTTCCAAAGGAAGATAGGACTTTAATTTGGTATTTGCTCTCAGCTGCTAGGACATTGCATGTGCAGCTTTGGAAACAAGGAACAATACCAGAGAAATGGGATTGGATTGTGAAAGTTTTATCGTGGTGTGAGATGGACAAACTAACTAAAACTTTAAGAGACTATGACTTAGACTTATTCAAAAAAGAGTGGAAGAAATTCAAAGGATATATGGAGAAAGAGTGGAACATAAAAAGACATTGGACAATTTTTTAGTATTAATCATAAGTATTATATTTTGATAGATTAGTGGTACCTTTAGAATTAAATGCAAATTTATAACTTCGAGGAAGTCAATATTGGAGGGGGGGTGAAATATATGGTTTAGTATAAGAAAAAAAAAGATAATTAAATATTGTAACCATGTGTTATTAATAAATTGTTAAAACACAAAGTTTGCAGATGACACTAAATTGTTCAGGGTGGTGAGAACCAGAAAGGAATGTGAGGCACTCCAAAGGGATCTGTTGAAGCTGCGTGAGTGGGCGTCCAAGTGGCAGATGAGGTTCAATGTGGCCAAGTGCAAAGTAATGCACATTGGGGCCAAAAATCCCAGCTACAAATACAAGTTGATGGCGTGTGAACTGGCAGAGACTGACCAAGAGAGACATCTTGAGGTCATGGTAGGTAACTCACTGAAAATGTCAAGACAGTGTGCAATTGCAATAAAAAAAGGCCAACGCCATGCTGGGAATTATTAGGAAGGGAATTGAAAACAAATCAGCCAGTATCATAATGCCCCTGTATAAATCGATGGTGCGGTCTCATTTGGAGTACTGTGTGCAGTTCTGGTCGCCGCACCTCAAAAAGGATATTATAGCATTGGAGAAAGTCCAGAAAAGGGCAACTAGAATGATTAAAGGGCTGGAGCACTTTTCCTATGAAGAAAGGTTGAAATGCTTGGGACTCTTTAGCTTGGAGAAACGTTGACTGCGGGGTGACATAATAGAGGTTTACAAGATAATGCATGGGATGGAGAAAGTAGAGAAAGAAGTACTTTTCTCCCTTTCTCACAATACAAGAACTCGTGGGCATTCGATGAAATTGCTGAGCAGACAGGTTAAAACGGATAAAAGGAAGTACTTCTTTACCCAAAGGGTGATTAACATGTGGAATTCACTGCCACAGGAGGTGGTGGCGGCCACAAGTATAGCCACCTTCAAGAGGGGTTTAGATAAAAATATGGAGCACAGGCCCATCAGTGGCTATTAGCCACAGTGTGTGTGTATATATAAAAATTTTGGCCACTGTGTGACACAGAGTGTTGGACTGGATGGGCCGTTAGCCTGATCCAACATGGCTTCTCTTATGTTCTTATGTTCTCACGGAGGAGCCCTGCTGGCTCTCCTTGAGGCATGCTATCTTCAAAGAACTGTTGCTTTTGTTAGTACTATGCAGAGGAATTCACAGCAGGGATTAGTAACATCTCTAGAGCTGTTTGATATGCAAGGTCTCTGTCTCATGGTTAGTAGCAAATGCTCAAAATGGGGTTAGTCATGTCAAGATGCATGTTACAGTTTAATCATATTCAGCATAATATCACATTAAGATTCTCCAGTGTCTGACATACTGCCCCCCCCCCCCTAAGCTCTTGCTCGGGGTTTGTCTGGGTGCAGTAGGTAAAATTTCTTTAAAAGAGAAGGAGCCCGTAGGTCGGTTGTCTTGACCCATTCATCACAACTAGTAGGGAAGTACTTCCAGAAGACCAGATAGTACAACACCCCCCTTTGGATTTTTGAATCCAGCACCTTCTGCACCTCATGGTGACTCTGACCCTTCACTTGAATAGGTGTGGGCTCTGGAGGGCAGGGGTGCCAAGATGTAACTCCAGGATCCTTGCGAAGAAGACTGCAATGAAAAACAGGGTGAATCTTACTAAACCTTTTAGGAAGGTCCAGTTCTACTGTCACTCTGTTTATTACTCGTTTGATCTTAAACGGACCCAGGAATTTATAAGCCGATTTCTTGCAAGTCTGTGGCAAAGGGAGGTGTTTAGTGGATAGGAACACACTCTCTCCTTCTTTAAAATCCCACTCAGGAAAGTGCTTCTTGTCAAAGTATGCCTTATAGTCTCGTTTGGCTGTTTCTAAGTTTTCTTGAATGACCGCCCAGCCTTTTTTCACTCCTTTCCACCATTGCTGGCAAGAACTAGGTGGTGCTGTCCTCTCGGGGCTGGGCAGTAAGGGGAATGACTTGCCTTCGTAGCTGTTCACTATCTGAAATGGCGAGGCTTTGGTGGAGCTGTGCAGGCTGTTGTTGTAGCCATACTCTGCAAATGGGAGCAGCTCTACCCAGTTGGACTGCTGGTAGTTTATATTGCACCTTAGATACTGCTAGAGAAGACTGTTTATACGTTCCATCTGTCCGTCTGTCTGAGGGTGGTAGGCGGAACTCAGACCCTGTTTTATCCTTACCATTTTACAAAACTCCTGCCAGAAGTTGGCAACGAACTGCGGCCCGCGGTCGCTAATGACCTTGTCGGGGAATGAGTGGAATCTAACCACATGATGGAAAAATAAGTAGGCTAGTTTCTTGGCTGTTGGTAATTGTTTGCAAAGAATAAGGGTAATTGTTTGCCTGCTTGGAAAAGGTGTCCACCACCAGCAGCACCACTGTTTTTCCCTGAGAGGTAGGGAGCTCTACTATAAAGTCCATCGAGACCACTGACCAGGGTCGCCTAGCAGTGGGAATAGGATGCAATAGTCCCGGGGGCTTTCCCCTCCTCTGCTTGGCCATGATACAGATGGGGCACAATCCTACAAACTTGGAGATGTCCTTTTTCATTTGGGGCCACCAGAACTGGCAATTTACTAGATGAAATGTTTTTACATAGCCAAAGTGGCCGGCTAGCTTGCTGCAGTGACAATGCTGCAGGACCTCTGGTGGGAGGGAGTTTGGCACATAAAAGTTCCCTTCGTAGTACCAACCCCCCCCTCTCCTTTTAGTATGCAGTCTGGCCTCCCCTCTCCCTCCTTTTCTGTTTCTTCGATTAGTTTGCTGCTCCCCCACGGTTCCAGCTGCCCGGTTTTCTTCCCGGATCGAGTGGTCACTCCCCCAGCCATGGCAGAGGGAGGGATGATTGAGTCTATGACCTCCTCCCTTTGACTCTCATGCTGGAGAAGGCGTGAGAGAGCATCGGCTCAAAAGTTTTTGGAGCCGGGGATGTGCCTGAGCATAATGTCAAATTTTGCAAAGAATCCCGCCCATCGGATTTGCTTCGCTGTTAATTTCCTCTGGCCGGTTAGGGCCTCCAGGTTCTTGTGGTCTGTCCAGGTTTCGAATGGTACCCTGGCCCCTTCTAACCAGGACCTCCAGGTCTTTAGGGCATACGTTACAGCGAACGCCTCTTTGTCCCAGACCAACCAGTTGCGCTGCTCATGGGAGAACTTACACGAGATGTAGGCGCACGGTCGGAGTCTCCCCTCCTCATCTTTTTGCATTAATATGGCTCCTACGGCCACGTCAGAGGTGTCGCATTGGACCACGAAGGGCTTTAGTTCGTTCGGGTGGGCTAGCACTGGTTCACTAGTGAACAGTCTCTTAAGTTCACTGAACGTGGCTTGGCATTTAGGGGTCCATGGCAGCTTTGCCCCCAATTTTTTGGCCTTCCCTTTTGTCTTTAGGAGGTCGGTTAAGGGCAGCATTACCTGGGTGAACCCCTGTATGAACCCCCTATAGAAATTTGCGAACCCGAGGAACGATTGGAGATGTTTACGTGTCCTCAGGGGTTCCCAATCTAACACCACCTGGATCTTGGCTGGGTCCATCGCTAATCCCTTCCCGGACACCCGAAATCCCAAGTAGTCGAATTCTGTTTGGTGGAATTTGCACTTTGACAGCATATAGCTTGTGCTGATACAGGGCCGTCAGTACCTTCTGCACCAGGGGTACATGAGACGTTAGATCTTTTGAATAGATAATGATGTCATCCAAGTACACCACCACCCCCTTGTACAGGTATTCCCATAACACTTCATTTATAAAGTTCATAAACACTCCGGGTGCTCCTTGTAAGCCGAAAGGCATCACTAAGTACTCAAACTGTCCCATGGGTGTGTTGAACGCTGTTTTCCACTCGTCCCCCTCTTTGATTCTGATGCAAAAGTAAGCGTCCCTTAGGTCTAATTTGGTAAACACGGACCCCTCCGATACTGTACTTAACAAGTCCTTAATCAGGGGAATGGGGTAGGCGTTTGACATGGAAATCCTGTTTATCCCGCGAAAGTCTGTGCAAAGTCTCAGACTCCCATCCTTCTTCTTCCGGAAGAGGACCGGGGTGGCATGGGGGGCGGACGCTGGCCTAATGAACCCCCGTTTCAAAATTTTATTGATGAATTTCCATAACTCGTCCTTCTCTGCCCACCCCATCGAATACAGTTTGGCTTTGGGTAGTTCTTGCCCAGGGATTAGCTCAATAGCGCAGTCTGTTTCTCGGTGGGGTGGCAATTCGTTGGCCTCCTCCTCACTAAACACTTTACGGAGGTCTCGGTACTCCTTTGGGATGGAGCAGACCTCTTCCACCGACACGCACGTCTTTTCGTTCACCTGGGGTGGTGTTGGCCCCCATAGCCCCTGCCAGTGGTGGTGGGTGCACCGCCGATTGGTAAAGTCTATCGTCTGTGCTTCCCATTGTATGTCCGGCTAGTGGCGAGCCAGCCAACCCACCCCCACCCCCACATCAAAGGATGAGGAGAAAGCTATGATGAAGACCTCCACCTCCCAGTGTTCCTGGATCCCCACTGTAGCCCCTGGGTCTCTTCCGTGCAGGGCTCCCCCCCTCATAGCTGTCCCATCCATCTGTTCGAATTGGATCGGGTGGGGAAGTGGGACCTTAGAGAGTCCCAGGGCGTCCACTAGTCTCAGGTTGATGATTTCGGGGGTGCAGCCTGAGTCTACTAAGGCTCGGGTGTGCATGAACCGCTTCAGTTTTGGGTTTAATAGAGTCACTGGCACAAAGAGCAAGGCCCCCGTTATTCTCTCCTGTAGTGGTGCCATCAAATTTACGACCTGCCGTCCAGCACCTCTCAGTGCAGGTCGCTCTCGTTTTCCGCTGGTTCCGGCTCCCATGATTCTTCGCCCGAGTCCTCAGTTATTATAGAATCCTCGTCAAGCACCATGGATGTGGCGACGCTGCCCCATCTGGGCTCTTTGGGTTTGGTCCTGGTTTTCTTCTGGCCGGCAGCCGTCGGCTTTGGAGTCAGGGGGGGACCACGGGGCTTCTCCGGGCAATTGGCTGCTAAGTGCTTGGGGTCGTTGCATCGAAAGCACCGGTGCCCGGGGTTAGCTTTAGGGGTTCCCCCCTGGGGTGCGGCCTTCTTGGGTTCAGTCTTAGTCCATGTTTTGGTCTCCTGTCCCCCTCTCACTCCCTGCTGCTGCTGCCACTGCAGGGCCACATGCTTCAGGTTGGTCTCAACTTCACCAGCCAATTGTATCCAGCCCACTAGGGTTGTGGGTCGAGCCTGCTGGAAGCATCGGTTGAGGATGCTCGCATTGAGGCCTCGATGGAAGGCTTTATACTTCATTCTCTTGTTCCACCCTTGGACCTTGGAGCATTGGGCTCAGAAGTCAGTGGTGTACTCCCTCACCATTCTTGCCCCTTGCTGTAATTACCGCAGGGCGGTGAGGGCCCGGACTTCCTGCAGTGGGTTGCTGTATTGTTGTAGCATGGCTTGTAGAAACCTCGCTACCGTGGTTAGCTCGGGGCCCCGAGTTTCATACAGGCTAACTAACCATCGCCTTGCCGCCCACTTTAGCTTTGACCCCAGGTAATCCACTTGGTTAAGCTCGGTTGGGAAGGTGTTCCCCCAGTGGGTCATGAAGCTGTTGCACTGGATGGTGAAGTACTCCACTTCCTCCGGGTCGCCATCAAAGGTGATTTGCAGCTCCCGGCCTCTGCCTCCCGCACAGGGCACCAGGGGTTGTGAGCCAACAGGGCCCATCGGCCAGCCGGGGGGAAGGGCCAGGGCTGGCGGTGCCACCGGGCTTGGGGCCGGTGATGGTCCCACCACAACCGGTGGTCCTGCTGGCTCTCCTGGCGGACCTCTCGGTTGGTCTGGCTGTGGCGCCAGCCGTTCCTGTGGTGGCTTGGCTGGCTCTCCCGGAAGGCCCACTGGCGGGTCTGGTGGTGGCCTCTCTGGCTCTGGACGTTGCGCCGGTTGGCCTGGCAGGGCCCGTATCTGCTCCCGCATCTGATCCAGCTGTCTTTGCACCTCATGTGCAATGTGCACGGTGTTCACCTGGATCTCATTTCGGATTTCTCTCACCTAGATCCGCATCTCATTCCTCAGCAATTGGACGTCCTCTCCCCCTTTCAGGGCCTGGCCCTCATCCTCTCCCGGGCCGCCGCCTCGGTCCTCTCTGGCCAGGACGTCCTCTCCTTCAGCCCCCGCCCTGGTGAACAGGTTCCCAAAGTGCCTGGCTGCCTCATCCATAAGTGCAGTCGAGGTGCGGGGCTGCCACTTCCTCGGGGTGAAGAGTAGGATTGAAAAATGCAGCGGAGATCCCCCCCTTCCGTCTGTCAACTGTGACGCCCGGCGGGATCCCCGGCTCCTCTGTGAGTTTGGTGGGTTCTCCGTTATCCGGAACTTTGGCGGCCATCCAGCTAGCAAGTTGCTGGTTCGGATAGATCTGTGTTGAGTCAGTTCCAAAATGTCAGACGATAGAGGTTCAAAGTAAACGGACTTCCATTTGTTGCAAATGTTAAGACGTTTATTTGATATCTCAAGGTTCTGAACAGGCAAGCATTGGAACTGATATCGTTTAGCGGGAAAGACACAGTTTTAAACGCTTACATCAAAGAGTTTCTAAACAATACTACATTCTCACACTTCTGAACTACAAGTAACACCTTCTCGACTCCTTATCGCTTGTGGTTCCTCTTCTCACAGAGGAGCCCTGCTGGCTCTCCTTGAGGCATGCTATCTTCAAAGAACTGTTGCTTTTTTTAGTACTATGCAGAGGAATTCACAGCAGGGATTAGTAACATCTCTAGAGCTGTTTGATATGCAAGGTCTCTGTCTCATGGTTAGTAGCAAATGCTCAAAATGGGGTTAGTCATGTCAAGATGCATGTTACAGTTTAATCATATTCAGCATAATATCACATTAAGATTCTCCAGTGTCTGACAGTGTGTATATATATGTATATGTGTGTATATATATACACATACATATAATTTTTTTTTGCCACTGTGTGACAGAGTGTTGGACTGGATGGGCCATTGGCCTGATCCAACATGGCTTCTCTTATGTTCCTTGGCCACATCGTCTCACCCCATGGGACTCAGATGGACCCAAACAAAGTCAAGGCGGTCCTTGGCTTTTCCAATTATTACCGCCAGTTCATCCCTGCCTATGCCAACATAACTACGCCTCTAGCCCAGCTCCTCCGGCCCAAACAGCCATTTCACTGGACTCCAGAGGCAGACCATTCCTTCACCACCCTGAAAACCTGCTTCACCTCCGAGCTGCTCCTGCATTACCCAGACCCGCAGCTGCTGTTCACAGTAGAAACCAATGCCTCCAGCATGGCCCTTGGCGCAGTGCTAGCCCAGTGGGAAAACCCCTCCCAACCACTACAACCCTGCACATACTACTCGCGGCAGCTGACACCAGCAGAGCGCAAGTACACCATCTGGGAGCAGGAACTCCTGGCCATCAAGACCGCCTTTGAGGCTTGGAGGCATCACCTTGAAGGGGCCTGCCACTACGTCCAGGTCCTGACTGACCACTGGAACCTTGAGCATCTACAGACTGCTCGACGCCTCACCTAGCATCAGATCTGGTGTTCCCTCTTCTTTTCCTGGTTTGACTTCCAGATCACCTACATCCCACAGAACAAGAACCAGAAAGCAGACTCCCTCTCCTGAAAACCAGAGTACGTTATGTCTCTAACAGAGGAGACCCCAACTGGGCTCATCCTTGCACCTTCAGTCTTCGCTGCCGCCACAACTCGTCTGACCTTGGCTGCAGACATCCAGGCCAGACAGGCCCAAGACCCCTGGGCTCAGCAAGGCCTTCTGGAAGTGCAAGACAGCCCAGCCAGAGACCTCTCTACCTGCCAAGGTCTCCTCCTGAACCGTGGGCACCTATATGTGCCTCTGGGGCCCCTTCCAGGCCAATGTGCTCCGCCTGACCCATGGCTCCCCTCTGCGGGGCACTTCACCCAACACAAGACCCTGCACCTGCTCACACGGGAGTTCTGGTGATTTCGCATTTGTGCCGATGTGACCCACTACGTCAGTTCCTGTGAGGTCTGCTGGCGGGCCAAGGATGTACCGGCCAAGCCTCCAGGGCTTTTGCATTCCCTACCCACACCTGCAGGACCTTGGGACACTGTCTCCCTGGACTTTATCACAGAGCTCCCCAGGTCCAAAGGGCACACTTGTATCCTGGTGATGGTGGACCTCTTCACCAAGATGGCTCACTTTGTTCCATGTTCCAAGCTGCCCACGGCTCCTGAAACAGCCCAGCTCTACCTCCAACACATCTTTCACCTGCACGGGCTCCCGGCACACTTGATCTCAGACTGAGACCCCCAGTTCCCCACCCGATTCTGGCAAGCCCTGCACTCCAGCTTAGGCAACCAAGTGCATTTGTCCTCAGTGTACTATCCCGAAATGGATGGGCAGACCGAACGCACCAACGCCACACTGGAACAATACCTGTGCTGTTACACCAGCTACCAGTAGAATGACTGGGCTGCCTTGCTACTCCTGGCCAAGTTTGCCTACAACAACGCAGTACATGCATCCATGCAACAGACCCCATTTGCTGCCACCTTTGGGTACCACCCTCACTTCTTCCCTGCAGTCCTGCCCCCCACAGCAGTCCCTGCTGCTGATGCGCATCTGCAGGAACTCCAGGCTCTCCAGGACTTTCTCCGAGAGCAGCTCCAACAGGCTAAAGAGACCTACAAGACAGCCGCTGACCGAAAGCAACAGGTGGGGCCCCCGTCTGTCTCTCCACCCATTACCTGTGTCAGCCTGGCCGGTCTCGCAAGTTGGATCCTCACTTTGCAGGGCCTTACCAGATCATGGACCAAATCAACCCCGTTGCTTTCCAGCTACAGCTGCCGGCCACTCTCTGCATCCACCTGATCTTCCACTGGTCCCTCCTTGTTCCAGCTACACAACCGGATCCCATCTGACCGCCGCCTCCAGTGCCGCCGCCTCCTGCCCTGGTCGATGATGAGGAGGAATACAAGATCCACCTGCTCCTGGACTCCTGAATCTGCAGTGGGGACCTCCAGTACCTCGTGGACTGGGAAGGCTATGGCCCTGAGGACCTTTCATGGGAACCCGCAGACAATCTACACAACCTTGACCTCGTGCAGCAGTTCCACATGGCCTACCCTGATCATCCTGGCCCGTCGGGGGGGGGGGGGGGTTCTGCAGGGGGAAAGTGTCATGAGCCCTGACGAGGAGGAGCTGGAAGGGTTAACAGACCTGAAGAGTTGCCAGCCAGTTCCTCAGCTGAACAAACAGCAGCTGGCCCATCAATTACTCTCCAGGCACCAGTGTCAGCTGTTGACGATCAGTCTCCTCCAAACTCTCCTCCTTCCATCTCAAGAGTTTGAAGCAGGCTCTGGAAAGAACTTTCAGAGTGAAGACATGAGGCACGCCAGTGCTTCAGATCTCTCAGCCCTGAGTTCTAGCAGAGTCACTGCCACCAAAGGAGCAGGCTGATTGAGACTCCCATATAGCTCCCGCCGGCCCAATATCTGTTAACCTTGTGGAAGCAACAAGTCTATTCTCTGACTTGCATCCATGCTCCTTCCTGATCCTGTCCTGCTTGATTTCCTTGGCACCCTGACCTTTTGGCTTTTGGATATTGACTTCTGATACTGGTTTGTGATACTGCGTTGGTGACTTGGCTCCTGCTTGACTTCCTGGACTTTGACCTTGGACTGGCTTTGGATTCCTGTTTGCCTGCACCCTGAGAACGTGACACTCAACAGGATCCCATCCTCGTCACCACGATAATATAGGGAAGATGCGGTTGCAGTGATCATAACTCTCTTTATTGATTACAGCATAGTAACTGCTGAACTAGAAGACTGCCAACAGGGCCAGCTTTATACAGACCTGGGTTCCCGCGCTAGAATGCCATTGGATTATTTGAAACAGCAGGGGGCTCCTGGTTGGCCAGGGTAGCAGAGGCTTGGATCCTACTGCTCATTGTTCTAGAGTCCCCAAGCTCAGTCCTCAAGGCTCCATGAGCCAGGCAGAAACACTAATGAGGAACATACACATTAGTCCACATACATAACAAGGTATTAGAGCGGAAATTGGTGAAGCCTGTCAGCATGGAACAAGACATTCAAGCATGATTCGACTACATAACATTGCCAATGTCTGCCTCCACAATTCTGTTTGCCAGTGTTTTTGTTCTAAGAGTAAAGTCAATTCTACTATAAACATCATGTTATGATGAGAAATATGTGAAGATTTTATCCACTGGGTGTGGATGTTGATAGATGTCCAACAGGTGAAATTCTTCTAGTAGAGAAGCTAATTGCATAAGATGGGTTCTCTTCTTGTGGTTGGATTGAATGGGGTAATGATGATAGTTGGCAATGTGGTTAAGATCACCAACAAGAAGAACTGGTTGGACTTGGCATCTTCTTCTTCAAGCCCTCACTTCTGCATGGATGCCTCCTCCATCCACCAACCTCCTTCTTTGAGCCAATAGTCTTCTTACAGTGTGGATGGCTGGACTGGGCCCTGCACTGCCACCAGCATTCTGCCTCTTCCACCAGTCCTGCCACCGTCTTTTCCAGATGGGTCAACAGAAGCACCTCAATGGGTCCAGTAGGGTCCAGTAGGGTTGGGCTGCTCTGACAGTCATCTTTTTCTGTTGCCACCAGCTATGCCTCCTAGTTCTTTCTCCTGTCACCTAGCAACCAGTACTCAGTGGTTAAGGAAAATGGATGTGCAGGAGAATGCCCACTGCCTAGCAAATGACAACCCTAAAAATACTGGACATTAACATTTCTGATATTTTCTCAGCTGTTCCCCCCACCCCACCCCCGGGCAGTCAGTGGAATTGCTGGAATGTCCAGGTAAATAACTGATACCTGGCAACCCTATTTAAGGAATGTGCAGGGGTTTTTTTTAAAAAAAAAAGTGTGTTGAAAGCAGCAAATTAAAGATACTCACTTTTTTTGTGAGAATCCTCTTGGTAAAGTTATACTGAGTATTCTGAAAGTCAAGGTTATATTAAACACAATTCAGCTAACACTAGAAATGCAGCTTTCATTAAGCTTTGCTTGTTCATATTATAACATTTTTTCATGGAAGTTAGACATATTTATGCATATGAGGTGAAGAAAATGCATGTATTTGTGAGTGAATTAGTTATCAGGAGATACTAAGTATTTGTTTTATGAGGTAAACATTGCTATCTTGAACCATTTAAAGGAATGGAGCTATAAATGATTTTCAGCATTGCTGTAACAATACTTGATTCCTGCCAACATCAGGGTCTGATTCAGAAAATCATCACTCACTGACTTTCAAATAAAAGCTTTCAAAGGAGCTCTTCATATTAGTTTGAAGACATTAACATCTGCAGCAAGGACATACAATGTTTTGCAGATCAAAGACTATGACCCTGCCTTTCCAAGCAATGATAAGTCTGTGCTTGAAATTCTGGAAATCAGTAGAGCCAAATTGTCTGTTTGTACACAATGAGGGGGCTGTAGTGGATGTATTAGCTACACAGCAGTAGGACTGAATATAGGTGGTGACAAAAGTCCTTGTTCCAACCCAGGCCAAGAATATCTGTTAAAGTGGTTTACTTCTGAACAAAATTACAAAATACCAGAGAGAGATTGTCTGATAGGTGCCACCAGTCTTTTCTGTCCATCCCACAGCACAGGAGCGAAAGGACAAGTCTCATAGCCTTTCAGGGAATTAACAAGAATCCATTCCTCGCAGCCGGCAGCATTGCTGCTAGGCTGCAGGAACTCAATTTGCCTCCCTGGAGGGTGAGGGAGGACTTTTGCAGCCTATTTGGGTGTGCTTTGGAGGGGGTGGGGCTTGGTTGTAGTAACGGCCGGACCTCCGGCCCCTAGTTTCAGTCCCTCTTTGGAGCTCGGCCCTCCCACCCACCCTGTTTGTTATGTAGGCAAGTGCTGGTCGCCTCATAGTTGGGGGGCCGGGTAGGAATTTTTTCCTCCACAACTGGCTATTTGCTGGGGTGTTTTTTCACCTATCCTTCATAGCAGATCAGAGGATTGTGGATTTGGCTATGGGGAGGTGCCGTTAAATAGGTTGGTCACTTTAGTTTGGCAGGTTTTACTGCGTTTTATGGTACTATGTGACTAGGGGAGGACCGGAAAGCATTTCCCATTTGGGGAGTTAGGGGTCTGGCAGGATCAACCTTTGGGTTTCCATAACCCGGGGTGGGTGAATGCAGATCGTTCTGGAGGCTCAACATATGAAGCTGCCTTATACTGAATCAGACCCTTGGTCCATCAAAGTCAGTATTGTCTTCTCAGACTGGCAGCAGCTCTCCAGGGTCTCAAGCTGAGGATTTTCACACCTATTTGCCTGGACCCTTTTTTTGAAGATGCCAGGGATTGAACCTGGGACCTTCTGCTTACCAAGCAGATGCTCTACCACTGAGCCACCATCCCTCCCCTAACCACCATCCCTCCCCTTACTCCCCTCCCCTACTATACGACTAGAGGGTGCCTTCCATTGAGATGCGTGTCTGATGGTTGGGCCCTCTGGGGCATGCCTCCTTGATGGGCCGGCCTGGCGGGAGCTGTGCCACACAGCTCCAGCTGGGGGCTGGGTCTCTCACCTGCTAATGGCAGGGGAGTGGTCTGTTGAGACCCCTGGCCCTGACCAGACTGCAGTTCTAGTTGCCCTTGCCATTTTTATTATTATATTTAATAAAGTGGCCCTTAGTTATACCAATACCTTGTGTCCGACTCTTCATTCTGACTTGGGAGGCAAAAGTCAGCCCTCCAGAGTGGGACTGCAGACTGAGTTTCCAAATGCAGAAGGTTACTTGGTAGGTGGTCAATGGTTCAAGCTTCTGGAACTAGGCTTTGAAGTTAATGAAGGCAAAAATCCACAAGAAGATAGTAATATAATTAAAACACAGACTGTGAAGAGGAAAACAACAAACTCTTTGCTTTTCTAGTACAATAAAGCAAGAATCCAAGTTACCAGATATAAATCCAGAAGCTGTCAGGTTCTGCAATAGAGTGGCTCTGGTCTTCAGAGACACAAAGGGATATAGCCCACATGAGCAGCAATTCAAAATGTATGCCACAAGTAAAGTAACTGCATGATGAGGTAATTACTTCAAGCTGAGCTAAGTAACCACTGAAATACTCGGTGTCAAGTAGGCTTCTGAGTCCCACAATGGCAAAAGCAAACTACCTTTATGGACAGGGTCTCTAATTGATCCCAGGCCTGAGAAACCTGAGAGGTGATGTAACTATCTGTGTGTTGCTAGGCATGTGATGTATAAGGGAGAGAAACAAAACTGTACTGCAGATTAGTTCCACCTCTTCCCCACAGGTCCAAGTGCCCATAGCTCAGTGGCTTGGTATGTGTTAATTGGAGCTTTCCTTTCACTGCTGCATGTTATCTTGGCTAACAAGGTCACTCTGACTCTGGACTCTAACCATCCCTGGGAATGTCTGTGAAGGCCTCTGCAGCTTGAACCAAAGATTGTTACACAGGGTAAAAGCAAGGGACCATTTTTATTCACAGGTGGATCCTGAGATATAATCTGAGGGATACAGGAACATCCCCTCCAGCATCCAGACTGGAGGAAGCCAATGTATGGATCATAATATTATAAACATGATGGGAACCTAGACATGATCCATAAAAACAAATTGGAAGTGGAAGTGTCTATATATGCAAAGAAAATCACATTTCTTTTGTCGGAGTCTATACCAGAAAAGTTCCAGCTAGGTTGTACTCATGAAGACCCTAGAGTCTGTACACTGAAGATAAGCTTGGGATAACCATTTCACTTTGAAGTATATTGTCAAAGGGATCTGACATGTATAAAGGTCAATCATTGCTATTTAGAACAAAATATGGGAACAGCAGTGCCATTTGAAAACCACGCACTACTTCCCTATCTGCTTGATTGCAGCCTCTCTTGCTACAGTACTTTTCAACCTTTTCCTTTAAAGTGTGCTTTTTTCATAAGCATCCCATCTCATCACTTAACATCAAACATTTTTCTACTGACCCATACTCCAAAGTGTGTCTCTCCCATTGCCTCTATCTCAGAACTTGATTTTTAGCTTCAGTTCCAAATTGATTTCTCACATGCCTTTCTGATCCACAAACCATGCTAAATGTTTCTAAGGTCTTAAAGCTAGATCTGAGTGGAGAATTAAAGTGAAATTCCTGTTCAGATACAAAGGGATAAAATAAACAGCAAGAAAATATATAGACATAAATGAATTAAGTTTTTTTTGTTCTTTCTGTATTTTGCAATTGTGTGGAAATCTCTGTCATATGTAAACCACATTACATATTTCATTTTCTTTTGGTGCTGCCATCCTAACTGTATTTTAGTTTGAGTTTTTAAAATATTTGCTGCCAAAATAATTTTACCAGCAAGCAAAAGTAATGCAACCAATTCCTGTTTTAGTGTTGAAAGCGATTGATCAGGCCATAAGTTTAACAGAACCACTGCAGAAATGGTGCTCAAAAGTGTGGGACGTCCTGATCCAGGACAAGCTAACTACTGCTATAGCTATGCTTGATAATATCAAAGCAGGAGATTGGTTTTTACAAAAATGGTTTGGCTTCCTGGATTACGTAAATAATTCTGACACTATATTTGGGAAACTGCCAGCGAAATATGTGAACTTTATGATTTATTAATTTTGACCTAATGTAATTTATAGATTTTGGAAATCCTGATTTATATGTATTTCGTAAGAGATCATTTTTTCTTTGTTAAAATTTGCTGACAATTTCGAGTGTGACGGTACATTCAAGGCAATGTCGTAGACCCCATGTTGGGGCGTGTTTTTTGGTTATTGAAATGTTATTTAAACTTTTTTAATAAAAAATTTAAATTATAAAATATTTGCTGCCTCATTGATCCTGATTGGGTGGAATGGTGACACAAAAGTGCTTTAAATAAATATCTGGTGTATGTGTCAATAGGTGTCACTCTGAGGGCCCAACACAAAGGCAGTGTCGGTGCGGGTGTTTGCAGAGTGAGCGGTGTGATGTGTGCAACGATGAGCCCCAGTACAGAAGTGAGCCAGACACCTGCAGCTAGTGCTAAAACAGTGTATTTACAATATATATACAACGTGCTCACTAGTGCAGAAAGATACATCAAATACAGGACCAAAGTGCTCCGCCAGCATGTGTCTACTCAAAGAGAGGCCTGTGCATTGCTAGCACAGTCCATATATAGTTCTTTCAGCCAATCCTGGCAGTCCACAGTCATGCTGACTCAGCAGGTCCTTTCCACCTGTCCTCTACTGGCTAGAACCGGCTTGTAGATAAGGTCACTGTGACCTAGCTTGCCAGCTAGATCATCTGCTGTCACAATAGAGCTGTCAGACTGTGTAAAGATAGATTCAATACTGACAGGCAGATGGCCAGGAACAGAATTATATGAGCGGGAGATGGGATTGCCTATGATTCCTTATATAACAAAAAAGTTTTATTCTCAAAATACAAAACTGATAATTTACATCTTTAATGATTTTCTACTAATATAATCTGTAGTTTTGGCAAAAACTGATCCAGACTAAATATATTTTTGCTCAGGTACTCTGGCTAACATAGCCAAGTCTGGCTAATATACTCAGAGACTATACAACTCTTTGGGGATTTTCCCATCACAAGCAGTTTGTGTCTGAGTTTTAAAAAAAACACACACAAGTGGAACAGTCCTAATTTTTCATACCCTGTCAACAATAAACACATTTCATCTGTCACAATTACAAATTTCAGCCAAATAAAGATTCCTTGTTCTGATATACATAATAACTTCTGTTATAAACTATTGTAACTGAAGGGCTTTGGCACAGTTTTTAAAGAAAAGACGCCATTATGCTCTACTCTTGGGAAGCGAAATGTAGCACTTATTGACAAGTCTACAGTGCCTCAATCCCTATGAGAAGTCCATTACTAGCCTATTGATTACTAATAAGACTCTACATGTCTGATAACAGACAAGCTACTTGCTAATATGCTCAGGGGACAGGGATAAAGGTCTAATGGCAATGATGATAAAGGGTTTTGACCACAGACAGTTGCAGAAGCAGTCTAAAGAAAGCTGCATTCATCTGTACAGTGTTCAATAGTGATTAAGAAACCACAACCAAATGTTATCCACTATTTAGAGTGACAGTGTAAGCAGATAACAATTAAGTACCTCTTAGAAGCCTTTGATGATACGCTGAAGGCATTAGTGTCTAAGGCTACCTTGTTACAGAACTGGCAGGACTGCAATACACAGTGCTCATTAGAACTAAGCAAATTGAAAAAAAAAATTCTAAACTCAAGCATCATGATGTAGCCAAGATAACCTTAGACAGATAAGTAAGCAGCTGTAGTAAGACTGTCATGAATCCATAGTCTGAAACAAGAAATGCTGAGAATTTTGCCATTCAGCACTACCATGACTGAACTCCTGGTTTACTTGTGAATCAAGTTCCTTTGCTAGATTATCTCAGTTACCGATTTCCCACTAGCGTTGCTCCACCTCCAGGCTTCTCTTTTCCTTGGAGCAAGTGACAGATTTCCCACTAGTTGCTCCACGGGTGCATTCTGATCCACGACAACCTCCAATTCTCAGTGCGGCAATGTAATCCTGAAAAGATAGCATCTAAAAACAGTGTAGGGAACTGGCAGTTGCTGTGACTCAAAATGCACCCACAGAGCAACTGATGGAAAATTGATCACTTGAGCCAGGGAAAAACAGAAGTTTTGGGGTGGAGCAATGCTAGTGGGAAATAGGTCAGTGTTTTGGTTCAAAGACTGACTTAAATACTGCAGTGAACAGTTTTATGCCAAGGTAGTTGCTTGTGTTAAAAGGTTGTTACCCAAATGCTACATATGAAGAGGCCTTAATGTTTTGAGCATCTCTCTAGTGTGTCAGGTCCAACAAATTTACTTATGGGCAATTATTATTTTTGGAATCACAGTCTGCTATATACTGAGTTCCCCACTTGAGCAGTGCTTTATAATGGGGCACAGAAGATTTATGAAATAAAAGTCATCAAATAGAACAATTTGAATCTTTATTGGAAAATATAGCCAGTAGAACTAGAAAGAAGAATAAAATAGACGCACACAAACACAGATACAAAAGCTATCTAATACCTAGAAGAATATTGTTTAAGAGGCAAAAAAGGAGGAGTGCCTGGTGAGAGTCAGGGTCTGGGAGAGTTTGGGACCAGTTGGCAAAAAAGATGTGTGGCAAGCTGCGCATCAGATGATCCCAGGCAATGATTAGGGCTCAGAAGTTGGAGAAGGGAAGCTTTGACTGATAACAGACAGGCATTTGGGGTGGCTGGGAGGCACCCCAAATTGGGACAGCTCAAAAAGAGCCATTCTGAAGCCCCCACAAGCCATCCCCATCCTGTCCATGGGGTGACGTGGGCATGTTCAGACAGCCATTGCACACCATTCCTGTCCCCATACATTTTCAGTAGTCACATGCATGTGTGTACATAAGTGCACATGTGCGCATATGTGTACTGGACAGTTTTAATTTAAAAAAATTGGATGTGACTTGGGGTGTCTTTGCGGTTTCACACCGCCAAGGCGCCTCACTTGCACCCTTCCGCTTCCAGATGCCAAGGAGATGACTGGTGTGGCTCAAAAATCTGCTACCACTTTGGAAGTGGTAGCTTTTTCAGTCGCACTGTGGAGGTTGGAGGACAGGGTGAGTACGGGACAAGGACAGGTGGCAGATGTTTGTGTGTGGAGGGATTTTTTGGGTCGATTTTAGAGGCGTCTCTGAATCAGCCCAGAGTGCTGGTCTTTTAGCAGCCTTTGTGTTCTTCCTCACAAAAAGTCAGAGAACAGTCATTTCTATTTGCTAGATTGAAATCAGATAATATTCAGTACTAAAAAAAAATGCTGTCTCTCATGTATCTCTGACAGTGAGATGCTAAATCTCATTCATAAAAAGCCCACTCAGGTTTTAAAGGTTTTCAGTTTTCTTGAAATAAATATTGGTGAAGTTATTTTGTGTTAATGGACTCGGTGTTGTTTATAACGTCTTTGGAATGGGGTAGAATGTTTTTCCCCACAACCATCTGTAATACAGCAGCTGGTCTTTTAACATGATTTGGCTGAGCATAAAATGTGCTCAATGAGCTATTGACTCTCCGTTAGTCACTAGGCCTAATTTAGAAATCTATTCTTGACCTTTAAAGCCATAATAGCATGGGGCCTGGATACATGGAAAAGTATCCCATCCTGTACATTTCTCTTTCAACACTGAGATCACTGAAAGGAATTATGCCATATCTTCCCTTGTCATGAATAGTGTAATTCTACTTCTACAAAATGACAGGTTCCTAACACACTGTGTCTTGTCTTACCCACAACTTTCTATTTGCTTCTAATTAAATCTGTTATATCATGTCACTTTCTACTATATTCTGTCAATGTCAGACCAAACCTACGCCAAGCTGCTGTTTATAGATGAATATACCAAACCATCTGTCTAGATTTCTGAGGCTAAATATTTCCAGGTTGGAAGTCACTGCAGTAAACTACTGCCTTTCAGTTTGAAACATTAGTTTAATCTGTAAAAGATTGAATGATTTGCCTTCAAATTCAAGCAGGCTTAATGCAAAACCTCAAAAGTGCCATGCAGATGATCTTTTGATCCAGACAGAAGGGAGTAATCCTCTTTTTATTATCTTTATTTATACTTTTATTCTGTATTTTATTACAGCTTTTTTTAATATATTTGACCTTTCTCTTTCTATTTCTATAGCACTCCAAACACCAAAGAAAACTTTACATGCAGTAAAGGGAATTTTTAAAAATATAGCGTCATTAATTGTGATTGGATCTCTAGAAGCGCTAAGAACATGGTGTTAGTTGTTAAACACATTCCCCTGCCCGTATTTCAGTGTACCATTATCAAAGCAAAAAAATTGCTTTTAAAATTGCTTTAAAAAATCCCTTAAATATCTTGATAGATAACACAGAAATTAATGAAGAGTTGGGTATTAACAAAACCTATGAATGTGTACTGTGTGGCTCCCATTAAATGATCTATTGATGTTTTACTGAGATCCACTGTGGTGTAGTGGTCAGCATACCAGACAATGAGGACCACATTAAAATCCCCATTGTGCCATGAAGCTTGTTTTATTATCTTGGGATAATCACCACTACCACATAGGACTGTTGCAAGGATAAAATGCAGGAGGTGAACTATCTATGCTGTCCTTAGCTTCTTGTAGAATGGTGGGATGAAAATTGCTAGGCAGTGTAACGTGCTAACTAAGAAACAGACTTTAATAAATGATTTCCAAATGATCTCCAACAAAGATGTTAAAAACAAAAAAAAAAAAAATAACTACAGGTAAACTGTCAAATCCCGCAGAACACAGAGCAACACCAGAACCAATACAGAACCAACCCAAACAACTCAGATGTGCCACAGCACCACACTGGTAGGGACACTTACATAACCATTACACTTTCTCTCCTTTAATTAAACCTAAAACAATCCTCTGAATTTGGATTACACACCCATACAATAGATTGCACATAAATATAGATTGCACATAATACGTAAACCAAAAAGATTTCTGTGTCTGTACTATACTTCTGTTGATACAGCCCAAAATCACATTTGCCTTTTTAGCTATCACATTACATTGCTGACTCATGTTCAGTGTATGGTCCATTAAGGCCCCTAGATCTTTTTCATACATACTACTGCTAAGACAACTGTCCTCCATCCTATAATTATGCATTTGATTTTTCCTACCTAAATCCAGAACTTTACATTTGTCCCCATTAAAACTAGACCCTATTGGCCAAGCCACTTGAAATTTAGGAAGTCTTTAGAATACAGGACAGATCAGGCTGCCTGAAATTTTGATACTTTGGGGTGAAAAACCATCCACTCAGGAAATAGCTGCCATTTTCCCCACTTCAAAAATAATGGGTAGACATCCCATTTGATATTAATGAAAAAAATGGAACAAAATGATTCATGATATGACAATATTTCTGAGAATTTTCCCAATGTTTGTTTGTTTATATAAAATAAAATATATTCAGTATTTCTGAGAATTATTTCAACCAACAAACCCTCCCTTTCTTAAATTACAGTACATAATTAAAATGACATTTTTTTTCCAGTGCACACCCCTAAAGAGTGCATTTCATTTTTAAAAAATGGATCGTGACATGTGTGATTAAGGATCACTTTTATAACTTATTTGTCAACATATTAGATTTATTTTTTGGTACAAATAGCATTATCCTGAGGAACAGCTAAGTCTCAAAATTCAACAAGAATTCAACAGAGAATTCAACAGTAATCAATATTTTCAAATTGATTAATCTGGAGCATTTAACATCTTCATTTTTGTTGTTGTATTTATCTTACTGGGGTTATCTTGCTTTTTTACTTGGGCTCTGAGGTCCCTGTTTTAACTTTACTTGAATCATGAATTACTATTATCTTAGCCTTGGGCTGCAAATGAGAGGGCTGTTGTAAGTAGGTCTGAGCTGAAATAATCTTTTTTTTTTAGTTAATGTTTGAATTGTAAAAATAAATGTATTACTAAGTATTGTTCAGACCTGGAGTGGCCAAACTTGCTTAATGTAAGATCCACATAGAATAAACATCAGATGTTTGAGAGCTACAAGACATGAACATCAGATGTTTGAGAGCCACAATACAGGAAGGCAGGCAGGCAAATAGATGGATGGAAGGAGGGAGGTAGGGAGAGGTGAAAAGAAAGCAACTTTAACTTTAAATACATTTTCCAAGCTGCCAGCTAGCTTGGCTTGGATAAGTGATTTAAGGAGAGAAATGCCTTTTCCAAGTCAACCAATGGGGTGGCAGAGGCTTCAAGAGCCGCACCATAACTGTGAAAGAGCCACATGTGGCTCACGAGCCACAGTTTGGCCTCCCTTGGTTCAGACTATTCTTCTGATATTTTATCTATTTTTAGATACTAAAGGTAAGTCTGAAAAATCCATAAAACCTGACTTTTGGACTCTAGGGATCTTTATCGTTCCATAGACAGGGGGAAATCTTGTATCATGATCACAAAATAATTTTGCAATCAGTGGGTTGGATGAAGCCAGCTTTCTCACGCAATCTTATCCAATTCCTCCCTGTAGAACAAGCTCCATCTCAAATTACTTTGATTTGTTGGTTCCATTGGATTTGTCAGTTCCATTATTCTAATGGTAGCCTTCTGATGTGGTCAAAAAGGCCACCTGCTTTCTTTTTCACCAGCAGAAACTTAGTGATCCAACTAGAGGTGTGCATTCGGCTGTACTTGAACCCCCCCCCCCAAAAAAAATACCTTACCATAATTTTTCTTTTTCTTTTTTTAACTGAATACAGATCAGAGAATCTGACCGGCTACCAGTATGGCTGATCCCAAATAAAGGTTTGGGGTTTTTTTCTTTTCTTTGGCTATACTAAAGAGCTGCTGGTGATGAGGTTTAAAGGGCTGCAGAGAAATTTTCAGTTTTTCTCTAGTACTCTTTCCCACCTTTTGCTCTGGTTTCCAGGGCAGCAGGAGGGACAAGGAAGAGGCACCTCAACAGCCTAGTGACAAAAGCACCTTAGGAGGAGCTGTGGTGCCTTAGATCATTGCAATGCATTTGTAAATGATATTGAATTGCAGGTTTGCAACTTGCAAGGTTGTTGGCTTCAAATATAAAGTTCAACTATGTAACTACCTTGCTTTCCACACCCATTTACCAGTGAACAGAAAGAAGGTGAGAAGGAGCAGCGGAAATTTGACAAAAAGAATTTCAGGTTACAGGGAACACTGTTCTTTTGCCAATCATAGAAGTTTATTATTTTTTTATTTTTTTCTGTGCATGGACAAAGAGCATAAAAACAAGGGTCTGGCTAAGCTAGTCTCCATTGATGAGAGGGGTTCGGAGAGTGTGCACTAACTTTGTCTTCAGATGCTGCTCAAAAAAGATATTATAGCATTGGAAAAAGTGCAGAAAAGGGCAACTGGAATGATTAAAAGGTTGGAATGCTTTCCTTATGGTTAAAGCACTTGGGGCTCTTTAGCTTGGAGAAATGTCAACTGAGGGGTGACATGATAGAGGTTTACAAGATTATGCATGGGATAGAGAAGGTAGAGAAAGAAGTACTTTTCTCCGTTTCTCACAATACAAGAACTTGTGGGCACTCAATGAAATTGCTGAGCAGTTGGGTTAGAGTGGACAAAAGGAAGTACCGTATTTTTCGGTCCATAAGACACTCCGGACCATAGGAAACACCTTCCTCTTGGGGGGCAATCCGCTGCCTCCGCCTCCGATCCTGGCGCTTCCCCTGCACCTGCCTGCCTGGCTCCAGCTCTGCTTCTAGCAAGCGCTGGGATCGCTCCACGCTGTCCCCACCGCAAACCCAGCGCTTTGCGAGTGCCGGCTGCGGAGGGGGCAGCATGCTTCCTCCATGCCTGTCTGCCTGGCTCCAGCTCTGATGCTTACAGCAAGCGCCAGGATCGCTCCCTCCGCCCCCCGATCCCGGAGCTTGCTTTAAGCATCAGATCTGGAGCCAGGCAGACAGCATGGAGGAAGCACGCCGCCACCTCCACAGCCGGCGCTCGCGAAGTGCTGGTTTTGCAGAGGGGGCGGGTGCTTCCTCCGTGCTTGTCTGCCTGGCTCCAGCTCTGATGCTTAAAGCAAGCGCCGGGATTGGAGGGCGGAGGGAGCGATCCTGGCGCTTGCTGTAAGCGTCAGAGCTGGAGCCAGGCAGACAGGCCTGGAGGAAGCACGCTGCCCCCTCCGCAGCCAGTGCTCACGAAGCACTGGGTTTGCGGTGGGGGCAGCGTGGAGCGATCCCAGCACTTGCTGGAAGCAAAGCTGGAGCCAGGCAGGCAGGTGTGGGGGAAGCGCCGGGATCGGAGGCAGAGGCAGCGGATCGCCCCCCCCCTCGGAGGAAGGTACGTCCTATCGTCCCTTCACTCCATAAGACGCACACACTTCCCCCCCACTTTTGGGGGGGGGAAGAAGTCCGTCTTATGGTCCTAAAAATATGGTACTTCTTCACCCAAAGGGTGATTAACATGTGGAATTCACTGCCACAAGAGGTGGTGGCAGCTACAAGCATAGATGGCTTCAAGAGGGATTGGATAAACAAATGGAGCAGAGGTCCATCAGTGGCTATTAGCCACTGTGGGTATTGATGGAACTCTCTGTCTGGGGCAGTGATGTACTGTAATCTTGGTGCTTGAGGAGGGGGGCAACAGTGGGAGGACTTCTTTTGTCCTGGCCTCACAGATGCACCTCCTTATGTCAACTGGTTTATTTGGCCACTGTATGACAGAGTGTTGGACTGGATGAGTCATTGGCCTGATCCAGCATGGCTTCTCTTATGTTCTTATGCTGTTCTGAGCCTGACTCTTGCTTGCTCTCAGACATCTCACAGAGGTCTGAGAGGAGCAGAGCAGCTCTGATAGCTGAGACAGCTGGAGAAATTGCTGAGAATTTCTGAGTTTTGAAGGACTTCATTCTAAGGACTTCATTCTAAGGTTTGTGGGGCTGCCTAAAATTCTAAGGTGTGATAGCTGGGGAACTGCTCTTTGTTTGGTTGACTGCTCTTTGTTTGGTTGACTGGCCTAAGGGTGAAAGAGATTAAGAGTGATTGCTGCTGATTGCTGAGGAGTGCCTCTGCTCCACCCTCTTTGCATTTTAAGCTGCGCCTTGCCGAAGGGCAAGAGCTAAAGGGCTCTTGGCCTGTGGCTCTTCGCCTAGGGGCTCTCTAAGGGCCAGGAACCCAGATCCCTGATTTCCTTGTTCTCCAAATAAGGTAAGTTCCCAATAAGGTAAGTTGAGGTAAGGTAAGTTGACCCTCCAGAAGGGGAGCCACTTAAACAAACAGCATTTAAAGAGGACTGTATATTTTAATATATATATATCATGAAGATAGAATGCCAGCAGGGGGTTGGGGGCTTTCCAGTGTTTTGCACTGAGTGTCACATGTATGACTATCTGCCCAAAGGACAGAAGTCTTGAGAGTGTGCTCAATGCAAGGAGCTCCTGATCCTCAGGGAACGAGTTTGTACCCTTGAGGCCGAGGTGACTGCCCTGGAGAAGCAGAGACGGTCAGTTAGGCACTTGGGGAAGACTCTCGGGGGCGTATTAGATGAGCCCCGCTCTGAACGTAGCAGCCCCGTTGCTGCCAGAGAGCGAGAGGGTCGAGAGGGAACAGGGCACCGTGCTGAGGACAAGGGGAATGCGCCCTCAAGAGGGACCTCTTCTTCGGTTGGTGAGCGGGAATCCTTTCGCGCCAAGGAACCATCCCTGAGCAGGGGGAGAGGGGGGGTTTTGGTAGTTGGTGATTCGATCCTTAGGCAAGTAGACAGCTGGGTGGCGAAACCGCGTACTGACCGTATGGTGACTTGCCTGCCTGGTGCGAAGGTAGCGGACATTACGCGTGTAGTAGATAGACTGACAGACAGTGCTGGGGAGGAGCCTGTGGTCGTGGTGCATGTTGGCACCAACGATGTGGGGAAATGCAGTCGTGAGGTCCTGGAGGAAAAATTTAGGCTGCTAGGCGGGAGACTTAAGTCCAGGACCTCCAAGGTAGCCTTCTCGGAAGTGCTACTTGTTCCACGTGCAGGGCAAGAGAGACAGGCACAAATTAGAAGTCTCAATGTGTGGATGAGATAATGGTATAAGGAGGAAGGGTTTAAGTTTGTTAGGCACTGGGATGCTTTCTGGAACAAGCGGGAGCTGTACAAAAGAGACGGTCTCCACTTGTCCCCGGATGGAACCAGGCTGCTGGCGCTTAAAATCAAAAAGGTGGCAGAGCAGTTTTTAAACTAAAACTTGGGGGAAAGCCGACAGGAGATGAAATGTCTCTGGTTCGGGAGGACTCGTCTCAAAGAAATGAAGGGTTGGCTGCTATTTTTCTACCGGGTAACAGACCAGAGTTGTCCACTGTGAAGGTGACAAACAATATGGACTGTCTGCCAGAGTCTCGAGGTGGCAGGAGGAAGGTGGCGGGCCTAGCTCGCCTAGGACATTATAGATGTTTGTATGCAAATGCTAGAAGTGTTCGAAGTAAAATTGGTGAATTGAAATGTTTAGTGTTGGGAGAAAACATAGACATTGTGGGAATTTCAGAAACTTGGTGGAATGAGGAGAATCAGTGGGACATGGTGATTCCTGGATATAAGCTGTATCGGAAGGATAGGGAGGGAAGGGTTGGAGGTGGGGTGGCTCTGTATGTCAGAGAGGATATACGGTCCAGTAAGACTGAGGTCAGAGAATTAGATTCACTTTTAGAAATGCTTTGGGTTGAAATAGAGGGCCCAAAAGGAAATTTAACTATGGGAGTTTGTTATCGCCCACCAAATCAAAAGAGAGAGGATGATTATAATATGATGGAAGGCTTAAAGATAGCGGCTAAACGTAAAAACTGTGTCGTAATAGGTGATTTTAACTACCCGCAGATTGATTGGGTCAATATGTGTTCTGGTCGAGAGAAAGAGATTGAGTTTCTTGATGCTCTCAATGACTGTGCTATGGAGCAGATGGTCTCAGAACCTACCAGGGGTGGGGCGATCCTGGATTTGGTCCTATGTAATGCCCAAGACTTGGTGAGAGATGTAAAAGTGATTGCGCCGCTTGGGAGAAGTGACCATAATGTTATTGATTTCACCGTTTGTATAAATAGGGAGTTGTCCAAAAAGACCGCCACAACCACGTTTAACTTTAAAAGGGGTAAATACACTGAGATGAGGAGGCATGTGAGGAGGAAACTGAAAGGAAAGGTACATACGGTCAAAACCCTTGGGGAAGCTTGGATGCTATTTAAAACTATAATCCTAGAAGCTCAGATAAAATACATACCACAAGTTAGGAAAGGCACAAACAGGCATAAGAAAAGGCCTGCATGGTTAACAAACAAAGTAATGGAAGCTGTAAAAGGTACGAAGGACTCCTTTAAGCGGTGGAAAACCAGTCCAAGTGAGATTAGTAAAAGGGAACACAGGCTGTGGCAAATCAAATGCAAGACTGTGATCAGGCAGGCAAAAAGGGACTATGAGAAGCATATTGCAAAAAACATAAAGACCAACAATAAAACTTTCTTCAAATATATTAGAAGTAGGAAACCAGCCAGGGAGGCAGTGGGGCCCTTGGATGACCATGGGGTAAAAGGATTACTGAAGGAGGATAGGGAAATGGCTGAGAAGCTAAATGAATTTTTTGCCTCCGTCTTCACTGTGGAAGACGAGAACTTTTTGCCCGCCCCAGAATCACTAATTTTGGAAGGGGTGTTGAAAGACCTGAGTCAGATTGAGGTGACAAAAGAGGAGGTCCTACAACTGATAGACAAATTAAAAACTAATAAGTCACCGGGTCCGGATGGCATACATCCGAGAGTTCTGAAAGAACTCAAAGTTGAACTTGTGGATCTTCTAACAAAAATCTGTAATCTTTCATTGAAATCTGCCTCCGTTCCTGAGGACTGGAAGGTAGCAAATGTCACTCCCATCTTTAAAAAGGGTTCCAGAGGAGATCTGGGAAATTACAGGCCAGTCAGTCTGACTTCAATACCGGGAAAGTTGGTAGAAACCATTATCAAGGACAGAATGAGTAGGCACATTGATGAACACGGGTTATTGAGGAAGACTCAGCATGGGTTCTGCCTCACTAACCTGTTACATTTCTTTGAGGGGGTGAACAAACATGTGGACAAAGGTGACCCGATAGATGTTGTTTACCTTGACTTCCAGAAAGCTTTAGATAAAGTTCCTCATCAAAGGCTCCTTAGAAAACTTGAGAGTCATGGAGTAAAAGGACAGGTCCTCTTGTGGATCAAAAACTGGCTTAGTAATACGAAGCAGAGAGTCAGTATAAATGGGCAATCTTCGCAGTGGAGGACGGTAAGCAGTGGGGTGCCGCAGGGCTCGGTACTGGGTCCCATGCTCTTTAACTTGTTCATAAATGATTTAGAGTTGGGAGTGAGCAGTGAAGTGGCCAAGTTTGCGGATGACACTAAATTGTTCAGGGTGGTGAGAACCAGAGAGGATTGTGAGGAACTCCAAAGGGATCTGATGAGGCTGGGTGAGTGGGCGTCAACGTGGCAGATGCGGTTCAATGTGGCCAAGTGCAAAGTAATGCACATTGGGGCCAAGAATCCCAGCTACAAATACAAGTTGATGGGGTGTGAACTGGCAGAGACTGACCAAGAGAGAGATCTTGGGGTCGTGGTAGATAACTCACTGAAAATGTCAAGACAGTGTGCGTCTGCAATAAAAAAGGCCAATGCCATGCTGGGAATTATTAGGAAGGGAATTGAAAACAAATCAGCCAGTATCATAATGCCCCTGTATAAATCGATGGTGCGGTCTCATTTGGAGTACTGTGTGCAGTTCTGGTCGCCGCACCTCAAAAAGGATATTATAGCATTGGAGAAAGTCCAGAGAAGGGCAACTAGAATGATTAAAGGGCTGGAGCACTTTCCCTATGAAGAAAGGTTGAAATGCTTGGGACTCTTTAGCTTGGAGAAACGTCGACTGCGGGGTGACATGATAGAGGTTTACAAGATAATGCATGGGATGGAGAAAGTAGAGAAAGAAGTACTTTTCTCCCTTTCTCACAATACAAGAACTCGTGGGCATTCGATGAAATTGCTGAGCAGAAAGGTTAAAACGGATAAAAGGAAGTACTTCTTCACCCAAAGGGTGATTAACATGTGGAATTCACTGCCACAGGAGGTGGTGGCGGCCACAAGTATAGCCACCTTCAAGAGGGGTTTAGATAAAAATATGGAGCACAGGTCCATCAGTGGCTATTAGCCACAGTGTATGTGTGTATATAAAAAAAATTCTGCCACTGTGTGACACAGAGTGTTGGACTTGATGGGCCGTTGGCCTGATCCAACATGGCTTCTCTTATGTTCTTATGTTCTTATGCCCAAGAAACTCTGCAGTGGACTTCAGATCATATCCTGTCTGCCTGGAGAAGAGTGAAGACAGTGACTGGTTTGACTGAACATTTTTGAAAAGTTTTCTTATTTTACTGTCATATGTCCTTTGAACTTGGTGGGTGGTAGTTTGTGGGGATGGGGGAGGCTGAGGACATCCAGACTTTTTTTTTGTTTCATTTGGTTTAATTCTTATGTTTTGGTTCCTTCTGATTTTGTGGCTTGCAATTCTTTTTGTGGAGTTTTGTTGTTGCCCTGGTGGTAAATTGTGGGGTAGGGAGGCCAAGTTTCCTTCCTTCTGCTTTAGTTCTTGGCTTTTATTCTTTGGAATTGGTTTAAAACTTGGTTAACTTATTCATTTTTTGGTTCTTTTTTTGGGGGGGGGGCTTGTGTGGGGTTCTGCATGTTTTTTTCAAATCTATTTCACTTGAATTTCTCTCTCTCTTTTACCATCCTTTGTTGTTTTCATCTTTTTCTCTCTCTTTTTTGGAGTTAGGGGAGTGAGGCTTTGTTGCTTGTTTTCAATGGTTTTTCTACTTTTTTTCTTGTCTGGTGTGTGTGTAGGGGCTTTTGGTTTAGGTTCTTCCTGCTTTCCCTTCTATCTGAAGTCTTTTTTCCTGCCTTTTCCCCCAGTAGTCCCTCTCCTGTATTTCTTCCCTTAAATTTTTAGAAGGTTGGGTTTGGGATGGAGAGAGAAGTTAAGGTTCACTGTTCTGTGTTTCAAATGTGTGCTGCTGAACACTAGTACATGGCACTGGTTCTGCTGTCCTTGCAACGCCCACTCCCCTCACTCAGAATGTGGTTCTGTTGAGCTGGCATTTGCCACAATGGAACTGGGTTCTGCTTCTGGGCACTAGTAAGTTGGCACAGGGTTCTGCTGCTGGGCATGAATACATTGCACTGATTTTGCTGTTTTTGCAGAAATGCGCCCTCCAGTTTGTACTTCAGAGATTCTCAGATTTGACTTTAGTCCTGTTGGGTTTTGGCACTGCCACAGTGACACTGGTGCTGTTGGGCACATTGCACTAGTTCTGCTGCTGGCCTTGCAACCCCCACCCCTTCACTTCCTCCTGTAGATTCAGAAATTCTCTGGGACATTCTACTGGGCTTGTATTACCTTGCTATTTCCCCCCTATTGGAAACAATACAGGATGGGGAAGCTTTCTTGGGGGGAGGGCAAAGAACTGGGAACCCTGACTCAATCTTTTTGAAACTTGGGGGTTCTTTTGAGGAGAGGCTTCAGCAGCTATGTTACTAATTTGGTGCATCTACCTCAACCCCCCCCCCCCCCCGATCGCTGAATATACCCCAGGATAGATTTGTCTTTGATTTTAATGGTCCTAATAGGGTATAATGGACCCCAAAAAATAATGATTTGTGATTATTACCAAATCTGAATACCATACCAGTATTGAGATTCAGGTATGGGAGAATACCTTGTTTTTAGTCTAATATATCAAAATTCAAAAAAGAATATTTTTTCTTGCACACCTCTAGATCCAACCCAGTGAGCTTGTGAAACTAAGCTTCTTGAGTTAACTGAACTAAATCTTATGAAAATTCCCTTTATTTACTGCTCAATTAAACCTTTCCCCAGTTCATGTGACTTATAATTTATCTCTTTGTCCAACATCTTTTTGTGCCTACAGTCTCATGCATTATGAAGAATATTATACCTATAATGTCAGACCAGAACCAATGAATTGAAATTAAATCAAAAGGATGTCTGGCTAAACATTAGGAAAAACTTCCTGATGATTCTTCAGTGGAACAGGCTTCCTCAGGAGGTGGTGGGCTCTCCTTCCTTGGGGGTTTTTAAGCAAAGGCTAGATAGTCATCTGACAGCAATGCTGATTCTGTGATTTAGGCAGATATGAGAAGGAGGGCAAGAAGTGTTGCATCAGTGCTTAGTTCTTGTGGCCCCTTCTTACACACCCAATCCTCTATATCAGATAGTGCTGATTGCCACTTTGGGGTCAATCAGCAGTTTTTCTCCAGGCCAGTTTGGCAAGGGATCTTGGAGGTTTTTGCCTTCTTCTGGGCATAGAGTAGGGGTTACTGGGGATGCATGTGTGTGGGGGGAGGTATTTGTGAAGTTCCTGTGTTGTAGCAGGGAGTTGGACTAGATGACCCTGGAGGTCTCTTCTAAATCTATGATTCTACAAAGTTTTGGCCTAAATATTAGTTTGGTGAATCAAAGAGTTTTGTCAGATTATTTTAATGATTGCTAGTACAATCCTAAACAGCTCCTTTCATAATCTTACTCAAGTCTATTCACTGGAGTTTATTCCCAGGAAAGTGTTTTTATGATTACATTGTATGTACTTATCTTGATTTCAAGGCTGTGGCTTGGGACTGCATAGAATCTTTGAGCCTTAATTATCTGCCTGGGGCTTTGTTTAGTGTTCCAGATTTCTGTTAAAAATGAGTTTAGATTTCTGGGCAATATGGGTAACAATTTGGTGAAAGGCTCTCCATAATGAAAAATATGGATTCTGAATAACTGAAAGTCAAAAAAATTGATTTAATGATGGTTATAATGATTCTATGAAATATAAAGCACTTTAGAAATGCTTTGAAATTCTCTTCATCTGACTTGTTCTATGGATTTTGTAGTTCTTAATTGCATGATCTTTTTTCCCAAAGTAAAATTGAAAATCAGAAATTCTTCATTGTTCAAATCCCCCCTACTTCTGAACTTTGTATAGTGTGTACAGGTTGCTTTAGCTTTCAATTCCATCATTTTATTTTTCTCTCCCTGCCCTTAACATTATTAATACATATTTTGCCCCCACAGACAGAAGGAAGAGACAGACACGAGGGTTTGGGTAACTAAGGGCCACTTTCTTTATTATTAAATTAACAAAAACTATAAACATAACAGGCAGCACGGCAGGGCCAGGGGATGAAATATCCTTCCCCTGCCGCATGACGGGCGAGCCACCCTGCCCCTAGGTATAGCCAAAATGCATGGTTTGTACCTGGCTGGCCTAGCAAAGGTTATGCCCTGAAGTTCCAACCCCCATCTGCACAGCTGAAGGGCAGATCAATCCATGCAAACCCAAGGCAGTCAGCTTCATCACTCAACTAGTCCGCACAGGCCAGGAATGATTTAGCTAGACCCCATGCCCCAAAACTACAGTCCTATTGGTGCTCACTGAGCTGCATAATGGAAGTTAGGCAAAAAACCCAGCCAACCTGAAAGTGACCAGCCTACTTAAACCAGCCAATTCCACAATCCCTTCTACAAGCAGTGTGAGGTAGACGAAAAACACCACTTCCAACAGCCAAACAGGAAAAGATGAAAAAATTCCTACCCGGTCCCCTATAAATTAAGAGCAACCAGCTATCGCCCACACTGCCTCAAGGATGGGAAGGTGGGCCGAGCATGAAGCGAAGACTGGGTGGCAGAAGCGAAAACAGCCGTTAAGGTGTGCCTCCTCCGCCCTCACCTCCCATAATGCCCTGCCCGCTCCTCTTCCTTATGAAGGGGCAAAACGGCCCCTGGAGATAAGGCTGTGCAGCTTTCCTCTGGTTGGGAGCTGCATTGCCCCCACAGATGGAAGGAAGAGACAGACACAAGGGTTTGGGTAACTAAGGGACACTTTGTTTATTATTAAATTAACAACAAGGGCTATAAACATAACAGGCAGCACGGCAGGGCCGGGGGACAAAATACCTCTCCTCTGCCGCATGACGGACGAGCCACCCTGCCCCTACATATAGCCAAAATGCATGACTCGTACCCGGCCAGCCTAGCAAAGGTTATGCCCTGGAGTTCCAACTCCCATCCACATGGCTGAAGGGCGGATCAATCCATGCAAACCAGAGGCAGTTTGCTTCATCACTCAAGTACTCTGCATGGCCCAGGAATGATTTAGCTAGACCCTGTGTCCCAAAACTGGGGTGCTATTGGTGCTCACCAAGCTGCATAGTGGAAGTTAGGCAAAAAACCCAGCCACCGTGAGGCCAAGCCTCTGCTTAGGCAGCTGCGTTCACTAAGCGCCTAGCACTTCCCGAAGCCCAAGTTTTAAGTCATCCAAAAAAGTGTTGTTTCCCTTCTCAGAAAGATGGATGCCATCAATCCTATATAGATCCATGCAATCAGCACGGATCCTAGGATGAGGGAGAAAGTGGCCCAACGCCCCCTCAAGGGCTTTTTAAATTTCTAAATTGGTTTTGCAGCAAGCGAGCTCAATTGCCCGTGGATCCCATGCCCCACGCCATACCTGGCATGGGATCATGGCTGACCATGCAATCAAAACCTGAGGCCAATGACTCCTAATGACTCAAAAGTCATCCCTGGCCTGCAGCACAAGGGCTTTACCCTTGAGCAAGCCTAGATCATTTCCTCCCAAATGTATCACCACAACATGTGGTGGCAAAATATGAATGTTTTCAAAAAGCAAGGGCAACAGGCCCGACCAATGGAGACCCTGCTGTCCATGCCACTCTATGGTAGCCCATTTCCTGAGCCCCAGCTGTGACCCGGCCGAAGTCCTCCTGACCCGATGGGCAGCCCAGAACATGAAGCTGTGCCCGCATATAAGGACACGTCGTCTCTCCCCATGGGCAACAGCACCTGAGAAAAGAAGAAAACAGTGAATAACCACACCCTCAATAACCTGATGCCAGTTACTGCAGTGCCAGAGGGCGGACATAGCCTTTATAGGCCGAGAAAAGCCACCTACCAAGCTTCTGAATGGATGGTGGGGAGTACCCCAGAGCCGCCACCATAGAAGCCACCCCAATGCAGAAAGAATGAGTGCCAAACTTGACCCCTGCCAGGCCAAGCCTGCTGAGAGCTTTCACAGTCAGAGACCAAAACTGATGCCTCGTCAAGGGACATCAAAAGCCACAGCAGACAACTGAGCCCAAATGGATCAAACTGCCAGGCCCCTGCGCTGCAATGATATGCAATAGTGGAGTAATTGCTCCACTGGAAGAGGTCATTCCATGCTGTAACCTACGGTGCTCCTAAACTTCTCAAACTGGCTCACTGCCCTTGTGTATGATTTTCTAGTGCTAGGAGCAATAGCAATACTTATCGCTCTGCCGGCCTTGACCCGCCAATCATCCAAATTTTCAGGGGCATTCTTGTAGAAAGAAGATCTGCATCTGGGGCAAGCTGACTAAACCTCTGCATCTGTTTGCAAGAGAGACCATCAACCACCCCATTATCCACCCCAAACACATGCCTGGCAAAAAATAAAATATTCCATTGCAGGCAATGCAATGTGAAAGCCTGAACTAACCTCATAACCCTGGGTGATTTAGAAATGAGGGAATTGATGACATGCACCATAGCTAAATTGTCACAACAAAAGTGAGCTGTGTGGTCCACCAACTCATTTTCCCACAACCAAATGGCCACCAAGATCGGGAAGAACTCTAAGAAGGTCAAGTCCCTTGTCCACCTGGCATCTACCCATTCCATAGGCCAGTCCTCCGTGCACCAGTATCTGTGAAAATAGATGCCGAACCCCAAGGACCCTGCAGCATCGGATGTAATTTGAAGCTCGGCTTCCAACCTCAAATCCTCCCTCCAAAAGGAGACACCATTAAATGATGTCAAAAACTCCTGCCACAAGAAAAGGTCCTCTCATATGCATCCAGAAATCCTAATTCTATGATGCGGCTGGCGTAGACCAGCCATTGCTTCACACAGCCTCCTCAAGAAAGGACGACCAGGAGCGACCACCTTACAAGCAAAGTTTAGGTGTCCCACTAACTGCTGCAGCTCCTTCAAGGTTGCCTTCCACCCCAGCAAAAACTGGGCCACCATCCCCTGGAGTCTCAAAATTTTCCCCCCTGGCAGGTGAGAGGTTTGCTGCAAGGAATCTAGTTCAACACCTAAGAATGTAAATTGCCTGGTAGGGCTCTCTGTCTTTTCATGGACTACGGGGATGCCCAACTCCCCAGACTGCGCTGTAAAGGCCGCCAGAAAGTGGGCACGCTAGTCGGAGCCCAAGGGGCCGGCAAACAAAAAGTCATCAAGGTACTGCACCGCATTGCTTAAACCAGCCCTATGGCACACACCCCATTCTAAAAAAGAACTAAAGCGCTCAAGCGCAGCAGAAGAAACGGAGCACCCCATGGGCAAGGCCCTATCCATGAAAAACTGCCCATCAAATTGAAAACCCAGCAATTCAAAATCCAAAGGATGGACAGGAAGAAGGCAAAAGGCAGACTTTATATCACATTTTGCCAACTCAGCACCCACTTCTCAGCGCCTCACCATGTGAACCGCTGCATCAAAATATGTGTACCGCATGGTACGTAATACCTCGGGTATGGCATCGTTCACCGACTCCCCACAGGGGTAATATAAGTGGTGGATCAATCTAAACTCCCCTTGGGTCTTTTTAGGCACAATGCCCAAAGGAGAGACCCTCAGAGAACTCACAGGAGGTGCAGGAAATGGACCAATCACCCTGCCCTCAGCCAATTCTTTCCCTATTTTTTGTTGAACTATATGCTCCATACGTATAACTGACTTCATGTTATTGGCCATAAATGGCCTTCTGGGTCCCTGACAAGGAATTCTGAAACCGAACTTAAAACCGTTGAACAAGTAAACTCTATTCTCAACCTTAGGATAATTACGGAGTCAGGCCTCAAGCACTGTCACCCTTATTGGGCTGGGGCCCTTTTCCAAAAGGTTTATGGTGGCTAGCAACAAGTGATCCCCTGAGGGAAGAGCCAGATCGCCAAAAGGTAAGGCCTTAGCAGGCACCAAAGAATATGATGGGCCCTAGGGATAAGGGAAACCCTAGCCACCAGAAGGAGCCAAGAATAGCCCAGGAAAATGGCCAGGCAGGCCACCCCAAGACTCTAGAGGGTTAGCTAAATTAAAACCCCAAGCCCAAGGCTTAGTAAACACGGCAGACTGGCTATTGGCCACATGCCCAAATATATCTGACTGCTCCCACGGCCCCCAGGGCCACGTTTTATTAGTGCATTGTACAGACTTGCCCCTACCAAACTGCACACCTTACCGGGCATCCACATCAGGAACTGCCACTGGAAGAGGTGACACTCCATCCATCTCAACAGGGCCGGACCTGCTCTCAAGAGACAACAAGTGGTTAAGAATCTCTTCTTGCAACCATTTCCTATCAGCAGCCTTGACAGCTTTGGATGAAACGTCCTTCTTACCCCCAACCTCTGTGATATGGGGCTTGCCACTAGAACCCTCCAAAGCAGCCAACCTAGCTAATACAGACTGATCAAAGGAGTCATCCTCATCATCAGATGACATAGGCTGAGGTGCCAGGCGCTTATAAGAAACTGGCCAGCAAGGCTGGGATTTTGGTGCAGGGCTTTGATTTTCCTTGCCCCTTAGGCATGGCTAGCGAACCCAATATCTAGCCTGTAAAAAACAGGGGGGGGGGGCTCTAAGCAGAGGCGAACAAAAAATGGCCGCTGCCCTGCCTAGCAACAGGGGAGTAATAAGCAGAGAAAATGGCCGCTGCCCTGCCCAGCAACAGTGCAGACTACCCTAACAAACAGGATGGGGGGAATGAAGAGGGCCCCAAAGCTAGACCCCCTAAACAGCCAGGACAGCTGGCTCACAAAAAGAGAACATCGGTGGGGAGTGAGTGGCTGAAGAACCCAAGCTCTAGTGCCCACCTCCAACCGCAGACCCACCCCCGATATTCCCAGCTACAAAGGGGGAACAACCCCCGGGAAAAGGCAGAGAAAAAACGCTGGCTGAGCTAAAAAACCCAGCCAGCAGCAAAGCACCACGCCAAAAAGCGCTCCCACCGCCTCCACGCGGCCGAAAACTGGGTGATCACCATCCCTCGATGCTCAAAAGTGGCTGCGGTCACCAGGAAACCACTGCCACTGAACTATAGCCCCTTCCTCTGAAGCTCATCGAGGGATCGCTGCCGCTTCTTGCTGCGGCACGAAAACCAATGCGCCAAAAGTCCCCATGCTGGGCAGGACAGGAGGAGCTCATCCAAGCTCTCTGCTCCCCCAGCATGAGACAAAGACTGGGAGGCAGAAGCGGAGACAGCTGTTAAGGCGTGCCTGCTCCACCCTCACCTCCCATAATGCCCTGCCCGCTCCTCCTCCTTACAAAGGGGCAAAACGGCCCCCGGAGACAAGGCTGTGCAGCCTGCCTCTGGTTGGGAGCCACAGTATATTGATAGAACAATGCAAAGAGAAGGTAATGATCCACAGTTGTATAAAGGTGTGTGTGTGTAGTTTTCAAATACACAGGGACATTACACAAAAAGACTGTTAATGCGGTCATACGGACAACCGCATCATTGTTTTCTTTTGTTTTTGTGGGGGTTTTGCAAAATTTTATCATATTTACACTATGGAGAGAAGGATGATACAAATAAACTGAAGAGGCTAATGTGCAAACTAGTTTGTAGATGAAGTCCAAGGATATATGGAAGATGGAAGGCTGAACAAGGATACAGCATCCTTAGCAGTGGCTGACCCTGATGACAGTATATCTGCCATAGCCATACCAGATTGTTAGGGAAAATGTGTCCGCCTATCCCGGCCCCTCCAAGAGATTCAAAGAAAAAGAAGCCTTCCTGGATTTTTATAAAACTTTATATTCAAAAAAAGATATAGTTGAATTTGTAGAGCAAGTTGGAACAAATTTAAAAGCTCATGATAAAGAAAGCTTAGAGAAGGAAATAACTATCCAAGAAATAGATGAGGTAATAAAAGGGTTAAAAACTGGGAAATCTTCGGGATTAGATGGCTTTACAGCAGAATTCTACAAGGAGATGAAAGGAATATTGAACCCGGAACTGCAAATAGTGTTTAATACTATTTTAAAGGGAGGAAGGGCTCCTAATACTTGGAGGAGAGCAGAAATAACTTTAATAGTGAAGCCTCAGAAGGACCCTCAAGAAGTGGGCTCATACAGACCTATAAGTTTATCAAATCAAGATTATAAAATTTTTGCTAAAATAATGGCAAACAGATTGCGAAATGTAATACCTCATATAATAAAAGAAGATCAGTATGGGTTTGTGAAAGGTAGAAGTATAGCTCACCCCTTAAGAAATATATTAAATGTAATTTGCCATAACCAGGGGGAGAAACTAGGATTACTTAAATTAGATGTATACAAAGCATTTGATACACTGTCCCATGAATTTTTGTGGTCCATAATGTCAAAATATGGAATAGGACAGCCATTTATAAATACAATTCAGAGAAGGTACAGCAGTTGTAAGAGTGAACAACAAACATATGGAACAATTTCCAATCTTAAGGGGAGTAAGGCAAGGTTGTCCACTTTCACCAGCCTTGTTTATAATGGCGATGGAACAACTGGCTGAAAGAATTAGGAATTCAGGTAGGATAGAAGGATGCAGGATGGGCAAGGAGGAGATGAAAATTAATTTGTTTGCAGATGATATAATTTTGATTATAACAAATCCCCAAGAGGGAATTAAGGAAACGAAAATCATACTAGATGATTTTGAAGCGATATCAGGGTTAAGAATTAATATGGGGAAATCAGAAATAATATATTATAATGTGAACTCAAAGGAAGGAAGGAAATTAATAGGTTAACCAAAATAGGAATGGGAGTCAAGAAATTTAAATATTTGGGAATAGAAATTTATAAAAATACTAATAAAATAGTGGGGAAAAATTACAGAAAGGTATGGGAACAGATAACAAGAGATATGAAAGGTTGGAGAAGGAAGACCATGAGTATAACTCCTAAAGTAAATAGTGTGAAAATGTTTTGGATACCAAAATTATTATATTTATTTCAAACAATACCATTAGAAATGGACAAACAAAAAATGAGTATCTGGAACACAAAAATACGAGAATGGATTTTTGGTACTAAGAAATTTAGAATTGCAAAAAAGGTAGTATATAATCATAACTCCAAACTAGGATGGGGAATACCAGATATAATAAATTATTATGAAGCTTTTCAACTTAAAGCATTATTAGAAATAGAAAGAGAAGGGAATCAGAAATGGGTTAGGTTTGAAAATAAAGCTAACAAAGGGGTAGGGAAATTTGGTATTTTTTACAAATAAATGGGCTAGAGAGCTTAAATTGGATACAGGACCAAGGAAAAGTACATTAATGATCTGGAAAAAGTGGCAGCCAAAATGGTTAAAACGAATGGTCACCTTTGGTCCTTGGAAGAGGAAGGTCACCTTTGGAAACCTTGGAAGAGGAAGGTATAGACTATAGATGGGGGGAACTACTTAAACAAAAAGGATATAGTAGAGTACAGGACTTGCTATCTGCAAATATTTTGAAACCATTTCAAGCTCTTGGGAAGGCAGTAGGTGCAAAATACTGGTTAAAAGCTGCAGGCTTATACACAAAAAAATTAAAAAAATTGAAAATAGCGACATAAATATAGAAGAATCAATAGAAGAGATTTATAAAATCTCTTTATAAAATATTTATAAAATAAAAAAAATAAAAATAAATTAATGGAAAAATAGTGGGGTAGGGCAGGATATAAATAAAAACAAACAAACAAACAAATAAATAAATTATTGTAGGGGTAATTTATAAGAAAATGACCTCAGATGAAGAAGGAATAATAGCCCACCTTCAAAGAAAATGGAGTACAGAATTTCAAATAACAGCAAAAAGCTAAAAAAAATAATGGAAGGAATTAAGGGAATAAAAATACACAAGTTTAGGGAAATGAAGCTACAATTTTATACCAAATGGTACAGAACCCCTGCCACCTTAGCTAATATGTTTCCAGGACTAAGCCCAAACTGTTGGCATTGTTGAAAAGTGAAAGGATGGCACTCCCACATGTGGTGGGAGTGTTATGAAATTAAAAAAAATTGGGAAAATATAGTAAGAACAATAAATAAGCTTTTTCATGTTAAGCTAAATATAGATTTTGAGTTGATGTTGATGAGCACTTTAGGCAATGCAATAGTAGGAAAAAAAATCAAGATCTATTAAAAGCAATGATATTAGCTGGTAAAGCAGCAATAGCAGTAGGGTGGAAAGATGGACAGAAAGAACTTGGCATAATTATTTGTTTGAATTTGTTCAATCAGAGATAATGGACATCATAAACCGAGATTTGCCATGGGAAGATAAAACATCAAGGATCAAAGAAAAATGGCCGCTTTACCTAAACTGGATGAAAGAGGAATGGAAGGAAGACATTCAATGGAAGCTTCAAGCCCTATGCCCCTGGATGGAAGAAGAAGTTTAGACTGAGGGGGGAGGGATGGGGAAGAAAAATGTATAATGGAACAATGAGACAATGAAAAATTGTATATTTTAATTAATAAACAATATAAATATGGGGGGGGGGAGATTGGACTTCCAGGTAACAATGGGTCAAGGGGGAGCCTCCAGGATGACCATTAAGGGAAAGAATGGGAAAAATTATTAAGGTGGGGGGTACTTAAGCCTATCAAACTTATCTAAAAATGTGACAATAGATGGCCAAATTGCTACCTAGGTAACACCCGGTCTAAACAAAGAACCTTGGGTCTGGGTGAAGATGTTCTTCCTCCTCTTCGATCTTCTATTGGCACTAGTCTTTGTCTTGAGTTCCGTTGCACAAAGGCTTAGGTGGTCTGGCAAGATCCACGCCTAACATAAGCTTGATGGCTTTATGCATAGGTGACATCTGGTGAGTACGTGAGCCTCCTGCTTTGCTGTTATGGAGTCTGGCACTGCAGGAAGATAGCTGCTGGTGGTGTTAGCCTCCCAAGATGGATTCTATGGTTGAGGCTGGAAACTGCTTGCATGGACAGTTCCAGGTGGCGCACTTTCTTCTGCTGCTATGGCCGAGATGGGGATCACACGGAATGACTGGAAACCATCTGTTCTTCTGGTCAGCCCTCCTCGAGAGACATGGAGTGCTGCTGCAACGTTGTGGCTGTTAGTACTTGTGACGGAACCGGCCCGATTCTGCCTTCAGACCCGGTCCCGTCAGCTCCCTATTGAGTCGCCAACTCCTGGAGGGAGCTATTTCTCCTCCTGCCCCTTGGGCTCGCTGCCACCACCTGCTCAGTCTAGGGGTTCAGATTGAGAGGAACAGGACTCCCAATCCCCCTCTCCAGCTATGAGGCCAGGCCTCAAGGTCCTCTGCCACCCTGCACTTGGGTTTCACAGAGACCTCAGCACTTCTTTGGGGCACCCCTGGAGGATTGGCACCTTACCCAACTGCATGCCTTCCCCCTTCCCCGGGGCCCCCTTCTCAACACAGCGTGGTCTAAAGCGGTTTGGGGATCTATGTGGTACAGAGATTGACTGCCAGCATTCAAAACAGAAAAAAATATTTATTTAAAAGAGAAAAAGAAAGGGAAAGAAAAAAAACACAAAAACAGTTGCATTTAAAAAGTTAGCACAGCACAGCACCCGTACAGCAAACAGCCTGACAAACAAAATGTGGTTTTAAACGCGTCCTGCTGTCCCTGATCTAAACACGCCCTGCCTTTTTGGATGACTTACTTGGTCTTACTGCCTGGAGGCCTCATTTTCTTGAATAGGCCGCATGCACAAGCAGGAGTTCCCACACTGGCAACCCCTTCCTTCGAGCTGCAGCTGAGAACTAAAAACTCTTCCTGCTTAACTCACATGCAAAGAACAAAAGCACTTCCTGCCTCTCTAGGAGACTTTCCCCCTAGAGTTGTTGGTTTGGCTCTGGAAGGGAGGGGGGAGTGAGGGGAAGGATAGGCCGAAGCCTGCTTGGCAGTTTAGCGATCCCTCCCAATGAAGCACCAACATGGATTAAAATGGCGTTTCTCCACACGTCCCCCTCCTTAAATTCTGAGCCGGAGGGGTTGCCTCCTACAGAGGTGACCCCGTAGCAGAATCCAACCAAACAAGGAGAAACCCATTAACCCAAACAGAACATTCACCAGATTAAAAATTTTCCCATCAATACACAGAGTCCAGCACCCTAGGTGCCCATGTCCCTTCTGGACAACAAGTCACATTGCTGCATTCAGAAGGAATGTCCAGTCTTTAAGATGTACTCTTCTGTCTCCCAGGACCACCTCTGGAGTTTGGTGCTCTCCCTCAGTTGCTGCTGTTGCTGGGATGAGTGGCCCATCAGAGGAGGAAATTCCTGGCCCCACATATGGGGTTGGAAACTGCCCAGTTCCCACACAGTTGCTTCTTCTTTATCCCTCATTGGTGGAATGTTCCCCCTGTCCACTCTGACCTCCCAGAAAACCACCTCTGGGGCTCCAAACAATTGCTGTCCCAGCTTCCTTTTGTCTCCTTCCTTCCTACCTATATGCAACACCATGGACCTCGCAGAGAATGGCTGTGGTATATTCACCTGCCCCACTTTAACTGCCTTTCCCATCTTCTCCATAGCCACCACATAAGTAGCCTCGTCCAGGTCATCCACAATCACATGGGGTCCCTCCCATTCCACGTTCCATTCACCAGTATGAAGGGGCAGGAAAACCATCACCCTATCCCCTGTCTCAGCTTCTGCGAACTCCACTTTCTGGTCCCTTGCCACCTCACACAGTGGTTCCAGCCTAGGGTCACTTTGAACCTCAGACAGGAACATTTCTGGCTCCCCCAGACTTCCTATCATCTGTTCCTTCAAGCCACCCCTAGTCCCACTGTTTCCAGAATCCTCAGCCAAAGTTTGATCTGGGTTCTCCGTCCCCTCAGTTGGTTTTTCAGTGTCAGCCAACTGAGCTCCTTCCTGCCTGGAAGGCTCCACAGCATCCTGCTGCCCTTGCGGAAACTGGCACCCCTCTTCCCATTGGGCACACCCTCCTGCAGGGCTTGAGACAGGCTGGTCCTCCCCCTCCCTTGTTGGTGGTGAGGTGGCTTCCCTAACGTTGTCTTACTCCCCCCACCTTCCCCTGAGGGTTTGGCTTGGGTTCTCAGTCCCCTCGGTTGGTTTTTCAGCACTACCAAACTGACCCCCCTCTTGCCTGGAAGGTCCCACAGCTTCCCAGGACTCCTGCTTCAAGACAACCTGTTCTGAGAGAGTCTCGGACGATCCCACTTCCTGATCCACAGCTACTTGGTGAACCGGTCCCAACCTAAGGCCGCTCCGGACCCCCTTCTGGAACCGCTCCCGTCCCCCCAAGCCTTCAGCTATGTGCTCCTCTGAGCCCACATTAGCCTTGCTGCTCTCAGAACCTCCTGTGAAATCTCCACTCTCCACCTCGGTCTCTTCAGCATGCACATCCTTTATGCTAGACAGGTTCCCTTCCTCGCTAGGAACATCCACAGCCTCTTGCTGCACTTGGGGAAAGCTACACCCCTTTTCCCCTTGGGAACACCCTACTCCAGGGCTTGAGACAGGCTGGTCCTCCCCCTCCTGGGTGACTGACCTCTCTTCGTCCTCAGTAACCTGGGCTATTTCCCCCTCCCTGGTTGGTGGTGAGGTGGCTTCCCTAAAGTTGCCTTCCTCCTCCCACTTTCCTCTGAGGGTTTGGCTGCGGGTTACAGCATTGATAGAGTACTGGCCAACCAACAAATCCTGGCCCAATAACACTGGAACTGTCTGTTCCTTCATTACCCCAAATTCAGAATAGGATTTACATTCTTGTGGAGCTAAACCCTGAACTGCTTTCGGGAGTGGTCTGGCCCCAGTTTAAACCTTTTAAATACAGTGGCTTTATAGGCTGCAAAAGTTATCCCCCCATCTTCCATAGGCATGCTGTGATAGATGGCTGAAAGTTCTCCAGACAGGTTGCTACAGAGGTAAGACATATAGTCTTCCTCTGCAATCCCCCACTGTTTGGCTGCCTTCTCAAAGTTGGAGAGGTATGTGGAGGGGTCTTCTCCCTCTTTGTACACTGCAAAGTCTTTGGGGGTGACTTTGATCTTTTTGCTTTGTTCAGCTTTCAGACATAGCACCTCAAGCTCATGGCGACGTTGCTCTTCCTGCTCCCATCTGCGGATCTCAGCTTGTCTCAGCTCCCTCTCTCTTTGTCTTTCCTCTCTCTCTCTTTGTCTTTCCTCTCTCTCTCTCTTTCCTCCTGTCTGAGGATCTCCGCTTTCTCTCTTTCCTCCCGTCTGCGGATCTCAGCTTGTCTCAGCTCCCTCTCTGCTTGTCTTTCCTCTCTCTCTCGTTCCTCCTGTCTGCGGATCTCATCTTTCTCTCTTTCCTCCCGTCTGCGGTCTCGGTCCGCCTCGATACGCATTCTCTCCAGTTCCATCTGTAGCCGCAAAATTGCTTCTGACTGGGTAGGGGGCACTTTTGCAGGTGCCCCTGCATGCTTAAGATGCTCCAACAGGATGTCTTTCATATCTACTACAGTCATGTTGTCACACTCCAGCTTTTGCTTTGCGCACTCTTCCTGGAGCTGTGGCTTTGTCATCTTCAGGATGTCCCATCTCTGGGCACGCTCCATCCTAACTAAACTGAACTTTCCCTACTCCAGTTGACCCGAAAAGAAAACAAAACCTCTGTTGCTTCCTCTGGGTGCTTGCACGTATCAAAAAACAAAAATGCCTAGCCAATCAAGTTCTCTGTTTGTTCTTATCCCACCGCTGCCGCCAAGTGTGACGGAACCGGCCCGATTCTGCCTTCAGACCCGGTCCCGTCAGCTCCCTATTGAGTCGCCAACTCCTGGAGGGAGCTATTTCTCCTCCTGCCCCTTGGGCTCGCTGCCACCACCTGCTCAGTCTAGGGGTTTAGATTGAGAGGAACAGGACTCCCAATCCCCCTCTCCAGCTATGAGGCCAGGCCTCAAGGTCCTCTGCCACCCCTGGAGGATTGGCACCTTACCCAACTGCATGCCTTCCCCCTTCCCCGGGGCCCCCTTCTCAACACTGCGTGGTCTAAAGCGGTTTGGGGATCTATGTGGTACAGAGATTGACTGCCAGCATTCAAAACAGAAAAAAATATTTATTTAAAAGAGAAAAAGAAAGGGAAAGAAAAAAAAACACAAAAACAGTTGCATTTAAAAAGTTAGCACAGCACAGCACCCATACAGCAAACAGCCTGACAAACAAAATGTGGTTTTAAACGCGTCCTGCTGTCCCTGATCTAAACACGCCCTGCCTTTTTGGATGACTTACTTGGTCTTACTGCCTGGAGGCCTCATTTTCTTGAATAGGCCGCATGCACAGGCAGGAGCTCCCACACTGGCAACCCCTTCCTTCGAGCTGCAGCTGAGAACTAAAAACTCTTCCTGCTTAACTCACATGCAAAGAACAAAAGCACTTCCTGCCTCTCTAGGAGACTTTCCCCCTAGAGTTGTTGGTTTGGCTCTGGAAGGGAGGGGAGAGTGAGGGGAAGGCTAGGCCGAAGCCTGCTTGGCAGTTTAGTGATCCCTCCCAATGAAGCACCAACATGGATTAAAATGGCGTTTCTCCACAGTACTCATAAGTCCCTTCCAGTCTGGTAGACAAAACCCACGTTCTCCTGGCAGATGTGTGTGAGTTGAGTCTCCAGGCACCCTGGCAACCAAGCGAGTGACTACGATGTTCTGGAATTAGGGGTATTTTTCTCACACTGTTTCCCAACACTCATTACTATAAATACTTTACTATAAGAGGATTATCTGGCAAAGATCACCCAATAACCATGTCCAGGTTGAAGTTCCTGGACTACTTTAAGTATGCAGCTGCAATCTAGAGAAATTGCAGGATGTCTCCTGGCTACACCTGGAGACTGATATCCAGACTCTAGCCAAGAGAGTTCCCTTTGGTGTGGCCACACAAAAAGCAACCATTACTTCGGAAAGTACCTTCTGTTTGTTTCAGCTCATTTCATTATTTCACTCCTCTCAAGATCTTTCAAAACATTGAAATAAAGCAGATGTTTCGTTTTTCTTTCCTTGCTATGTGCACTGAAGGTGATTATAGTTATAGTTAGTTTCCTTTATGTCCTCATTTCAAGGACAGAACCCTCTAAATTTTCACTATGATTAAATGAAAGATAAGATTAAGTTATTTGAAACTGATCCATTCCCTAACATCATACCCAGGTTATAATGCCCTTTCAGTAAATCCTGCCTATTTATATCAAGCCTCTTTTTGCAAGTCTTAATCTTTCTTTCAGCCAAATCTACTTTTTAAAAGTTAAATGGGTTTTTTTCTTTTTCATTCTGAAGTACAGCCTGATATTGGGAGCGGCAGCTCTATGATCTTCCAAATTAGCATCATTGAGATAAATTTTACACATCTTTTCCCTCCCTTTACACATACTTTTCCTTCTTGCTTTCTCTGTTGTGAATGTAATGGATGCAAATGAAATTCAGAACTTCAGTAATGGTTCCTTTGCCTGCAAGTCCTTTGAAATGAGCAACACCTGGAGGCTTTGGTCTCTTTGTTCATTTCCAGGTGATTTTTTTTTTGTATTTGCCTTTTGTTAATGTTTGAAATGGCTACTCTCACTGTCCCCCAGGAGAGAACAAATAGTTCCGATGGTAAAGAATCTGGAGGACATCATGCCTAAAATATAATGGCATGACCCCTGTATAAATACATTTCATCTCCAGAATGTAATTATGGGGACGTAAAGGGAATAAAGCTCAAATTAATTGCTTTTTCTATTATTCTTAGTGTCCTTGAGGGTTATTCATGTGGTGTTAATGACACAGAGAACAGAATTAATTACTACAGTTTTCAACTGTTCTTCTTTTATTCCTATACAGCATCTTTTCTTTTGTACATTCTTTCTACTGCACATCTCTTGATACTCTCAAATATAAACTACTCCCTGTATTTTATTCCAGAATTGATTTTTAGTTTTCCTCTCTTTCTGCCTTTCTTTTTCATATATGGTTGCCACTATGTCTTCAACCCAAAATTGAATCAGGAAGTGTTGGTGGTGCTGTAGCTTCCCCCATACATTTGTGTCAGTCCTTTTGTCCAGTCCATGCCAGCTATGGAACTAAGCCTGCCAATCCCCAGGTCCCAGCAGGTGTTCCCTGCTTTTGTAGGCTCCTTCTCACCCCCAGTCAGCTGGCTGGTGGGGGGAAGCCCCGCCCCACAGCCACCATGTGCCTTTCCACCTTGAAAGGCTTAGAAGTCTTGGGAAGAGCTTGGTTTTTTGAAAGGTGTGTGTGCCTTTAAAACTTTGAAGCTAGGCTGAATGGGGGTGGGGTGAGCCTGCAGAACAATGTGGCTGTTGTGAGGAAAAGAAAGGAAGGAGCCCCCTCTCTCCATTTGTTTTACAGCCCCTCTGAAACTTGTTTGCATAGTAAAATAGAGAGAACCTCTGTATTAGTCTGAAGAACTTGGTTCATGGAAACTTCCATGGTAAGTAAATTGCTCCAGTGAGGCCACAAAGTGTGTGTTTCCAAACTGTTTATTTTGTCTGCTCTGTGTGTGTGTGTGTGTGTGTGTGTGTGAGAGAGAGAGAGAGAGAGAGAGAGAGAGAGAACAGAAAACTGCTGGGGGAACAAGTAAATGAAGACTGTATTCAGGGGGACTGCACTGCTGTATTTTTATTTATTTTAGGGAATGTGAAAGTCTCCTGGCTCCACCACCAAAGTCTCTCACCCCCACCCTCAAAGTCCCCAGGTATTTTCTGAGTTAGACTTGGCAACCCTATATGGAACAGACCTGGTGTCCTGTTCGTTATGTCAGGCAGATGTAAGCTGTGACTAAATACAGGAGTTTGGGGAAAGAGATTAATCTATCTCTTGATTACATGGAAGATTTAAAAAATATAGGGAAATTGTAACTGCATACACCACCTGATTTTTTTGCTATTATCTTGCAAGTAATTCACCAGTGGTTGAATGTACACATATATAAGGCACTCTGCGATAATGAATCAGATCATTGCCCTGCATCATCAGAGAGTTTTACAAACAATACAGCTTATGCCAGGCTAGCCCAAGTGTATGCATTCACTGAACTTTCCTCAGAAAGTAGCTGTCCTTCCTCAATACATTTGACCATTGTGATAGCAGTCAGACCATATTCAAGCTCAGAGTATCTGGGCACTGTCCAAACTTGGATGCCAGTTGCATAGTTCCATGGGAAAGTAAGAGAAATAGGCTTGATTAAATCAGGAAGTGGTCAGAACAGATGTCTTTCTCCCACCCTAAAGGCAGGTATACAAGCAAATGGATTACTCAGGACTTATGTGAAACATCTTGGAAAAAACTTTATTAGGAACTGAAGCAAGCAATCATTCTCAAACCCTCTGTTGCTTATGCAAGATCACTTTTTCCTCTTTTTTGTCACCTAAATGCAACTTAATTCCATTATCTCAGTATCACCATTCCAGGCAAGCCTTCCTGGGTCATCAACAGGGCCATTAGCAGCCATCAAGCCATCACCCAACCTTTGTTTCACCCCTGTAAAGATTGTTCTTTAAAAGTTTCCCCCTGGAAAAGTCACATACATCCCCATAGTCTCAGAGTTCAATTTTCCTTTAAGAATCAGTCCCCACTAAATACCCACTAAATGGGTATTGTGTGTTCTTGGTATCAACCATATGCACCCACACTTGTGGGCTTCATTCTTTCTTCTCCTTCACAAAATGAAATGCTGGCCATTTCTCTCTAAATCTACTGCTTCTGCAGACCTCTCCAAGAAATAAATATAATACAATTCCTAAAACACCATTTCCCTGTTGTTGCCTGACTTTCCAGTTAGCTCTTGAATGTTGTTTGTTTTGCTGAATCAACTTTTTTTTCTTTTTCCTCATTGTCCCTGTTAATAAAAAGACTCTTTAAAAAACCCACCTGGTTATTCAAGATTTTTCATGGGGACAATCCCCATAAACATTAGTGTTTCAATCCTGGTTTGTCCCTTTCACACAGTCTCCTATGCTAATTCCCCCCAATTAATTGTAGACTGGCCCTACTTGCAGTTTGCATTCTAAGGCTCTTCAGCATGCCATGTTCAGAAACTGATGTAACAGGACTAATCTGAGATCACTTTTGTACCATCCCACCATTTTACCATTTTAAAGTACTTATTCAGGCACCCTGCCTTCACTGAATGATTTGAAGGCACATGACAGTTCTCCCACTGAAGCTAAGCAGATTCTGCTCAGAGCACTGCCTAGATGAATGACTATTGGCAGCCATTTATTAGTGTGATTATCGCTGGACAGAAGAGTGAGATACAGATGTAAATACATAAATACATAGTTCATGCTGAGCCATTATTACTGTCATGAGCCCTGACGAGGAGGAGCTGGAAGGGTTAACAGACCTGGAAGAGTTGCCAGCCAGTTCCTCAGCTGAACAAACAGCAGCTGGTCCATCAATCACTCTCCAGGCACCAGTGTCAGCTGTTGATGATCAATCTCCTCCAAGCTCTCCTCCTCCCATCTCAAGAGTTTGAGGCAGGCTCCGGAAAGGACTTTCAGAGCAAAGACATGAGGCATGCCAATGCTTCAGGTCTCTCAGTCCTGAGTTCTAGCAGAGTCACTGCCATCAAGGGAAGAGGCTGATTGAGACTCCCATATAGTTCCCACCCAGGATCTGGTAACCTTGTGGAAGCAACAAGTCTATTCTCTGGCTTGCATCCATACTCCTTCCTGATTCTGACCTGCTTGATTTTCTTGGCACCCTGACATTTTGGCTTTTGGATATTGACTTCTGATTCCAGTTTGTGATTCTGCATTGGTGACTTGGCTCCTGCTTGACTTCCTGGACTTTGACCTTGGACTAGCTTTGGACTCCTGCCTGCCTGCACCCTGAGAACATGACAATTACTATCTTTGTATACCATCTGTATTTGGAATGAAACTGATTGTACTAAAGGGCCTCTTTTATGTTTTAACAATTTATTGATAGCATATGGTTACAAAACTTAATTGTTTCTTAATTATTTCAGTACTAACCCATATGGCATTTCAATCCCCCCTCCCTCCAATGTTGACTTCCCCGAAGTTATAAATTCAAGTTCAATGCTAAAGATACTACTAACTGATCAAAATTCAATATATATATTTTCTTTTTTTCTCATTAATGCTAAAAGATTGTCCAATGTCTTTTTACATTCCACTCTTTCTCCATATATCCTTTAAATTTCCTCCACTCCTTTTTGAATATCTCCAAATCATAGTCTCTTAGTGTTCTAGTTAGTTTGTCCATTTCACTCCACGATAAAACTTTCATAGTCCAGTCCCATTTCTCCGGTATTTTTTCTTGCTTCCAAAGCTGCGCATACAATGTCCTAGCCGCTGAAAGCAAGTACCAAATTAGAGTCCTGTCTTCCTTTGGAAATTTTTCTAATTGTAATCCAAGCAGAAACGTCTCTGCAGTTTTCTTGAAGTCATAACCCAAAATTTTGGAGATTTCTTGTTGTATCATCTTCCAGTACTCTTTTGCTTTTTCACAAGTCCACCACATATGGAAGAAAGAACCTTCATGTTTTTTACATTTCCAACATCTATCCGACATTTTCTTGCTCATCCTAGCCAGTTTTTTTGGAGTCTTGTTACCTTGCAATTAAAATCAGTCCGTCTTTAAGTGTTTGGATTCCGACAGGCTTGAGTCAAATTAATGACTTTAATAGGATGAACCAGGTACGGAAAAGTCAGGTAAGGTGGGGAAATTGGTTAGTTGTATTGCCTTTTCTGGAAATTAATCTTTGGCACTGATAGATTTATTTATTTATTTATTTATTGGTTTCAACATTTTATTATAACTTCAATAACAACAAAAACAGCAACAATAGACAACCAAAAAACAACAAATAGACAACAATTCAACAATCACAACAATAACGACAATAACCACAACAAAAATTATTGTTAATAATCCTATATACATTTTATCTTCTGGAGCGAAATTACTAGAAACTAGGTATTTGTAATATTATTGTATCCATTCAAATCCCAATTTTTTTGCCCATTCATACATTGGATACCAAGTTTTCTCACACTCTTCCATATTCCCATCATTCAGTCTACAAGTTAACGTATCCATTTCTGCAGCATTAAGAAGGGAAAATTGGTCAAACATCTGGTCGTCATATCTATATCACACTCCTATATTGAACTTGCGGCTACAAAATTTTAAGATTTACTCCAGGTGGTACTTAACACCACAACAAAATTTTTATTCTAAAAGATCAAAAGATGCAAACTGCTGGAGAGGGTGCGGCCAGATTGGCTCATTTATCCACTGTTGGTGGGAATGTCCTGTTGTTTTGAATTTCTGGAAGTTAGTCTTACCCACGTTGGAACGTATCATAGACCACAAGGTGCCATTTGCCCCTGAATCAATTTTGCTTAACCTATGGAATGATTCGGAATTACCAAAACATAAGAAAGAATTAGCATCTATGCTTATTTTAGCGGCAAAATTATTAATAGCTCAACATTGGAAAGCTTCGGTTCTACCTTCCAAACGAAAATGGTTTCTAAAAATTTGGGACTTAATTGTGATGGACAAAATAGCTGGTACCATACAAATTTCAGAAGCACCTGATAAAGGAAGCGAGAAGAATATGTTTATAGAAAAATGGTTTCGTTTTTTTGCCTATGTACATTCCGATCAAAGTGCATTTTGTAAATTACCAGACAAATACATAGACTTTGCTTTTTATTAGACATGTACTAGATATATCATATACAAAACAGGATGGCTTATGGTTTAGTTATTGTTAATATTATTGTTATAGTTGATGTTTGTAAAATTGTGTTTATTATTCATTAATAAAAAATTTAAACTGGAAAAAAAAAACCTCTCTTTTAGATGGTATCTGAGACGATTTCCAATATTTAGCAAATAAAATCCTCGCTACTGTAATGATATAAAATAATAACTTTTTCGTTGTTTTGGATATAGGGATTGTACATATATTCAATAAGTACAATTCTGGCACATGAGGGATATTAATCTTTAACATCTTTTTACACCAGAGTGAAACTTGCACCCAATATTTTTTTGCAAGATCGCATTTCCACCATATATGGAACAAAGAACCTTTTACATTACCATACTTCCAACATTTATCAGATACATTTGGAAAAGCTTTGGAAAGTTTTTCTGGGGTAAAATACCACCGATGAGCCATCTTATATAAGTTTTCTTTTAACTGGGAGGATTTTGTCAAATTCAAATTCTCTTTCCATATTTTCTCCCATTCGCTTAATTCGATGGTATATCCAAAATCCTGCAACCATTTGATCCAATTTTCTTTCACATTTTCATCTTGCATTTTCAAATCAAGTAGTCAATTATATATTTTTGAGATAAGTTTCCGATCAGTTTCCAATATAATACAATCAAATTCATTCAACTTTTTGGAAAAATCCTACTTCCCTATCCATTTTATATCTTGACTTAACTTGCATTTTAAGCCACCAATCCATGTCAGCATTTTCCTCAATTTTCAGTTCATGTTTAGCATCCAGTAGAAATTCATAAGTAAGGTGATTTCCCCAACAAAAAAGGTTGGGGTGCACTGAAGCTTCAACTGGAGAGAGCCATCTGGGGGTATATCTGTACACTTGTTTTTTAATTTCAGACCATATCTTGAACAAAGATTTCCTTATTTCGTGTCTAAAAAAGATACTTCCTTTTTTCGGGTCTTCATACCATATGTATGAGTGCCAACCTTTAGCTAGGTCAGCACCTTCCAGAATTAAAAGTCTTTTATTTTCTAATAGCAACCAGTCTTTAATCCAAGTCAAAATACATGCTTTATGATAGATCTGACATTCTGGCAAGGCAAACCCACCTCTCTCCTTCTTATCTTGTAGGACTTTCAGTTTAATCCTAGGTTTTTTGTTTTGCCAAACAAAACTTGCCACTATTTTGTTAAGTTGCTTAAAAAATGTTTTAGGGAGAATAATTGGGATCATCTGAAATAGAAACAATACTCTCGGGAGTATGTTCATTTTGACTGTTGCGATCCTTCCCAGCAAGGAAATTTGCAATTCATTCCATTTTTCTAGATCAGTTTTGATCTCTTTTAATATTTTCTCATAATTATCTCTTACCAAAGTTTTCAAATCTGCTGTTAAGTTTATACCTAGATATTTAACTTTTTTTTCATGACCGAATCCTGATTCAACTTCTAATTCGGATATTTGCTCTTTCGTCATGTTTTTGGCTAAGAACTTTGTTTTTTGATAGTTGACTTTGAAGCCTGCTACTTCACCATATTGTTTTAAAGCAGTCATCAGCTTTCCAATTGAAGAGTTTGAATTATCCAACATAATTAGTATATCATCAGCGAAAGCCTGCGTTTTATAGTTTTCCTTCTTAATCCTCACTCCTTTGATTTCCAAATCTTCTCTGATCATTTGCAATAACGGTTCCAATGCCAGAACAAAAAGGATAGGAGACAAAGGGCAACCTTGCCTCGTGCCTTGCTCAATCTTTATTGAATCTGTCAAGGAGCCATTAACATTAATTCTCGCTTTTTGGCTTGTGTAAATCGACCTAACCGAGTTTACAAAGTTCTCTCCACAGCCAATTGATCTCAAAGTTTTGAAGATAAAGCTCCAATTTACATTATCGAAGGCTTTCTCTGCATCCAATGTAATTACTGCAAGTTGTTTGTCTGGGTGTTCTTTATAATATTCTAGGACATTCATGAGTATTCTGGCGTTCTGTCTCATTACTCTTCCAGGAATAAAACCAGACTGATCTTCATGTATAATATTCGAAATGATCTTTTTAAGCCTGTTTGTTAATATAGTCGCGTAAATTTTGTAATCCACATTCAGTAATGAAATCGGCCTGTAGTTTTTAATGTCCGTAGATTCGGTCCCTCCTTTATGTAATAATGTAATTAGTGCCTCCTGCCACGATTCAGGCATCTTAATTGTCTCTCTAATTCCTTCCAATACACTTTTATATGGTATTAAAAGAGTCTCTTCAAAACACTTATAAAACTCAATCGGTAGACCATCTAAACCGGGGGACTAGTTATTCTTCTGGCTTTTAATCGCTTCCACAATTTCTTGCATTGTTATCGGTTTTTCCAAAGATTCCCGTTGCTGGTTTGTAATTTGTTTCATTTTAGCTTGTTTTATATATTCATCCTGTTGACGTTCAGATACTTGCTGGTTCTTGTATAGTTTCGAGTAAAATTTCGTAACGATTTCTTTCAATTGCTCCCCTTTGACCACTTCTATTTGATCCTCATCTTTCAATGATCTGATGATTTTCTTTTCTCTTTCTTTTCTCAATTTAAAAGCTAGCCATCTACTAGTTTTGTTTGCATTCTCAAAATAATTTTGTCTAGCCCATTTTAACTTCCTCTCAAGCTCTTCTGATAATAGTAAATTTATTTGGTGTTGCAGAACGTGGATCTTTGTTTTAACCTGATCTGTGTTGTTCACTTTTTGAATGTTTTCTTGTCTGCGTAGGTTGTCCAATAGGTCGTTGTACTTTTGGTTTCTTTGCTTCTTTTTTTTAACTGAATAGGAAATTGCTAAGCCTCTAAAGAAAGCTTTAAAGGCGTCCCATATTATTTGAATTGGGGTATCGTGTTCCCGATTATGTTCAAAAAACATCTTTATCTTTTTTTTAGAGTCCAATACAAATTCTTTATCTTTTAAGATTTGCGTATTTAGAGTCCAACGAGTCCTGGGGGTTGACTTTCCCAGAGTTATCTGTATTGGATTGTGGTCAGCAAAAGTTTTGGGGAGTATATCAGCCTGCTCCACTGATATTGCCACCGATATTGACATCCAGCACATGTCCAGTCTGGACCATGTATCGTGCACTTGGGAGTGGAAGGTAAAGTCTGAGGTCTGGGGGTTTTTCATTCTCCAAGTATCCACCAGGTTAAGTTCATCCGCCATCTTAAAAAAGGCTTTCGGGAGTAAGCCGCGCAGCTTCCCCCCCCCCTTCTTCCCAGTTTTTTTATCTTTAGGGACATCATGTACGGCATTGAAGTCTCCCAGGATACAATAATTTGTACTTTCAAATCCATTTAGCTTCTTATGCAATTCAGCAAAGAACTTATCTTGATTGTTATGGGGAGCGTAGATGTTTCCTATAATCATCTTTTTACCTTCCACTTCAACTTCCACTAACACAATTCTTCCAGTACTATCACTATAAAGTAGTTTAGAACTAATCCATTCTTTCACATATATAGCTACTCCTCTTTTCCTCTTGAGGTCGGAAGAATGATGAAGGATGCCCAATTTCTTATTTTGTAAGTATCTTTGATCTTCCTTTTTGATGTGTGTTTCTTGAATACATATTATGTCTGACTGGGTCTTCTTGAGTTGGAGAAAGGTCTTATTCCTTTTATGCGGTTCATTTAAGCCGTTAATGTTCACCGATATTATCTTTACTCCCATCTTATCCATTGTTTTGTCCTAGATTACTATCTGGTATCTCTCTTTTCTCTTTCAACGCTTGCGATCTTGTCATTATTTTTCCATTTTTCTTCTTCTTAGCACTTTGACTGTAGGAGCTGTCTGAAGCTTCTTCTCCTTCTTGCTCTTCCTCCATTTCAGACTCTTGGTTGTCGATATGTTCCATCCAAAACTCTTGCACTTTCTCCGAGGATGTTATATTAAATTTTCTGCCTTGATATACGAAAAAAATTCCTTCTGGGATCAACCATCTAAAAGAAATGGATTGGTCAACCAGCCAAGATACTAACTTCCTGTAGCCTTCTCTTCTTTGCCTTACCCTCCAGGGAATATCTTTCATGATTTTAATCTTATTTCCTTTGAAATTCTCAAAATCTTCTCACATGTGGAGACTCTCATAAATCCCACGTGAATTTCCCTTGGAAGGCTATTTTTTTTTTGTATATGCTGTTGCAATTCTTCTTATCCAATCGATTTCTAGGCCTGTATCCTTCATCTCCTGTTCGCCATCTAAATTCAGGATTTCTTCAATTTTTTTATGCAGATCCTCGCCCTTTTCTTCTTGTACATTTTGGAATCTCAGTTTGTACATAGCTTGGTCCATTTCCATTTTGTCCAGTCTATCCTCTAGATCTGATGTGGTATTTTTAACTTCTCTCATAGAAGCAGCCATGGTTTTCCCCTGCTCCTCCAGCACTTCAACCTTAGCCGTCAGCTTGTGCGCTTGTTGTACATTTGCTAGTACTTGCCTTTAGAATTCATCCATCCTTTCATTTGTTTTCCTAATATCTTCCTTTAGCCCTGCCTGAATCTCTTCCAAAGCCTCCTGGTTCTGCTTAAAACCTGCCAACATTGTGGCATGTAATTTTTCAACAGCATCTTGATTCAGTACTGAGGTAGCAGATTTCCCCAGACCAGGAGGAGTAGCTTGAGCTGGAGCTGATTTCTTAACTTTAGTCTCCATTTTATGGTTTAAACAAGAAATCTTTTCTTCTCTTCCTCTCTTCCTCAGAAGCAGATATTATTTTTATTTTCAATTATTAATATTGCCCCCTCTGAATATTAGGTTTGTCTCCCTTTATATTTCCCCAATATCATCAAATACCCCTTTTATGCTTTCTCTTAAGTTTGCTAAACTTTATATAGCCAGTCAGTATTAATATGAGTTCAGTAATCAAACTGGAGTTTCAGTACTTAATTATATCTTTAAAACACGTAGTGCACTAGTGTGCTCAATTAGCCAGATAATTCACTAGTTTATAGCAAAGTTCATTATAACAGTAATCAAAAGCCAGAGTAGAAAAAAAAAGGTTAATTCATTATATTACATTTAACAGCAAGAAAAACAAAGTAGAATCAGTTCAATCTAAGTGGATACTTCACCCTTCACCCTTGCTTAGAATCTCAGACTACAAGTCCCAGAAGTCTTCTCTCTCTTCTTCCTTCTTCCTTCTTCTTCTTCCCAGAAGCCTCTACACCCTTAATACGTTCTAGTTCTAGTTAAGCCTTCAACGTTGTCACACAAAGCCCAAATAACTCCAAAACGTGGGCGCGAAGCATAAAGGCAACAGTATCAAAATGAAACGGAGCAACCACCCAGTCTTCAAGGGGGAGGCAGCCGCGGCGGGAAGCCGCTAAAAACCACCTCCACCTCCTTTATCCCACGTCGTCTTCCGTCGCCTTTCTTCACACGCTACCAGCCTCCGCCATCTTCCAAGCCTCCGCAACTCTCTAGCTCTCCAGCTCTTCCCTCTCTCTCTCTGTTCTCCACTCTCCACAACTTTCAAAGTTCACATTCAATCGCTTCTTTCCCTCTTCTTATTATATCCATCTTTACCACTTCCCCCTCCTTTCTTTCAACCTCCTCTTTCTTTCTTCACGCTCCCTTCTTCCATTCCTATTTCCACTCTTTTTTATATTATCTCAGTCTTAGTCAACTTTTATGCCTTTTGATCTTTCCATCCCCCCCTCTATTGCCACTTCACCAAAATAAAAAATAATAATAACCAGAAGTCAGCAAGTTTTCAAATGTCCCGTCTCTTCCAAGAAAAGAAGGAGGGGGGGAGTTTACTCCTCGCTCACCTCGCCGGCGCTTGCCGCTATCCGCTGCCGATCGCCTGGATTATTTTCAGCTTTCTTCGTTTTCAGCCTGGAGGGAGCCTCGCCTTCTCAATGCCAGGTATTTTTACTCCTTACTCCCAGTCCAGGCTGTTTCATGCAGTTTCTCTCCAAACCTTTTTTACTCAGTCTTTCAGGGGCTGAAGTTTAAAATCGCTGTAGTTTCAGACGCTCCTTTCTCCGGCGGCCCAGTTGGGGCTATAAAGCAGTTGTAACCCTCAGCCCAGGGAAGGCAGAGGTTGAAAAGAGAAGCCTCCGCTGCTCCCTTCAAACCTCTGCAAGCTCCCTTTGGCTGCGGGGGTGTCCCCAGACACCTCCTTAGAAGGGACCCAACCTAGGGTCACTTCCTAAGGCTTGCAACCCAAGTGTCATCCAAGAGCGCTTGGACAGACACCTGCGCTACCACGCCATTTTCTGCCGGAACGGCACTGATAGATTTAAAAGAGGGAAGAGAACTGCCAAAAACGAGACCTTTGCACCTTTAGGATTACTTTTCCCAGACAAGCCTCTGGCCAGTATTTGATGACACACATTCCATGTGACTGAAGGACCTAATTTGATCCTATTTGCAGACCAGGTAAAAGTCTTGAGGATTGACCCTGTTAACTGCTGGAAAAAAAGGTTGTTTGCCATCACCTTTTCCAAGGTACTAGACTAGTCCTTTGAGGGAGGATGGGTGCAGGCATAACAGCTTGAAGGAAAAGGAGCTGGTACATGGTTTGATGGGAGTGACAGGGAACATGGGGGCAATGATGGTCTGTACTTGGAGGAGGAAGAGCTGGCAGAAGGCTTGGTGGGAGCAACAGGGACTGTGCTTGGAGGCAGCAGCAGAGGTGGGAATGACAAGGACTGTGCTTGGTAGGGCCAGGAACTTTAAATTGTAGGTAAATTGGTGGGGTCAGGATTCTGGGAGCCCTCCCATAGTTATAGGCCTGACAGGCTGAGGCCTTTCTGAAGTTTGTGAACCAAGAATCACCCCAAATAAACCACAAAGGTTATTGCCCATCCCTACCCCCCTACAGATGCATCTGAAGTTTAGAGTGCCTTGATGAAAATAATATGATGTAGCTTGAGAGAATGAAAGCAAGAGGGAAAATCAGCACAATGCAGCCCCCTATTCATAGAATCATAGAGTTGGAAGGGACCTCCAGGCTCACCTAGTCCAACCTCAAAATATATTCTCATGCTGCTCACCTTTCTCCTCAAATCTCTGTTCTTGGATAGGTAAATATAGTCCCATAGAATAAGTTCCCTTCTTGTCTCTATAAGCTATTTATTTAGAGAAACTTAACCCCAAAGAATTAGAATCATAAAGTTGGAAGGGACCTCTAGGATCATCTAGTCCAACCCCCTGCACAATGCAGGATATCCACAAATACCTACCCCAAATTCACAGGATCTTCATCGCTGTCAGATGGCCATCTAGCCTCTGTTTAAAAACCTCCAAAGAAGGAGAGCCCACCACCTCCCGAGGAAGCCTGTTCCACTGAGGAATCGCTCTAACAGTCAGGAAATCCTTCCTAATGTTGAGTCGGAAACTCTTTTGATTTAATTTCAACCCATTGGTTCTGGTCCTACCTTCTGGGGCCACAGAAAACATCGTCTATATGACAGCCCTTCAAGTACTTGAAGATGGTGATCCTATCACCTCTCAGCCACTTCCTTTCCAGGCTAAACATCCCCAGCTCATTCAATCTTTCCTCATAGGACTTGGTCTCCAGACCCCTCACCATCTTCATCACCCTCCTCTGGACCCGTTCCAGCTTTTCTATATCCTTCTTAAAATGTGGTGCCCAAACCTGAACACAATACTCCAGGTGAGATCTTACCAGAACAGAATAAAGCGATACTATCACATCACGTGATCTGGACACTATACTTCTGTTGATACAGCCCAAAATTGCACTTGCCTTTTTAGCCACCGCATCACACTATTGACTCATGTTCAGCGTATGATCCACTAAGATCCCTAGATCTTTTTTGCACATACTACTGCTATGACAAGTCTTCCCCATCCTATAACTATGCATGGGATTTTTTCCTACCTAAATGCAGAAGTTTACATTTATCTCTGTTAAAATTCATTTTATTGATTTTAGCCCAGTTTTCCAGCCTGTCAAGGTCATCCTGTATCCTGCTTCTGTCTTCTACTGTATTTGCAACCCCTCCCAATTTTGTATCATCGGCAAATTTAATAAGCATTCCCTCTATTCCTTCATCCAAATCATTGATAAAGATGTTGAACAATGCAGATCCTAGGACACATCCTTGAGGCACTCCACTTGTCACTCCTCTCCAAGAGGATAAGGAACCATTCACAAGCACTCTTTGGGTGCAATCTGTCAACCAGTTACAGATCCACTTAACGGTAACAGGATCCAAACTACATTTTACCAACTTGTCAACAAGGATAGTATGTGGAACCTTATCAAAAGTCTTACTGAAATCAAGATGAATGATGTCTAAAGCATTCCCCTGATCCAGCAAGGTGGTCACTTTCTCAAAAAAGAGATCAGGTTAGTCTGGTGACTTGTTGACATTACTTGTTCTTGAGAAACCCATGCTGGCTCTTCGTAATCTCATCCATTCTTTCTAAATGTTCCAGGACCGAACGTTTGATGATTTGTTCTAAAACTTTTCCAGGTATAGATGTCAAGCTGATGGGTCAGTAGATACCCATATCGTCTTTTTTCCATTTCTAGAAGACGGGGACATTCACCTGGCTCCAGTCTTCCGGCACCTCTCCTGTTCTCCAAGAATTCTCAAAAATAATAGCCAGAGGCTCAGAAATTACATCCGCGAGCTCTTTTAGAACCCTTGGATGTAGTTCATCTGGCCCTGAGGGCTTAGTTTTATTTAAAGAAACTAGGTGTTTGTGTATTACCCCTATGCTGATCCTAGGTTGGAACTTCATACCCTCCTTATACGTTCTATTTTTGCCATGTTGAGCACTGTTTCCCTCAGAAGAGAAGACTGAGGAAAAGTAGGAATTGAGCAGTTCCGCTCTCTCTTCATTACCTGTTACAATTTCACTTTTCTGCCCTCACAATGGGCCTACTGTGTCTTTGCTCTTTTTCTTACTCTGAACATAAGAAAAGAACCCCTTTTTGTTGTTTTTAGCATCTTTGGCCAGCCTAAGCTCATACTGAGCTTTAGCTTTCCTAACTTTTTCTCTACAAGCACTAGTGATTTGTTTATATTCATCCTTGGTTATAAGACCCTTCTTCCAATTCCTAAAGGAGTCTTCTTTATTTCTCAAGTCTTTAGAGAGCTGTTTATGGAGCCAACTGGACTTCTTTAGGCTTTTTCCATTTTTTCTTCTCATAGGAATTGTCTGTGATTGCGCTTTCAGTATTTCACTTTTAAGAAACTCCCACCCCTCCTGAACCCTCTTCTTTCTAAGTATTTCTGACCAAGGGATTTTATCCAGCATAGTTCTAAGTTTGCTGGAGTTTGCCTTTCCGAAGTCCAACCTATAAGTCCGGCTATGTATAGCTTTTCCCTTCCCTAAGACTGTAAATTCCAAAATCACATGGTCACTACTGCCCAGGTTGACCACTATTTCCACTTTTTCAATACATTCTTCCTTGATGGTGAGAATCAAATCCAACATAGCAGATCCCCTTGTTTCCTTCCTCACTTTCTGGAAAAGGAAGTTGTCAGCAAAACAAGTCAGGAATCTATTTGACTTCATTTTTAGCAGAGTTGGACTTTCAACAGATGTCCGAGTAATTGAAATCTCCCATGATCACTGTATCCCTTCTCTTGGAAAACTTTGCAATCTGTTGTAGGAGTTAGGGTTTGTAGAATCTTTTGGGCTCAAGTGCCATGTTCTACTGGAGAAAGTTTTCCTTCCAGACATTTCATTCTCAGCTGTGGAGAACATCCTCAGTGGCATTGCAGCCAGAGCAGGCGCTCTGACCTTCTGGAAGGAAGAGAACGAAACGTCTGGAAGGAAAACTTTCTCTAGTAGAACACGGCACTTGAGCCCAAAAGATTCTACAAACCCTAATGACGTTACCAGCCGTGAAAACCTGAAATCTTTGTTGTAGGAGTATCTCATCCAAGTCCTCTGCCTGGCTTGGTGGTCTATAGCAGACCCCCACAATAATATCATTGTTTTTTCTTACTCCTTTTATTTTTACCCAGAGACTGTCAACTGAGCTGCCATATTCAGATTCACATATTTCCTCACTATATACTTCCTTCACATATGCAGCTACGCCTCCACCCTTTCTCATTTGCCTGTCTCTTTTAAATAAATTGTACCCCTGAATCCTAATATTCCAGTAGTGAGTGTCATCCCACCAAGTTTCAGTAAGGCCTATTATGTCATAGTCTTTTTCCTCTATTAGGACTTCCAGTTCCTCCTGTTTGTTTCCCATACTCTGTGCATTAGTGTAGATACATCAGAATCTACGTTTTATGCATCCCTGCAGGTACAAACCTGCATGTTCACATTACCTAGCGTATGTGCCACTCTCTGCAAATATTTAATGTTCTTATCCCCAGTTTCTGGCATCATACGAGGCTTTGAATTATTGTCTTGCTCCCCCCATATAATTTAGTTTAAAACCCTCCTTTTTAGGTTAGCAAGACTGTTACCAAACACCCTTTTTTCTACCACTGTAAGGTGCAAATCATCTCCTGATAGAAGACCACCATCTCAAAAGCGTAAGCCATGGTCCAGAAATCTGAATCTTTCCTGAAAACACCATTGACGTGGCCAGTCGTTTATGTGAAGTATTCTTCTTTCTCATCCTAAGCCACAGCCTTCAACAGGAAGAACTGATGACCAATGCGGCAGAGTTAGTGAAGTGAGGTTACTAATAGAGGGAAAGTATGCTTGCTGGGAAGATAGATAGGATTTTCCAGACTCTTATTACTATGTATGAGATAATCTGGAGAGTATGTATGTAAAAAGTTAATTAGTAAAAGGGAATTAAATTTAGTATTATTATTGGAGATTTCATTCTGATAACTGTGATGTCAAGTATATTGTAATAGAATGTGTTTTGAAAGAGGGTTGAATTAGAAGAATCCAACACTTGTGGATTTGAGAAATTGGATTTGATTCACAATGCAAGCAATATCATGCTATCTCAGAGATAAGAACATAAGAGAAGCCATGTTGGATCAGGCCAATGGCCCATCCAGTCCAACACTCTGTGTCACACAGTGGCCTAAAAACTTACACACACACACACACACACACACACACACTGTGGCTAATAGCCACTGATGTACCTCTGCTCCATTTTTTTATCTAACCCCCTCTTAAAGCTGGCTATGCTTGTAGCTGCTACCACCTCCTGTGGCAGTGAATTCCACATGTTAATCACCCTTTGGGTGAAGAAGTACCTCCTTTTATCCGTTCTAACCCGACTGCTCAGCAATTTCATCGAATGCCCACGAGTTCTTGTATTGTGAGAAAGGGAGAAAAGTACTTCTTTCTCTACTTTCTCCATCCCATGCACAATCTTGTAAACCTCTATCATGTCACCCCGCAGTCGACATTTCTCCAAGCTGAAGAGCCCCAAGCGTTTTAACCTTTCTTCATAGGGAAAGTGTTCCAAACCTTTAATCATTCTAGTTGCCCTTTTCTGCCCTTTTTCCAATGCTATAATATCCTTTTTGAGGTGCAGTGACCAGAATTGCACACAGTATTGCAAATGAGACCACACCATCGATTTTTACAAGGGCATTATGATACTGGCTGATTTGTTTTCAATTTCCTTCCTAATAATTCCCAGCATGGCGTTGGCCTTTTTAATTGCAATCGCACACTGTCTTGACATTTTCAGTGAGTTATTTACCACGACCCCAAGATCTCTCTCTTGGTCAGTCTCTGCCAGTTCACACCCCATCATCTTGTATTTGTAGATGGGATTCTTGGCCCCAATGTGCATTACTTTGCACTTGGCCACATTGAACCTCATCTGCCATGTTGACGCCCACTCACCCAGCCTCAACAGATCCCTTTGGAGTTCCTCACAATCCTCTCTGGTTCTCACCACCCTGTGTCATTTAGCGTCATCTGCAAACTTGGCCACTTCACTGCTTACTCTCAACTCCAAATCATTTATGAACAAGTTAAAGAGCATGGGACCCAGTACTGACTCCTGCGGCACTCCACTGCTTACCGTCCTCCACTGTGAAGACTGCCCATTTATACTCACTCTCTTCTTCACAGATACTATCTCTGTGGTCATATGTACATGTTGTAGGTAAACATCTTTAGTTGTTAAGTGGATGGAGTTGAGTTAAAGAAATTCTATTTTAAATTAATTTGCCTTGAAAGTTTTGTTCCTGATTTAGTCCCACACAGGCAGTGGTTATACATGTACTCTCTCAAGAGATCAAGAAAGAGTTCTGCTATTTGCCACTTCTAGCTGAATCCTTCCATGATGCATTTCACTCTGTTTCCACCACAGCTGTTAGAGAAGGGTATAGGGAGAAGGGAGCTGTTCTGTGAGCTTTTTCTATCCATGTTTTTTAGGACACAATCCAGTGTGTACTGCATGCTGATACAGTAGTGGTCTGTTCCAAAAATAAATGGATTAGGGGATATGTGCGTTTTCAGAGTTCTCCAGTCCCTTATTGTATAATTGCATTTTCAAAAGCACTTTGTTCATATTGTGACTGAACAAGATTAGGGTTGTCATTGAACAAGGACAGGATTAACCTAGGATTTATCACAATTTAGGCATCAGAATGCTTTGCTGCATCAGATTTACACTAGTTGCAGATGTACATGCTGTTCCTCCATATCACACATTCCTTTATGCCTGCCAAATGGCTTCAGGTAAGACAGGAATATTAATTTATTAGCTTCATGGGAAAAGTGCTTATTTTCTGGATATATGCAATGCTTATAGTGCTACAACTTTGCTACCAAAGTGATCATATACATTCTTATTAATAAATACACATTTTTTTCTTCAAGTAGAGAGACATTATTCCATCTAAATTTAGGACTATGTTTAGAAAAGTACCAATCTCACCAGCAGCTGGCTTCCAAACATAATGTTCTTGAAAATGAAAATTTAAAGACTAAAAAAATATATGCCTTAAGTAGAAAAAGAGGTGGGAGGAAGTGCAAAGAGATGATCTGGGTGAAGAAACTATACAGATCAAGTCAAACTAATGAATTATTAGCAAGGATTTCAGTGAGGCAAAATATTATTGCTCGTTGAGAAATAAGGTCACTTAATTAGTTGTTTTGAAGGTGGGGGGGAGGAATTCCACATGCTTTTATCCAGTATTACATAACTATCTCATTACCAGGTGTGCAAGTAACTTAACCCACCATATGCTCTCCTCTGTCTGTAAAGGTGATTCATTACATTTTATTAAACAAATTAGAAAGCTAGGGTACTTGATGAAATATGCCTGGTTTATGGCTTAAATAATTTTCAACATAGCAAACATGTTTTGATTCCTTGACTAGCATCCAAATTATATATATTATCAAATGTGTCTGTAAATCATTTTTATTTAGATTAGCATGCTACATTTCAAGGTCATTTGCATATTGGTAGTGCTTGAGATATGGGGACCAACCTCATTTCATGAGTTGGATATTATCTAAGAATCAAAAGAGACATAACTCTTTAATCCAAACCAGAATTTCTGCACTGTTATTGGCAACTAAAAGGGGGGGGGATAGAATACAATCCTATGTAGAGCTACACCAATCTGATTCCTTTGATTTCAATGGGTTTAGACTGGAGTAACTCTGCACAGGATTGCACTGCATTTATTCTTTTTCTTTATAACCATTAATAACATTGCAGGAATCCTAGTTTTGATTATAGAAACCAAGTGGTTTTCAAAGGATTAAATCTTTCACACATGGTTTTAGGATTTGTGACTATATTCGGGCATGAGGTATGTCTTAATGACTCGAGAAGATCCATAATTTTTGTCATGGCTATTTAGGCTCTTAGTCTTTAAAACAAAAGGGCAGTTGGATTGCAATGCATATAGGAATATTTCAGAATTTATGTCCAATAACACAGGTGCATTGTTAGTTAATATTATACAAGCATATCCATAGCAACTCACTCAAAATTGCCATTTTAATCAATTGAGAATAAATCAGGCATCAGTGGCTATTAACTATGATAGTTAAATGCAGCTTCCAAATTCAGTATAGCTATGAGTACCAGACACTGATGGCAAATAAAAGAGAAGGATAATCAACTTCCTGCCCAGTTGATGAAGATGAGGAAACATTTGACTCTCTTATGTTTGTGCTTGCATGTATTCTGATCCACTAAGGTAATTTTTATGATTTAATGGCAATGCACAGATCTATGCACATGCTTTACTACAATTTTTTCCAGTTATTATCCTGTTGCTTGCAGTTCTCTTCTTCCTTCCCCCATGACAAAAGACCCATGATTTTAATCCACTGTGGTGCCCAGAGTCACATGATATTAAAATGCACACTATTGATGCAATAATATTGCATTGGGTGATATCAGTATTGTCTATTTTCTTGGTTTGACATAGCTTACATGTAACATTGATGTGCAAATATTGATTTGCTCCTGTTCACCCATTCTAAGTCAGATTAATGTGTCTACATGGCTTTGTGCTCTGAAAATCAAGGCATTTCCATTGCTACATGCTTTAGTTTTCTCATTAGTTCAAGTAAAAACTAATAGAAACTTCAGACAAAGACTGTGGAGGCCCTATTAATTATTATTTGTAAGGAATGCTGAAAGACTCTTTCAGATTTCTTTTGAAAGGCACCATAATGCATTTGTGAAAAAAGATGCTCTGCTAATTGTTTCATCACTGAAAAGTTAAATTTATCTGTCATACTTCCAGTATAATTGGGCCCATTGCTATTTTAAGGTCTTCTTTCCATTTGTGTGAAGTACAGAATTGCACATTGTTTGAAGAAAAATGTTCTTCTAATTGAATCATTACTTATAAGGACAAGGTAGTGGGATTCATTTTAAGAATCATGGTGTGCATTATACTCATGTAGATTCTGTTTGTCCCTTTTTATGATTGTTTTTTTTTAAAAAATCCAGCTAAAGGAAAAGAAGTTCAAGAAAGAATCCCTTTCAAATAAATACACTTTCATAAAAGCAAGGTATATAAAACCATGCAAGTTTCAGTTCCTATGAAAGTTTACAAACTAAGCCCTGTCATAAGGTTAGAAGACATTGGGTTGAACAGTAAGTTTCAGAAATATCAGTATTGTTGGAAACTAGTTACGCATTTCAGAGGTGGGGAGAAGCTGATAACTGCATGAAGAGCACATGGAACAAGGGTTATTTTCCCCCAGTATATACAACAGAGAGCCAGTATGAGGTAGTGTTTAGAGTGCCAGACTAAGATGGAAAGCCTTCTATTGAAAATTCTAGTCAGCTAGGATTCCGGCTGTATCTCCCATATTCTCTTGTGGCCCACCTGGTCCAACAGGGCAAAGGTTAGATAGGAGAGAAATCTGCTCTTTCTGTTCTTACCCTGTCATTTGTGCTTATGCCTTTTGTGTCTCTTGTTCTAATTCTTCACAAGTAGAAAACCAATAGCTCTGTTCTGCAAAATATGTAGGGAAAGAGAAGAACAGTGCACAGGAATTTCTGGGATTCAGCATTCCAACCTGCCTTTTGGAGGTCATAAACAAAGTTTACCTCTTTCCTAAATATGCCTGTGCTACAGTTCTTGGAAAAGCAGTTAATTTTATACCAAATCCTCTGCTCCCCAGACCAAATTATGTATATTGCTATGAAATGTGAGCAGAGAATTTTCTATTCTGATGATATAAAACAGATCCAAAGAGTTGCTGTACAGTGGTAAAGCCTTCTCCAAACTAGTGAACTGGGGTGGGGTGGAGGAATTAGAGAAAATGAACATAGAAAAACAAATCATATTCTGTTGGCCAGTGTGCCTCTCAGGAATATATCTGTCCAGTGTTCCCCTGCTGATTTCTCTCTTTACTCCTTACCAATACAGGGAAATATAAACCTAAATACAGTGTAAAGAAATTTATATAGAAAGTAGAATGCAGATGCAGTCATTCATTATGAGTCAATCAGATAATATCTAGAAGTAGTTCAATCATTTTCTTTCAGATTAGGTTAATTTGAGTTTCATGAATAGACTGTGTTGACTTTGCTAGGATGAGTAACACAATGATGGGTGAAGCCCTGCCTAGCAACCTGCCCAGATGTCTCCTGAGTAGAAACAGGCAGGAACTGAGAAAATTGAGGTTCATTTCAGGGTTTTTTTTGGGGGGGGGCACACAACCATTAACCACGAACCTCACTGTTCATTTTGTGAGATTTATGATGTGGTAGAATAGTCCTTGTGAGTCTTCAGCTAACTCTCCTCTACCTGCCCTCCAAGTTTGGTGAGGATTGGATTTAGGGTGGCCAAGTTATGGCCCCCCCTCCAAGAAGGTGCCCCTTGGAAATTGCTCTCTGGGGAAATCACAGCCATAGATCCAGGAATGTATAGAACAAACCCCCCACAAGCCAGTAGAAATATTGCAATTAAAACTGTTTTTGTATCAGTGGCAAAGATAGTTTTCAAATTCAAGAAACAAATGAAAAAGGGAACTTTACCAAGGAAAATAAATGGAGAAAAAAACAATTCACATAATTGTTTGTAAGGGGCCTGTTAAAACTGCTCTGGGGCCTGGATCACAGCCACAAGTCACCAGCTGGCCATTCTAATAAGCAAGGTTCACTGAAGGTATTTTAAAGTAGCTATAATACGTCAGTGAAGTATCATTAGGGATGAATATTTCTTCCCTCATAGGAAAGGTTTCAGCTATGCTTGTTTTTTAAAAGAAAAGATGAAAGCCTCAGTGATCGTGTAGTCAATGATTCTACTTATTAAATTTACAGAAAAGGTATAATTATGGAAGCATTAGGAAGTTAGACAAATTGAAGCAGGGGAACCTGTTTCAGAGCTGCTGAGTTCAGTCAAAAGAATCGAAAACGTAGTGTGTTTTCTTTACCCCTGAGGAAATAAGAGATGGCAGGAAGATCAGTAGTAATATTGAGAGTGAGTGGTATATGCTTTTGCTTTTTTTTTTTGCTACCCTACTATCACATCTGCCAATCAAACATGACAGTATATAAGAGAACTGCTGGAGATACTATCTCTGATCAGAAAAGTGATAGCTCATATTCAAAAGGAAAAAAAAATGCATGTTCATAGATACCATAGCTTTTTAAAAACACAGAAGATTCTTTGAGCAAACAGATAATGAGAAATTAGACCCCCCCCCAAAGGGTAAGGTTTAATCTACTAATTAAATTAGATTTTTAAAACCACCCTTCTTTTCTTGCACGGGGCCCAGGGTGGTTTACAACAATTAGATTTAAAACAATATGAAACAAGTTAAGCCCATAAAAACAACATTTTAAATATTCAGAGCATTTAACATTTTAAAACAACATGGCAGTACTAGCATAAAGTCATAGGGGGGAAGGGGAGGATGCCAGGCAGATGTAAAGAACCATTGCAGGCCTCAACCAAAGGCCTGGCAGAACATGCCCTGCAATAAGGCCCTGGCCCTGGTCAAGGACAGCCAGATATCTTTTGGGCTGGGGACCACCATAAGGTTCTTATCCACAGATCTTAATGCCCTTTGGGAGACAAACTGGGAGAGGTGGTCCTAAAGATATGTCTGTCTCAGTTGCCAAGGCAAGTGATAAATGATAGGAGAACATATAAAAAGCTGACAGAAAAATTGAGGGACAATGGCACGAGGTTCAGATGGATTATACCTGAAGGTTTGAGCTTTGAACTCCAGGGAAAAAGAGTCACACTTACAAATGCTCAGAAGTTGCATAGATTTTTTGAAGAAAATAAAGAATTTGCACCATGATGGATTACAAATTATTGTCTTGGAATGTTAATGGACTAAATTCACCACAAAAAAGAAGAGCAACATTTTATTGGATTAAGAAACAAAATTGTAATATAATATGTTTGCAAGAAGTACATATTAAACAAAAGGATTATAAATTTTTATGGAACAAACAATTGGGAATAGAATTTTTTTCATTAGCTTAACAGAAGAAAAGAGGAGTGGTTTTATATATCAAACAAGAATTGGAGCCAAAATTAGTGTTTAAAGATAAAGATGGAAGATTTGTAGCAGTGGAGACAATATTAAATGGGAAAAAAACGTTATTGGTATTGTATGCGCCTAATGGTGCGAAGGATGCTTTTTTCAAAGACATTACACAAAAATTTGATGAACTGACTTATGATCAAGTATTGTTAAGAACTCACTGTTAAGAACTCACTGGATAGATTGGGAGGAAAAAAATGATGGGAAAGAAGGGAAATTGCCAAAGTCTTTCTTTGAATTGGTTAAACAAGAAAATTTAGAAGATATATGGAGGAAATTTAATCCTGAAGTGTGGGACTGTATCTTTTTTTCAGCAAGACACAAAAGTTTTTCTAGAATTGACATGCTGTGGGGAACTAAAGACTGAAGTCTTATAACAAAGAAGATAGAGATTTTACCTAAAATTGGGGCTGATCATAACCCAATAATGTGGATTACAAAATTGTCCAAGAAATTGAGAAGATGGAGACTGAATGAAGATTTGCTACAGAATAAAGAAACAGTGACATATCTAGAAAAAGAAACTAAAGCTTTTTTCCAAGTGAATGATAAAGAGGATATTGATTTTCAGACGGTCTGGTATGCTTATAAAGCAGAAATGAGAGGATTGTTGATTACTTTGAATAATAAAGACAAGAGAAGAAAAGAAAAACAGTTGTTGGACATTCAAAATGAAATAAAAAAGAAAGAAGGGGAGCTGAGAAAAAGACCAGGGAAAAAGAAAACTTTAAAGGAAATTACAATACTACAAACTCAATTGAGACATTTGTTGAATAAAGAAGTGGAATGGAGTTGGAAAAGACTTCAGCAAAAATCATTTGAGGGAGCATATAAACTGGGAAAGTATTTGGCTTGGCAATTGAAGAAAAAGAGAGAAAACAGAATTATTAGGAGAATTGTGGTAGATGAAAGGGAAGTGGTTACTCAAGAGGGAATAAAAAGAGAATTTTTCAAATACTATGCCGAACTGTTTAAAGGTGTTAAAATAAAGAAAGAGAAGATGGATGAATATTTACAAAAGTTAAAAATATAACCCCTAACTGAAAATATGAGAAAAGTTTTGAATGATCCAATTGAAAAGATAGAAATTGAAGCAGCAATCAATGCAATGGAAAATGGAAAAGCTCCTGGGCCATATGGATATACAGTTAAATATTTTAAAACTTTTAAGGACGAATTAATACCAAAATTGCAGAAGTTGATGAATATAATAAGAATAAAAGGGAAAGTACCAAATACATGGAAAGAAGCTGTCATTTCGTTGATACCTAAAGAAGATAGAGATGCCACGAATGTAAAAAATTACAGACCAATTTCGTTATTAAAAAATGACTATAAAATATTTACAAGAATCTTTGCAGAACGGCTTAAACAACATTTGATAAATTTTATAAAGGAAGATCAAGCAGGGTTTCTTATCAAAAGACAAATAAGAGACAATATTAGGACTGTTGTAAATATTGTAGAATATTATGAAAGACATCCAGAAAAAGAAGTAGCATTATTCTTTGCAGATGCAGAGAAAGCATTTGACAATTTAAGCTGGGACTTTATGTTCGCGGTAATGGAAAAAATGAAGCAGGGAGAAAGTTTTATAAGAATGATAAAAGCAATATACTCCGAACAAAGGGCAAGGTAGTGTGTTAATGCAGATCTTACAGGAGAAATGAAAATTAGCAAAGGTACTAGACAAGGTTGTCCGCTTTCACCACTGTTGTTCATAATGACTCCTGAAATTATATTGATGCAGATTCAAGAAGAAAAAGACATACAAGGTTTACGAATAAAAGGATGTACTTACAAATACAGAGCGTTTGCTGATGATATAATGTTTATAAATGAAAATCCCATACAAGTTACACATTTGCTGTTAACTAAAATACAAGAATATGGGGAGTTGGCGGGACTTTCTATAAATAGAGAAAAATCTAAAATTCGGTGTAAAAATATGCAGATGAATAGACAACAAGAATTACAAAAACTAACGGGTTGTGAGGTTACCTCCAAGGTAAAGTATCCAGGGGTGGAGATAACAATGAAAAATACTGATCTGTTTAAAAATAATTATGAGAAGTTATGGCATAAAATGCATGAAGATATGCTAAAATGGAATAAACTTAATTTGTCATTGCTGGGCAGAATAGCTGCAATTAAAATGAATATTCTACCAAGGATAATGTATTTGTTTCAAACTATTCTTATTGTGAAGGATACTAAGCAATTTGATAAATGGCGTAGGAAAATTTCAGAATTTGTGTGGGCTGGGAAGAAGCCAAGGATTAAAATGAAAATTCTGTCAGATGCAAAAGAGAGAGGCGGATTTCAACTACCAGATTTAAAATTATATCATGAAGCAGTTTGCTTAGTGTGGATGAAAGAATGGATAACGCTGTTAAATAAAAAACTTCTAGTGTTGGAAGGTCACGGAAATAAATTTGCCTGGCACATATATTTGTATTATGGAAAAAAGAGGATGGATGGTCTTTTCTCTCACCATTATATAAGAAGCAATTTATTAAATATATGGATAAAATACAAGAAATATGGAGATGAGAGAAGACCTTTATGGATAGTGCCAGCTGAAGTAATAAAGATAACAGCTGAGATAGGTGAAGAAAAGTGGTTGTCATATAATCAATTGTTAAAAATACAAAGTGGAAAAATAGAGCTGAAAACTGCTGAAGAATTGAGTCACAAATATGATTGGTTTCAAATGCAACAAATAAAGAGCTTGGTAAAGAATGGCATTAAAACTGAAGGAATAAGGAAAGAGCAAACAGAAATGGAAAAAGTTCTGCTTGGAGACAATGATAAACTAATTTCAAAAGTATACAAATTACTTTTACAATGGTGTACAGAAGATGAAGTAGTGAAATCTCAAATGATTAAATGGGCAATTAATGTAAATAAAGAAATAAAGATGGAATCTTGGGAATATCTGTGGAAGAACTCTATGAAACTCACAACATGTCAAAGTATTAAAGAAAATTGTTTTAAGATGATGTATAGATGGTATATAACTCCTAAAAAATTGGCAAAGATGAATAATAAGATGCCAGACAGATGTTGGAAATGTAAAAAGCATGAAGGTTCTTTCTACCATATGTGGTGGACTTGTGAAAGAGCTAAAATGTTTTGGCAGATGATTCAGCAAGAGATTTCTAAGATCTTGGGATATGAGTTTAACCAAGTTGCAGAGACTTTTCTGTTGGGACTACAAATGGAAACATTTCCAAAAGAAGATAGAACTTTAATCTGGTACTTGCTCTCAGCCACTAGGATATTGTATGCGCAGTTGTGGAAGCAAAAAAAACCCCAGAGAAATGGGATTGGATTATAAAAGTTATGACATGGAGTGAAATGGACAAATTAACAAGAATATTAAGAGACTATGATTTAGAAGTTTTTAAGATGGAGTGGAAGAAGTTCAGAAGATACGTAGAAAAAGAGTGGAAAATAAAAGGACATTGGGCAATTTTTGATAATGATTAAGTTTTAAAAGAAGAATATAACTTTTGGGGTTTTTTAATAGTTAAGTGTACCTTTAATTTTTTTTTAAGTAAATAAAACTAGCTGGGGTCAAATAATGGGGGGAGGGGTGGGAGAAAAGTAAGGTATGGGGTAGATAAATTTTTCTTTTTAAGTTATAAGATATAGATTTGCTACCATATGTTACTAATAAAATTGATTATACCGGGAAAAAAAAAGATATGTCTGTCTCTGATTATTAAGGTAAGGTAAGCACCAAGACCTTGAATCTGATTTAGTGCTCCACCAGCAACCAATGTAGTTCACGTAGCGCTGGATGTATATGTGCCCAATATACAGGGCTCTTGCTGAGATTCAAAAAAAGGTTTATTGATAGACTCATTACAGCAGGTACGACTCTTTGTGTTAGATCTGACTATACCTTGGGGAGCCAGATCTATATACCCTCCCCAGGGCTGTTACCAGCCTGCCAGAATCCAAAGCAAAAAGCCTGTGCGAAACAACAGTAATAGTTTCTCACCCAGCCACTCCCCCCCCCCCAGTGTGCTACCAGGTGCCAAGAAAGTCTCTGCTAGGAGATAGCATGTTTTTGGATTCCAGATATGAACCTCCCTACAAGGGCAGAGCGAGTACTTCATGTGTGACAAACAAAAGAGAAAGCAAGTAGGCAAAAGCAGCACAGCGTATGCTCCCTCAACATTCATATTACAGTTACAGAGAATAGAGGAACCTAGGCCCCAAGAAATATATGGCAAGGTTTCTTGACACCCACACTGCCACATTTTGTGCCTTGGAGCTTCTGGGTCAGTTTCAGGGGTAGCCCTACATAAATCAAGTTACAGTAATTTAGCCTGGAGGTGACCATTGCATAGATTTCTGTGGCAAGGTCAGGGCAAGACCAAAAGGAAGCTGGTTGTCTGACTTGGCACAGTTGGAAAAATACCCACCAGACAACATTGGTGATCTGGGCATCCATAGATAAAGCGGGGTCCAAGATTACCCACAGATTCCTCCCAGTAGGTGCTGGTGTCAGAGACATCCTGTCAGGAGCTGAGAGTTGGCTCCCTAATCCTGAATCACCCCCCACTCCACTCCTGGCCACAAAACTTCCATTTTAGTTGGATTCAGTTTCAAATGGCTTTTCTTCAACCATCCTACTATGGCCTGTAACCCTTGGTCAGATTTTTCTATTTATGTGTTTATTTGTTTAGACATGTATATCCTGCCTTTCCTTGTGGTCCTAGGTGGCATATTGCCAATGTGGCAGTCTGCTTTCCTACAATTTCCCAAATGCCTCAAATTAAAGAACAGCTTTACACCAGTGTTTTAGGTCAAGTAATTCCATCTCCAAAGTTGTTCTCTACTACAATGACAAGACGATACTTGTTCTTAAAGACACACAATGTATTACTTGTAGCTCCCTACCTAATTTCTTTTCACCCTAGTAATCTCTACCAAGACCACTGCTCATCTCTCACAAGTCCCCCATCTCTCTCTCTCTCTCTGCTTCCAGAGTCACAACTCTCCCCTCCCTCCCAGAGCCTTCCAGGCTTCTCCTTTCTCATCCTCCTCCTTTGTGTTGTGGGGGGAGGAAGGGAAGGAGATTGTAAACTGCTCTGAGACTCCAAGTGAAGGACAGGGCATAAATCCAATCTCCTCCTCCTCCTTCTCTTACCACCCTTGCTTCCTTATGGAATGGTCAGAGGTGGATTCTAGCAACACTGGCTGTGGATGGGGTGTATTTGGGTACTGCAACTGCTCATTTGTAGTATATTGAACTAGTCCTTCTTTTCTTACCCATTGTACCCATTGTTTTGTAGTCAATAAAGTCAATCTTTCTTTAGCAGCATCTCTGGTTTTTATTCTAAATACCATCCAAGATATGCTTCTGTATACACAGTCTGCAAAGGTTCTGATGTCAAGGTCAAGAGGCAGGCAGGTGAAAAAAAGTGCTTATGTGCACACCTCTTATTTCCTGGATACCAATAAGTGTCTGAAGAAGAGTTCTGTATTATCTGGGAATGTCCTAGCAGTATTTCTTAAAAGATAAATTTGTCCAGTAAAAAGGACCATCCCGCCTATACTTTAAATGCACATTTTAAAGAATCATGGATGCCTGAATCAAGGTACAATGAATAAAGTATAACATCTTCTCCTGATATATTGCTGCATTCAAAATCTAAATAAAAATATTTTTAATGCATAAAAGCAATTTAACTTCAGCAGTGCTCCAATGCTGCACATCATTTTAGGACATATTAAGGGTCATGTTGATGTACTCCCTGAGATAATACTACAGGTTTTACTACTTCCTTGCATTAAGTTCACAGCATTACTTCAAATTACTCTCCTAACTGCATTTGGTAGCTCATAAATTCCCAAGACAGGAATAATAGAAAAGTTTTATAAGGCATACGAAGATCAAATGTCACCAATAGCGAAATTATTTCTTCCAAGTTTTTGAGTGAAAAGTTAGCATGTTATTGGGAGCGGGGGGCAGGGAAGAGATAACCAAATGTTTTCTTTAACATACTAAAATGCACCAAATTTGGCAAATATTGGTTTTATGTGTCAACCAGTTTCCATCTTCAGACCTTAATTCATTTGGCTTGGCTGTTTTTGTTTCTGCACACAGGTAACTCTTTAAATTCTTTGAAGAAACTTGACCCACTTCCATTTTAAAAAGTGGGTCCTCCATAGGTATTTGTAATCACTCTTCAAGAGAGGCTGCATCAGAGCATTCCTCCAACCTCCCTCCCCTCCCCATCATTATGTCTCATCTCACCTGTGCCTTCTTAGAAGAAACTAACATTTCTTCACTCCTCCTTTCTCAGAAGTCACAAGTGTTCAAAAAGCCTGGATGCCTTGGTATACTGAGTTTAAAATACCCTGGAAATAAGAAAGAATGGAACATTATCTGTCCCAGCTCCTGGGTTGAGGCAGGGCTGGGGAAAAATGGCCAGCAGGGCTGGGGAAAAATAGCCAGCAGGGCCAGCATCCCCACTAGGCAAACTAGGCAATTGCCTGGGGCGCTGGGAGGGTGGGGGCACCAAATTGGGCTCTCCCCCCTCCCTGCACCCAAGGCAATGCCTAGTTTACCTGCCACCGCTGCCCTCACTGCACCGCTGCCTCCTCCCTCCCCCCTCCTGCAGGTAAAACTCTGCTGCTCTCCCGTCCCTTTTGTGGAGGCATGTTCTGCGCCCCCCCTCAAAGGAGCACTAGAATTGGCCATACACACTTAAACATGGGCTGGGCCTCTCAGCACTGAATGAGGCTCTGCTCCTCCCTCAGAAGTGATCAGCTGATCAGTGGGGGGGCTTTAAAGATCAGCAGGTGGCACTCCACTGCCCCTTTCCAGGCATCCTGGAGTCTGCCCGCGGAGGGGGGTGGGTGGACGATGGGTCTGCCTGGGGCACCATGCACTCCAGGGCTGGCCCTGATAGCCAGGTGAGTCATTGTGCAGTAGCAATGAAAGGGGAATGGGGTAAATAAGGGACATTGATGAAGGCCACTGTTTTGTAAAACTTCACCTCATTGCAGAGCCAGCACTGATACCATAATTTGTTTTCATATTATTAAAAAATTAATAAATCTTAGTATATATCTGACCTGCAGCTCAGTCACAAGGAGACAGCAATGCTACTGTAAGGAAGTCTTGTTGCAATGGATTTTCTATCAGTGCATCTGAACTGTGATCCCAATAGTCTCATCAGCTTTTTCTGGGAATTCTAGAATTGGCACAGGCTTCATCTGGGTAGAAGAGACAAATTTAAATCAGTCATGCATTAATTAGTTCTTAATTTATTTTAGAATTCCTATGCCACCTTTTCACCCCATGTAAAAAAAACTGAAATTATTAAAACATTTAAAATATCAAACATTTCAGATATTACATTAGTAGATAGTCTGTATATTGGAGGCCATCATTAGGCATGCATTATCTTCCTTCCTATTGTGTCTTTCTGTTCTCAGGCTTAGAATTAAAAAGACTCCTCAGAAAAATAAATATATAGAAGTGGGGACCCATAGGGAACTTGTGGAAAGTGAACTTCTCATAGCCCCAACTTTGTCTCCTCCACTCTTCTGCACTCCTTATCACACAGTCTTTCTTTCACTTTTTCCCTCTCACTCCTTTCACACAAACTCTCTTTTCCCTTCTCCACCTGTTTCTTTCCATGTGTGTTTCATTCTCCTTCCCTCAACCCATTATCCCCACCTCGGCCAGCAATGCTGTGACTGCCACTCACCCCTCCCCTGGATGCCAGCTTGCCTGCCTAGTTTGCATGGTGAAAAGTGGTGGTGACTCCCCCCTTCCCCACAGTAAATGCTGGCATCTTGGGAGTGAGTTGGTGCTGCAGCAGCCATGTATCTACTGTCCACAAGATGAAAGAGTAGTTTCAGGACTGGCCTAGGTGGGGAGGCAGTGGTGGCTCCTGTCTCTCCTCCTTCCACACTTTTGTCTCAGGGATGAATAGTGGCTTCAGCTGCTTGTTCTCCCTGCTTACATATCAGCAAATCCTGTATGTCATTTGCATACAAATACACAACTGTTCTGATGCCCCCCTCTTTGTGTGAAATTTGGGATTTTTCAGCAAACTTGGGGGGGGGGGGGCGGTTTCCCTCAAGTTTGAAGGAAAATTTCTCTTTTCTCAACATGACCCCAATCCACGGATTTAACTATCTGCAGTTAGGGCCATGTTGAGAACTGAATACATTGATATTAGATATATCCAGAGCTTGGATTCAGCAGAAGTGCACCGAAGCACAGCTCCTAAACCTCTGTGTCACCTCCTCTAGGGCTGGCTTCTGTTTCCGGGCAGTTTCAGCCGCCCAACAACAGAAGCCTCCAGCTGGGGTCAGCGTGCAGTGGGAAGAGAGTTCCCACTGCATGCAGATCCTGAGGCCGGCTTCTGTTCCTGAGTGGAACAGTGTGCAGTGGGGAGAGAACTCCCTGCAGCATGGAGATCCTGGCTCTAGCTTCTCTTGCTTGGTGGTTCCTCCCTCCCTTCCTTCTGGCTCTCTTTTCCCTCCCTCCATTCCTTCCTTCTTTCTCTCTTCCTCCATCTCCACCTTCTTTCTCTCTCTCTTTCCCCCCTCCCTCCCTTCTCTCTTCCTCCATCCCCATCTTCTTTCTCTCTCTTTCATCCCCCTCCCTATTTGTTTTCTTTGTTTCTTTCTCTCTGTTTCCCCTTCACCCTCACCCTTCCTCTCTATTCTTTCCTTCATTCCTTCCTTCTCCCCTCCTTGCTCATCTATTTTCTTTCTTTCTTTCTTTCTTTCTTTCTTTCTTTCTTTCTTTCTTTCTTTCTTTCTTTCTTTCTTTCTTTCTTTCTTTCTTTCTTTCTTTCTTTCTTTCCTTCTTTCTTTCTTTCTTTCTTTCTCTCTCTCCCTCTCTCTCTCTGATTGTCTCATTATCATTACATAACTTTTTTCTTTCTTTTTGATTCTCTCTTAGCAACACTAATTTGCATATGCAAATGAGTTATGCTTCTGAGTTCCTGCTAGGGTGGCCAGACCGTCCCGGTCTCCCGGGACATTCCCGGATCTGGCCACCCAATCCCGGATCCCGGGCTGCCTATACCGGGACCATTAAAGGTCCCGGTTTAGGCAGCCCCGGAGCCGGTGGGCCGCGGGCGCGGGCGGGGAAGGCGGGGAGTGAGGGAGGGAGCGTCCTAAGGGAGCTTTGTGTTTGTGTCTTCTAGTGCAATTTTGTTCTCAGATCCTGTATTTACTTCATCAGTATATGGGATAAGGCACTTTCTCAACTGTGCTGCATAATGCAGCCTATTTATTTTGTCCTGTTGGCTCTGTTGGCTCTATCTGCGCCACCTTCATCACTTTCGGGGTGTGGATCCCCCAGTGGAGTGGCTGGCCTTCAGACATTATGGTCACCCTAGTTCCTGCACCTTTTTCCTACAAAACAACCCCTGCATTTAACATTGTTATTGTTAGCTATAGGGGTCATTTCGTAGAAAAAGAGGTTTTGGAGCTCATTAGCACAACTAAATTGCATACACCACACTACCCTGATATCACCAGTAAGTGGACTAAATTATATCAGGTCTGCACCTACCTTAAAATGCTTCTTAAATTATAATTGTCATAGTAAAACTTTACTCCTGTCATACTTTTTAAATTACTTTCTCCTGTGCAACCAAAGTGGCATGATGAAGATTTCTATCTGTCTGCTTTATATGTTTTGGTTGTTTTCCTATTTTTCATGGGGGGAATGTTATAAAGTTTGTCAGATCTTAGTTCAGCAAAATTCTCACAGGGGGTTTGGTGCAGTAGGTAGGCAACAGCTATTTTTTATGTTAACAAAGGTCAAGATTTGGCCAGCTCCCTTAAAATAATTTTTAAGTTGTGGGTTTTTGCAGAGATCGGTTTAGAGTATAGTAATGTGGTTACCGGCAGTGATAAGGAACACCTGCAGGGTCATACAGTTAGAATTTTCTTTAATTGGTGTGCTGATTGCTTTCTGCCCAGTTAACTCCAGGTGGACTTAATTGTTGCTGAAATGGCAGAACAGCCTTAATTGGTTGCACCATGAGGGTCTAGGAGACATAAAAAACCCCTACACTGGTGCATCATTTTGCCTAGTCTAACCGAGACTAGAGCTTAGATATGTGGTCAGTCTTATGTTCCGGAGTTAGGACTCTCTCCTGCGGATGTTATGCTGAACAACCTCCTGACGTGATTCCATTTGGTAAACTATTGGATTTCATCTGGACATTGAACTCAGTTGTATGGTAACATCTAGAAGGCTAAACTGTATTGAGTTAGCTAGTAATATTTCACAATGTTCTTGTTTTTTATGGCTCACTTACCCAATGCCTAATTTGTAAAATAAACTTTCTTATACGTTTATCTTTTTGTTGTTTGCTTTTAAGGTCACAACAATTCTCTCCAAAGCTTACCCACTAGCCTTTGGAGTGCCTACTACCTATTCTTAAAAACTGACTTTGGGAACCTCTTGCTGCAGTTGTGTGGCTTGGTTTTCCCTAGGATGCCCTTATTAGGCAGAGGTTGACTGGGGACTCTGTGCTAAGGAATTTACACAATCTGGTGGCAGCATACCCTTCTGGTGTTCCTGGGGTGAAATACCAGGCTTTGGTTCGGTGTTGTACTATTAGCTAGCAGGTCTGCCAACAAACCTTGGCCAGAAGGTTGGCAGACACTGTTACAGGGGAGTTGAACAATAGAGCCCAGAAGCAAGTATTGGGGGAGGGGGGAGTTGGTAAGAAAGAAATAGCATAATAAAATTTAGAGGTTCTGGAGCTCTGCTTTTGTGAGATCCTGTCCAAAATGAGGCCTAGTTAAATGTATTTAATAATAATAAGAAGAAAGTTAAACCTATAATACAATAAAAGGTGGCAAGGCTTGTTGCACATCTTTGAAATGGGGGGAGGGAGGAAAAACACAATGGGTGTTTTCGCACAGGGCTTACCCTGGAGCGACGTCCCTCTTCACCGCGCAGCGTCTGCGTGGATTTCGCACCAACTGCTCCACAGGACCCGGAAGAGCCGCAAAGTCCCGCGGCTTTTGCGTCGCAAATGTAAACCGCCAAAAACCAGTTTACATTTGCGACGCAAAAGCCGCGGGACTTTGTGGCTCTTCTGGGTTTTGCGGAGCAGTTGGTGCGAAATCCGCGCAGATGCTGCGCAGTGAAGAGGGACGTCACTCCGGAGTAAGGTCAGTGGGAAAATGACCAATGAAATCTATAAACATAGCTAATAAAATTTTAAATCAGATGAAATAAACTTACAGGACAATCAAACTGGAAATGTGGCAGTAATAATAGAAGATTAATTGGTGTGAAATATGGGTAAATGTGCTAGCTGAAAATTAATAAATAACAATGTAAAATTAATCTAAAAGATACAACTGAATTTAAAGCCATTTAAGCTGATTTCATAATGATAATTAGATCTGCAGTGGTAGGGAATAAACCTATGAGAAGAGGCTTTAGTTTTAATTTTGTAGAATGATTTTGTAAAATGAGATGGGAGTTTTGTAATGTAGACAAGCCCTAAACAACTGAAAATTAAATCTCAAATATTATGAAGCTTGTAGGCATTAGCACCATGATGGAATAACACAGTGGCTGGATAATGTGAACTGAATAGACAAATATGCAAATTAAGCAAAAGAATAGAGTGCTATATTCCAAAAACTATACCAGTTGATCCAGAGCCACAGAAATGAAGACAAAGGAAGACTGATACATTGAGAACAAATAAAATAAAAAGTGATGATAACTGAATCCAAGAAAAAAAAAACTTGAAATGATGGCTGAACACATACTGATTGTTAGAAAATGAAGTTGTAATGATTAACGTGGTGCCAAAGACAATAAGAAATTACTTTGCAATGTTATAAGTGAATTAAAAAAAATATGAGTGCTGGTTTAGAGTCGCCATTCCCCAGGTGGGAGCAGGGGATCCCCTGGTTTGGAGGCCCTCTTCCCACTTCAGTGTTATCAGAAAGCGGGGGTGGGGGAAAATGTCCGCTGGGCACTTCATTATACTATATGAAGACTGATTCCCATAGGATATAATGGAGAACTGATCTGTGGGTATCTGGGACTCTAGGGCTGGTTTTTTGAGGTGACGGCTCCAAAATTTTTGCATAGCATCCAGTGCCTCTCCTTAAAACTCCTTCCAAGTTTCAAAAAGATTGAACCAGGGGGTTCAATTCTATGAGCCCCAAAAGAAGGTGCCCCTATTCTTTATTATTTCGAAATGGAGGGAAGGCATTTAAAAGATGTGTAGTCCCTTTAAATGTGATTGCCAGAACATATATAAATGATAATATTGAGAACTATATAGCCAATCAAGTGAGGTGGTGGTGTGAACATTTAAGCATGTTCAGTCTCTCCAGGATAGACACTTGTCTGGTAGAGCTGTTCGCCTGTCATATCATTTTAAAAAATCATATGAGAATAATGGCTGCATCAGAGAAAAGCAGGAAGTTTTTGAGCCTTCAGATTGACTCAGGGAAAAATCTTTTGTCATCTGCTTCACATAGGTCGTTGAAGAACCACTGTTATAAATAAATCTCCTCATAAGCCCCTGAGGCCCCAAAGGAAGTGAGATTTCTTCACCCAGCCAGTAACGGCTGACTAGACCCAAGTCATTGTGAAGGGGCTCCCTCAGTACCAGGGCTTCAATTATCCCTTAATGCTGTCTAACACGAGGGACAGAATTTCTGGAGAAGGTAGCAAATATCTCTCACATCTTTAAAAAGGGTTCCAGAGGAGTTCCGGGAAATTATAGGCCAGTCAGTCTGACTTCATTACCAGGAAAGTTGGTGGAAACCATTATCAAAGAGAGAATGAGTAGGCACATTGATGAACAAAAGTTATTGAGGAAGATTCAGCATGGGTTCTGTAAGGGAAGATCTTGCCTCACTAACCTGTTAGAGTTCTTTGAGGGGGTGAACAAACATGTGGACAAGGGGGACCCAATAGATGTTGTTTACCTTGTCTTCCAGAAAGCTTTTGATAAAATTCCTCATCAAAGGCTCTTTATTAAGCTCAAGAGTCATGGGGTAAAAGGACAAGTCCTCTTGTGGATTGAAAACTGGCTAATTAATAGGAAACAGAGTGAGTATAAATAGGCAATTTTCTCAGAGGAGGATGGTAAGCAGTGGGGTGCCACAGGGCTCAGTATTGGGTCCCATGCTTTTTAACTTGTTCATTAATGCTTTGGAGTTGGGAGTAAGCAGTGAAGTGGCTAAGTTTGCAGATGACACTAAATTGTTCAGGGTGCTGAGAACCAGAGAGGATTGTGAGACACTCCAAAGGGATCTGTAGAGGCTGGGCGAGTGTCAACATGGCAAATGAATGTCAACATGGCAAAGTGCAAAGTAATACAGGGGCCAAAAATCCTAACTGTAAATGCAAGCTGATGGGGTGTGAACTGGCACAGACTGACCAAGAGAGAGATCTTGGGGCCGTGGTAGATAACTCACTGAATATGTCAAGACAGTGTGCAACTGCAATTTAAAAAGGTCAACACCATGCTGGGAATTATTAGGAAGGGAACTGAAAACAAATCAGCCAGTATCATAATGCCCTTGTATAAATCGATGGTGCGGCCTCATTTGGAATACTGTGTACTATTCTGGTCATCACACCTCAAAAAAGATGTTATAGCATTGGAAAAAGTCCAGAAAAGGGCAACTAGATTGATTAAAGATTTGGGACACTTTTCCTATGAAAAAAAGGTTAAAACACTTGGGGCTTTTTAGCTTGGAGAAACATCAACTGAGGGGTGACATGATAGAGGTTTACAAGATTATGCATGGGATGGAGGTTTACAAGATTATGCATGGGAAGTAGAGAAAGAAGTACTTTTCTCCCTTTCTCACAATACGAGAACTCATGGACATTCAATGAAATCGCTGAGCAGTCAGGTTAGAGCTGATAAAAGGAAGTATTTCATCACCCAAAGGTGATTAACACATGGAATTCACTGCCACAGGATATGGTGGCGGCTACAAGCATAGACAGCTTCGAGAGGGTAGTGGATAAACATATGGAGCAGAGGTCCATCAGTGGCTATTAGCCACAGTTTATTGTTGGAATTCTTGGTCTGGGGCAGTGATGCTCTGTATTCTTGGTGCTTGGGGGGACACAGTGGAAGACTAGTGGACCTCGTGATGGCACTTGGGGTTTTTGGCCACTGTGTGATACAGGGTGTTGGACTGGATGGGCCATTGGCCTGATCCAACATAGCTTTTCTTATGTTTTTTATGACAATGATGGAGACTCAGCTCCTTTCAGTGCAGAATCTGGTGTGAGGTCAAGGAGAAGCAAGGTGCATTTCTGCATTGAATGTTGTGTCTGGTGGCGCTGGTGGATATTGGGTAGCCTAATAAAAAAGGTATCACAAGGGAAAGAGCATATTTAATAGGTAGCACAGATTACATGTTAATATCCTAGTTTAACCCAGATTATGTACATTTATTTGTTCATTCATTCATTTGTTTTTGTTTGTTTATATACCACTTTTCTATCCCAGAAGGGACTCAAAGTGGCTTAAACATCATTATCCCCTCCTCCTTTTTTCCACAACAACCCTGTGAAGTAGGTCAGTATGATAGTATGTGGTGGGCCCAAGTTTACCCAGTGAACTTGCATGGTAAACGTAGGGTTTCAGACCTGAGTATTTTAGGATTAGGGTTGCCAACTGTGAGCTGGGGAATTCCTGGAAACTTATGGGTGGAGCCTGGGGAGGGTTAGTTTGGAGTTTGGGAAGGAGAGGGATCTCATTGGGATATAATACCATAGAGTCTGCTTTTCCAAAGCAGCCACTTTCTCCAGGGGAACTGATTTCTGTTGTCTGAAGATTGTCTGTAATTTGCAGATCCCACCTGGAGGTTGGCAACATTACTTAGGACCCTAGTTCAACACTCCATACACAATGCCATGCCATAGTGTGTGTGATACTTTATTTCAAAATGGGTGAGCAATGAATTGTCTCTTGTGTGAATGGTAAAATCTATTCAGAAATACCAAAACAAAACAAAAGATGGATATCTGTCTCCCATGGAAAACAGTGGAAACAAGGAATAGAACAAATAATGTGCACAGTGTATCATCTGTAATATAGAAAACAAATAATAAGTATATTTCCTGTGGAAATTTGATAGGGTTCTTTCATCACCCCTCCCTAGCAGACTGATGAAGGCAGTGGGGGAGGAATATCCAAAAACACCCAAGTTTTAACCAGTGCATTGTATCTGGTGTTGGAAATTCAGGATATGGGGTCAAAGAATATAACTCGAATAACATCCCTTTCCTTTGTTTCATTCTTGGTGATATGACCTGCTGATCTGTGGGACTGATAGTCATAATGAAATCCTATGTGGACATGGATATGACAAGCTGCCATTCACATTAATTCTGATATATTATTCTGATGAATCAAAAAGTCCTTTCCTCTGAATTTTTCTCTGCCTTCTTTGTGACACCAAAATATCACAGTTTTCTTGTGTAGGAACACAACCTTCCTGGTTAAAGTTTAAACAGTCATCCATGTTAAGAAAGTGCTATCTTCTCTCTGAGAACAGAAATGAATTGCAAAGTAATCATGCTATACAATATCTTTACACCAGCCAAATTATCAAGGAAAGATGATGACCAAATGAAATCTTAATATGCAACAGATGTTCTGAATGGTAAGGTTCAATAGGGCTCTTCAGATATTACAGTCTACACATACCATGAGGCTGGTAACATGCAGTCATCATGTCACCTGAAAGGGATAATATGGGGGTAGTGCACACTGATATGCACAGATGGCTAACTCCAGGAATACATAATTCTAATGGTGAAAGTGACCTATTATCAATCCCCCCCCCCCAATTCGGAATAACGAGACAGACAACAATGTGGGATAAAGGGCCACTTTATTTAAACTTAATGGCAAAAGGGACAAAATGGAGCCAGGTTAAGCCAGGGGTCATAACACCGATCACCTCCTCAACCCAAAAACTGGGTGAGTCCCAAGCCCCGGGTGTGAGCCAACCCAATGGATCAAACCCGGCCGGCCAGGCACAAGATCCCGCTCACCGAGCTCCACCCTCACCAGAGCCGTGTAGCCTGGGATGTGGAAAACTCCCTGGTGATGGGATCACGAGGCTCCCTGGAGCCAACCTTGAGACGTGCAGCTTAGGTCACCGCAGGGAGGCCGTACACCCCAACGGTGCGTTGCCATGGGAGCTCACCAATACCCCAAAAGAACATGTTCCCAACAGTAAAACCACCACAGACAGAGCCAAGCCTCAGCTTAGGCCTGTGTCCCTCACCTAAACAAGAACATGTTCTAACCCATGCCATAACTCTGCCAAAAAGGCCTCATTGCCCTTTATTGAAAGATGTACCCCATCAGGCCTGTACAAGTCGGCACAACTGGCTTTGATGGACGAGGGGGGGCACATAAACACCCAATCCCGACTCCATGGCAATACACAAGGCTCTATTAGTCTTCTTTCTGGCCCGCTCCAAGCCTGCTGGCTCCCAAGCCGCCCGCCACACATGGCGCGGCAACATGGCCGACCACAGGATGAGGACACCCGGCCATCTCCTCTTAATCAAGGTGATATCATCCCGGGCCTTTCCCTTCATTAAGCCCAAATCATTCTCCCCCAGGTGAATCACCAAGATATGCGGTGGAGAGCCCCTCCTTTCCCTAAACAAAAGTGAAAGGAGCCCAGCCCACTTCATGCCACGCCGGCCTTGCCACTCAATTATGGCCCGCTCACTCAGGCCCAACTAGGATCCAACTGGCATCCGACGGGCCTGATGTGCCGCCCAGAAAACGATACTGTGGCTGCAAATGAGGATCCTCCTCCTTTTCAGGCCAGCCACAGCACCTACGGAAGAAAAACATTAAACTTAGAAGTGCATAATTGAACAATAACAAGCTAAAGGGAGGCCTCAGCGCAACCCCACTAGGACGAAAGAGGCCGGATATAAGTCTGAAAAGCCCCGGACTTCCACCGGCCCACCCGGCGAATAACATCACACTCGTAGCCCTGCTGCCGTGGATGCTGCGCCTATGCAAAAGGAATGAGTGCCAAACTTTGCACCCCCAGTCCCAATTTTTCCAAGGCCCGACTGGTGACTGCCCAAAATTGAAACTTAGAAAGAGGGGACGAGTCTTTATGGCAAAATAACAGACCCTGCGTATCTACGTATTGCGCGGGAGCACACACCGGACATAGCTCCGCGTCAGAACAGGGGCCCAATGTGATCGTGCAGCCCCTCTGTCCTTGGTCAGTCTTGGACCGACGAACACGAATGACTGCCTGTCCCTTCACAAACTTAACATCCCTGACCTGGAGGGCCCGGCCGGAAGCGTTGTTACGGGAATTGCCACTAACTCAGATACCCGTAACGCACCAAAAAACACCGTTAACGCAGCGGCATGAAATAACGCCTGCTCGTAACTTGAGGCGCAAACCAAGGCCCAGGTGGCATAAAGTCCCCGGAGGATAGCGGGCAAAATAGGGCGCTTACTGTCTACCTGTCGCCCCCCTTCCCGCAACCACCCTTCCAACATCTTAGAGATCCGAAAATCCTCCGTCGATTCCGTATACCCCCGCGCCTTAGTAATAAAGGACAACCCCGCAAGCTGTCCTTTTATGGATTTTACAGAAAGGCCACGCTTCCACTGCCGCACACACAACTGCAGCAGATGCTCGACTGGAAGAGGCCAAGTCTCCTCGAGCCCCGCGCCCACCCGAAAAGCGGAGAACTTACTCGCCATCCGGTAATACGACCTCTTTGTGCTAGGTGCAATTGCCAGTTGAATGGCCCGGCTCACTTCATCTCTCCAATTCGCCACAGTTCTGCCGGCATGCACACTGCACAAGGGTCGGGCTCTGGGGCTAGCTGCCGAAAACGCGCCATCTGTTGGTGAGACAGGGCATCCACCACTCCATTATTGATGCCGGTATGTGCCAGGCTAAAAACAAAACATTCAACTCAAGGCAATGTAATGTAAATGCCCTAACTGACCTCATAACTGGGGGGGGGGGGACCTGGAGGTAAGGTTATTGATGACATGGACCACCGCCATGTTGTCGCACCAAAAGTGCACAGTGGGGTTGGCGAGAGAATGCCCCCAGACAAAAATAGAAACTACAATAGGAAAAAACTCCAAAAACACCAAGTTACAAATTAAATCAGAGTTCTTCCACTCTGCTGGCCAAGGTTCGGCGCACCACTGGCCCCGAAAATACACACCGAAACTGGTGGTACCTGCGACGTCAGATACAATTTGCAGCTCCGCCTCCAGCAACATTACCTCCCGCCAAAAGGACGTACCATTGAAGCGCCTCAAGAAGGTCTCCCACACCTCCAAGTCGTCGCGCATACCCCTGGTGACCCGGGTGAAATGGTGTGGCGAGCGCAGAGCTGTCATGCCCTCACAGAACTGCCACAAAAACGCCCTGCCTGGCGCCACCACCTTACATGCAAAATTCAGGTGGCCTACTAACTGCTGAAGCTCGAGCAGCGTAACCTTCCATTTTCCTTTTACCTCAGCAACTTTTTTCCCGCAACTACTGCAACTTGTCCAACGGTAACTGGGAGAACTGCTGAACGGTATCGAGCTCTATCCCCAAAAACGTCAAAACCATCGAAAGGCCCTCCGTCTTTTCAACTGCCAATGGAACACCCAGCTCGTCCGCCAGCCACTCAAAGGATTGGAGCAAATGGGCGCATTGCCCAGAGCCCGGTGGGCCAACAAAAAGAAAATCATCAAGGTAATGCGCCGTGTTGCGCACACCCATCCTAAACTGTAAAGCCCACTCCAAAAATGAACTGAACCGCTCGAAAGCAGCGCAAGAGACGGAACATCCCATGGGGAGAGCCCTGTCCATATAAAATTCCCCTTCAAATCAAAAACCCAACAACTCAAAATCGGCCGGGTGCACCGGCAACAATCAAAATGCCGACTTGATGTCGGATTTTGCAAGCTCCGCACTTACCCCGCAGTGATGTACAATTCTCACTGCCCTATCAAAAGATGTGTACTTAACGGAACACAATTCAAACGGAATGGCATTATTAACGGACTGGCCCTGTGGGTATGATAAATGATGAATCAACCGGTACTCCCCCGTTGCTTTTTTGGGCACCACCTCTAAAGGAAAGACTCGCAAATTAGGCACTGGAGGCTCCGGGAAGGGACCTAACACTCGTCCTTCTGCACATTCTTTCCTTATTTTGTTCCTCACTATATGCGCCAACCCCTTTACAGACTTCAGATTGGAGCACAAAAACGGGATCCGCAGTCCCTGGTAAGGGATCCAAAACCCCAACTCAAACCCCTCTAACAAAAAATGCCTATCCTCAAAATGCGGATAGCATTGCAACAAGTGTCTAAGAACCGTCACTCTGATGGGGCTGGGACCCTTTTCCAGGTTGTTGGTTGGGGCCTCCAGGTCGCTTAAAGCCCTCTCTTGGCTTGGACCTGTTACATGCTGTAAAGGCAGGGGGGCCCCCGCACAGCGGGCATTCATGCTTATAACGACAGGCTTTTCTGGCGCATGCCCCTTGGGCGGTAAACTCCCAGCAAAGCAGCCGAGGTTGAACCGACTGCCCCGCGATAACGCGGGCGCCAGCAGGTTGAGTCACTCTTTGGACCAGATGACCACTGTCCGATCTATCACCTAGATTGGGCTTTGCCGGTGCCATAAGCTGCAGCCAAAGCTGCTGGTTGATCTGGTCCCATGGTAACCCCGGGTTAACAGCTGCCCGCATTCGGAACGCTTCATCGTACTGAAGCCAAGCCCCACCAACAAAATCGTTATAAGCACGATAAATGATGTCACAATATTGGAAAGGGGGTGCAGCCCTCCACGGCTGTGCCCTAGCAATTACGCCCGCATATATTAAAAACCCCGGCAACCAATTCGACAATGACCTATCAACTTTCCGCTTTTTCCGTTTTTCTTTATCTTTTTCGTCCATCTCCTCCTTGGGCTTCTTCTCCAACTCCCTATAAAACAAACTGAATATGTCTACATATTCGCCTTTCAAAATCTTCTCCCTCGTTGCTGTTGTAAGGTCGTCACCCAGAGGCATAGCCGGATCGCCAAAGGGGGTGGCGTGAAAACCCACAGAACTGTATGGAACCGTTGGGTGTGCTGGAAACCCCCACCCTCCCCACTGCTGCAGGGACCCGGATGTAGATGAAGCGGACGCTAGCTGAGCTCCCCAAGGGAGAACACCCCCAGCAATAGGATTTGGCACCCCGCTTGGAGAACCAGACTGTCTTACCAATGATGGCGAAAATTGCCAAGATGACCATGTCCCAACTTGCCCTGACGTGAACGGCAGCATGGATGGCCACCCCAATAGCGCCTGCTGGCTCGTGGATGGGCCACTGCCTACATACTGGAGGCCCATCAAATGGGGCGGCCTGGTTGTACCCACACCTGGTCCAATGATAGGGCCCCAAGGGCCCCACGGCCATACCATCCCTCGAGGTGGACCCGGCGACCTACCTTCCTGATCCAGTGGAACCACTGCAACATCCTCAGGCACCTGCCTGGGCTCCTCCTCTGGTGTCTCTTTGTCATCTTCGCTGCCCTGTAAAGCAGAGAGACGTGTGAGCACCTTCTTCTGAAAGGCGATCGTGGCAGCCCTGCCAAAACCGGTAAGCCCCATGACTCTCCTTAATGGACCTGCCAACCCTCTCTCACCCTCCAAAGCCACCAGGCGGTCGAGAATAGCCTGCAGTGTGCCAGCCTCCTCACCCTCCTCCGCCGGCGGCTCCGCAGGACTAGGCCTCTTAACCTGCTTCTTGGCAGGCTGTTTGCCCTTTGAAGGGCCTTGCCCCTTCTTTGGCCCCATGGCCACTATTTTACCCACGCTCTACCTACCTACTGACCTGGACCAACCTAAGACCCACAATGCCACACAGACACTGCACCACTGAGCCGCCGTCCCCCCAAAACTGCCTAGGTACCAAGCTGGCCAGCTAAAAACTACCTTTCAGCAGTGGAAGCCCACTGATCTTCTAAACCTAAAGAGGCTGTCCCCTACCAATCCCCCCTTCCTGCTCCCCAATGGTGGCTCCTACAGCACAGCGAAAAAGTGTGGGGGGTAGTAATGACCGCAGCCACCTCAGGAGGAGCCCAACCCCTTGTGAGGCCCCAACAGCCGCTCACCTTGCCGACCGGGAACACCACACCCTCTCTGGAGGTGTCGGAATGAGGGACGAGGGTGTGTGGGGGGGAGGGGAACATGAACTGCTGTGAGCCAAGCCTCCCAGCCGCCCGAAAAACAGCTCAGCCTCCCAACCGGGCCCACAAACGCCCTTATCAGAGTGTTAAAAGATGGGGGGGGGGTAAAGAAAGGCTGCAGCCGTCAACCCCGTGCCAGCCAAAGATGCCAACACAGCTGCCCGCCGCAGGGATGAGCCGTTTGTCCCGCTCAGCATCGCCGCTCCTCGCTGCCCAGCCAAAGCGTCCCAAGCTGGTCGCTTTAGGCCTTTCCACTCGGCTCGCCGTACAGCCCCAGCCCCAGCTGACGCGGCCGAGCACTCACGCCGAACAAAGCCCTAAACAAACTGCGCAACAAGGGGCTGGGCAGCCTATATAAGGCCGCCCACCCCCCAGCAGTTTTGGACGAAACCATTGTCTCTCCTCCAGCAGGGGAGGCAAAGGATGGCCCCCAGCCTAAGGCGGCCACTCAGCCACTTAGCTGGGTGGGGCCGAATAATAAATACCATAGTAGCAGGGTGGCTCACAGCATAAAAAACACTTCAACAATAAAACAATGCATATTATAAATTATACATACATATTATAAATCATACATTACAAATCAAATATTATAAGTCATACATTAAAACCATCTAAATTGGTTTGGGGTTAAAATCTTGATGTTATGCATCTTACAGTTTTTCTATGGTGACGGTATTCCTTCTACAGTAGATTCCTTCTTAAGTATAGACCAGCTGGAAAAGAGTAGTCTTACAGGCCCTGTAGAACTGGGCAAGGCTCTGCAAGGCCCGCACCTCCTCTGACAATTGGTTCCACCAGTAAGGGGCTACAATTGAGAAGGTCCTTTCTCTGGTGACTTTCAGTTTCGCCTCCTTTGGCCCGGGGATTACCAATAGATTTTGAGAACCAGATCACAGTACCCTCTGGGAATATATGGGGAGAGACGGTCCCTAAGGTAGGCAGGTTCTTTGACCATTTAGGGCTCTAAAGGTGATAACCAGCACCTTGTAATGAATCCGGTACACTATTGGCAGCCAGTGAAGTTCCCGCAGCCCCGGCTGTATGTGCTCCCATCTAGGGAGCCCCAATAACAGCCTGGCCACTGCGTTCTGCGCTAGCTGTAGTTTCCGGGTTTGGCATTAGAGGGCATTACAGTAGTCCAGCCTTGAGGTGACCGTTGCATGGATCACTGTTGCCAGGTTGTCACGGTCCAGGAAGGGGATCAACTGCTTCACCCGCCTAAGATGAAAAAAAAATGGATTTAGCAGTAGCTGCTATCTGGGAATCCATTGACAGGGCAGGCTAACCCTAGCCCAAGCTCTTGACTTTGTGCACCGTTTTTAATGGCACACCGTCAAACACTGGTAGGGGGATTTCCCTTCCTAGACAGCCCCAACTCAGGCAAAGAACCTCTGTCTTCGCTGGATTCAGCTTCAACCTACTCAGCCTGAGCCATCGCGCCACAGCCTGCAGTGCCAGATCTAGATTTTCTGGGGACACAGTGAGGCTGGCTGTCCATTAGTAGATAGAGTAGGGTGTCATCAGCATATTGGTGACAACCCAACCCATACCCCTGGGCAATCTGGGCAAGGGGGTGCATGTAGATGTTGAACAACATCGAGGAGAGCACCGCCCCCTCTGGCACTCCACAATTAAACGGGTGCCTCTGGGACAGGTCTCCCCCAATTGCCACTCTTTATCCCCAACCATCAAGGAAAGAGGAAAGCCATTGCAAGGCTGACCCCTGAATCCCCACATTGGCGAGGCGGTGGGTCAGTAGCCAATGGTCAACCATATCGAATGCAGTCGATAGGTCTAACAACATCAGCACCGCCAAGCCACCTCGATCCAGATGCCGCTGAAGGTCATCCACCAGGGCGACCAGCACTGTCTCCATCCCATGTCCTGGGCAAAAGCCGAATTGGTGGGTGTCTAAAATGGAAGTGTCATCCAGAAACCCCTGTAACTGTAACACCACTGCCCTCTCAATAATTTTACCCAAAAAGGGTAAGTTCGAGACCAGCCGGTAATTTGCCAATTTGGCCGGATCTGATATAGCTTTTTTCAAGATGGGACAGACCACAGCCTCTTTAAGAGGCGTTGGAAAAAGCCCCTCCGAGAGGGATCTATTTACAATGTCTTGTATAGGACATCTAAGCTCCCTCTGGCAAGCTTTAATTATCCAGGAAGGGCAAGGGTCCAAATCACAAGTTGTTGGGTGTACAGTAAGGAGGATTCTGTTGACTTCCTCCAGGCTGAGCATGTCCAGTTCATTCTGTCCTATGGTGTGATAGCATAGACTGGAGTCCATTCTGTTGTGTGGGCCCACAAGATACAGTGAAGTCCGTTCTGTCCTATGGACCCCCTTTCACTTTCCTGCCGCCTGCAAGCAGAAGGGAGCAAAAGGGAGGCTTGCAATGGCTCTCTGCCTGTCAGCTGCTTGCTTTAAGAGACAGGGAGGAATTGGAAAACTCCCTTTCACTCCCCCCCCCCGCCTGTAAGTGGGAGGGGTGAAATGGAGGCTTCTAATGGCTGGCTGCCTGCCTGCCTGCCTGCCTGTCTGTCTGTCTCCCTGGTTTGCTTGCTTGCTTCCTTCGTTCATTCCTTCCTCTCCTTTCTCCCCAACTTTTCCATAACCCTTCCTTCCTTCCTTCCTTCCTTCCTTCCTTCCTTCCTTCCTTCCTTCCTTCCTTCCTTCCTTCCTTCCTTCCTTCCTTCCTTCCTTCCTTCCTTCCTTCCTTCCTTCCTTCCTTCCTTCCTTCCTTCCTTCCTTCCTTCCTTCCTTCCTCCCTCCCTCCCTCCCTCCCTCTCATTCTATCTCTGTCTATCTCTGTCTTTTTCTTTCATTCTATCTTCCTTCTTTTAATTTTTCTTTCTCGCGCTCCTTTCTCCCAATCTTTTCCCCACCATTCTTTCTCTCATTTTCTCTCTCTCTCTCTCTCTCTTTCTTTTTCTTTCATTCTGTTTGTCTACCTTTCTTCCTGCCATCTACACATTAATCACCAGCCCCAAAATATTTTCCTAGGGTCCATTGTATTTCTTCCTACAATGGGCTTTACTGCTAGTGTATTTTAAATGTGTTGGCATTTAATACTGATTTTGTTGGTGTGATGTTTTTGAGATTAAAATTAATCACCTCTTCCTCAAATGGATGTTCCTGAGAACTGCCTGACTGCTGAGACTGCAGGTGTACAAAACTACTGTTATTATACTTTCTGCCTACTCTGCATGTGCTTTCTTTTGTTCATAAATAAGCTCAGATAGCAAGCAAGCAAACAAACAAAAACCCTGTGAGCATGCACCAGCAGAAGCCATCCAGTACTAACATCCATGTCTTTTGCACCCCAAGACCCTTTAGTCTTTTGAAATCAGAGGCCTTGATCAATACATCCATTTTGATATCAAGACTGGGTCTCTTGACTGAGGCATGTATTTATGCATGCACTTTCCAAGAGGATCTTGACCCTCACACTAGTACGGTCCCAAATCTTAAAGCTGCATCAACCTGAAAGCTGTATCAATCAAATCCAAGCTCCACCAATGGTTATATGGGTCCTGCACTTTTGGCCTAATGTCATTGCGGATTCGAATTCTGCACTAAATTTGTCTAGGACAAACACTTCCCCTATTTGCAGCCTGGAAAATCTAGGTACATAAGCAGTTCAGCTACAAAAGCACTCCACTTTTGTAGCTGAACTGCTCCTCAGCCTTCTTCCGCTGCTGAAATCACAGTTTTAGATAGGCAGTTCTGCTCTTTCCAGCACCACAAGCATGAAAACAATGGATTTTCCTTATCAAGATAAGCAGAATATGCTTGCTCAAATTGACCCGCCATGTCTCTCTAGCCACTTCCCTTTCTCAAGATACTCCTCACCTAGAGGTCAACTGGCTAGCCTCACAGCCATGCAGGAAAAGAAGTCTGGACCATCAACAGAACAAAATAACAGCAACAATGATGCAGTGAGGAAAATAATGGTTTTATTCCATTATACCATTTTCTCCACTGCATCATTTTTTTCATTGTTCTTCTGCTTAGCTTTATAGGCAACCAGGTTTCCCCATAGTGTTTTCACCTGGCTTTCCTTTTTATTCCCCACACAATTTCCTATTTATTCTGCCTTGCCTTTTGGTCTCTTTTGGGACAGCCGATCACCTATCTCTTCTCTTCAGGTTAGCTTCTGTGGACTAATCTTGGATGGGCACTATGTATACAATATACTCAAATGATTCTTTTTTTTATGCCAGGGCTATTTCTTCACATGTAGGGGACTCCCTTTATGTGACAACTCTGACATGGGGTCCTATCTGGGTAGAACCTGCTACTCTGCTGAATGGCACATTGCACAGACAGGAAAAAATAATTGAACCACTGATCATTTTAAATTATGAGCAAATTATGAATGCAGCCATATGAAGAGCTTCACTCTTGAGAAAACTAGCACTGTATACAAGAGAAGTTTATTTTTGAACATCTTATTTGCAAAAAGAAAAAAAAAGTTATATTAAAATTTAGGGGGGGGGGATTCTCTTGTAGATTTTGCAGAGCCAGAAAAAGGATTTGAAAGGCAGAAAAAGGATTTGTAAGGCAACTCCATAAGTAAGGAAAGATAAATGCTTCCAAGTCAGTCTCCTCAGTTGTACTAATAACTGAGTAGCTGTATTTTGGGAAAACCAACACTTACTGCATCTCTTGGCAAGATATATTACTTTTAATAAAAATTAAAACTGAGGCTTTTTTTGAGGTAGTAAGGTGTGCAATTTAAGCTGAGTCTTCTGTTCAGCAACAATACACACCGAGGACTGCAGGGAGGGACTTCAGCTAGCAAACTCCATTAAAAAGATGCGGGGTATACTGTTTTTACCAGAGCAATTACACTTACACAGACAGTGGGTTCTGCTCTCTGTTTCATAGCTGCACTCCTCCCCCCATGTCACTGATGCTTTCTGAAAAGGCCACACAACATTCTTCTCCTCAATCAGCGGTGTCAGCAGCGCGAGAGAGAATCCTTCCTGAACATAACTTTTGCTTCTGTGCATCGTAGGAATGTTTCAGTAATATAATTATACATATATACAATATACATCATATACCATAATATACAATAATGTACAATATACATCAGTAATATTCACTCTACACATTTATTGTGTATAGATTAAAGCTTCAGTCAGTGAAGTTTCATTTTTTATTATTTGAGAAGTTCATATTGATGGGCAGTTAAGAAAACCTGTTCAGCAATTAGGCAATAACATTTCCTGCTATGGATTAGCTATTTGAATGTTTATCTAAAGCAATTTAGATGATGTATGATGACCACATGACAGGATGTGGTGCAAGATCATCAGTTTGACTGATATCAGCATTCTTGTGTCTTTCCCTATAATAGAAATCTTAAGAGGAGTCTACTGTCATTGTAAGACAAATATCCACTTTCACATTGCAGTGTAGGATCTGATTCCCATTTCTTGCTTTCTGACATTGCAACATAATGGAACATGCAGCAGAATAACAGACTTTATAGTGCAATGTAAATTTGTTTTGTATCTAGTAAAAAAGGTTCCATTTGATTGATTTATGAAAACATTTACAATGATATAAAGATAGGGAAAGGCTAATATGTAGGTTATTATTTAGTTTACAATTAATGAGAGAGGGGGGGGAGAAAGAGGGAGAGAGAGCGCTTAAAGGGTTTGTGACAATTTGAAATTACTGGCTGCTACGGGTTATTGAGTTCATTAATACCATGTTTCTTCCATTCTCATATTCAATAATGGCTTTGCAGCTCCTGGATGCCTGGGTCCAGAGAGTTTCAGGAGAAAGATGGGAATAGAAATGTTTTAAATAGGAGTCTCCTTCCTCTTGGAAGAAATGCCTGCTTTGCCTGTTGAAGACTCTGGGTTTTGATCCCTGGCCATGTGGAAAGGGAGTGACTCAGTGGTTAGAACATCTGCTTGGCATGCTCAGACAACTCATTCTTAACGCCCTCCCCGCCAGTAATTGCTTCTGGGCTCCATTGTTCAAACTCCCTGTGAGAACTTTGCTGAACTCTAAGATCTGACAAACTTTCTAATATTTTTCCCCACCAAAAAGAAGGAGGAGGAGGAGGAAGGGGGGGGAATAACCAAAACATATAAAGCAGATGGAAATCTTCATCATGCTACTGTGGCCACTTAAGAGAAAGTAGTGTAAAGAGTATGATGGGAGTAAGTTTTACTATAACAGTTATAATTCAAGAAACATTTTTAAGGTAGATGCTGAGCTGATTTAGTATACATTCCGGTGATGTCAGGGGTGTGTGGCATATGCAAATGAGTGATACAAATAAGTTGTGCTAATGAACTGCAGCACCCCTTTTTCTATAAAATGACCCCAGCTGTTGTATAATTTACAATCATAATTTACAAGCATCCTGCCCCTGATAACCAGCTCCCATTATCTGCCTGAGTTAACTCTGTGTATGCTGGCACCTGCCTGAAGCAGAACAGCCCTGCTGCTTTTTTCAGTGGGCTATTGAAACAGCTGAGTTGCAGGGAACTCACCGTCATTTACACCACTACTTTCTGCTCTCCACAAAAATCCATGGAAAATTCCCGACTGCTCAGCTGCTCTTCACAAACCACCATGAACTACATCAAAATTTGTGAAATTTCATAGTGGTTCTTCAGTTCATGAACATTGCTTTGTGAACCATGAACTGGACAAAATTTGTGATGAACTGAAGTTCATCAACTGGTTCATGCCTATCCCTAAACATGATATAGCCTGATCTTATCAGATCTCGGAAGCTAAGTAGGATAGGTCCTTAGATGGAAAGTCATTAAGGAAGACTCTACAGAGAAAGGCAATGGAAAAAAAAAAAACACCTCTGCTTCTCACTTGGCTTGAAAGCCCCTTGCTTGTGTCTCCATAAGTCATTTGCACCCCCATTCGGAATAAAGAGGCAGACAAGTATATTGGGAAAAACGGGCCCATTTAATTAACTATAACACAACATGGCAAGGTAAACTGTAATAGGACGAGCCCTGAGGTCTTCTCCTGACCCCACCAAGTCCTACAAAAGGGCGAGCCACCCTACCCCCAGCCCTAGCCATACTAATGTGGCTAGAACCGGGCCGGCAGACCACACATGCCCTCCCCTTAACCCCCCCCCCGATCACCAGAAGGGGGCGACCAAGAGGAGGCATGAAATCTGATCCGTATTCCATAACATTGTATAAACAATTTTTATTAGTAACATATGGTAGTAGAACTAAATCTACAACTTATAAAAAGTTTAAGATAAAAAAAATCATCATTCTACCCCACATCTTACTTTCTTTCCACCCCTCCCCCCATTACTTGACCCCCGCCAGTGTTATTTTTTTTTTAAAAAGCAGATATTAAAGGTACCCTTAACTATCAAGAAAAAATAAAGAATAATAAAGAGAAATATTCCCCCTTCAAAAGTTATATTCTTATCTTTAAAAACTTAAAAATCTTAATCATCAAAAATTGTCCAATGTCCTTTTATCTTCCACTCTTTCTCTACATATCTTCTAAATTTCTTCCACTCCCGATTAAAAAGTTCTAAATCACAGTTTCTTAGTTTTCTTGTTAATTTGTCCATTTCACTCCATGACATAACTTTTATAATCCAATCCCATTTTTCTGGTATTTTTTCTTGCTTCCACAACTGCGCATACAATGTCCTAGCAGCTGAGAGCAAGTACCAGATTAAAGTTCTATCTTCTTTAGGAAATTTTTCCATTTGTAATCCCAGCAGAAAGATCTCTGCTTCTTTGTTAAATTCATATCCCAGGATCTTAGATATCTCTTGTTGAATCATCTGCCAAAACATTTTCGCTCTTTCACAAGTCCACCACATATGGTAGAAAGAACCTTCATGCTTTTTACATTTCCAGCACCTATCTGGCATCTTATTGTTCATCTTTGCTAATTTTTTTGGAGTCATATACCATCTATACATCATCTTAAAACAGTTCTCTTTGATACTATGACATGTTGCGAGTTTCATAGAGTTTTTCCACAAATATTCCCAAGATTCCATCTTTATTTCTTTATTTACATTAATTGCCCATTTTATCCTTTGAGATTTCACTACTTCATCTTCCGTAGACCATTGTAAAAGTAATTTGTACACTTTTGAAATTAATTTCTCATTATCTCCAAGCAGAACTCTTTCCATTTCTGTTTGCTCCTTCCTTATTCCTTCAGCTTTAATATCCTTCTCCATCAAACTTTTAATTTGTTGCATTTGAAACCAATCATATTTATAACTCAGTTCTTCTGCAGTTTTCAGTTCTATTTTCCCACTTTGTATTTTTAGTAATTGGTTGTATGATAATTGTTTTTCCTTAACTGTTTTGGCCGTTAACTTTATCACTTCAGCCGGCACTATCCACAAAGGTCTCCTCTCATCACCATATTTCTTGTACTTTATCCACACATTTAATAAACTTTTCCTTATATAATGGTGAGAGAAAAGACCGTCCATCTTCTTTTTCCCATAATACAAATATGCATGCCAGCCGAATTTTTTCCCATGGCCTTCCAACACTAAAAGTTTTTTTATTTAATAGCGTTATCCATTCTTTCAACCATACTAAACAAATTGCTTCATGATACAGTTTCAAATCTGGTAATTGGAATCCACCTCTCTCTTTTGCATCTATCAGGACTTTCATTTTAATTCTAGGTTTCCTCCCGGCCCGCACAAATTCCGAAATTTTTCTTCGCCATTTATCAAATTGCTTAGCATCTTTCACAATGGGGATAGTTTGAAACAAATACATAATCCTTGGTAAGATGTTCATTTTTACTGCAGCTATTCTGCCCAACAATGACAAGTTGAGCTTGTTCCACTTTAGCATATCTTCTTCTATTTTACGCCATAGCTTTTCATAATTGTTCCTGAACAGGTCAATATTTTTCATTGTTATCTCTACCCCAAGGTATTTTACCTTAGAGGTAACTTCACAACCCGTTAGTCTTTGTAGTTCTTGTTGTCTATTTTTCTGCATATTCTTACATAGGATTTTTGATTTTTCTTTGTTTATGTAAAGTCCCGCCAACTCCCCAAACTCTTGTATTCTTGTTAACAACAAAGGTGTAACTTGTAAGGGATTTTCATTTATAAACATTATATCATCCGCAAATGCTCTATATTTATAGGTATATCCTTTTATTTGTAATCCTTCTAAATCTTTTTCTTCTTGAATCTGCATCAGTAAAATTTCAAGAGTCATTATAAATAACAATGGCGAAAGCGGGCAGCCTTGCCTGGTACCTTTGCTAATTTTCATTTCGTCTGTAAGATCTGCGTTGATGCACAACCTTGCCCTTTGTTCAGAATATATTGCCTTTATCATTCTTATAAAACTCTCTCCAAGCTCCATTTTTTCCATCACTGCAAACATGAAGTCCCAATTTAAATTATCAAATGCTTTTTCTGCATCCGCAAAGAATAGTGCTACTTCCTTTTCTGGATGTCTTTCATAATATTCTACAATATTTACAACAGTTCTAATATTGTCTCTTATTTGTCTTTTGGGAAGAAAACCAGCTTGATCTTCCTTTATAAAATTTATCAGATATTGCTTAAGTCGTTCGCCAGAATTCTTGTAAATATTTTATAATCATTGTTCAAAAGTGAAATTGGTCTATAATTTTTCACATTTGTGATGTCTTTTTCTTCTTTCGGTATCAAAGAAATAACAGCTTCTTTCCATGTATTTGGTACCTTCCCTTTGGTTCTTATTACATTCATCAGCTTCTGTAATTTTGGTATTAATTCATCTTTAAAAGTTTTAAAGTACTTAGCTGTGTAACCATCTGGCCCGGGGGCTTTATCATTTTTCATCATGTTGATTGCTGCTTCAATTTCTATTTTTTCAATTGGGTCATTAAAAATTTTTCTCATATTTTCAGTTAAAGGCTCAATTTTTATTTTCTGTAGATATTCAACTATCTTTTTTCTCTTTACTTCAGCCCCCCTAAACAGCTTGGCATAATACTTAAAAAATTCTCTTTTTATTCCCTCTTGAGTAACTACATCTCTTTCATCTATCACAATTCTACTAATTATTTTGTTTTCCCTCTTTTTTTTCAGCTGCCACGCCAAGTATTTCCCCGTCTTGTTTGCTCCTTCAAACGATTTCTGCTGAAGCCTTTTCAAATTCCATTCCACTTCTTTGTTTAGTAAGTGTCCTAATTGAGTTTGCAATATTGAAATTTCCCTTAAAGTTTTCTTTTTCCCTGGTCTTTTCCTCAGCTCTCCTTCTTTTTTCTTTATTTCATTTTGAATGTCCAATTGTTGTTTTTCTTTCTCCCTTTTATCTTTATTGTTCAGAGTAATCAACAACCCTCTCATTACTGCTTTGTAAGCATCCCAGACCGTCTCAAAGTCAATATCTTCTTTGTCATTCATTTGGAAAAATTCCTTAGTTTCTTTTCCTAGGAAAGTCACTGTTTCTTTGTTCTGTAGCAAATCCTCATTCAGTCTCCATCTTCTCAATCTTTTGGACAATTTTGTAATCCACATTATTGGGTTATGGTCAGCACCAATTTTAGGCAAAATCTCTATCTTCCTTGTTATAAGGCCTAAATCTCTGGTTCCCCACAGCATGTCAATTCTAGAAAAGGTCTTATGTCTTGCAGAAAAAAAAGTATAGTCCCGCACTTCAGGATTGAACTTCCTCCATATGTCTTCCAAATTTTCCTGTTTAACTAATTCAAAGAAAGACTTTGGCAATTTCCCTTCTTTCCCACTATTTTTTTTTCCTCCGGATCTATCCAATGAGTTCTCAACTGTTCCATTAAAATCTCCCATTAAGAGTATTTGATCGTAGGTCAACTCATCTAATTGTTGTATAACGTCTTTAAAAAAAACATCTTTTGCACCATTAGGTGCATATAGTCCCAATAACAGCGTTTTTTTCCCATTTGATGTTATTTCCACTGCTACAAATCTTCCATCTTTATCTTTAAACACCAATTTTGGCTCCAGGTCTTGTTTAATATAAAAAACTACTCCCCTTTTTTTCTGTTCAGCTAACGAAAAAAATTCCCTTCCCAATTGTTTGTTCCATAAAAAATTGTAATCCTTTTGTTTGATGTGAACTTCTTGCAAACAAATTATATTACAATTTTGCTTCTTGATCCAATGAAAAGTTGCCCTTCTTTTTTGTGGTGAATTTAGTCCATTAACATTCCAAGATAATAATTTATAATCCATCATGGTGCAAATTCTTTATTTTCTTCAAAAAATCTTCTCAATTCTGGGGCATTTGTAATTGTGACTCTCTTCCCCAAAAGTTCAAAGCTCATACCCTCGGGTATTATCCATCTGTACCTTGTGCCATTGTCTTTCAGTTTTTCTGTCAACTTTTTGTATGTTCTCCTGTCGTTTATCACTTCTTTAGGTAGCTCCTTCATAATTCTCACGTATCTGATTTTCCATTAATTTGCAGTCATGGATCGTCACTTTTTCTTGAACTTTCAACAAGGTGGTATCATGTATTTTAACTTTCTCTTCCACCTCCTGCACTTTCTTAACTGTTTCTCCAATTTGGTTTTTGAGCTCATCCACTTCTTTTTTAATCACTGTGGTAAGTTCTTCCTTCAATTCTTCCATCATTTTCTTAACTCCTTTCATGATCCTGGCTTCCATAGCCTCCATTTGGTCCTGCTTTTTTTCTAATGAAAGGGCTCTTGTTCGGGGCTGCCTGGGCTCTGACATTTAAGCAAAGAGCAAAGGGATGAAATAAAAATACCAAAAATTTCCGTCTCACAAATTACCGATTGGACTACCAAGTTCAAAAAGTCTGAATTTTCTTTTTTGTTTAAACTTTGTTCTGTTTTCTTCTGAGCTTCCTAGGCCCAGATATAATTTTTTTAAAAAAATTTCCCCTTTAAAAAATGACGAAATTTTTGACCTCACCAATTTAAAATCTGACAGTCAGGTTCAATAGAGCAGGGCTTGCCCTTTCCAGCAAGCCCAATTTCGCTGGTTTCTGAGCCTCCAAAGCCAAGATATTTATCAAAAAAGTCTTTAAAAATTCCAAAATGGCGGCCGCGATTTTTTCTCCTTTTAAAATTTTTTTTCCCTTTTAAAATCACCCCAGGAGCCCACCAATGATATAGTCAATAGTCCTTGTCTTCTTACCCTTTTTCCAGTCGATTCTGTCAATTTTTAAAGTCCCAAATCTTTTTAAAACAATTTTTTAAATTGGACCTCCCAGCAATGGCTGCCGATGTTTCTCTATGATGTAGAGTAGGCTTTTTTCTTTACTACTTCCTGTCTCAGTCACCATCAACTCTCACGGAAGTCTCACGATACTTGACGCACTTCCTGTCTTGCTCAGAAGAGTTGTAGCTCCGTTCCAGTATATTCCAGTGCAACGTGGCTGTTTACTTTTCACAAACTGCAAGTAGACAAAACATTGATCTCCTTTCGATTTTTAGCAGTTTTAACACTGTCTTTTATACTGAAACAGTCCAAACTTCACCATCTCCTTCTTCTACTTGCACGCTTTATATTTTCCCCCTTTTCCCCACCTTTAATACGTCCCTTTAGTCTGTAAATAGCTCCGGAGTGAAAAAAGAGCTTCTGTACCTTTTTTTCTCCGCTTATCCAAGTTCCACTGGTCTTCCAAAGCTTTAGTTGTTTAGAAATGTCCCAGAAGGTTAGGATCCTGACGAGCTTATGCCAAATCAATGACTGCAAGGACAAGGCCTTCCTCTTCAACAGGCCCAGGTCATTCCCCCGCAGGTGGATGACCAGTATGTGGGGTGGGGGCCAGGCTCTTTCCCAAAACAGCAACGGCAGCAGCCCAGACCATTTGAGCCCCTGTCGCCCCAGCCAATCAACCACAATCCACTCGCTCAGCCCCAACTGCGAGCCAACCGATGATCTTCTGGCGAAGTGGGCCGCCCAAAAAACCATGCTGTGCCTGCATACAAGGATCCGCAGCCTCCCATGACGAGCTACAGCACCTGGAATGAAAAACACAGTCAATACGGAACAAACAAAATAAACCCTTTAAGGAAACAACAATGGACGCACATAGGTCCGATAAGCCGCAGACCTCCACCGTCCCACACGTTGGATGGTTGCTCCCGGATATCCCAAAGCTGCAGCAGTCGATGCAGCCCCAATCCGAAAGGAATGGGTCCCAAACTTAAATCCCCCCAATCCTAGCTTGCCCAGTGCCCGTGCGGTCACTGTCCAGAATTGGTACTTTGTGAGGGGAGACCCACCCACATGGCAGAAAAAAGGCCCCTGTGCGGTCCCACGGACCTTTACATATTCCTGTAAAGCTTGAACCGGACATAAACCCAGCTCTGCATAGGGGCCGAGCTTAATTGTTGTGCCCTTCTGTCGCTGATCCGTTTTGGACCGGTGTACAAACAGCAAAACATGTTCCTCTTTGAATGTCACATCACCCCTCTGCAAAGCAGTGTCAGACGGGTCCCTACGTGATGACTGCACTAGCTCGCTGACCCGAAGGGCTCCAAAAAATGCCGTGAGTGCTGCTGCATTAAACAGAACGACCTCATAGTCCGAGCTACAAACGTCGGGCCAAACTCCTCCTAGACCTCGGAGAATAGAAGGGGAAATAGGCTGCCTAGCATCCGCCCTCGCCCTGCGCTCTCTTGACCAGCCCTCAAGCATCTTTTTAACCCTAAAGTCATCCCCGGCGGCTGGGTAGCCCTGTGCCTTACTAATAAATGCCAAAGCCGCCAACTGGCCCCAGATGGATTTAACCGTCATACCCTTAGTTTTTTGCTGCATGCAAAATTGCATCAAATGTGCAACTGGGATGGGCCAAATATCTCCCAGCCCCACGGAATTCCGGAATACCTTGAACTGATAAGCTGCACGGTCATAAGCCCTCCGGGTACTTGGGGCCAATGCTAAGAGAATTGCCCTACCGGCTTCAGCCTGCCAAGCTGCCATAGGTCGGGCGGCATCCAAAACAGGTGAAGATCGGCCTCCAGGGCCAACTGACGAAATCGCTCCATCTGCCGACGAGACAGGGCGTCCGCCACCCCATTATTAACTCCCAGCACATGTTTGGCTAAGAACAAAATATTTAAACGGAGGCAACGCAGAATAAAAACCCTGACCAGTGTCATAACTGGTTTAGACTTGGAGGACAGTGAATTAATCATGTGCACGACCGACAGGTTGTCGCACCAAAAATGTACAACCTGGTTGGCTGTTTGCCCCATATACAGACTGTCACCACAATCGGAAAGAATTCCAAAAGGTCAAATTTCTACAAATGCCGCTGCCGCGCCAGTCATGTAGCCATTGCTCCGTACACCACTGTCTCCTGAAAAAGACACCAAAGCTGGTGGACCCAGTGGCGTCCGAGGAAATTTGAAGGTCAGCTTTGACCTTCATATCCTCCCTCCGAAAGGACACCCCATTAAATGCCTCCAAGAAATTTTCCCACACTTCCAGATCACTACACATACTCTCTGTTATGCACGCTCTATGGTGAGGTAAACGCAGGTTCCCCATGATACCCCAAGCTCGCCGGTCAGCCCGATAAAAAGGTCCAGCAGCCCAGCACAACACCCAGAACCAGCCGCGCTCGCAAACAGGTACCTGAGGCCTGTACCTGTCCTTCAACAGCCACTCCAGAAATGAGCTGAATCGCTCAAAGGCGGTGCAGGAATCTGAGCATCCCATTGGTAATGCTCTATCCAAATAAAAATTGCCCTCAGACTGAAAACCTAACAGCTCGAAATCAGCGAGGTGCACTGGTAATAGCCGAAATGCAGACTTGATGTCTCATTTCGCCATTTCTGCCCCAGGCCCGCAACCCCGTATAACTTTGACCACCTGGTCAAACGATGTATAACGAACTGAACATAGGTGATCGGGAATGCCATCGTTCACCGACCCCCCGGAGGGATATGACAAATGATGGATCAACCTGAATTCCCCCGCTGCCTTTTTAGGAACAACGCCTAATGGGGAGACCTTCAAACAAGGAACTGGAGGGGCCTTAAAAGGACCAATGACTCGCCCTTCAGCGTATTCCTTTGCAATTTTATTCCTAACCACTTGCTTCAAACCCACAATGGAATGCAAATTGGAGGCCATGGAGGGAGCCCTAGGCCCCATGTATGGGATCCGAAAGCCAAATGTAAATCCCTCTGACAAATAGACTCTTTCAGCGACCCTGGGATAATTCTCAAGGAATCGCTCAAGAACCGTCAGCCGAATGGGGCTGGGACCCTTTACCAATAGGTTGTGAACCCCCACCACTCCCGAGGTGCTTGGGCCCACCTTTCGGCTTTGCTTTACTGCAGGATGAAAACGCATGGGGGCCACCATATAATGAGCATTCATGTCTAAATTTACATGTCTTCCTTGAACAAACTCCCTGCAAGGTATATTCCCAACATAACAGCCGGGGTTGAACTGGCTGACCCGCCATAAAGTGAGCTGTTGGTGTACTTGTCTGCTTATGAACTAAATGCCCACTATCCGTCCTATCCCCCAAATTGGGCTTAGCCGGGGCCATCAGCTGTAACCATAACTGTTGGTTAATTTGGTCCCAAGGCAACAACGGGTTAATCGCCGCCCTCATGCAAAAAGTCTCATCGTACTGTAACCAGGCCGCACCTGCAGGTATAGGCCTGATATATGATGTCACGGTACTGAAATAATGGCACCGCCCTACTTGGCTGCGCCCTAGTGATAACCCCCACATAGATGAGAAAAGCTGGAAGCCAATTAGCCCAGGTTCTGTCGACCTTCTGACGCCGAAGCTTTTCCTTCTCCTTTTCATTCATTTCCTCTTTCCTCTTCTTTTCTAGCTCCCTAAACAAGAGGCTGAAGACGTCCACTTATTCCCCTCTCAAAATCTTTTCCCTGGTGGCGGGAGTGAGATGATCCCCCAAAGGCATCACTGGGTCTCCGAAAGGGATGGACAACAAGGGGATGGACCCGTTTGGGTTATGTGGATAACCCCAAGGATTGCAAGTCACAGCAGGCCATCCAAATGGATGGGCTACCGGCATTTGGCCTCCCCATGGGAGGACTCCTGCCATTACAGTTGTTGCTGTCGGCCCTTGGGAGGCCATGCCCCCCCCCACGGCTGGGGGCACCTGACCCCACCCTGCCTACAGGTCTTGTGCCTGCCATATTGGGAAGCTGCCCATCACCCATGATGGTCCCAGTTGAACTGGGGGCAGCCACTGCCCGCCTTGCTCGACCAGCATAGTCACCTGTCCCGACACCCCGGGGCACTGTGTTACACTCAGGCCCCATACCCACCATGGCCAAGTTGCATACTGAGGAGTCGGTGGCATCCTATCTTCGTCCGATGCCGGTGTCACGGCGACCGCCACAGGCTGCGCCGTCTGCTGCCGGTCCTCTACATCCTCCTGTTCACCGCCTTCCTCAAATGGTGCCACTTCTTTGACCGCATCAACCTCTTGACTACAGTCAGACCTTGACCTGGAAACCATATTTTTCTGCAAAACAGAAAGCCTGGAAAACAACTCTCTTTCAAAAGTGAGGGTCCCCGACCGCCCGGTGGTGCTGTGATGCCCTGACCATACAGCCTGCGACCCAGACATCCCCTGATCCTTTTCCATCACGCAGACCCTATCCAGAATTGCCTGCCTTATTACCGTGCTGTCCAGATCATCCCCCAGAGGGTCCGTATTTTTTTGCTTTGAAGCAGCCTTGGCTGGCTGCTTGCCCTTAGAAGGGCCCTGTCCTTTCTTGGGACCCATTACCCAGCTAAAACCCCCTTGGTGGCACCCTATAGCCGATAGAGGCTTACTCCTTCAGGGCGCTCCCAGCCCCAAAGATTGAGGGCATTGAATGTGCCGGTCTGGCGTGGGGGGATGGAGAGGGGTTGGCGATTTGGCTGGTGTACCGTACGCCTAACGCACCAGCCAACGCCTTACCATCCCTGCTCGAGGTGGCGACAGGCTGGGCGCTGGAGCACCCAAGGTTGATAATCCTGGGTGACTTCAACGTCCATGCTGATGACCCATCCTCCAGTCAGGCGGCGGACCTAGTGTCTTCCATGGCGACACTGGGACTCTCTCAACTTGTTGTAACCCCCACCCACCAGGCCGGACACATGTTAGACCTGATCTTTGCAGCTGGGATTGTAGTGAGCGATATAACCGCAGAGGTAGTGCCATGGTCGGATCACTTTGCCCTTAAGGCCCGTGTAGATATGCCTCCCCAAACCTGTTTAGGCGAAGAGCCGATTATGGCTCGCCCGCGGAGCCAAATGGACCCGGAACGGTTCCAGATGGCCCTGCGGGACCCCTGGCCCTCTGGTGACTCCCTCAATGGCCTGATTGAGACCTGGAATAGCCGGCTCTCTAGGGCCATCGAGGAGATCGCACCTCGGCGCCCTCTGCGACCTCGGACTAAGCTGGCTCCGTGGTATACCCCAGAACTACGCCAGCTGAAACAAGGCCTTAGATGGCTAGAGAGGCAATGGCGGCGTACTCATGACGAAGTGACTAGAACATCTTATAGGAGGTTTATGAAGTCCTATGAGATGGCAATCAAGGCCGCAAAGAAAACATACTTTGCGCCTAAGATTGCATCAGCAAATTCGCGCCCAGCCCAATTATTTAGAATAATTTGGAACCTCACCACACTGCCTCAGGGCAACTCAAAAGCTAAGGAATTGGAGATAGGCTGTGAGGCCTTTGTGAAATTTTTTGCTGATAAGGTCCGATCGCTCCGCCATGACTGCCCTGCCAATTTGGATGCAGTAAGCGAACTCGAAGCCCAATGCGTGTCTTCTGATTTAACCCTGGATTGCTTCGACCCGCTCAGCTTGGAGGAGGTCGACAGAATTCTTGGCACTGCACGATCCACAACTTGTGATTTGGACCCATGCCCCTCCTGGCTAATTAAGGCCTGCCAGGAGGAACTAAGATATCCTATACGGGATATTATAAATCGATCCCTTTCAGAGGGTGCTTTCCCAACACCCCTGAAAGAGGCATTGGTCCGCCCTCTCTTGAAAAAACCATCATCAGATCCGGCAGAATTGGCACACTACCGACCGGTCTCAAATTTACCCTTTTTGGGCAAAATTATTGAGAGGGCTGTGGCGTTGCAGTTACAGGATTTTTTGGAGGACACCTCCGTCTTAGACCCATGCCAGTCCGGCTTTCGCCCAGGCCATGGGACGGAAACAGTCCTGGTCGCCCTCATGGATGACCTCCGACGACAACTGGATCGAGGCGGTTCGGCAGTACTGCTGCTGCTAGACCTATCGGCTGCGTTCGATATGGTCAACCATCGGCTGCTGACCCGCCGCCTCGCCGACGCAAGAATTCGGGGGCTAGCCTTACAGTTGCTCTCCTCCTTTCTTGAAGGTCGGGGACAAAGGGTGGCAATTGGGGGGGCTGTCCCAGAGGCACCCACTTCACTGTGGCATGCCCCAGGGAGCAGTTCTCTCCCCGATGTTGTTTAACATCTTTATGCGCCCCCTTGCCCAGATCATGCGGAGGTATGGGCTTGGTTGTCATCAATATGCAGATGACACCCAGCTCTATCTATTGATGGATGGCTGGGCTGGTGATGTCCCTATAAATCTGGACCAGGCATTACAAGCCGTGGCTGACTGGCTCAGGCTGAGCAGGCTGAAGTTGAATCCGGCGAAGACTGAGGTCCTTTGCGTGGGCCGCGGCGGACCGGGAGGAGAGATCACCTTACCGGCTTTTGACGGTGCGCCACTGACACCAGTGCGCAAAGTCAAGAGCCTGGGAGTGCTACTGGAATCCTCTTTGTCAATGGAGGCCCAGATAGCTGCCACTGCTAGATCCGCCTTCTTTCATCTCAAGAGGGCGAGGCAGTTGGCTCCCTTCTTGGAGCACAGCGACCTAGCAACTGTGATCCACGCAACGGTCACTTTGAGATTAGACTACTGCAATGCCCTCTACATGGGGCTGCCCTTATACCAAACACGGAGACTTCAGGTAGTCCAGAACGCGGCGGCCAGGCTGCTAGAGGGACTACCACGGTGGGAACATGTGCGGCCTGGGCTGCGGGATCTGCATTGGCTGCCGGTTGTGTACCATGTTCGCTATAAAGTGCTGGTTATCACCTTTAAAGCCCTATATGGCCGAGGACCTGCCTACCTAAGGGACCGCCTCTCCCCATATGTTCCCCAGAGAGCACTGAGATCTAGCTCTCAGAACCTTCTAACAGTCCCTGGGCCAAGAGAAGCCAGGTTGAAGGCTACTAGGGAGCAAGCCTTCTCAGTAATGGCCCCGCGTTGGTGGAACCACCTTCCAGAGATGATACGAGCCCTGTGGGACCTGAATCAATTCCGCAGGGCTTGCAAAACATTTCTTTTCCAGCTTGCTTTTGAAACAGAACCTGATTAACTTGACGTGCGGCCACCTAGCCATCTTGTGGATATTATGACTTACAGTATTTCAGCACCCATTTTATTATATTTTATCTATTTTAAATAATTTATTATGTAATTGATTGTATTTGAGACTGTTTGCATTGTTTTATTGAATCATGGAGTTCCATGTCTGTGAGCCGCCCTGAGCCCTCCTTTGGTGGGGGAGGGCGGGATATAAAAATAGAATAATAATAATAATAATAATAATAATAATAATAATAATAATAATAATAATAATAATAATAATAATAATAATAATAATAATAATAATAATAATAATAATAATAATAATTATTATTATTATTATTATTATTATTATTATTGAGGTAAAACACTGTGGGGGGTGCAGTTGAAGGCCCCCACTGACAAAGAGGGGGGGTCAGGGGGCAAAAGGAGGGGATGGGGGAGGGCTAAATTACAATAAAAAGCCCCCCTCCTTGGTGTTCACCCCTCCCAGCACCACCAGGTCCAATCACCCTCCTCTTAACCCGGTGATCACTATGCCCCAATGCTCAGCCCCAAGCACCTGCTGAACTCAGCAGGAAATAAGATGGTTCCTGAACCAAATGAACCAAAAAAGGGGGGGAGAAGAGGCTGTAAAGCCTGACCCTCCAATCAACCCCCAAAACCCAGCACCAGACAATCCCTGGCCTCCTCCCAGGCCTGCCGTCCGAACGCAACACTCCCACCGTGAGCACAAACCAGCCGCCAAAATCCCGACATAGCCAGCGAGCCTCACTGCCCCATGCGCCGCCGACTCAGCCAGCTCCCGGCCAACGAGGTCCCTTGATCACTGACGCAGTCTCGCGATCAAGGCAGCCGACGTGCCTCCGATCGCTCCAAAAACTCCCGATACTGCGTGGGGAGAGGCAGGGCCGAGGCTTCTTATAGCCTCAGCTCCACCCCGCATGAAACTCCCAGATGCCTGGGAAAGCAGCCTTTTATCCTGCCAGGGCTGCAAAGACAGCCCCGCGGCACGCAGCCGCTTTACGGCGTGGCCAGGGCGTGGACAATTGTGTATGTAAGACCATTTAGTATTTATTTTCCATTGATGTTGATGGCTTCTGGGAATAAAAATCAGTTATGATAACTCTCAAACATACATTTATTTATTTAATTTATAGTCCTCATTTTTCAAAAATGGATTACATAGTATAAATCAATGCAATCAACAGGATATATGATCTAATAAGCAAAGTAACAGGACAACAATCACAAATTAACAATGCAGAAAATGGTATTACATAAGTAGAAGACAATGTGATAGGAGTAGGATAATACAGCATAATAAAACATAAGTAGAAGACAATGGGATAGGAGCAGGATAATGCAGCAAAGAGAATGCCCACTATGAGTATGATAACTCTTGTTGCTAAACTGCAATTAAAAGCATGTTTTCACACCAAACTGTTGTTTTATAACTGCACTAATAATTTTAAATTGTAACCTGTTTTAATTTTTAATGGACTTGTGATTGTGATTGTTTTTATAGTTTTATTGTTGACATATGATGTTGTTAGCCGCCCTGAGCCTGCTTCAGCGGGGAGGGCGGGATATGAATATGAAAAATAAATAAATAAATAAATAAATAAATAAATAAATAAATAAATAAAATACAGGACTATGTTTGTGTGTTTATACCTATATATAAAAATATGAGTTAATCTGAGTTGTGTAAAATTTTAGGCCACCCAAAATGTGTTAAACTTTCATATTTTAGTTCTTGTTGCACAAACATAATCCTCTGGATAACAACCATAACTTTGAACTGTTTGACATAAAATGTTGGTCAGTAGGCTTTAATTTCAAATACCTTCTTGAAACCTTTTAAATTAAGTGGTGTTATAGTAGCTAGCATCTAGTACTCTGATCTAAGAGCAAATATTAATGGAACAATAGATGTTGGGTCAATTTTGTAGTGTTCCAATATATCTGAATATGTTCTGATAAAATTGAGTCCTAGCGATTTATCCCAATGTATTTTTGGCTGGTTGTTCTGAAAGCATTTCAACAGACCACTTCTATTTCTATTTTAAAGTCTAGTTGGAAAAGCAAAGCATTTTCTCAACATCTCCTGCAAATAATTTATTTCCTTTGCTGTAATGTCTACATCCCCTCTCTCTCTCTTATTGCAGAAAAGCAAATATATTCAATTTTCAATATGGTCAAATATGAGAAGAAGAAGAAGAAGAAGAAGAAGAAGAAGAAGAAGAAGAAGAAGAAGAAGAAGAAGAAGAAGAAGAAGAAGAAGAAGAAGAAGAAGAAGAAGATGATATTGGATTTATATCCCGCCCTCCACTCCGAAGAGTCTCAGAGCGGCTCACAATCTCCTTTACCTTCCTCCCCCACAACAGTCACCCTGTGAGGTGGGTGGGGCTGGAGAGGGCTCTCACAGCAGCTGCCCTTTCAAGGACAACCTCTGCCAGAGCTACGGCTGACCCAAGGCCATGCTAGTAGATGCAAGTGGAGGAGTGGGGAATCAAACCTGGTTCTCCCAGATAAGAGTCCGCACACTTAACCACTACACCAAACCAGCTGTGGATACTTAAATGCAGAGATTCAAGCCAAATGGTTGAAAAAATGAAAATGGTTGGAATATGGAAAGAAAAGTGTCCTGATTCTATCATTACTAAACAGTAACTAGCAGAACAGTGCTGTTTTATCATGTGGAAAAACTTTTTCACAGCAATAGAGCTAGATGAAATATGGAACATCAGCCACTCAAAGGAATAACATGAACAACCAGAAATAAAATAAACCAACCAAGATATAGGCCATAGAAATTAAGTTGCTTTTGAAAGTCCACTAATTCAGTGTGATATTGACAATATATCTACAACTCACCTCTGTACGGTAAGAACTGAAGGGGGAAAAAATCTTAAAACATATTAACAGCAAAGAAGACAAAGATAACCTGTGCTCAGAATGACTTCAAAGAAAGAACTTGCAGACTCATTGAAAATATCAGTGCAGACATTGAACCAATTGCTATCACTGAAACCAACCAGTTGATGTACAGTGTGGCAGATGTAATAACAAGAGAACTGGAAATAGACATTTAGATAAAGGCAGTGAAGGATTTTAAGGTGAAACCATAATGGCAAATGAGATTGGAGAAAAAAATCAACAAATGTTCTTCAAACTTAAGTACCTTAAAGAATTAAAAGAAAGGAAAAGAATGAAAGAAGAAAAGCAAACCTCTGGAAGAAATATCAGATATAAAAAATAGCCTAAGTTGCAGAAAAAAACCAAACAAAGAATTGTTGCAATACCTAAGAAGATCAAGAGGTACAACAGTAGGATCCAGCAATACAGACAAGACTTCCAATTCCAGACAAACCAAATCCCAGATTAAAAAAAAAAAAATCTACAAATCACTAGAGGAAGATAAAAAGAAGTAAAACCAGACAAAGAAAAGACAACAACTTCTGAAAAGAACTCTGGGAAGATGCCAAAGAATACAGTAAAACAGCCATCTGGATGTGGGAGGGGGGGAGAATGAAAGAACAGCAAATGGAGGATCCTAGAATAACTCTGGAAAGCCTCAAAAAGAATGGAAGAAAGTGAAAAACTGGCTATTAGCTTAAAAAGTTGACAGGTTTTCATCCACAACTGGTGCAAAAGCTTAATGATGTGCTCCATTCCAAAGCAGGAAAAAAGTGGATTACAAGTGGCAGGATATTCTAATTCTGAAGGACAAGAGAAAGGAGCAATGCCAAGCACCTTCCACCCTGTTACCTGTCCTCCAACATCTTTTAAACTACTGACAGGAATTGTAGCCAATTCCATTCAAGAATATCTATAGCTGAATTTTACCACATGAACAAAAAAGAATTTTCTAAAAACCGCAAGGCACTAAAGATCAATTACTGGTTGGTTAAATGGTGTACATAACTCGGGAAAGCAATGGCAAACCACCCCATTAAAAAGTCTGCCAAGAAAACGTTGTTATGTGACATAACCCCATGGGTCAAGAAAATGTGATGTGACGTCACCCCATAGTAAACGACTGCGTGCTTGCACAGGGGACTATCTTTTTAAAATGGTCTTACAAAATTGTAAAAGGTAGAAAACCAACCTTGATTGATTACAAAAAAGGATTTGATTCATTCTCTCATACATGGATCCTGAAAACACTAGAAATAAGCATCAGCAAAAATAATAATGATTTTCAAAAATGCCATGAGTTGTAATAATGATTTTCAAAAATGCTATAATTGTTGGAGGAATTGTAAAACTAAAGGCTCCCCATATCATATGTGGTGGGAATGTCCAACAGTGTCAAACTTTTGGAATAAATGGTAGAGCAAATAAAACTTATATTCGATTTAACCATTGCAGTAGATTTTAAGCTTCTTTTATTTGATATCTGGCCTGATAAATTTGTGAGTAAAGATCAAAAATCTTTAATCTCAACAATGTTGGCAATAGCTCGTATGCTGATTGCTAAAAATTGGAAACGCCCACATATTCCCACGATTGAAATATGGTATGATAAGTTATGGGACCAGTATGTAATAGGTAAGACAATGGATAACCTTTTTTTCTAAAATGATACTGATTTGGCCATAGATTATGATTTGCTTTGGGCCACAGTTTTGGAATTCTTTGGGAATATTTCCTTTTTGCCTAATAGAATGAATTGTAGGCTTTTTCTAAATTCTTAACACCTAGCATATTATGTATTGTTTTTGTATATTGTTTGTTATATGCATCCAATGATCTAAATTGGATTCTTGTATGTTAGATTGATATTTCTGTTATTTATTTTCCCTATGTTCCCCTTGTATTGGATCAGATTCAATAAAATAAAATCTCGCATTAAAAAAAAAGAAAAAGAGTAAAAAAAATCCATGAGTTAATGGGACACCAGGTTGATAATGAATGGAGAAGAAATTGGAACACTTAATATCAAATTAGGAATTTCCCAAAGAAATCATTGGATCTACTGCTGGATCTCGCAGCTCAGGTGGGGATTCTGTTGGTACAGGGCCTGATTCTTCCAGTTCCTCCAAGGAGGAGGAAGTGGCAACTGGCTGGCTCATGACAGAGACTCACTATCACGGCTTTGTCATTGTCCTAATACCACTCACAATCATTCTCAACAGCTACGCCAACTTTCAAAGACAATCCCAAAGTTTTCACACTTATTGTATATGGATGACTTGAAAATTCTTCATCAAACACAGTGAATATTCAGCAAAGATATAGCAATTAAGTTTAGCCTTCACAGGTCTGCAGCATTCATATTGAATATTGTAGATATAATAAAAGCTGAACGTGTTGGCTCGATCCTTAATTTTTATTGGAAGATGTGGCTACCACAGGTGTGGCCTTGCCCTCTGTCACCACTCCCCCTTGTCATTGGGTAGCCTCTCTGTGACCCACCTACTGCTGGCCCTATCGGGCCAGAACCCCAGCAGTCACCCTCTGAGGGAGACAGTTCTCTGCTGAGAGGTTCTCCTGGAGCCTTAATGATTACTACTGTCTCTCCTCAGTCCATCTCCACCCACCCCCAACAACACTGCCACTATTTTTCCACCTCCAACTAACACTCCCTGCCAAAGTTGCACTCACCCAGTACACAAACACACGCTGCCCCTACTGTTCAGGAAGTGAGGTATATATATATATAGTTAAATCTCTTCAATCTCTTCAATGGACAGAAAAGGAATGTTCCATCACAAGGGGGGGAGTTCAGAACCAGAGGAATAGACTCTCTATATTCTATACTCTCTATACTCAAGCCCCCTTTCCACCTGCAAATAGTCTTCACCCTTTCTATTTAAATTAGGTTACAGTGGGCTGTTTGCTTTAAGAGGCAGGACACCATTTGAAGGCTCCCTTTCTCTCTCCCCCACCGCATCTGCAAGTGGGAGAGGGTGAAACACAGGCTTCTAATGGCTGCCTATCTTCCTGCCTGGCTGGCTGTCTTCCTGTCATTTCTCTGTCTCTCTTTATTTTATTCCTTTCTCCCAAACTTTAACACAACTCTCACTTTATTCATTTTTCTCATTCCTTCTCTGTCTCTCTGTGGCTGTTTCTACACTTGGCAGAAGATCCTCTCTCAGTGCTTATTTTAAAGTGATCATCTGCATTGCATATCATCTTCACTTCTGTCTTGCTTTGAATTTTTTGATGTCCTATGCACTCAGTTTGTTGAATGGGCATTTAAAACAGTTTCATCCAGGAGTTGCCCCTCACTTTACAAGAATACTTTTGAGTTTTCCTGAACAGTTAGATCTAAGGTTGTAATTGTAGAACTTTCCTTCTGAATTTTCAAACTCCTCCCTAAAGCCCGTTCCCACATTTCATCATTGCCATGCAGGAGCACTAATTCAGAAAGTTGCTAGATGCACTGTTCAGAGGCACATTGGTGTGTGCTCTCCATGAGCAGGGCTTCCCTTGCAAGGAAAGCCCAGCTTGGAGGAGAACATGCCTCACCTGGCTGCTCTCAGCTTCAAGGTGAAAGCAGTCAGGTGGAGCATCAGCGCAGCTCCTTTGAGCCGGGCTTCCCTTGCAAGAAAGGTCTGACTCAGAGAAGAACACACCCTGCCTGGCTGCACTCACGTTCATGGTGAAAGCAGTTGGGCAGGGCATCAGCACAGCTTCTCAGAGGAGAATGACTCTGCAATGCATTCTCGGAGGTGCTCCACACCTCCAAGAATGCACTGCAGAGGCCTGGCTCAGCCCTCCATCCATGCTGCGTCGCCTGCTCTCTCTGCAGGTGGAAGTGCTGTGGCAGGGCAGGTGTGTGTGTGGGGGTCGTGGGACAGGCACTGGCCTGGAGTGCCCAAGGCCCTAGCGCTGGACCTGCCCACATCCTGGCAGGCAAAAGAGGCGGTGGTGATGTGCACTTCTCAGAGACTTCCTTTGCAAATGAACGCAGCCTTTGAGTGGCGGAGAGGTGCCCATCCGCACTCTTCATCTGCCTGGGTCCAGGGCAGATGAAGGAGGTGGTGTGCAACAATAATGTGTGCACCTTCATGAAGGGTGGAGATCCTTGCCTAGAGCAGCAGGACCCATGCCCGGGGCATGGGAGCAGGCAAGATTGGTGGCAGCCTGGTGTGCCACCTTGCCTATGGGGCACACTCTCTTTAGAACATAAGAACATAAGAGAAGCCATGTTGCATCAGGCCAACGGCCCATCAAGTCCAACACTCTGTTTCACACAGTGGCAAAAAATTTTATATACACACATACACTGTGGCTAATAGCCACTGATGGACCTGTGCTCCATATTTTTATCTAAACCCTTCTTGAAGGTGGCTATACTTGTGGCCGCCACCACCTCCTGTGGCAGTGAATTCCACATGTTAATCACCCTTTGGGTGAAGAAGTACTTCCTTTTATCCGTTTTAACCTGTCTGCTCAGCAATTTCATCGAATGCCCACGAGTTCTTGTATTGTGAGAAAGGGAGAGAAGTACTTCTTTCTCTACTTTCTCCATCCCATGCATTATCTTGTAAACCTCTATCATGTCACCCCGCAGTCGACGTTTCTCCAAGCTAAAGAGTCCCAAGCGTTTCAACCTTTCTTCATAGGGAAAGTGCTCCAGCCCTTTAATCATTCTAGTTGCCCTTCTCTGGACTTTCTCCAATGCTATAATATCCTTTTTGAGGTGCGACGACCAGAACTGCACACAGTACTCCAAATGAGACCACACCATCGATTTATACAGGGGCATTATGATACCGGCTGATTTGTTTTCAATTCCCTTCCTAATAATTCCCAGCATGGCATTGGCCTTTTTTATTGCAAACGCACACTGTCTTGACATTTTCAGTGAATTATCTACCATGACCCCAAGATCTCTCTCTTGGTCAGTCTCTGCCAGTTCACACCCCATCAACTTGTATTTGTAGCTGGGATTCTTGGCCCCAATGTGCATTACTTTGCACTTGGCCACATTGAACCGCATTTGCCACGTTGACGCCCACTCACCCAGCCTCAACAGATCCCTTTGGAGTTCCTCACAATCCTCTCTGGTTCTCACCACCCTGAACAATTTAGTGTCATCCGCAAACTTGGCCACTTCACTGCTCACTCCCAACTTTAAATCATTTATGAACAAGTTAAAGAGCATGGGACCCAGTACCGAGCCCTGCGGCACCCCACTGCTTTCCGTCCTCCACTGCAAAGGCTGCCCATTTATACTCACTCTCTGCTTCCTATTACTCAGCCAGTTTTTGATCCACAAGAGGACCTGTCCTTTTACTCCATGACTCTCAAGCTTTCTAAGGAGCCTTTGATGAGGAACTTTATTAAAAGCTTTGCCACTTGACTGAGAGCAGCTGGACGGCACATCGGCATCACTCTTCACGAAGCCTGGCTTCCCTTGCAACGGAAGCTGGCCTCAAAGGAGAATGCACTCTGCTCAGCTGCTCTCACTTTGAAAGTGAGAGCAGCCGAGCAGGGTGTGTTCTCCTCCAAGCTTGGCTGGCCTGCATGGATTCTCTCTCTTTATGCGAGAGCAGCCGAGCAGGGTGCCTTCTTCTCCTATGAGCTTGGCTTTCCTGCAAGGAGAAAGAGGTGGCATGTGGCAGCAATGTGAATACTGCCACGCAGGGGGCAGGGGTCTTTGCCTGGGGTGGCATCTCTCACTTGCTCCAGGTTGTTGGTGGCTCTGCCCACTTCTCCCCGCTCCTGGAATAAAAGCCCAGTTCGAACCAAACCCCAAGTAAAGCCCATTTGGGTGGTTGGGAGTGTGTATGTGACAGCAGCGCCTTGACTGTGGTTTCAAACCCCACCACCACCTCTGACCAGGCAATCTTGAGAGACAGCTAGTAGTAGTAGTAGACCTTTATTGGCATTGATATAAGAGTACAGTATACTTTAAAACCGACAGTAACACTATAAAATATAGTAAAACCTTAGAAAAACCAGCAAAAGTTATATGACATAAAATAGCTGTGGGCTATTCATGAGTAAAAGCCTCTCTGATTTGGATCGCAACCTGTAAAAAGCAAGCCACATGAGTGGTGACAAAGTTGTGTTTCCCGTGGAGTAAAAAGCGAACTTTAGCATTGATAGAGAGGCCTTGATGGTCAAAGAGCAGAGCATCTAAGTATCTTGCTCGTGGACTGCTATAGAAGGGCAGTCCAAAAGAACATGAGAGACCGTTTCGATTACTTCTTGGCTACAAGGACATCGTCTAAGATTGCGGGGGATTCTGTGGTATCTTCCGGAGAGGATGGCCAATGGTAGTGCATTAAATCTGGCCAGCATGAAAGCTCTTCTTTGGTGAGGATCAGTTAAAAAGAGGAAATAGAGAGTTAAAAACCCAGGAGTCAGGGATAAACCCAAATAGCTTGGGGAGCAGGTTTTCCGAGCTGCCTCAGTTAGACGTTGCAACTGGATATCTAGTAATCTGCGTTTGATAGATTGGAATACTGCAGGAGCAGAGGATAGATAAAATGCATCCAAGGAAATTCCTATGGATGTAATTTTCTTTTGGATCAGGGTCAACCATTTGGATGCTTGATGGTCCATCAGCATCAAAAAGGTGAAAGAGTTCTGATCAGAGTTAAATAAAAGGCGCAGCCAAAACTTAAAGGTCAAAAGCCAGGCGCGAGTTTCCAGCAACAACAGTCCAGTTTCCATGCAAATTGCAGCATAAGGAACACAGTTGGGTAATCCCAGTATTTTCCTCAAAAAAAGGGATTGTAGGCCTTCGGTGGTGTGATCAAAGGCGCTGATCCATATGGGAGCACCATATAAGAGTTGGGGGCTAGATTTTGCATTGAAAGCTCTTAGGGCCATGGGGACATATCGGTTCCCTTTCAGATTAAAAAAAACGGGCAATAGCCAAGGCACTAGTTCTTGCCACTGTTAGAGCGCACTTGCGATGGGTTGCCCAGCTCCCATTGTAGGAAAAATTAATCCCCAGATATTTGGTAGTTTTAACCTGTTCAATAGGGTTTCCCTAGACTGACCATAAATGTTGCTTCCAAGATCTAGAGAAGACCAAAATCTTTGTTTTCCCATAATTGAGGGACAACTCATTGTTATTGAGATAGGTCATAACTTGGCATAATTGACGCTTCAATCCAATTTGGGAACATAACAGTAAGATGGCATCATCCACATATAAAAGGATGGGAACATGACGATGAGCAATTTTAGGGGCATGCCCATCGATTGCATATAAAACAGGGGCAAGATCATTTAGAAAAAGATTAAAAAGTGCTGGGGCAAGGATACAGCCCTGTTTCACACCTTTGCAAATTGGAATTTCGGAAGTTAGATTTCCCTGAAGGTTATACTTAACTTGACAGGTGGTACATGTATACAATTTTTTGATCAAGGTAAGCAATCTGGGATCCATGTTCATCCTGGCCAATTTAACCCAAAGCAACTCTCTGGGTATTGAGTCAAACGCCGCCTTGAGGTCTAGAAAGGCAGCGAAGAGTTTGTTGCCAGATTTCCCACTGTATTTAGAAACTAGGTGAGATAAAACGACACAGTGGTCAAGGGTGGATTTACCATGGCGAAACCCTATTTGTTCTGGGCCTAGTATGTTGTTTGTTGTCAGCCAGCTTTCTAATTTCACTAGAAGGTGTTTGGCATAAAGCTTGCCGACAACTGATAGGAGGCTAATCGGCCGATAGTTCTCAGGTAATGAAGGATTGCCCTTTTTATGAATAGGGACAATGATTGCATTGGTCCATGTCCTGGGCATTATTCCAGTGTTATTTATTATAGTAAACAGGGCAGCCAGGGGTGGAGCCCACCATTCTGGGTGGAACTTCAATAGCTCTGGGATGACTGCGTCAGGGCCGGGGGCCTTTTTAGGCTTAAGTTGCGAAATCAGGGTAATGATGTCCTCGGGTGACACAGGTGGCCACTCAGGATGCTCATTGATGCCAGTTTTAAGGGAAATGGGGAAATTTGCCCCATCGTTTCCAAAAAGATTTAAAAAATATGAGTGCCAGGCTTGGGAAGAAATTGTTATTGTAGAATAAGGTTTCCCCTGCAGGTCCCCAGATATTAAAGCCCAAAATTTCCCACTGTCATTGGACCTAGAAGCTTCGATCAAGCACTCCCATTGGGCCCTAGCAAGCTGGAGCTTCTTGGCCCTGACCATGTCTAACAGCTTGTGTTTAACAATAAAATAATCTTTTGGTAAGGCAGACTTTTTTTGGCTCCTATAGTGATGGTAGATAGAGCGAAGTGTGGACTTCAGGCAAAGACATTCTCTGTTAAGCCAGGGATTGTATTAAGATTTGCCTTTAAAAACCGGAGGAGAGGGAGGGTTAAGCAGGGAAATAACATTAGAGACAAGGTTGTCATAGGAGGAGATAACTTCCGTGGGGTTCATAGAAGACATAAGGGAGAGGCGTAAATTCTCAAGTGCTTGCTCGTTGATTATTAGCTGGGTTCTGACAGCAAGGTTGCGTGACCAAATAAGTCTAGGGAGAGACCCAGCGGATGTGTCTGCCCTTACACAGGCTGGGTTAACATCAGGAGGTGATGGATTGTCAAATATAAAAACCAGGGGGAAATGGTCACTCTCAGAGCGATTGTCAATATAAAAATGCACTAAATAATCTTTGAAAGATGGGGGGATTAAAATATAATCTAAAACGCTGCAGCCTCTGATTGATGCAAAGGTGACTTCCCCCGGGAAATCCCTGTCAGAGGAGCCATTTAACACTAGTTTGTCAAATTGGATGCAATACTTAGCAAATAGAATGCCCGCCTGATTGATGCGAGCATCTTTAGAAATCCTGCCAGACCTAAAAAAGCAAGGGAGGGAACCATTGGGGTCTAAATTCAAAAGAGCCAAGAGGTCCCGGTCATCCTTACCAATTCTAGCATTGAAGTCTCCAAGCAAAATAATATCTGTCATAGGAAAGAGGTGCTCAAGTTGTTCGAGATATGTGGTCATACGATCCCAAAGGGAACATAGCGAAGCTTTGTCAAGGGAGGGGGGAAGGTAGACAATAACAACAATAAACACAAAGCTATGACAGGTAACGCGAAAAGCATGGGCAAGAGGGTTGCAAGCAGGTAGTTCCAGCACTTTAAATTTGGATTGCTGAGAGACTAGTAAAGACAAGCCTGCTTGGAAACGACCACGTGAGTTACTTTTAAACCCAGGTAAGGAGTATGCTAGAAAACCCTCAAGGCAAGGCAAAGAGTCTGTCCAGGTTTCCTGGAGGAAGATGATCTCAAATTGTTTGAGATAGGAACAAAAATCAAAGTCCTCTTTCTTACTACCCCAACCAGCTATATTCCAGGATAACAGTTTCACTGGTGAGGGCTGGGGCATTGATAGACATCAATCAGTTTCAATCAGCTGATCAAGTGAGTTGTTCAAATCAAAGTTGATGCAGCCATTGTTGAAAATGGAACCAGGAGGTGCTTCAGGAGGAGGGTGTATAGGATTGACCACACTGGGCTGCAAGGGGCTGGCCGTCCCAGGGTCCAGGAGAGGGTGAATCTCTGCTTCCACCTCGATCAGGCACTTAGGGGGTCCGGCTGAACTTTGGGTAAACTTGGGACATGTAGGCATAGTAGTAGAGACTTGCAGGAGGGGAGGAGTCAAACACATCTCATTCTTATTTTGGTAGGATAATAAGCAGGATTTCAATTCTTCTAACCTGGCTGTAATTCGTTGTTGCTCAGTAGTAGACAGATTTTTGTAAGCAACCAGGAGGTCACCCTCCAAGTCAGGCTGGCCCACAGGGTTCTCACCCAGGAGGCAAGGAGACTCAACAGGTTCCATCCAATTAATTAGGTCATTTGGCAAAGCCTTGTTTGATGGGGTGCTGTTTCCTTTGTTAGCAACAGCAACAGCAGGCTTAGAGGTGCTTTTGATGGTAGTTTCCTTTTGATAGAGTTGGAGGCCGAAGCGTGGGAGGCAGACGTGCAGCTCTACGGCTCTGCAATGATAAGTCTATGACAAGCCTCTTTTAACTTTATTTTTTTAACTCTGAGGATTTTACCTTTCTCATCTTAACTTTCTCAAATGGAAGCAGAGTTTTAGAGGAATGCAAACCTCCCTTGCTTAATTGGATAATTGGTTGGCGTCTTTATTGTCTTTGACTCTGGAAGGCTATCAAGTGGGAGCTTTGTTTACTTAGGAACTTATTATTATTATTCCCTCTCAGCTGCCCTCCAAGCTCCCCTTTTAATAACAGTGAATTTGAAGTCTTTTAAACGTGGGAGAGATTTAGAGCTGCCTCTTTTTCGTCTCCACATTTTTGTGTGCAGTGCTGCCGTTGAGGCTATACCCAGGGCCAAGGAACTTGGCAGAAAGACGTAGAAAGATGCCTAGTTACCATGGGGGTCTCCAAATGCCCAAGGGATACTGATGATTCACTCCCACTTCCCAAGCAATTAAAAATTGGAGACTCTTATTCCACCCAGGTTCCAACTCGCAACCGTTTTGAGGTCTTGGCTGATATTGACAATGTTAATGTTTATAATGATGACCTTAATGAACTGCCCTCACCAACAGAAAAGGCTGTTGGCTCCAACAGTCCAATTAATAGTGGTAATAGCGTCGATCAACCCAAGGACATGGTATGTTTTACAAGCCTTCCCAAGATTAATTCCGGAGTGACTGACAATACCAAAGACCCTAATTGCTTGTTAGCCGACTTTTGCCCCCTTGTAGCAAGAACTTTGGAGCTTTTGTGGAACAATTTAGCCTCTCTGCATACCAAGTTGGACCATCTAACTTTCCTGCACAAGAACCAAGGGATAAATGCAGATGGGGAGAGGTCCAGTGTGCTGGCGTCCTCCCTCCAGCCCCACTTCCCCCAGAAAACTGCTGCCTGCTCCGCCTTCAATCCAAGGCTACATTCTGCGTGGCACTTGATACTACAGCCACGCAAAATATGCCTAACAATTTGCAGCCTCAGGGGCCAGACCCCATTTTGGAACTCCAAATTTCTGGTGTCAAGGCATCTTAAGTCACTTTTAGCAATCAAGCAGGTTGATCTGGAATCAGTAGAGCTGTTGAACAATACCAACCAGGCATTAAAGGTCCTGCTAACTTTCAGCAGCACAAAAATTCCACAGCTTCTTCTAATTAGGAAATCTTCCCTTTGTTCCAATGGTGTCTTCCAGAACATCTCAGTTGTTCCACTTTTTCCATCAGTGTCCACAGCCACTCGGTTTGGGCAAAAGGAGAGACAGCTAAATTGAACCTCCAGCCTCTGGGAGGGGCGACGGCCTGCAGGCTTTCTTCCTTCTTTTGCAAATGTAGATGTAAAACTCCGCAAAAGGTGAGGAGAAATTTTTAAATGTGGAAGAATTTTGAATGATGCAAGTTTATAGCAGGCAGATTCAGTGATCACTAGAATCTGCCTGCTATAAGATCTGGAGCAAAGCTGATTGGAGAAAGGGCCTTTGTCTTTTTCTTTCATTCTGTCTATCTTCCTTCTTATTTTTCTTTCTCTCACTCCTCCCCCCCTCTTTTAACAACCTCCCTTCTGTTCTTTCTCTCATTCTTTCTCTGTACCTCTGTCTTTCTGTCTTTTTATTTCATTCTGGCTGCGATCACACATTAAATAATGCACTTTCAATTAGGGTTGCCATGTCCAATCCAGAAAATATCTGGGGACTATGGGTGTGGAGCCAGGGGCAAGGTTGTGAGAAGCATAACTGAACTCCAAAGGGAGTTCTGGCCATGACATTTAAAAGGACTGCACACCTTTTAAATGCTTTCCCTCCATTGGAAATAATGAAGGATAAGGGCACCTTCTTTTTGGGCTCATAGAATTGGATCCCCTTTTTGACACTTGGAGGGTGTTTTGAGGATAGGGACTGGATGCTGAGCTGCAACTTTGATGCCTCTACCTCAAAAAACAACTCCCCTAGAGCCCCAGATACCCATGGATCAATTCTCTATCGAACCCTATGGTAATCAGTCTCCATAGGGAATAATGGAGTGCCCAGTAGGGATGTGAAAAAAAAATTCAGAATTACGTGGATTTGGAAGTATACGGGGGGGGGGGGGAATTCAGAATCCCGCATATTTCTGACTTCTGTAGTCAGAATAGCCGCATATACGGTAGATGCGCAGCTATTTCCGAATATATGGCCCCATTATACCCTATGGGCCATTGAAATCAAAGGCAAATAGGGTATATTTGAAGCCGCCTGGAGGGGAGGGGGTTTGAGGGAGAGCCCCCAAATTTGCAGGGGACCTGCAGGTGACTCTCCCCTACAAACCCCCCAAGTCCCAAAAAGATTGGGCCAGGGGATCCCATTTCAGGGGCACCCAAAGAGGGTGCCCTTATTCCACCTTTATACCCTAAGGGCCATTGAAATCAATGGCAACTTAGGGCATAATTAGAGGCTACTGGGGGGCAGAGGGTTTGAGGGAGAGCCCCAAAAACTGCAGGGAACCCACAGGGGACTCTCCCCTACAAAACCCCCAAGTCCCAAAAAGATTGGGCCAGGGGGTCCCTGTCTTTGGTCTCCCCAAAAGGCCTACTGCCAACAATGATGGGGAAAGCCCAATTAGCCACTTCCTCCACTATAATTGCTGTGGGGAAAGTGGCTCTGGCCAGAGGGGGGGTTTGAGGGAGAGGCCCCAAAACTGCAGGGCAGCTTCAGGGGACTTCCAAGCATGAAACCCCCCTGGCCCAATAAGACTGCACCCATCTGTGGGCACCCCAAAAGGAACACTGCTCCCAATGGTGAGAAAAAACCAATTAGAGCCACTTCCTCACTGTAATTGTCGTGGGAAAAGTGGCTCTGGGGAGCAGGAGGTTTTGAGGAGAGCTCCCCAAACTGCTGTGCAGTTTCAGGGCACTGCCCCACACAAAACCCACAAGGCCAAAAAAAATTGGACCAGGGGGTCCAATTCCTGGGGCACCCAAAGCCAATACCAGGGGCACCCAAAGCCAATACCAGATAATCTCTATAAGACCCAAATTTACTACATCCCTCGATCTACTCTATGAAACCTGCAGGCCTGGAACCAATATAAACCCAGTTGCCAACATCACTGCTACACAAAACACAATCTGCTCAAGGTCTGCTCTGTAGACCTGGCTGCAGCAAACCCAGATGCCAGCTTTCCAGCCCTGCCTCAAACAACACAGGGAGAGCTGGCCAAGAACAACAAGCCTGCTGGTTCTGGGTCTCTCATCCAGGTGCCAACTTCCCTGCCACAGAACACACAATCTATAGATGCCAGCTCTCCAGCCCTGCCCCAAACAACATGGGGAGAGCTGGCCAAGCACAACAAGCCTGCTGGTTCTGGGTCTCTCACCCAGGTGCCAGCTTCCCCCTCAAAAAAACCAGAACTAGGAAAAGGGACAACAGGAGAAGGCCATGAAACTCAACTGTTAAAAAGTGGCCTTTTAAACAATGAAAATTAGGCCAAACAGCACCTCCCCCAAGAACCAGAACCAGAAGAGAAAAGGAACAGCAGCAGCACAACACAGCAGCAACAAATCAAACACAGAATCCTTTTAAAACAGTAAAAAAAACCTTAACTTTTAACAATACAGGAACTTTACCAACCCTTCCCCCCAAAAAAACCCCCTTTACCCTAACCCCAAGAAATGCAAGCCACCCAAATCAGAAAAAGTAAAAAGACACTGCACTTTTAAAAGTCCTCTCACTAAAGTAAGCTATGGGCAAATTGGCAAAAAAAAAAAAAAAACCCACCCCAGCAGAACCCCCTAACCCCAAATAAGCTAGTACCCACCACCCAAATCTGGACAAGTAAAGGGACTCTGAGTCTTAAAAAGTCCTTTTACCAACTAAAATAAAAACAACCCCCCCCCCCAAGACTGTCTTACCTTGTCTTCTCTTACTCCAAACAAGTCTGGTAAGCATGAGCACTAGCAGCAGCTGCCTGAGGCCAAGGAGCCAGCAAAGCACAATCTCTCTCACACAGAGACAAAGGAACAACATTGTTGCTGATGGCTGGAGGATCAGCTACACAAAAGCCCTTCAAAGCATGCATTTGCAATTCATTTTACAAATGCATTCTTTGGATTGGCTGCTGGGGCTCCTCTTCCCCCTCCCCCGCTTCCCGATCCCAGGGAGGCTATGGGAGAGGCAGGAAAAGGCTACCAAAGGCAGGAAAGGAGAGGCAAGCAGCTCCCCTGAGGCTGCAGAAGAGCCAGTTTGGTGTAGTGGTTAAGTGTGCGGACTCTTATCTGGGAGAACCGGGTTTGATTCTCCACTCCTCCACTTGCACCTGCTGAGATGGCCTTGGGTCTTATTCTGATACATGATGAAGTGAATATGTGAAACAGCTAATTAAGCTAGCAGCCCCATTGTCAGAACAACTGGAGACCATGTTTAGTGGATCGTGGTGGATACCACTGGATTATTTAGAAAGGAGAAAGTCTCTATATGAAACATTAATCACAAAATGGATCCACAAATCACTTAGTGGAAGAGGAACATTTACTGGCACATGGGAGCTGTGGGAGTTACTTTCAAGTCAAAAAAGTTTGAGAACAAATGATTTGGACATTTTTATGCCATTGGAGTGTACATATGTAGGAATTATACTGGAGAATTTGTATTTATTATTTATAGAAGAAGCGATGACATATATAAGAATTATAAACATTTATTTTCAATAATTCATTGATCATAGTAATTTGGTCACACTTTTGTTGATTTGTGTTCCAGATATGGTGCTACAACTCCCCTCCCCCCCCAGGACAGCTATCAAGACACAAATTATGAGTATCAGTGCATGTATGAAATGATGGTATAGGGAGGTGGGAGGAATCAAGGAAGGGTTTGTTAGGCACTGGGATGCTTTTTGGAATAAGAAGGACCTGTACAAGAGAAATGACTTTCACTTGTCCAGAGAAGGAACCAGGCTACTGGCAGTTAAAATCAAAAAAAGCTGGCTGAGCAGTTTTTAAAAGAAATCTTGGGGGGGAACCAACAGGAGATAAAAACGTCTCTGGTTCAGGATGGCTCATCTCAAAAAGATGAAGGGGTAGCTGATACTGTTCTACAGGGAAATTGATTAGGGCTGGCCACTGAGAGGCTGACAAACAATATTGACTGCCTGGCAAGATCTAGAAGCTACAGCAGGAAGGTGACAGGCCTAACATGTCTGGGAAATTATAGATTTTTATATACAAATGCTAGATGTGTCTGAGGGAAAATGAGGGACATGGAATACTTTGTGTTAGAGGACAACAGACATTGTGGGCATTTCAAAAACATGGTGGGATGAGGAAAATCAGTGGGATGCAATGATTCCTGGATATAACTTATATTGGAAGGATAGGGAGGAGAAGGATCAGAGGTGGAGTGGCTCTGTATGTCAGAGGGGGTATACAGTCCAATAAGACTGAGAATGTAATTAAGAGAAATAGATTTGTTTACAGAAATGGTATTGGTGGAAATTATCTTTAACTCTGGGAGTTTATCATCTGTCAGATAGCATACATCAGATAATAAATGCCCGTCAGATAACAAATGCCAGATAGGGAAGTTTAACTCTGGGAGTTTATCGCCCACTAGATAAAAGGTTAGAGTATGATTTTAAAATAGCAAAAGAATTAATGAAAGCAGCTAGATGAAATAACTGTGCCTTAATAGGTGATTTTAACTACCCACACAATGATTGGGTCATATGTTGAAATCAGGAGAAAAATATTGTGTTTCTAGATACTTTCAATGACTCTGCCATGTTACATTTTTTTTAACAAACATGACTCTGCCAACTTACATTTCTTTGTGGGCGTGAACATGTGGACAAAGGAGACCCGATAGGTATTTGTTTACCTTGACTTCCAGAAAGCTTTTGATAAAGTTCCTCATCAAAGGCTCCTTAGTAAGCTCGAGAGTCATGGAGTAAAAGGACAGGTCCTCTTGTGGATCAAAAACTGGCTAATTAATAGGAAGCAGAGAGTGAGTATAAATGGGCAGTATTCACGATGGAGGACGGTAAGCAGTGAAGTGCCGCAGGGCTCAGTACTGGTTCCCATGTGCTTTAACTTGTTCATAAATGATTTGGAGTTGAGAGTAAGCAGTGAAGTGGCCAAGTTTGCAGATGACACTAAATTGTTCAGGGTGGTGAGAACCAGAGAAGATTGTGAGGAACTCCAAAGGGATCTGTTGAGGCTGGGTGACTGGATGTCAACGTGGCAGATGAGGTTCAATGTGGCCAAGTGCAAAGTAATGCACATTGGGGCCAAGAATCCCAGCTACAAATACAAGTTGATGGGGTGTGAACTGGCAGAGACTGACCAAGAGAGAGATCTTGGGGTCGTGGTAAATAACTCACTGAAAATGTCAAGACAGTGTGCGATTGCAATAAAAAAGGCCAATGCCATGCTGGGAATTATTAGGAAAGGAATTGAAAACAAATCAGCCAGTATCATAATGCCCCTGTATAAATCGATGGTGTGGTCTCATTTGGAATACTGTGTGCAATTCTGGTCACTGCACCTCAAAAAGGATATTATAGCATTGGAAAAAGGGCAGAAAAGGGCAACTAGAATGATTAAAGATTTGGAACACTTTCCCTATGAAGAAAGGTTAAAACGCTTGGGGTCTTTAGCTTGGAGAAATGTCGACTGCGGGGTGACATGATAGAGGTTTACAAGATAATGCATGGGATGGAGAAGGTAGAGAAAGAAGTCCTTTTCTCCCTTTCTCACAATACAAGAATTCGTGGGCATTCGATGAAATTGCTGAGCAGTCGGGTTGGAACAGATAAAAGGAGGTACTTCTTCACCCAAAGGGTGATTAACATGTGGAATTCACTGCCACAGGAGGTGGTGGTGGCTACAAGCATAGCCAGCTTCAAGAGGGGGTTAGATAAAAATATGGAGCAGAGGTCCATCAGTGGCTATTAGCCACAGTGTGTGTGTTTGTGTGTGTATATATATATAAAATTTTGGCCACTGTGTGACACAGAGTGTTGGACTGGATGGGCCATTGGCCTGATCCAACATGGCTTCTCTTACATTCTTATGAACAAATGGTCACAGAACATATCAGGGGAAAGGTGATCCTGGAGTTGGTCCTTAAGTAATGCCCAAGACCTGGAGAGAGATGTAAACACAATAGCACCAGTCAGGAACAGTGCCCATAATGTTAAGTTCAACATTTATGTAAATAGGAAGTTGCTCAAAAAATCCAACACAACCACATTTAACTTTAGAAGGGATAATTTCTCTCAAATGAAGGGGCTTGTAAAGAAGAAACTGAAAGGAAATGTAAGGAGGGTCCCCTTGGGAAGCTTGGTGACTATTTACAATCCTAGAAGTTCAGATGAAATGTATACTTCAGATTAGGAAAGGTACAAATAGGTTTTTAAAAAGGCATTTTAAAATATATGATTTTAAAATATATTATCAAATATTCAATATTTAATATATAAAATATTTAATATATAAATATATATAAAGGCCTGCATGGCAACAAACAAAGTAATAAAGCAGTAAAAGGTAAGAAGGATTCCTTTAAGTGGTGGAGGACTAGTTTTAGCGAGGTAAATAAAAGGGAGCAAAGGCAGTGGCAAATAAAATACAAGTCAGTGATCAGACAGGCAGAAAAAGGGACTATGAAGAACATATTGCAAAAAAAAAAGACCAACAATAAACATTAGTGGCAGAACACACAGCCAGGGAGGCAGTGGGGCCTTTGGATGATAAAAGGATCACTAAAGGATGATAGGAAAATGGCAAAGAAGCTGCATGCATTTTTTTTTTTTTTGCCTCTGTGTTAACTGTGAAAGATTGGCAGCGCTTGCCCATTCTAGAACTGCCAATTTTGGGAGGAGTGTTGAAAGGCTTTAGTCAGAGGTGATAAGAGAGGAGGTCCTATGACTAATGGACAAATTAAAAACTGACAAATCATAAGACTCAGATCTGCAACTTCTGAAAGAACTCAAATCTACAAATCCTGAAAAAACTCATATTGGACTTGAGGATCTCCTGGGAAAAATAATTCAATCCATCAATAAAATCTGGCTGCATTCCTGAGGACTGGAAGGTAGTTAATGTAACCCCTATCTTTAAAGAAATGGTCCAGAGGAGTGTCAGTCAGTCTAACTTCAATACCAGGTGAGTTGATGGAATTCATTACTAAAGATGAAATTAATGAACAAATGCTACTGAGGATGAATAAGCTTGGATTCTGTAAGGGAAGATCTTCTCTCACTAACCTTTTAGAGTTCTTTGAAGGGGACATGAGGACAAAGATGAACCAATAGATGTTTACCTAGACTTCCAGAAAGCTTTTCATAAAGTTCCTCATCAAAGGCTCCTAAGTAAACTCACTAGCCTGTGAGGAAAAAGCCCCCTACTTTTCATACATATGGACATCGTGATCACCAGTATGGTTGCCAGGGTGCCTGGAGATTTGACTCTCACACATCTGCTCTAAGAAGTGGACTTTGCCCACAGTTTCTAAGGCTTATGTGGATACTATAAGCCTCAGCTTTGCAGCAGCATTCTACATCTGGATGGGTGTTAGCCAGAACTCTGTTCCTTGCGTGCCCAGTCTTGGCCGCTGCAGTAAGGGAAGCCAGGCCACCATGTCTCCAGCCTGATTCCATGAACCAAAGGCTTAACACCACCAGAATCCATCTTGCTTTCCTGATCCAAGCATACCCTGCCAGGCTGGACTCCATTCTTTCTTAGTGGGAAGATCACGTACACACCCTGTGTCACCCTTGGCCTGCAAGCAACCCATCTGCCCAATGAATGGATTAACAGCTCAACTAATGTTCCTGATTGTCTGGCAAAGCCCTAGACAAAGGCCCCTGCCCAGAAGATGATGAGAAAAGAGGAAGAACATCTCCTGTCATAAACAAGTCTTTTGTCCAAACCGGGTGATACCTAGGCCAGTATTTGATTCCCTATTGTCACCTTTTCAGATAAGTCCATCTAATCTTAAGTGTTCCCCACCTAGTAATCACTTCTATTCATTTTCCCAGCTCTCATTTCGGAGCCATCCCATGGCCTGTTCTAATCAGGAAAATTCTTTCAGGTACCCAGGATCCAGGCAAGCTCATTGGTCAAAGCAGGTACCCAATGAGGCACCACCAGGGAACTTGCTATTGGCTCTGTAATGGTCCGGCCCTCCTGGTCATCACAGAGCCTCCCCTCTTTCCTCCCTCCTCCCTCCCAGCCCCTGAAGGGTCTAAGGGAGTCTATTTAACCTCTGACCCAACTCCACTCATGTGTGCATCTAACAGTATCCCAGTTCCGCTGTCTAGATCCATCCCCAATTCTGGCCACAGTTTTGGGTCCATTTCCCCTGTCCTCTTATGTCGCCATTGGAACCTTCCTGGAAGACTACGATGGTAAATATCGCCCTGTCTGTCTACCCATATATGTTCCCTTATCAATCTATCTGTATTTCCTTAGACCTGTGTGAATGTGTGATGTTTTGTATTTTTATCTTGTATGAAAGAACTATTTTTCACAATAAATTACAATTGGTTTTATTAAATTAGAGTCCTTTTCATTGAGCATTTACTCTCTGGATGGTTGAGCCTGGTATATATTGGTAAAAAGATTCCTATTAAGCCAGGTGTCCACCTAACTAATTCCCCAACCTCGTTTTGAGGGCATTTGGCTTAACAAGCCACCCTGAGCCCATACTGGGAGGATGGGATATAAATAAAATAAAAATAAAAAATAGTCATGGGATAAGGTGAGAAGTCCTCGTGTGGATTAAAAACTGGTCAATTAATAGGAAACGAAGAGTGAGTATAAATGGGCGGTTATCACAGTGGAGGGTGGTAAGCAGTGGGGTTCCACAGGGCTCAGTGCTGGGACTGGTGTCTGTTAACTTGTTCATTAATGATCTGGAGTTGATAGTAAGCAGTGAAGTGGCTAAGTTTGCAAATGACAATAAATTGTTCAGGGTGGTGAGAACCAGGGAGGACTGTGAGGCTCTCCAGAGGGATCTGTTGAGGCTAGGTGAGTGGGTATCAATGAGGCAACTGAACTTCAATGTGGACAAGTGCAAAGTGCTTCATATTGGAGCCAAAAATCGTAACTGGTGGAGCCTGACCATGAGAGAGATCTTGGAGTCATGGTAGATAATGAAAATGTTGATCCAGTATGTGACAGCAATATAAAAAGGCAAATACCATGCTGGGGTTATTAGGAAGGGAATTTAAAATAAATCAGCCAGTATAATGATGCCCCTGTATAATAATGCCCCTGTGCGGCCTCATTTGGAATACTGTGAACAGTACTGGTCACTTCACCTCGAAGAAAATATTTTAGCACTGGGAAAAGTGTAGGAAAGTTCTACTAATATGATTAAAGGAAGGGAACTCTTTCCCTATGAAGAAAGGTTAAAGATGTTAGGGCTCTTTAGCTTGGAGAAATAATGACTGAGGGGTGACATGATAGGAAAAAGGAAAGGTCCCCTGTGGAAGCACCAGTCATTTCTGACTTTGGGGTGACGTTGCTTTCACAACATTTTCACGGCAGACTTTTTACAGGGTGGTTTGCCATTGCTTTCCCAGGTCATCTACACTTTCACCCCAGCAAGCTGGGTACTCATTTTACCGACCTCGGAAGGATGGAAGGCTGAGTCAACCTCTAGCTGGCTATCTGAAAACCCAGCTTCCACTGGGGATCGAACTCAGGTCATGAGCAGAGTTTAGGACTGCAGTACTGCAGCTTTAACACTCTGTGCCATGGGGCTCTTCACGGGGACATGATAGAGGCAGGTTCAAACAGCTTCAAGAAGGGATTACATAAACATATGAGCCAGAAGTCCATTAGTGGCTATTAGCTGTAAGATAGAGATGGAACACTGTCTAGGGCAGTGATGCTCTTTATTCTTGGTACTTTGAGGGCAATAATAGAAGGACTTCTGGAGTCTGTCCTCACTGGTGGACCTCCTGATGGCACCTAGTTTTTGGTTACTGTGTGACACAGAGTGTTGCACTAGATGGTCCATTCGCCTCATCCAACATGGCTTCTCTTATGTTCTTATGAAAATCCAGCATTCAGGTTCCTGGTATCTAAGGGAGCTCATCACCCTATGCTACTTATAGAAGTGAATTGTTTTAGTATAATAGATAGTCCAATGCTAATTATTTCTGTCGCAACAAATAGGACAGAAACTTCCACATTCTTCTGTTTAGTATAGGCTATTGTAGATAAGCTCCAATACATGTTGGAGGCACTTGAGGTATCTCATCATGGCAGCATTCCAGCAGTGAGTGTGACAGACCAGTGGTAGAGCATATGGGTCATATGAAGAATATCCCATGTTCAGTCTCTGTTCTCTAGCACCTGTAGTTATAAGGAAATCGGAGTGGAAATGAGATAAAAACTTGGAGTGCTGCTACCAGTCAAAATGGGCTATAATGAGGTAGATGCACAATGACCTGACTCAGTAAAATGTAGCTTCATATGTTCTCATGACATGATTGAACCATACACAACTCTTCCACATCTGCCTAAATGCTGAGTCACTGCTCAATGACAGTTGCTGTTTACTGCTTCCCACTCAATTCAGATGTTAGAAACTGTAACACAAGGGGAAAGAACCAACAACAACCTAACGTAATTGCCTAATGTAAGGGTGATATATGACAGTTCAGAGTAAGTAGTAAGGCAGGATTCTAGCTATTAGAATAACAGATTACTTACAGGGTAGGTTGATAGATTCTGCCTTGGTAACTCATTCAAGCTTTGATGTGCATTTGTGTGGCTAAGTAGCGCAGACATGACAGGTTAAAACATGTGGAGAGGGAGAAAAGAGGCACAATAAATTTCAAAACTGTCTAATTTATGCAAAAGCTGCATTTTGCAGCATAAATTGGATATACAAAGAGAAACAGACAAGTGGTTGCTTTGTATTCGTGAACTGGAGTGCTCATTTAACTCAGTTAAAACATATGGTGTAGCAAAGAGAAACAGAATAGGCACAACATAAGACAGCATGCCAATGAAAGAAAATGTACAGACAAAGAATACTTTGCTTGCCTAGCTGCCTTTTGGAATATCTTCAAACGGTAAAATGACAACAGGAGATGTCTGTAGATATACCATTCTCAATTATGGTTTTAAATGGAACAAAAATAAAGCCCCAACCATCATTTCTCAGAGTCTGATACAAAGTTGCATTTCACCCCACCCATACTCCCATTACATACACACAAGGTCATGAATGAAAAAGGTCTGTTGAATTTTGCAACAGAAGTTAACAATAGCATTGACCCACCAAAGCATTTCCTTCCACTGAAGCTCAGAATGCTCTCCCGATATTGATCCCAGGACATTTTGGGATGCAACAAGAGGGAGGATGTGACAAAGTTGTATTCTGTAGGTGGAAATCCTTCCATAAGTGGAAAGGCTTTGATGAATCAAAGCCATGATCATGATAATTTACCCATTCCCTTTAGCCCATGCTTGGACCCTGGTAAAAGAATTCGGCACCTTCCAGCCGAGCGGTCCATCGACCGCTGAGGCTGGGTGCCGCCCATTGCCTCCCCACGCGGATGCGAGGCAATGGGTTAGTCCTATAGGGGAGGGGGCGAGGAGCGGCCTTAAGAGGCCGTTCCCACCCCCTCGCACACAGTGCGAAATTCCACTCTCAGTCCGAGCAGCACCTACTGGTTGGCTGCTGGCTTCCTGAGAGTGGAGCATGGATTGTCGAGGCTTCTTTGCTGCGTAGACGGCTCCGATGGCTGCCCAGGCATCTTCTAGTGATGTGGGCAGCGTTTAGCTGTGGCTTGAGAAGCCCCTTCGGCGCGGCTTCGGCGGTGGCGCGCGGCCCTGCGAGTCTTTTCTCGCCGGCGCGTTTCTCCTCCCCTCCTCCCCCTCAGGTGTTTTCAGGCCTGATTCAGGCCGAGTCGGAGGCGTGGGTTGGTGGGCCTTTTACAGGGGGCGCAGGTAGCGAGTCGCTCCAGGAGCTCAGTGGCGGTGCGTTGGGGAGGCGGCGTTGGGCCTTTGCAGGCCTTCCCCCCCTTCCTTGTTGGCCTTATTTGATACACTCACCCCCCCACTTCTTGTTTGTTTGGCTTCTTTCGGCAATACAGTGGGTTGCAGGCCGGCGGGCCTTGTTTTGTGGGGTAGTGTGTGCTTGGCATAGGCCCCTACTGGGTCATTAGTGGGTGGTGTGCCCTTAGAATAGGGACTTGGACCACCTCCCTCCCCCATTCATACCTGCCTATTGCCCTGCGGGGGCTGGTTGTTATAAAAAAAATTATATATATATATATATATATATATATATATATATATTATATATATATATATATATATATATATATATATATATATATATATATATATATATATATATATATATATATATATCTCGGCTTGGCTTCGCGAACGAAGATTTAAGAAGGGTGCAATAGTCCACGTTTGCTGCAGGCTCGCTGGTGGCTGACAAGACCAATGTGGGACAGGCAGGTCCGGCCACAGCGGCTGCAGGGAAAAGTCTGATTTAGGGTTGGTCCTGTAGCAGTGCGATTCTTCCTCAATCTCCTTTTGTCCTCAAGACCAGCTATGCGTGTGTTCTCAAAGGAAGAGACAGCCTGGTGGATGGTGTGCCTCCATGCTTTGCGATCTGAGGCTAGGTCAGACCACTGGTGATGGTTGATGTGACAGGTGCTAAGGGATTTCTTCAAGGAGTCCTTGTACCTCTTCTTTGGTGCCCCTCTATTTCGATGGCCGGTGGAGAGTTCGCCATACAGGGCAATCTTGGGAAGGCGGTGGTTTTCCATCCTAGAAATATGCCCTGCCCAGCGCAGCTGCGTCTTCAACAGCAGTGCCTCGATGCTGGTAACCTCTGCCCGCTTGAGGACTTCAGTGTTGGTCACAAAGTCACTCCAGTGGATGTTGAGGATGGTGCGAAGGCAGCGCTGATGAAAGCGCTCAAGGAGTCGCAGGTGATGACGGTATAAAACCCACGATTCGGAGCCATAGATGAGGGTTGTCATCACAACCGCTTTGTAAACATTGATCTTTGTGCCTTTTTTCAGATGCTTGTTGCTCCACACTCTTTTGTGCAGTCGGCCAAATGCACGGTTTGCCTTTGCCAGCCTGTTGTCAATCTCCTTGTCGATCTTGGCATCTGAGGAGATGATGCACCCCAGGTAGCTGAACTGCTGGACTGTCTTCAGAACTGATTCACCCACAGTGATGCAGGGAGGGTGATAATCTTCCTGGGGTGCAGGCTGGTGGAGAACTTCTGTCTTCTTCAGACTAACTTCTAGGCCGAATAGCTTGGCAGCCTCTGCAAAGCAGGACGTCATATGCTGCAGAGCTGATACCGAGTGGGAGACGAGTGCAGCATCATCAGCAAACAGTAGCTCTCGGATGAGTTTTTCCATTGTCTTGGAGTGTGCCTTTAGTCGCCTCAGGTTGAATAGGCTGCCATCGGTGCGATAGCGGATGTAGACACCATCGTCCTCATCTAGATCTACTGCGGCTCTTTGAAGCATCATGCTAAAGAAGATCGTAAAGATATATATATATATATATATATATATATATATATATATATATATATATATATATATATATATAAAGGAGATTGAGGAAGAATCGTACTGCTACAGCACCAACCCCAAATCGGACTTTTCCCTGCAGCCACTGTGGCCGGATCTGCCTGTCCCGCATTGGTCTTGTCAGCCACCAGCAAGCCTGCAGCAGACGTGGACTACTGCACCCTTCTTAAATCTTCGTTCGCGAAATCAAGCCCATATATATATATGAGGCCCAGACCAGGCAAGCCATTATGGATCAATTGGCTGCCTTGGAGGAGGCGAGAGATTTATCCGGCCCTTCTAGGAGGGCCACCGGCCTTTTAGGGTCTGGTAGGGCGACTACTATTTCCTTTCAAAAGGAGGTGCTGGCTCGTCTTTCTGTGTTGCTGGAGGCTGAAGGAACCAGTGGCGTGGAGAAGGGAGGTGTGCCGCAAGATGATGAGCAGGGGGAAGAGCCCGAAGCGGTTGTGGTTGCGCCGTCGGTTGGCGATGGTAAGTTACCCGCACTACAGCAGGGGGTGGCATGGCCATGGGGCCCTGGGGTGCCCAATGTAGCATCGGGTTCCAGGCCTGTAGGAGGAGCTCAAGCGATAGGTGCTAATTATTTAGGTGCAGTTCCAATTATGGGGCGGCAGGCAGCCCTTGGTTTCCTGCCGCAGTCAAGTTCTGCCGCTTCGTCTTCTGCATCGGAGAGTGTTTGGTCTCCTTGGGGTTTAGTCCCAGGGAACACTGGAGCTGAAGGCGGCCCAGGGATTGGTGGTCCGGGATCGGCAACGGGTGTGTTACCTTGGGGATGGCAGCAAGCCCCGGCCATGGCATTACCGTGGACTGGGCAACAGGGTGCAGTCTGGGGGTTCCCTTCGCATCCTCCGGTTCCTTACAGCTCATTGGAGTTTCATGCCTTGCCTTTCGGGGACCCTGCCATGCCCTTGGGCGACCATCTTACAGCTGCTACTAGGGAGAAAATCCTTAAAGGCGAATACGTAGATGTATTTAGCCTTCTCTATAGGGAATTGGAGAAGAAATCTAAGGACGAGCTTGATGAGAAAGATGAAGAGAAGCTCAAGCGTCGAAAGGTAGATAGGACATGGGCAAAGTGGCTGCCCGGTTTCCTCATTTATGTGGGCGTTATCGCTAGGGCCCAGCCATGGAGAGCAGCACCGTTGTTCCAGTACTGCGACATTATATACCGTGCATATAATGACTTCGCTGGTGGGGCATGGCTCCAGTATGATGAACAGTTCCGTATGCGGGCGGCTGTTAATCCTTGTCTTCAGTGGAATCAGATAAACCAGCAGCTGTGGCTGCAGCTTATGGCGCCCGCAAAACCAAATGCTGGTGAGCGATCTGATAGCGGCCATCTGGTCCAAAAGACATCGACATCAACTAGATTGGACTAAGACAGCGCTAATAGTTTTAAAATTGATAAGTAAATTATGGTTTTATATGTTTTATTGAATTGATTGTTTTTATGATGTTGTAAGCCGCCCTGAGTCCGCTTGCAGAGAGGGCGGGATATAAATGTAAAGTAATAAATAAATAAATAATAATAATAAAGAAACTTTTACGGGCACCCGCGCAGCCGCGGGGCAGTCGGTTCAGCCACGGCTGCTTTGCTGGGAGTTCACCTCCCAAGGCTCGTGCACCAGGAAGGGCTGTAAGTATAAGCATGAGTGCCCAATCTGTGCAGGCCCCCACACCTTCACAGCCTGTACCAGGTCTAAACAAAGGTGGCCTAGTAAGCGGACAGGCAGCGGGCCGGGGTAGCACCCTTGAAAAGGGTCCCAGCCCCATTTGGCTGAGGGTTCTTAAGCAGTTGTTAGATGTTTACCCTCATCCTGTCGATGCGCGTTACCTGTTCGAAGGGTTTTTATTTGGGTTTAGAATTCCTTATCAAGGTCCACGGACCCCATTCTTTTCTGCTAATTTGCGTTCCGTTAAGGGTTTCGAGAGCATTGTCAGGGAGAAGATTAGAAAGGAGTGTGTTGAAGGTACGGTTTTAGGCCCGTTTAAGTCCCCCCCTTTACCGAACTTGAGGGTATCCTCCTTGGATGTCGTGCCTAAGAAGGCGGTAGGTGAATATCATTTAATTCACCATCTTTCTTATCCTAGGGGGCGTTCCGTGAACGATGCTATCCCATCTGAGCTTTGTTTGGTAAAATATACTTCTTTTGACTGAGCAGTACAGATAGTTCGGCGGTGTGGTAGGGGTGCTGAGTTGGCAAAGTGCGATATAAAATCGGCTTTTCGTCTTCTCCCAGTTCACCCCTGGGACTTTGAATTGTTGGGTTTCGCTTTTGAAGGGAGTTATTATGTTGATAGGGCACTGCCCATGGGTTGTTCAGTTTCTTGTGCCGCATTCGAGCGTTTTAGCACTTTCTTGGAATGGGCATTGCGTTTTAGAACGGGGATTCCGAACACGGCTCATTATTTAGATGATTTCCTTTTCGTGGGCCCCGCGGGTTCCGGGCAGTGCCTTTTGTTGTAAACGGCCTTTGTGGATTTGGCCGAGGAATTGGGCATGCTGTTGGCCACGGAAAAAACCGAGGGGCCAACTACGGTTCTTACCTTTTTGGGCATCGAGCTGGATACGGTGCGTCAGTTTTCAAGGTTGCCCGAAGATAAGCGTTTAAGCCTGTTAACGCGCGTCCGATTGGTGTTGGTTAAGCATAAGGTCACCTTATTGGAACTACAGCAGCTAGTGGACCACTTGAACTTCGCTTGTAAAGTAGTGGCTCCTGGCAGGGCCTTCTTGAGGCCATTCTGTGACGGAATGGTCAACCTGCGCTTGCCGCATCATTTTACCCGCGTTACGAGGGAGATGCAAGAGGACCTTGCGGTTTGGGAAACATTTTTAATGGAATTCAACGGTGTTTCTTTTTGGCGGGCTGATATGCAGCTCAAGGCTGAGTTACAGATAGTTTCAGATGCCACCGGTTCCATCGGTTTCGGGGTCTATTTCCGGGTGCATTGGTGTGCTGAGCTATGACCGCAAGATTGGTTGGGTTCTGAGTTGTGCCGGAACCTGATGTTCCTTGAGTTTTTTCTGCTTGTCGTTGCAGTTTTTCTCTGGAGCGAAGCCTTGGCCAATTGCACAGTACACTTCTAGTGCGACAACATGGCCGTTGTCCATGTTGTTAACAGTCTGACATCCAAGTCCCCCATGGTCATGAGGCTGTCAGGGCGTTTACGTTACGCTGTTTAAAATTGAACATCTTGTTTTTGGCTAAGCACGTTCCTGGCACGTGTAACGGGGTGGCGGACGCTCTGTCTCGCCAACAGATGGACCATTTCCGTCAATTAGCCCCGGAGGCCGACCTGTTGCCTGAGGGCATCCCGGAGGAATTGTGGCTGATTGGAGGGAAGAAGTGAGCCGGGCGATCCATCTTGCCATAGCTCCCAGCACCCAAAAGTCGTATGACCGGGCGGCTAGCCAGTTTTTGGTTTTCAGAAATGGGGAAGGGCTTCCGGAGGTGTGGCCCATTCCTGTTGAACAGTTGTTACAGTTTTGTGTGCATCAGAAGCACAGGGGTATTTCAGTGAAATCCATTCATGGCCAGCTGGCTGCACTGGCTTTCACGAGTAAGGCCAGGGGGCACGGCGATGCGACTAAGGGCTTTCGTATACAAAAAATGCTGGAAGGTTGGTCTCATAAAGCCGGACCCCGGATTGATGGTAGGCAGCCTATCTCGCCGTCCATCCTCAGGGGGCTTCATGCCTCTTGGGCCCTTGTTTGTGGGTCATCTTATGAGGAGGCTCTCTTTCAGGGTGCCGCATTGACGGCCTTTTTTGGGGCCTTTAGAGTATCAGAGCTGGTCACGCTCTCCCGCAACGATGTTTCTGCAAGGGCCCTGCAATTTAGAGATGTTAGTTTATTCAGCGACCGTGTGGCGTTCAGGGTCCGCCGTTCAAAGACGGATCAGAAGCAGCATGGCTGCACAGTGACAGTTGGGACTTGTGCTGAGCGTGAGTTATGCCCAGTGGCAGAAATCAAGCATTACATCGAATGGCGGGGATCTTCAGATGGCCCCTTTTCCCGCCATATCGATGAGGCCCCCTTGACGAAGTACCAATTTTGGGCCGTCACGAGTAGAGCCTTGCAAAATTTGGGCCTCGGGGGTCGCAAATCTGGCACCCATTCCTTCAGAATCGGTGCGGCTTCCACAGCCGCAGCGCTGGGCTATGGGGGTGAGGACATTCGTCGAGTGGGGCATTGGAAGTCTGGGGCTTACAGAGCTTATATTCGGCCTTTGCGGTCTTAAGGAGGGGTTTTCACCCCTATAACCTCGTGGAATTGTTTGAGGCGTGTTGTTATTCATTCCTGTTCTGCAGTTCTAATAGCTTTTTCTTCTAGGTGCTGTGGTCGGTGGTGAGAGGAAAAGGATCCTTATATGCGGCCACAGCATTGTCTTTTGGGCGGCACACCAGGCCCGACGGACGTCGATCGGTTCGCAGCTGGGCCTGAGCAACAGAGCTGTGATTACATGGCAGGGCCATTGGGGTATGAGGTGGCCCGGGCTCCTGCCCCTGTTGTTCAGGGATTTGGGAGGCCCTCCCCCGGAGATTTTGGTAATACATTTGGGAGAGAATGACTTGGGGCTGGTGAAAGGGAAGGCCCTTTCGATTCAGGCCCAGTCAGACCTGGCTTTGATTGGCAATAGGTGGCCTGGTGTATTGATCCTGTGGTCGGCCATGCTGCCGTGCCGGGTTTGGCGGACAGCTTGGGACCCAGCTGGTTTGGAGCGCGCCAGGATAAAGGCCAATAGGGCCTTGCGCAAAGCCCTCTATCCGGGTCTTGGGGGTTATGTGCCCCATCCTCTTATTCTATCTAGCAGGCCGGAATTGTACAGAGAGGACAGTGTCCATCTGTCAGAGAAGGGCAACGAGCTATTTTTAGCTGACTTGCGGCAAGGGCTTCTTCGGGTTTTATAGTTTGGGGTACAGCGGCCTAAGCAGAGGCTTGGCGCTGTCTGTGGCAGTTTGTGGTTGGGATTATTTTTGGGGGATTGGTGAGCTCCCGTTGCATCGCGCCATTTTGGCGCATGGCTTCCCTGGGGGGACTGTTAAGCTATACGGCCCGAGGTTGGCTCCAGGGAGTCTATGGATCCCGGCATGTGGGGAGTGTCCGCATCCCAGGCTGCATGGCTGTGGGGATGGCGGAGCTCAAGTGTGTGGTGATCATGTTGCCGGGCCGGTCTGAGCTGCTCTGTTGGCTCATACCCGGGGCTTTGGGGGCTTGCCCAGTTTCAGGTCAAGGAGGTGGTCTGGTTGACCCCTGGCTTGATCTGTCCCCATGTTTTGCCCTTGCCATTAAGTTTTAATAAAGTGGCCCTTTAATCCAATCTGGTGTGTGTCTCGTTATTCCGCCTGGGGGGGGCAATTCGGCACCTTCCTGGCCGAGCGGTCCATCGACCGCTGAGCCTGGGTGCCGCCCATTGCCTCCCCGCGCGGATGCGAGGCAATGGGCTAGTCCTATAGCGGAGGGGGCGAGGAGCAGCCTTAAGAGGCCGTTCCCGCCCCCTTGCATGCAGTGCGAAATTCTGCTCTCGGCCTGCCCGCCCACCCGTCAAGCAGTTCAGGCAGAGGCTGGTCGCCTGTTTCTAGGGGCCGGGTAGGAATTTTTCGCCCTCGGACTGATTGGCCTTGTTCGAGGGTGTTTTTGCCTACCCTGTACTGCTGATGTTTGGTGCTGGCAATTGGAATGGTGGTGCCGTTATATAGATTGGTCACTGGCAGTTTGTGGTTGGGGTTATTTTTGGGGGATTGGTGAGCTCCCATTGCATCGCGCCATTTTGGCGCATGGCTTCCCTGGGGGGACTGTTAAGCTGTACGGCCCAAGATTGGCTCCAGGGAGTCTGTGGATCCCGGCACGTGGGGAGTGTCCGCATCCCAGGCTGCATGGCTGTGGGGATGGCAGAGCTCAAGTGTGCGGTGATAATGTTGCCGGGCCGGCCGGGTCTGAGCCGTTCTGTTGGCTCATACCCGGGGCTTTGGGGGCTCGCCCAGTTTCAGGTCAAGGAGGTGGTCTGGTTGACCCCTGGCTTGATCTGTCCCCATGTTTTGCCCTTGCCATTAAGTTTTAATAAAGTGGCCCTTTAATCCAATCTGGTGTGTGTCTCGTTATTCCGCCTGGGGGGGCAATTTGAAGATCTATAATAGGCATCATTCAAGCTGTGAAGCAAATTCTAATTGAAGCTTTCACCAATGAGTTAATGATTTAGATGTCTCTATCTTCCAACAGCACCACTCCTCTAAAATTTTAGAGCAGTTCAGAGCTGCAACACATGGGCATTCAAACATTCCTCATTCACAATTCTGTTCAGCAAACATAGATCTAGAATGCTATGGAATTTTACAACTCACCATTTTGACACAAAACTTTGCATTTGGATTTTGTTTCTACCTTGTGTGAGATGTATCATTGAATTTTCATGCCACTTCTGTTCCCTCACACCCAATTTCCTTATAAAATTCTATATAATTCAAAAATTATTTTGGTTTAAGGTTGTATAAATAAATAAATCCTTGGAAACTCTTAGGAAGCATTGTAAGTAGGGATGGGCAAAAATCAAACCACAAAACAAAATTCATTAATAATTTTGTTCTGTTTGTGATTTGCAAACTGATGTTTGCCCTGAGCCTGCTTCGGCGGGGGAGGGCGGGATACAAATAAATTTTACTTACTATGATGGGTCTACCATTATAAATTTCCATAAACTTTTTAAGCAGTTAATGGTAGTTTGTGCATAGAGCAATAGAAGCTGCAAAAACAGCTGAACAGCCCCACCAGTCAGCAGTTTTGAGCGTTCTTGTGCAGTCCCTTTAAAGTGACTGCACAAGAAAGTCCAAAAAAGCTGAGCGGCAGGAAGCAGGCTGCTATACACTCAGCTTTTTTTTTGGGGGGGGGGGATTTCTACAAACTCCATTTAAAGGGACTGTGGTCCCTTTCAACTAGGTTTGTGGGACCACAAACAACGAATGATTAGGTTTGCAAACAAAACTTCTGGTTTGGTTCAGTTCATGGTTCGGCCATGAACTATGAACTGACATGAACTGCATTTTCCTGGTTTGTGCCCATCCCTAATTGTAAGGCTATTTTACTCACCAAAAAATTTAATGGATAGGCAATATCTTTGGGGAAAACACTTGAAAAATTAGCACAATTCTAATAGTATACAGTATTAAGATCTGTCCAGGTGGGCAACCATATTGGTCTGAAGCAATAGAACAAAATGGGAGTCCAGTGGCACCTTTAAGACCAACAAACTTTTATTCAAAGTGTGAGCATATGAAAGTTTTTCAAAATTGAAATATAAAATTACAAAAGCAGCACATTAAAACCAACCACAACAATGTGCCACTGTCATCCTGGCTACTAACTGCAAATCCAAATTGAATAGTTTTGTAGTGTCTGTTGAAGTTTCTTGAGCTTGTATTTTATGGAACCAAAAATGGAGTAGCTGAAAACATTCTCCTGTCTTCTTTTTGGTTACTCAGATTTGGTTTGCTTATGGTACATATGAACTGTTCCTTTTTATCTATCTTTCCCATGTTAATTTCCCTTTTAAAAATTTATTCGTTCACTCTTTCTTGTTATGCCTTTGAGATATATGTAGGCTATTACACTTCATTATCATATACTGTTTAATCAAGTCATGCATATTTAACTCTTTTATCTATTCTCATAAATAAATCTCTGCCTCAGAGCTGTTTTGCAAACTGTTCTTCTGCTTATCAAGAGAGAAAGTGCCAGCAGTACCTTTTCACAAATGCAGACTTATGCTTGTAGGGGGGCTAGGGAAGGTAGGAAATTTCCATGAATGGAAAATCATATAAGGAAAGGGGCTGGCATGTGATTCAATTCTGCCCTGCAGTTACTCTTTATTCCTGACAGTTGTTTCTTTTTCAGGTTGTTCTTACCACTTCCATTTACTTGATAAGAGGATATTATATGTTGATAGGAATAAATCTAATGGAGGCTGGAAGACAGGGAAGAGGTGTTCACATTCTACTTCTCTAATGCCTATCAATTTACTCCAGGAATTGAGTCAAAAGTACCAGGAAAGCGACAAGACACCAGTATGCTTCAAAAACACAGCTACAGCGTTATTGATTACAGAATAAGTCATAACAACAAGTATGCACTTTCACCCTGCCAAATGGCTGGCCAGGCCTTTTAATGCTGATATATTATTGCTCCAAGCTGCTAAAATTGGGAGGTGCAGTGGCTCAGTGTAAAGCATCTGCTTGGCATGCAGAAGGTCCCAGTGTTCAATCCCCAGAATCTCCAGTGAAAAGATTTGTCTGTAGGTGATGTGAAAGACCTTTGCCTGAAACCCTGGAGAGCCACTGCCAGTCTGAGTAGACAGTACTGTATCTGGTGGACAGTTAGTATGATTAAGTATAAGGCAGCTTCATGTTTTCATGGAAGCTTCTGGTATTCAAATTAGTCTTTGTGTCTGGACTATCATGTGTAGCGTGCCCTATATATGTAGAACTCTATAATACAAGTTAAAGGCAAAAAAGGGGATCTTATTTTGTTGTATATGCTGGGTTCCAGTTTAGCACAATAAATCTTTGAGAAGTGAATAATAGAAGAGAAACAATAAGTTATCCAGTAAGTAACTTTATTGTCCTACAGCAGGCATATCCAACTTTGAACAGGTTGTGGTCTATTTTTTCTGGACAAAAGTGCTGGTTATCTGCCACCATAAAAATTAAGTTTCAAATTAGTGTCGAATTAGATTTTAACCCACCAAAGTTGGGTTCCACCGTGCCCTCCCCCCTTTACAATGCACCTTCTGTCATTTACTGGCAAGCAAAATAAGCAAAAACAAAACAGAGAGACGAAGATCCAGAAAGAACTACGAACAGTTTTTCTTACATTTTTATTGTTATAACTTTCTTTAACTGTCTTAATAACTTTCTTTAACTTTTAGTGAGTAATTTGTGTTAAATGTAGGTCAAGTATTGATCCAGGCTGATCTTGCGCAGTCTTTAAAACTTTGCTCTTGCTAATTAGTGAGACGTCTGAGCCTGCATTTCATCCACTAGCTTTTTGAAGTTGGGTGAATATTGCGTGAGGGTCAGTCTCAGAGAATCCTGGAGAGGTTCATCTGTCGTGTTGGAACGCTGTGCACTCTTTGTCATTTTCAGATAGGAAAACGCAGATTCACACAAATAAGTTGAACTGAAACAGGAGTGTACAGCTTCACTGCATCTTTGAAGTTGGGAAATTTGTCTCTAGGCACTAGCTTCCAAAACGATTCTTGATCAGCATGGGTCTTGAGAAAAATGTCATTTTTAAGGGTTACTGTTTTGTTTTCAAGAGATGCCTTGTTCAATGAGTAATTTTTACTGATAGCAGCTGCAGTTTCCATAATGTCCATATCTGCTTTGAATGGGTATGACAAGTACTCCACAACTTTTTCAATTCTTTGGAAGTCACAGAATCTTTTTTCGAATTCCTGGATAACAGAGCAGATTTCTGTCACATACTTCTCATTCTGAAAAACAAAATTTGGATATTGTCCCAGATGGTCCTGCATATTAGGAAAACGATCAAAAATGTTGTTTGCAAGGTCAGTCATCATTAGCTCAAATTTGCTCTTGTAGGATGAAACTGTACTCATCATCTCGCCAATGCATTTGTTTTTACCTTGTAGTTCAATGTTCATATCACTTAGTTCGCCTGTAAAGTCAGTGAGAAATGCCAGATCACGTAACCACTCCTCAACTTCCAACTATGGTTTGTCATCTCCCCTCTCCTTCAAAAACCTTCTTATTTAATTCAGCAAATCACGAAATCTTTGCAAAAATTTGTGCCTACTTAGCCACCTCACATCTGTGTGCAAAATTATTTCCACTGCCCCTTCATCAAAAATTGAAAAGCCGTCTTTGAAGTGATATTCCATGAACTGAATTCACAATTTTGAAAGTGATGTCCATGACAGTCTTTGTATTGAGTCTCTTGCTTGCCAAAACTTGCTGGTAAATGATGCAGTGATAAGAAAGGAAACCTGGAAAGTCGTCATGTTGCCTACAGAGGCCTATAAAACCGTTAACTTCACCTGTCATTGCTCTTGCTCCATCAGTAGTGATGGAAGCAAGTTTAGACAATGGAAGATTACACTTTGTCACAAAAGAATGGAAAGAGCTGAATATTTCTTGACCGGTAGTTCTCCCTTTTAAAGAAATCATTCCAAGTACTTCTTCTTTAACACTGAAGTCTTCAAAAACCATCCGGATAAAGACTAGTAACTGGCCTATGTCTCTTATGTCTGTAGATTTATCCAGTTGGAGTGAGAAAGCAACACAAACTGAAACATCCTCCAACAATTGTTCAGTTGTGTCTCCACACATCTTTTCTATTCGCCGCACGATGGAGTTTCTTGACAATTGTACATCTTGAACAGCAGCTATGATCTTTCTTATTCTTAAATCCTTCAAAAAGATTGTCTCCTGCTTCAAGAAACAAACTTTTACAAATTCTTCTTCATTGAAAGGTTTGCATTTCTTTGCGATCAGGTTGCTGGCCTTGAAGGATGCCATGGTTACATTGACCGAATGTGACCTTGGCTTTGCCATCAACTGTTGCTGTGCAGCCAATTTAGATTTAAGTTCTTTGAGCTTCAGATTATGAATTTCACTTTTGGATGGGAAATCAGCATCAGACTTATTGCTATGCAGAGCCTTACAATGATGCTCCAGATTACCCTTTTTAGGCAAGGATACAGTGGCATTACAAAGTAGACAACAACACTTGTCTTTCACCATGATAAAGAAGTAGTCCATTTCCCATTTATCATGAAAGGTTTTTCTCTTCTTTGGAACATTCACCTTTGTTATACTGGGGTGGCTGGGGTGCTACGTTAACACTGGCTGAATCTGGTCCAAAACTGTCACTGTCCCAAAGGAACAGACGACCTCTGGATGATGCCAAAACCACACAGGCAGTTCTAAAAGTAAAAATAAGAATTCATCATACTGGCACCAATAATCAAATACCACCACACCAAACAATCATCAAAAAACCCCAAACACCTGTCCAGCAAACCATGAGACCAAGTGGGGCTGGAGATCTACCTCTTACGCCTCCACGATCTACTGGTAGATAGCAATCTACCTGTTGGACATACCTGTCCTACAGGATAAAGAATAGGAATAATGAGGAAATCAAGATGAAAGCACATGACAGCAGAACTAAACTGTTCCGTTTGTAATAGTACGCAACATATGACAGTCCAATAAAAAAAATCATTAGTATTCAGTTGTGTTTCCTTCCACATGACTAGTTGTGTTTCCAGTTGTGTTCCTTTCACATGACTAGTCCAAAGGAAACCAACCTAGAAAGGAGAGAGAGATGAGGAGCTGCCCCAAAGTGATCAGGATTTATGGTATATAAATCCAGAAGGATTTTCTTGCAGAAAGGAAAAGTGACACAGTAAGAAGAAACCAGTTAGAATCAGGGCAGATGGATCAAGAATGAATAGATGAGCTACAGAATGGGTGGTAGGTAGAAGTAAAGGTTTAATTTGGGATGGAGAACTAAACAAGGAGGGAAACATACTCTCCCTGACTTAAAAATGAAGAATCAAGTAATTCTTCATCTTTAAGCATGGAGATTTCAGCAATGGAAGGAGATTCAGGGACCAAAGTAACCACACACAAAAAAAAATGGCAGGTTAGAATCAGAATCAGAACCAGAATATTTATTCTATATAGCCAAAGGCCAGCACCATAAAAGATTAAGAACATGGTGGTAAAAATGATCAAACAAAACTAAAAGGGTTAGAGACACCCTTTGTATATTCTTGGATTTATTTGGGTGGAACCTTGCTATTGACGAAAACCAATGCTAAATCCATGCTGGTATTGCACAAATATAAACAATTTGGCTTCCAAATGCTAAAAGTTTGGTTGCACTGTGAATTGTGAAACAAAGAATTTATGACCCCATTTCTGCAAGGTTTGAATCTGGTCTGGGATAGGATAGTTTAAACCTTTGGGGGCAGGGTACCTGAAGAAGTACAGGAAGTAAATCCTAGAGATGGGTAAGGATGTAGCTGATTAAATGAGGATGGATGGCAGACGTCACCCATACTTGCCAACAAAGGGTCCTCTCGGTTATGGACCCAAAATTATGGAATCTCCCCCCACAAGGGATTTGTCTGATCTTTGTATCATTTCATTCTGCCAGCAAGTTAAGATTTATCTGTTTTATCTGGAATTCCCTCACTGACCCTCTTTCATGTTGCATTTAAAAAAAAAACCTAAGTATTTTTTTTTTAAATGTGGTCTTCATGTTTTGTTGCCTTGATGGCTCTTTCTGGACTTGTGATTGAATCTCCAAGGGGGAAAAAAGCATTCTGAGAGGGAGTCATGAAAGTTTAAACCTGGATTATTTATTTTATTCTATCTTTTCTCCTGTTGCCCAGTAAGCAGGGCTCAGGGTGGGTTCTCTCGGCTTGACTTCACAAACGAAGATTTAAGAAAGGTACAGTAGTCCACGTCTGCTGCAGGCTCGCTGGTGGCCGACAAGACCAATGCGGGACAGGCAGGTCTGGTCACAGTGGCTGCAGGGAAAAGTCTGATTTGGGGTTGGTGCTGTAGCAGTACGATTCTTCCTCAATCTCCTTTTGTCCTCAAGACCAGCTATGTGTGCGTTCTCAAAGGAAGAGTCAGCCTGGTGGATGGTGTGCCTCCATGCTTTGCGATCTGAGGCTAGGTCAGACCACTGGTGATGGTTAATGCAACAGGTACCAAGGGATTTCTTCAAGGAGTCCTTGTACCTCTTATTTGGTGCCCCTCTATTTCGATGGCCGGTGGAAAGTTCACCATACAGGGAAATCTTGAGAAGGCGGTGGTTTTCCATCCTGGAGATATGCACTGCCCAGCGCAGCTGCGTCTTCAACAACAATGCCTCGATGCTTGTAACCTCCGCCCGCTTGAGGACTTCAGTGTTGGTCACAAAGTCACTCCAGTGGATGTTGAAGATGGTGCGAAGGCAGCACTGATGAAAGCGCTCAAGGAGTCGCAGGTGATGATGGTATAATACCCACGATTCAGAGCCGTAGATGAGGGTTGTCATCACAACCACTTTGTAAACATTGATCTTTGTGCCTTTTTTCAGATGCTTGTTGCTCCACACTCTTTTATGCAGTTGGCCAAATGCACTGTTTGCCTTTGCCAGTCTATTGTCAATCTCCTTGTCGATCTTGGCGTCTGAGGAGATGATGCACCCCAGGTAGCTGAACTGCTGGATTGTCTTCAAAACTGATTCACCCACAGTGATGCAAGGAGGGTGATAATCTTCCTGGGGTGCAGGCTGGTGGAGAACTTCTGTCTTCTTCAGACTAACTTCTAGGCCGAATAGCTTGGCAGCCTCTGCAAAGCAGGACATCATATGCTGCAGAGCTGATAGCGAGTGGGAGACGAGTGCAGCATCATCAGCAAATAGTAGCTCTCGGGTAAGTTTTTCCATTGTCTTGGAGTGGGCCTTTAGTCGCCTCAGGTTGAACAGGCTGCCATCGGTGCGATAGCGGATGTAGACACCATCGTCATCATCTAAATCTACTGCAGCTCTTTGAAGCATCATGCTAAAGAAGATCGTAAAGAGAGTTGGCACGAGAACACAGCCTTGCTTTACACCTGTGCCTATTGGGAAGGGCTCTGAGAAATCGTTGCAGTGTCTGACTTGGCCTCGCTGGTCTTCATGTAGCTGGATGACCATACTGAGGAACCTTGGGGGACATCCTAAACGTTCCAAGATTTGCCACAGGCCGTTCCTGCTAACGGTATCAAAAGCTTTGGTAAGGTCGACAAAAGTCACATATAGACCCTTGTTCTGTTCCCTTGATTTCTCTTGGAGCTGCCTGAGAACAAATACCATGTCTGTGGTGCTCCTGTTAGCTCTGAAGCCACACTGGCTCTCTGGGAGGAGTTCTTCTGCAATGGTGGGCACCAGTCTGTTCAGGAGTATTCTAGCAAGGATTTTGCCTGCAATGGAGAGCAGGGTTATCCCCCGGTAGATGGAGCAGTCTGACTTTTCCCCTTTGTTCTTATGTAGAGTAATGATGATTGCATCGCGAAAGTCCTGTGGTAGTTTGCCTTGTTCCCAGCAGGTGACAAGTACTTTGTGAAGTGTGCTATGTAGTACTATGCCCCCATGCTTCCAGATCCCTGGTGGGATTCCATCAACTCCCGCTGCCTTGCCACTTTTCAGTTGCTTGATGGCTTTAACAGTCTCTTCTAGGGTGGGGTGTGAGGAAAAAGCCCCCTTTTCTGAACATCGTAGTCACCAGTATGTTTGCCATGGCACCTGGAGAAGTGAGCTTGCACACGTCTGGCCAGAGAGTCTGGGCAAAACTATCCAGGAATATAAGGGACTTATGTGTACAAGTAGCCACAAGTTACACAGGCACTCTAAACCGGTACAGAGTGCCTGCTAGCACAACGGACGTCTTCCCGTCGTCACGTGGGCCAGCCATGGAACGGAAGAGTCTGTGCCGCCAAGGAGCTATCCAGGCGATCGGTTATGAAGCGCTGAACATGGAATCCACCGTGTAACGCTAACACCACTCGTAGCCATCTTCCCGCCAGGCTGTACTTCATCTCATCATAGAGAAAGGCTCACATACACACCAGATGTCACCTTTAGCCTGCAAGCAACCATCTGCCCCATGAATGGATTATCAACTCAACTGTCACTCCTTTTGTCTAGTGAAACTCTGGACAAAGGCTCATACCCAGAAGAAGATAGGAAAAGAGGAAGACCATCTCCTGCCTGAGCAAAGTCTTTTGTCTAATCCGGGTGATACCTAGGTCAATATTTGATTCTCTATTATCACCTTTCCAGATAAGTCCATCTAATCTTAAGTATTCCCCACCCAGTAGCCACTTCTTCCCAACTGTCACTTTGGAGCCTGCCCCATGGCCTGTTTCAATCTGAAAGTTCTTTCAGGTACACAGGACTCAGGCAAGTTCATTGGTCAAGAGCAGGTACCTAATTTGCACCACCAAGGAACTTTCTATTGGCTCTGCAATAGTCCAGCCCTCCTGGTCACTGCAGAGCCTCCCCCTTCTCCTCCCTCATACCTCCCAGCCCCTGAGGGTCTAAGGTAGTCTATTTAACCTCTGACCCAACTCCACTCATGTGTGCATCTAGCAGTACCCCAGTACCACTGTCTAGATCTATCCCCAATTCTGGCCACAGTTTTGGGTCCATTTCCCCTGTCCTCTTATGGGTGTGTGTGTGTGTGTGAGGAAAAAGCCCCCTTTTCTGAACATCGTAGTCACCAGTATGGTTGCCATGGCACCTGGAGAAGTGAGCTCGCACACGTCTGGCCAGAGAGTCTGGGCAAGTCCCGCCTCGGTGTGGAGGGCGGGATATAAATAAAAAATTATTATTATTATTATTATTATTATTATTATTATTATTATTATTATGTCGCCATTGGAGCCTTCCTCGAAGACTACGATAGGTAATATTACCCTGTGAGTCTACCCTTATATGTTCCCCTATCCATCTATCTATATTTCCTAGGACTGTATGTATGAGTTTATGAGCGTTTTGTTTTGTGTGGAAGTCTATATTATTTTCCAATAAATTACAATTGATTTCACTAAATTAGAGTCCCAAATATTTAAGCATCACTCTCTGGTTGGTTAATCTTGTATACATAGGTGAAACAACCTCGTTTTGAGGTCATTTCGGCTTACAGGGGATCTCATCCAACTCTGTTTTCACTGGTTGAAGTGGGTGAGGTGGATTGCTGAATCTTGAACTAGGTGATTGGCACTGAAGAGAACCTGAAAATACTCCGACCACCGGTTCAGTATGGATGCCTTGTCTGTGAGGAGCACTCGGCCGTCTGCACTACGCAAGGAACTCTGAGCCTGATACGATGGACCATATACTGCCTTCAGGGCTTCGTAGAACCTTCTTAAATCACCAGTGTCTGCACACAGCTGGGGTCTCTCTGCAAGCTTGGACCACCACTTGTTCTGAATGTCTCGAAGCTTGCGCTGGAGGTTGCTACATATAGCGTGAAAGGTTGCTTTTTTCCCGGGACAGGAGGGCTGAGCAAGATGTGCTTGGTAGGCAGATCTCTTTTTTGCCAGTAATTCTTGGATCTCTTGATTGTTCTCATCAAACCAGTCCTTCTTCTTCCTTGTGGAGAACCTGAGGACTTCTTCAGAGGTCAACAGGATGGTAGTTTTTAGGTGTTCCCAGAGTGCTTCTGGAGAAGGATCTGTGAGGCAACTGGGGTCCTCATTTCTTGACTGCAGTTTTGCCTGGAAGGCAGCTTTAACTTTGGCTGACTGAAGGCTGCCAACCTGAAACTTCCTCCGGGGGATACCGCCTCTCCTGGGTGTAGATTTAAAGTGAAGACGGAGATTGCAGCATACAAGACGATGATCCGTATGACATTCTGCACTGGGCATTACTCGGGTGTGTAAGACATCTCTAAGGTCTCTCTGGCACACCAGAATGTAGTCAATAAGATGCCAATGCTTGGACCATGGGTGCAGCCAGGTTGTCTTCAGACTGTTCTTCTGCTGGAAGATAGTGTTGGTGATGGTGAGCTGATGCTCCGTGCAGAATTCTAGCAGGAGGCGCCCATTATCATTGCTGTTGCCAATGCCGTGTTTGCCAAGTACTCCTTTCCAGGCTTCCGAGTCTTTACCTACTCTGACATTGAAGTCGCCAAAGATGATCACCTTGTCCTCTGTAGGGGTCTTCCATACGAGGTTGCATAGATCAGCATAGAACTTGTTCTTTTCTGCAGGATCTGCTTGAAGGGTTGGAGCATACACACTAAAGAGGGTTGCATGCTGCTTGTTTTGAAGTGGGAGGTGCATAGACATGATGCGATCTGAGAGACCTGTTGGCAGGTTTTCGAGTTTAGAGGCAATGGAGTTCCTGATCATGAAGCCAACGCCAAAAAGGCGGCTCTCAGCCTTTGACTTACCCGACCAGTAGGGGGTATAGCCAGCACTGTGTTCTTGAAGACTACCTTCCTCAGGGAAACGGACCTCACTGAGAGCTGCTATGTTGATATACAACCTGAGAAGTTCATGGGCAACTAGAGCAGAGCGTCAATCAGGGCGACCACTGTCTACTGTGTCAAGCATGGTTCTGATGTTCCAACACGCAAGCTTTAGTCTTTGCACACTTTGTGAGGCAGGTGCATGCCTTTTCTTTGTTGTTATTTTTCGACCGCAAGTAAGGATGCCCGTTGACCATGGCTAGCCAACTGGGAGGGAAGAGACGAGCTTTGTTTAGGCCACCTTTTCTAGGCCCCTCTCCATATGGAGCAAGCAGTGCTGTCCCTAAATAGGGCTGCTTGGTCGTTCAGGGTGCTGCCAAAAAATGCTTTCGTCGCCGGGTCAGCATTAGGCGACCAATACCCTGAACCGCCTACATGCAGGATCGGGACTGCGGCTTCCAGTGGCATCTTCCACCTGCCGTTTCGCCCCTTGCCCATCGCTGCAGGACTTGGTATGTTGTGGGTTGTGGATGTGGATACCCTTCAGGCCTGCACAGAGGAATTTTTAGGTGAAGCGCAGTGTGCGCAGTACTGGCTCCACCCTTTCACCATGGGGTCATCTGCCATGGCCCAGTAAGTCAGGACGCCGGCAGCGAGTCCTCCAGGTGGTAGATGTTACATTAACGAGCTCTGTCTGCCTGGGCTTGATGTTAGAGTTTTCCTTCTCTTGGCTGGTGAGGTTGGTGAGCCCAACCTGCCCATCTGGTTATACCGCCGGACATTCGGTCGCACCATGACGTGGCAAACTCTGTGAAAACGGGGGGGACCAGTGAGAAGGTGTTGCCACGGATGCAGTAATGTAGGAGAGGCCATTGCATTGACCATCTGCCAGGCATAGCCAGACAGTGACCACGCAGCATTCACTACACCGGGAAAGGAGAGGCGATGTATTGCGCATGCACTTTCCCTGGGGGGGCAGGACACCCAGAGGGAGCCCACCCCCCCACCCCCTCAGGGTGGGTTACTGCATATTATAAAACAGTTTAAAAATTAAAGCATGACTCAATAAAATTTAGCTCCATACTATGATAGCACAGGTTACAAGATGGCATCAATGTGGTTAAAGCATTCCCAGAGTTTCCATTGTTTGGATGTTCAGATATCCAGTTTCTGGGAAGTGGAAGAGTTCTCACTAACAACATCATGAATTAATACATGCAAGTAGGGCAATAAGATAGAGCAGCGGGGTGATATAATTTGACATCTGCCAATTCAACTAAAGGCCTGGAAGAATCACAGTTTTACAGGCTCTGCAGAATTGTAACAAATCCTGCAGGGCCCTGATCTCACTTTGGAGAGTGTTCCACCAGGCTGGAGTTAGAGCTGAAAAGACTCTGTAAGAGTATGTGGATGTCTTTGGGCTGGGGATCACCAGTAAATGTTGGTCTAATGAGTGCAAGGCTCTTTGGGGGACATAGTGGGAGAGACAGTCCTGCAGACATGTTGGTCCCAGACCACAAAGGGCTTTGAAGGTTAATACCATAACCTTGAACTTCATCTGTTATTCAACTGGAAACCAATGCAGCTGGCAGAGCACTGGTTGTTTATATGCACTTACATGCACACCTGCATTTTGAAGCAGCTGAAGTTTCCAGGTCAATCTCAAGGGCAGCTCTCCATACAGTGAGTTGCAGTGATCTAGTCTGGAGGTGACCATTGCATGGATCTCTGTGGCTAAATCACAAGGGAAGAGCCTGACCAGCTGAGAAGCATAAAAAGCTGAACTGGCAATATTTGTTACATTAATGGCCAGGATGTGAAGAACTCTGGAGCATCAAATAAAGGAACCTTGGATAATGTTCTCTGGGAGTGTTCATGCAATTCATTTAGTGTGTCTACGGGAATTCTCACCTTAATTGTGAGACTCTCTTTTGATATGAAACTGAATGCATTTCCTCCACCTCTAGAATCTGAATGTCAGTGGATCTTGGTGTGCAAACAGCACATGTTGGGGGAGGGCATGAGGGCACCCACGGAAGCAACACCTTTTAGGATGCTCAACTAATAAGAAGTTCAGTTTTTAAAACAATAAATCAATAGCTTAACCCATTTGTTGGCTGGCATCTTCATATGGGGTATGAGAGTACATATAGTACAGAGTTTGAAAATACTGAGCTCCCTTTAATCATGGCAGTAGTTGGTGATTTGCTGTTTGAATAGTAATTGTGACTGAATTATTATGGGGATGTCTTACTCAGTTTTTTTTTTTATTCTACAGTTTATAAAGATATCCTAATCAATGTTAATAGAGCAAAAAAGAGGAAAAGGAGGGATGGACCAAAGTCACCATGTGAACTTCATGATGGAGTGAGGATATGAAGGCAGGTCTCCTAGATCATAGTGTGACACACACTAACCTGTATAGCCTGCCCCCTCACAAACCTATTGAACATGAGCCTTTAACTGTGCATCTTTGAAAGTGTCACTGCTTGCTAGTTGAACTGAATATCTTCTCAGGTTTATCTTCATTTTCCTCTTCTTCCTGAATTCAAGAGCCTACAGCAGTGCTAAAATGATGTACATTTTTTGTTTACATTTGCAGATTGCTTTGCAGTGTCTTTAAGATAACCAGTGACTTAGGAAGCTGAAAGAACATATTACTTTTCCTACTTTTTTTTCGTTCTTGGGGCAAGAAAAGCAGTTAAGAATACAAAACAACAACTTAGACTGAGGACATCTTTATGTAGTTGTTCCTGGGGATTTTCAAAGCATTAGTTAAACCATAGCACTGAAACTGGCAACATTGTAATGATGATAGCCAGAAGACTCGCTATAATACTTCTGTATCATAAGGAGGTAATCAATCTGTTTTGTTCTAAAACAGCAACATAACAGATAATTACAGGGTTCCTAGGCCTAGTTCATATCCTTGTGCTAAGAACATCCGGGTAGACTAAGCCTTGGAAAATGCACAGCTTCACAACCTATAATGTTCTGTTTTCCATTCCAGCTGTTATTCCATGCTAAGTATACCTTTCTCTAGGATAAGAACCAATGCTGTAGACCACAGACTGAACTAGTTCAGCATTGTCTGTTTTGACTAGCAGAGGCTTAGGCAGAGAAAGGTCTCTATCAACACTTGCTAACTAATATTCTTTAACTGGAAATACCAGAAACTGAATTTGGGATTTTATGCATGGAAAGCATATGCCAGTCTAGGAATGCAGCCTCCAGGTGGGATCTGGGTAATGGGTATCCCCTCGAATTACAGATCATCTCCAGACTTTAGAAATCAATTTCCATGAAGAAATGGAAGATTTGGAAGGTAGACTCTATGGCATTGTACCCACTGAGGTCCCTGTCCTCCCCAAGCCCCAACCCCAAATCTCCAGGAGTTTCCCAACTTGGATCTGGCAACCCTACCCCCCATCTCCTGCTGGTGCCAGGGAGAACCTGGCAACCTATGTGCCATATGTACACAGCTTTTTATCATTGCTTAGGCTTCCCAATCCCCAAGTCCCAGCGGAGGATCCCCCAGTTTTACATGCTTCCCCTGTCCCGAGCCAGCTGGCCGGCGGGGGAAGCCATGCCCCCCACAGCCACCAGTATCTCTAAATCTCCTGCAGGTTAAGAAACCTGCAAACAGGTCCCATTTTTAAAATGCCTCTTTGTGTGTGTGTGTGCCCCTTTAAAGTTGAGCAGGGAGTACTTCATGGGGAAGGGTCAGAAGCAGAACCTCCATTTGTTTTGCTTTCATTTCACAGTAAGTGTGTGTGCCTGTGTGTGAGAGAGAGCAGCTTAGATGTCGTTGTGGAGGAACCAGACCCAGTGAGTGGGGGAGAGAGAGAGAGAGAACTTTTCAGAAGTCTTTGTAGGGGTGGCAATAATAGTGTGTGTGTGTGTGTGTCTGTGCTTGTTTTGTATTGTTTTCAGAGTCTTTGTATAGGAGCCTGTTTATGAGATAGAGAAAAACTCCACCTCTCTCTCTTTTGTTTGCCTGTGTTAGGCTGAAGAACTGTGAGTAAAGAACTGAAGAAGTTCCTGTGAGTAAAGCCCCAGTGAGATCACAAAAATGTGAGCTTTCAAACTCTGCATTTTGGCTGCTTTTTGTGTGTTTACACTTTCATTTACTAGAATTGCAGCTATTGGGAGATGAGGAAATGATGACTATTCAGATGAACTGCACTGCTGCATTTTTATGCATTTATTTTGGAAATGGAAAAGTCTGGCTCCGCCCCAAAGTCTCCTGGCTCCACCCCCAAAGTCCCCAGATATTTTCTGAATTAGACTTGACATCCCTATCATTGCAGCTGTCCTAGATGAATGTAAATAGCATTATAAGATGATGTGCTTTCCAAAGTAGGGTTGCCAAGTCCACTTCAAGAAATATCTGAGGACTTTGGGGGTGGAGCCAGGAGCAAGGGTGTGACAAGTATAATTGAACTCCAAAGGGAGTTCTGGCCATCACATTTGAAGGGACCGCACACCTTTTTAAATGCCTTCCTTCCATAGGAAATAATGAAGAATAGGGGCACCTTCTTTTGGGGCTCATAGAATTGGACCCCTTGGTCCAATCTTTTTCAAAACTTGGGAGGGTATTTTGGGGACAGGCACTGGATGCTATACTGAAAATTTAGTGCATCTATCTCAAAAAACAGCCCCCCAGAGCCTCAGATACCCACAGGTCAATTCTCCATTATTTCCTATGGGAATAAGTCTCCAGCAGACATTTCCCTCCCCTTCCCCCACTTTCTGATGACCCTGAAGCAGGGGGAGGGCCTCCAAACTGGGGAATCCCCTGCCCCCACATGGGGATTGACAACCCTGTTCTAAAGACTCCATGTCACCAGCATGTATCCAACCATCTGTTATCTCCACAGAGCTAGATTTTAATTTCCCCCCTCTTGATGCACCTTACTGAAACTCTTCACCTGAATTTTGGTCTCTGTAGATCAATCAGCTGCCAAGAATAGCATGCAGAGAAAAAGTGGGGGCTGCAATATGGAGCAGGACTTGGTTGAAATCCCCTCCTCCCACAATCAGAAATGGTGTTACATCTGTGGAACTATATTACTGGATATATACCACTGACCTGCTGAATTTCAATAGAAGGTGAAATGAGCATAGAAGAACTAACAGATTTTTCTAGGCCAAGATTTCCTTAAAATTCAGTATACCCTAAAGCATAGGATTTGATTATTTGCTGTTATCTTAGCAGGCACAAGTACAAATATTATTAATCTAGAAAGTATCAAGCCCCAGGTTGTCCAAGGAACTCCCAATAAAACTCTTGATCAAAATTAAATAAAATGAGAATGACTTAGTAATTCGTTACTACAATAAATATACTCAATAAATGATTAGTTTTGTCACAGTTTACTCCTGAGTCCTACCACAGCAAACAATGTGCCATCTACACAAAGAGAATCTTGTTGAGCAGGAAGTTTTATTGCCACAAATAATTGGCTGAAGTTCACTCCCCTTTTCTGTTTACTAACTTTGTCATATCCTGAGGCCATATAGAAAGATTTCTGCAAAGAAGATGAAAAGCTGCCTCAAATTTGTAAGAAAACCACAAGCTTACAAGAAAGAGCCAACTTTAAATCTGTCAAAAACCTCCAGCTCTTGGGAACCCATCCTACTGGTAGGAATTTAACATTTAGCAATCAATCAGAGCATTCTTTTTCCATGACTTTTCTTTATTATCTCAAGGGATACTTCGATGAAGTCTGCCAGAACTTCAAATGAACAGTTTATAGACATTGAAATGGAACTGGGGTAGATCTGTTTTAAAAAACTGCAAATGGACTGTGGGTAGCTGTAGTTGTTTTTGCAATGATTCCATTAAATAAAAATTGCATCATTAGAATATGTTGCTAAATAGATTTCATGTTTCCCAGAAGCTATGTAGTATAGTGTCCATTGGACATGTGAAGCTATTGTATATGGATTCATGCCCTTTGTCTATCTATCTAACTTATCAGACACAAATTATTGGGCACTTAACACTTTGTGAATAGCATGTGCTGGGGCACTTAACTCATTTTGGTTCTCCACAATGCAAAAGACAAAGAAAATAAGTTCCCCTTTGATAGGGAAGGTGGCTAGGCCCAGATGAGGCAAATACCATGGGTGCAATGGCTGGAAAATCCAGCCAACAGCCAGCCATGGGGACCAGATTTTAGAGCATCCAGCAGAGATCTCCCCATAGGGACAGTCTGGCCCAACATGCACTTAGTAGAGTGTAGGAGAATTATTGCCTCTAACCAGGCATGTGGTCAAGGGGTAATGAGGCTTTTGGGGGAATGGACAGGACCTTAAAAACAGTATGCCTAGAGATGGCAGATAAAGAAAAAAATGGACTGACACTCACTGACTATAACTGCAGTCTGCTGGGGCCAACAAAGCTGGTGTGGAAGTCATACTGGAGTCTAGAGTGCTGATTTCACTTATAGATGGTTGACCCCTTCCAAATTTTCTGCAACCAGATAACCTGCAAATGAGCCAGGAGACTCCTGTCCATGTGAAAAGGTTGGAGATGCCAAGGACACAGAGTGCATGGAGATCAGTGAGACAGCAGTCATTTCAGCACTGCCAGTGCAGGAAGAAACTGTATTGATGCAATTCCTGTATTGATGCAATGGGGTGAGCAGCAGAATTGGTTGGTGGAAAGGCTCCTGGTGGTGCAGCAGCAGGCACAACAACAACGGCATGATCAGATGAGAAGGGAATGGGCCCTAACTGGTACTGGTGCCACTAGGATTCCCAGGTCTGTGTTGGAAAATACCTGGAGACTTTTGGGGTGGATTCAGGAGAGGGCAGGGTTTGGGGAGCAGATGGACCTCAGCATGGTACAAAGCCAGAGTCCACCCTTCAAAGCAGCCATTTTCTCCAGGGGAGCTGATCTCTGCCAGCTGGCAAACAGTTGTAGAAGTGGGAGATCTCCAACCTCTACCTGGAGTCTGGCAACCCTAGGTGCCTTCAACCCCACTGTGTCAGTGGGAACACACATCTGTAATGTAAAGATTGGAAAGATTAGCCTATTGGATGATGTCAGGTCTTGCCCACCCAGTCGGAATGAAGAGGCAGACACAGTATGTTGGGTATAAACCGGGCCGCTTTATTGAATAAACTTATAGAAACTTATAACTGGCAGGGATGAGCCTAGAAGGACAAGCCCTGGGGTCACCCCCTGACCCCGCCTTGTCCTAGAGGGCGAGCCACCCTGCCCCCAGCACAAACCCACCGTATATTGGGCTGTTGCTGAGCGGCCAGGCCCAAGCCATTCTCCACCTGGGCTAGCATCAATCCCCCATGGAAAGACCCGCCCAGGTGAGGCTTTTCCATGATTGGCATTCCCCGCACTGAGCTGTGTAGCCCATCTGCAGTTCATACCAACCACCCGCACACCAGGTGCTAGGCCATAGGTGCTCCCCTGTAAACACTGTGGCCAATCCATCCTCCAGCCACCACCAATGCCAAGCCTCTGCTTAGGCATTAGCGCCCCAATGGATAGCCCAGAGCCGGCCGCAATCCCTGCCGAATTTCCACTAAAAAAGGCCCGGTTGCCCAACTCTAACAGATGAACCCCATCCGGCCGATACAAGTCTGCGTCAGCTACGCGTATGGCTGGATGCGGAAAAAGAGCCCTAAACCACTTTACAAAGCCTTCTGCAGGGCCCTGTTAACCCTGCGCCTAGCGCGCTGAATGCCGCCAAGAGAAAGGGCAACCTCCAAGCCCTGCGCGGCAGAATGCATACCATACCAGGGTTGCCCCTGGCCGTCTACGCTTGAGTCCCGTAGGTCAGCCAATGCCTGCAGTGAGAGGGCACTCCCCTACATCAATCCCAAGTCATTACCACCTAGGTGGATGACCAGGATGTGGGGAGGAGGTGCCGTCCTTTCTTTAAACAGCAATGGCAGGATCCCTGGCCAATGTATACTATTGCCCACTCGCTGAGGCCCAGGTGGGTGCCTACAGGAGCCGCCTTGCATGATGGGCTGCCCAGAATGCCATGCTGTGCCCGCAAATGAGGGCACGATACCTCTCACTACGAGCCCTAGCACCTGAAAAACAGAAAATTGTCAAACAAGGAATAGCCAACAGACAATAAAACAGTCGCACATCCATGCTAACCCTCCTAGGTGACCAACAGGGTGCCAAAGCAGAATAAAAGCCCCTGCCGGCTTCCCAGCTGCCAGCCCCTAGCCTCCTGGTGCTCCTTGGCTATCTTAGCCCTGACCGCGATCCAAGGCCCGTCACTACACAGGGGTGAGCTGCCAAACAAGGGGCCGTAGGACCCTAGTAAGGGATACGGAACCCCTCATCAAATCCCTTCCATAAGTACCCCCCATCAACTATACATGGATACTTGCTAAATAACTACTGAGCGCCCTCAGACGAATGAGGCTGGGCCTCTTTTCCAGGGGGCTGCTGGTTGTCATCCCCCCCGGGGCGTTTTACACTGGCCCTTGGCTTGGAACAACTACAAGCCGAGAGACCCGCCACACAGTGGGCACTCATGCCTAAACTTACAAGGTTCTCTAGAGCATGAGCCCTTCGATGCAAACTCCCAGCAGGGCAGCTGTGGCTGAACCTTCTGACCCACCGTAACGCGGCCCCCTGAAACAAGCTGTTGCTTGTGAACTAAATGTCTGCTATCGGACCTGTCACCTGGATTGGGCTTTGCCGGGGACATCAACTGCAGCCAAAGCTGCTGGTTAATCTGATCCCATGGCAATCCCGGGTTAACGGCGGCCCTCATACGGAAGGCCTCGTCGTATTGCAGCCAAGCTGCACCGACGAAATCCGTGTAAGCCCAGTACACGATATCGCAGTACTGAAAAAGCGCAGCCGCACGAGCTGGCTGCGCCCGTGCGATAATGCCTGCGTAGATCAGGAAACCCGGCAGCCAATTAGCCCAGGTCCTGTCAACCTTCCTGCGTTTCAACTTTTCCTTTTCTTTGTCGTCGAGTTCCTCCTTGTCCTTTTTCTCGACCTCTCTGAAAAGGAGGCTGAAAACATCTACGTACTCGCCACGTAGTATCTTATCCCGCGTTGTCGCCGTTAGATGGTCCCCCAGCGGCAATGCAGTGTCACCGTACAGGAGCATATGAAACGGGATGCTGGCATAGGGGTTAGGTGGGTAAAACCACATGCCCCTCTGAAAAAATGGCCACGCCCCCTGCATCTGTGCGTATTGTTGCCCGCCCCAGGGTAAAATGCCAGGAGAGGGCTGCGCTGCAGCGGCCGCCGGTGGCGCCGCCGGTGCGGCCGTCTGGCCGGGGTTCAGCAAACCTGGGCTACCTACCACGGACCCTTGGGGGGCGGCGCCCTGGAAACCCCATGGCCAAGATGACCCAGCACCCCACTGATCGGCCGACGGTCCGCTCTGTCCAAAACCCCACGGCGCTCCCGCCACTGTGGTAGGGGGGCAGTGCTTGGGTAAGACCCCAAGACCACGCCTGCTGCTGCTGACGGGGGCTTACCAGCATTCCCAGAGAAAGGAATCGTGACCACCGGGGGCTGCTGTACCCTCTCTGCCGCCGCGCTGCCACCAGCCGGCTGATCTGACGGACCCTCACCCGGGTCTTCTTTCTGGTCCAGCTGTTGTTGCGGCTCACGCCCAGGCACCTTGCCTTGCAAAGCAGACAAACGCATCAGTACCTCCTTTTTGAAGGTCAAATGCGCGGAGCGCTCCGAAACACGGCGAAGCCCTTCCCATATGGGAGTAACCATTGCCAATCTCTGCTGCTCCAGGGCATCTAACTGGCCCATAATGGCCTGCCTTACTTGGGCTCCTTGCCCTGGGTCCTCAATGGGACCAGGTTGCTGACCCCGCCCCCTGAGAGGTCGTGCGGGTTGCTTGCCCTTAGCTTTGCCCAGCCCCTTTTTTGGCGCCGTAGTGTCCACCACTAACACCAACACACGCTGCCAACACCCATAAAACTACTCCCCAAAAGGCCCCAAAGTCCCACTGCCACACTCCACACCAACGTGGTGAGTGGGAGGGGGGCGGCCGAGGGAGTCTGAAGCAAATCCCCCAGGCAACAATGGAGGGGAGGGGGTAGCAGGCAAAAGCCAGGCCCCACAGCTCTTCAACACCCTCTGGCTCAGCCCACCCAAGTGATATTGGGGGGGTCGTTGAGGAGGACTTGTGCCTGATATAGGGGAGGGGGGGTTCGTTAAGAAGGCTAGCCAATAAGCTCCACGCCGCTCCCTCAGCCCTGCTACAACTGCAGGGTGCGAATCCCTCCCCGCTGAACACCCACCGAATGGGGGGGGCCCCGAGGCAACCTAACACCCACCTGAGCACCCCCACAACAACCCCTTCCCAATAAAGGCTACTCAGGCCCCTTGCACCGCCGATAAAGAAAACTAGCCGTTGCTTGTGCTACTCAGCCGTCACTCGCGCTCAGCACCGCACACGCCGCCGCCCGAGCCGCTCCTCAGCCGCTGCTCGCGCTTTGGGACCGCCGCCACGATTCCAGCACCACCTGCGCCTGTCCCCAGCCGATCCGAGGCCTTCCGCTGAAGCAACACTCCCTACGAGCCACTCTGAGGCCCTCACGACTAATTAATCCCCGCGGCACACGCACGAGGCTCTCTCCAGAGAGCCTGAAAGAACTGCGCACCACTGGGCGGGGGCGGGGCTTATATAGCCTCGACACCGTGCCCAGCAAAGTACCTGGATGCTCCGGGGCCGTTGATCCTGCCGCTCCCTCCTTCCGGGCGGGCAAAGACGGCCCCCAGCCTGAACACCGGCAATGCCGGCTTGGCTGGGAAGGGGCCGGACCTTCTCTTAACACTTTTGATTGGGCAGCTCTAGTAGTCAGAAGAGACTGCTCTCAATGGGCAATTACATGGACCCTGTAACTCACAAGGCCTCCCCAGGAACTAATATACACTATGTCAGGTAAAGAGGCAGCAGACTATGCCAAGGTCAAGGTCATTATTTGGAATATTCTTAGAATCATAGAATTGGAAGGGATCTCCAGGGTCATTTAGTCGAACCCACTGCACAATGCAGGAAACCCACAAATACCTACCCCAAATTCACAGGATCTTCATTACTGTCAGATGGCCATCTAGCCTCTGTTTAAAAACCTCCAAGGAAGGAGAGCCCACCACCTCCCGAGGAAGCCTCTTAATATAACTGAGAACAATTACCACCATTGGTTGCAGAGCTTGCCAGTGGAAGATGGGACCCATCCTCACTTGTGGGCCCAGCATATGAAGGTTAAAGCTCACAGGCCAAGCAGCAGAGCATGTAGATGAACTAGTTATGTTGGAGAATTATACTGTCCTGTTTTCTCCATTAGTGCAATACTAGGTCCTTTTCAACAAGCTCAAGTCTCTGGAAGACGTGGTGATCCTGATGGATGCCTTTGTCATGGCTAGCAGAGCAGCCAAACCAGGCAGGGACACAACACCCTGTGATCCCTTTAAATACCTTCTCCAAAAAATAAGTTCACCTGGAAGGCATTTAAAAGTACTGCAATCCTTTTAAACACCTTCTCCAAGCCCTTTAACTTTGGCTATCAAGTGGTCTCAAAAAATCCCAAATATTTTTGGGATATTTGGGGTCTGGCCATTTTGGATAGGAAAAAAAATGGCCAAATCTCTATTTTGCTGCGGGGGGGGGGGGGGGGGGTGGTGGAATCCCGATAAGGTATTTTTTTGGATATTTTTTCAGCTCAAATTTAGTTGTATGCACACCTTTAGTTGGGACCCAGATGGGATACCACAACTTCAGGATTTTCAAAAATTTTCAGCACCACTACACCCTATTGTCAATGGTCCCCATGGAGTATAATGGAGAATCGATCCAGGGTATCTGGGATCCTGGGTGGGGGCTGTTTTTTTAGGTAGAGGCACCAATTTGCAGCATAGCTGCTGGTGCCTCTCCTCAAACCCCAGTTTTCAAAAGACTGGATAAGGGTGTCCAATTAGATGGGCACCCAAAGCAGGTGCTCATCCTCTTCCATTGAAACCAATGGAGGGAGGAAATGGTGTTAAAAGGGATTGCAGTCCCTTTCAATGCCTTTTCCAAAGTGCGTGAGTGGTGTGACTCTGAAGGTGTTTAAAGGGACTGCAATCCCTTTAAACACCTTCTCCAAGGGACGAGTTCACCTGTAAGGCACTGAAAGGGACTGTCCTCACTTTTGAAGCTCCAAGGCTGTTGAAGGTCCCAGTTCCTTCTTCCTTGTCTTTGCAGGCTGAAGCAAAAAGCAGGCTGAAGCAGAAAGCAATTATGGGCTTGCAAAGCTGCAAAAAATGTGAAATGGACTTTCCATTAAGGTCTCTGTGCCCAGATAGACTATTCTACCTGAGTAGTTTACCTGGGCACAGAGACCTTAATGGTATATCATTGCCATATTTCCTTGCAGCTTTGTCCGTATTGCAATGTATTTTAATAGACAAATTAAGAACTGATAAGTCACCAGGGCCGGATGGCATACATCCAAGAATTCTGAAAGAACTCAAAGATGAACTTGTGGATCTCCTGATAAAAATATGTAATCTTTCATTAAAATTGGCCTCTGTTCCTGAGGACTGGAAGGTAGCTAATGTCACCCCCATATTTAAAAAGGGTTCCAGAGGAGATCTGGGAAATTACAGGCCAGTCAGTCTGACTTCAATACCGGGAAAGTTGGTGGAAACCATTATCAAAGAGAGAATGAGTAGGCACATTGATGAACACATGAGTAGGCACACTGATGGGTAACTTAAATCTGCAAAAACAAAATTTTGATTTGGGTAACAATGTGTTTAGAGTTTATTTGCATCTCTTTAGGTTATAATGTATGTAAACAATTTATCTAATCATTTAAACAGGAGACACAGGCATATCCCCTACTATACTAAATAAGTTTTTCATTACATCACGACTGTTGGTACAGCAGTCATTGTCACAACCTCACCATCAGAATAGACACTTCTGTTGCTCAGGAGGTACTGGCAGCCTGAGCCAAAACAGTGCATGTTACTGCATCATCAGTTGGAGTAAGTAGCAAAAGCATGACATATTTTTATTTACTAAAATAATTATACCCTCCTTTTCCTTGTAGTTCAAGGTGGTTTCCCACCATTGGTTGTGTACAAATTATACATAAATGGCATGCCAAGTAGTATAAAATGAAAAAAAGAGAAAAAAACTGCATGACATTAAATTACTATAATATACCATAAAATAAATGCATGGAAATATAAAATTTGCTAATAAAACAGGCAATTAAAAATGCATATTTGTAATTCCTAGTCAGCCGAGCTAGGTCAGAGGTTTCTCCAAACCAGGGTGTTTTTCTGTGGTGGTCAGGTTGCTGTTTAAAGTAACTCACCACTTGTTGACTCCAAAGACTGAGCCGTTCAGGAACTGACAATCAGCTTTCATGACTTAGTAAAGTGCCTGGCTGAGAAAATCTGTCAAATATGCACTGGTTAGGATGCTGGCCATATATACTTGAAACACTAGATACCTCCCCCATTATTGTATAGGAGAAAAGCTGTGATGTAATAGATCAGCCAGGAGAAGACCACTATTAAGTATCCCCCCCCCCCTGTTCTTCTATCCCCACTAAATTACATTGTTTTATTAGGAATCTTTGTTGTTAGATTTAAACATCATTATAATTCACATCACCATATTTTAACTGACATATTGAATTATTAGTTCTATTGTTCTTGTTATCCACCTGAATTACCAATGAGAAATGCAAACTGTAAATTAAAACTATAAATTAAAATAAATAGCAAGGCTAAAGTAGGGATAATTTCAGATTTCCCACCACTTAGAATTTCAGACAACCCCCTTCCACAACCCACCTTCTATTTTTGGTTCTTCTTTATGTGAATCAAATCTGTGGAGTAGATCCCATTAAAAATTCCAGTAAACAACAACAACAACATGATTCCTTCCTCAGGCTGCAGACATCCACTGGTTTCTGGTTTGGGGGGATAATTTTGGGTTGCAGCTGGAGGAGGAGTCAACAAAGACACTTTCTACTGACTGAAATTCCTCCCAGAAGAGGTGATATATTGCAGAATCCAAGCCCATGTTTTTAAAAAATGCATCAAAAATCCCCTACAGAAAGTACATGTATTTTTCAATGCCATTTCTGAGTCAAAACAGCATTATGTATGCACTATATAGATGTTACATACATTGTAAATATAACATCTATGTAACTTGCACATCAAACTTTTGAGTATGTAAAACAATACAAATAACTCTATGAATCCAAAAGAGTAACAGAATAAAATCAATAACTTTTTAATAATCGTCCCTAGTCTAGAATTTGAGAAAGTACTGCTCTATTGTACAAGAACACACGTACACACACAAACTGAACTAAATGCTTTCTTATGGATGAGGTCTTCTGTTTCCATAGATTCCTTACTGATGCTGCAGCATTCTATAGAATATCGCATGCCATTCTGCCAGTTATTTGATGCCATAGGGAGCTGCAACAGGTGGCAAAGCTAGGGAATTCAAATTGATGGGCAACAACCTACAGAAGGAATTTTGAAATTTACATATTGATGAGAGACCTGCAGTCAGGTAGTATATTTTGCTTTTCAGCATAGGATCCACTATAATATTCAGCATCAGATCACCAGAATATTTTGATTCATAGTAAGGGTTACTATTTTCATGTCTTGTTCACAACTTGTTCTGGTGGGTTCCAAAGCTGGGGCATTCAAGTATTTCAAAGGAAAAAATGACAGGCAATGCCTTTGAGTAGCTGTTGTTTATAACCTATACCCAGTCGCCTGTTAGACAAAACTAACAAATTTATAACAAAATGTAGAGCAGCATACCCATGTTCTTATTTGTTTGACATATCCAATACATAATCTAAGCCACACCAAGAAGGGAAAGAATAATTCTACTTAATTTTCCCCATAAATTTCTTTTTGGGAACAGAAGGCAAACAGATGTGTTGGGTTTTATTTTTTGATCTAACATCTGACTACCTTCACAATTCACTGACACTCCATCATTTAACACCTTCAAATGAAGGGTGTTTCTGCAGCACATGCAAAGAAGGTATTTTTGATTCAACAGACTTTTAAAAAAGCAATCTGAACATGATTGATATAGCTGGGTTATGTTTAGTGGTGTGAAGCTGGATAACTAATCCAGATCCAACCTGAGTTACATCCATTCTTTTATGATGTTTTATAGTCTGGCTACTTGTGAATGGGTCATTCCTATGTGGTTAACCTAAACTGACATCTCTAGGAGAACCAAAACATATGATAAAGCAGGGGTGTGAAACATGCCGTGTGGGGGCCGATTCAGGCCCCCAAGCAACTGGCTGTCAAGTGCTTCCCTCTCTCTTGCTTCCTTCTGCATCACAGGTTGCTTTGCAAGTCTTGCTCAATCACACAGGAGCTACAGAGCAAAACTTCTATTTTCTCCATTGGCTGAAGGGGGGAGGGAGAGTTTGTTTTGCCAGACTCTCTCAATTGCACAGCAGAACTATTGAGCCAAGTTCTCTTCCATCTATTGGCTGAGGCTCTTCCTTCTCCTGGTCCCCTGGGGAAGGAAAGAGAGAGCTTCCTTTGCCCAGTTTGCTGGATTCTATGGGAGAGATACAAAGAAAGCACCTTTAAGAGCAATGAGTACTAAGGTTTTAAGTTTTTAAAATCTTGAATTGTGTTTGTCTGTGTCCTTTATAAAGTTTATATCTCTGCTACCTAATCTTAAATAGGCCCTGCGTGAAGTGGCCTGGCTCAACAAGGTCTCATTTATGTCAGATCCAGCCCTCATAACAAATGAGTTTGACACCCCTGCAATAAAGCCCAGGCAGTGTTTCTTAACAACTATAGATGTCTCCTCAAAGTCTTCAGTCATCTCTCCATGAAAGGGAACCCCTGGAACTTCTCATCACTTGGACAAGTGGGAGCACATACCAATGTAGTAAAATGTTAAACATATAATCAGGGAAGATTGATGAAGTTGGCAAAAATGATGTAATGCTAGAGCTCTTGGTTATGAAGACAAATCAAATATACCACAAAACCTCAGACTAGGGATCTGAGATCTCTCTATACCCTTTAATTGTAATGTCATGATTGAGTTTCATTTAAAAATAGATATGAAGTAGGAGAAAGAAATTTGGGGAAACAAATGTGTACCTTTTTAATTTCAGGAGGAAAATGGATGATTCTTATGTGCCTGACTCCATCTGCTTAGTCTATTTTTAGAAACTTGAGTGGTTAGGCAAAAGTGTAATAACCAGATACATAACTATAATAAAGAAAACAAACATGTTAAAGAACACCAGGTTGGAACTTGGCTAAAACTTCTGTGAATGAAAGGACTTTCTCCTGCCTTCTCCCTCCCACTGCAGTCCCAAATGCTTCCTCAAATTCTGCCTCTGGGGCACAGGAAACTCCAGGAACATGATGAGAGATGAGTTGGGACAGGAGAGAACTGATAAAAACTGTTCTTCCCTCCTCTGTTGTGTGCATATAGCTTTCCCAAAAGATCAAGGTGATATGTAAGAAATAAATAAACAAGAAATATGTGCAGATGAAGTATTTTCTCTTTCCATATTCCATATCCAACTCCTGAGATCAAAACAGCAATGACTACAGATTGTTTTGTTTTCTTTCATTGTTAGACCAGAACTGTGATGACAAGGTTGATTGATTTTACTAATGGACATTGTCTTTGGACCCTGTCCCCTATACACATGGTTGGGGTTTTTTTTTGAGAAAATGAAAAATATTTTTTCACATTTCACCTACAGTATTTACCCAAAAGGAAGATGAACCAGAACATAAGATGACCCCTTCCCCTTAAATTGTTATACACAAAAGTAGATGCCTCATAATTTAAAATTGCCCACTAAAAATAAAGGTAGAAATTTATTATACAGTAATCAGCACACAATAAACTTATACACTAGAGAAAAATGACTTTCCCTGTTTGTACTTCAACTATTCACAAGTCATATTTCTCCATCCAACCCTTGAATAATACATAGAAAAATGTCAACAAAGCATCTGATCCTACACAATGATGCTTTTAACACTGGCCTCAAGTAAAGAAACAAGAATGGCAACAAAAGACATCAATTTATGCAATAGTATAAACAGACACAAAATATTTCCTGTTTCCTATGTCAAATCAGAATCCTTTAAAAATTCACAGATCCGTATTTCTTCTGATAGCAGAAAATAGCTGCATTGTTTCAGCAGAAGGGGAAAAAAGAGCGAATATTAGACGCACAAGAACATAGGAAATGTTGGATACAGGCTTACTAGAGCAAATGATGCCTATCAGAAATACCCATGCCCTGTGGAGAAAATGCAATCTACAAAATGGGACTTATCTAGATTGTCAGATCTTTTATAGTGTTCAATGAAAATGAAAGTATGTGTACCCTCTCAGTTCCCCAGAGCATCCCTTGCTTATGTCTTTGTTACAATATAAGATTGAAACACTACATGACCTCATATTAGTTTTCACACCAACATAAACAGTTATGGAATGTTTAAATTTTGAGTTGTTGTTTCATGAAGACAGTTTCAAGATTTCTGTTTCAGTGGAGTCCTAAACGCACATACTTGGAATATAGCCCCATAGGCTGCAAGGATAACTGATTTTTCTCATTTAAAAAGGCTACCAAAGGCCATGTTAATTATAGGTAATATTCATAGACAATCTATCAACATAATGAATTTAATCTTGGAAGGAGATTATCTACTATCTACTTCAAAATGGAAATGTTAACACTGCAGATTAAGAACCTTTTCATATTTTGACCACTGAATGAATAGAGGGTAATTTTTGGGCATGGCATGTGTTTAGCTATCCCCAGGCAAATTCACCTTGCTCAAACATCCTTGATCACAAGTGAGATGAGCTCCTTATCAAACCATCTAAAAATTGTTATCAAAGTTTCTCTCAACCAGATTTGACCTTTTGTAGTACCCAATTTTTACTACAGGGCCAGATCGTTGCAGTTGGTAGCTGTATTGGGCCAGGCTGCAAGACATATGTTCCCCAGAGTTAACAGTCAGGTCATTACAACAACTGACTTGTAAAGTCAGGATCCAGGAACTCTGTTTTGGAGTGCTCATGTGACTCTAGATCAAGAGTATGAGCAACAAGTCTCTTTGAAGCTGCTTTATACTGCTTCATCGCTGCTTCATTGCTGTCTAGCCTCTGTTTAAAACCTCCAAGGAAGGAGAGCCCACCACTAGGAGTGTGCATTCGGTTCGGCAGAACCGAATCAACCGCCAAATCACCTCTGATTCAGCTGTATACAGAATCGCATACAGCCGATTCCAATTGGGGCCCATTATGTGGGAGCTGAGTATGACACCCCATATACTTCCGTATAAATATTCAGAAGTATACGGAAGTCAATAGAAAAGGTGGGAAAGGGGCTTCTGCAGCCTCAGGGGAGCTGCTTGCCTCCTTTCCCGCCTTTGGTAGCCTTTTCCCGCCTCTCCCATAGCCTCCCTGGGATCAGGGAAAGGGGGAGGGGGAAGAGGAGTCCCAGCAGCCAATCCAAAGCATGCATTTGCAAAATGCATTGCAAATGCATGCTTTGCAGGGCTGTTGTGTCGCTGATGCCCCAGCCATCAGCAACATTGTTGTTCTTTTGATCTTTTGATACCCAAGTAAGCACTGTTGTCTGGCCAATCACAGAGCAGTGATATTTTTTTGAAACTGCTCTCCGTAGGGCCAGAGAACCTTTTTAAGGAGTCTGCCTGGCTGGACTTTTCCATTTCTGCTGTGTTGGTGTGTGTTGGTGTGTGAGAGAGATTGTGCTGTGCTGGCCCTTGGCCTCAGCTGCTGCTGCTCTCTCTCAGCCTTATCAGACTTGCCTGGAGTAGAGAAGATGTCTAAGGTAAGACAGTCTTAGGGTTCTTGTTTTTATCTTTGTTGGTAAAAGGACTTTTTAAGATTCAGAGTCCCTTTACTTATCCAGATTTGGGTGGTGGGTAGCTTATTTGGGGTTAGAGTTAGGGGGTTCTGCTGGGGAAGGGAGCCTGGGGTGGGGGTGGAGTTTGCCAATTTGCCCATATCTTACTTTAGTGAGAGGACTTTTAAAAGTGCAGTGTCCTTTTACTTTTCCTGATTTGGGTGGCTTGGATTTCTTGGTGTTAGGGTGAAGGGGTTTTTTTTGGGGGGGGGGGTTGGGAAAGTTCCTGTATTGTTAAAAGTTAAGGTTTTTTTACTGTTTTAAAAGGATTCTTTGTTTGATTTGTTGCTGCTGTGTTGTGCTGCTGTTGTTCCTATTCTCTTCTGGTTCTTTGGGGGGGGGGGTGCTGTTTGGCCTAATTTTCTTTGTTTAAAAGGCCACTTTTTTAACAGCTGAGTTTGTGTTGGCCTATTCCCTATTGCTGCAGGTTTTGCATCCTCCTGTCCTATTGTCCCCCTTTTCCTGGTTCTGGTTTTAGGGGGGGGGGTGTTGTTGACTGATTTGGCCTGAGGTTTCTTATTGGTGAAAAGACCACTTTTTTAACAGTTGAGTTGCTTGGCCTTTTCTGATTGTGCTGTTTTTGGGGGGGTGGGTGGGTGGGTTAAAAGTTACATTTCTTTCTGTCACGTTTTGGTTTTTTTAAATTACCTCTGGTTGGTGTGGGGGTTGGTGAGGGTGTGTGTGGGCTGTGTGGGCTGGGTCACTTTCATGTTTTTATAGAGTTATTTTTGGAGTCTGAGTGTGCTTTCAGTTTGGCTAGTGCCACTAAATAGGCTGCCCCACTAATAAGGGTGTTTTTAGAGATTGTGTTTTTTGAAATTAAAAAAAAATTAATCCAGTTTAGGGCTTTATCTTCTTTCAAAATTCAACTAGGCCAGATAGGGGTGATTTAAAAAGATTTTAGGTTTCTCATAAAAGGCAGTGTGACTACTAGGCCACATCAGGCTCCCTTTAAAGAGACTAGGGTTGCAGTGCATCTTGCTTACAGCCACTGAAATCTGGTGCATCCTTAGATTTCCATAGGGTAAACCACAGCTTCTCTCAAGTTATAGGGGACACCTGATTTCTAGTTTGCAAGGAAATCAGGTTTGTCCCAGGATCTAGTTAGGAGAAGTTTAACTAGGAGGATATAACAAAAATTGCCTTCATCTCAAGGTAGCCTTTTAAAAACTGTAGCCAGGTAGAGGCAGGATCACCTCGTCTCCTAAACTTTACCAGACTACTACTACCCCAACCCAAAGAGGGACAAGTTAGGAACCAAAAACAAACAAACAAGTTTTGGTGGGAGGGTTTTTAAAAAGAAGTCAGGGCACCTGTTGGTTCAGGGTACAGTGTAGTGAGTTAGGGTTGTAAAAAAACCCACTCTCAGTTCAGGTTGTGTGAGACTGGCCAAGGGTGACATGAGTGACAGGCAGCAGAAGAGGGGCCCTGGGGGTGAGGCCAAGGAGAAGACTAGAGGGGTGGAGGTGAGGGGGAGGGGTCTCCCCCCCAACTGTGCATAGGGCCACTCCACAGCTGCCTAACAGCACTCTGACCTCTGGCCGGAGTGTGATGAAGAAGGCCCGCCTTGGGCCCTTTATCCTTGGAGATGAGCTTTGGGGACAGTTTTCTGTCCAAAATGATCACCCCAAGGAGGGTGCAGAGTGTTGTGCAGGAGCTGGAAGAGAAGCTGGTTGAGGAGGACCAGCCCCCTTCTTCGGTTCCTTCGGGCACCAGCAGTCCTTCAGGGGATGGCCAGGAGGGGAGGCCGCAAGGTGCCTCCATCTCTGCCCACTTCCCCCTGGCAGCCAGCCCCTCCTGCCACCCCGAGACACGATGTGTCTGCCCTGAGCACCTCAAGGTAGGTAGCTCCGGACACCCAAGCTGCCAGTCAGTTTGGGCATCCGTTCACCTCCGAAGTCTGGAAGCATTTTCAACTTATGGAGGATCTGCTATGCGCAGTGCCAGCTGTAAGGGCCCAGATTAGTTGTGGGTGGGACCCTGCCCACCTGACTCCGGGAAGGATGCGGAATCACCTGCGGAAGCACCACCCAGGGGTGCTTCTTAAAGGGGAGAAGCAGGCTGGTGCTGTGGTGCCCAAGCAGCCAACACCACCCAGCCAGGAGGTCTGTCCCATCGCAACTACCTCCGCTCTCCAGGAGCGTTCCGTGGGAGTACATCCGTGCTAGGCATCTCTGCCTGAGATGTTTGGTAGGAGTGGCACCTGTGTGCCAAGAGGGGCAATCAGGTATGGCAGGAGGGTGATCGCCTTGAACCTTGCCAGGTCGATCGCCCATGGGCTTCCATTTTCAGTGGTCAAGAATCCTGGGGTGCTAGGGTTGCTCGAGTACCTGGCACCCTGGTACAAAGTTCCTGCGAGAACCATCATTAGCAGGACCATTGTGCCAGCTATTTTCAGGGTGACCAGATCTGTAATGAAGGAGCATTTGTCCCTTGCTGCCGGGGGGGACTATTCATTTCACCTCAGATATCTGGAGCTCCCAACATGCGTTCGAGGGGTATCTCTCCCTGACTGCGCATTGGTGGCAACCCAGAGAGCTGGGGGCAGTGTAGTGTGGGGGTGGCAGCAGTAGCGGCAGGCAGGGTCAGGGCCACCAGGCTGGCTATTGCTGGGCCTTGCTGCACGCCAAAGCAGTCGACGTGCCGCACATGGCGGACACTCTCAGAGCCATCCTCTCACGGCAGTTAGAGGGCAGGATAGGCAGTGGGGATGTCACCATGGGCTTCTTGGTAACTGATGGTGGCTCCAACATCAAGGCGGCTGTCCAGTGTCAGGGCCTAAAATGCCTTCCTTGCGTGGCCCACCTTCTCCTTCTCAGAGTTGCTGAGCGGGCCAATGTGCTCGATTGCTGGTGAGACGAGCTCTCCCAGAAGGTCGAGCGTTCCAGATTCAGGGTGGGCCCAGTGCCGGTAGTTGAGGAGGAGGGGGGTGGAAGCAGCTCATCTGCCACTTCCACTGCTGTTGTTCATCCCCAACCTCCCCAGCTAGGCAGTGTTTCCCACCAGACTCACGACAAGAAGAGTGCTGAGGTGACATTCATCGGGCAGGTCATTGGCCCCTCTAGGAGCGGTAGTGCACTGAGAGCGAATACGGGTGCTGCGATGGTGAGGGACTATCTTTTGGAGCTCCTTGAGCCACAGGAAGCATCTCCTTTGGACTACTGGGTCACAAAGGAGGAGGTCTGGCCGGCCCTCTCCTCAGTGGCCAAGGCATTCCTCTCATGCCCACCAACAAGCGTGCAGAGCGAGCGCGTCTTTTCGCATATGGGCGACATTGTCTGCCCACATCGCAATCGCCTGCAACCCTGGACAGTTGAGCAGTTGGTCTTCCTGAAGGTCAACTTGCCTCTGTTTGGCTCCCTGAATGTAGACTTTGAGAGTGAATGAAGTGAGCACCTACTTGTGCCTGCATCCTCTCTTGGCCCGCGCTTGGAAGGTGGTTGTAAAACGCTCCTCCACTAAAAATAGACTAGAGTCCAAAGACAGCCCAAAAACTCCTTCACAAATTGATTGGCTGTGCATAACCCTCCACCCCTCATCCCTCCCCAAACCAAAAGTGAATGCTGGTTTAAAAACTGCAAAGTGATCCAAATTTCCCCAGTCCCCCATCCACACATGCCTAATAATACTGAAAGGGCCATTGCAGCCCCCAACTGTAACCGACAGTACCCACAGGCCCAGCCCGGATAACCCAGGTTTTTTTTCAGGGGAAGGAGGAAGAAAGAGGGAGGTGCCAGTGATGATGACAGGCAGCCAGCAGCCATACCAATGCTGAGGTCCCTCTAATGGGACAGTGATGCTGGTGTGTTGCTGAGCTGAGAGAGAAGGAATGGTTGCCTTCCTCTCACACAATCTGAGGCCCTCCCAGTGATCTTCCTCATTTGGGGTGCAATTCTGGCTCGCCTCCTCGTGGTGCACCCTGGGTAACTCAAAAGAGCCTGGACCAGCCAACCATCCATCACTCAAGGTAAGTCAAAATGCTTCTTGCTTTGTGTCAGATACAGACTAGGTGTGGAGCTAGGTGTGGTGGTCCACCACTTCTCTTGTTTGAGAGTTGTGTTGTTTGGGGCAGGACTGGAGAGCTGGGATCTGTAGATTGTGTGTTCTGTGGCAGGGAAGCTGGCACCTGGGTGAGCGACCCAGAGCCAGCATGCTTGTTGTGCTTGGCCAGCTCTCCCCATATTGTTTGGGGCAGGGCTGGAAAGCTGCCATCTGCAGATTGTGTGTTCTGTGGCAGGGAAGCTGGCACCAGAGCCAGCATGTTTGTTGTGCTTGGCCAGCTCTCCCCGTGTTGTTTGGGGCAGGGCTGGAGAGCTGGCATCTGGTTTTGCTGCAGCCAGGTCTTCAGAGCAGACCTTGAGCAGATTGTGTTTTGTGTGGCAGTGATGTTGGCAACTGGGTCTATATTGGTTCTAGGCCAGCAGGGTTTATAGAGGGATGTAGTGCATTTGGGTCCTATAGAGATTCTCTGGTGTGAAGTTAGGTTTGGCTTTGGGTGCCCCAGGAATTGGACCCTTTGGTCCAATTTTTTTTTTTTGGCCTTGTGTGTTTGTGTGGGACAGTGCCCTAAAGCTGCACAGCAGTTTGGGGGGCTCTCCTCAAAACCTCCTGCTCCCCAGAGCCACTTTTCCCACGACAATTACAGTGAGGAAGTGGCTCTAATTGGTTTTTTTTTCACCATTGGGAGCAGTCTTCCTTTTGGGGTGCCCACAGATGGGTGCAGTCTTTTTGGGCCAGGGGGTTTCATGCTGGGGAGTCCCCTGAAGCTGCCCTGCAGTTTTGGGGCCTCTTCCTCAACCCCACCCCCTGGCCAGAGCCACTTACCCCACTGCAATTATAGTGGAGGAAGTGGCTAATTGGGCTTTCCCCATCATTGTTGGCAATGGGCCTTTTGGGGAGCCGAAAGACAGGGACCCCCTGGCCCAATCTTTTTGGGACTTGGGGGTTTTGTAGGGGAGAGTCCCCTGTGGGTTCCCTGCAGTATTTGGGGCTCTCCCTCAAACCCCCTGCCCCCCAGTAGCTTCTAAGTATGCCCTATGTTGCCATTGATTTCAATGGCCCTTAGGGTATGATAGTGGAATAGGGGCACCCTCTTTGGGTGCCCCTGGAATGAGAGCCCCTGGCCCAATTTTTTGGGGACTTGGGGGGTTTGTAGGGGAGAGTCCCCTGCAGGTCCCCTGCAAATTTGGGGGCTCTCCCTCAAACCCCCTCCCCTCCAGGTGGCTTCAAATATACCCTATTTTCCATTGATTTCAATGGCCCATAGGGTATAATGGGGGCCGTATATTCTGAAATAGCCGCACATCTACCGTATATGCGGCTATTCCGACTATGGAATTCAGAAATATACAGGATTCCGTATTCTCTCCCCCACCCCCGGTATAATTCCGAATCGGTGTACTTCCGATTTTTTTTTTTTTTTTGCAAATCCCTACCCACTACCTCCTGAGGAAGCCTGTTCCACTGAGGAATCACTCTAACAGTCAGGAAGTTCTTCCTAATGCTGAGCCGGAAACTCTTTTGATTTAATCTCAACCCACTGGTTCTGGTCCTACCTTCTGGGGCCACAGAAAACAATTCCACACCATCCTCTATATGACAGCCCTTCAAGTACTTGAAGATGGTAATCATATCACCTCTCAGCTGCCTCCTCTCCAGGCTAAACATCCACATCTCCTTCAGCCTTTCCTCATAGGACTTGGTCTCCAGACTCCTCACCATCTTCATCACCCTCCTCTGGACCCATTCCAGCTTGTCTAGATCCTTCTTAAGATGTGGTGCCCAAAATTGAACACAATACTCCAGGTGAGGTCTTACCAGAGCAGAGTAAAGCGATACCATCACTTCACGTGATCTGGACACTATACTTCTGTTGATACAGCCCAAAATTGCATTTGCCTTTTTAGCCACCGCATCACACTGTTGACTCATGTTCAGCGTATGATCCACTAAGACCCCTAGATTCTTTTTGCACATACTACTGCTAAGACATGTCTCCCCCATCCTATAACTATATATGGGATTTTTCCTACTGAAATGCAGAAGTTTACATTTATCCCTGTTAAAATTCATTTTATTGGTTTTAGCCCAGTTTTCCAGCCTGTGAAGGTCATCCTGTATCCTGTTTATGTCTTCTACTGTATTTGCAACCACTCCCAAGTTAACATCATTGGCAAATTTAATAAGCTTTCCCTCTGTTCCTTCATCCAAGTCATTTATAAAGATATTGAACAAAACAGGTCCCAGGACAGATCCTTGAGGCACTCCACTTGTTACTCCTCTCCAAGAGGATAAGGAACCATTCACAAGCAATCTTTGGGTGCGATCTGTCAACCAGTTGCAGATCCACCTAATGGTAACAGGATCCAAACCACATTTTACCAACTTGCTAACAAGTATAGTATGTGGTACCTTATCAAAAGCCTTACTGAAATCAAGATAAACAATGTCTACAGCATTCCGCGGATCCAGCAAGGAAAGAGAAAAGAGTAGAGACAGAACAGGAAGGAGTAGAGACAGGATAAATTACTAACTTACTAGCCGAGGATGGAAGGGATGGCAAGAGGGCCATCTGCCTCATGGTGCCAGGAGCCGACGGCATGTTTTCTCTACTGGTGTGTGCAGGGAAAGTGCATGAGCATAGTGTGAGAGGTTGGATGGAAGGAAGTTTCTCTGAGAAAACAATCTACATTTCAAAGGGATAGAGGCAGAAGAGTATATGCGTAGGAAGAAAGGGTCAGTGTTACTATCTAGCTATCTACTCTGTTGCCATGATGTCTGGAGGCTGATACAGGGGGCAGCACCTTCAGTTCCAACATGTATAATCTCTTAAAGCTGGAGATACTGTGAACTGAATCTGGGACCTTCTGTATAAAGAGCACACACAGTTGCTTGCAGCATGGGCTGCCTATCAGGACTGCTGAGATTTAGGATTCAGGCCTATAGTATGCTTCTTCATATATGTGGGTCTTGGTGTACATATACTGGGACTGATTCTGCAGTCACTGTTGCTCCACCCCTGGGCTTCTGATTTTGTTGGATCAAGCAATCAATTCCCCAACAGTTGATGTGCAAGCGCATTTTGACCTGCGCCTCCCTGCACTTTGCCAATCTTGTTTTTTTAGAGATTGGGAAGGCACAGGAGAATTGGAGGTAGCCACAGGTCAAAATGCATCTGCACGGCAACTGGTGTGGAATCAATTTTTGATTCAATGAAAGCAGAAGCCTAGGGACAGAGCAACAGTGATTGCAGAATTGGTCTGGGTTTGATCCAGTAGAAAAGTAAGTGGAAGGATTTGGCAGAACAAATATTTCTCCAGCTTCCTCTACACCTTGTTTGTTGGCCCTCCAGGATAATTGGTTAGCCAGCTTGTAAAACAGGATGCTAGACTAGACTAAAAGAAAAAAAGAAAAGGTAAAGACAGTCCCCTGTGGAGGCACCAGTCGTTTCCAACTCTGGGGTGACATCGCATCATGACGTTTTCATGGCAGACTTTTTATGGGGTGGTTTGCTATTGCCTTCCCCAGTCATCTACACTTTCCCCCAGCAATCTGGGTACTTATTTTACCAACCTCGGAAGGATGGAAAGCTGAGTCAACCTTGAGCTGGCTAACTGAACCCAGCTTCTGCTGGGATTGAACTCAGGTCATGAGCAGAGAGCTTGGACTGCAGTACTGCAGCTTTACCACTCTGTGCCACAGGGCTCCTTAGACTGGACTACTGAACTAATCTCTCAGGGGTCGTAATGTTCTTTTGCCCACAAAACACCAATGGACGAGGGAAAAGGAGGCAATTTTAAATGGTTCTCCTGTGTTGGTGCAGTACTCTGTACAATGGTGCATTTTGTTTGCAGGATTCTCCCAACCCTCAAACAGAATTTTCAGGACAAAGTTGCTTGGGGAAAGAGAATGTCAAGCTCCTTCCACAACCTTTCCCATAAGATCCTTTCCTTGGTAGAATGGTGAAGTTTATTAATGCTATCAAAAGTAGAACATAATTTAAGAATACCTAATAAATCTCACTAGGTTTTTCACTTGTCATTTAATAATCCAGTACTAATGACAGGCATGTTTAAGGTGATAGGGTAGACCAATGGTCTGTTCCTAATAATCTATATGCTAGAATTTGATGTCAATTTTTTAAGGTCTATTTTACATGGGAGCAGAGAGATGATGAGATTTAAATAGTTTGTCTTAGGCTGATTCCGCACTCACCTTTCTCTGGGGCAGGCTTCCATTTCTGGGCGGAGCAAATGGTGATTTTGCACCAGTTGCTCCATGCCGGCATCTTGCGCGGGGCAAAACCCCCGTGATTTGCCCCGCTGCAGTGTAAACCTGAAAAACGCCGATGCGGAGCAACTGGTGTGAAATTGCCAGTTTGCTCTGCCCAGAAATGGAAGTCTGCCCCAAAGAAAGGTGAGTGCGAAATCAGCCTTATTTCTTTCATTCCCAATATAGTTTCTTGAAGAAATGCCATTTGCTTTTGGTTTCCTTGCAGAAGGATAAATTTCTTGTGTTAATGAAAATCATTATACTAGCAATATGCTGCAATATTTGTTTGTCTCCTTGAAAACAAAAGAAAGGTTGCCCTTTGTTCTCTAGGCAAGGAAGAAAATGACTTTCTCTCCATCTCTGAAGAATTTGAAAAATGTGATGAGTGTTTAATATTTGCCCAGTGCACAGTTCTAATATTGACTGATTCTTTTGAAAGATGGATCTGCATGCCAATCTGGAACAGGTCTGCTTATCATCAAGTCCCATTAATAACATCATTTTTACTATTGTGAGATGACATTTGGCTGTGAAGCACCTGGTGTCTCCACAAAATACCAAAAACCTTTATATTAGGGATGAGGCAGGAAACTGGTGTCTGGAGGGCAGAGTAATACTGTGGAAAAAAGACAGAGCTGCAGGGAGCAGGCACTATCTAGATCAGGGGTGGCCAAACTTGGTTAATGTAAGAGCCACATAGAATAAAGGTGAAATGTTTAGGAGAGGCAAGAAAGGAACATCAGATGTTTGTGAGAAGGAAGGAAGGAAGGATGGAAGGAAGGAAGGAAGGAAGGAAGGAAGGAAGGAAGGAAGGAAGGAAGGAAGGAAGGAAGGAAGGAAGATGGGGAGGGAGGACGGAGTGGTGAAAAGAAAGCAACTTTAAATGCATTCTGCCTGGCTTGACTTGGAGATGTGATTTAAAGAGAGAAAGTAGAACATAATTTCTTTCCAAGTCAGCTGACGGGGCAGTGGGGGATTCAAGAGCCACACAATATGAGTGGAAGAGCCACATGTGGCTCCTGAGCTGCAGTTTGGCCATCTATGATTGAGATTAATGGAGAAAAGACCAATAAAGATACTCTTTTCCCTATAATTTGCTAACATCAATGAAATCCCCATTTTCTTATTCCTTCTATTCTTCAGTTTTACAGTCATAGCATAATAAGGAGATTGCTTCCTTCACTACTGTGTTTCCCCGAAAATAAGACACTGTCTTATATTTGTTTTTTCTCAAGAAGACACGCTAGGGCTTATTTTCAGGGGATGTCTTATTTTTTTATTAAGTAGGATACAACAATCTACATTTATTCAAATACAGTTAAGTCATCTTCTGGAACATTGTCATAACTCTCCAGACCCGGAATTCCATCCTGAATTTTTTGCGACGCCCATCACTAGGTCTTCTTATCGGGGTAGGGATTATATTTAACAAATGCATAGAAATCCTGCTAGGGCTTATTTTTTGGGTAGGTCTTATTTTCAGGGAAACAGGGTAGTTGCTATCACTGGTTACCCATTTTTTTAAAAAGCTGCGTGACACCTTTTAAGGCCTTCCATGCTATTATGTAGCTTTTGTTTTTGGATTCTGCTATGGACCAATATAGTTTCCTCCTATGAGTCTATTTATTGATCTATACATTATGTTGCCTCTTCAAATACCTGTTCAAGGTATCTCACAAGTAAAAACAATGCAAACTATTAAAACAAGCTATGAACATAAAAAAAAAACTTAAAGCACTGAACAGCCTAAAATAATCTATAAAGCAGTTTTCAATCTAAAAGCAAACAAAAAAACAATTTTAAAAGTCATTTAGTTAAAAGCTATGTGAGATCTCACTAAAAGAGTAGAACTAGGTAATTGCATATATCAGCACAAAAACATGTCAGCATTTGCAAGATAATACACATTTTGGTGGAACTACTGCCTGGTAAGAAGGCAAAAAGAAAAAAAAAGGAAGGGAGGAAACAGGTACACCAGCAAATTTTACTGCCGGTTGAGACACCTGATAGGGAAGTAAATTCTAGTGCTATTCCAACATTGATGGAAATAGGCTGCATAAGACTCACCTTCTAACTCTTCCTCTGCTAAGAGCTGGATTGTCCTAGTGGTTTTGCTTGCGATTTTAGTTCTTAGAGACAGGGTGAGATTATCAGCTTTTGTTTTCTGAGGGTTTTTAAAAATGAAATATATTCAACCTGAACACTGGGGATAGTTCAGGATGGCAATCCCAAATAAATAAGTAGACAAACAGAAACAGACATACACAGTGAGGTCTCAATCCAATGGATATTGCTGATTTGTTAGAAGGGGTACTTGGGAATTTTTTAAGAAAGTAAGCAGTCACATTTTATTTACAACTGTAAGAAGTGCCATTATTTTCTCTTCCAACTCTGTATTGTATTTCATTGCTAAAAGCTAAATACCTGGAGAAAAGCAGGTGGACAACAAAATCCAAAGCCCCTTATTTTTCAGCTCCGGCCAAATCAGACCCGGCCGAATTGGCATTATTTATATGAGAGGCTTACTCCTTTAGGGCGCTCCCAGCCCCAAGGATCGAGGGTATTGAATGTGCCGGTCTGGTGTGGGAGGCTGGAGAGGGGTTGGCGATCTGGCTGGTGTACCGTACGCCTAACGCACCAGCTAGCACCTTACCGTCCCTACTCGAGGCGGCGACAGGCTGGGCGCTGGAGCACCCAAGGCTGGTGATCCTGGGTGACTTCAATGTCCATGCTGATAACCCGACCTCCAGTCAGGCGACGAACCTAGTGTCTTCCATGGCGACACTAGGACTCTCTCAATTTGTTACAACCCCCACGCACCAGGCCGGGCACATGTTAGACCTGATCTTTGCGGCCGGGGTCACGGTGGGCAATATAACCGCTGAAGTGGTGCCATGGTCGGACCACCTCGCCCTCAGGGCTCGTGTAGATATGCCACCCCAAACCTGTTTAGGTGACGAGCCCATTATGGCTCGCCTGTGGAGCCAGATGGACCTGGAATGGTTCCAAATGGCTCTGCAGGACTCCTGGCCCTCTGGCAATTCCCTCAATGGCCTGGTGGAGACCTGGAATACCCGGCTCTCTAGGGCCATTGATGAAATCGCACCTCGACGCCCTCTACGACCTCGGATTAGGCTGGCCCCATGGTATATCCCGGAGTTACGCCAGCTGAAACAAGGTCTCAGCTAGAGAGGCAATGGCGGCGCACCCGTGACGAAGCAACTAGAACAACTTATAGGAAATTTATGAGGTCCTATGAGATGGCAATCAAGGCCGCAAAGAAAACATACTTTGCGATTAAGATTGCGTCAGCAAATTCGCGCCCGGCACAATAGTTTAGGATAATTCGGGATATTACTACATTGCCTCAGGGCAATCCAAATGTTAAGGAATTGGAGATAGGCTGCGAGGCTTTTGCAAAATTTTTTGCTGACAAGATCCAGTCGCTCCACCACGACTACCCTGCCAATTTAGATACAGTAAGTGAACTCGAGGCCCAATGCATGTCTTCTGGTTTGATCTTGGACTGCTTTGACCCGCTCAGCTTGGAGGAAGTTGACAGAATCCTCGTCACTGCGTGCTCAACAACCTGTGATCTGGACCCATGCCCCTCCTAGCTAATTAAGGCTTGCCAGGAGGAGCTAAGATGTCCTATACGGGACATCATAAATAGATCTCTTTCAGAGGGCTCCTTTCCAACATCCCTGAAGGATGAAAAGGCTACATCAGACCCAGCCAAATTGGCCCATTACCAGCCGGTCTCAAACTTGCCCTTTTTGGGCAAAATCATAGAGAGGGCTGTGGCGTTGCAATTACAGGAATTTCTGGATGACGCTTCCACCTTAGATCCATGCCAGTCCAGCTTCCGCCCAGGCCATGGGATGGAGACAGTTCTGGTCGCCCTCATGGATGACCTCCGGCGACACCTGGATCGAGGCAGCTCGGCAGTGTTGCTGTTGTTAGACCTATCGGCTGCATTCGATATGGTTGACCATCGTCTGCTGACCCACCGCCTCGCCGATGCAGGAATTCGGGGGCTAGCCTTACAGTGGCTCTCCTCCTTCCTGGAAGGTCGGGGACAAAGGGTGGCGATTGGAGGGGAGCTGTTCCAGAGACGCCCACTTAATTATGGGGTGCCTCAGGGGGCGGTTCTCTCCCCAATGTTGTTTAACATCTACATGCGCCCCCTTGCCCATATCGCCCGGGGGTATGGGCTGGGTTGCCACCAGTACGCTGATGATGCCCAGCTCTACCTACTGATGGACGGCCGGACTGACGATGTCCCTATAAACCTGGACCAGGCATTGCAAGCCATGGCTGGTTGGCTCAGGCTGAGTGGGCTGAAACTGAATCCAGCGAAGACTGAGGTCCTTTGTGTAGGCCGTGGCGAGCCTGGAGGGGAGATCTCCCTACCAACGTTTGACGGTGCGTCACTGATACCAGTGCGCAGGGTCAAAAGTTTGGGAGTGCTACTGGAGCCTTCCTTGACAATGGAAGCCCAGATATCTGCCACTGCTAAATCCGCCTTTTTCCACCTTAGGAGGGCGAGGCAGTTGGCCCCCTTCTTGGAACGTAGCGACCTGGCAACTGTGATCCATGCAACGGTCACCTTGAGACTAGACTACTGTAATGCCCTCTACATGGGACTGCCTCTGTACAGAACCCGGAAGTTGCAGCTAGTGCAGAATGCGGCAGCCAGGCTGTTAGTGGGACTATCTCGGTGGGAACATGTACAGCCTCGGCTGCGGGAACTGCACTGGCTGCCAATTGTGTTCCGAGTTCGCTACAAGGTGCTGGTTATTACCTTTAAAGCCCTATATGGCCGAGGACCTGCCTACATTAGGGACCGCCTATCCCCATATGTTCCTCAGAGAGCACTGAGATCTAGTTCTCAAAACCTTTTAAAAATCCCTGGACCAAGGGAGGCTAGATTGAAATCAACGAGGGAGCAAGCTTCTCAACAATGGCTCCCCAATGGTGGAATCAACTACCAAAGGAGGTGCGAGCCCTGCGAGACCTAAACCAGTTTCGCAGGGCTTGCAAAACCGCCCTCTTTAAGCTCGCTTTTGGATGAAGCCCAGGATATGACAGCTAGCCATTCTATACACACTCTGAATGTAGCACCTTAATTGATAAATCATAATGGTTTTCTCTTGTATCTAAGTTCTAGTTTAATTTATGACTGTAACTTAATTTATTTTAACTGTCTATAGCAATTATTGTATTTTATTGTATTTTATTGTAACCATGGTACCTACCATGCCTGTTAGGGGGAGGGCGGGATACAAAAATAAATTTATTATTATTATTATTATTGCTCAAAAATACTATCAAGTCCATGTGACATCTTTCAGATAAAGAAGTGTATCGAAACAGCCTATAAAAATCCACTATTGCTTCATTTGAAATTATGCTGCACAGAATTCTTCCTCATTGTTTTGAGGATTCAGATTCTACTTCAATGTATAAAACATATGTGACAAATGTTCTTGGCATCAGGGAATGTAATGCAGGCAGAAGAAGTATTTCCAGCATGCTGATGATGAATGTGACATACTTGCATCTTTGGGCATTTTTAATTGAACAGCACATCAAATTGCCTTGTGTAATAAAAGCAAAGCAATAGTATGCTGCTGCTGATGTTTTTTTTTTTTTTCAATTAACCACTTTTTAATTTTTCCAAATATATACACATACAGATTACTTGCTTCATATTAAACTAAAATAGCACTAGTTACATGGATATACAGCAGTTCAAAAATATATCAAGTTTTGGTATATAGTATTCCTGGACAACATACTATGTTCAGTCAAGTAGGACACTACTGGAAGCCATACTTCTATTATTTCATACACATTTGAGGGTGTATCTTTGTCTAAATAGGCCAGTTTGTGAAAGATAAAATAGTCCCAAATTTGATTCCTCTACATAATTATAGATGGTATAGTCATAGATTTCCAATTAAAGGCTAAAAGAATTTTTGCAATAGCTAATAAAATTGATGTTATTTCCCATTTTATTTTCGGCAGAGCCATGTGTGTCCAGTTTTCCAGAAGGAGAACCTCTGGGTTGTTAGGCAAGTTTACATTTAATATGTTACTAATTTCTGTAGCAATCATTTTCCAATACTCTTGGATGTATGGACATGCCCACCATGTATGATAATAGTTAGTATTTGCCCACATAGTTTGGGACATTTCGGGCTTTCTAAGGCTTTAATTCTATATAATATCAAGGTGGGTAGGTACCATCTTGCCATTAACTTAAACATTTGAAGTCTAACTGAAAAAAATATTAGAAGTATTGCCTGGTGAGGATCAGATATTGTCCCATTCCTCTTTGGGAATATCTTTGTTTAAATCAGTAGCCCATTGCCTTTGATACAAAGTAAATTCTTCTTCCTCAGTCTGATTTAATGTCATATATAAAAACTTAGTAAGACCTATCTGGTGCTCTTTACCTGCATATAAAAGTGTTTCTAGAAGAGTCAGAGCTCTTGCAAGTGCCTGTTGTATTTACTTATCTACCAAGCAGTGACGTAGTTGCATATAATGAAACCATTGAACCTTTTGCTTTAGTTTTAGCTCTAATTTTGCTCTATCTATCATAGAGCCTTTCCCCCAGAAATGTTTAATATAGGCGACCCCAGAGAAGCTGATAGCCATCCCCAACCCACCCCCAAACAGAGAACGGAGCCAACGATGGGCAGACCTTCACAGGCAAAGGAGAAATGCCCCACTAACACAGGAGGGAACAGGAGTGAGGCTGGGCATGCGTGCACGAGAAGCCTGGCTTGGTGGCGAGGCGGGGGTGGGGGCGAGACAGGCCCACATGGGACCACGGAGAAGCCGTCAATCCCCTCACACCCTCCTGCTGTCAGAGACTCTGCCAATGGCAGGCAGACAAGCAGGAAGTACCAAGTGCAGGAGTTTGCTGTCATAGACAGCAGCTGGAATGTGTGTCTGGGAGTGAGCAGCCCAGCAGCAGACACCCCCCCCACCCAGAGACACCCTGTGTTGCCCTGACACCCCCTGCCATGTGCACGGAACACCTCCCCCGGGGGTCGCAGAAATCAGAGTGTGAGTGCATCAGCCGCAGAACTCTGAGTCCATTTCATCAACGCCCCCCCCCCCTTAGTGCCCTGTGCACAACAGCCCTGTGGGGTCGGGTAGGCTGTCAGCCAAGGCAAGCTGAGGGGTGGCATTTCCCTCCCCTGTCCAGTCACATGGGGGGCAGTGGGGTGGCTCATAGACTGCCCCCCCAAAAAAAACAAGTCTGCCCACCCTCCCAGGCATTCCCTCAGAGTGTCACGACTTGAGCCTCGGGGGTGGAAACGGCTGCTGGCGTCCCGGCAGTCAGCCAGAACTCTTGCAGCCGGCTGAGGTTTTCAGGGAGCAGCACAGGCATTATCTTAAACAGTCAAATTAGTCAAAACCATAAATCAGTCCAAGCCAAGGGATGAGACAGAGAGCGTAAACATAGGAAGGCCGAGGGTCGGGTAACCAGAGAGAGCAAAGCCGAATGAAGTCAAATTACCAAAGCAGAGTCACAGTCCAGAGTTCCGAGGTCCAAGGTCCAAGCCGGGTCAGAAATATGCGGGTTCTCACAGGAGTCAAGAGGGTGCAGAGCGTGGTCACGTCCCAGGAGGATCGTTCGTTGCCAGCACAGTTTGCCAAAGGGCCAGGATTGCAGATATACTGTGCTGGCTTGTTAACCCATTAGTATGCCGGGCTTAGATCTCTTCTCCCCCGCATGCGTGCTTCACTCCTTCTGTTTCTAATCTCCTGCCGTCTCCTTTCACGGAGCCGGCTAACAGGTGGTGGAGATTCAGGAGGGGATGAGCTGGGGCCCGGCGTGGCCTGATCAGTTCCAGGTGGCTCCTGCTGCCGGCTTGCCTCCTCAGGACTTACGTCCAGGGCTGTTAAAGGCGCCTGCTCTGAGCTAGCAGGCGCTGGGTCAGGGGCAGGCATGACACAGAGAGGCCACTGATGGGGGGTGCGCAGGGAATGTGCAGCAGATGCCAAGCAGGAAAGACAACAGAGGGCAGAGCTCAGACTTTATTTTTCCGAAACATAGTGCAACAATCTCTCTGTCACGCACTGGGCAGTCTCACCATGGGCAGGGTTCCATTCAGAGCAGTGGGCAGAAACACCTGAGGGAGTGGGGGGGCAGTGGAGTGACATATGCGGAACCCTCTGTGTTGGGGTCCCACCTGCAAGATGGAGAAGGAGATCAAGAGCAACTGCAGGGGCGGCGGCCTGCCTGTCCCTCACTCTAAGTCTGTATGGCCGGGAGCTCACCGGCAGAACTTACTGCCACGCGCTCCTCTTCCTAACAACTGAGTTGTGAGAGGCCAGAGCGAAAGTATTTCTAGGAGGGGGGAGACTGCAATTCGGTTCTGGGGAGGGGGCTCGTCAGCCTGCGGTGCGAGGGGATTGGCGAGGCCATCACGCCGCTCCCTAAGGGGTTTGCGAGCTTCCGCAGTGGCAGAGCCGACCTTTGTTTTTGGTTTCAACGAGTGCCTATGGACCACGCCGCCATTTTTGCAGGCATAAAGTTGTGCCTCTCGGGAGAGGCGTGTCCTGGGCCAAAGGGCTAAGGAAACTGCCTAAGACTTGCTGTGTCCCAAACTCCACTCCCTCCTCCTCCTGAATGTCGCGCTCTGCCTCACTTCCACCCATGCTTGGGCGCAGCCCTCAGGCACCACTGCCCTCGGGTGGAGCGGCACTTAGGCGGCCCCCCCACCCATGTAACTCCCCCCCACTGTGGCGGCGCTGGTCGTATGTCGGTACAAAGCCTTCCTGCACCCACGTACCGGCTCGTCTTCTCCCAAAAGACTTTCCGTCCCCCCCCTCTCTGGATTGTGCTGTAAAGAACCTATATTGATGACTTCATAATAGAGTTTAAGGTTTGGTATTTCTAGACCGCCCCAGTAGAGGACCTAGTAAGAGTGTTGAAGTATATTCTAAGTTTTTTGTAGGTCCAGAAAAATTTGCTAAAGATACTTTGCCATATCAAAGATTTCAGGTTTTCACGGCTGGTAACATCATTAGGGTTTGTAGAATCTTTCGGGATCAAGTGCCGTGTTCTACTGGAGAAAGTTTTCCTTCCAGATGTTTCATTCTCAGCTACGGAGAACATCCTCAGTGGCGTTGCAGCCGGAGCAGGCGTTCAGACCTTCTTGGCTGCTGTGCATTGAGTGCACTCAGTAGAACACGGTACTTGATCCCGAAAGATTCTACAAAACCTAATACTTTTCCATAGTTTAAACATTTTTTCTAAAATTTTTATAGGCAATGTTCTGAATAAAAAAAGAAATTTGGGTAATATGAGTGACTTTAAAATATTGATTCTTTCTGCCCAATTATGTGTCATGGAATTTCTTTTGCTAAGGGTATTTTCAATTTCTTTCTGTAGTCTCTCAAAATTGACTGAAAAAAGATCTGATGTTTTGTTAGGGATATAGATTCCTAGATATCTCCAGGGTTTCTCCAGCAAATGATATTTATATTTGCAGGTGAGAATATTTAGTTCTTGTGAGATGTTTACTGGGTGTATAGTGGTCTTTAAGTTGTTGAATGAGAGGCCTGAAATTATACTAAAGCTGTGTACCATTTTGTCTAAGGTCAACAGAGATTCTAATGGCTTTTTTATATAGAGTATGACATCATCAACATACAATGCCATTTTATAAGTTTTATTATCAATACTTATGCCTTGAATACCTTCATTTTGTCTAATTGCTATGGCCAGTGGCTCGATGGCTAAAATAAAGAGTAATGGGGACAAGTGACACCCTTGTCTGGTACCTTTTTGTAATGGAAAAGATTCAGTTAAAGAATTGTTTATTCTGAGTTTTGCAGATGGTTTTGCATAAGGGCTTTGATTGAATTTATAAAATTGTTTCCAAATCCCATATGTTGGATAAGTGTCTTCAAATAAGTGATGTTGACACTGTCAAATGCTTTATTGACATCTAATGCCATAATTAAAGCCTCTTTCTTTTTTTGTTCACAGTGGGTTATGAGACTGAGGGTTTTCCTAATATTATCTGCTATATTACGGTTAGGTAAAAAACCATGTTTGATCAATATTTATGTAATGTGAGAAAACATTTTTTAACCTATTAGCCAAAATTCAAGTAAAAATTTTTTCATCTGTATTTAATAGTGCGAAGGGTCTATAAGAGGCTGCATACTATGGGTCTTTATTAGGTTTTGGGAGAAGGACAATTTCGGACTTTGACCAAGTATTTGGCATCTTTCCCTGTTGAAAGATCTCTTTGCAGACTAGTTCATAGAGTTTCACTAGCTCATCTTTAAAAGCCTTAAATGGGAAGCCATCTGTTCCAAGAGAGGTATTGTTTTTAAGTTGTGAAATTGCATCCTTTATCTCCTGTTCTGTGATTGGGTTTTCTATTTGTTCTATGTGTTGTGAAAACAGTTTGGGTATTGTCTTGTGTTGGAAAAGGTAGGCTGTTATATCTCTTTCTGAGATATTTTGTGCTGAATAATAATAATAATAATAATAATAATAATAATAATAATAATAGATTTTATTTATATCCTGCCCTCCCCGCCTAGGCAGCTCAGGGCGGCTAATGCCTTAAAATAGTTATGTAATTCCTGTTTAATCAGTTTGGTTTCAGTGATGGTTTTTCCATCCTTGTTTTTTAAAGACTATATCATTCTAGATGGGGGGTTTTTTTGCCTTAACCTTCCATGCTAGATGGGGTTTTTTTTGCGTTAACCTTCCATGCTAGTAATTTGTTTTAGGAGATTAACAGAGCAATCCGGGGGGGGGGGGGCAGAAAGTCTTTTGGAAGCAGACGAGTCAGTATGTGGGCGCAGGAAGGCTTTGCACCAACGTACAACTGGCACCACCACAGCGGAAGGGAGGTATGTGGGCGGGGGGGGGGGCACCCGAGTGCTGCTTTGCCCAAGGGCAGTGGCACCTGAGGGCTGCGCCTGTAAGTAACCTTCAGGTTACTGTAAACATATCAACAAAAATAAGCATTCTGAAAATGGAAAATGCAAATTTAAATGACACTGCAATTTTATATGTACTTATTTCTTTACTTAGAAAAATATTGCAGTGATTCATGCAATTATAGATATAGTGCTAAGTACAAGTAGGAACATATCCTCTCCAATTATGCCTATTTCTCATGGACTGGCCTTATTGTTTGTTTCATTTCCTTTGGAAATTACTGTCTCTACTTTGTCCTTATTTTTGTTTTCTTAATTTTTTTCTTAAGTATTTTATCAGCATGAATCAAGGGGTAGTATGTGTGGTGGCTCCCTGGGATTACATTTGGGTACTGCTGTATAAAGAATAGAATTTGGTGATTTTACCAGAGGATATCAAGAGCTGAGCAAGGATGTCAATGATAGAGCATTTAAGGCTTGCCATAAGTATCTTATCTTAGTTTTAAAGATTTGCTGCTTTGGTGTTACTTGATTTACTGGTATGCAATGTACTCAGTTTATTTTCATTTATTTTGATTAGCCAATGAGTTTGTATGTGTTTCCCCTTCTTATCCACCAGGCAACCTACATTTATAGTACAGTTTGTTACTTATGCTACTATGCTAGCTCTCAACATCTTGCACAATTAATAATGGTACCAGTGTGAAACACACACACATACACAGCCATGCTCAAACTGAACTGTTACCTTCTTACTGGCAGTCTTTAAGCAGTAACTGGACAAACACTTGTCACAGATGCTCTGTAGGCTGATCCTGCACTAAGCAGGGGATTGGACTAGATGGCCTGTATGACCCCTTCCGACTCTGTGATTCTATGAATCTATATGTATTAATATTATTCTACAGTATATGAATACTATAGTGAATGGTATTTGACACCACTGAAATGTCTAGGACAGGGGTTTAAAATATGCGGCCAGGTGGCCAAATTAGGCCCGCGGAGGGCTTCTATCAGGCCCCCAAGCAACTGGCTATCATATGCTTCTTTCTCCCTCTCTCTTACTTCCTTCTGCATCACAGCTTGCTTTGCCAGGCTTGCTCAATCACACTCCATTGGCTGAGCTCCCTTGTGAAGGAGAGGGGGAGGAGCTTGCTTTGCCAGGCTCCCTCAATTGCATAACAGAGCTACTGAGCCAAGCCTCTGTTCCTTCTATTGGCTGAGGCTTCTCCCTCTTCTAGTCCCCTAGGGAAGGAAAAAAAGAGCCAGAGCTTCCTTTGCCCAGTTCCCTGGACTGCAGGTGAGAGATACAAAGAAAGCACCTGTAAGACCAACTAGTGCTAATGTTTTAAGTATGTTTTATGTTAAGGTTTTAAAAAATCTTTAATTGTGTTTGCCTGTGTCCTTTGTAAAGTTTATATCTCCACTATCTGGCATTACATTTTATGACACACATGGCACAGCCCGGCAAGGTCTCATTTATGTTAGATCTGGCCCTCATAACAAATGAGTTTGACACTCCTGGTCTAGAAAGTAACAGCAGCCATCTCCTAAGGCAAATAGTACCTCATGATTACAAAAGTAATTTGAATCCCAAACTAAAGAATTGATTAAAATGGCAATGGATATTACCTTATCCAGAAGCATTTGGTGGTAGAGTGTCACTGTGTATTCAATGATTTTGCAAATAAATGATAACTAGGAGTATGCATTTTTTTAAAAAACAGCATTGGGGGGGAGGGTTCAGTTATATTGAACTCCCAAAAATATTTCTGAATCTCAATATTGGTATGGTATGGGAATTTAGGAAATATTCAGGATAGTTGAATTTTTTTCTGAAGCTGAGGTTTGCAGCATAGTTGCTGGTGCCTCTCCTAAAAAAAACTCTCAAGTTTCAAAACTATTGGATCAGGGGATCCAATTCTATGGGCCCCAAAAGAAGGTGCCCCCATGCTCCATTGTTTCCAAATGAGGGGGAAGCATTTAAAGGGATGTGGACTCTTTAAATGCCTTTTGCAAGCCACACTGTGATTGAACTCTGGAAGAGAGGAGTTCACCCAGAAGGCTGGAGTTTACTCATGGTGCAGCTTGCAAAAAGCATGGAAAGAGAAAAGGCTATCAGATCCTGCTGCCCCAGCCAATCCTGGCCTGGGTCCTCTTTACAGCTCAGCTGAAACTGAATTACAGAGAGAAGCTAGCCCCAGCCAAGTTCACTTGCTCACTTTGGAATTCACTTGTGGCATGGCCTGCAAAAGGTATGGAGGAAACAAAGGCATTAAAATGCATTTTTCCTCCTGCATGCCTTGAAAAAGTTTGATCCTGGGCTGGCTCCTCTTTGCAGCTCAGCTGAAAGAAACACACTGCCAAGGTATGGTGTGAACCTGTCAACTCCTACCACCCCATCCAATCCTGGTCTGGTTCTTTTTGCAGCTTGGTTTCAACCAAGCTGCAAAAGAGGAGCCAGTCCCAATTGTGGCTCGGCTGGGGCTGTGCTTGGCAGGTCAGTTTAGACTGGACAGCCCAACAAAGCCTGCCCAGGTGTAAGCCCAAGCCCCCTCCACCATCTTGAATCGACTCTGTTCACTCTGGCCCAGGTGCCAGACTCCCTGAACTCTTAGTTATTATGAACTATGCACCCTCATAAGCACATGTATCCTGCTATATTGGACTCTCAGCCTTACTTGAGCCCAAGCAATTACATGGGCACCAGCCCAATGTGGACATTTTACTATGTATAGGGCCAAGCAGCAAGTGTTTCAGCAAAGCTAAGGAGGACTCCCTCTCTGGTCTTGCCATTACTGTGACTGTGTATATTCCCCCTGCTTAGAAGGACTCCTGATCAGGCTTCCCCAAGAAGCTGTCCAAGCACACAGAACACAATTGTGCTCCTGTCAACTGAAAACAGCACCCAAGAGCAGCCTTCACTAGAAGCCATGATGGAAGAGATCCTGTATCCATCTAGTTCTTGCTCAGCGCCATGAGGGCAAAGCAAGAGCATCACGTACATGAGACATGATATGTAGATGCAAATGGATGAAGCCAGTCGCTAACAATAAAGCTTGCTGTCATGCCCGCACATAATAAAAGACTGTTCCTGTCAACCATTTAGGATGACACCAAACACAATCCGGCCCTTTCCAGCCCGCGCCGCCGCAGGTGGCTGCGGGCGGGGGCCAAGTTTTGCCTCCCCGGATGGAGCGAGGCAACGCTTCCCGCCCATCCGGGGATTTGCTGGGCAAGGGCTGGGGCTTTATAAGCCCAGCCGCGCCCTCAAACGGGCAATTCGCCGCGTTTTTTGGTGGGCTAGCGCGTGTCTCGTCATCTCGCTTACGATGAGGCCTGCAGCGGCGGGGTCGGCCTTCGGCTTCCTTCCTGGGCTTGGCTCCCCTTCTCAGCGTCGCTTGCACAGTGGCGTTGGAGCCGCGGCGGGCCCCTTTATCGGCGACGGAGCTTTTTCTCGGCGCGCGCTTCCTGGGAGCGGTGGCGTGTGAGCCGCGGCGGTCCTTTCGGCGTTTCCCTGGGCTCCAGCTGGACGGCGCTTGGGCTGAGAGGCGGTAACGGCGGCGTTTGAGCCGCTGCGGGCTTGGTCTTTTCTTTAATGGAGTTTCCTTCTGGCCCCTATTGGACCGGTGTGGGTGCCTCTTGGCGGCTTTGTGTTCCCTGGGGGTCTGATTCAGTAGAAGGCTGCCTTCATTTTCTTTGGGTGGCTTCCTTTTGCCGCTTGTCTGGGTGTTTTCCTGGGTTCGGGCTGCCTAGGGATTTGGTCTGGTTGGGAGGCGGCTTCAACTCACTGCCCACTGGTACTCGGCTTAGCTGGGTATTTGGCTCCAGGCAGAGAAGCCTTGGAAGCCAGGTTTGGTTGGCTGTTTATCAGGGGTGAACCTGCTTTGTGGCTATGGCTCCCAAAAAGGGCCAGGGAACATCCAAGGGCAAACAGCCTGCGAAGGCCCAGGGAAAGAGGCCTGCACCTAGCAGGCCCGGGATGGAGGAAGAGACCAACGCTAGGCAGGCCATTGTTGATCGTTTGGCCGCCTTGGAGCGCCAACATGGCCTTGACCCAGGCACATCTGGGTTACCCCGGGGGCGGAAAGCCGTGCGGGCCTTCACAAGGGCTTTCGAGCAGGAGGTCCTGGCCCGTCTTTCTACCTTGCAGGACACAGCGGCCCGTTCCGGCCCGTCTGGTGAGCCGAGTCATGTGCCTGTGGAACCCACCTCGGACTCTGAAAATGGCGTTGTTCCTGCTGAGGGCCCGGATCGTCCTGATGATCGCAGCGGGACTACACCTGTCGTGCTTGCGGTTGGTGTGCTTGGTCAAGAAGGTAAGCTGGGTGGGCCTGGGCCGGCTGGCGCTTGGCCATGGGGTGTTTGGGGACCCCTCTATCAGCCTGCAGCTTCTCTGCTGTCAACTTCGGTTGGCCTGGGTGCAGCCACTGGGTCCTTGGGTTCCATGGTGCCAACTTGCAGTTGGGGACCTTGTGGGCAGGGCCAGATTCTGCCGTGGGGCACCACGCCCACCTCTTCAGCGTCTGGCGCCCCATCTACGTCTCAAAGTTCCGTCGGGCAGACCACGCAAGGTGGATCTCTGTCTTGGGGCCAGTTGTGGGGGGGTCAATGGCCTCTCGGTTGGCCTAGCGGTTTGGGGGGATGGTCCCCAGTCCCATTGGGGTCGGTCCCGTTTCAGTGTCGCCCTTTCGGCGACACGGCCATGCCACTGGGTGACCACTTGACGGTGGCCACTCGTGAAAAGATACTCAGGGGTGAGTATGTAGACGTCTTTGGCCTTCTTTACAGGGAACTGGAGAAGGACAAAGATGAATTAGATGAGAGAGACAAAGAAAAAAATTAAACGTAGGAAGGTTGAACGAAATTGGGCTAACTGGTTGCCCGGATTTCTAATTTATGCTGGTGTGATAGCGCGTGCACAGCCTTTACGGGCTGCACCGCTATTCCAGTATTGTGATATTGTTTACAAGGCGTACACGGACTTCTCAGGTGCTGCGTTGCTGCAGTACGATGAGGAGTTCCGGATGAGGGCTGCTCTCAACCCCGCCATGCCTTGGGATCAAATAAACCAGCAGCTTTGGCTGCAGCTCATGTCCCCTGCTAAGCCTAATGCAGGGGACAGCTTGGACAGTGGGCACCTGGTAAGCAAGCAGGCTGGTGTGTCTGGTCCCCGTGCTAGTGCGGGGCAGCCGGTTCAACCCCGGCTTTTGTGCTGGGAGTATACGTCCCAGGGGGTTTGCAACCATAAGACCTGCAAGTACAAGCATGAATGCCCACTGTGCGGGGGTTCGCATGCCTTGTCTGCATGCAGCAGGTCCAAGCCCCGGAGTGGTCCCAAGAGGCCGGGGGGTGGGGCCGGAGCCCATGGCTCTGGTAAAGGGTCCCAGCCCCATCAAGGTGAGGGTTCTCAGTGAACTGTTAGCGGGTTATCCTAGAGTAAGTGATAGAGATTACTTATGGGAAGGTTTTTTGTTTGGGTTTCGTATTCCATTTCAGGGTCCATGTGGACCCTGTATGGCTAAGAATTTAATGTTCGTTAGAGGGATGGAACGAGTTGTTAGGGAGAAGATTTTGAAGGAGTGTGCAGAGGGCAGGGTGTTGGGTCCTTTCCATGCCCCTCCTGTTCCTAATTTGCGGGTGTCGCCTTTGGGTGTAGTTCCCAAAAAGGCCCCTGGGGAATTCCGGCTAATTCACCACCTATCTTACCCCAGGGGTGGGTCGGTAAATAATGCCATCCCCGATTTCCTGTGCACGGTCCGCTATACTTCCTTCGACCAGGCTGTCAGGGTCGTTCGGTGCTGTGGGATTGGCGCTGAGCTGGCTAAGTGCGACATAAAGTCTGCATTTCGCCTATTGCCGGTACACCTGGACGACTTTGAGCTCCTGGGCTTTATGTTCGACGGTAAGTTTTACATGTCCATGGGCTGTGCTATTTCGTGTTCGGCTTTTGAACGCTTTAGCACTTTTTTAGAATGGGCTCTTCGGGAGCGGGTTGGGTCCGCCAACACCGTTCATTACCTGGATGATTTTTTGTTTGTGGGCCCCCGGGGTTCGGGCCAGTGTGAACAGCTTCTTCATTCCTTCCTCCAATTGTCTGAGGACCTTGGTGTCCCGCTGGCGCACAAGAAGACGGAGGGCCCCTCCTGCGTTCTGACCTTTTTAGGCATTGAACTGGATACAATTAGGCAGGCGTCCCACCTGCCGGCTGAAAAAATCGAGGGCCTCCGGCAGAAGCTTGCTGGGTTGAAGGGCAAGCGTAAGGTTTCTCTCCTAGAGCTCCAGGAGGTTGTGGGCCACCTTAACTTTGCTTGCAAAGTGGTGGCCCCTGGGAGGGCGTTTTTGCGCTGCCTATGTGATGCCATGTGCGCCTTGCGTCTCCCCCATCATCGGGTGAGAGTCAGCTGAGGTATGCGGGAGGACCTCGAGGTGTGGGAACAATTTCTTTCTGACTTCAATGGGGTTTCCTTTTGGCAGGAGGATATGCGGATCGAGGCAAATTTGCTGATCATGTCCGATGCCGCCGGCGCTATTGGTTTTGGGGTCTATTTCGGTGGCCGATGGTGTGCGGAGTCGTGGCCCGCTGCTTGGTTGGATACAGATCTTTGCCGTAATTTAACATTTTTAGAATTTTTTCCAATTGTGGTTGCAGTTCGATTGTGGGGTGAGGAGTTGGCCAACCATGTTGTCCACTTTTGGTGCGACAACATGGCTGTGGTTCAGGTGATTAATACCCTCACGTCCAAATCAGTCCCGGTTATGCGCCTTGTTCGCTTTTTTACCTTGTGTTGTTTACGGTTAAACATTTTGTTCCTTGCCAAGCATGTGCCCAGTGTGTGCAACGGGGTCGCGGACGCTCTGTCTCATCGTCAGATGGAGCGGTTTCGACTTCTCGCACCAGGGGCCGACCTCATAAGAACATAAGAACATAAGAGAAGCCATGTTGGATCAGGCCAACGGCCCATCAAGTCCAACACTCTGTGTCACACAGTGGCAAAAAATTTTATATACACACATACACTGTGGCTAATAGCCACTGATGGACCTGTGCTCCATATTTTTATCTAAACCCCTCTTGAAGGTGGCTATACTTGTGGCCGCCACCACCTCCTGTGGCAGTGAATTCCACATGTTAATCACCCTTTGGGTGAAGAAGTACTTCCTTTTATCCGTTTTAACCTTTCTGCTCAGCAATTTCATTGAATGCCCACAAGTTCTTGTATTGTGAGAAAGGGAGAAAAGTACTTCTTTCTCTACTTTCTCCATCCCATGCATTATCTTGTAAACCTCTATCATGTCACCCCGCAGTCGACGTTTCTCCAAGCTAAAGAGTCCCAAGCGTTTCAACCTTTCTTCATAGGGAAAGTGCTCCAGCCCTTTAATCATTCTAGTTGCCCTTCTCTGGACTTTCTCCAATGCTATAATATCCTTTTGGAGGTGCGGCGACCAGAACTGCACACAGTACTCCAAATGAGACCGCACCATCGATTTATACAGGGGCATTATGATACTGGCTGATTTGTTTTCAATTCCCTTCCTTATAATTCCCAGCATGGCGTTGGCCTTTTTTATTGCAGATGCACACTGTCTTGACATTTTCAGTGAGTTATCTACCACGACCCCAAGATCTCTCTCTTGGTCAGTCTCTGCCAGTTCACACCCCATCAACTTGTATTTGTAGCTGGGATTCTTGGCCCCAATGTGCATTACTTTGCACTTGGCCACATTGAACCGCATCTGCCACGTTGACGCCCACTCACCCAGCCTCAACAGATCCCTTTGGAGTTCCTCACAATCCTCTCTGGTTCTCACCACCCTGAACAATTTAGTGTCATCCGCAAACTTGGCCACTTCATTGCTCACTCCCAACTCTAAATCATTTATGAACAAGTTAAAGAGCATGGGACCCAGTACCGAGCCCTGCGGCACCCCACTGCTTACCGTCCTCCACTGCAAAGACTGCCCATTTATACTGACTCTCTGCTTCCTATTACTAAGCCAGTTTTTGATCCACAAGAGGACCTGTCCTTTTACTCCATGACTCTCAAGTTTTCTAAGGAGCCTTTGATGAGGAACTTTATCAAAAGCTTTCTGGAAGTCAAGGTAATCAACATCTATCGGGTCACCTTTGTCCACATGTTTGTTCACCCCCTCAAAGAAATGTAACAGGTTAGTGAGGCAAGATCTTCCCTTGCAGAACCCATGCTGAGTCTTCCTCAATAACCCGTGTTCATCAATGTGCCTACTCATTCTGTCCTTGATAATGGTTTCTACCAACTTTCCCGGTATTGAAGTCAGACTGACTGGCCTGTAATTTCCCGGACCTGCCGGCTCGGATGCCCCCAGAGCTGTGGCGGCTTGGAGAGTCAAGGCCAACCGGGCTATGATGCTGGCCCTAGCCCCTTCTACCCGGAAGGCCTATGATCGCTCCGTTGAGCAGTTCACGGCTTTCAGGGAGCAGGTAGGATTGGCCGACCTTTGGCCAATTCCAGCGGCTCATCTCATGCAGTTCTGCGTTGAGTTGAAAGGTAAGGGGCTGGTGGTAAAAACCATTAGGGCCAAGTTGGCGGCACTGGCGTTCACCAGCAAGGTGAAGGGGGTGGCTGACGCCTCCGACGACTTCAGAATACGCAAAATGTTGGAGGGGTCGGCCCGTGAGCAAGGCCCTCGGCCTGATACACGGCACCCCTTTTCCCCTGATGTGTTGAAGGGTTTACGCAAATTATGGCCAGTGGTTTGTTTTTCTAAGTTTGAGGCTGCTTTGTTTCAGGCAGCTGCCATGTCTGCATTTTTTGGCGCGCTTAGAGTCAGCGAGTTGGTGGTCCGCTCGCGTAATGATCGTTCTGGCTGGGCTCTCCAGGCGGGAGATGTAAAAATTACGGGGGACTCCGCAGCCTTAAGGGTGCGCAGGTCCAAGACAGACCAGAAGCAGCGGGGCGTCTCGATTACTTTGGGCTCATGCCATGATCATGACATTTGCCCGGTTTTAGCTTTGTCGGAGTACATTGCTATGTGGGGCGACGATGCCGGCCCCTTTTTCCCGCACAAGGATGGGTCCCCGTTGACCAAATTCCAATTTTGGTCCGTGACTAGCCAAGCCTTGGATAGGCTTGGGCTGTTGGGTTTTCGGTTTGGGACCCATTCATTCAGGATTGGGGCGGCATCAACTGCTGCGGCCATGGGGTACCCTGGGCCGGCCATCCAACAGGTGGGGAGATGGCGGTCTGCGGCGTACAAGGGCTATGTGCGTCCCGTGTTGACTGGCAAGTTTTAGCTGGGCTGGTTTAACATTGTTGTTTTCTTCTGTTTTAGGTGCTGTGGTGCAGGGCGAGAGGCGGAGGATACTGATCGCCGGCCACAGCATGGTTTTTTGGGCTGCCCATCAAGCCCGGCATTCAAGTTTGGGATCGCAGTTGGGGCTTAGTGAGTGGGTGGTCGTTGAGTGGCAGGGCCGTCGGGGCCTTCGCTGGGATGGGCTCCTGCCACTCTTGTTCATGGGGAGGAACGGTCCTCCGCCACATATTTTGTTAATTCACCTGGGAGGCAACGATTTGGGCCTGGTGCAGGGGAGGGCCCTGTCACTTACCCTGTCAGGTAATCGAGGACCTCAAGGTGATCCGGAGCAGGTGGCCCGAGGTGCGGTTACTATGGTCCGCCATCCTTCCGCGGCGGGTGTGGAGAGCGGCTCGGGACCCTGTTGGGTTGGAGAGAGCCAGGCGCAAGGCCAACAGAGTGATTAGGAATGCGCTTCGAGGGGGCCTTGGCCTTTTTGTGCCACACCCGGCCATCAGGTCGGATCGAGCGGACCTGTACCGGCAGAACGGAGTCCACCTGTCCGTGTCTGGAAAAAGGGCGTTTTTGTGTGAGCTTCAGCTGGGGCTTCGGCAGGCTTTAGGCCTGCCGGTGGGCTCAGTGGCCTAAGCTGAGGCTTGGCTCTGGGTTGGCAGGGTTTAAGTTGGTTTGCAGGTTCTGGTGAGCACCCACCGTTTTCCCTGATTTAGGGAATTAGCGGGATGTGACAGTAGCGGGGTTCTACGGCCCTCTGCTGTCTTGCCTGCTATCGGGTCACCTCTTTGGGCAGACCGTTTCTGGGTGGGCGGCCATGCCGTGGGGTGTAAACCTGGCTGGTGCTGGCCTGGCAGCAGCCGGTTCTAGCTGGCTGCGGCCGGGGGCAGGGTTGCTCGCCCTTCCGGACAGGGAAGGGTCCTGGGGTGTCTCCCTTGGCCTGTCTGGTAGCAGTTTAGTTTTGCCCCATGCTGTTCAGCTCAATAAAGTTGCCCTGTTTTCCATCCAACTCATGGCGTTGTCTTGTTCTTCCGACTGGGGGGGCAATCCGGCCCTTTCCAGCCTGTGCCGCCGCAGGTGGCTGTGGGCGGGGGCCGAGTTTTGCCTCCCCGGATGGAGCGAGGCAACACTTCCCGCCCATCTGGGGATTTGCTGGGCGTGGGCTGGGGCTTTATAAGCCCAGCCGCGCCCTCAAACAGGCAATTCGCCGCGTTTTTTGGCCCTCCCTCCCTCCCTTCAATAGTACAGGTTTTCCGGTCGCCGGTTTTCGGGGCCAGGTAGGAATTTTTTCATCCCATCTGATTGACCTTTGCTGGGATGTTTTTCGCCTACCTTGTACTATTTTACTTTAGGTTGGGTTTAAGTTGGTAACTTTATTGGCGGGGGTTTAAGTTGGTTTGCAGGTTCTGGTGAGCACCCATGGTTTTCCCTGATTTAGGGAATTAGCGGGATGTGACAGTAGCGGGGTTCTACGGCCCTCTGCTATCTTGCCCGCTATCGGGTCACCTCTTCGGGCAGGCCATTCCTGGGTGGGCGGCCGTGCCGTGGGGTGTAAACCTGGCTGGTGCCGGCCTGGCAGCAGCCGGTTCCAGCTGGCTGCTGCCGGGGGCAGGGTTGCTCGCCCTTCCAGACAGGGAAGGGTCCTGGGGTGTCTCCCTTGGCCTGTCTGGTAGCAGTTTAGTTTTGCCCCATGCTGTTCAGCTCAATAAAGTTGCCCTGTTTTCCATCCAACTCATGGCGTTGTCTCGTTCTTCCGACTGGGGGGGTAAAAGGAGAAGCCCAAGAAAACAACCGTTGTTGAGGACTTAATCTTGTCATGCAGATAGCCCCATTGTGTTAGCTATGGTGTTACAGTAGATGACAATTTGGAGCTAGATTCACCAATTCTTTTCTTTGGTTTACATTAGGTAAACCCATCATGACCCACTAATCTTGTCAAACTCCTAGGAGCCTGCCCCTTTTTGGTGATGTCAAGGGTTACATGTAGAAGTGTCATGTAGTGTCACAGGTCACCTGACATCATCGCCTGAGGGCACAAATTTGGTTGTATCGAGGCTGGTTTGTGGCCATTCGGGTGTGTCTTGATCAGTATCCCTATCCTGCTGTTTGAGTCACCCCCATAAACCTGATCAGTTTTGGGTCCATTATTGCAGGTTACACTAGTCATTACTTGCTTTCCCTTCCCCCATATTGTCATCACTTCTGGGAGTGTTTCTTCTAAAAACTTCAAGAGGTAAAGTCTTATTTCTATGTCTTATCCTTGTGTTACCCCATACCAATTCTTCATCTGTATTTTTTTCCCTTAGGAGTTGTATGATTGCTGAATGAATTATTTGCCTTGATATGTGTGTGATCTTCTAATAAAATCTATTTTTAATTTTTGATATGTGTGTGATCTTCTAATAAAATCTATTTTTAATCTCCTCATTATTAAAAGGAGTTCTTGGGAGTCCACTTTCTGTATACAAAGGTTTTGACTCCACTTTTGTTGGCCTGTCTTGCCTACCAAAGTAATTCCCCAACCTCTTTTGAGGGCAATTTATCTAACATGGGTACTGATCCTTTCTCTCTGAAGGCTTGGCTAGGGCTCTGCTGTGCAGCATAGACTTCCCTACAGAGCTGCCCCCATCCTCCATTGTTTTCGATAGATTTTTAAAGGGATTCTGGTCCCTTTAAATGCCTTTTGCAAGCTGTGAGTAAACTCTGAACACTTTTAAAGGGCCCACAGTCCCTTATTGAAGTGGCAAGTTCACTTGGAATTTTAGCTATCTAGTGGACCTGAAAAATCTTAAATATTTTCAGGATTTTTCTGGGTGGCCATTTTCAGAAAATACTTGATAAATACCAAGCTGCAAAGAGGAGCTAGCCCCAGCCGAGGTGCTGCCATTGTCAATTCTATTTATTTTTTTTAAAAAAAAAAATCCCAATAAGGTATTTATGAAGTATTTTTTGAAGTATTTATACTGAGTGCACAACCCTAACAGTAACCTAGATATCAGTCTATAAATACCTGTATCTAATCTTATAGAAGGTTTTTGACCAGTGCCAATCTTATATCACTACATATTCAAAAAGTAAACATCCCACAGTTATGCATTCATCACCTTCTGAGTAATATCTGTCACTCTTCCCATTTTAGACAATTAGTTGGTCAGAGATTGTTTGAGGGAGCTGTAAGTGGATTATGTCTAACAACAACTGAACATAAACAAGTGCAATTAATAATATTATTGGACAGTTCCAATATATGACAAAAACTGCAGTCCCAGTTGGAGTAATCTGAATGAATTTATCTACTGACCAATACTCCCTCTAAGCTGTGGAGTCTTTTGAGCAAAACGTCTACTTTGTAAACTACTGGCATTAAAGTTGTGAGCTACTGCATAAATTAGTTTGCCCTGGGGCCATTTTTCCTGAGCTAAGAGAAAAAATGTGTGAACCAGAAGCTAAAAAACTGAGCTAGCTCACACTAACTCAGCTTAGAGGGAACATTGCTAGTGATTAGTAAATAACCACCCATTCTCAAGACAACTGAATGCATTTCACACCAAATTATAGGAAGGTCATTCACATCAAAAGTCTCAATGTCACTGTAAGAAACGTAAGGTTGAAAACAATAACAAAGCACTTCAATTATAGCATATTAATATTCTACTCAAGCAGAAACATTATTTGGTTTAATTTAATCTATAGCCTCTTTAACCCGAATATAGTAATCTATAAGAAAGAGAGAACAGGAAAGTAAGGTCATTAGCCCATGAAAGGAGAAAACAATAACTAATTATTATTTAGATTGCAGTGGCACAAATTCCAAATGGAATTTTGTTCTACATGACCCTGGACAAAATACAAAATCTAATTGGATGGAGCAACTTCTAAGTTAATTAAAAAAGAAATGTAGAAGGACATGGGCAACACTGAAAAGTGTGTATAAAGTGCATTCAATTTGAGTCAGGCATTAACTACCAGCTAGCCAGTACCTGACAAACTATAGACTAAAGGAAGAAGTGGCTAATAATAAAAAAGCCACAAATGACAGTTTTCTTCTCACTTCCTTAGTAATGAATGAAGTTATTACTGGGCTAGGATTTTTGGGACCTTATAAAAGCCAAAATTGTGTAGTGGTCAGATGAAGATTTGGAAAATCAACCCCCTCCTCTGCCATGAAGCTCATTGGGTGACCTTGGGCCAGTCAGATTCTCAGCTATACTTTGTGTGGATGAAATGGAAAGGGGACAATATGATGTATGTAGGGCCAGTCATAAATTGTATAGACCTCAGTACAGTCAAGGATGGAAAAGAGATGAAATGACAAACTTTCCCAGTTTTGCATGTGTTTCTGAAACTGTCTTGGCTAATGTGTTATCAGCACATCCATTGCTTCTCTATTATTCCTCACGAAAGCCAAATTGTTGATGATTCTGACCAGACGGTGAATTTTCAAAACAGATTTGCAATTCATTTTCCATGTTTTGTTGTAAACATCTGCAGATTAATAGTCAATCCTTCTTTTCAATTATGGCCCAAAAGGAAGCTTTCTGATTGTAACTAAAACATCATCCCATTTAAACCTTGATTGCTGTGGCAATTTCAAGTGAGAAAAGGAAGATCTTTATCTTGTGAAATACTCATGGAGTTCTGTCAGATTATATGCCAGATAAATCTATGTGGGTGCCTACAATTGGGCATTACTTAAGATATTTTCTGAAAATATTGTAGAATGTTTGGGGGTGTTTTTTTGTTGTTCCCATAGTAAACTCATCAATCGGAACTGCTACAATAAAGACAGGATGAGGTGCACTTAGTACCTTGATAGACTAGTTGTTGCGCTAGTCCTTTCATTTTGAGCTCTACTGTTTATATTTCCCTTTAATTTAGCAATTTTTGGTTTGCTTCTATCCATACAAAAAGATGCAGTTAAGAATGGTTCTTGTCAAGACAAGCCCTCTGTAAGTGAGACTATATTTCACAAGGAATTTTGCAATTGTTGCTGGACCAAGTAACTGCTTTGAAAATGATCAGACATTGATAGTGGGAAACTGAACAGCATGCAACAAAGTGTGATTTAGGCCTGGAGCTATTGATAACTACTAGATACAGTAGAAGGAAAAGCCCCCAGCTTTATTCCAGCAAATATAAGTTCGTAGGCTCACTTGTGGTTTTGTTTTAATTTTGTTTTAGTTTTAAATCACATGGCAGACAAACTAGCTTTTAACTATTAAGAATGAATGTAAAGGGTTTTTTTTACCAACAGGGTTCATAAGCCAACATCTTTGAGGTATATGGAGAAATATGACTTTCCTAGCACCATTCCTCAAGTAATGGTACAGGAAGTTTACTAATAAAATTTGCGGATCTATGTATTATGTATATTTATTATTGTATTTTTAAGGGGAAAATCAATATATATCTAACGTCAACCAGACCATATCTGTGGATAGTTAAATCTAAAGACTGGAGCTGTGAATGGACAAGACAGAGAGACAGAGAGAGAGAGACAGAGAATCCAAAATGATAGAAAGAGCACTTTGAACTTTAAGAAATGGATCCCCTCAGAGGCTGTTGCTAGGCTACAACAATTTTAGTATTGCAGGCTTGGTTTCTGTCAAATAGATACCAGTAGGCAGCCATGTTGGTCTGAAGCAATAGAACAAAGCAGTAGACAAGTGTGTCTTTAAGACCAACTAAGTTTTATTCAAAATGTAAGCTTTCATATGCTCTTAAGCAGTCTTCATCAGACAAAAAAAATGATGAAGTCTGCTTAAGAGCATATGAAAGCTTTGAGAGAAAGCAGAGAAGAAGTGCTACAAGGGTGAGGTTTGGCTTTCTAAGCAGCTGGGGAAGTTGCTGAGAATTTATGAGTTTGTGTGACTGTGTGATTGCTGAAAATTCTGAGTTTGTGGTTGCTGGGGAACTGCTGTTTGTTTGGTTTGAGTGGGCTGAAGGTGATTGTTGCTGATTGATTAGGAGTGGCTGTGTTCCCCACCCTCTTTGCATTATTAAGCTGTGCTTTGCCAGAGGCGCGAGCCTTTGACGCGAGCTGAAGGGCGAGAGCTAAAAGGCTCTTGGCTTGTGGCTCTTAGCCTGTGGGCTCTGTAAGGACCAGGAACCCAGATCCTTTGTGCTCCCAATAAGGTAAGCAGACCCTCCAGAAGGAGAGCCACATAAACAAACAGGATTTAAAAGGGGACTGTATATTTTTGAAAAAAGCTATCATGAAGGTAGGATGCCAGCACGGGGGTGGGGGCTTTCCAGTGTTTTGCACTGAGTGTCACATGTATGACTATCTACCCACAGAACAGAAGTCTTGGGTGTGTGCTTGATGCAAGGAGCTCCGGGTCCTCAGGGAACAAGTTCGTACCCTTGAGGCCGAGGTGACTGACCTGGAGAAGCAGAGACAGTTAGGCACTCGGAGAAGACTCTCGGGGATGTATTAGATGAGCCCCACCCTGAACATGGCAGCTCCGTTGCTGCCAGGGAGCATGAGGGTCGAGAGGGATCAGGGCACCAGGCTGAGGATAAGGGGAATGCGCCCTCAGAAGGGACCTCTTCTTCAGTTGGTGAGCAGGTATCCTTTTGTGCCAAGGAACCATCCCTGGGCAGGGAGAGAGGGGGGGTCTTGGTAGTTGGTGATTCGATCCTTAGGCAAGCAGACAGCTGGGTGGCAAAACTGCATACTGACCGTATGGTGCCTGCCTGGTGCGAAGGTAGTGGACATTACATGTGTTGTAGATAGGCTGATAGTGCTGGGGAGGAGCCAGTTGTCGTGGTGCATGTTGGCACCAACGATGTGGGGAAATGCAGTCGTGAGATCCTGGAGGAAAAATTTAGGCTGCTAAGAAGGAGACTTAAGGCCAGGACCTCCAAGGTAGCCTTCTCAGAAGTGCTACATGTTCCACGTGCAAGGCTGGAGAGACAGGCACAACTTATAAGTCTCAATGTGTGGATGAGACGATGGTGTAGGGAGGAAGGGTTTAAGTTTGTTAGGCACTGGGATGCTTTCTGGAACAAGCGGGAGCTGTACAAAAGAGACTGTCTCCACTTGTCCCCGGATGGAACCAAGCTGCTGGCACTTAAAATCAAAAAGGTGGCAGAGCAGTTTTTAAACTAAATCTTGGGGGAAAGCTGACAGGAGATGAAATGTCTCTGGTTTGGGAGAACTCATCTCAAAGAGGTGAAGGGTTAACTGTTACTTTTCTACCGGGTAATGGATCAGAGTTGTCCACTGAGATGGTGGACAGTATGGGCTGCCTGCCAAAGTCTCGAGACAGCCGGAGGAAGGTTGGGGGCCTAACTTGCCTGGGAAATTATAGATGTTTGTATACAAATGCTAGAAGTGTTTGAAGTAAAATTGCTGCGTTGGAATGTTTAGTGTTGGGGGGAAACAAACATTGTGGGAATTTCAGAAACTTGATGGAATGAGGAGAATCAGTGGGACACGGTGATTCCTGGATATAAGTTATATAGGAAGGGAAGGGTTGGAGGTGGAGTGCCTCTGTATGTCAGAGAGGATATACAGTCCGGTAAGACTGCAGCCAAAGAATTAGATTCCCTTCTATAAACGCTTTGGGTCGAAATAGAGGGTCCCAAAGGAAATTTAACTATGGGAAGATATTGGATTTATATCCCGCCCTCCACTCCGAAGAGTCTCAGAGTGGCTCACAATCTCCTTTACCCTCCTCCCCCACAACAGTCACCCTGTGAGGTGGGTGGGGCTGGAGAGAGCTCTCACAGCAGCTGCCCTTTCAAGGACAACCTCTATCAGAGCTATGGCTGACCCAAGGCCATTCCAGCAGCTGCAAGTGGAGGAGTGGGGAATCAAACCCGGTTCTCCCAGATAAGAGTCCGCACACTTAACCACTATGCCAAACTGGGAGTTTGTTATCGCCCACCAAATCAAAAGATAGAGGACAATTATAATATGATGGAAGATTAAAGATAGCGGCTAAATGTAAAAACCATGTCATAATAGGTGACTTTAACTACCCGCAGATTGATTGGGTCAATATGTGTTCAGGTCGGGACAAAGAGATTGAGTTTCTAGATGCTCTCAATGACTGTGCTATGGAGCAGATGGTCTCAGAACCTACCAGGGGTGGGGCGATCCTGGATTTGGTCCTAAGTAATGGCCAAGACATGGTGAGAGATGTAAAAGTGATCACACCGCTTGGGAGCAGTGACCATAACGTTATTGATTTCACCATTTGTATAAATAGGGAGTTGCCCAAGACCAGTACAACCACATTTAACTCTAAAAGGGGTAAATTCTCTGAGATGAGGAGGCATGTGAAGAGGAAACTGAAAAGAAAGGTAAATACAGTCAAAACCCTTGGGGAAGCTTGGAGGCTATTTAAAACTACAATCCTAGAAGCTCAGATAAAACATATACAACAAGTTAGGAAAGGCATAAACAGGTATAAGAGAAGGCCTGTATGGTTAACAAACAAAGTAATGGAAGCTGTAAAAGGTTAGAAGGACTCCTTTAAGCGGTGGAAAGCTAGTCCAAGTGAGATTAATAAAAGGGAACACAGGCTGTGGCAAATAAAATGCAAGACTGTGATCAGGCAGGCAAAAAGGGAAGATGAGAAGCATACTGCAAAACACATAAAGACCAACAACAAAATTTTCTTCAAATATATTAGAAGCAAGAAACCAGCCAAGGAGGCACTGGGGCCCTTGTATGACCAAGGGGTCAAAGGATTACTGAAGGAGGATAGGGAAATGGCTGAGAAGCTGAATGCATTTTTTGCCTCCATCTTCACTGTGGAAGACGAGAAGTGTTTGCCCGCTCCAGAACCACTAATTTTGGCAGGGGTGTTGAAAGACCTGAGTCGGATTGAGGTGACAAGAGAGGAGATCCTACAACTGATTGACAAATTAAAAACTAATAAGTCAACAGGTCCGGATGGCATACATCCAAGAGTTCTGAAGGAACTCAAAGTTGAACTTGTGGATCTCCTGACAAAAATATGTAATCTTTTATTGAAATCTACCTCCGTTCCTGAGGACTGGAAGGTAGCAAATGTCACCCCCATCTTTAAAAATGGTTCCAGAGGAGATTCGGGAAATTATAGGCCAGTCAGTCTGACTTCAATACCAGGAAAGTTGGTAGAAACCATTTTCAAGGACAGAATGAGTAGGCACATTGATGAACACAAGTTATTGAGGAAGACTCAACATGGGTTCTGTAAGGGAAGATCTTGCCTCACTAACCTGTTACAGTTCTTTGAGGGGGTGAACAAGCATGTGGACAAAGGGGACCCAATAGATGTTGTTTACCTTGACTTCCAGAAAGCTTTTGATAAAGTTCCTCATCAAAGGCTCCTTAGTAAGCTCAAGAGTCATGGAGTAAAAGGACAGGTCCTCTTGTGGATCAAAAACTGGCTAATTAATAGGAAGCAGAGAGTGAGTATAAATGGGCAGTCTTCGTAGTGGAAGACAGTAAGCAGTGGGGTGCCGCAGGACTCCATACTGGGTCCCATGCTCTTTAACTTGTTCATTAATGATCTGGAATTGGGAGTAAGCACTGAAGAGGCCAAGTTTGCAGATGACACTAAATTGTTCAGGGTGGTGAGAACCAGAGAGAATTGTGAGGCACTCCAAAGGTATCTGTGAAGGCTGGGTGAATGGGCGTTAATGTGGCAGATGAGGTTCAATGTGGCCACGTGCAAAGTAATGCACATTGGGGCCAAGAATCCCAGCTACAAATACAAGTTGATGGGTTGTGAACTGGCAGAGACTGACCAAGAGAGAGATCTTGGGGTCATGGTAGATAACTCACTGAAAATGTCAATGTCGATTTTAATAAAAAAAGGCCAATGCCATGCTGGGAATTATTAGGAAGGGAGATGAAAACAAATCAGCCAGTATCATAACGCCCCTGTATAAATCAATGGTGCAGTCTCATTCGGAGTACTGTGTGCAATGCTGGTCACCGCACCTCAAAAAGGATATTATAGCATTGGAAAAAGTGCAGAAAAGGGCAACTAGAACGATTAAAGATTTGGAACACTTTCCCTATGAAGAAAGGTTAAAACGCTTGGGGCTCTTTAGCTTGGAGGAACATTGCCTGCGGGGTGACATGATAGAGGTTTACAAGATAATGGATGGAGAAAGTAGAGAAAGAAATCCTTTTCTCCCTTCTCTCAATACAAGAACTCATGGGCATTCAATGAAATTGCTGAGCAGTCACGTTAGAACGGATAAAAAGAAGTACTTCTTCACCCAAAGGGTGATTAACATGTGGAATTCACTGCGTATTCTGTAAAAGCACACAAGCCAGGAACCAGGGAATAGGGAGAAAAGAAATGAAGTCTGCATTTACCAGCCTATGATTCAAAGTTTTTAACTCTCTTTTAACTCTCTCTCTCTCAAATCTTTTAACTCTCTCCCAGCTGGGTAGGTTTCTCACTGACCTATACTAAAGTGGGGTTTGAGTGAATGTCAGAATCGCAGACCGTTTTCGCACACAGCTCACCTCGCAGTCACAATCCTGTTCCCTCCGCAGCGTCTGGTCGGATTTCCCACCATCTGTGCCTAAGTTACAGGAAGTGCTGCAGCTTTTGCGTAGCAAACGTAAACCGATAAAACCCAGTTTACATTTTCTATGCAAAAGCCGCGGCACTTCCTGTAACTCCGGGGTGGGAAATCCGACAGACGCTGTGGAGGGAACAGGATTGTGACTGTGAGGTAAGCTGTGTGCAAAAAAGGTCATAGAATCATAGAATTGGAAAGGGCCATTCAAGTTATCTAGTCCAACTCCCTGCTCAATGCAGGATCAGTCTAAAACATACCTGACAAGTGTTCATCCAGCTGCTGCTTGAAGATTGCCAGTAAGTGGAAGCTCTCCACTTCCCTAGACAGTCAATTCCACTGCTGAACTATTCTTACTGCTTTAAAAAAAATCCTAATATCCAGCTGGTATCTTTTTGCCTGTAATTATATCCATTATTATGAGTCTTATTCTCTGCTGAGAACAGGAACAGCTCCCTACCCTTCTCTAAGTGATAAACTTCAAAATACTTAAAGAGATCAATCATGTCCTTCCACAACCTTCTCTTCTCTAGAATGAACATTCCCAAGTCCCTCATCCTTTCTTCATAGAACTTGGTCTCCAGGCCTCTGATCATTCTCATTACTCTCTTCTGCCGCCTCTAAATTCTGTCCACATCCTTTTTGAAGGGAGGCCTGCAGAACTGCACCCGGTACTTTAGGTAAAGCTTGACCAATATGGAGGCTCCAGTCTCTGATTGGAAAAGCTTCATCTTGGGATGGGGTATCTGTGTTACTTGGAAGAAGTTGGCTGCAGCTCATGAGTAGAGAGGCCAATCCCTCACTTCAGGGTCACCAGAAAACAAAGGGGGGGAGGGGGAGTCTGCTGAGCACTTCGTTATTCCCTGTGTGGAGATCGATTCTCATAGAGTAAAATGGGAAATTGATCTGGAGGTTTTGGGGGCTCTGCGGGAGCTGTGTTTTGAGGTAGAGGCACCAAATTTTCAGTATAGTATCTAGTGCCTCTCCCCAAAGTACCCCCCAAGTTTCAAAACGATTGGACCAGGGGGTCCAATTCTATGAGCCCTAAAAGAAGGTGCCCCTATCCTTCATTATTTCCTATGGAAGGAAGACATTTTAAAAGGTGTGCTGTCCCTTAAAATGTGATGGTCAGAACTCCCTTGGAGTTCAATTATGCTTGTCACACCCTTGTTCCTGGCTCCACCCCCAATGTCTCCTGGCTCCACCCCCAAAGTCCCCAGATATTTCTTGAATTGGACTTGGCAACCCTACTTTTAAGAGATTGAACAAGAATGCAAAACAGCTGAGGGGAGGGGAGTGCTCAGCTGTTTTTCAGGTTTTCTTGTGCAGACCCTTCAAAGAGACTGCACAAGAAAGCAAGAGAGTTGAGCAGCTAAGGCCACTGTTGCATGTGTGCTTAGAATTGTATCTAAGATATGGAGTTCTTGTCTGGCTCATTAGAGCCTGAAGGACTGAGCTTGGGGACTCAGGAACAATAGGGAGTTGGATCCAAATTCCTGCTGCCCTGCTCCAATCACGAGTCCCCGGCTGGTTTGAATGGTCCAATCACAGGCTAGCGCGGGAACTTTGGGCGTGTATATAGTTGGCCCTGTGGCCCTAGTCTTCAGTCTTCTAAGGCAGCGCTATACCATGCTGTATTCAATAAAAGAGCTATGTTCATTACCACCTCACTCATCGTTGCATAGAACCCACTATATTATAGCCATCTTCCTGCTGTTCAGCTGTGGAGTTTTTATTTAGGGGGCGGGTCTTATGCAGTCTGTTTAAAGAGATTGCAAAAGAAAGCAAAACAGCTGAGTGCAGGGCCGACCCTAGGGCCTGCAGTGCCTCAGGCAGCCTTGCCACCCACTGCCACCCCCCTGTCCCCACTCTCCCTGGTACCCTTCATAGCCCAGTGGCAGGGAGAAGTGCTGGCAAAGGGGAGGACAGCACGATCAGGGTGGGGAAGGAGGCGAGAAGAAGTGACGACAAGTCAATGGGGGGAAGACAGTAGTGATTGGGGCAGGGAAGGAGGCGGAGAGAAGTGGCAGCAATGGGGGGAAGAAGCAGCGATCAGGATAGGGAGGAAGGGGAAGGAAGCAGGGAGAAGCTGTGGCAATCGGGGGAAGACAGCACCAATTGGGGCGGGGAGGGAGGGCAACGAGGCAGGGAGAAGCAGAGCAAGGGGGGAGACAGCAAAGATTCAGGGAGAGAGGGGAAGGATTTTTTTACAACAAAAGGTGGGGGCACCCAATTTTGTGCCCCTCCAGGGCTGGCACCCTAGGCAAGTGCTTAGTTTGCTTCGTGGAAAAGTCAGTTGAGTGTCAGGGAGCCACTCCCCCTGCTAAGCTAAGTTTTGGACTTTCTTGTGCTGTCCCTCTTTCCTCTTGAGTGTGAAGCTGTACACTTGATGACTGAATATTCTCAACAAACCAAAATCACAGATTGTTTTCATTATGTCCCAAAGTAGAAAATGTTTGACAATTTTACAGTTCTTATACAACTCTTATAGTCTTAACAGTCCTTTTACAATATACAGTAATTTGTAAGGACATCGTACTGCATCTATGATTCCCTTAGTAGTATAGTTCACACATGGTCTGAGGTAATATCTCTTGCTTTGTGCAGAATTTTCAAAATATTGCACCCTCAGTCAATTATTACAAATAGTGTCCTGACCTAGATAGCCTAGACAAGCTATAGGAAATATTGCCCAAAGCTGACATCACAATGCTACAGATGTTACATTGGATGTGGGTGTTCTAATTGTGCTATTAGATGATCTAAAGGCAAAAATATGACCTACGTCTGGCAACAAATACCAATATTGATTGATATGGAGCTGAGCCACCTCAAGACAAGCCAGAAATGTGGTTTGTAGGACAAGTGTGATTTGTAGGATGAGATAGCCCCACCATCCATCAATAGCTCATGTATGATGGTTCCCTCATGTGATATCAGAGAGTAAAGTAACAGAAAGCTAGTATCATACAGTACCTTATTTAATTGTTATAAATGACAGATATACTGCTTTAATAATCTTTTTATTTAATTTTAGCATAGGGTGAAAAATTCAACAATCAGAATAAAGCTCTATTAACTGGCACATTTGATTAACCTATTTCCCATGAGTGTTGGGTGACAGGGCTTTTTTTGTATGCGAAGTGCCATCAGGCTGCAGCTGATTTATGGTGAGTCAAGCAGCAGGCTTTCAAGGCAAGTGAGAAGCAGAGGTAGTTTGCCATTGCTCCCTGCCTGGCGCCCCCAGCACCCCCTGGTGCCTCCCTCCCTCCTCAGCATCACGCTCCATCCCGCCCCCAAAGCCAGCATCAGCACGTTTTTTTAAGCATCGGGGGGGGCGGAGTGCAGTGGAAGGGAAGGGAGGGGGCTGGTGGGGGATGGCAGTGGCAGCGAGCTTCGGGGGCTGGAGCATGGCAGAAGGGAAGGGAGGGGGCTGGCAGTGGTGGCAGCAAGCTTTAAGGTGGGTGGGGGAGGTGGGTGGAGCACTGAAGAAGGGAAGGGAGAGGGCTGGCAGTGGCTGGTAGCAGCAGTGGTGGCAGTGAGCTTCGGAGGTGGGCAGAGCATGGCGGAAGAGAAGGGATGGGGCTGGCAGCAACGGTGGTGGTGAGCAGTGGTGGGGGTGGGGGGTGAGCGGAGCATGGTGGAAGGGAAGGGAGGGGGCTGTCTGTGGCTGGCAGCAGTGCTGTTGGGGGGAGAGAGGCAAACTAGGTGGTTGTCTTGGGCAGCAGGAGGGGGGAGCCCAGCTAGATGCCCCCCTCCTGGTGCCCTAGGCAACTGCCTAGTTTGCATAGTGGGTGAGTCAGCCCTGGTCATTGCCTTCCTCTGCAAAGCCTTCCTTTGTGGGCTCCCTTCCAAATAGCGTCCCTGCTTAGCTTCCAAGACCATGCTGCTTTCCCTCCCACAACAGAGCTTTCACTGTAAGTAAATAAATCCAAACTACTTTTTATGAGGGTGACTGATGATTGGACTTCTCAATTTTTTAATGTATAAGAACAACAGTGGAAAAGAGATGATTTGGATCAAGTTGAAGGTGCCACTTCTGGGGCTAAAAAAATTAGTCAAGGAAGTTGATTTCTATCAGAAAAGCGGCACAGATGAAAAAAAGTTAATCCCCTCTTCCTCTTGTACCATGGTTGATCCCATCCTTCTCTGGTGCTGTATTTTTAACATTTACAAATGTCAAGAGAAAGGATTACAGATCTTCCACATCCAGCCTTAAGCATGTGTCTTTTTATATTAATGGGATGAACAGTCAGTATGTCTGAGAACATTGCTGAGAAGTAATATGAGAAGTTTTGGAATGAAGGTGATTTTTCTAAAGGCCAGTTTCTATCTCATTATACTATAGTAAGGTTCAAATTTGCTTCTGATCCCAAAGGCAATCACTAGTTGTTAGTGCAGATGGTCTTTGAGTATTGCTTCCTACTTTTTTTCTTGCAAATAGAAACTTTTTCCAATGTTGTTGGTTTGTTTTTTTTAGGGGTTGTCTCTTGCACTCCTTTTGGCCATACAATGAAAAGAATGTGGGCACCTACAGTATATTTTTCCTATGTATTTTCCCACAAGGCAAGTAGGAGCCTGAGGGAACACTGTGGTTGTGAAGATGATTCAGGGGCAAAGGGTTCCCAGTGCATGAAGAATACCATGTGTGTGTGCTTCTTGACTTGAAAGAGTTATGACAAAAGGTCTTAATTCTCTAGTGAAATTTATTAATTCTAATATATAAGATTCCTGGAAATGGATAAAAAAATCTTGATAATCTATTCCAGGCTCAAGCTTGATACATAGCTTGAAATCACTGGTTAAAATCAGTAAACCCTAAGGCTTAATTTCCCACTCCTTTTTCAGTTAGAGATAGTGCCAACACAGATTACAACTCAATGTCATTCCCAGTCAGTTTTAGTTTCTCTGTTGGCAAATGTCAGATAAACAAGACCCAGAGATTTTGGAATGGATCTGAATGTCCACTCACTTCTGACACCCATAGAAGACACAACAGCTTATAATGATTACAGGTCCCACTGAAACCTGCCCTAAACTTCCATTTTTCAATTTGTATTTGAACTGAGTCCTTATCCCCTATGTTGCACTTTAACTGGAGGAAAGAATGGAAAGGGAGAATAAACTTGCAAATCCATCCACATTCAGTGGAGTTGATGAATATGTAATACAGTATGTAATAATACCTAAGTAATTCTTCCATTATGAACTCAATCCAATTCCATTATTTGATTTGGGAAATGGATTTTGAACATAGGCCTGTTTGACTAATCGGATCATCATTTTTCCTATTCTTTTCTATTTAAATTGTTGAATGACATAGCTGTTGTTAGGAAAGGCAATGATTTCTTTACACCAACAGAGAGAACTGTCATTCCAGCAAAGTGACAGGAGCCAAATTGGCCAGGGTAAAATACTCCCTCATAGTCTGAGAAGAACCACAGGAGGAATGCAGGCAAAAATGTCACCTCTCAAACACAATGACAACAGGATTACAAAAATCTAATTAGCTGTTTCATTAGCCGAATCCTATCTGTGAGGACAGCAAACAATGGGCATTTGGAAGCTGTCCATCCATTTTAAATGAAGGAGCTGTCATGGAGACACTCTGGCTAATTTATTTTCCACATTCCTTCTTATTGCTGAGTGACTTCAAGGAGACATTTTGTCTGCTTAAAAAAAAAAGAAAAGAAAGGATATTTTAAAGGGCCATTGCCACCTGCATAATGCCATACTGCAGGACTCCTAAAGAGCTCTTTGTGTCCCTTTTCTCTAGAAATACCTAATTGAATGCACTCATTGTACAGTTATTGTGAATCCAGGCACATGAATAGTCAAGCACAGACTTCCTAGGTTTTGGTTTGATATACGCACAAAAAGTTTTAGTGACCAAACAAAAAAAAGAATTCTTTTTTAAAAAAATTTAACAGAGAAATTGAACGGGTAAGCTTTCTGTTGAATACATATGAAGCTGCCTTATGCCTTACACTGACTCAGACCATTGGTCCATTGAAATCAGTATTGTCTGCTTAGACTGGTGGTGGCTGTCCAGGGTCTCAAGGAAAAATATTTTATAACAGCCATGATGTGATCCTTAACTGGAGGTGCAAGGCAATGAAACTGGGGTCTTCTGCATGACAATCAGATGCTTTAACAATGAGCCACAGTGCCTCTCCTACATATTTCCTCTCCCTTCCTAGCTACAATTACATGATTGGGCAAAGATGACTTTTTGCTGCATATTTTTTCTCTATGATAGTAATCAGTAGTCAATTTTGTATGATCATTAACTGTCATGCAGTAAATTCAGGGGGGTAGTTACTTATTAGCCTTTCCTGGCAACACCCTCCCACCCTCTACCTATATGTAATGGCTGGTGACTTCTGTTTTAATGCATCTGAAGAAGTGTGCATGCACGCAAAAACTTATACTCAGAATAAAACTTTGTTGGTCTTAAAGACGTCAATGGACTCAAATTTTGTTCTGCTATGCAGTAAGTAGGGTTGCCCACTTACAGTTGGGTCTGAAGATCTCCCAGAATTACAACAGATCTCCATGCAACTGAGATCAGTTCCATTGGAGAAAATTGCTGCTTTGGAGGGTGGAATATGGTATTATATTCTACTGAGGTATGTCCCCTCCCCAAACCCTGCCCTCCTCAGGCTCCATTCTGAAATAACCAGCAATTTTGTAACTGGGAGTTGGAATCCCTAGTAGTAAATCACTGGGCTAAGAAGTAGCCCCCCCCACAGCTCCTTTAAGCCCCAGGAGGGAATAAAGAAAGGTACTCTCATTGCGCCTCCTTTTTTCCCTACCATGTTGAAAGCAATCCTTGGAGTGCTGCCCCCATCTCTGAGTACCAGTGGCCTACTTTTGTGACCTCTCCCACCACCACCCAGTTTTGCAGGCTATGTACTGCTTCAGATGCAGAAGAGACTCCATCTTTAATATATAAACCTTTATATCTTTAATATAATATATTTTATATAAAAACAAGAATCAAGATCAAGCCCCCCCCCCGGAAGAGCATTACACCTGACAGGTAAGAACTTACTGGTGGTCCCCAGCCTAAGAGACTTCCAGCAGTAATCAAAGAAGGCCAGGGCATTTTCTGCCTTGGCCCCAATCTGGTGGAACTCTCTGCTGAATAACATCTAGGCCCTGCAGGATCTAATGCAATTCTTCAGGGTCTGTAAGGCAGAGATGTTCCACCAGGTATTTGGTTGAGAACTGCAAAGATTTCCACCTGTCTGGTCTCCTACCCCGTCTCCCCAGGAGGCAGTGGTGTAATTGGTAGTTTAAGACCATCCTATCAGATTGTTTACTGTATTTTTATCAAATTTTATTGTATTTAATTGTTAAATTAATACGTGATTGATGTACACCGCCCTGAGCTCTGCCTTGAAGGAATGGTGGTTTAAAATTCGAATAAATAAATACGTAAATAAAGGGAGTAATCTTTTTCCTGTGAAAATTGTGCTATATCCCATTCATAATTATTTTCTGTGATTCTCCAAGACTTATCAATGACTAAAGTTTGCATGACAGTAACCCAATTTTTAGGCAAAAAAAAAAATCCCTTTCCAATTAAGATTCCTTAGGAAACCTAACAAAATGTAGAATCAGGAAGGATGACATCATTTTTTGATCCATTGTTCCCAGGCATGAGTCAGGATGGTAACACTTGTAACTCAACTATGCCATTCAAACTTTCTCCCAGACCTATTGGCATCTTCCTAGTAGAAGAATGGATCCAAATAACCAGAGAAACCATAATTATCCCTGAAAAAAAATCACAGCCAACAGTCTTTGCACTGATAATCTTAGTCCAAGTACAAAGGATATGAAAGGGGCACTCTTAAACTAGCAATGCATGTTGTGCTTCCCCCATGATGGTTTCTGCACAGTGCTTTTTATTAAGCATTAAAGAACTTGTATATAAGATTGCGTGGGTTTTCACCTCCTCCGGTCTTGCAAGAGCCCTCAAAAAGGTGTCAGAACCCTATACCAATGAATTCAATTACACACAGAGAAAGAACAAAAGAAAAGAAAACACCAAAACCCTACTCTGGCACAACTAGAACATCATGCAAGAGAATTTTCACCTGGATTGCTTTTTCTATATTTGGAAATTGTATTCATGCTGCAGCATTTAGTCAATGTGTAAACTTTTCACCTTACTCCTTTCATCTGATCCTTTCCCCCTCCCCCATATACACTTCTTCCTCTGATTAAACCAACCAGCTCCCTTTCTCCCTTTTTGAGTTCTGCTTGGAGAAAATCCCAATCCCATTCTATAACCTTCTTCTGAGATCCATCCCTTCCTTAACCTGCTCTCCACTTGTCTTACCTCCTGTACATGCATTTTGCAAAGGTTTCTAATTCTCCAAGGATTGAATTCAGACATCTCTGAGGACCGCTCTCAGCTTTCTAAGTGATGGATGGACACACCTAGTGTAAAAGGAACTGCCTCTGCTAGTAATTATTGAATTTGCTTACTGATTGCTTATTCCCCAAATGCTTACAGCAGGGGTGTCAAACAGACAGTCCATGGGCTGAGTTCAGTGCCTGAAGGGCTTGGATCCAGCCCATGAGCAACTGACCTCCTCTCCATCCCCAGCCTCTCTGATGGACTGAGAGGCGTGGGCCAGCTTGGCTTTCCTCTTGCTTCTGTAGCCTCAGCCATGGCTGCAGAAGCAGGAGGCAGATCTCCCCACCCGCATCTCTCCTGACCATCAGAGAGGCAGAAGCAAGAGGCAAGCCCAGCTGACCCGTGCCTCTCAGACTGTCAGAGAGCTGGGGGTGGGGAGAAGGTGAGTTACTTGTGGGCTGGATCCAACCCCTTCAGGGGCCAGCTTCAGCCCACAGGCCACCTGTTTGATACCCCTGCTGAATTCACTAAAAGTTCTATCCCCTTTTCTTGGTCTGAATGGGAGACTCCTAACTACCAGCTCCTCTTGCCACCTTCCCCCAGTTCTCCATCTGTGTTAAACTGCTCTCAGTCAGGGATGAATTTAGTACATGACTCTTCTCAGCTAGGGCTGAAATCACACTGAATTTCTCATCAGCGTTCAGCTCTCAAGTCTTTCTCTGCTCAGCTGATGCTAACCAATCAGATCCCTTGGAGCAACCTGTCACTCAAGGCTTTCTGGCTCTGTGAAGAATTAACCCTTCACAGTCCTTTACCTGTTTGTATAGCACTTCTAAACTTTCAAAAGTGCAATCCATCCCAGCGTTTTCAAATTTCTACAATACAAAATCTATCAAATTGTTTATTGCAGGGGTGGCCAACGGTAGCTCTCCAGATGTTTTTGCCTACAACTCCCATCAGCCCCAGCCATTGGCCATGCTGGCTGGGACTGATGGGAGTTGTAGGCAAAAAACATCTGGAGAGCTACCGTTGGCCACCCCTGGTTTATTGGATGTCCTAGCTGCTCATCAAATTGGCTCACAGTGTGCAGTCCGAACTGAAGCTCTGTGAGAAAGGCAGACTAGAAATAGCAGGCACAGATAAATAAAATTTGCAGATAAATAAAATCCTTTGCACAGATAAATAAAATCCTGACAACATCATATCCCAGCATGTTTATCAGAGAAAAGAGACATTGGGTGTGATCAGACTAGGAAGGTGTCATGGTGCTCTCCCAGCTCTGAAAAAGCTGGTGATTTTTGAGGAATAGCAAAGCAATCAGACTGGACCTGTCCAGCTACTGAGATAGGCATGGGCCCACACATGCCAGAGAAACATCCACACTGTTCCTGCACATTCATGGCATGTGCATGGTGTTCCCAGGCCATTCAGATGGCTGGAAATGTACCTTGGAGGCATGGCAAGGACTTTGCTACCAGGAAGTTCTCAGTGGTTGTTTAATCTGTTGGAGAGGGCTTTCTTAATGAAGAAATGTCAGAGAAACGTTGAATGTGGGGTGACATGATAAGAGGTTTACAAGATTATGCATGGGAAGGAGAAAGTTGAGAAAGAAGTACCTTTCTCCCTTTCTCACAATGCAAGAACTTGTGGGCATTCAATGAAATTGCTGAGCAGTCAGGTTAAAATGGATAAAAGGAAGTACTTCTTCACCCAAAGGGTGATTAACATGTGGAATTCACTGCCACAGGAGGTGGTGGCGGCTACAAGTATAGCCAGCTTTAAGAGGGGATTGGATAAAAATATGGAGCAGAGGTCCATCAGTGGCTATTAGCCACAGTGTGTGTATATATGTGTGCGTGTGTGTATACACACACACACATATATATATTGGCCACCGTGTGACAGAGAGTGTTGGACTGTATGGGTCATTGGTCTGATCCAACATGGGTTCTCTTATGTTCTTAAGTAAGGGTGAGTGTGGTGTGGGGACAGATATGTGTCATTTGCACCTGTAAAATCCAGAGGTGGGAGGTGGCTAATGTGGGGCAAAAATTCCATCTGATCACGCCCACTGTTTTAATTGTAACATCCCGAACCATTGTTTTGTTAACTGTAGACCTAAGGTCAGAGAATACTTTTACCATTGTTAACAAAAAACAACAACAACTAACTTCTAATACATTCAGCAAAAGGTTGTCTTGCATGAGTAGTACTCCTCAAATATTTCCATTCATATAATCAAAATAGTTCAAGATATGGGACCTAGGAGAATTGAAGTACTGTGCTCTGCCTGGGCAGCTGAGCAGATTTTGTAATTTTTTATTCCTTCCTTTTCTTTAGGAGACAATAATTGAATTTGATTTGCAATTTAATGTAATGCAATACAACTTAGCAGTCTTTCGAGATCCATAACAAAAATAATTAGATTCTCTAATATTATTTGAAGCCACACTGTTATAACCCCATATTAAACAAAAAGAAGAAAGGAAAGGGGAAAAAAGAAAGAATTTGATGAATTTGTCAGCTTTATTGAAATCCAGAATGAAACCCAATATTTAAATAGATACATGAGATTTCTTTTTTTTGTTTGTTTCAACTATCTAGGGACATGCTCAATTTCTAGCTCAGAGTTTTCTCTTCCTGCTCCTTAATAACCTCACATCTCCCCTTATTCTGCTTATAGTTCTTGTAATATTTAGTGTTTGATCAGGAAAATGCAAAGTGAAGCTAATATCATAGGAAACAAGAGAAGACTGGCAGCATCCAGAAGAAACATGCAATGCAAATAAAATATTAACTGGTATAACGATGGGGCTTTTATGCTCTGCACTTAATGGAATAATTAATGGTACTATGAACATTCTCTGCATCAAAATATATTTTTTAAAAAAATATTTAACTCTCAAATATAGTAACAGTCTACCAGTGCCTGGTTATGCACCCCTCATCTATTTGGCATTTAACCATGCCTCAAGTAACTTTCAAGTAAAATAAAATTGCATTCCTTCCATGTGGTCAAATCCCAGAGCAACTCAATAGTTAGCCTTCAAAGTCTTGGACAGCATACATGGGACTTTCATAATACTACCCAAGCCATCCAAGGGATATATGAGAATATATTTCTGTTACAGTACTACTTATTTCTAAGCCTCTGTTCTGTATTTTCTTTATACCCTGAGACCATTTCATCTTTGTTTTTCACAGTAACCGGAAAAAAGCACAAAGGAAAAAAGCCCAAAGAAAAAAAACCATGGACATAAATACAGGAAAAAAGCCCCCACGGAAACATGCCCACATGGAAATAAACCCACATGGAAAGAAGCCCACATGGAAAAAAGCCCATACTGAAAGAAGCCCACATAGAAAAAAGCCCCCATGGAAAAATATGTGAAGCACCATAGACGTTTATCATTGTGGATAACCATTAATAATATTTTGTTGTTATTTTAGGATTAAAATAAGTCATATCACATGCAAGAAAAAGTGACCATTTTGTTATCAATGAACTTTATTAAGGAAAAACAATAATAACAGAAATTAAACTCTACATAGAAATATATATTTAAATAAAATTAAATACTTTAACTTTATTAATTTACAATTTGTCAATTTTTTTAATGGTGATACATTGTGGTACACCCAGTGACCAAGACAAAAGACTATCTAACCCTAATAGTAAAAGCAACAAGGTCCGGCCCCTTCCCAGCCGAGCCAGCTTGCTGGCTATTAGGCTGGGGGCCGTTTTTGCCTCCGCGGAAGGAGGGAGGGGCAGCAACATCACCTGACATACGGGTGTCTGCCCAGGCGCGGAGCTGGGGCTATATAAGCCCCAGCTCCCACTCTCCATGCAGTTTGGAATCGGCTCTCTGTGAGAGAGCCACGTGCGTAGGAGCTGCAGCGGGGTCGAGGCCTGGGCAGCGAGGGACGTCCTAGGCGCGCGGCGCGGGCGGCTTGGCAGCGGCGGCGGCCTTCGGAGTCAGCTGTTCGGCACGGCGTGGGCTTCGCGCGGCGAGACGCTTGCGAGGCTGAGTCAAGTGGCGGGGCTAAGGCCCGGGGGCTCGGGGGTGGCCGGGACGGATCGGGTCGGCGCGGGCTTCCTTCGTTGAGGCGCCTCGTGGGCACCGAGCCTGGGGGCATTTTGTCGGGCATTCCCTTGTTTTCGCCCGAATCAGGGCAGCGTGCAGCGGCCTCCGGTTCTTAGGTGCGCAGGCGACTGGCCATTATTAGGCAGCAGCCTTCCCCCGGGGGTCTCCAGGCCGCCAAGGTGCTTAATTTTTCCCTCGCGGGGGGTGAGTGGGCCACTGATTCGCTTGTTTGGGGGGGTTGTGAAGCACCCCCCCCCCTGTTTTCTTGCTTTGGGGCGCATCGTACCTGGCTACCTTACTTAGCTGCCTGGTGCTGGGGCTCGTTTCAACCCCCCCCTCTCTCTCTCAACACCCCCCCTCCCTCCCCTGGGGGTTTGGGAGTGTGCGGGGTGGTGCCTGCTCCTGGGTTTGTGGCCTGGTAGTCTGGGTCCTAACCCTTTAACTACGTCTCCATTTCCTCACATTAGTGGAGGTGGGTGGGGCTGAGAGGGGGTTTTGGGTGGCCGGTGTGCACCAGCCTTTGTTATTTGCTTTTCACAGTATAAATGGCACCGAAGAAAGGACAGGGCAAGTCCAAGGGCAAGCAGCCCGCCCGCCCACCCCGGGGGCGGGGCCAGCAAGGAGCCCCAGCCGAGGAGCAGGGTCAGAGCGAGCGGGTCCGACTCGCTATTATGAGTCAGTTGGATGCCCTCGAACAGGATCGTGTTGCCAGGGGTGCCCCCATTTGGGAGGGGCGTCGCCGTGCCACCGGCCGGTTGGCGCGGCTGACTTTCGAGTCAGAGTTGCTCGCACGGCTGTCTGCTTTTCAGGGTGGGCCTTCTGAGCCTGAAGCGCCGCTGGAACCTGATCAAGAGGAGGACCCCGGCGAGGGCCCATCGGGCATGCCATCGGGCGACGGTGCATCTGGCAGTGGGGGGCCACAGCCCCCTGGAGGTTCGGGCGTCCTACCGGGTGATGGTGGTAAGCCCTTTATTCTGCCTGTTCAAGGATGGCCTTGGGGTCCCATTCAGCCGACCCCCCAACCGCAGGGGGCGAGTGGGGGGGGTGGGGGCCCGGGTTGGTTGGAGCCAGTGAGCAGTTGGGCCCCGCCCAGCCGTGGGCTTGGGGTTTGCATACTCCCGGTTTGCTTTCCAGTGCGGTTCTTGCCCCTATTGGTCAGCAGGTGGGCGCTGTGGCGCCTCCTGCAGCCCCCCCCTGCCCACACCTGGCATTTTGCCTTGGGGTGGTCAGCAGTGGGCACAATTGCAGGGGGCATGGCCTGCTGCTCAAGGGGGCGGGTGGTTCTATCCCCCGAACCCCTATGCTATTATCCCCTTTCACGCTCTCCCTTACGGCGATACTTCCTTGCCGTTGGGGGACCATTTGACGGCGGCCACGCGTGAGAAAATTCTCCGCGGGGAGTATGTGGATGTGTTTAGTCTCCTGTTTAGAGAGCTCGAGAAGAAAAGTAAGGACGAGCTCGATGACAGGGAGAAGGAAAAGCTAAAACGCAGGAAGGTCGATAGGGCTTGGGCAAACTGGTTGCCCGGATTCCTGATCTATGCCGGTGTTATAGCAAGAGCACAGCCGGCTAGGGCAGCGGCCCTCTTTCAGTACATTGACATAGTTTATAGGGCCTATACGGACTTCGTCGGTGCAGCATGGCTGCAATACGACGAAGCCTTTCGGATGAGGGCCGCTGTCAATCCTGGAATGCCGTGGGACCAAATAAATCAGCAGCTGTGGTTGCAGCTGATGGCCCCGGCAAAACCAAATGCTGGAGATAGGTCCGATAGTGGCCATTTGGTACAGAGATCGCAGCAACAACAGACTACCGCAGGTGCCCGCGTTTCCGCGGGCCAGCCGGTTCAAACCCGGTTGGTGTGCTGGGAGTTTGCTTCCAAGGGCGTGTGCCCCCGGAAGCCCTGTAAATTCCGTCACGAATGCCCGCTGTGCAGTGGGGCCCATGCATTGTCGGCCTGCAGTAGATCAAAGCCTGGAGGGGGCGGCAGGCACCCCGGTGGCTGCGGCGGTGGTCTGCAGCCACCTGGAAAAGGGGCCCAGCCCCATCCGCCTTCCGGCTCTCAGTAGGTTATTGGCTGCATACCCGTGTAGGGCTGATGCGGTATATTTGCAGGATGGGTTTACTCTGGGGTTTCGGATTCCTTACAGGGGGCTTAGGGCCCCCTTTTTGGCTCCCAACCTAAGATCGGTTGTTGGGCTTGAACATGTGGTCCGGGATAAAATTGCCAAAGAATGTCAGGAAGGCAGGGTCCTTGGACCCTTCGAGGCACCGCCGGTCCCCGCATTGAGGGTATCCCCGTTGGGGGTGGTGCCCAAGAAGGCAGCGGGCGAGTATCGGATTATTCACCACCTGTCTTATCCTAGGGGAGCTTCGGTGAACGATGCTATCCCTGAGGAGCTTTGTTCGGTGCGCTATACTTCCTTTGACCAAGCGGTCAAAGTAGTTCGCGGCTGCGGGGTTGGGGCTGAGTTGGCAAAATGCGACATTAAGTCTGCATTTCGCCTCTTGCCTGTCCACCCCGATGACTTTGAGTTATTGGGTTTTTCATTTGAAGGGAAATTCTATATGGACCGGGCCTTGCCGATGAGCTGCTCCATTTCCTGTGCCGCGTTTGAGCGATTCAGTTCCTTTTTGGAATGGGCGCTCAGGGATAGGACGGGGGTTAACGACATGGCGCATTACCTGGACGACTATCTTTTCGTCGGTCCAGCAGGATCTGGTCAGTGCGCCAGGTTGTTAAGCTCCTTCCAGGAATTAGCCCTCGAACTTGGCGTGCCACTGGCGCAAGAGAAAACCGAGGGTCCCAGCACGGTCCTTACCTTTTTAGGTATTGAGCTGGATACTCTCCAGCAGACATCAAGGTTACCGGAGGATAAGGTCTCTGACCTTAAGAACCGGTTGGCCGCTTTGAAGGGGCAGCGGAAGGTTTCCCTGTTAGAACTGCAGCAGGTAGTGGGCCACCTTAACTTTGCTTGCAAAGTGGTGGCCCCCGGCAGGGCCTTTCTGCGGCGCTTTTGCGATGCCATGGGCCGGCTGCGCCTCCCCCACCATAGGGCCCGGGTCAATGCTGGAATGAGAGCGGACCTGGAGGTTTGGGAGGAGTTTCTGGAATCCTTCAACGGTGTTTCGTTCTGGAGGGAGGACCTGAGGATTGAAGCCGAGCTTCAGATTTCTTCGGACGCGTCCGGTGCCAGTGGATTTGGAGTATACTTTAGGGGCCATTGGTGTGCTGAGCAATGGCCCGCTGAATGGTTGGATAGCGGGCTTTGTAGAGATCTTACGTTTCTTGAATTTTTCCCCATCTTAGTGGCCGTTTGCCTTTGGGGTGAGCAGCTTGCCAACCATTCAGTCCTGTTTTGGTGCGATAACATGGCTGTAGTACATGTTATCAATTCCTTGACTTCTAAATCGGCCGCGGTCATGAATTTGGTCAGGTTTTTTACCCTGCGTTGCCTCCGGTTGAATGTTTTATTCCTGGCTAGGCACGTACCGGGCGTATGCAATGGTGTGGCGGATGCTCTGTCTCGCCAACAGATGGAGCGTTTTCGGCAGTTGGCCCCAGAGGCAGATCCATGTCCGGCGGAAATGCCCGCGGAACTCTGGAGGCTTGGGAGAAGGAAGCCGGTAGGGCCATTCAGTTGGCGCTAGCCCCTAGTACAAGGAGGGCATATGCCAGAACGACCGCTCAGTTTGGTGAGTTCAGGAGTGCGGTTGCACTCCCGGATTGTTGGCCGATTCCGGTGGCGCACATCATGCAATTTTGCGTGCACCAAAAGGAAAGAGGCTTGGGGTTAAAGACTATAAGGGGACATTTGGCGGCATTGGCCTTTGACAGCAAGGCCCGCGGCCTCCCGGAGTTCACGGGGGACTTTAGAGTTAAGAAGATGCTTGAGGGCTGGGCGCGGGAGCGGGTACGGCAGGTAGATGACAGACAGCCTATCTCCCCGTCCGTCCTCAGTGGTTTGTTTGGGGGATGGCCCAGTGTTTGTTCTTCCCCATTTGAGGCTGCATTGTTCCACGCTGCCTCGCTGTTGGCCTTCTTTGGGGCCCTGCGCGTAAGTGAGCTGGTAGTGCAGTCAAAGGCTGACACTTCTGGGAGGGCGCTCCAATCAGGAGATGTAAAGATTACTAATAGCCAGCTAGTTCTGACGATTCGCCGGTCCAAGACTGATCAGAGGCAGAGGGGGACCATCATCACGATCGGCATGTGTGCATCGCAGGAATTATGTCCGGTCAGGGCTGTTCGTCGCTACGCGCAGCTCAGGGGCGAGGTCCAAGGTCCTTTTCTTAGGCATGATGATGGCTCCCCTCTTACCAAATATCAGTTCTGGTCGGTCACAAGCAAGGCCCTAGTTCGCTTGGGTCTCGCTGGCGTCAAATTTGGGACGCATTCCTTCCGGATCGGGGCGGCCTCCACAGCTGCTTCTATGGGCTACACGCCCTCTGCCATCCGGCATATCGGCCGATGGCGGTCGGCGGCTTATAAGTCTTATGTGCGCCCCCTGGTCACCTAGTAGGTAGGAGGGGGGGTTGGTTGTTTGCATTGTGTATGTTATGCTGACAGTTGTTTGTTCTTTCAGGTGCTGTGGCTCGTGGTGAGAGAAGGCGGGTTCTCATCTGCGGGCACAGCATGGTTTTCTGGGCGGCCCATTTCGCCAGACGGTCTCCTGTGGGCACCCCGCTTGGCCTCAGTGCGTGGGCTACTGTGGAATGGCTGGGTCGTCGGGGGCTGCGCTGGCCCGGGATCATGCCACTTTTGTTCAGGGAGCGGAAGGCGTTACCTCCACACATTCTGGTCGTTCACTTGGGAGGGAACGACTTGGGGTTGCTGCGTGGGAAGGCCCTTTCCCAGCAGGCTTTGGCCGACCTCCGCGAAATTCGGCGCAGGTGGCCTGGGGTTCTACTGGTGTGGTCGGCAATTTTGCCGCGTAGGGTTTGGAGGTACGCCATTTCGCCGGGTGGAATCGAACGGGCCAGACGTAAGGCCAATAGGGCCATTCAGAAGGCCATGGAGGGGGGATTGGGAATTTTCCTCCCGCATCCGGCCATACGGGTCAATCAAGCCGACCTGTATCGGCCGGATGGTGTTCATTTATCTGATTTGGGCAACCGGGCCTTTTTGGATGATCTTCGGCAGGGGGTGCGGCTGGCTCTGGGCCACCCGTTGGGGCGCTAATGCCTAAGCAGAGGCTTGGCATTGGTGGTGGCTGGATGAGGTTTGGCCACGGGGTTTCCCAGGGGAGCACCTATGGCCTAGCACCGTCGGTGCGGTGGTCTGCAGGAACCGTAGATGGGCTACACGGCTCAGTACAGTGATGCAGATCACAGGGAGCCTCACCTGGGTGGATCTTTCCATGGGGATTGATGCCAGCCCGGTTGGTGATGGCTGGAGGCCTGGCCGCTCAGTTACAACCCGAATACGGCGGGTTTGTGCTGGGGGCAGGGTGGCTCGCCCTTTCGACAAGGCGGGGTCCAGGTGTTGACCCCAGGGCTTGTCTGGTTTGGTTTTACCCCCCCTGCCAGTTACAGTTGTTAATTCTTAATAAAGCGGCCCGGTTTAAAACCCAACACTTGTGTCTGCCTCTTCTTTCCGACTGGGGGGGCAATTATTTAACAATAACAACTCAGATATAATTCTTCATTGCAAATTAGCCAATCTTTTTAAGCAACTAAGTTTATCTTCCACCTGCTTATATTGTTGCACAGAAGTGGCAACCATGTAATGTAGTGCCTCATATTTCCTCTTTTCTACCTCTAGGCGACCTGCTCGTGCATTAGCCAATGTTAGTTTGTGACAAGCCAGGTCCCTCTGCAGTCCATCAAACAGAGACCACACACTGGGATGAATGAAATGGAACAAGGCATTAAGAGCATTGTGCCCCCACAAAAGTTTATCTGGAATCAATAGCTTCATTATTTCAAACATTCTATTATAGGTGTCCATGTTCTTTTTTTGAAGTAAAATGTAAATACATGGTGGATATGAATAACCCACCTTGGCATGCCATGTGTACAGTTGGTAAAACATATTTGGCACTTTATCAAAGGTGCCATCTCCATAGATGGTATCTTTCTTTAATTCAAGCATAAGATCTCTATCACCTAAAACCAGAATTCCATCTGATTTTTTCCACATCAGAATCGTGAAGTATCAGTTGCCTATACTTTTCAGGAATGTCAAAATGTATGGTTTTTGGGTTAGGCAAATTACTGCCTGCTCTGTGATAGCTTCTCTTTCTTAAATAGCAGAAGTAGTTAAGGCCTCATAGATCTAAGAGGCTAAGCAGGACTGACTCTGGCAAGTATCTGGAAAGAAGAAATCAATAAACATAGTTTGAATTAATAAAAAAATTGTATAATGGAGAATTAATCCACTGGTGAGGCTGGTAATCCACTGGTAATCCACTGTTGAGGCTGGGTGAGTGGGCGTCAACGTGGCAGATGCGGTTCAATGTGGCCAAGTGCAAAGTAATGCACATTGGGGCTAAGAATCCCAGCTACAAATACAAGTTGATGGGGTGTGAACTGGCAGAGACTGATCAAGAGAGAGATCTTGGGGTCATGATAGATAACTCACTGAAAGTGTCAAGACAGTGTGCGTTTGCAATAAAAAAGGCCAATGCCATGCTGGGAATTATTAGGAAGGGAATTGAAAACAAATCAGCCAGTATCATAATGCCCCTGTATAAATCGATGGTGCGGTCTCATTTGGAGTACTGTGTGCAGTTCTGGTCGCCGCACCTCAAAAAGGATATTATAGCTTTAGAGAAGGTGCAGAGAAGGGCAACTAGAATGATTAAAGGGCTGGAGCACTTTCCCTATGAAGAAAGGTTGAAACGCTTGGGACTCTTTAGCTTGGAGAAACGTCGACTGCGGGGTGACATGATAGAGGTTTACAAGATAATGCATGGAATGGAGAAAGTAGAGAAAGAAGTACTTTTCTCCCTTTCTCACAATACAAGAACTCGTGGGCATTCGATGAAATTGCTGAGCAGACAGGTTAAGACGGATAAAAGGAAGTACTTCTTCACCCAAAGGGTGATTAACATGTGGAATTCACTGCCACAGGAGGTGGTGGCGGCCACAAGTATAGCCACCTTCAAGAGGGGTTTAGATAAAAATATGGAGCACAGGTCCATCAGTGGCTATTAGCCACAGTGTATGGAGCACAGGTCCATCAGTGGCTATTAGCCACAGTGTATGTGTGTATATAACATTTTTTGCCACTGTGTGACACAGAGTGTTGGACTTGATGGGCCGTTGGCCTGATCCAACATGGCTTCTCTTATGTTCTTATGTTCTTATGGTATCTTGGGCTCTGGGGGGGGGCTGTTTTTTTAAGGTAGATGCACCAAATTTGCAGCATAGCATCCAGTGCCTCTCCCCAAAATACCCTCCAAGGTTTAAAAGGATTGGACCAGGGGTCCAATTCTATGAGCCCCAAAAGAAGGTGCCCTTATCCTTCATTATTTCCTGTGGAGGGAAAGCATTTAAAAAGGAGCCTTTAGATTCACCCTTAAGATGTGAAGGCCAGAACTCCCTTTGGTGTTCAATTGTGCTTGTTACAACCTTGCTTCTGGCTCCACCCCCAAAGTTCCCACCCCCAGATATTTCTTGAATTGGACTTGGAACCCTATTCCCTATTCCATGGCAACCCTCTTCCACAATTATAAACATCTGTGGTGCTTTACATATTTTTACATGGGGGCTTTTTTCCTTGTGGACTTCTTTCAATGTGGGCTTCTTTCAGTATGGGCTTTTCCCTGTGTGGGCTTCTTTTCATGTGGGCATTTTTCCATGTGGGCATGTTTCCATGGGGGCTTATTTCCTGTGAGCATTTATGTCCATGGGGTTTTTTCTTTGGACTTTTTTCCTTTGTGCTTTTTTCCTAGAACTGTTTTTCACATTGTAAATTCTTCTCTTAAACTAGCCTCATGGACATTTGTCAACCAAAAACCAAAAAGTATTATTTTTGTATATTTTTTCTACTACATTTCATGATCCTGATTTGCTAAGAGGAAACACACCTGAACTTGGATGCTATGCAGACATCACCCTGGATTGATTCAGGAAGTGGACCACCTTCAATGTAGCTACTTATTTGTTTAGTGGAGGAAAGGAGAGTTCGACATGTATAATACTTGATAAGTTTAATAATATCCTCTTTAATGTTATCTTCTGCTTGCAATGTTGCAGCTAGGAATTAGCTCTTAAATGAGTTCATTTGTAGCCATGAAGAATGCCTTTTTGTTTAACTTACTGATTTGGCAAATAAAGGTTTTTTCACACGTGTAAATGGTTCACAAGTTCGGCTAGATTATGTAATCATTTGAATGGATGAAAGGGCTATCACAGATATAAACAATACTGCCAGGAATGCCATGAACACCCAGACATAGATTTTGTCTGGACTTGCCCATATGACCCTGATCAAAACTACATGTCTAATTTTAAAATTTTATATTTGTACACACAAACATATATGCACACCATATAAGGTAAACTATTTACATTTGATGAAGTGGGATTTATTTTGCAAATTATCCACAACACATTTTTAGTAAGCAACTAAGTCAGAAATTTCATAGAATCATAGAGCTGAAAGGAACATCCAGGGTTATCTAGTCCAACCCCCTGCACAATGCAGGAAACTCACAAATACCTCCCGCTAAATTCACAGGATCTTCATTGCTGTCAGATGGCCATCTAGCCTCTGTTTAAAAACCTCCAAGGAAGGAGAGCGCACCACCTTCCAAGGAAGCCTGTTACACTGAGGAGTTGCTCTAACAGTCAGGAGGTTCTTCCTAATGTTGAGCCGGAAACTCTTTGGATTTAATTTCAACCCACTGGTTCTGGTCCTACCTTCTGGGGCCACAGAAAACAATTCCACACCATCCTCTAGATGACAGCCCTTCAAATACTTGAAGATGGTGATCATATCACCTCTCAGCTGCCTCCTCTCCAGGCTAAACATCTCCAGCTCCTTCAACCTTTCCTCATAGGACTTGGTCTCCAGACCCCTCACCATCTTCGTCACCCTCCTCTGGACCCATTCCAGCTTGTCTAAATCCTTCTTAAAATGTGGTGCCCAAAACTGAACACAATACTCCAGGTGAGGTCTTACCAGAGCAGAGTAAAGCGATACCATCACTTCACGTGATCTGGACACTATACTTCTGTTGATACAGCCCAAAATTGCATTTGCCTTTTTAGCCACAGCATCACACTGTTGACTCATGTTCAGCGTATGATCACCTAAGACCCTGAGATCCCTTTCACACATACTACTGCTAAGGCAAGTCTCCTGCATCCTATAGCCATGCATTGGATTTTTCCTACCTAAATGCAGAAGTTTACATTTATCCCTGTTAAAATTAATTTTATTGGTTTTAGCCCAGTTTCCCAGCCTGTCAAGGTCATCCTGTATCCTGTTTCTACTGTATTTACAACCCCTCCCAATTTAGTGTCATCTACAAATTTAAGAAACATTCCCTCTATTTATTCATCCAAATTATTTATAAAGATGTTGAACAAAACAGATCCCAGGACAGATCCTTGAGACACTCCGCTTGTCACTCCTCTCCAAAAGGATGAGGAACCATTCACAAGCACTCTTTGAGTGCGATCTGTCAACCAATTACAGATCCACCTAAAGGTAACAGGATCCAAACCACATTTTACCAACTTGTCAAGAACGACAGTATGTGGTACCTTATCAAAAGCCTTACTGAAATCAAGATAAACAATGTCTTCAGCATTCCCCTGATCCAGCAAGGTAGTCACTTTTTCAAAAAAAGAGATCAGGTTAGTCTGACATGACTTGTTCTTGAGAAAACCATGCTGGCTCTTAGGAATTACAGACATCCTTTCTAAATGTTACAGGACTGAGTGTTTGATGATTGTTCTAAAACTTTTCCAGGTATAGACATCAAGCTGATGGGTCAGTAGTTACCCAGATCCTCCTTTTTCCTCTTCTTGAAGATGGGGACAACATTCGCTGCCTCCAATCTTCCAGCACCTCTCCTGTTCTCCAAGAATTCTCAAAAATAATAGCCAGAGGCTCAGAAATTACATCCACAAGCTCGTTTAGAACCCTTGTACTCTGTTTACTTTTGTACATTTACCTAACACAAAAGCAGGGACAGATTGATTATGTAGTGTCATTAGATGAGAAGTATTGATTTTGATGATATTTTCTAAATAATAATAGTAAAAAAGATTATGACCGATTTTGCACTAGGGCTTATTCCTGGTGGAGAGCCCTTTTGCCACCAGTGCTTCGCTCTGTTTTCACTGCCACAGAGCTGAGAGTTGGAATGCCGCTTTACTGTGGCAAGCAGAAATCACTTGTCAATGGATATTGCTTGTGGTGGGAAAGCGGTGCGTCAACTTGCAGCTCTAGCTTGTGCAAAAACAGAGAGAATAGCAGGAGGCAAAAGGGCTCTCCACCTGGAACAAACTTAGTATGAAATCGGTCTTTGTCATTTGCCATATGACATGAATCTTAAAGTAACATCTATGAAGAGATACTAGATGCCCCACCAGTACTATAACAACAACCCACTGCCTGAATTGTGTTTAAAATATAATTAAAGCTAATGGGGGAGAGATGGTTATAACCTGTTTCATGTGTGTAGCAACAAAGATAAATTAATGTCTTATTACTATGCATTACTACTTTGATAGATAATAAAGAAATATTAACTCCTTGTTTCTGTTCATAATATCAACAAGTATTTATTTGTTATACAGCTATTAAGTATGCTGTATGTTGCTAAGCAGGGATGACAAGGAGTTAAGACCAAGACTGACAAATAAAAAGGCAGCGGGGGGGGGGGGGTGAAAATTAAGAAGGGAGAAGAGAGAACTGAAGGTAAATCATGAAATGAAGAGAGCAAAATGGAAGAGGAAAATGTGGACAAGAGGAAGAGAAATTTTTAAAAGACCAATTGTTTTATTTTATAAAACACACTGCCCCGCACAAACAGAATGGAGAAATCTGTTTTTCCTTAGTAAACAACACTAGTGGTAGTCAAATATTTAATCATTTTTGCATGTATCCCAGTCAAACACTGGAAAATACTCAAAAGACATTTGGGAGCATTTGATAGGACAGTGATGAAATACAGGCTTGCAGGCACATACATAGATTATCATCCTTTATATCCCAAACTTCCCCTTCTACAACTGGAAAAAAAGAATTGCAGATTTATACCCCGCCCTTCTCTCTGAATCAGGGACTCAGAGCAGCTTACAATCTCCTTTATCTTCTCCCCCCACAACAGACACCCTGTGAGGTGGATGGGGCTGAGACGGCTCTCACAGCAGCTGCCCATTCAAAGACAACCTCTGCGATATCTATGGCTAACCCAGCAGGTGCAAGTGGAGGAGTGGGGAATCAAACCCGGTTCTCCCAGATAAGAGTCCATGCACTTAACCACTACACCAAACTGGCTCTCTAACACCAAATTAGCTCTCTAAAAGCTTTACAAGAGTGCAGGGAGTAATTTGGCAGTGTGTGCGTGGGGAGGGGGGTTTTCTTAGTTGCCAGTCTTTCCAACCTTCCCCAAATAATGGTAATGGTAGCTTTAAAAAGTTCCCCAAATTAGATTGGGCTAAGAACATTCAACCCCAAAAATCAGTGAACTATGAACATGTGCCAGTAGTGGCTACTGGTGTGTGGCATCTATGATGATGAATGCAAGCAACTGCTCAGACAGAAATGTACTTGAAATCTCTCTAGTTCCTTGAAAATCCTGGGATTTTTTCCCCCGGGAAACAAGTACAAATCTTCCTTTTGTGTAGATCTGCTTAGGATTGTTCTCAAAATTCTCCGGGCTTAAGTTGCTCTGGAAGCCCAGGAGGAAAAGCAGTCAACAGATTTATTTTTTCCCTCTTGTGCTTTCACCTGGCACAAGGACTATTATTTTGGTACTTCTTCAAGAAATCTTTTTTAAGAATCCAAAATTGCTCACTTCAACCTTATTCATAACTTGAAATCATAGCAACTGCTCTCCTGCAGCGAGTTAATCAAAGGCTGAAGTGAGTCCTCATGAATTCCTAGAAAGGATTTTCCTAAATCTGTTTATTAACAATTGGAAACCTTTACATACAAATCTTGTGTGTGTGTATGTAGAAGTTGTATCTATTTCTTTAAATATATGAATAGGAAGAGGAACCCCTGTCCCCAAAGACTGTCATGGTTCTCAGCTACCCAGCTAAGATTACCACTTGGGATTGAAGAAAAAATTACCACTTGGGATGGTCACAGCCCTGAACATATTAGAAAAGACTGTGTGGCTCTGGGTCAAAAGGTAAAGGAGCTGGGAGCACAGGTTATGTTCGCATCAGTTCTTCCTGTTGAACGCTGTGGCTTAGGATGAGAATGAAGAATAATTCAAATGAATGACTGGCTATGTCGATGGTGTCATCAGGAAAGATTCAGATTTCTGGACCATGGTTTATGCTTTCGAGATGGTAGTCTTCTACTGAGAGATGGTTTGCACCTTACAAAGGCAGGAAAAAGGGTGTTTGGTAACAGCCTTGCTAACCTAATAAGGAGAGCTTTAAACTAAATGGTATGGGGGGAGTGAGACAATAATTCAAAGCCTCGTATGATGCTGGGGATAAGAACACTAAAGCTTTACAGAGAGTGGCACATACACTAGGTAACGTTAACTTGCAGGTATGCACAGAAACGAAACCCTCAGGATGCATAAAACATGGGTTCTGATGTCTCTACACTAATGCACAGAGTATGGGAAACAAACAGAAGGAACTGGAAGTCCTAATAGAGGAAGGAGACTATGACATAATAGGCCTTACTGAAACTTGGTGGGATGACACTCACAATTGGAATATTAGGATTCGGGGGTACAACTGTTATACCTCAACTAACCTTTTATTGGGGAATATTAATATTTCTTAGCTCAAAATGGTAAGTATACAAAAGGTGAGCAAGGATCTCTGTCAATGTTTATGGAGATAGACCACTGAAAAGCCTTTGGTTAAATAACGGATTTATTATAGGAAGTGATTTTCAAATAGTTACATCCCAATCAAACAATTTCAAGCATACAAGAGGAATACAGTGGTTAGCTGAATCAGTGTGGATGGGGGAGAGGTGATACAATACCTAGATCTTGCAGAGTAGGCTCAGTCAGAGGAAACACGAGGCCTCTGGGGGGAGATTTCTCTTGAGGAGAAGGGGGGGAATGAAGGCAAGAAGGGATAGAGGGAGGGAAGGATGCCAGGGAGGATGGAAAAAATTCCTGGATGGAGGGGAGGGTGGAGAGAAAATCAGGTAGGGTTGCCTGTTTGACAGGTAGGGTTGCCTGTTTTTCTAGGGTAAATTACGTCACATCAAGAGATTCAATTGTCCAATAAGATAACAGAGTGTCAGAAACTAATTACCCAATAGAAATTCAGAGTGTCATATTGAAATAACCAATGAAAAGGCAGAATATCATATATGCAAACCCCAAAAGAGGAATCTTAATTAGTTTGCCAATTGGGATTTATGGCTGTTTTTGTCAAACGTGGATTCCTTGAAACTCACCAAAAGTGATAGATTTCTCTCTAAATGTCAGAATGAATAGCCATTCATCAAGTGGTCAGGAGATAGTCTGACTTGCATAGCTTTGGCAGTAATTAAAGAAAAACATAAATTCTATAGAGTTTAGAGATATACCATACATTCATAACAAGATGGTCCTTGGCCTTTTAACCTTTGCATATCTGCTGGCTTTTCAGGAGGAATAGCAGAGCATACATGGTTTATGTTCAGGTTATAACAGGACTTGGAAAGAGGTTGCCAAAGGGGTGAAGGAATTTTTACAGTTCTGCCCACACTGTCTCTCCATGGGCCTGGAATTCTTCAATTCCAGGATCAGCGAATGATAATTTCTTTAGCCTTTCAGCCCAGTAACACATGTTTGCCCAGGCTGTGAGCCAGCCTTAGCAACATGGCAGCCTGCCTAAGGCCTAGATTTGAACCTGATTTGTCCCTCTTATGTGCAAGAAAGACCAGTCCCAGTTCAGCAAACCCCAAAAGCAAACCCCACAGCATTGCTGTGACATATCAATATTCTAGGGTTAGATGGCAATATTACATTCCAGGGGTGTCTTTCAGGGTTTCACTGGATTACACAACTTATTTAAAAGGGACAGATAAATGAGAAAAGGCAGAGGCGTAGCAGTATATGTGAAGGAGGTATATACCTGTGAGGAAATATGTGAATCTGAGCATGACAGCTCAGTTGAGAGTCTCGAGGTAAAAATAAAAGTAGTAAGAAATAACAGTGATATTATGGTGGAGGTCTGCTATAGACCACGAAGCCAGGCAGAGGACTTGGATGAGATACTCCTACAACAGATTGCAAAGTTCTCCAAGAGAAGGGACACGGCAACCATGGGAGATTTCAATTACCTGGACATCTGTTGGAAGTCCAACTCTGCTAAAAATGAAAGGTCAAATAGATTCCTGACTTGTCTTGCTAACAACTTCCTTTTCCAGAAAGTGAAGAAGGAAACAAGGGGATCTGCTGTCTTGGATTTGATTCTCACCAACAAGGAAGAATTGATTGAAGAAGTGGAAATAGTGGGCACCCTGGGCAGTAGTGACCATGTGATTTTAGAATTTACAGTCTTAGGGAAGGGGAAAGCTATATGTAGTCAGACTTATAGGTTGGACTTCAGAAAGGCAAACTTTGATAAACTTAGATCTATGTTGAGTAAAATCCCATTGTCAGAAATACTTAGGAAGAAGGGGGTTCAAGAGGGATGGGAGCTTCTTAAAAGTGAAATACTGGAAGCGCAATCAAAGACAATTCCTATGAGAAGAAAAAATGGAAAAAGCCTAAAGAAGTTGAGTTGGCTTCATAAACAGGTCTCTAAAGACTTGAGAAATAAAAAAGACTCCTTTAGGAACTGGAAGGAGGGCCTTGTAACCCAGAATGAATATAAACAAATCACCAGTGCTTGTAGAAAAAAAGTTAGGAAAGCTCAGTATGAGCTTAGACTGGCCAGAGATTCTAAAAACAACAAAAAAGGTTCTTTTCTTTTGTTCAGAGTAAGAAAAAGAGCAAAGACATGGTAAGCCCATTGCAAGGGCAGGAAAGTGAGATTGTAACAGGTAATGAAGAGAGGGCGGAACTGCTCAATTCCTCAGTCTTCTCTTCTGAGGGAAACGGTGCTCAACATGGCAAAAACAGAACATATAATGAGGGTATGAAGTTCCAGCCTAGGATCAGCATAGGGGTAGTACATAAACACCTAGTTTTTTAAACTGAAACTAACTCCTCAGAGCCAGATGAACTGCATCCAAGGGTTCTAAAAGAGCTTGTGGATGCAATTTCTGAGCCTCTGGCTATTACTTTTGAGAATTCTGGGAGAACAGGAGAGGTGCCAGAAGATTGGAGGCGGGTGAATGTTGTAACTACCGACCCATCAGCTTGACATCTATACCTGGAAAAGTTTTAGAACAAATCATCAGTCAGTCCTGGAACATTTAGAAAGAATGGATATGATTATGTGGCATCAGGCCAAAATCAATACCAATACCTAATCAATATATATGGCTTGGAAATGCTAGAATTAAATAACAGTGCTTTTAGAAATAATTTTCTGTAGCAGTTTTAAGCAAAGGAGTATTAGCTTGCTGAGAGAAAAGGGAACTACAAAAGGTCATTGCCCTTTCTAAAAACCGCAGGGTGAAAGCGCCATCAAGAAGCATAAGAGGAACTATGGCAGGTGCTAGCAATGGAGCAAGAAGGTATGTGTGTGTGTGTAGAATAATTCTATATATGGAAACAGGGGACCAACAGGAGCCCTAACAGGGGCTCAGGGAGCTGGTAAACAACCCGGATTGTGGTTAAAATGTGACGTGGGCATCCTCCCACAAGAAGGAGAACATGAGTGTTTTGAGGTGGCAGTTGGGTTGAGAAATCCTATAAAAGAAGCCGGACAACTGTGATTGCTCGCTCAGAGTTTAGAGTCCAGACTCTCTCTCTGATGCCCGTGTGCTAAGGGCCTACGTGCACGTAAAATAAAGAAGCTGTTTTCCTGATTCCTCGTTTCCGCGGCCTCCGTTATTGATCCGGCTGAAATTGGTAACGTATAAATAAGGGTTCCCCGTAACAATTACAAAGAGCCAGCATGGTTTTTTCAAGAACAAGTCATGTCAGACAAACCTGATCTCTTTTTTTTTTGAGAAAGTGACTACCTTGCTGGATCAGGGGAATGCTGTAGACATTGTTTATCAAAAGTAAGACTTTTGATAAGGTTCCACATGCTATCGTTGACAAGTTGGTAAAATGTGGTTTGGATCCTGTTACCGTTAGGTGGATCTGTAACTGGTTGACAGATCGCACCCAAAGAGTGCTTGTGAATGGTTCCTCATCCTTTTGGAGAGGAGTGACAAGTGGAGTGCCTCAAGGATCTGTCCTGGGGCCTGTTTTGTTTAACATCTTTATAAAGAAGAAGAAGATAATGATGACATTGAATTTATATTCCACCCTCCACTCAAAGTGGCTCACAATCTCCTTTACTTCCTCCCCCACAACAGACACCCTGTGAGGTGGGTGCAGGGCCAACCTGACGCCCTGGGGCACCCTAGGCAGACTTGCTGCCTGGCGCCCACCCCAAAGCCCCCGCATAGTGTCCCCCCAACCCTCCCTTCACCTGCCCGCTGCCGCTAAAATCAGCAGCACTCTGCTTGCTCCCTTCCCCCTGTGGCTCACCGGCTAAAAGGAAGCTTAGCTGACTTCGCAGCCCGTGCCTGCACGTTTTGTTAAGAAACGAAAGGTGCAGACGTGAGCTGCAAAGCCATCTAAGCTTACTTTTAGCCGGCTAGCAGGGGGAAGGGAGCGAGTGAGCACAGCGCCCCCGCTTTTAGTGGTGGCAGGCAGGCGAGCGGAGCAGCAGGGAGGGTGGGCAGGACACCATGCTGAGGGGTGAGTGGGCAGGTGGCAGCAGCCCAGAGGGGGCTAGCGGTCGCAGCAGTGGGGAGGGTGCCGGGAGGCAAGCTAAGTGCTTCCTGGGGCATCAGAGGGGGGGCAAGAGCCCAATTTGCTGCCCCCCGCCTCTTGGCACCCTAGGCAACTGCCTAGTTTGCCTAGTGGGAGGGCCGGCCCTGGGTGGGTGGGGCTGAGAGGACTCTCACAGCAGCTGCCCTTTCAAGGACAACCTCTGCGAGAGCTATGGCTATGGCTAACCCAATGCCATTCTAGCAGGTGTCAGTAGAGGAGTGGGGAATCAAACCCAGTTCTCCGAGATAAGAGTCCGCACACATAATCACTATACCAAACTGGCTCTCATATCAAATGATTTGGATGAAGAAATATAGGGAATGCTTACTAAATATGCAGATGATACTAAATTGGGAGGGGTTGCAAATACAGTAGAAAACAGAAACAGGATATAGGATGACCTTGACAGGCTGGAAAACTGGGCTAAAACCAATAAAATTAATTGTAACAGGGATAAATGTAAACTTCTGCATTTAGGTAGGAAAAATCCAATGCATGGCTATAGAATGGGGGAGACTTGCCTTAGCAATAGTATGTGTGAAAGGGATCTAGGGGTCTTAGTGGACCATACACTGAATATGAGTCAACAGTGTGATGCGGTGGCTAAAAAGGCAAATGCAATTTTGGTTTGTATCAACAGAAGTATAGTGTCCCGATCATGTGAAATGATAGTATTGCTTTACTCTGCTCTGGTAAGACCTCACCTGGAGAATTGTGTTCCATTTTCAGCACCACATTTTAAGAAGGATCTAGACAAGCTGGAATGGGTCCAGAGGAGGGCGATGAAGATGGTGAGAGGTCTGGAGACCAAGTCCTATGAAGAGCTGGGCATGTTTAGCCTGGAGAGGAGGTGGCTGAGAGATGATATGATCACCATCTTCAAGTACTTGTCATCTAGAGGATGGTGTGGTATTGTTTTCTGTGGCCCCAGAAGGTAGGACCAGAACCAGAACCAGTGGGTTGAAATTAAATCCAAAGAGTTTCTGGCTTAACATTAGGAAGAACTTCCTGACCGTTAGAGTGGTTCCTCAGGTGGTGGTGTGCTCTCCTTCCTTGGAGGTTTTTAAAAAGAGGCTAGACAGCAATGAGGATCCTGTGGATTTAGGGGGAGGTATTTGTGAGTTTTCTGCATTGTGCAGGAGGTTGGACTAAATGACCCTGGAGTTCCCTTTCAGCTCTATGTTTCTATGATAAGTATTTGTGTGGTTTTATCTTATATGAGAAATATATGTCAGCAGAGTAAGACCTTTTCATGAAAACATGTCTCAAAATGTGTTCTATAATGCATTTGTGGAAGTTAGTTTTAAAAACTGTAATAAAAGATGGAGGAGGTTGAAATCCAAAGAATGTCTTCATGATGAATGATTTTGGGGGCTCAGCAGGCCTCCAAGTTGAGTATGCTTGTTATAAACTATACCTGCTGCTTCTTTTATAACCCTGATTTCTTCATCACAGAAAGCTTTGTACAGAGCACTTTCCCCCTTTTTAATTGATATGAGATTTCATTTCTTTGATCTATTTCAGATTTATTTATTTTTTTGAAAAGCAAAAGCCTTTATCGCTCTTTGCAACAAGGTATCATGCAACTGAGAAATGGTGATATTAAAAACTTTAAAATGACCAGTATCAATGTTTGATTTAACAGCAACAAAAAGTCATGCTGTGAAACTGGTGCTCTTCCTGTGCCTTTATTATCTGAAGGAGATTTCCTCCCTTAGTCATTAGACTTTATGCAGTTTAGCACTAGCGTAAGATATAAAACATTTTTAATTAAAAGAAAAGCTGTGCAACATAAGATTATTTTTAACCATTATTAAAGAAAGGCTGTCTTAGAAATAAAAGCAGGCAACTGGATGGGCAGGAAATCAATAGTATGTTCAGACTTAACAACAAGACATGCTTTGTTGCTATGTGAATGAGCCTGGGAGAGTCTCAGGCATATGCACCCCTTCTCTCCCCATCTTGTGTGCTGCCAGCTAAATGAAAGACTTTCACTTCTGCACCTAACCATACTTTTCTGTTCTGTCCAACTGATGAGATATGGTCCCTAAGCTTTCATAAAAATGAGGTCAATAAACCAGGATTAATACACCAACTGGGTTCCTAAATATCAGAAAAGTCTGCATACCGTTCTGTGTGGTTCAGATGTAATTTTCTTAGCAAGCTATGGTAGAGGGAAAGAAACAATGAGTGAAAGAGCCTGCTCATCCCCTATGTGGGGTTTTTGTCTTCTAACCTGCATTCGCTTTAGAAGTATTTAGACCCATGACCCCTGAATCACACATAATTTTTCCTTAGTTAGCAATATGAAATTTCCAAGGAATGCTTTTCTTGTGAATTTGTAGTTCTGTGTTCCATTGCTGCTGTTCCAGGGTCTGCTTTACCCTTCCCTCTCTTTATTCCAATAGAGACTATCAATTAAGAATCACTGAAGCCAGAGAGTGATCAGTCCACTGCTAGGTTGTGGGACCACATCACTTTGCCTAATTAATCTCTCTCGGCTTGACTTCGCGAACGAAGATTTAAGAAGGGTGCAGTAGTCCACGTCTGCTGCAGGCTCGCTGGTGGCTGACAAGACCAATGTGGGACAGGCAGATCCGGCCACAGTGGCTGCAGGGAAAAGTCTGATTTGGGGTTGGTGCTGTAGCAGTGCGATTCTTCCTCAATCTCCTTTTGTCATCAAGACCAGCTATGCGTGCGTTCTCAAAGGAAGAGACAGCCTGGTGGATGGTGTGCCTCCATGCTTTGCGATCTGAGGCTAGGTCAGACCACTGGTGATGGTTGATGCGACAGGTGCCAAGGGATTTCTTCAAGGAGTCCTTGTACCTCTTCTTTGGTGCCCCTCTATTTCGATGGCCGGTGGAAAGTTCGCCATACAGAGCAATCTTGGGAAGGCGGTGGTTTTCCATCCTAGAAATATGCCCTGCCCAGCGCAGCTGCGTCTTCAACAGCAGTGCTTCGATGCTTGTAACCTCCGCCCTCTTGAGGACTTCAGTGTTGGTCACAAAGTCACTCCAGTGGATGTTGAGGATGGTGCGAAGGCAGCGCTGATGGAAGCGCTCAAGGAGTCGCAGGTGATGACGGTATAAAACCCACGATTTGGAGCTGTAGATGAGGGTTGTCATCACAACCGCTTTGTAAACATTGATCTTTGTGCCTTTTGTCAGATGCTTGCTGCTCCACACTCTTTTGTGCAGTCGGCCAAATGCACAATTTGCCTTTGCCAGCCTGTTGTCAATCTCCTTGTCGATCTTGGCATCTGAGGAGATGATGCACCCTAGGTAGCTGAACTGCTGGACTGTCTTCAGAACTGATTCACCCACAGTGATGCAGGGAGGGTGATAATCTTCCTGGGGTGCAGGCTGGTGGAGAACTTCTGTCTTCTTCAGACTAACTTCTAGGCCGAATAGCTTGGCAGCCTCTGCAAAGCAGGACATCATATGCTGCAGAGCTGATACCGAGTGGGAGACGAGTGCAGCATCATCAGCAAATAGTAGCTCTCGGATGAGTTTTTCCATTGTCTTGGAGTGAGCCTTTAGTCGCCTCAGGTTGAACAGGCTGCCATCAGTGCGATAGCGGATGTAGACACCATCGTCATCATCTAGATCTACTGCGGCTCTTTGAAGCATCATGCTAAAGTAGATCGTAAAGAGAGTTGGCGCGAGAACGCAGCCTTGCTTTACACCTGTGCCTATTGGGAAGGGCTCCGAGAGGTCGTTGCAGTGTCTGACTTGGCCTCGCTGGTCTTCATGTAGCTGGATGATCATGCTGAGGAACCTTGGGGAACATCCTAAACGTTCCAAGATTTGCCACAGGCCTTTCCTGCTAACAGTATCGAAAGCTTTGGTAAGGTCGACAAAAGTCACATATAGACCCTTGTTCTGTTCCCTGCTTTTCTCTTGGAGCTGCCTGAGAACAAATACCATGTCGGTGGTGCTCCTGTTAGCTCTGAAGCCGCACTGTCTCTCTGGGAGGAGTTATTCTGCAATGGTGGGCACCAGTCTGTTCAGGAGTATTCTGGCAAGGATTTTGCCTGCGACGGAGAGCAGGGTTATCCCCCGGTAGTTGGAGCAGTCTGACATTTCTCCTTTGTTCTTGTGTAGAGAGATGATGATTGCATCGCGAAAGTCCTGTGATAGTTTGCCTTGTTCCCAGCAGGTGACAAGTACTTTGTGAAGTGTGCTATGTAGTACTGTGCCCCCATGCTTCCAGATCTCTGGTGGGATTCCATCAACTCCCGCTGCCTTGCCACTTTTCAGTTGCTTGATGGCTTTAACAGTCTCTTCTAGGGTGGGGATCTCATCCAACTCTGTTTTCACTGGTTGAAGTGGGGTGAGGTGGATTGCTGAATCTTGAACTACGCGGTTGGCACTGAAGAGAGCCTGAAAATACTCTGACCACCGATTCAGTATGGATGCCTTGTCTGTGAGGAGCACTTGGCCGTCTGCACTACGCAAGGGACTCTGAGCCTGATATGATGGGCCATATACTGCCTTCAGGGCTTCATAGAACCCTCTTAAATCACCAGTGTCTGCACACAGCTGGGTTCTCTCTGCAAGCTTGGTCCACCACTCGTTCTGAATGTCTCGAAGCTTGCGCTGGAGGATGCTACATGCAGCGCGAAAGATTGCTTTTTTCCCGGGACAGGAGGGCTGAGCAAGATGTGCTTGGTAGGCAGATCTCTTTTTCGCTAGTAATGCTTGGATCTCTTGATTGTTCTCGTCAAACCAGTCCTTGTTTTTCCTTGTGGAGAACCCGAGGACTTCTTCAGAGATCGACAGGATGGTAATTTTTAGGTGTTCCCAGAGTGCTTCTGGAGAAGGGTCTGTGGGGCAACTGGGGTCCTCAATTCTTGACTGGAGTTTTGCCTGGAAGGCAGCTTTAACTTCGGCTGACTGAAGGCTGCCAACCTGAAGCTTCCTCCGAGGGATACCTCCTCTCCTGGGTGTGGGTTTAAAGTGAAGACGGAGATTGCAGCGTACAAGACGATGATCCGTATGACATTCTGCACTGGGCATTACTCGGGTGTGTAAGACATCTCGAAGGTCTCTCTGGCGCACCAGAATGTAGTCGATAAGGTGCCAGTGCTTGGACCGTGGGTGCATCCAGGTTGTCTTCAGGCTGTTCTTCTGCTTAAAGATAGTGTTGGTGATGGTGAGCTGGTGCTCCATGCAGAATTCTAGCAGGAGGCGCCTGTTATCATTGCAGTTGCCAATGCCGTGTTTGCCAAGTACTCCTTTCCAGGCTTCCGAGTCTTTACCTACTCTGGCATTGAAGTCGCCAAGGATGATCACCTTGTCCTCTGTAGGAGTCTTCCGTACAAGGTTGCGTAGATCAGCATAGAACTTGTTCTTTTCTGCATGATCTGCTTGAAGGGTTGGGGCATACACACTGAAGAGTGTTGCATGCTGCTTGTTTTGAAGTGGGAGGCGCATGGACATGATGCGATCTGAGTGACCTGTTGGCAGGTTTTCAAGTTTGGAGGCAATAGAGTTCCTGATCATGAAGCCAGAAAGGCGGCTCTCAGCCTTTGACTTACCCGACCAGTAGAGGGTATAGCCAGCACCGTGTTCTTGAAGACTACCTTCTTCAGGGAAACGGACCTCACTGAGAGCTGCTATGTCAATATTCAACCTGAGAAGTTCGTGGGCAACTAGAGCAGAGCGTCGTTCAGGGCGACCACTGTCTACTGTGTCAAGCATGGTTCTGATGTTCCAACACGCAAGCTTAAGTCTTTGCACACTTTGTGAGGCAGGTGCATGCCTTTTCTTTGTTGTTATTTTTTGACCGCAAGTAAGGATGCCCGTTGACTGCGGCTAGCCAACTGGGGTGGGGGAGACGAGCTTTGTTTAGGCCACCTTTTCTAGGCCCCTCTCCATGTGGAGCAAGCAGTGCTGTCCCTAGATAAGGCTGCTTGGTCCTTCAGGGTGCTGCCGAAAGATGCTTTCGTCTCCGGGTCAGCATCAGGCGACCAATACCCTGAACCGCCTACATGCAGGATCGGGACTGCGGCTTCCAGTGGCATCTTCCACCTGCCGTTTCGCCCCTTGCCCATCGCTGCAGGACTTGGTGTGGTGTGGGTTGTGGATGTGGATATGCCCTTCAGGCCTGCGCAGAGGAATTTTTAGGTGAAGCACAGTGTGCGCGGTACTGGCTCCACCCTTTCACCTTGGGGTCATCTGCCATGGCCCAGTAAGCCGGGACGCCGGCAGCGAGTCCTCCAGGTGGTAGGTGTTACATTAATGAGCTCTATCTGCCCAGGTTTGATGTTAGAGTTTTCCTTCTCTTGGCTGGCGAGGTTGGTGAGCCCAGCCTGCCCATCCGGTTATACCGCCGGACATTCGGTCGCACCATGATGTGGCAAACTCTGTGAGAAACAGGGGGGACCAGCGGGAAGGTGTTGCCACGGATGCAGTAATGCAGGAGAGGCCATTGCAGTGACCATCTGCCAGGCATAGCCGGACAGTGACCACGCGGCGTTCACTACACCGGGAAGGAGAGGCTATGTATTGCGCATACACTTTCCCTGGGGGGGCAGGATACCCAAGAGGGAGCCCACCCCTCCCCCCCACCTAATTAATAATTTATTCTAAATCAACAGAGTGACTTGAGCATCATCTAAATTTCTATTAATACTTATGGAACTACACTTGATCATATGGCAGTTTAATCAATAACTTGATGGTCAGCTGTTGCCTCTACGCTTGGCTTGCTGATATCCATCGAAGTAGGAACTTGCACTACTTTTGGCTTTGACTGCTGGTTTCTTCAGAATTCAGCACTGGAGAGAAACTGATTAGTCTCAAAAAGAAGGTAAGAGCATTTTACATTCAGCCTCAGAATTCTATAAATGGTACAGATATCTTCACACTCAAGCTTTTTACAAATGTACATGTTTGTTTCATATTTATGAAACTTTGTTTAATGTGTCTGATATTTAGCTGAACTAAGTGATATTTTTAAGACACAAATTGCATAGCATAATTTTAGTAGCTGTAATTTTAAAAAAGATTTTGAGTGTTGCCTTCTTTTTACTTAATTATGTGCCACATATTTTAGAAAAAAACAATTTCAGGTGTGTTTCTCATTACTTTTAGCTCTGTTGTGATTCATTTTTTGTACGTTTTTAACACAAACCAAGAATATCCAGACTGTTCACGGTAAATCATGACTGCTTCACCAACTTTTTTTAACATAAAGTTAGCATCAATGTATTTTTTTTCTTGAACCAAATTTCAGAGCAAATCCTGAGGTTCCTCCTTAGGGTGATGTACGACTTTACAAACTACCTTGTAGACATCACACTGTCTCTCCAGGTTATCTAACAGCTGCATAAATATGAGGATTGCCCTAAGTAAAAATACATGATGTATGAATATAGTCCTACATCAACACAAAACAGCTACTTAACAGGAGCTAGGCAGCTGTTCCAGAAATAAATATGGACCCAATGCCTTGGGCCAAGTGCTTACAGATGCACATGCAAGGCTTCTACAAGGACTTGTTTTGTTCTAAATGAAATGCTAGTTTATATATGGTATTGTTGATTAGGACATATTTTTGATACCTTAACTCTTCCTCTTCAAGCCTCTTGTGGTATATCTGGCCCTATATAAGCCTTAAACAAACATGGATCTTTCACTAGCATCATCCACAGCAGACATAACCTGTGACATATCACTGGAAAATATGGGGGCAGGGGGGACATACAGTGACATTCCATGACATGAACAACTCAGATGGGAAGGATGTGTACTAGGGAGAATTCCTTTTGGAGAGAATTTAAAAGCATCCGTAGCATAGGATTAAATTTGTGCAGTGTAAAATTAAAAAGTGTACAAAGAAAATCCCAGAAGGAAACTATGCTATAGGAACAATCAATTTCAATCTCTTCACTGTATAGGATTTTTATGTATTTATATGTGTGCATGGACTGAGGAAAGGAGGAACTCCCATAGAAGCAGCATTTTTTTTAAAAAAAAAAAGGAAGGCAAAGCATACACCACAAAACTAGATCTTGCCCATGTGTTTGCAACTACACAACTTATCTGATTGAAATGTGTGAACCAATATTTCATGTTTCATTTTTTGCTGCCTTCAGAACACTGAATTGTATGGAAAGGTGACATAGAAATGCTTCGAATAAATAGATAATACCCTAATCTTCATCACCATCTCAACAGCTATCCATATCCAAAAAAGGGAGAAAAAGCCTTCTGGAGCACTGCAGTCTTCCATTCTCTTCTAAAAATCAGACACAGAAGGAATGTGGCTGCATACTTCTAATGTCAGCCTATTCTAAAGAGCTGAAGAAATGACTGAAAATACATGAGAAGGGTCCTTGACAGATAGGATGTTGGGCAGAATCTGTGTTTGGTCAGCAAACATCCTCCTATTATCTTCTCTGACCAGCATCACCTTCATGTTGTCTAAGTTTAGCTCGAGTTCTTCCCTTCTATATTTTTGTAAGAATTAAACTTAGGATGGTATCTGCAAAATCTTTTTACCTTGCCTGCCTTACAAGAATTTGCATGTATCAGTTATGGTTTTTATGCTTTTGTCACCATCATGCACATTTGTAGTATAGGTCATTCACTTCTGGATTGATGTTAAATCATTATATCAGCTTCTTCTCTGATATTGCCCCAAGTGAATACAATCAGGATAAATGCTTATGTTTAAATTGCTTCCTAATCATTTTCCTAATCCCTCTCATGGATTGCTGCCTTGATGCAGCAAGAGGGCTTGCATGGTTCAGTGAGGCTGGGGCTATGCCATGCAGGGCCACCCAAGATGGAGAGGCCACAGCTGAGAACCCAGACAAAATATGATCCACTGGAGAAGGAAATGGCAAACCACTCCAGTATCCTTGCCAAGAAAACCCCATGGACAGTAACAAAAGGCTAAAAGATATGGTGCTGGAAGATGAGCCCCTCAGGTCAGAAGTAGGGCTGTCAACCAAAAAAAAAATTTGGTAATATCCAGATTCGGAAATATTTGGAAATAAAATTTTCAGTATTTTGGATACTACCAAATAGGGTATTTGGATATATCCGAATATACCGCTGTATTTGGATATATATGGTATTCGGCTCCCATTATAACCTATGGGCCATTGAAGACAATGGCAAAATAAGGTATATTGGAAGCCGCCTGCAGGGCAGGGAGGTTGAGGGAGAGCCCCCAAAACTGCAGGAAACCTGCAGGAGACTCTCCCCCACAAAACCCCCAATTTCCAAAAAGATTGGGCTGGGGGGGGGGGTCCCATTCCAGGGGCACCCAAAGAGGGTGCCCCTATCCCACCATTATGCCCTATCCCACCATTATGCCCATTATGCCCTGAGATTCAGAGTGAAGGGCAGGATATAAATCCAATATCATCTTATTTTTTAAAACTAAAACTGCAATCCTGTGCATGTGTAGAGAGTAGGTACCACAGTGCTCACTGTAGGATACTTCCGAGTAACCATGGAGAGCAAGCCCAATGAGGAAAGGCTAGGGGACTTGGGGATATTCAGTCTGGAGAAGAGAAAATTGAGGGGGGAGACATGACTACTCTTTTGAAGTATTAGAAGGGCTGCCACTTAGAGAAGGGCAGGGAGCTGTTCCTGCTGGCAGCAGAGGAGAGGACTGGCATAAGAAAAACTTTAACAGTAAGAGTTGTTCAACAGTGCAGTTGACCCCCTCACTGGCAGTTTTTAAGCAGCGGCTGGACAAACACTTGTCAGGGATGCTCTGGAAACCAGAACAGCAGTGCAACAGCTTATCAACAATTTGCCTTATGGTCCCTGTAGCTTGAAAGAGCTCTGCTTAGATACTGCTGTCAGAAACATTGTATTTGAAAGTAAGGAAGTCTGCAGTTCCTCCCATTCCACTCCTAAATCAGAGGCGATCCCGGCTGCTGTTTCTGCAAGACTAGTGGGATCCAACATTTCCTGTAATAAACCCACATCCTCTCAAAAAAAGTGCTTGATTCAAGGTCCTGATCTCTCCTTCCCACCCCTCCCCACCCCCACACACCAATGCTCTCTTCTTCCCTTCGGCTTGGACCATGCCACACATTTTGAAATATGAAACACAACCAGGTCTTGGCCACATGAAAACATGAAAGTGCCTTATACCCATCTCTCTAGTGCAGGGGTGGCCAAACTATGGCTTGGGAGTCACATGTGGCTCTTTCACACACATAGTGTGGCTCTTGAAGCCCCCACCAGAGAAGGCATTTGTCTCTTTAAACCACTTCTTCAAGCCAAGCGAGCCAGTGACTTGGAGAATGCATTTAAAGTCCAAGTTGCTTTCTTTCCACCTCTCCCTTCCACCATCTATTTTCTTTCCTTCCTTCCTTCCTTCCTTCCTTCCTTCCTTCCTTCCTTCCTTCCTTCCTTCCTTCCTTCCTTCCTTCCTTCCTTCCTTCCTTCCTTCCTTCCTTCCTTCCTCCCTCCCTCCCTCCCTCCCTCCCTCCCTCCCTTCCTTTATCTGACGTTCATGTCTGGTGGCTCTCACACATCTGACATTTATTCTATGTGGCTCTTATGTTAAGCAAGTTTGGACACCCTTGCCCTCCCTAAAACTGCAGGAACACCTGCAAGGAATTTTCCTCTGTATGATGTGCTTGGCGGCTGCATTGTGGTTGCACCCTCCCACGTCAGAATTCCAAAGGCGCCCACAAGCTCAAAAAGGTTGGAGTGCCCTGTTGTCTCTCTGAAGGAGGCCCAGTTAGGGTTGCCAGGTTTGGGTTGGGAAATACCTGGAGATTTGGGGGAAGGAGCCTGAGTTTGGGGAGAGGAGGAGCTTCAATGAGATATGACTCCAGAGTCCACCTTCCAGAGCAGCCATCTTCTCCAGGAAAACTGATTTCTTATCACCTGGAGATTTGTTGTAATCCCAGGAGGTGAGTGTGTGTGCCCACAGAGAGGGCTCTGAGTGCCACCTCTGGCACCCATGCCATAGGTTTGCCACCACTGGGCTAGGGGGCCCTGTCTGTGGGCTCCCCAAAAGGCCCATTTTGCTGGGGAAAGCCCTATTAGCCACTGTAATTGCCACTTCCTCCACTATAATTGCTGTGGGAAAAGTGGCTCTGGCCAGAAGAGGGTTTGAGATAGAGCCCCCAAAACTGCAGGGGACTCTCCCACATGCAACCCCCATGGCCCAAAAAGACTGCACCTATCTGTGAGCACCTCAAAAGGTACACTGCTCCCAATGGTGAGAAAAAACAAATTAGCCACTTCCCCCACTGTAATTATCATAGGAAAAGTGGTTCTGGGAGCAGGTGGTTGGGGGAGAGCCCCCAAAACCACTGTGCAGCTTTAGGACACTGTCCCACACAAAACCCACAAGGCCAAAAAAAATTGGACCAGGGGGTCCAATTCCTGGGGCACCCAAAGCCAAACCTAACTTCAAATCAGAGAATCTCTATAGAACCTCAATGCACTACATTCATCTATCTACTCTGTATGCACCCTGGCACCAACATAAACCCAGTTGCCAACCTCAGTGCCACACAAAATGCAATCTGGTCAATGTCCGCTCTGCAGACCAGGCTGTAGCAAACCCAGATGCCAGCTCTCCAGCCCTGTCCCAAAGAACACGGGGAGAGCTGGCCAAGCACAACAAGCATGCTGGTTCTGAGTCTCTCACCCAGATGACAGCTTCCCTGCCACAGAACACACGATCTACAGGTGCCTGCTCTCCAGCCCTGCCCCAAACAATGCGGGGAGAGCTGGCCAAGCACAACACACATGCTAGTTCTGGGTCTCTCACCCAGATGACAGCTTCCCTGTGACAGAACACACAATCTAGAGATGCCAGCTCTCCAGCCCTGCCCCAAACAACACAACTCTCAAACAACAGGAGCAGTGTACCACACCTAGGTCCACATCTTCATTTGACACAAAGCAAGATGAAATATTCAGACTTACCTTAAGCAATGAACGGTTGGCTGGTCTAGGCTCTTTGGCATTACCCAGGGTGCACCACGAGGAGGCGAGCCAGAGTTGCACCCCAAATGAGGGAGATGTATGGGAGGGCCTTAGAGAGTGAGAGGGAACCCTTCCCTATCTCTCAGCAGCAACACACACACACCAGCCATCACTGTCCCACTAGAGGAATTTTAGCCAAGGTGTGGCTGCCCTCCTCATCATAGCCCCCCCCCCCCGTCTTTCACCTCCAATTAAGGAGAAACAGAAGGAAAAGAAGAAATAGAGGACAAGAAATAAATAAGACATTGGATTTCCCTCCTGCCCTTCACTCTGAGTCTCAGAATGGCTTACACAACAAGTCACACAGTTTCCCTTATGTCTTCTCCCCCCCCCCCCCAGCAAATGCCCTGGGTTGGCCTGAGAGAGCTCTCACAGAAGGCACCCTTTCAAAAAAAAAACAACCCTCTGAGAGAGCCATGGCTGACACAAGGCCACTCCAGCAGCTGCTTTGCCAGCAGAGGAGTGGGGAATCACACCAGTTCAAAAAAAGATAACAGTCCATACACTTAACCCATTATGGCACTCTGAATGGAGCTGCTGGTTTTTCTTAGCCCTTTAAAAAAAACTATTGGCTATGATGACTTGGGGATTGGGAAAATTTTCTTTTACTGCTCTGTGCTGACTTCATGCAGCATTCTTTCTGAGTCAGGCAAGCAGCATGATGAGAGAAATGTTGGGGCTGGGCCATTTTCCCGCCAGTCAATTGACCAATTACTGGACTCTGGGCTGGGTCTCCTTCTGGGCTATCTCTACTTTTATTTTAGGGAAGAGCATTTCCTTGACTTCTCAGACCAGACTGAGCATGGATGCAGGCACAACCAGGTGCTCACTTCATACACCCTCAGAGTCCATGTCTGGGCAGCCGAACAGTGGCATGTTGACCTTCAAGAAGACCAGCATTGTACAATTGACAATGTACATTGGGAATTTATGTTTGCAGTAATGGAGAAACTGAGATTTGGTGAAGACTTTGAGAGAATGGTAAAAGCGATATATACTGACCAATAAGCAAGACTTTGTATTAACACAGACTTGACATAGAAAATGGTAATTAGTAAAGGAACAAGACAAGGGTGCCCTCTATCCTCATTGATATTAATAATGACTTTAGAGATATTGCTTATGCAAATTCAAGAAGATAAGGAGATAGAGGGTCTGAAATTGAAAGGTTTTTCTTATAAATACAGAGCATTTGCAGATGATGTAATGTTTACAAATGAAAACCCGACTCAAGTTACACTGTTGCTGCTTCAAAAAATTAAATAATATGGTGAATTGGCAGGTTTTTATGTGAACAAAAAAAAGTAAAAAATTCTGTGCAAAACTATGTCAAAGAGTAAACAGGCAGAATTACAAAACTTAACAAAATGTGAAGTGGTTTCTAAAGTAAAATATTTAGGAGTAGAAATCACAACAAAAAAATATTGATTTATACAAAAATAATTATGAAAAGCTCTGGCGGAAAATTGATGGAGATTTATTAAAATGGAATAGGCTGAATCTGTCTATACTGCGTAGAATATCGGCAATTAAGATGAATGTACTACCAAGGATCATGTTTTTGTTCCAGACAATTCCAATAGTGAAAGAAGATAAGCAATTTAATAAATGGCAGAGGAAACTTTCAGAATTCAGTAATAAGTAATTTTGTTCTTATTTGTATTTTATTATAGTTATAAGTATTTTTTTTAAAAGTTCTTAAAAGGTTAATATTACCTTTTTTATATATATATTTTCAATTGAATGCACCGGGAAAGTCACAAAAAGGGGGGGGGGGGAGATAGGAAATGTGATGCAATATTTTTGATGTTTATTTTCAGATGATTACTGATTAATGTTGCTGAATAATAAAAATTGTTTTACTCAAAAGAAGACCAGCATTGCCACTGTCAGGACTGAGGCTTGTGCGATGCAGGCTAACAATGTCACACACATGGGATAAAATACGTTCGCTCTCAACGCTCGTCAGTGGGTACAAGAGGAACTCCTGGGCCACGGCAGAGAGGTCCGGCCAGAGCGTCTCCTTCGAGACCCAGTAGTCCAATGGTGTCCTGTGGTGCACAGGCCTCCTCAAGGTACCCCCTGACCTGCGCAGGAGGGGCCAGAAAACCACCCGAAGAGTGCCATCTCTGCAGTCTTCAGTGTGGGAGCCTTGTGGGAAATGCCGCCTAGTGGGGGAAGTGGGGGATGAGCAGCAGCCACCAAAGCAGGGGAGCTGCTTTCACCCCTCACTTCCTCAGCTCCTGCCAACCTTGCCCTCTTGGCCTGCCTCTGCTCAACCTCCCACGAGAACTCGTCTTGCCATTGATTGAGCTCACTGACCCACTCGACGACCTTGCCCTTACAGTGCGGGTCACACATGGCTGCCAGCATGTAGATGTTCTGTTTCATGACTGTCCCAAGTTGCTCAAACCCACTTTGAAGACATCTCACAAGTGCGTGCACTACTGGAAGGTAGTCTGCATGGTCTTTGCATCGCACCAGAAACTGGGCCAGTATCCCCTGGACCATGTGGACTATGGGAACAACCAGTGTGTTGCTTGCCATGTTATATGAGAGCATCTCCATGAAGGTCTTGAAGGGCTGAAAAACCTCTACAGCCTGAGAGGCAGTCAACCAGTCCTTGTTGAGCCAGCTCTCCTCTGAAATGACCCTGCTCTCATCGATCAGGGCATCCAGGGCTGCTCTCAGCTCCACCAAGTGCTCCAGCAAGGCACAGGTGGAGTTCCAGCAAGTGCTTACGTCCTCCATCAGGTGGTGATCCAGCAAGCCGATCAGTGCCTGTTTCTCCTCCAGCAAACGAGCATCTGTATTGCTGTGGGAGAAGTGACTCACCATGTGTTGGCATTTCTGAAGCAGAAGCCAACACTCGTGAGTCGCCATGATGTAATCATCCCTTTGGGATGACTGACCCAAGGCATCCATCATCACATTGTGGATCAGGTGGGCTGCACAGGGAATGTGTGTAATGCCCACACGCTCGGTCACCACAATCATGTTCGTGCCACCATCTGTCACCATGAAGCCCGCGGTGACCCCACCACCCACCCATTCCTCTATTGACCTAGTGATGATGGCACTAATGTTGTCTCGCATGTGCGGCCTGTCGATTGGTTCGGCATGCAGCAAGGCCTTGCAATAACTGGTCTGGGGCCCCTGACCCTGCCTGTCGCTTCCACCACCCCCACCCACCTCCTCAGCTTGCCACCAGTGTGCAGTCAGGGACAGATACCCTTCATGCAAATTGTGGGGAGTCCACAAATCTGAGGTGAAGTGAACAGTTGCCCCGGCAGCATGGGACAAATGCTCCCTCACCACAGACCTCATTGCCCTAAAAATATTGGCACAACACTCCCACTCATCATGGTGCAGCAGGAAACCTTGTACCAGGGGGCAAGTTTACGAAGCATCCCCCGCAAGCCATTACTATCCACTAAGGAGAAGGGACATCCCTCGATGATCATCTCGGCAATGTGCCGAGTAATCTCCGCACTAAGGCGCTTCCTCACCACCCTTGTTGACATGCTAAAGGCACCCCACCAAGCATCTCGGTCACAGTTGCCTGGCACTCCCTCTTTACCACAGAACTCCCTGGGAGAACCCTGGAGGTGGATGCAACAGAAGGATCCACCTCCATGCTGGGTGGTGTGGCCCTCCCCCCCAACCCACCCACAAGTCCAAACTAGCATGCCAACCAGACCAGGAAGGCTAAGTTGGCACTGAGGCCACAGGAGAAATAAAGACTGAGAATAAGCCAAGGGACCACCAAAAAACCAGGCTACCAAAGGCACAAGCACAACAACCAGAGCCCAGGTAGACACTAAGGCCGCAGGAAAATGGCCTGTTCCAAATCAAACAAACAGAGCTCCAAAACAGCAGCAGTGCAAAGCAGAGATTATTTTAATAAGCTAGGCAAAAGTGATTAAAGCAAACAACCCCAGCTAGGCCAGACCAGGCCAAAGCCACCCCCTTCCCCCCCTCAGCAACCCCACCCCCCCAAAAAACACAAAACCACCCAGACACCTACCCAAGGAAAAGAGAAGGTTTTCTAAAAGATAGAAACAAAAACCTACTTATAAAATTCCCCAATCCCCTTCCCCACAATAAAGAAAAATAGGAAGGATCTCACCCAGTCAGATGCTGAAGTCCAGGTCCAGGATTCATGATCAGGATCACCACACCAGGCCTCAGAGAGCAGAGCAGCGGAGCACTTTGCCAAAGCAGCAGAGGCTCAACACCAGTTCACAGTCTCTCTATGGCAACAGGAACAGCAATCGAGTCCAGGGGGCAAGAGATGGTAAATAAATACCGTCTCTCTGCCCATGGACAGAACAGAACAGTTTGAAAATAAATTGCTCTGTTCTCTGATTGGCGTGAGGGGGGAAACATGCAATTCCATTGGAGAATTTGCAATTTCTCCCTTCCCCCTGCAGAAACAGCCCTGCAGAGTCCTGCAAAGCCACGGACTTGCACTTTGCAGAAATGAATGCCTCTGATTGGGCAGAGGCCTCCTTCCCCCCCCTCCCCCTCACCCCAGCCAGAGGTGGGAAAAAGCCAGGGAAAGGCAGGAAAGGCAATCACAGACTGCCTTTTGCCTTTCCCTATTGAAAACAATGGGAGGAATAGCTTTACCGAATATTTCCAAATAGTACCATAAATATTCAGAAATCAGGTATTCGAAATTCAAAAATAGGCTCAGATGCCCATCTAGAATACCTATTTCTGAATATTTACCGAAATGGCTCTATTCGGTAAAAATTCAGTAAACCTTTATCCGAATTGACAGCCCTAGTCAGAAGGTATCCAATATGCTACTGGGGAAGAGCGGAGGGCAAGTCCAAGTAACCACAGAAAGAGTGAAGCGGATGGACCAAAGCCAAAAGGACACTCAGCTGTGGATATGCCTGATGGTGAAAGAACAGTCCGATGCTGCAAAGAACAATACTGCATTGGAATGTGGAATGTAAGATCTATGAATCAAGGTAAGCTGAATGTAGTCAAACAAGAGATGGCAAGACTGAACATTGACATCTTGAGAATCAGTGAACTAAAATGGACAGGAATGGGTGAATTTAACTCAGAGGATCACTACATCTATTATTGTGGGCAAGAGTCCTGTAGAAGAAATGGTGTGGCCTTTATAGCTAACAAGAGAGTGAGGAAGGCAGTAATGGGATACAATCTCAAAAACGATAGAATGATCTCAGTCTGTATCCAAGGCAAACCATTCAATATCACAGTAATCCAAGTCTGTGCCCCAACCACTGATGCAGAAGAGGCTGAACTGGACCAGTTCTATGAAGATCTACAGCACCTTCTAGAATTAATACAATAAAAGTCGTCCTCATCATCATAGGGGACTGGAATGCCAAAGTAGGAAGTCAAAAGGTAACTGGAACAACGGACAAGTTTGACCTTGGAGAACAAAATGAAGCCGGGCAAAGGCTAATAGAGTTTTGTCAAGAGAACAAACTGGTCATAGCAAACACCCTCTTCCAACAATCTAAAAGGTGACTACACATGGACATCACCTGATGGGCAACACAGAAATCTGATTGATTATATACTCTGCAGTCAAAGATGGAGAAGCTCCTTGCAGCCAGCAAAAACAAGACCTGGAGCTGACTGTGGTTCAGATCATGAGCTACTCATTGCAAAATTCAGGTTTAAACTAAAGAAAACTGGGGAAGCCATTAGGCTATTTAGGTTTGACCTCGATCACATCCCTTATGAATATACAGTGGAGGTGAAGAATAGGTTTAAGGAACTAGAGTTGATAGAGTGCCAGAAGAACTATGGACAGAGGTTCATGGCATTGTACAGAAGGCAGCAATTAGCACCATCCCAAAGAAAAAGAAATGCAAGAAAGCAAAGTGGCTGTCTGGTGAGGCTTTACAAATAGCTGTGGAAAGAAGGAAAGCAAAATGCAAAGGTGAAAAAGGAAAATTCACCCAACTGAATGCAGATTTTCAGAGAACAGCAAGGAGAGATAAGGAGGCCTTCCTGAAAAAACAATGCAAAGCAATAGAGGAAAATAATAGAATGGTAAGGACAAGAGATCTCTTCAAGAAAATTGGAGAAATCAAGGGAACATTTCGTGCAAAGATGGCCATGATAAAGGACAAAAACGGTAGGGACTTAACAGAAGCAGACGAGATCAGGAAGAGGTGGCAAGAATATACAGAAGAATTATACAAGAAGGATCTCAATGTCCTTGACAACCATGACAGTGAAATCACTGACCTTGAGCCAGACATCCTGGAGTGTGAAGTCAAATGGGCCTTAGACAGCATTACTAACAACAAAGCGAATGGAGATGATGGTATCCCAGTTGAGCTATTCAAAGTCCTAAAAGATGATGCTGTTAAAGTGATGCACACATTATGTCAACAAATTTGGAAAATGTAACAGTGGCCACAGGATTGGAAAAGGTCAGTTTATATTCCAATCCCAAAGAAGCGTAATGCCAAGAAATGTTCAAACTATCGCACCATTGCATTCATTTCACATGCCAGCAAGGCCATGTTAAAGATCTTACAAGCTAAGCTACCAGACGTTCAAGCTGGGTTTCGGAGAGGTCGAGGAACTAGAGATCAAATTGCCAACATTCGCTGGATTATGGAGAAAGCACGGGAGTATCAGAAAAACATCTATTTCTATTTCATTGACTATGCTAAAGCCTTTGATTGTGTGGATCACAACAAACTGTGGCAAGTCCTCAAAGAGATGGGAGTACTAGACCACCTCACATGTCTCCTGAGAAACATGTATAAGGGTCAACCATCAGAACGGGATATGGAACAACTGAGTGGTTTAGAACAAGAAAAGGAGTTCGACAAGGGTGTATGTTGTCACCCTGCTTATTTAATTTATATGCAGAGTACATCATGCAGAATGCTGGCCTGGATGAAGTAGAAGCCATAATTAAGCTTGCTGGGAAAAACATCAACAATCTCAGATATGCAGATGATACCACTCTAATGGCAGAAAGTGAGGAGGACCTAAAGAACCTCTTGTTGAGGGTGAAAGAGGAGAGCACAAAAGTAGGCTTGAAACTCAACATGAAAAAAACTAAGATCATGGCATCCAGCCTCACCACACTGTGGCAAATAGAAGGGGAAGACATGGAAGTAGTGACAGACTTCACATTTCTGGGATCCAAGATCAGTGCAGATAGTTAAAGTGCAGCAATTAAAAGATGTTTGCTCCTTGGGAGGACAGCTATGGTGAACCTGGGCAGTATAATAAAAAGTAGAGACATCACCCTGCCAACAAAAGTCCGTATAGTCAAAGTGATGGTATTCCCAGTAGTAATGTATGGCTGTGAGAGCTGAACCAAAAGGTCAAGCATAGAAGAATAGATGCTTTTGAGCTGTGGTGCTGAAGAAGAATTTTGAGAGTCCCTTGGACTGCAAGAAGATCAAATCAGTCAGTTCTAAGGGAAATCAACCCAGACAGTTCCCTGAAAGGTCAGATGCTGAAGCTGAAGCTCAAATACTTTGGCCACCAAATGAGAAGGGAGCACTCATTGGAGAAGATCCTGATGTTGGGAAAGACAGAAGGCAAAAGAAGGGGATGGCAAAAGATGAGATAGCTGGACAGCATTACTGATGTAACAAACACGAATTTTAGCAGACTTCAGAGGATGGTGGAAGACAGGAGGTCCTAGCATGACTTTGTCCATGGGGTCACAAAGAGTCAGACTCAACTGTGTGACTGAGCAAGAACAACAATAATTTTGTAATATTGTACAATAATGTAAATTCACTTTATAAACTGTAGGACAAGGTTGTTGACTGGCACTCAAGTGGTTCTGCTTCTCTTGGGTTGCAGCTGGGCTGGGTTCCTCATATCACCCTGCATAATGGAGGTATTCTTACAGAGGATATAAAAGTTAGCTCTGTTTCTTGCTCTCAGTTTTTCGCCATAATTGTTGACCCTACACTATCTGAACAATCTGGAACTGAAAAGAGGTATTTAGGCTTCCTTCAGAGGGTTTGATAAGCCTCCTTCCCCCCCCCCCTCCCCACACACATTTGGACTACACTGTTTGTTAGGGCTTGGGTTAGTAATAATCAGGCCTGTTCTACTGACTATTTGTGTTGTAATTTGGGATGGCAAGAAAAGGGCAGGGTGCTAATGTATAGGTAGAATTTATTGCTGTGTACCCTGAGGCATCTCATTATGAGGACAGGTTTTCCAAGCCAGTCCTTATTTGAATGTGGTGGGGATGACATGGTGTTGAGCAGTATCAACAAGAAAAGTATATCCACTTTTCACCCTTTCTTGATCCTGGCAGCTCCTGAATCCTCTCTCCTACCCACCCACCTACCCATTTCTGTTCTTTCCTCTCTTCTGGTCTTCAGTTTTAGCTTCCTTCCTTCCTTCTACCTTTGTTGGTCTCTCATGTACCTCATCCATTGGCTAACATTAAATGAGGTATGGGAACCTCAGCAATGTTTTAATGATACCTTGTGAAATCTAATATCGAAAATCTCTTTAAGAAGTTATTTTGCCTGCATTTTTCCAGACATTGCTTGTATGATTTATTTTACCTCCCCATCTGCCGCCATATGATCCCTTTGTGTGAGATTTTTTTAATATCCATCCTAGGAACAGGTTCAGTGTTAGATATGTGATATCATGATTTTCTCATAAGAAATAATTAGTCAAAATACAGAACATTACTGGCAAGGTCCAGGAGCAGTCTTTGAAACCAAATTATTTCTGATAGTCTCAGTGGCCCAACCTGTGTTGCTCAAAATATACAGAAATGAATAAAATGCTGAGTATATGCTTACTTGACTGTCTTTACTCACTCACATGCTAAGTGAGTCAGATGGATCAGGAATGCTGTAGATACTTTAAAAATATTGCAATAGTATCAGTTGTCCCCACTATTCATTTAAATAGCTAATTCTTTTTAAATTATTAAGGAAACATAAATAGTGGTTGGATTTTGTTTCCAAGCTACCATGCACATTTTTTGTAGAATCTAGCATGATTTCCCGAGCTTTTGTTAAATAAGCTAACATTTGTCTTGCCATCACTAATTCAGCCCTTCACAGCTCATTCATTCTTAATGCAAATATGGAACATAAAGTTGGACATAACTGCTGAGTCAGTGTTGACGAAGATCCATCAATTGTTAAGATTCGCAAACCCAAATGGCAGGTGATTTTCTGCTGTGGAAGTAGGGACAGTAAACACATTGAGTAAGTGCTGTGACCTCTATACTCCAATGAAAGTCAACACTTTTTTTTTTTTTTTTGCTGTTCAGCTGTTCTAAGAATGTATTTATAGAAGAAAAAGAAGTATCTACATTTGTCATTTTAGCTAACATTCCTATAAAGACCCAGACCAGAGATAATACAAATTCTTGACTTCACAGAAGAAGGTAAGCGGATGTGGGACATTCAGTATGTGTTGGGACACAATGTGAAAGGCATAATCTGGGCCTCTCTTGATTACTTTGTGTCCCTTCATCTTCTTTCAGTGAATTCCTTCCCATCAAGATGCTTGCAGAGCAGACATATTCCTCTTATTTAAGTTCATAGTCCATCCCCAGAGATAACCATCAATCTGATTTAGGGGAAAACCTTCTTCTACTTAAATTGTTTAGGAACTGGTCCCCTCCTAGGGAAGGATCATGGCCACAGCATATGTTTATCTGCATTAAAGCAGCTATACTGTACAGCTTATACAGGAACAGATTAGACCTGTTAACATGTTACAGTGATCAAATGCACATCCTGTATGTACACCTATAGACCTTTAAGAAATAGCCAAAGTGTGTTCATTTTCCAATTGAAGCCAGATACCACGATCTGGATAAATGTGCAGTTTCATTCCCATGTTCAGCTGTACATATAACATGGCAATTAGTTAAGGCACATATACAGAAAAATAAATTGTACACAGATTGTATGTGCATTCATTGTCACTTGTGAACAGAGCTACTGTGTCAGGGAGGTGGAAGTATTCTCTCTCTGCTCATAAGATTTTCTATTTCCCCTTCTTTCATTAGAATAGTAAGCCTCCAAGAAAACATACTATCCAGGGGTATTTCTAGGGGTTTTTATAGCTGTCTTTGGTGAGCTACCTTGTCCAAAGTCTTTTGAAAGTCCAAGTATATCATGTCTACCAGGTCACTATCATCTACATACATGTTTCTCAAAGAATCCAAAAGGTTGGTGGAGCAGGACTTCCCTTTGCTGAAGTCATGCTAATTTTCCCTCAGCAGGCTTTGTCCCTTTATGTGCCTAACAATTCTATCATTTTATTATGGTTTTTACTAATTTGCTTGGGACATATGTTAGGCTGATAAAGCTGTAATTTCCTGGTTCCTCTCTGGATCCCTTTTAAAAAATGGGTTGCTACTCTCCTGTCCTCTGCTACAGCAGCTGAATTTAATGATAGGTTACAGGCTATTAGATAAATTATCTCACATCTGAGTTCCTTAAGAAACCTCAGGTGTATGCCTTCAGAACCTGGAGAATTATCAGTTTATCAATTAAATGTTGCTGATCAGATCAATTCATCATGCTCTCAAGTCATTGACATGTTCTTCTGGTTTGGGGCTTTTTTTCTGAGACAGTTAGCAAGGTGTGCATAACTGTATTCACATCTCTCTCACACACGCACACAGGAGCTTCTCAAAATCATGTTTTCTTTTTTAAAAACTTTCCAAAGAAAGATGGTCGTGTACTTTTTTTCTGTGCTTTCCAGCCAATAGGTTAATTGAAAAGATGAGGTTTTTTTCAGAGAGGGAGGAAGTCTGAGACCAATGTCTGTGACTTCATCTTTGCTCCAAGCTTTTAAATAAAAACACCAGCAACACACAGGACACAGGATGAAGCTTTTCTACCCCTCCCCCCAGTTTTGAAACATTGAATTTATTAAAAGTACAATTACATATCCCAGCCTCTTCAAGCAATTCCATTGACAATCAGCTGCTGCCATTGCCCCCCCGGTCGGAATGAAGAGACAGACACAAAGTGTTGGGTATAAAAACTGGGCCGCTTTATTAAATAATTAATCAACCTATAACTGGCAGGGATGGGACCTGAACGGGACAAGCCCTGGGGTCACCCCCTGACCCTGCCTTGTCCAAAGGGCGAGCCACCCTGCCCCCAGCACAAGCCCGCCATATTAGGGTTGTAGCTGAGCGGCCAGGCCCTAGCCATTCTCCACCTGGGCTATCATCAATCCCCCATGGAAAGATCCGCCCAGGTGAGGCTCTCCGTGATCTGCATTCCCCGCACTGAGCTGTGTAGCCCATCTGCGGTTCCTACAGACCACCCGCACCACTGGTGCTAGGCCATAGGTGCTCCCCTGAAAACACTGTGGCCAAAACATCCTCCAGCCACCGCCAATGCCAAGCCTCTGCTTAGGCATTAGCGCCCCAACGGACGGCCCCAAGCCGACCACAAACCCTGCCGCATCTCTTCTAAAAAGGCCCAGTTGCCCAACTCTGAAAAGTGAACCCCATCCTGCCGATACAGGTCGGCGTCCTTGACCCGTATGGCTGGATGCAGGAGAAAATCCCCAAGCCATTCTCCATGGCTTTCTACAGGGCCCTATTGGCCTTGCGCCTAGCGCGCTCTATCCCACCAGGTGAAAGGGGGGCACCTCCAACTCTTGCATGGCAATCTAGAAGAAGAAGAAGAAGAAGATATTGGATTTATATCCCGCCCTCCACTCCGAAGAGTCTCAGAGCGGCTTACAATCTCCTTTACCTTCCTCCCCCACAACAGACACCCTGTGAGGTGGGTGGGGCTGGAGAGGGCTCTCACAGCAGCTGCCCTTTCAAGGACAACCTCTGCCAGAGCTATGGATGACCCAAGGCCATTCCAGCAGGTGCAAGTGGAGGAGTGGGGAATCAAACCCGGTTCTCCCAGATAAGAGTCCGCACACTTAACCACTACACCAAACCGGCTCTCCACACCAAACCGGCTCTCCAACTGAACATACCCAGGACCAGCCAAGAAGGACAAGCTGAACATACCCAGGACCAGCCAAGAAGGACAAGCCCTGGGGTCATACCCTGACCCCGCCTTGTCCAAAGGGCGAGCCACCCTGCCCCCAGCACAAGCCCGCCAAATTCGGGTTGTTGCTGAGCGGCCAGGCCACGAGCCATTCACCACCTGAGCTAGCGTCAATCCCCCATGGAAAGATACGCTCGGTGAGGCTGTTCCGTGATCTGTAGCCCCCGCACTGAGCCGTGTAGCCCATCTGCAGTTCATACAGACCACCTGCACACTTGGTGCTAGGCCATAGGTGCTCCCCTGAAACCGCCCAAGTGAATGACCCATATGTGCGGAGGAGGTGCCCTCCTCTCTCCGCACTACGATGGCCTAATCCCCAGCCAACACCGGCCCCCGGCAACCCAGCCATTCCCCAACTGCCCCGTTGCTGAAGCCCAGCTGGGTGCCCGTTGGAGACTGCCTGGCTTGATGGGCCGCCTGGACACCCTGCTGTGTGCACAGATGAGAACACGATGCCTCTCACTACAAGCCACAGCACCTGAAAAAACAGAAAATTGTCAGAACAGATAATAACCAAGAGGCGATGAATAATAATAATAATAATAATAATAATAATAATAATAATAATAATAATAATAATAATAATAATAATAATAATAATAATAATAATAATAATAATAATAATTTTTTATTTCTATCCCGCCCTCCCCGCCGGAGCAGGCTCAGGGCAGCTCACAACATAAAATACACAGTACATCAGTTATGCTTATAAAAACATCGTTAAAACAAATTGTAGATTATTAAAATTATGAAACCACCGCCCTCCATAAATACCCCCTAGGTGACCAACGGGCGCACCTGGTTCAAAAGGCTGCCGCCCTCCACAGGCCAACCAATGTTGACATCCCTGGCCTGGGGCGCCCACCCCACAGTGTCAGTCTTAGACTGCACAACCAACTCGCTAATACATAGTGCCGAAAAAGGCCATCAATGAGGCCGCATGAAGCAGAGCGGCCCCGAAAGGGGGAACTGCATAACCCGTGCCACGGAACCAGCCAACTAACATGCAGTCCCGCAGTGCTCCCAAATGCCCGGAATTGGGAAGCTGCTCTGTCGTATGCCCTTCTGTTAGTAGGTCTTCTCAACGAACCCATGGGCCTTACTAACAAAGGCCAACACTGCCAGTTGGCCCCTAATAGTCCTCAACCCCAGACCTCTCTGAAACACGCAGAATTGCATAATATGAGCTGTCGAAATCGGCCAGCAATCCTGCAACGCAGCGGCCCTCCGAAACTTCCGGAATAGGGAAGCCGCCGTACCATAAGCCCCTCTAGTACTAGGTGCCAAAGCCAGCTGGATGACCCTACCAGCTCCAGCTTCCCAAGCTACCAGAGGTCCAGGGGCATTCGCGCCGGCCGCGAGTCCACTTCCGGGGCGAGCTGCTGAAAGCGCTCCATCTATTGGCAAGATAGAGCGTCCACCACCCCATTGCAGCCTCCGGTATGTGCCCTGACAGGAACCAAATATTCCACCGGAGGTAACGAAGTGTGAATAACCTAACCGGGTTCATCACCAACATGACTTGGAGGTCAAGTAGTTGATAACTTGTACTACCGCCATGTTATCGCCCCAGCAAAGCACAAACCGGTTGGCAAATTGCTCACCCCAGCTTGATGGCCAACTCCTAAAAAGCATGTAAGAGCCAGGCGCATCACCTTGTGCCCGCTGGACCGAAAAAAGGTAGTCGCCCCGGTAATGCACCGTGTTATTAAGCACGGTCCTATCCTGTAACGCCCACTCAACCATGGAGCTAAAGCGCTCGAATGCAGCGCAGAAGTCCGAGCATCCAAGGGGGCCCTAGGCCCCTGATAAGGGATCCGAAACCCCAAAGAAAACCCCACTGACAGATACTGGCCATCCACTTTACGTGGGTACTTACTCAATCTACTGAGTACCATCAGCCGAATGGTGCTGAGCCCCTTTTCCAGGGGGGCTGCTGACTGCCACCACCGCCCCCGCTGGGGCGCCTATCCCCGGGCCTCGGCTTCGACCTGCTACAGGTGAAGAAGGCGGGAGCCCCACCGCAAAGTGGACACTCGTGCTTGAAATTGCAGGGTTTTCTGGGGCACACTCCGTTTAAAGCAAACTCCCAGCATAACAGCCGGTAGTGAACCGGCAGGCCCGCCGTGAGGTAAAGGGGGAGAACATTACACTAACATATGACCATATGAAGCTGCCTTATACAGAATCAGACCGTGGGTCCGTCAGATTCAGTATTGTCTGCACAGACTGGCAGCAGCTCACTGGGCCTCCAGCTGAGGTTTCTATGCCCATTTGCCTGGAGCCTTTTTTAGTTGGGGCTGTTGGGAATAGCAACTGGGCCCCTCAGCTTGCTAAGCAGATGCCCTGCAACCCAGCCAACGCCCCTCTCTAAGACCACAAGCGGAGGGGGGGGTGCCTACCTACAACTCCAAAGATTGCAAAAGGAACCCACACTCCTCAACCCACCCCCTCAGCTCAGCCACCATGGGGGGGAAACGGGGGGCAGGAGGCCCTCTGGCTGCACCGTGCACCCCCGTGATACCACTCAACATCCCCAAGCAGGAACTGGCCCAAACTCGTGCTGCCCTGCAGCAACAGCAGCCGCCGCGTCCCCACGCCGAATTGGCCAAACTCGTGCTGCCTTGCAGCAGCAGCGGCCACCGCCGCCACGTCCCCAAGCCAAACTGGCCAAACTTGTGCTGCCCTGCAGCAGCGGCCACCGCCGCATCCCCATGCCGAACTGGCCAAACTCATGCTGCCCTGAAGCAACAGCAGCAGCAGCCGCTGCCGCATCCCCACGCCGAACTGGCCAAACTCGTGCTGCCTTGCAGCAGCAGCGGCGACCACCGCCGCGTCTCCAAGCCAAACTGACCAAACTCGTGCTGTCCTGCAGCAGCAGCCGCCGCGTCCCCATGCTGAACTGGCCGAACTCGTGCTGCCTTGCAGCAGCAGCAGCCGCCGCCACGTCTCCAAGCCAAAGTGGTCAAACTCGTGCTGCCCTGAAGCAGCAGCCGCCGCGTCCCACGCCGAACTGGCCAAACTCGTGCTGCCTTGCAGCAGCCACCGCCGCGTCCCTAAGCCAAACTGGCCAACTCGTGCCGCCCTGCAGCAGCAGCCACCACCGCATCCCCATGCCGAACTGGCCGAACTCGTGCTGCCTTGCAGCAGCCACCACCGCCGCGTCCCCATGCCAAACTGGCCAAACTCGTGTTACCCTACAGCAGCATCAGCCGCCGCGTCCCCACGCCAAACTGGCCACACTTGTACAAACCTGCATGCCCCAAGCCAAAGGCAGCCCGTAACCCTACCGCTCGGCGGGAGTTCCGGACTGCCCAGTGCACAAAGCCCCACCCCCCGCCGCCGGGGGGAGGGATGACATTTGAATAGCCCCGCCCGGGGTCAGCTGCACTCCGCCTCCAGACGTGCCGCCGCTCGCCTCTTTACCCGACGGGTCCTCGTCCGGGCCATCGTCCTGGTCCGGTTCCAATTGAGGTTCAGGCCCAGGTGCGCCGCCCTGTAGAGCAGACAAGTGGGCCAGCACCTCTGTCTCAAAAGTTAGCCACGCCGAGCGCCCAGAGGCGCGACGACACCCCTCCCAAATGGCAGCACCCCTAGCAACTCTTTCCTACTCGAGGGCCTCTAACTGGCCCATAATGGCCCTTCGGCCCCGCTTCCCCTACCCCGGCTCTTCAGCAGGTCCAGGCTTCAGGCCTCGCCCCCGGAGCCGGGTGGGCGGGCTGCTTGGCCTTAGACCTGCCCTGCTCTTTCATGGGTGCCATCAGGACGCCACCAACCAGCAGCCAGGCCCACACCAGTAACTGTGCGACACCTTCCCAGCCGGTCTGAAGTTCCTCTGTCAAGCCTAATTGACATAATAAGTGGATGGGTGCCCAGAAGGTTAATGCACCCTTTAGCCACCCGACCCAACTAGGGGAGAGAAAGATCAAGCAAGACCCCCAGCAGCTCCAAGATAGGAGGCTGAGTCAACCTCGAGCCGGCTACCTGAACCCAGCTTCCGCCAGGGATCGACTTGGATCAAGAGCAGAGCCTGGGACTGCAGTACTGCAGCTTTAACACTCTGCGGCGAGGGGCTCTGCCAACTGCCAGCGGGCACAGTGTAACTAGGAGGCTAATTGACACAATAAGTGAAAAAGACAAACAAAGGTGATTTGCTTGCCTCTGCAACCTGGATTCTTTAGTAGCCTCCCATCCAAGTACTAACCAGGGCTGACCCTGCTTAGCTTCTGAGATCTGATGAGATTAAGGTAGCTTGGGCCATCCAAGTCAGGGAAGGGTGCTGGTGTTCACAGAAGGATAGGTGGCTATATAAGCCGTAACCCCCCCCCCCCCACCGCCTCAGACACTCCACACCAAAACAGTAATGGGAAGGGAGCAGACTACCAGGCCTGGTAAGGGGCAGAAAAAAAAGGGTGGGGGGGTGATATCCACCTAAGGAGTGATATCCACGAACACCCCAATGATGTATTATTAGCCTCTATGCCAATCCCAACTTCGTTTTTCCCCAAACAAATGGCTGCTGCACTTGCTCCTCCTCCCCCTTGCCGCCAAAAAGAACAAACCAACAGACCAATGACGCAGGAGCCAAAGAGGTGCAAAAATGAGTCACCCCCTATCCCCTCGTCCAGCCCCAAGGGGAGGGAAACCCAGTCCAGCCCTGAGCAACAGCCCAGCCACCCACGGGCTCAATGAACTTGGCAGGGGGGGGAGATGACTGGCAGCAGAAAAGTGCAGGAAAAAACAAGCCCCAAGCACTGTACTGTACTCCCTTTAACGAAGGAGAGCTCCTACCCACCCTGGACTGGAAGGGGTGGGGGTGGGGGAGATGTTAAATACCCACAAAGGGCCCCCCAATGCCACTTATTGCCACCAAACATAGCCGCTCAAGTGGCCTCGTGCGGCAGACCAAATGGCCGCCGCGCGCGCTTTTCAACCCCCCCCCCTTGTCGCCCAAGGCTTAAAATGGCCACCGTATGCGAACCGCGCTGCCGCGTGGATCACCCAGTTCCGAGGGACGAAGATCAGCTGGCCAGCGCTTGCGCTACACCCCGCCGCTCTCACTCCGCTGCCGCCGCGCCAAACCGCCGCTCCAAACCGCCGCCGCACGTTCCTCAGACTCCCTCAGCCAACGCTCGCAAGGCCTGTTCTCCGCGCGATCTGCACGTGGCTCTCCAAACAGAGAGCCCAGAAGAAACTGAAGAGCTCTGGGCAGGCTGGGGCTTATATAGCCCTGACGCCACGCCCAGAAACAGACCCGGATGTACCGGGCTGAGCGTTCTATTGCTCCCTCCTTCCGAGGGGGCAAAGACGGCCCCCAGCCTGAACGCCGGCGATGCCGGCTTGGCTGGGAAGGGCCGGGCCTTCTGCCAGGAGTTTGAAGCGATGCTTTCCATAAGCACTTATGAGCATGCTCAAAAGACAAATGATTTAAAAACCCTGCATGACTGCATGTCTGCAATGTCTGATCAATCAACCAAGGGGTGAAAGTGCATTGAAGTGAGTTAAGGAGGGAGGTCTGATCTTATCAAAACTCTCCACTATAAAAACAAACAAACAACAAAAACAACAACAATGCATCAATTAGAAGCAGGGCCACATTGGCTTAAACTACACATCTGTCTGCAGCCAAAGACAGGATTCTCAAGGGAAGGAGGATGAACAAAAAATATAAAAGAGGAAAACCAATTTGACACTGTCAATGTAAAATTAGAATCAAATTAGGATGTATGCATCTCTGTACCTGATCTTTTATTGTTGTGTTGTTTTTTGTTTGATAGATGTACAATAATATACTGTGGCAAATTTGTTATGGTTATTTGTTAGAAGAGTGTCCTTCCCCTTATGTCTTCAGTCTCGGAGCATCTCTGTGATGCCTGCATAGTTTTAGTACTTTTTTTTCTTTTTTCTTTAGTTTTAAGGCTAAATTTTAATGGTAAATTATGTTTATTTTTAATCTCATCTGGCCAGTCCTGTAACTTCAGAATGGGGCAGGGGGAAAAGAATACATATCAAAACCAACTCTTGCTTTAGCAGATTTTCTTCTAAATTTCACGTGGTATAATACATACAAGTAGAATTGGTGGAAACTGATATGTAAATCACATTCCCTAAGTGCTTTTCAAATCTTGCAAAAATGTAATGGAGTTCAAATAACTCTGCTTCAAGTATTGGTATGTGTAACCTATTGGGTTTCAATTTGATGTTTCCCATTTGCTCATATTCTTTCAAAGAGAAGAAATAAATGGAAAACAACAAAGATACTGTGCTATCTTTTGTTTCCACTTTCTAATTCCTGGAGGAGAAAAAAAAACTGTGATTTTAATTATCTGCCTTTATTAGAAGTATACTATTACCAATAGTCAGATGGATTATAGGTCTTTTAAAGGGGGGGGGAGGGTTGGGATGCCAAGTACTTCAAGGGTGTTTTTTTTACCATTTTCTTCTCTTAAGACTTAGATGTAATTATCCAAGGTTTCAATAATACATTTGAGAGAAATATTTATACTGGTCATAGCTTTAAGTTCCCCAGATTTTCATATAACTCTCTGTGTTTGGCATTCCTCCTCAATGAATACCAATTTCTAATTAAATGTTAAGGGATCTCAAGATAGCCAGAGAGATATTGTTCTCCTGCTGCATGGAATTTAAGAGGAGCAAACCTATCACACAGAGCAATAAACTTTGTATTATAATGCTGTGTTTATTTCCACTGGGATACTCTTGATTCCAGTCCAGAGCAGTGAATGTGTCTCAGGGTAGGCTATATGTCTTGCTAAACTTTCTTTAAGGAAGCCTCAAGAGCAGTAATAACACTCAGCTGTTATGCTTCAGTTGCCATAAATATTATTGCAGCTTAATCAGGATCCAATTGCAAATTGAATTAAAGAAGACTTGCTGTTTCCTAAGAGGTCAACTGATACTCATTTAAAAATCTACAAACTGTCTGAAAAAATATGGAAGCAGTAATAATTAAAATGCTCACATATAATCATGTGGGGCAGCCATACAGCAACAACATGAAAAAATATATTAGGGGTAACAGGTTACAACTTCCCATACCAATGCTCTGAGCTCCCACCACTGCTTGATGGAGCAGTAGGAGCAAAAATCAGGAGGGAACTTGATGCTCTAGGAATTTCCCAAATTTCTGTGTTAAATCCCAAAACTTCTTTGGTATACAACCAGAAATGGTCATGGTAACAGTGATGCTGGTTTACAGAGTCTCTCAAACCCCAAGCTCTTGGGAATTGCAAGTCAAGGGCTGGCAACTCTATGAAAACTTAGTTGGTACTTTAGCTCACTACTCACCATGCTGACTGTTAATGGCTCTTTAAGGTCTCAACCAAAGATTTTTCTCAGCCCTTTTACCAACATTGATTATTTGACATTTTGTATGTACACCATGTAGTCTCTGGTATCTGGTTGTGCAATAATTAATAACAGGCTCTTTCCAGAGGTTCTTCACCTGGGGTGCACAGCTGAATAGAAGAAGGTTTGTCATTACTGGAAAGAGAGAGTACTATCACTTATATAGTAGTTACCGACAGAACTACACTTGTTGGACAATGCTGACATTAGGACATCATGATTGTACCCCTGGTATGCTGTCTTTGTAGTTGCTAGCATGTAGATTGTTGACTGGATGATTATTGGTTTTGGGGGTAATCCTTACCTATGTCTGATGAATGCAATATTATTGTTTTGGGGGGTAATTCTTACCTATGTCCAATGAATGCAATATTTCAGTACAGCTGAGAGCTGGTACATATAGGGGGTAGGATATACCAAAGAAGGCTAGTATGTGATAAGAAAGCTTGCAACCTATCTAACCTCCATACTCTCCAAAGCACTGATGAGCAAGGGGCCCTATTTCCTTCATCTGTATGCTAACTCTATGCAATACCAGATCAATCCAAGTGGGCAACCTTACTGAAATGGTATTGGAACAAAGTAGGAGTCAAGTTGCATCTTTAAGACCAACAACGTTTTATTCAGAATGTAAGCTTTTTTAAACTGCTCTTCCTAAGCAAATTGACTGTGATAGCAGTAGCAAATCAACTCCATGTGTTCTTAGAAAACTAATCTGCTCAAGATCTGTTTCAGTCTGGCTTGAGACCAGGCTATGAAACAGACAGCTCTGCTGGATTTAGTTGATGACCTCTGTCTAAATGTAGACAAAGGTCAGATCTCCCTGTTACTCCAGTCCTACTGGATTTATCTGCTTCCTTTGACACCGTGGACCATGCCATCTTGTTGAGACATTTGGGCATCAACAGTTATGTGTTTGACTGGTTCAAATCATTCCTCATGGACTGGATCCAAAGAAATATCCTAGGTATTAACCCAGGTCTCTTGAATAATAATCCCCTTCTATACCTGGCCCTATTCTCTGGGGGTTTTTTTACTCACATGGAACCAATTTCAGATGTGTGATTTAGAATACCCTTACTCCGCCCTTCCTCCAACCAGTTCAGGGTGACATATAGTGGTCTTCCGCGGCGGGACGTGGACTCTGATGGAGTCAGACATGTGAGAGCCAAGCTCCTTCCCTGACTGCCCCCTTTTTAGCCTTGAACAGACATATATCAGGTTTTTAAGGTTTTTTCTGGACTATAGGCAAACTTAATGACCTGAAAACCAAGCTTACGAAGCCTGGTATGTCTTCTTTAAAAAATTTTCTTCAAAACCCTTCCTCATCGAGCCAGGCCCTACCCACATCTTCATTAAGTCCTAAAATGGCTGTGGCGCTACCGACATCTCTGCCCCAAGTGTTCTACTTACCTCACAAGAATTCCACTCGACCCTAGACACATTTAAATATGAGATTTTCAATCATAGTCATGAATGAATGAACTTAGTCACTAACCAACTGGAATCGTTTTGGATCTCTATGCAAGAAATCACTAAGGTGGCCAACTCAGCATATGAAAATAGTATGGCTAACAAAGATGGCTTCCGCAGCCTGCAAACTCATGAGAAATGGACCACTGAAAGAAATGGACCACTGCTGTCCCTAATGTCTTAAATATTTAAATGGTTTAAATGGTTTAAATGTTTTAAAATTTTAAATGTATTAATTATTTTAACTGATTTATGCTTAAACTGTATTAATTATTTTTAACTGTTTTATGCTTAAACTGCATTTATGTGGAACTCCGTGCTGTGAGCCGCCCTGAGCCACTTGTTGGGAAGGGCGGGATAGAAATTATAAAAATAAATAAATAAATATTACAACTAGAAAACAGGGTCAGAGAACGGAATATTAAGTACTGTGGGTTTGATGAGAAAGAGGAAAAGGATGTCTCGCTTTCATCTTTTTTTAGAATCCTGACTTTCTGATGTGATTTTGCCAGAAGAACAAACACCTCTCTTTATTAACTGTGCTTATTGGGTGGGTTTACATTCATCGGTATATCCCCACGGTCCCAGAGATGTGATTATCGAGTTTGAGGAACATGATCCTGGCTCTCTCTCTAGAGACAAGGGGAGCATACTATATAAGGACAAGCTGATTCAACTCTTTCCCGATCTGGCAGCAGAGGCAGCTCTAGCTTGTGCAAAAACAGAGAGAATAGCAGGAGGCAAAAGGGCTCTCCACCTGGAACAAACTTAGTATGAAATCGGTCTATGTCATTTGCCATATGACATGAATCTTAAAGTAACATCTATGAAGAGATACTAGATGCCCCACCAGTACTATAACAACAACCCACTTAGACTTCTTTAGGCTTTTTCCATATTTTCTTTCTTCCATATTTTCGTCTGCGATTGCGCTTTCAGTATTTTGCTTTTAAGAAACTCCCACCCCTCCTAAACCCCCTTCCTCCTAAGTATTTCTGACCATGGGATTTTACCCAGCAGAGTTCTAAGTTTATCGAAGTTTGCCTTTCTGAAGTCCAACCTATAAGTCTGACTACGTATAGCTTTTCCCTTCCCTAAGACTGTAAAATCCAAAATCACATGGTCACTACTGCCCAGGGTGCCCACTATTTCCACTTCTTCAGTCAATTTTTCCTTCTTGGTGAGAATAAAATCCAAGATAGCAGATCCCCTTGTTTCCTTTTTGCTGATTATATGGTTCTTTTTGTTTCTGATCCAATTGCTTCTCTCCATAGAATTCATGAACATCTTGAAGATTTCAGCAAGGTTTTCAGTTTTAAAATCAACCTGAATAAATCTACTTTATATCCAATTAATCTTGATTCTGATGTTTCTTCTTTTATTAAAAGTAATTTTCAATACATTTGGTTGACTTCCATGTGGAAATATTTAAGTATCACAGTTCCTCTTTCGTTATCTAATCTTCTAAAATTTAACCACAAGGAACTTTCTCAAATTACCTCTGACCTCTTTAATCAGTGGTGATCCAAGTGATTATCGTTATTAGAATGGATTCTGTTGGCCAAGATGATTCTTTTACCTAAATGATGTTTTACTTTGGTGCCCTTCCCATTGTCCTTCCTATTTCACTTAGAAAATGGCAGAAAGACATCAATGGTTTTATCTGGCAGAACAAGAAACTCCATCTTAGCTTTTTTACCATATGTTTACCTTCTCAGGCTGGAGGACTGGCAGCCCCTGATGTCCGGAGATATTATGAAGCAGTGGTATTGTCTAGCCTGATTAAGTTTTACCAACCTTCTAATATTGCAGAATGGAAACATATAGAAAATATGAGCCTCTTTCCATATAGTTTCCAAGAATCTCTTTGGATTAGTCATCGCAGGTGCTTCACAAATATTTACAACCCTTTTCTAAAGGCATTGTTTTAGGTTTGGAATAGATGTTTGCCCAGAATAGCTCCTCCTACATCTCTGTTAACTGAATTTACCAACTATCCATTTTTTTCTTCCTAGCACTAACAGTTGGTCCTTTCCTCTTTGGTGAAAAGCTTGTCTTACTAGATTTCATGACATTCTATCTAAAGGTCTCCTGAAGTCCAAAAGCATACTAGATCGGGCTTGTACCTCTACATTACCATGGTTTGAATATTTGCAAATCTAGAGCTTTATATCCTGACATTCTTTTAAATCACCTTTAAAAGCCAAGCGTACCACTTTTGAATGTCTTTTGTCCAAGATGATTTCCAGATCAAAGGTATGATTTCAAAGGTGTACACTATGCTCCTTAATTAAGACTCCACCTTCTTGTAGAACTGCCTGGGAGTCAGACTAATCTTATAGCTTTGATGACACAGAATAGTTTAGTATCTGGCAATCCCACCCTATTAAATCAAGGTCCATGAATATTAAACTACAGGAATATAAAGTAGCATCGTGGTGGTATCTCACCCCCATGCATTTATCTCACTCACCTCCTCCAGTTCCCCTCTTTGTTGGAAGGGGTGTGGTCTTTGTAGCACGTATTTCCACCGCTGGTTGTCAGGCCCAGCGGTCAAGTCTTTTTGGGTACTGATACTGCCAAAAGTGGTGCTGCTGACAAGCCTTTCTATTCCTCTTGATCCAAAGATCCTTCTCCTAAATATTTGGGGTGATTATATATCTCCAAACCTCAAAGGTAACTCATCTCTTTAATTTTCACAGCTGCTAAACATGCCATTGCCATTGCATTAAATTGGAAAAAGTCTGACTCCCCATCTATCCAGGTTTGGGCATCAAATTATGGGAATATTTTATTCTAGATCAACCTTCACAATCCTTGTTGAGGTCTAATGCCTCTCTTCACAGATGGGAACCCTTTTTACAATGGAATCTAGGTTCCTCTTCCATAACCTCTACTCTCCCACAAGAGGAATACCTCACTTTACAAGCTATTCACTGACTGTTTTCTTTGGATTGCTTCTCCTACTTTCTTCACTTCCTGATTATTTAACTCAATATTGTTTTCTATTAATATTCATTATTATGTATGTGCAGTGTGTGTGTTTAGTTAATATTTTGTACCTCCCTTTTTTTTAGCAGCTGTTATTTTGGTTTATATCCAGCCATACTATTTTATGTTTTATTGCTCATTATTGTATTTTGTATTTTGAGCGGTGACTGCATTTTTCTTCCTTATATATTCATTGTTGAACTTTAATGCTATTGTGCCTGGTAGTTCGCTCTTCAATCAAATGTATTGAAATTATATATATATATATATATATATAATTTCAATAAATTTTACTCTCACAACAGCTCTGTGAAGTAGGGTACATTGACTCACTAACCCAAGGTCCCCCAGCAAACATCAACACAGAACAAGGAACAGTGCAGCTAACTGGGGAAGGCAATGACAAACAACCCTATAAAAAGTCAGCCATGAAAACATCATGATGTGACATCATCCCATGGGTTGGTAATGACTTGGCACAGCGGACTACCTTTACCTTTTACCTTTATGGTTGAGAAGGCTCCTGTGCATTCCTTGACAAACAAGGTGACAAACAAGCAAGGACTGGAATACATAAAACCAGACCTGCCATTGGAAGGAAAAATCACAAAACTGCGACTGACTTATATTGGTCATGTCAAGTGGAAGAACTCACTAGAAAAAGAAATTATGCTTGTATGAGTTAGCGGCAAAAAGAAACCAGGCTGCCAAAGAACATGGTGGCTAGACACCATAAAAATCAACACCAGCCCGAGCATGGAACAAGTCAAATAAACAGTACAATATCAGAAAACATGCAGAGAGCCAGCCCACAAAATCACCAAGAGTTGGACATGACTGAATGGTTAACAACAACAATCTCAGATCATAGACCAGTGTTTTAAACACTACACAAAACCAGCTCTCTAAAATTCTCTCTGCTAAGACAGGTAGCAAAAATAGGTTATCTGATCACAGAAGCTCAACTTGTTTTAGTTAGGACTTCAATAATCAACTGACCAATCAAATATTGTCAAATTTAGCTGTGTGGATATTAAGATCTGTTAATTATCTTTGCTATTACTTCCCTCTCAAATTGTCTTTCTTACAATAATGAGGGACTGTCAACATCAGATTAGGTTAAGAAACTCTTGACAGGTGTGGATTTAGGAGTTGCACTGACTGTAGTCAATTTTTTTACCCACATAAAATTCAAAGGACCTCAACCTTCTTCTTCTTTAGTGTGGCATTGCTCAAGATCTCTAAGCTAAATGAGAAGACTCATTAAAGTACGTTAATGTAGTTGCAAAAAAAAAAAATGCTTTCTTCTAACTCAGCCTAGCTCAAATAATGCTCCCTTACCTAGATATGGCTGCTCTGGCCACCTGGATCCATGCCACAGTAACATCAATTGCAATTGGTCTCCTCTCAGAATCAGTTCAGAAACCCCAGCTGATGCAGAATGCCATAGTTTGGCTATCATTGAGAGCTGGATGGTGCATGCATTGGGGGCTAGACAGCGCATGCATTACTTCCATTCTACCAGCCTCCTATCACTTACTGGACTCAATTTAAAGTATTGGTTATCACATACAAAGTTCTTCATGGCCTTGGACCCTCGTATCTGTGAGAACATCTATCCCCCTGTGCTCCACCATAACAGCATCACTCAACTGAGCTGGGTCTTCTACAGATATTAACCTGCAAATGTGCAAAATAAACCACTGCTTGCACAACTCCTTCTCCGTTGTGTCCCCCATGTTGTGAAATGGTCTGCCTGAAAAGGTCAGAAGGTCTCTCATTCTCTTGGTTTCTATAAACTATGCAAAACTGAATTATTCAAGGGGGCTTTTATACACAGGCAATAGGGTAGTACTGTTATAAAAGGCTTCATAAAGCTACCTGGACAGATTGTTACGGACTGTGGTCCACAGTATACTGATGTGTATAGTTTGGTGTAATTTGGATTCTACTATGTAATTTTGCAACATTTAATGTGCCATGATAACACTTTTGCTTTGCTTCAGTTCTGTTTTTAGATTCCTGGTTGGTTCTACAGCCCTAATCCTATTTCATTGTTCACTGAAAGTCCCATCCTGTTGATTGCATTGACTCACAAGGTATAATCTACCTTGAGTCCCAGTGAGAAAGGTGCACTATAAATAACATAAATAAAGTGGCCTGGATCTCAAGACTAGTTAAGCAGGTTTACCATGATATTGCAAGCAATCAGCTAAACTTTGTGTGTGTGTGTGTGTGTGTAAACTAAACCAAGCCTACAATTCAGAATAGAAATAGTTTTAAATGCATGGTATAGGATATCAAGAAATCCTTGTGTAGATAAATAAACTATTTACATGTAAGCAAGTCAGATAAGGAACTGCTCAATATTGAAAGTTCAGCATGCCCCCACCAAGAAATCAGCTTTTTAAAATCTATGTATATGGAGCACAAGATAATTTTTTTACTTTGAAAACCTCATTTTTTTAAAAAAACAACAACAACAACAGTTATTTAAAGAACACAGACACATTTGAAAATACTTAACACATCTAGATTGCTGTGTAGTTCTGGTGCTCATGGCATAATCAACAGGAAACAAAAAAGGTATTTATGAATCACGCAGCACACATGGTGATTCTGAGCTCAGATAAATGCTGGGATGAGGCTCAGTGAAGTTGCTTCAGCTTATTGAGAGGAGAGGATTTAAGGGAGAGATGAAAAAGATTTGAAGCAAAAGCAGGCATGAGACACTCTACCGATTAAGTGGCAGAACTCTGTGAATCATGAGTTTTATGAATCAGGGTTTTTGTTCCAGGTGTTAATAAGATATGACTCAACACTGATTGCGGCTAGGCTGAGTCAGCACCAACTCTGTAATTGGCAGGGAAGGTACATTTTTTGAATCTTGCTTTATGTCATGATAGTTAGACAAAATGTCTTGAGGAGGACACAGTCAAACTTGGTGTGTATGTGTGTGTGTATGAAGCAATAGTGATCAAATACTTTAAGTGAGATACTAAATAGACAAGGCTGGGACTGCTCTAACAGATTGATGTCCAACAGCTAACGAGCCAAGAGAATTTCCCACTACATACAAGTAATTCCTTTGTGATAGCTGGGATTCTCATAAACAATATAATTCTTAAGTAATACCATTACCCACCTACTTCATATGGCAATTGAGCTCTGTTGATTTACCATAAATTATTTTCTTTTCTATTCAGCAAAAAAAAGAAAAAAAAATACTAATGATAGAGGCTGACTAACATGTTTGCTGATATCAGAGTTGTTTCATCCATTATTTCCTCTGTTTACCCTTATGCAAGACAAATTGATAATGACACACAAGCCTTATCGTTTTCTTTCTGTAACATCTCAATTCAGAAATGAATTTCCTGAGTGATTCTAGGGCCTTTTTATACTTCAGATACTAAGAATTGCAAGAGCATAGAGATCTTAATGTAGTTGTATAAATCTGAAATATTTCTTGCTTATTACAGTTTCATAATTCTCATTTCATATATCCTCTATTCAAAGTATGCCTGGGATTCTTGGAATTTATGGGTCTTGTGGGTGGGGTTGGTCACCCATATGACATCTCTCAAAGGGGTATGGGGCAGAATTTCATGCAAGTGAATTAAAATTCCAAAGTGATAGCAACTAACAAGACTATAAGCTTTCAATTCAATTTATTCATCATGGACCTGAGAAAGACTTAAAATGGTGTGCTGGATTGACTTACTATAGTCCATACTTTATATTTGTTCATACTCTATAGTTGGGATTTGTATGTTGTATATATTTGTACATAAATAGCTGACAATCACTAAATTATTTCTTGCTGTGCCTGAAAGTGAGGTCTTTAGTTGAGGCAGCGGGCATCTCCTATCAGACTTGAATACCCACCTGGGACTCAAGGGTTTTATCTGTTGAAGTACTGATTAGCTGTTCTGAACTTTTTAGATGTTATTTTAATCTATAAATGTGATTTTGATGTTGTGACTCTGTGATGGACCCCACCCTGAGCCTGCTTGTGGGAAGGATGGGGTACAAATCCAATAAACAAAAAAATAAAATAAAAATAAAATCAGACATAACACCCTGTTCCAATCTATGCTAGTTTTAACAAATACTATATAGAGAGAGATATCAATAGGTCTTATTTCCAGAGTCCTGTGCTGCCTGTGCACTGACTGACCACATAGAGAGGAGGACTGGGGATGAGCACATTGGGTCTCCCTGCCTTGCAGTCACTGAGTGATCTGCATTGTGTGACCATGCAAAGGAAGTATCCACACTCTTTCCCCATGTTCAGCAACATTTAAAAAAAAAAAACAGTTGTTATTCATGGGAAGTGAACAGAGCTGATGGATATGGGATGGGAAATTCCAGGAGAGTAAGGAGTAGGGATGTGCAAAAAAAAAAATTCGGAATTACACGGATTCGGAAGTACACGGGGAAAAAAAATTCGGATTCCCCATGTACTACTGAATACCGTATTCAGAATAGCCGCATATACAGTAATGTGCGGCTATTTCCGAATATACGGCCCTATTATACCCTATGGGCCATTGAAACACTGCTCCCAATGGTGAGAAAAAACCAATTAGAGCCACTTCCTCACTGCAATTGTTGTGGGGAAAGTGGCTCTGGGGAGCAGGAGGTTTTGAGGAGAGCCCCCCAAACTGCTGTGCAGCTTCAGGGCACTGTCCCACACAAAACCCACAAGGCCAAAAAAAAATTGGACCAGGGGGTCCAATTCCTGGGGCACCCAAAGCCAAACCTAACTTCACACCAGAGAATCTCTATAGGCCCCAAATGCACTACATCCCTCTATCTAATCTATGAACCCTGCAGGCCTGGCACCAATATAAACCCAGTTGCCAACGTCATTGCCACACAAAACACAATCTGCTCAAGGTCTGCTCTGCAGAACTGGCTGCAGCAAACCCAGATGCCAGCTCTCCAGCCCTGCCCCAAACAACACGGGGAGAGCTGGCCAACCACAAAAAGCCTGCTGGTTCCGGGTCTCTCACCCAGGTGCCAGCTTCCCTGCCACAGAACACACAATCTACAGATGCCAGCTCTCCAGCCCTGCCCCAAACAACACGGGGAGAGCTGGCCAACCACAAAAAGCCTGCTGGTTCCGGGTCTCTCACCCAGGTGCCAGGTCCCTGCCACAGAACACACAATCTACAGATGCCAGCTCTCCAGCCCTGCCCCAAACAACATGGGGAGAGCTGGCCAACCACAAAAAGCCTGCTGCCTCTGGGTCTCTCACCCAGGTGCCAGCTTCCCTGTCCCAAACAACACAACTCTAGTCTCAAACAAGAGAAGTGGTGGACCACCACACCTAGCTCTACATCATTCTGCAACACAAAGCAAGAAGCATTTTGACTTACCTTGAGTGATGGATGGTTGGCTGGTCCCGGCTCTTTCGCGTTACCCAGGGTGCACCACGAGGAGGCGAGCCAGAATTACACCCCAAATGAGGAAGATCACTGGGAGGGCCTCAGATTATGTGAGAGGAAGGCAACCATTCCTTCTCTCTCAGCTCAGCAGTAACACACCAGCATCACTGTCCCATTAGAGGGACCTCAGCATTGGTATGGCTGCTGGCTGCCTGTCATCATCACTGGCACCTCCCTCTTTCTTCCTCCTGCCCCTGAAAAAAAACTGGGTGGGTTATGCCTGTGGGTGCTGTCGGTTACAGTTGGGGGCTGCAATGGCCCTTTCAGTATCATTAGGAATGTGTGGGTGGAGGACTGGAGAAATTTGGATCGCTTTGCAGTTTTTAAACCAGCATTCACTTTTGGTTTGGGGAGGGATGAGGGGGGGGGATGCACTGCCAATCAATTTGTGAGTGAGTTTTTGGGCTGTCTTTGGACTCTAGTCAGTTTTTATTGGAGGAGCGTTTTACAACCATCTTCCAAGCGCGGGCCAAGAGAGGATGCAGGCACAAGTAGGTGCTCACTTCATTCAATCTCAAAGTCCATGTTTGGGGAGCCGAACAGAGGCAAGTTGACCTTCAGGAAGATCAACTGCTGAACTGTCCAGGGTTGCAGGCGATTGTGATGTGGGCAGACAATGTCGCCCATATGTGAAAAGACGCGCTCGCTCTGCACGCTCGTCGGTGGGCAGGAGAGGAACGCCTTGGCCACGGCGGAGAGGGCCGGCCAGACCCCCTCCTTCGTGACCCAGTAGTCCAAAGGAGACGCTTCCTGCAGCTCGAGGGGCTCAAAAAGATAGTCCCTCACCATCGCAGCACCCGTCTCCGCTTTCGGTGCCCTACCGCTCCTAGAGGGGCCAACGACCCGCCCGATGAATGTCACCTCAGCACTCCTCGTGGCGTGAGTCTGGTGGGAAACACTGCCTAGCTGGGGAGGCTGGGGATGAACAACAGCAGTGGAAGTCGCACTCGCAGATGAGCTGCTTCCACCCCCCTCCTCCTCAACTATCGACACTGGGCCCCCCCTGACTCTGGAACGCTCAACCTTCTGGGAGAGCTCGTCTCGCCAGCGATCGAGCTCGTTGGCCCGCTCGGCAACTGTGCCCTTAAGGCGCAGGTCTAACATGGCCGCCATCATGTAGACCTTATCCTGGGTGAAAATCTGAAAGCGGGCCTCTAGCCCAACCTGCAGCCTAACAACCAGGGCGCGCACCGCTGGAAGAATGTCTGCATGGCCTTGAGCTGGCACTAGAAACGAGGCCAGGTCCTCATGGGCCATCTGGACCATGGGGACGACCAGTGCGATGCTCGCCGTGTCAGACGAGAGCATTTCTGTGTAGGTCTTGAAGGGCCCAAGAACCTCCACAGTCTGAGAAATGACCACCCAATCCTCTTGGGTGAGACGGTTCTCATCCTGAAAGACCCTCGTCTCAGAGACAAAGGCATCCAGGGCTGCTCTCTGCTCCACCATGCGCTCCAGCATGGCGCAGGTGGAGTTCCAGCGTGTGCTGACGTCACCAAACAGGCGGTGCCATGGCACGCCTGTCTGTGTCTGTTTCTCACGCAGCCGATACGAGTCCGTATTGCTGCGTGAGAAGTGACCCGTGATGTACCGACATTTCTGGAGCAGAAGTTGGAACTCATGGGTCGCGGCTTGATACAGACGATCATTGCTTTTTGTCTGCCCCAACGCATCCTTGACCACGAGGTGGAGAAGGTGGGCCACGCAAGGAAGGCGTTTTAGGCCCGCACGCTGGGCAGCTGCCTTGATGTTTGAGCCACCATCAGTCACCACGAAGCCCTTGGCGACGTCCCCCCCGCTGCCTACCCAGCCCTCTAACTGCTGTGAGAGGATGGCTCTGAGAGCGTCCGCCGTGTGCGGCGCGTCGACTGCTTCGGCGTGCAGCAAGGCACAGCGATAGCCGGCCCGGCGGCCCTGACCCTGCCTGTCACTACTGCCACCCCCACCCCGCACCTCACTGGGTTGCCACCAATGCGCAGTCAGGGAGAGATACCCCTCGAACGCATGTTTGGAGGTCCAGATATCTGAGGTGAAATGAACAGTCCCCCTGGCAGCACGGGACAAATGCTCCTTCACCACAGATCTGGTCGCCCTGAAAAGAGCTGGCACAATGGTCCTGCTAAGGGTGGTTCTAGCAGGAATTTTGTACCAGGGCGCCAGGTACTCCAGCAACCCCCGCACCCCAGGATTCTCGACAACTGAAAACGGAAGCCCATGCGTGACCGAACTGGCAAGGTGCCAGGCGATCACCCTCCTGCCGTGCCTGATTCCCCCTCTTGGCACAGAGGTGCCCCTACCAAACATCTCAGGCAGAGATGCCTGGCGTCCCTGTTCTCCCACGGAACGCTCCTGGAAAGCGGGGGTAGTCGCGATGGGACGGACCCCCTGGCTGGGTGTTGTTGTTGTCTGCTGGGACAACACAGCACCAGCCTGCTTCTCCCCCTTAAGAAGCACCCCCGGGTGGTGCTTCCACAGGTGATTCTGCATCCCCCCCGGAGTCAGGTGGGCAAGGTCCGGCCCACGACTGATCCGGGCCCTGCACAGCTTGCACTGCACATAACGTGGATCCTCCATGAGTTGGAAATGCTTCCATACTTCGGATGTGAACGGATGCCCAAACTGACTGGCAGGTTGGGTGTCCGGAGCCACCTCCTTTGAGGTCCTCGGGGGAGACACATCGTGCCTCGGGGTGGCAGGAGGGGCTGGCCGCCGGGGGGAAGTGGGCGGAGATGGAGGCACCTCGTGTGTCTCCATCTCTTCCCCCTCCACCCCATGCGGCCTCCCCTCCTGGCCATCCCCTGAAGGTCTGCTGGTGCCCGAAGGAACCGAAGAAGGGGGCTGGTCCTCCTCAACCAGCTTCTCCTCCAGCTCCTGCACGACACTCTCCACCCTCCTTGGGGTGATCGTTTTGGACAGAAAACTGTCCCCAAAGCTCATCTCCAAGGAGGGCTACTCTTGCTGCCCCTCCTCTGGCTGCTGAGGCCAAGCGACATCAGCTGGAGGAGTGACTGCCCGAGCAGCAGACCCCTGCGCAGTGCCAGCACCTAATGGCACCTTTGCTCGGGGCACCCCAGCAGCAGCCTCGATGAAGGGCCCAAGGCGGGCCTTCTTCTTCATCACACTCTGGCCAGAGGTCGGAGTGCTGGAAAGCGGCTGTGAAGTGGCCCCACGCACAGGTGGGGGGGGACCTGGGTCCTCCCCCTCCCCTCCACCCCTCTAGTCTTCTCCTTGGCCTTGCCCCCAGGTCCCCTCTTCTGCTGCCTGTCACTCATGTCACCCTTGGCCAGTCTTACAGAACCTGAACTGAGAGTGGGTTTTTTTACAAACCTAACTCACTGCACTGTACCCTGAACCAACAGGTGCCCTGACTTCTTTTTAAAAACCCTCCCACCAAAGCTTGTTTATTTGTTTTTTTGGTCCCTAACCTGTCCTTCTTTGGGTTGGGGTAGTAGTAGTCTGGTAAAGTTTAGGAGACTAGGTGATCCTGCCTCTACCTGGCTGCAGTTTTTAAAAGGCTACCTTGAGATGAAGGCAATCCTTGTTATATCCTCCTAGTTAAACTTCTCCTAACTAGATCCTGGGACAAACCTGATTTCCTTGCAAACTAGAAATCAGGTGTCCCCTATAACGTGAGAGAAGCTGTGGTTTACCCTGTGGAAATCTAAGGATGCACCAGCTTTCAGTGGCTGAAAGCCAGATGCACCGCTGCTGCAACCCTAGTCTCTTTAAAAGGGAGCCTGATGTGGCCTAGTAGTCACGCTGCCTTTTATGAGAAACCTAAAAACTTTTTAAAGCACCCCTATCTGGCCTACTTGAATTGTGAAAGGAGATAAAGCCCTAAACTGGATTAATTAAATTAATTAAAAATCACTCTGGATTAAAAATCACTCTATAACAACAAGAAAGTGACCCAGCCCACACACACCCTCGCCAACCCCCACACCAACGAGAGGTAATTTTAAAAAACCAAAACAAAACCAGCAGAATCACAAGAGGCCAAGCAAAGCAACTCAAGATTTTAAAAAGTGGCCTTTCACCAATAAGAAAAATTAAGCCAAATCAGTCAACAACAACACCCCCAGCCCCCCCCCCCCAACCCCAAACCAAGAAAGTGACAACAGGAAAAAAAAGGCCAAGCAAAGCAACTCAAGATTTTAAAAAGTGGCCTTTCACCAATAAGAAAAATTAAGCCAAATTAGTCAACAACAGTCCTCCAGCCCCTCCAACCCCAAACCAAAAAAGTGACAACAGGAAAAAAAAGGCCAAGCAAAGCAACTCAAGATTTTAAAAAGTGGCCTTTCACCAATAAGAAAAATTAAGCCAAATCAGTCAACAACACCCCCCCCAGCCCCCCCCCCCCAACCCCAAACCAAGAAAGTGACAACAGGAAAAAAAAAGGCCAAGCAAAGCAACTCAAGATTTTTAAAAAGTGGCCTTTCACCAATAAGAAAAATTAAGCCAAATCAGTCAACAACACCCCCCAGCCCCCCCCCCCAACCCCAAACCAAGAAAGTGACAACAGGAAAAAAAGGCCAAGCAAAGCAACTCAAGATTTTAAAAAGTGGCCTTTCACCAATAAGAAAAATTAAGCCAAATCAGTCAACAACAACACCCCCACCCCTAAAACCAGAACCAGAAAAGTGGGACAAAAGTGGCCTTTTAAACAATGAAAATTAGGCCAAACAGCACCCCCCCCCAATAACCTGAAGATAAAAGTAACACAGCAGCAACACAACACAGCAGCAACAAATCAAACAATGAAACAGTAAAAAACTCAACTTTTAATAATACAGGAACTCCCCCCCCAAAAAAAAAAAACCCTTCACCCTAACCCCAAGAAATCCAAGCCACCCAAATCAGGAGAAGTAAAAGGACACTACACTTTAAAAAGTCCTCTCACTAAATTAAGATATGGGCAAATTAGCAAACCCCCCCCAGGCCCCCACCCCCAGCAGAACCTAACCCCAACCCCAAATAGGCTACCCTACCCACCCAGTATCACCCACCCAAATCTGGACAAGTAAAGGGACTGTAGTCCTTTTACCAACAAAAACTAAAACAAGAACCCAAAAACTGTCTTACCTTGTCTTCTCTGAGTCCAGGGAGGTCTCTGGTAAGGCAGTGAGAGAGCAGCAGGCAGGAGCTGAAGCCAAGGGCCAGCCACCAGCAGCAGCACAATCTCTCTCACACCAACCCACATACACCAACACAGCAATGGAGGAGTCCAGCAGGAAGACTCCTTAAAAATGTTCTCTGGCCCTCCAGAGAGCAATTTCAAAAAATAGCACTGCTCTCTGATTGGCCAGACAACATTGCTTACTTGGATACCCAAGTAAGCAAAAGATCAAAATAACAATGTAGCTGATGGCTGGGCCATCAGCTACACAACAGCCCTGCAAAGCATGCATTTGCAATGCATTTTGCAAATGCATGCTTTGGATTGGCTGCTGGGGCTCCTCTTCCCCCTCCCCCCCTCCCTGATCCCAGGGAGGTATAGGAGAGGCAGGAAGAGGCCACTAAAGGCGGGAAAGAAGTAAACAAGCAGCTCCATTGAGGCTGCAGAGCTACTTCCCGCCTTTTCTATTGTTGACAGCCTTTTTGACAGCCGTACTGTATACTTCCGAATAGCTGTTCGGAAGCATACAGCGAGCCGTATTCGGGAGCCGCATAATGGGCGGCAATGGCATTCGGCTGCGGCCAATTCCGAATACAGCCGAATCAGTGTTGATTCGGCTGTATATGCGGCTCGGCCGAGCCGAATGCACATCCCTAGTAAGGAGCAGAGCCTAGGGGATGATAAGGTTTGGAGAGGGAAGGAAACTCAGTAGGAATGTGATGCCATATTGTCCACCCTCAAAGGGTGCCGTTTTCTCCGAGGAATTGATCTGTATAATCTGGAGATCAGTTGCAATTCTAGGAGAACCTCATGCCCCATATACAGGTTCACAATCCCAGTAGTGAGTGTATGTGGAGACCTTGAAGCTCTGAGTATTTGCACACTTCAGATGACTCAGAAATCACACATAGATGGTTGGTGAGGGCAGTGTTCTACTGCCCTCTTTTTTATCCTGCTCAGTCACTAATGTGTGGACAGTCATCTGTACAGGGCTCATGCAGCTCTAGGGTCATATCAACTACCTATGCATTTGATGCATGCACATATTGCTGTGTTAAGGAAAAAATGTTCTGAGTATTGTTTGAGGACACTTTCAAACCTTTCACTTTGCAATTTTAACATTAAGCATTGTTCGCCAAAGCAATTGCAACATTTTTCATTAAAGTGGTAGCTTGAAAAAAAGAGCTGAGTGTCATTGGTGAGGAACACTGGTTTCTGTTATTTGAATGATTATCTTGCTCCTGGATGTTTGATGCAGTAGTGATCACTTTTGGAAATTGCCACAATTAGTGGCCTGGCTTGCAGGTGCCCATTATGCTGTACCAGTGGGCTGATCATATGTCATGGCATCAAGGTCCCCTTCAAAACAGATGCCTTGATGCACCATGCATCAGAGGAATCGAAATGAAGTTGGTGGGGGAGCGTTTTCAATTTTTGAAACAGCATCCAACTACCTTAAATTTACTTGTTATTACACAAAATAAAATTATATAACCATTTACCAATCAATAATCGGGCTCTTAAGATTAAACAGTCTTATAACATGCTAGTATCTTCACATCATTTCTGCAGAGTAAGTTTTAGGGTTAGGGAATCCAGTAGGCACACTCACCCAAATGCCAGTGTACCAAGCAGGATGGTTGGAAAATGTGTATGTAATCTAGGAGCACACAGTCTGGTTTTTTTTAAATGACTTTTATCTTTTTTGAAAACATTTTTTGAATGTGCATGGGTGCCCATGTGCATATGCTCTACTATTTTATGAAAGACAATGGCAAAAAGAGAACTAAAGGCACTTCCAAAATGGTTTGAATGTGCACTGAGGGAGTTCAGACTTATGGAAATACAGGATGAACGCACAGAGGGTCCGGCCCCTCCCCAGCCAAGCCGGTTTGCCAGCGTTCATGCTGCGGGCCGTCTTTGCTCCTTCCCAGAAGGAGGGAGAGGCAGCATCACCCGATATATGGGTGCTTGCTGGGGCGTGGAGTCGGGGCTATATAAGCCCCGGCTCCCGCCCTCTTGCACGCAGTTCTTTTGGCTCTCTGTGTTGAGAGCCGCGTGCGGCCGACAGGCGTCGAGTCGGCAAGGGACCTTGTCGGGAGCTGTAGAGCGGCGCGGCCTGGCTCCTTCACTCATCGGGCGACGTCGCAGGCGGCCGGCTGCTCTGCCCTTGCGAGGCTGAGTCGGGTTTGCGGCTTGGGTGGCCTAAGTGGGGGAAGCTAACGCAGCATCCCCGTCATCCCTCAGCCCTTCGGGCTGCAAGGAGCGCGTGCGGCAGTTGAAGCAGCGCTTGCGTGGCTGAATAGTCTGTAGCACGGCGGGGCGGTTAGCGGCCTGAGCGGAGGCCAGCGCGGCGCTCGGCATTCCCTTGCCCCTTGGGTTTCGGGGGCCGTTTCTGGGCAGCGCTCCAATAGGCAGTGTTGGTGGCCACTTTTCTTTCCCACTGAGGAGGGAAGCGCGCAGTGGTCCCCTTTTATTGGGGCGGGTCACACGTGCTGGGCCAGTTATAAGGCCGTAGCCTTCCTTGTTGGTGCTCTGACTGAGTTGGGCCTTGGCCATCTGGGGCCCATAAAACACTGAGCTTTGGTGGGGAAGAAGTCGGCTTGGGGGTACCTGGTTGGGGGTAAAAAATTGCTTGCAAGCCCCCCCCTCTTCCTTTTCTGGCCCGTTGGCCTGGGCCCACCTATGCGGTTGCTGGGGTGACGGGTGCTGAGGCTCGTTCCTCTAAGCACACCCCCCCCCCATTCCACCCTCCTTTCCCTTGGGTGCAGGGAGTCTGCAGCCAGGGCTGCTGTTGTGAAAGGGTAAAAGATCTTGAATTCATAGAGACCTTTGATTCTAGGGCTGCCAGTGTCAAACAATGTGCTGTTCCTTTGGTGGGGGAACTGGGCTTGTGGTTGCCTGGTGGGGGGTGAATCATTACCTACCCCCCCCCCCTCTTTTCTTCCCTGCTCGGCTAGCCTGGGCCCGCCTGTTTGGATTTAGACTGTTTCCACAGTCCCAGGGTGGCTAAAGGGATACGGGGGACTCGCGTGTGGCCGGGTGGTTCGAGTTTTATATACCACTTGAGTGGTGAGAGTGAGGTTTTGGTATCGGGTTTTCAGTCAGATGCCCATTCCCCGTGCTCACTACCCCTCTCGTTAATTTATTGTGCCTTTAGGCATACAAGTAGCTGTGTGGGGCCCGGCCTTGACTTTCCCTCCCACCCCTCCTTCCTGTTTGTTTTCTCCCCGAGCAGCCACAGGGTGCTTTTGAAAACTGTGCCCAACATCTTTCAAGCTGATGCTTGCAAGTTTTATTAATGGGACGGGCGGCACGTCTCATAGCAGGGGCAGGGACGGTGGCTCAGTGGTAGAGCACCTGCTGGGCAAGCAGATGGTCCCAGGTTCAATCCCCAGCATCTCCAACTAAAATAAAATAAGAATATATGTATGTATGTATGTATATATATATATGTATATATATGTATGTGTGTGTGTGTGTGTGTATATATATATATATCTATAAGCGCCCTGGAAAATGGGCGTTAAGAAACCTCAGCTGGAGTCGTTGGTGAGCTGCTGCCAGTCTGTGTGTACAGTGTTGGCTTTTATGGACTTGGGTCTGCTTTAATGTAAGGCAGCTAAAACACATTGCCCCCCCCCCCCAGTTTTTAGTATTATTATTGGCAGGGGTATAGTTGTGGGGCAGTTCAAGGTTGCTGAAAAGCTTATTAGGGTTACTGTGGTGTGTTCAAAGCTGAGACCAAGGACATTAGTATGGCGCCTAGGACCCAGGACAAGGGCAGCGGGTCCAGTTGCCATCATCCGACAACTGGAGGGTCTTGTGCAACAAAGGGTTGCCATAGGGGCTCCCATATGGGAGGGTCGGTACTGCGCTTCAGGGTGGTCGACGTGGTTAAGCACCCCCGCCCCCCTCATATTTACACTGTGCCAGCCGGCGGTTGGAATGGGTTGGATGAGCCCCTCGATGCAGAGTGTTGATGCTGCGGTTCTGCAGTCCCGGGTTCTGCTCATGATCTGGGTTCGATCCCTGGCGGGGGCCGGGTGTTCGGGTGGCCGGCTCGAGGTTGACTCAGCATTCCATCTCGGTGCCGCTTGGGGTCTTGCTTGATCTTTTTCTCCCCTGTCGGGTCGGGGGGCTACGGGGCTGATTGACTTTGCGGGCACCCATACACGTATTGTGCCATTTAGGCTTGACGGGGGAACTTGGGACCGGCGGGGAAAGTCTCGCACAGTTACTGCTGTGGGCCTGGCTGCGGATTAGAGGTGTTCTGATGGCACCCATGATAGAGCAGGGCAGGTCTAAGGGTATTCAGCCCGCACGCCCGGCCCGGGGGCGAGGCCTGCAGCCCGGCCCGGTTGAAGAGCTGGGGCAGGGGAAGTGGGTCAGAAGGGCCATTATAAGCCAGTTAGTGGCCCTCGAGCAGGAAAAAGTTGACAGGGGTACTCCCACTCGGGAGGGGCGTTGTAGTGCATCTTGGTGCTCGTGGCCGCTAGCTTTTGAGACGGCGGTACTTGCCTGCCTGACCGCTTCGCAGGGTGGCGCACCTGGGCCCGCACCTCAATTGGAATCGGATCAGGTGGATGGCCCGGACGAGGGTCCGTCTGGTGAACAGGTGAGCGGCAGCGTGCCTAGAGGCGTGTCTGCTGTGGGCCTGGCTGCGGATTAGAGGTGTTCTGATGGCACCCATGATAGAGCAGGGCAGGTCTAAGGGCTTTCAGCCCGCACGCCCGGCCCGGGGGCAAGGCCTGCAGCCCGGCCCGGTTGAAGAGCCGGGGCAGGGGAAGTGGGTCAGAAGGGCCATTATAAGCCAGTTAGTGGCCCTCGAGCAGGAAAAAGTTGACAGGGGTACTCCCATTCGGGAGGGGCATCGTAGTGCATCTTGGTGCTCGTGGCCGCTAGCTTTTGAGACGGCGATATTTGCCCGCCTGACCGTTTCGCAGGGTGGCGCACCTGGGCCCGCACCTCAATTGGAATCGGATCAGGTGGATGGCCCGGACGAGGGTCCGTCTGGTGAACAGGTGAGCGGCGGCGTGTCTGGAGGCGGAGTGCAGCAGACCCCAGGCAGGGCTGGAATGCCCTGGGTATTGGTGGTAAGTTCCCGTTGCAGCGGACGCGGGGGCGGCCCTGCGGTCCTATTCGAATGCCACCCCCCTGGCTTCGGGGGGTGGGGCTCTGGGTGGTCCGTGACTCCCACCGAGCGGGGGGGTTTCGGGCCGCCTTGGGCTTGGGGCAGGCAGAGGGTGGCCCCCTATGGTCCGCATTGGGTAGTTCAGGCTTACCGGCCTTGGGTCACAGGCTGCTCCGGTGGTGGCTCCTGCCATTCCCGCCGTGTCGCCCCCCCCCCTGGCATTTCACACTGTGGGGGGGCAGCAGTATGCACATATACTGGGGGCGTGGCCTGGTGTGCGAGGCGTGGGCACTAGGCAGTGCCTGGTGTGTAGGGTAGGAACTCTGGAATTTCTAACACGAGTGTTCACCTGGCAGTGTGGATCACGCCTTCTCCGCCTGTATTAGGTCAAAGCCGCGGCCCGGTGGTAGGTGCCCCGGCTTCCTTTGGCCGGTCGGTTAAAGTGCTGTGGCGTTTGTGGTGATGGGGCTGCGTCAGCATTACGGGGCATTAAGGCGGCATTTTGCCCTCGCCAGTTCATCACAAGGATTTTGAGTTCCTGGGTTTTTGTTGGAGAGCAAAATTGAAATGGATTGGGCCCTCCTGATGGGGTGCCCGGTCTCCTGCGCGGCATTCAAGCGCTTTGGCTTCTTGGTGGAGTGGTCGTTATGGGACAGGACCGGGCTTAACGACACGGCGCACTATCGGGGCGCCTACCTTTTGTCGGTCCAGCAGGCATAAGGATGTGCCTGGCTCTTACATGCTTTTCTGGAGTTAGCCATCAAGCTGGGGGTACCTTTGGCGTACGAGAATACTGAGGGGCCCAGTACGGTGCTTACATTCCTTAGGCGTTGAGCTCGATACCCACCAGTGGACATTTCGGCTGCCGGAGAATAAGGTTGCTGACCTTAAGGGCCGGTTGGCTGCCCTTGGGGGGCAACGCAGGGTGTCGCTGCTCTAATTACTGCAGGTGGTTGGCACCTTGACTTTGCACCCAAAGTGGTGGCACCTGCTGGGGCCTCTTGGAGGCGTATTTGGGATGCTAGGGGCACCTGCGTTGGTTAGCGGGTTCTGTAGGGACCTGCCATTTTTGCAATCTTTTCCCTATTCTAATGGCCGTTTAGCCTTGGGGTGAGCTACTCCCCGTCCGTTTTGGGTTTGTCTGGGGCGACAACATGGCAGTAGTACATGTTGTCAACTCCTTGACCTCTAAGCATGTCGGTTATGAACCTGGTTAGGTTATTCATACTTCGTTACCTCCGGAGGAACATTTGGTTCCTGGCTGGGCACGTACCCGGAGGCTGCATGGGGCGGCGGACGCTCTATTTCACCATTAGATGTAGTGCTTCGGCAGCTCGCCCCGGAAGTGGACTCGCGGCCGGCGCGATTCCCCCTGGAACTCTGTTAATTTGGGAAGCTGATGCTGGTAGGGAAATTCAGCTGGCTTTAGCACCCAGTACCAGAGGGGTTTACGGTAGCGCGGCCTTCCTATTCCAGGAGTTGCATAAGGCCGCGGTGCTGCAGGATTACTGGTCGATTTCGACGGCTCATATTATGCAATCCTACGTGTTGCAGTGAGATAGGTCTGGAGTTGAGGACTATTGGGGCCAACTGGTGACGTTGGCCTTTATTGGTAAAGCCCATGGGTTTGCTGATGAAAACTTACTAATAGCATGGTTGGCCCTTGGAGGGTGGCAACCTTTCGGATCAGGTGCGCCCGTTGGTTGCCGAGGGGTCACCTTTGGAGGGCGATTTTTTGGAGGGCGATGGTTTTATCGCCTATCGGTTATTACCTGTTCTGACAATTTTTTTCTGTTTTCCAGGTGCTATGGCTCGTAGTGAGAGGTAGCGTGTTCTCATCTGTGCGCACAGCCGGGCGTTCCAGGTGGCCCATCAAGCCAGGTGGTCTCCAACGGGCACCCGGCTGGGCTTCGGCGACGGGGCAGTTGGGGAATGGCCGGGTCGCCGAAGGGCCAGTGTTGGCCGTAGTGCGGGGAGAGGCAGGGCACCTCCTCCACACATCTGGGTCATTCGCTTAGGTGGCTTCAGGGGAGCACCTACGGCCTAGCACCATGGGTGCAGGTGGACGGTACAAACCGCAGATGGGCTACACGGCTCAGTGTGGGGACTACAGTTCACTGAACAGCCTCACCTGTGCGTATCTTTCCATGGGGGGTTGACGCTAGCTCAGGTGGTGAATGGCTGGGGGCCTGGCCACTCAGCTACAACCCGAATACAGCGGGCTTGTACTGGGGGCAGGGTGGCTCGCCCTTTGGACAAGGCGGGGTCCGGTGGTGACCCCAGGGCTTGTCCTTTCTGGCTGGTCCTGGTATGGTCAGCTAGATTGCCACGCGAGAGTCAGAGGTGCCCCCCTTTCACCTGGTGGGATAGAGTGTATTAGGTGCAAGGCCAATGGCCCTGTAAAAAGCCATGGAGAAGGGCTCAGGGATTTTCTCTCTCATCCGGCCATAAGTGTGGTGCAGGCTGACCTGTATCGGCCAGATGGTGTTCATCTTTCGGAGTTGGGCAACCGGGCCTTTTTAGACGAGATACGGCAGGGTTTGCGGTTGGCTCTGGGCCACCTGTTGGGGCGCTAATGCCTAAGCAGAGGCTTGGCATTGGCGGTGGCTGGAGGAGGTTTGGCCACAGGGTTTTCCAGGGGAGCACCTACGGCCTAGCACCGTTGGTGCGGTGGTCTGTATGAACTGTAGATGGGCTACACGGCTCAGTGCGGGGAATGCAGATCACAGGGAGCCTCACCTGGGCGGATCTTTCCATGGGGATTGATGCCGGCCCAGATGGTGGATGGCTGGAGGCCTGGCCGCTCAGCTACAACCCGAATACGGCGGGCTTGTGCTGGGGGCAGGGTGGCTCGCCCTTTGGACAAGGCGGGGTCCGGGGTTGACCCCAGGGCTTGTCTGGTTCAGGTTTTCACCCCCCTGCCAGTTACAGTTAATTAATGGTTTAATAAAGCGGCCCGGTTTAAAACCCAACACTTGTGTCTGCCTCTTCATTCCGACTGGGGGGGCAAATCCGTTAGCACCAGAATTCAACTACTGCCCATATACTCCATCAACTCATCTTACAATGGGGTTAGTGCAACTGGGGAATGACTGCCAGATATGGCTGTGTGACCGAGCTCCTTTAATTCATAAGGGAAAAGCAACTATATTGGACCAAACTGCCCATCTGATCACAGTCCATTAACAACAGCCAAGAGCGTATCCTACTTTCCTGGTATTTAGTTAGGAATAGTCAAGTATTGGTGCTAGGTGGAGCTAAGGTTTAGTGTAATGTCAGAGGCTATCCTTGCACAGAAAACATATATTTTGTAATCAAATTGATATTTTCTAGGCAGGATTCCGATCTACCTAATTAATGGAAAACATGAAGGCCAAAGGCTGCTGGTAGTTCTGTCAAACAACCTACAATGGAAGTTAAGTGGACAGTCATAAGGTTACCTTCCACATAATTAAAACACTGAATCAAAGTCCTACTTCTTCAGTGATTTTATTATTCTTAAAGGTTATTTAATGCATTCTTCTTCCATTATTTCATTAAGAAGTTTTCATCAGCAATGGAAAGATTATTTTAAGAAAGATATTTTAATTAACATATCTAATAGGACTGCAGATTTTTTTGAGTTATGAGGTTATCAGTATAATGACGACCCACATCAAATTTGAATAAAGTCAGACAGGGTTACCTTATGATGATAATGGTGGTGGTGTCTTAAAAAACAACTTAACTCTTTTCTGGAAAGCAAAAGTCGCTTAACCAACATTCATACTTTAAAAAATCTCAGGAAAAGATATACTCCCTGACATATGGCTACACTTGACAGTCATCAAAAGGAACACATTGCTTAAAGTGTGGTTTCACAGCTGACAACAAGCTTTAAAAATAGCATAAAATGTAAATTAGCATATAATATATAATATAGTGTATAAAATAAATTGTCTACCCGCTACAAAGGCATAAACTTTTATGATTCCAGTCATTTGGGTCATTTTTTTACCAGTCTTTACCTGTCTTCAGTGACCCATTCAGATTCATTTTTTTAATGCTAGTATGATTTTTGCTTGCCCTTTTTAACATCATCTTTAGCTGTTTGGTTTAAATAAATAAATGCACACAAACACCCATTCCTCAACTTTCTCATCAAACAACCTCTTGTCTTTATCTACAATGCCATCTTTTCTTTAAAAGCAGATGAAACAATCCAGTTCAATTCACACTGGACCTAGTACTTGGTGACATAAAAGATCTTAGCTTTATCAATATGACTTGATTAACTATCTTTTAATGAGCTGATACAGATTGTGAGTGATTTGCAGGCTGGACATTTTTCTTTTACCAACAAGTTTACATGGTGGAATGACATGGGGGGGGAGTTTTCAAAAGAAAATGCAATGCTGAGTTTATAATAATAAAATTAAAGTAACTGGTAATTGGTAACTGGTTACTAAAATATTTCATGTATATTATCCTTTAGTCATAAAACTGAAGCCGTGGTGGCAAATCCCAGCGTCTTGATTCAATGCAGTCAACAGGACTGTACTGCATCAACTATTGGCTGATGCTCTGTCTGTCACCACTTCCCACTACAATTGGGTAGCCTCTCTGTCCTCCACCCACTGCAGCCTTCCCTACATTCTTGCAGGATTGGCTCACAATCCGTCTCTGCCATGCTGTTGTTTGATTCTTCTTTCTCCTGCCCACTGCCGGCCCTGTCAGGCAAGAACCTCATCAGAAGGCCACTGACTTTTGAGGGAGACAGTTCTCTGTTGGGGGCTTACTGATCACTACTGCCTCTCCTCAGGGCCCTGTCTATCTTCCTTCTTCTCATTTTTATTTCTCTCCCCCTCTTTTTTCTATCTCCCTCTTTTGTTCTTCCTCTCATTCTTTCTCCATATTGCCTTCAGTCTATTTATTTCATTCTTTCTGTCTACCTTCCTCCCTTTAATCCGCTCAAACAGTAACAGTTAACATCTCTTCAACTGATAAGGAATGTTTGTTCACAGCAGGGAGGGGCCACTTCAACACCAGCAGATAGAGAGAGTGAAAGGGAAGCTTACAATTCCCCTCCACATCTCAAGGCTTTCTTCACAGTGTCAGCTACTTGATACTACCAGCCATCTCCTCCCAGGGAACAACTGTTGCCAACCTCCAGGTGCTTGGTCCCCCCCACACACACTGTGAAGAAAGACTGTCCTTTTTCCATGTAGAGTTTGCCAGGTAGCCAACTCCAGGTTAGGAAATTCCAGATGGCATTAGGGTTGCCAAGTCCAATTCCAGAAATATCTGGGGACTTTGGGGGTGGAGCCAGGAGACACTGGGGTGGAGCTAGGAGCAAGGGTGTGACAAGCACAATTGAACTCCAAAGGGAGTTCTGTCCATCAGAACTGCTGCGCTTCTGTCGCCTCTTCTCCGCTCACCGTAGCTGTAGAAAAAGAGGTACTGGAACTTATTAGCATAACTCATCTGCACATGCCTCACACCACTTACATCACTGGAAGTGTGTCAGAAGGCAACATCCACCATTCAGGCTCCAACCCAATCTCCAGGTATTTCCCAGTTCAGAGCTGGCAAGCCTACCTGGAGAAAAACTGCTTCAAAAGCACAAAGAAATTTCTTAAACTATCAGGCAGCTGTACTCCCTTCACCAGAACAGGTCTACTGCCATCAGTGATATGGACCTTTGAGGAACAAGCTCTGAAAGGTCTTTATGTAAAGATGAAAAAATCTCAGAAACATATTAAGCCCTCTTTAATAAAAACAACCCTCACGTTGGATATCATCGTTTAGATTAAACTAGCATTTTTAGCAAAGTTTGCATTTTAAAGGAACAGGTTCAGAGCCATATCACTTTATCTGAGAGTCAGTGTACCAGCTAGTACAGGTGTGACCCTGAATACATGATATACTATGCAAACAGTTAAATACATCAGCTATCTAGTTCTGTGGTTTTCTAATGCTGGATAAATAAATTCACATCTGTCTTGATGCATTGTTATGAAAACTCCAGTGCAAATGAATAGAGGAGATGCTGGTCCCGTTATAACTCATCTCATCCTGGAAGAGCACAATGTTAAATAACAAGTCACCACACTAAGTCAGGTAACTCCCACCCTGCCTTTGCAAACCTTTCGCTGACACACACACTCCATCACCATGACCCAGCCCCAGTAAGAACAAGTCTATGCAACATTTTCCACTGAAACAGAAAGTGGTGTCAGAAAATGGACAAGATTTTATAAAGTCTATCTGGCAACTCACAAAAGAAAACAATCATAAGCAAAGGGGGCTGCTGCAGCAGCTGCTACTGGAAGAATAACTGGCTTCTCCCTTCAGGGGTGGGGGGAACAGGGAGGGGGAGGTGAAAAGGGGACTCATCCCATTTTTTCTTACCCTCTAAGCTAATTTGGGAAATGAAAACCCCAAAGGATGCGGCTTTTGGAGAGGGGGAGGGGACACAAGAGAATTATTTATCTGGCACTGGTGAAAGTGAAGAGAGGGGTGGGAGGAGAAAGAGAAGTCAGGCAGGATGATGGAAGCAGCAGCAATGTAGTGCCAGCAGAAGCTGAGTAAAAAATAAAAAAGGGGGAAGGGGAAAGTGCGGTGGGATAGATGGGGAGGAAAGAAAGAAAATAAGAGGAGAAAGAGAGTGCTTGGGAGGAAAATAGGGGAAGTGAGACAGAAGAGAGAGGGGGAAGGAGAGGACAAAGAGTGAGTGGGGAAAAAGGGGGAAGGAATGAGTGATGCAGGCAGAGAAGTGAAGGGAGAGATGTGGAGAGAGGTCACCAGCTCCTGAGCATTTTATGCTATGCGTTTGAGAACCAAAGCACTCAGTGGCAACTTTGATTGCTGAAGGGGGTTGCTGAGGCAAATTCCCTCAGTCCTCTTCCCAGCACTTGCTTGTGCAGCATGTCCTGCTCCTTCGGTCCAACTGAGACATCCTCTCTGCCCTCTCTCCCTCCCCAACTGGCAAAAACGGAAGATGAGGATCCCAAACAAACTTTCCTCGCTGCTTCTTAATTTCCCTACTTACTCGCACAGCCACTCGATAGCTTCCCCTCTCTCCAACTGAGGCCTGGTAGGAGCATTTTAAAGTGCACAAGCCCCATAATACCCACTTCAACCTCTCCCAGCTGGGCCCTGCTCTTACCGCCAATGATCCCCAATGTTGCAAGGAGAAGTTAGCCTCACGGGGAGAACCCACAGCACTCCAGGAAGAGGTGGAAGCTCCAACCACATCTACTTGCAGCACCCCAGCACAAGCAATGATGGTACTACAATCTACAATGACCTCTGCCGCAGGGAGACCAGCTCCCATGGCCTTCCCTCCAGCTCCCCAAACACACAGGCACACAAACACACACACAGGCACACACCCCGCCACCCTCCCTCGCCAGCACTGACCCACGGAAGGCCTTAAGGAGCACCGGGACTGCTCTACCATGGGGACTAGGGTTGCCAAGTCCAATTCCAGAAATATCTGGGGACTTTAATATGTTTCTGGATGCGGAGCTGCGCAGCAGAGGCTTTTTTGCTGGAGCCTTTGGTGCCACCGGCTGATTCCTCCTCCTTCTTCTGCTGCTTCAGCGAGAAAAGCTTGATCATCCTGGCAGGCAGGCAGGCAGGCTCCGTTCACCTTCCTTCCTTCTCCTTCCAGCTCCGGCCTCTTTCCCGCCTTCCTACCGCGGCCCAGCCCGGGGCTTGGGGAGGAGGGGCACGGGGGGGTTGCCGCGGCCTAGCCTGGCCTGGTGGAGAGGGTGGGTGAAAGCAGAGAGAAGGAGAGAGGGACGAGGCAGGGCGGGACAGGGGAAGGGAGGGGAGGCACCACCGCTGCCCCAAAATGCCTCAGCCCCACTACCACCCTGCTGGACTGAAGCACGAGGCCAGCAGCCCTCACACAACCAAGAAACAGTGAGCCGACAGATCCCACGCCGATCTCGACGTTCTCCAGCCGAACGAGGTAAAAGCAACCTCCATCAGGCCTAATCCCCCCAGGTGCAAGGCAGGAGCTCAGGTTCATGCTGCCTCTTCCTCCAAGCACCCGAAGAGGACTGCTAGGACAGAGGCGGAGGCTTCCAAGCAAGCGCGGAAGCCCCGCCCCTCCAAGACGCGCCGAAAGCACGCCTCGCAGTCCACTCTCCCTCCGGGGGGGGGCAAAATCTCCCCGGCAACCACGCCGCGATGCGGCGGGCTGCCGGAGGCTCCGTTAAGATAAATTTTCTACTTTTCATAAGAATATTGTATTGTGTGTTATTGTGAGGCTGGTTTTCGCAGAGGCTGCTCTTGGCTGTGATTCCCTGGTCTATTTTCTGCATTGTTAAGCAAATTGCCCTAAAATAGGATTTTGGGGAATTTAGAGTGGAGGGCAATCTGCCTTTTAATGAGATCAAAAACCTATGTATACAGAAGGTGTCTGCTTTGGAAGTTACCCAATAACAAGACAATATAATATAATATAAAAAGGTTTATTATGAAATAAAGACAAACATACAAGGGTATAAAGTCACACAACGCACATACAGTCCTAATAAAAATAAGATAGAAATAGACAGAGGTAAACACAAGGTCCAGCCCCTACCCAGCCGAGCCAGCTTGCCGTAGTATAGGCTGGGGGCCGTCTTTGCCCCTCCCGGAAGGAGGGAGGAGCAGCATCACCCGACATAAGCCCCGGCTCCCGCCCTCCGCCACGCAGTTTGTTTTTGGCTCTCTGTGTGGGAGAGCCAGGTGCGCGGAGCGTCGAGCCGACGAGGGACCGGGACCGGGATTTCTGGAGTCGCGTCGGCGCCGGCGTGGGGCTAAGTGCTTCAGAGCGCGTGCGGGGTTGGCGGCCTGGTCAGCCTGAGCGGGGGGCGAGTGCAGCTGCCTCAATATTCCTCAACCCTTCGGGCTGCGAGGAGCGCGCGCCTGCAGCGCTTGCGAGGCTCAGCTGTTTAGCGCGGCGGGGGCCGTGAGCGGCTGGGTTGCCGGGTGGAGGCTAGCGCGCCGCTTCGCTACTTACCAGCCCCCGGGTCTCGCGGCCGATTTAGAGTGGCATCCCTAGGTTGGCGGCCTGGGCGGCCTGAGCGGGGAGGCGAGCGCAGCGGCCTCGATATTCCTCAGCCCCTCGGGCTGCGAGGAGCGTGCGCGGCAGGCGAGGCAGCGCTTGCGAGGCTCAGCTGTTTAGCGCGGCGGGGGCCATTAGCGGCCGGGTTGCCGGGTGGAGGCTAGTGCAGCGCTTCGCTACTGATCAACCCCCCGGGTCTTGCGGTCGATTCAGAGCGGCGTCCCTAGGTGCAACGAGGCTCTGCCTCTCTTCTTTCCCCGACGATCGCGGGCAGCACGCAGCGGCTCCTATTAGTGAGGGCTGTTCGCAGGCGCCTGGCCAGACATAAGGCAGCAGCCTTTCTTTGGGTGTGCTAGGTCGGAGTGGGGCTTCGTTATCATCCAGGGACCATTAAAGCTGAGCTCTCTGCAGGAGGATTAGGCTTGGTGGTACCTGCAACTCTCTCCTCCCCCTCTTTTGGCCGGGTCTGCCTGAGCCTGCCTGCACTAGCTGCTGGGATAACGTGTGTTTGGCTTGTTCATCCAGGCACCCCCCTCCCACCACCCCTCCTCCCCTTTGGAAGTGGGGAGTCCGTAGTCTGGGGGAGCTGTTTGGGGTTGGACTGGGCTTCTGGCCTGTTTAGCAGAGTCTGGGTTACGCCTACTTGAATTTAACCGCTACACCACCGTACCATTTGGGGTGGGGTGCAGGTAGGGAACCTCTTGGTGTCTGTGGGCAGTCACTCCTGATTTTTGGCCCGTGCTTATAATGGCTAGTAGGATGGCACCTAAAAAAGGGCAGGGCAAATCAAAGGGACCACTTGACAGCTTCTACACATGAGAAAATTCTCTGTGGTGAATACGTGGACGTCTTCAGTCTCCTATTCAGAGAGCTCGAAAAGTAAAGTAAAGATGAGCTCGATGACAAGGAGAAGGAAAAGCTGAAACGGAGAAAAGTTGATAGGTCCTGGGCAAATTGGTTGCCGGGATTTTTGATATATGCTGGAGTTATTGCGAGGGCGCAGCCGGCTCGGGCGACGGCCCTCTTTCAGTATATAGACATTGTGTATCGGGCATATACGGACTTCGCCGGTGCAGCCTGGCTGCAATACGACGAGGCTTTCCGTATGAGGGCTGCAGTCAACCCTGGAATGCCGTGGGACCAGATAAACCAACAGCTGTGGTTGCAGCTGATGTCCCCAGCAAAACCAAACGCCGGGGATAGGTCTGATAGCGGCCATCTAGTTCAGAGGGTACAACAACAACAACAGTCTTCTACAGGGGCCCGTGTTACTGCGGGCCAGCCGGTTCAAACCCGGCTGCTTTGCTGGGAGTTCGCATCCAAGGGTGTGTGTCCCAGGAAGCCCTGTAAATTCCGACATGAGTGCCCGCTCTGCAGCGGGGCCCACGCACTTTCGGCCTGCAGCAGATCTAAGTCTAGGCCAGGCAGTAAGCGCCCCGGGGGCAGTCAGCACCCCCCTGGAAAAGGGGCCCAGCCCCATCCGCCTGACGGCACTCAATAGGTGTACCCGTGCAAGGCGGATGCCCGATACTTGCAGGACGGTTTAGTTTGGGGTTTCGGATTCCCTATCAGGGGCCTAGGGCCCCCTTTTTGGCTCCTAATCTACGTTCTGTTGTAGGGCTTGAACACGTGGTTCGGGAAAAAATAACCAAAGAATGCCTGGAAGGACGGGTCCTTGGACCTTTTGATGCACCACCAGTTCCCACGTTGAGGGTATCCCCCCTGGGGGTGGTTCCCAAGAAGGTTGCTGGTGAATATCGCATTATTCACCACCTGTCTTACCCTAGGGGAGCATCGGTAAACGACGCCATCCCCGAGGAACTATGTTCGGTGCGTTATACCTCCTTTGACCAGGCGGTCAAAGTGGTTCGGTCTTGCGGGATTGGGGCAGAGATGGCAAAGTGCGACATTAAGTCAGCCTTTCGCCTCTTTCCTGTTCACCCCGGGGACTTTGAACTGCTGGGTTTTTCCTTTGAAGGAAAATTTTACATGGACCGGGCATTGCCGATGGGTTGCTCGATTTCTTGTGCGGCATTTGAGCGCTTTAGCTCCTTCTTGGAATGGGCTCTCAGGCACAAGACTGGGTTCAGTGCTACGGCGCATTACCTGGACGACTATCTTTTTGTCGGTCCAGCGGGGTCTGAGCAATGCGCCAGGTTGCTGAATGCCTTTCAGGAATTAGCCCTCGAACTCGGGGTGCCATTGGCACACGAGAAGACCGAGGTGCCCAGTACGGTCCTCACTTTTTTGGGCATTGAGCTTGACACTCTGCAGCAAACATCACGTTTGCCGGAGGGCAAGGTCGCCGACCTAAAGGTCCGGCTGGCCACTTTGAAGGGGCAGCGGAAGGTTTCGCTGCTGGAACTACAGCAGGTTGTGGGCCACCTTAACTTTGCCTGCAAAGTGGTGGCCCCAGGTAGGGCCTTTTTGAGGCGCCTTTGTGACGCTATGGGCCGGTTGCGACTCCCCCATCACAGGGCCCGCGTTACTGCTGGAATGCGAGCAGACTTGGAGGTCTGGGAGGAGTTTTTGGAATCTTTCAATGGTGTTTCTTTTTGGAGGGAGGATCTGAAGGTTGAAGCAGAGCTTCAGATTTCTTCTGATGCCTCCGGTGCCAACGGTTTTGGTGTATTCTTCAGAGGACATTGGTGCGCGGAGCAATGGCCCGCAGAATGGTTGGACAGCGGGCTCTGTAGGGACCTGACGTTCTTGGAATTCTTTCCTATCCTGGTGGCCGTTTGGCTTTGGGGGGAGCAGCTAGCCAACCATTCGGTCCTCTTCTGGTGTGATAACTTGGCTGTCATCCATGTTATCAATTCTTTGACTTCTAAATCTGTGTTGGTCATGAATTTGGTTAGGTTTTTCACCCTGCGTTGCCTCCGGTTGAATATTTTATTCCTGGCAAGGCACGTACCGGGTGTATGCAACGGGGTGGCGGATGCTCTGTCTCGCCAACAGATGGAGCGTTTTTGGGAACTGGCCCCAGAAGCAGATCCTTGGCCGGCGAAAATGCCATCGGAACTTTGGCGTCTTGGGAAAAGGAAGCCGGTAGGGCCATTCAGTTGGCACTAGCTCCTAGCACCAGGAAGGCGTACGACAGAGCATCTATTCAATTTCGGGATTTCAGAAGTGGGGCGGCACTGCCTGACTGTTGGCCGTTTCCAGTGGAGCACATTATGCAATTCTGCGTGCACCAAAAGGAAAGAGGCCTGGGGCTGAAATCCATTCGGGGCCAACTTGCAGCCTTGGCTTTTGTTAGCAAGACCCACGGTTTTCCTGAGTACACGGGTGATTTTAGGGTTAGGAAGATGCTCGAGGGCTGGGCCCGGGAACGAGCCCAACGAGTTGATGACAGGCAACCTATATCCCCGTCCGTCCTTCGAGGGTTGTTTGGGGGTTGGCCTCATGTTTGTTCCTCACCCTTCGAAGCAGCATTGTTTCATGCTGCCTCGCTGTTGGCCTTTTTTGGGGCCTTGCGTGTAAGTGAGCTGGTAGTACAGTCTAAGGCTGATACTTCTGGGAGGGCGCTCCAGTCCGGGGATGTCAAAATCACTAATAGTCAGCTTGTTCTGACAATTCGCCGGTCCAAGACTGAACAAAGGCAGAGGGGATCCGTCATCACGATTGGTATGTGCTCCATACAGGAATTATGTCCGGTTAGGGCTGTTCGGCGTTACATTCAGGTTAAGGGGGGATGTTGGGGGCCCTTTTCTGAGGCATGATGACGGCTCTCCTCTCACCAAATATCAATTTTGGAAGGTCACAAGCAGGGCCTTGGCTAGGTTGGGCTTACAGGGCGTCAAATTTGGGACACATTCCTTTAAGATTGGGGTGGCCTCCACAGCCGCTTCTATGGGTTACACGCCCGCCGCCATTTGGCATATAGGCCGATGGCGGTCGTCGGCCTATAAAACATATGTTCGCCCTTTGGTCACCTAGTGTGTAGGTGGTGGGCCTGGTAGGTTGTATTGTTGTTATTGCATGTTGACAGTTGTTTGTCTTTTCAGGTGCTGGTGCTCGTGGTGAGAGACGTCGCATTCTCATCTGCGGGCACAGCATGGTTTTCTGGGCTGCCCATTTCGCCAGACGGTCTTCAGTGGGCTCCCAGCTCGGCCTCAGTGCGTGGGCCACTGTGGATTGGCTGGGTCATCGGGGGCTGCGCTGGCCCGGGATCATGCCCCTTCTTTTCAGGGAATGGAAGGCACCACCTCCACACATTCTTGTCGTCCATTTGGGTGGGAACGACTTGGGGCTGCTGCGTGGGAAAGCTCTCTCCCAGCAGGCCTTGGCTGACCTCCGGGAAATTCGGCGGAGGTGGCCCTGGATTATTTTGGTTTGGTCGGCAATTTTGCCGCGTAGAGTGTGGAGGTATGCCATTTCGCCGGGCGGTGTTGAACGCGCCAGGCGTAAGGCTAATCGGGCCATCCAGAAAGCTATGGAAGGGGGATTGGGAATCTTTCTCCTGCAGCCGGCCATACGGGTCGAGCAGGCTGACCTGTATCGGCCGGATGGTGTTCACCTCTCTGATCTGGGTAACCGGGCCTTCTTGGACGAGATTCGGCAGGGGGTGCGGTTGGCTCTGGGCCAACCGTTGGGGCGCTAATGCCTAAAGCAGAGGCTTGGCATTGGCGGTGGCTAGAGGAGGTTGGCCACAGGGTTTTCCAGGGGAGCACCTATGGCCTAGCACCGTTGGTGCGGTGGTCTGTATGAACCGTAGATGGGCTACACGGCTCAGTGCGGGGATTGCAGATCACAGGGAGCCTCACCTGGGTGGATCTTTCCACGGGGATTGATGCCGGCCCGGATGGTGGTGGCTCGAGGCCTGGCCGCTCAGCTACAACCCGAATATGGCGGGCTTGTGCTGGGGGCAGGGTGGCTCGCCCTTTGGACAAGGCGGGGTCCGGGGTTGTCTGGCTAGGTTTTCACCCCCCCCCCTGCCAGTTACAGTTATTTAATGTTTTAATAAAGTGGCCCGGTTTTAAACCCAACATTTGTGTCTGCTTCTTCATTCCGACTGGGGGGGCAAGGTCCGGCCCCTACCCAGCCGAGCCAGCTTGCCGTAGTATAGGCTGGGGGCCGTCTTTGCCCCTCCCGGAAGGAGGGAGGAGCAGCATCACCCGACATACGGGTGTTTGCTGGGGCGGGGAGTCGGGGCTTTATAAGCCCCGGCTCCCGCCCTCCGCCACGCAGTTTGTTTTTGGCTCTCTGCCCTCCCACCCTCCCTTTGGCAGTACAGACGTTTGCCGGTCGCCTTATTAGGGGCCAGGTAGGAATTTTTTCGCTTCCACGCAATTGGCTCATGTGGGGGTGTTTTTCGCCTACCTTGTACTGCCTTGTAGGTTAGGAATTGTTAGCAGTATTTGTTTTGGTCGCAAGCTAGAGGAGGTTGGCCACAGGGAGCACCTATGGCCTAGCACTGTTGGTGCGGTGGTCTGTATGAACCGTAGATGGGCTACACGGCTCAGTGCGGGGATTGCAGATCACAGGGAGCCTCACCTGGGCGGATCTTTCCACGGGGATTGATGCCGGCCCGGATGGTGGTGGCTCGAGGCCTGGCCACTCAGCTACAACCCTAATATGGTGGGCTTCTGCTGAGGGCAGGGTGGCTCGCCCTTTGGACAAGGCGGGGTCCGGGGTTGACCCCAGGGCTTGTCTGGCTAGGTTTTCACCCCACCTGCCAGTTACAGTTATTTAATGTTTTAATAAAGCGGCCCGGTTTTAAACCCAACATTTGTGTCTGCTTCTTCATTCTGACTGGGGGGGCAAGGATTGACAAACAGGGTAACAATTACCTATTGTAGTCTTCGGTGTAGGCTCCAATGGTGACGAAAAGGAGATGGGGGATGGACTCTCAACTGATCAGGTATTGGGGGCGTATCTAACAGTGGGGTATGTGGTACTGTCAGATGCACATGTGTGGGGAGTTGGGTCAGAGGTTATAAGGACTACCTCGAACCCTTAGGGGGTTGGAGGTGCACGGGCGGATAAAAGGTGGCCAACTGGTACATGACCTCAGAAAAAGGGGAGGCTCCGAAGTGACCATAGGGGCTGGACTTGTGCAGTGGGCAGTGGCCAGTCTATTTGGGACACCTGATTGGATACCCATATCCGGCCAATGAGTGGACCTGGGTCGGGATATCTGATTGGGTTTCCAGGTAACAATGGGCAAGGGGGAGGCTCCAGGGTGACAATTAAAGCAAGGTATTGGGATGGAAGTGATTAACAGGCTATTCAAACTTATCTAAAGGTGACAATAGAGGGCCAAATTGTTACCTAAGGTGACACCTGATCTATACAAAGAACTCTGGCTCTAGGTGAAGCTGTTCTTCCTCTTCTTTACATCTTTACTGGAACCATCCTTTGTCTTGGGTTCCGTTGGACAAAAGCTTAGGCAGTCTGGCAGGATCCACGCTTAAGATAAGCTTGATTGCCTTATGCAAAAGTTGAAGCAGCTGTTGGATATGTGAGTCTCTTGCTTTGCTGTAATGGAGTCAGGAAAATAAGATGGATTTTGGTGGTGTTAGCCTTTGGTTCATGGAAACAGGCTGGAAACTGTTTGCCTGTACAGTTCATGGTGGTGTGGCTTCTTCCACTGCAACGGCCAAGACTGTGCACTCAAGGAGCGGCTGGAAGCTCATCTGTAGTTCTGGCTAAAACCCATCCAGAGATGTAGAATGCTGCTGCAAAGCTGAGGCTTATAGTAACCACATAAGCTTTAGAAACCATGGGCAAAGTCCACTTCTTAGAGCAGATGTGTGTGAGTTAAAACTCCAGGCACCCTGGCAACCATACTGGTGATCACGATGTCCATGTGTATGAAAAGTAGGGGGCTTTTTCTTACAGCATTTCTCTATTTGGGTTGCTTAATCTCCAAGTGAGGGCTGGAGATCACTCAGAATTACAACTGCTATCCAGATAGATGGCAGAGATCACCTCCCCTTGAGGTATGTGGGGGAATTAATGCCTTCACTTGGGTGGGTTGGAATGACAACAAGGCTGGGGTGGGGGACACTCACCCAGAGGACCTTAATGGTACCTTTTCAGTTTGGTGGGAAATCCTTAAGGTATCAATACAGGCCTCTGAGGGAGAGGCCTTTCCTCCTGGAAACCATTGTTGTCAATCTTCAAGTGAAGACTGGAGATCACTCAGAATTACAACTGCTATCCAGATAGATGGAAGAGAGGTTGGGGGGAGTGAATGCCTTCTCGTGGGTGGGTGGGAAGACAGCAAGGCTGGGGGGGGGGGCACTTGCACAGAGGCCTTTAGTGGGGGCCTTTTCAAGTTGCTGGGAAATTCCTAAGCTATCACTACAGGCAGCTGAGGGAGAGGCCATTCCTCCTGGGATCTACTGTTGCCAATCTTCAGGTGAGGGCTGGAGATCACTCAGAACTACAACTACTATCCAGATGGTAGAGATCAGCTCCCCTTGAGGTGTAGGGGGAGTGAATGCCTTCACGTGGGTGAGAAGACAGCAAGGTGTGGGGGGCACTCTCACAGAGGCTTTTAACTGTACCTTTCCAGGTTGATGGAAAATTCCTGGATATTCTGTGGTGGAGTTTGAAGATAAATTAGGGCATCAGAGCAGGGTCTGCCAGACACAAGTTCTTGCTATGGAAGCTGACTGGGTGATTTCAAACCAATCACAGACTTCCAGTCTAACTTGCCTTACAGCATTGTTGTTATTTATTTTATTTAGACAATTTATAGTCTGCCCTTTCCCAAAAAAATTGGGCTCAGGGTGGGTGACAACATTCTAAAAACAGTATAAAACAAGTTAAAAACCAAATCAAGCAATACAATTTAACAAATCATAAGAAAGTATAAATGGTGGCTCATTTGGGCACATATAATATGTACTAAGAGTCTAGAACAATAAATAAATTTAATATTACAGCAGAGATGGATCACGACATAGGGCCAGCCGATGGAATAGGACTCCCGCTGCCTCAACCAAAGGTCTGGCAGAATAGCTCCATTTTGCAGGCCCTATGGAAGATAATTCGGTGAGGGCCCAAATCCCTAGAGGGAGCTGATTCCATCAGGTTGGGGCCAAGGCCAAAAAGGCCTTGGCCCTGGTTGAGGCAAGTTGGATATCCTTCAGGCCAGGGATGATCAACAGATGTGCGCTGAATTGTAATGATCTCCAGGGCACATATGGTCTCGTAGATATGTCAGTCCCAGGCCATGTAAAGCTTTAAAAGTCAAAACTAAAACCTTGAAATGGATCCATTCAGATCAGGTTCAGATCAAAGAGGGGAGAGCAGAATGCTGTAAGCTGTTTTGGTCTCTCCCACACTGTGAAGAAAGACTGTCTTTTCCCTATGTAGAGTCAGCAAGGAAGAGGAAGGTGATGGAAACCTGAAGTCAGAGGGGCAGATAAAGGGTGCCAACTCCAGGTTAGGAAATTCCTGGAGATTTAAGGGGTGGGGCCTGGAGAAGGTGGGGTTTGAGGGCAGATAGGACCTCAGAGAGGAACATGCCATTTCCTCCTGGGAAACCACTAGAGATCACTTAGATCTACAATTGCTCTCTAGATGGCAGAGAACAGCTCCCCTTGAGGTGGTGGGGGAGTCAATGCCTTCACTTGGGTGGGTGAGAAGATATCAAGAGTGGAAGGCACTCGCCTAGAGCCTCTTCCTAGAGTCCATTGTATTTTTTTTTTCACAACAGGCCTTATTCCTAGTATATGTATAATGTGTATTATACATTGATCTTTCTAAAATTACTTTTTGGAATTAATATTTATTAAGTGCGCATATATCAACATATTTATACATATGAACATGTGAAACTGCCTTATACTGAATCAGACCCTCAGTCCATCAAAGTCAGTATTGTCTACTTAGACTGGCAGCGGCTCTCCAGGGTCTCAAGCTGAGATTTTTCACACCTATTTGCCTGGACCCTTTTTAGTTGGAGATGCCAGGGATTGAACCTGGGACCTTCTGCTTACCAAGCAGATGCTCTACTACTGAGCCACCATCCCTCCCTAAAGATCTCATATAATATAGTACTCTTCATTTTTTGTATGTTGTCTTCTACAAATCAAACTGAATATTAACGACAAATAAATAAACTCCTTCCCATTTATCTTATTTCCTTTCTTTACCTGATTTCACCCGATCCCCATACCACTTTTCCTAATTCTTATTCTAATAAATAAATAAACTTTTTATTTATACCCCGCCCTCCCCGCCTAGGCAGGCTCAGGGTCATAATCAAAATTATATTCTTTCTTTTTGTTTCTAAAACTTCTTTACTTCTTTCACGGACTTCCATCTTTACACACTTAATTTTTTGAAACTTTATCTTCTCTCATGCCTGCAAAAGAAAGCTGGACAGGGCTACCTCCAGAACTGGGTGCTGCAGAAAAATCTCTGCAGTCGGAGGTCTTGAGGGGCACACCCACCACCTCCTTGCTAATCCATTGGCTTTAACAGTTCAATTTCCATTTTCCATTCCCATTTATCATATCTTTATCCTATCTTCTAACTATATACATATTCTCCTATTAGTTACTCTCAACTACTCTTCAAAAAAACATAATTTCCCAATTCAAACACTTCCAGTCTTTTGTTTAATTACACTATTAGTTCCTTTCCTGATGCCTCATTATATGCAGTAAATGTTTGATTTTCCATATTGACCTCTAGATGGCCTAGCGGTAATCATCTATACTGAATTCCTGTATCACGTAAAATCTTTGTTATTTCTCTCAGTCTCCTCCTTGCATTAATTACTTCAGCTGGAATATCAAGAAATAAAAAAAAAAACCTATTGTGTCTTCAAGGAACAGTTCCTGTTTTTCCCTGGCAATTTTAAAAAGTTTGCTCTTCATCTGTAGTTGTTTAAATTCAGCAACAATGTCCGGGGAAACGTTATCAGGAGCCTTTTTGGAAATGTTTACTCAGAAGGCAGAGGTAACAATCTCTTCAGAAGGCTCTGCTTCTCCTTCTGTGCAAGGAATCTGACTCAGCCATCTATTTAAAGCTGTAGTAAGGTTTTCCGTCTCTCCAAAATTTAAGATATTCCACAAAGCTTGGCCTTTCTTTCTCTCAGTTTTAACTCCCATGATCTTATTTTTGGTCCAGGACTCAAAATCCTTAAAGTCTTTCAAATCCTCTGCTGTCTTTTTTGCTATCTGATATGCAGCTTCAGCTTTCTCATGTTGTTTTCAACACTGCAGCGAGTTCATCCAATTTCTTGTTAATTGGTTTGACTGACTGTTTAAGAAGTTCAGGTTCCCTTTTTAATTGTCCAACCTCTCCACTAAGAGACCTTATATCATTCTTAATTTAATTCTTTATCTCCATTAGGGTATGCAGTATCTCAGCCTGTTCACTTTGGGGAGGATTACTCCCTCCCACCGCCATTTCCTCTAACAGAGAAGTCTCCAAGTCAGAATCTCAAGATTCTTCTAAGTCAAAATTACCCTTTCTAGGAGGTCTATAGGGAGGGTTTTTAGTACCTTTCTTTGCTCTAGTCGTTCCCATACTTGACTTTGATGTTCTTTCCAAAACTGGCTATGTTTTCTGGGAGTAGTCATTAATCTTCCACAGGAATAGCAGGAGCATAGGAGGGATGCAACCGGACTGAAACTCAGTCACCATGCCACCCCACTAAAATTAGGTTATTTATCATCATTATCCTGTAGCAGTATAGACTTCTTAGACTGTGATATTATTAAATGCTACTATAGATCATGAGGACTTTTACTCTGTAAAGGAAGGGGGGGAATGGCTAACACATACACACAATTAACACAATGAACACACAATGACTTATTATAACGTATAATAAAAGAGTGATACCTGTGTTCCTCTTGAACTTTCCTTGGGAATATATGTGATGGCTGAAGATATATCTCATAATTTTAAAGAAGCCCCCTTTAAAAACATGTTTTGAGTTCAGTTAGTGAACCTGATCATATTATATGCATCCTTCCTACTTACTTCATAGATTGCCAGTTAATTACTGCACCCAATTTTAACTGTTGGGTAATAGCACAAACGATGCAAACTTCAACATGAATGCAAATGTTCAAACTGGCCATGTTCCAACTACTCCTTGATGCTTGATTCAAGGCACTGATTGGATTGTCTTAATACATTGCTTAAAGATCTCATTGGGATGCCAAGTTGAGCAACTGTATATCAAGGCAGCAGCTGCTTCTATAGACTATACTTCATATGTTATTGCATTTGACACAGTCAACTATGACCTATTGACCCACTGCCTTGCCGTTGCCTGGATATGGGGGGTGGCCTTACAATGGTTTTCCTCCTTCCTCTGAGGATGGGGACAAAGGGTGATGCTTGGTGAGCGGACCTCCCTGCGGCACCCACTTATATGTGGAGTGCCGCAGGGAGCTATTTTCTCACCTACATTATTTAACACCTATATGTGCCCCCTTGCCCAGATTGCCCGAGGTTTTGGGCTGGGTTGCCACCAGTATGCTGATGACACCCAGCTCTATTTGTTGATGGATGGCAGACCATCTTCCGCCCCTGAACAGCTGTTAAAGGCGTTAGAAGCCATGGCTGGAAGGCTACAGCAGAGTCGACTGAAGTTAAATCCAACTAAGATGGAGGTCCTATACCTGAATTGAAGGGGGGTGGGTTCGTGCATCCAGCTTCCAGCCCTGGGTGAGGCCGCTTTGGTACTAGCCCAGCAGGTGAAGAGTCTGGGATTGATTCTGGATGCCTTCCTTTCCATGGAGGTCCAGGTCACAACAGCTGCGCAGTCTGCCTTCTTCCACCTATGACAGATCAGGCAGCTAGCACCATACCTATCCTCCCAAGATTTGGCTACAGTGATCATGCAATGGTCATTTCCAGGCTGGATTACTGTAACTTGCTCTATGCTGGCTTGCCCCTGAAACTGATCCAGAAACTGCAGCAAGTGCAGAATGTGGCAGCTTGCCTGCTGACTGCATCACCTATACAAGTGAGCACACGGACGGCGCTCTGCGACTTGCACTGGTTGCCTATAGAGTACTGGGTCCATTTCAAGGTGTTAGTTTTGACTTTTAAAGCCTTACACGGCCTGAGACCAACATACCTACTGGACCGTATCCTTCCATATATGAAGAAGATGAAGAAGATATTGGATTTATATCCCGCTCTCCACTCCGAAGAGTCTCAGAGCGGCTCACAATCTCCTTTACCTTCCTCCCCCACAACAGACACCCTGTGAGGTGGGTGGGACTGGAGAGAGCTCTCACAGCAGCTGCCCTTTCAAGGACAACCTCTGCCAGAGCTATGGCTGACCCAAGGCCATGCTAGCAGGTGCAAGTGGAGGAGTGGGGAATCAAACCTGGTTCTCCCAGATAAGAGTCCGCACACTTAACCACTACACCAAACTGGCTCTCCACACCAAACTGGCTCTCCCTGAAGGTCGCTTCATTTGGCCTCCTAGGATCTTCTGACAGTCCCTGGTCCAAGGGATGCCTGTCTTGCCTCTACCAGGGCCAGGACTGTCTCAGTCCTGGCCCCCACCTGGTGGAATCAGCTCCCAATGGAGATCCAGGCCCTACCTGGCCTACTGGCCTTTCGTAGGGCCTATAAAATGGAGCTGTTCTGCCAGGTCTTTGGATGAGGCAGCAGGCATCCATCTATTAGCTTGGTTGGCCTCCCCCTACACCTTTACAGCCCACTGCATCGCTGTATTGTGGAGCTATACCATCTTGCTCATATCACCTTGCTGAACTAACTTACTACATTTACTGAATGTTTAATTTGTTTTTTACTATGATTTTATTGTGATTTTAATTTAAATTGTTGTACTCTGCTCTGAGCCCCCCAAAAGGGGGAAGGGGTGGAATATAAATAAATTACTAATAATAATAATAATAAACTAAATACTATACTACAGTGGTCCCCAACCTTTTTGGCCTCGGGGACCGGCCCCAGGGCCAGCCCGCCCACCGTGACTCCAGGGCTGGCAGGTTGGGGGTACCAAATTCAGCCTCCCCCCATGATGCCTCCTCCTCCTCACCCCCATGGTGCCTCCTCTTCCCTCTATTTCCCCATGATGCCTCCTCCTCCCCGCCCCACAGCGCCTCCTCCTCCCTCCGTTTCTCTCTTTCCCCATGATGCCTCCTCCTCCCCACAATGCCTCCTCCTCCCTGCCCAACCCCACGGTACCTCCTCCTTCCTCCATTTCTACGTTTCCCTGCAATGCCTCCTTCTTCCTGCCTGCCCCCGCAGTGCCTCCTCCTCCTTCCATTTCTACAAGTTTAAGGCTGGGGAAGGCGACAGTGAAGCACTTCCCCAGCTCTTTAAAGGCCGACCCCTCTTTTAAGGTCAACCCCTTGGCAGGGAACCCGTAGCAGCAGTGCGAGCAACCGGCTGAAAAAGCCACACTGCCCTTGCCACCTGGAGGACAAAACAGAGGGAGGAGGAGGTGCCGTGGGGGCGGGTGGGGCAGTGGGGCTGTGCGGCCCAGTCACCAACACTCCACAGACCGACCCCGGTCCCCAGCTTAGGGGTTGGGGACCCCTATACTACAGGGTAACAATCAGGTCATACCTTGGTGAATAAGCTACATGTGTAACTTACATATTATAGCTCGTAGATTTTGCACCTAAATAGTTAGCAGATGGAAACTTCTTGGTCATCAGTGAAGGAACAAGTTATCCATGTTTCTCACTGGGTCATTACTGGCTTACATTTCAAACACAGATTCTCTACAAATTGTTCTCTGTTTAATCCTGTAGTGTTAAGATGCATTATTATTTAAATTACTTACAGTTCATGAGCTATTTTTTTTACTTGGCAGTCACTTATCTTTCTTATTAATAAACACCAAGTCATGTGTGTGTGATAGACAAAGATTACAAAGGCACACACTCCAAATCCTTTATTAAACAAATTGAAGGGCCTATCAAAATATTTTATAATTTCCAGGAGATCATTTAGGAATTTACATGAATGAATTGATCCAGATTTGATCTGCCTTTGTCAATAGTGAATACCAACTCAGGCAGCTGTATCTAGAGTTACAAACTCTGGACTGGGAAACTGCTTTGACAGCAGCTGCCACAACAGTATTCTCTTTACACAGCATATAGTTAGCTTGTAGACCTTACTGACACAGGATTTGGACATATTGGCTACCACCTTTGAAGGATTCAGAAATTCATGGAGGATGGCATTATCAATGGCTACTAATCACAATGACTACTAGCCATGATGGATAACTATGTCCTCCAGTACCAGAGGCTATATACTTCTTTATACCAATTTCTGAGGAACACAGGTGGAATAATACTGTTACAGTTATCCTGCTTGTGGGCTTCCTGGAAGCCACTTGTCAGAACTTGTAACTTTACATGCTTTGCTTGACTGAACTGACTCCATATTATAATTTAGAGTGCCTGACAGCGGTCATTGACCCAAGGCCCTTTGCTATGCAAAATATTCAGGGGGTAAGACAGGCGGCAGAGAGTCTCTGCTCAACATCACAGGTGCGCTTTGAAGCCAGGCCGTTTGGCCTTCGCAATAGGGGGGCATCCTCCTTTGCTGATAACGATGGCTGGGAAGGAGAGACTCTCACTTGATCCCGTGTGACTTATTGTTTTATTATGCTTTGCTGTGGGCATAAAATGTAACCAACTGCCCAGATGCGCCATTACTGTTATTTCGTTTCTATAGTACTGTTGTTCTTCAAATAAAGATCCTAACTTGCTACAAGTATTGGACTCGCTTGAAGTTCATCCAAGTTCTGACACCACTGACTGGTAACTGTGAACAGAATGCTAGATTTGATGGGCCTTCAGTCTGATCCAGCATGGCTCTTCTTATGTTCTTATGTGCATGCACATTCAGCTGATATCTTTGTACACAAACAAACTATTTAATTTGGGCTCTGTTGATCACAATTTGAGAACAGATCATAAACCTTACTGGTGGGTGATCAAGCATCTCTGGTTATTGTATTTTAAAACACATTTGTCTGCTGCACTGTGTCTGTAAAAACTAGGGTGAAAGGTAAACATTGAAATTATCACAGTTTCTCCTAAAACCATCCTTTTGACCTAAGCTGAGAGATGATGGCCATGTATGGGCAGGAATAAATCTATTTCATTTTGTCCACATAAAACATTCTATTCAATACTCTCAGCTAGATACTTGCCATGAGCTGCTGAGGCTGCTCTTTTATATAGATCCTTAAAGTCCTCCGATGTAGGTCGGAGAGGAAACAGCATAACTTTGTATTTAAGTCCCACTAAAAGCAATAAGACTTGCTGAACATCCCCTGGAGCAATGTCTTATGCCATTGATGACCTCTCCACCTCTAGGTTGCAAAGGTTTTTCTGAACTAGTAAAGCTGCTTTCCTTAAGGCAGGATCCACACACCACACGCACACACACAAACCCTGTATAATGGAGCTAAGATCACTGTTGGGCTGAATAAAATTAAGTACGTTAGAAAAGCAACACAAAATTCAATATTAGGGGTTGCCAGAAGTCAGTCATGACTTCCAGGCACACACACTCACATACATAAGCACACAAAATACTCTCAAAAATTATAAATGCTAGAAATAGGTAATAGAAGGTATGTTAACAACATGAAAGATAGCATAGTAGAGGCACTGGTTTGGATTTCAGGCTTCTATTCTACTAACAAGGGTGACTTTGACTGGAATAGGGAGGTGCTACAAGCAGCATAGTAATTATACAAACCAGAATATCAGAAGTTGGTGAGGTTGAAATTAAATCAAAAGAGTTTCCGGCTCAACATTAGGAAGAACTTCCTGACAATTAGAGAGGTTCCTCAGTGGAACAGGCTTCCTCAGGAGGTGATGGGCTCTCCTTCTTCAGAGGTGTTTAAATAGAGGCTGGATGGCCATCTGACAAAAATACAGATCCTGTGAATTGGGGGGGGGGGCGGTATTTGTGAATGTTCTGCATTGTGCAGGGGTTGGGCTAGATGACCCTGGAGGTCCCTTCCAACTCTATGATTCTATCAGAAGCCCAAGTCACACATATTGCAAAATTGGCATTCCTTCATTTGCACCAGGCATGACAACTGGCCCCTTTTCTGTCACACCCTGACCTAGCTACAGTAATCCATGCAACGGTCACCTCCAGATTAGTCTGCTGTAATTCGCTGTATGCTGGCCTGCCCTTGAGCCCAACCCAGAGTCTCCAACTGATCCAGAATGTGGTGGCATGAGTCCTGATAGGAATGTATCTATGGGACCATCTCCTCTGTTATGTTCCTAGAAGGGCACTGTGCTTGCAGGATAACCACTTGTTAGTGGTTCCCAGCCCTAAAGATGCTTGGCTGTCCTGAAAGAGGCCCTGGTCACCACCTAGTGATACTCTCTGCCAAATTCCACCAGGGCTTTGTGGCATCGTATGTAATTCTGCAGGACCTGTAAGGCAGAGATGTTCCACTAGGCTTTTGACTGAGAACAGTGACAGTTTCCATCTCAAGCTGGCACCCTCTCCTGTTCTGCTTCATGCTCGCTTGCTCACCATCCCCCTCCCCCGCCGCCAATGAAGTAGCTGTCTGTAATTGGAAAAAGTAACAATATTTGCCATCTTTGCCAAAAAGGTACATTAGCTATGGTCTTATTGTAACTGGTTTGTTTTAATGACATTATACTTTGCCCAGAGCCCTGCAGTAGCAGGGATTGGGTGATTAATTAGAGGAACACCATACAGTCCCTCACAGATGACTATGATTTGTTTCTAATCTCTATTTTCTAACTGCTACTTACTCAGTTTCTATATTCAGATGTTACCTTTTACCTCACACTTTATTTCAGGGCATGGGAGTGGATGTTTACTCTTTCATCTACATTTACTTTCCTGCTATCCCCCTTTTCTATTTCAATTTTCTTTTTCCTCACTTTAATTCTTTCATATCTATTCAACTTTCAATTTGTTCTCATTGTTTCTATTGCACCTTATAAGCAGAGAGATCTCCCATCTTTGATTAATTGATGTTGGTATAAATCATTACTTTAGTTTGTATAATTGGGTTACACCTATTTAGCTATTTAATTTCCCCCTGATTGTTTTTTATGATTGCTTTGTATGATGCTTTTTGTATGCTATGTACTTCTATTGACATCAAATAAAATTTTAAAACTTAAAAAAAAAAAAACAAAGGCAGTTGCTACAACCAACAGAGTAAGAAAAAATTAAAAATTGACCAGCCTACAATTCTTGAAAAAGGATTTTGAAATAAACAGAAAACTGAAGAGACTGCAACAGAAATCTTTTGAAGGAGCAAATAAGCCTGGAAAATACCTGGCTTGGCAAATGGGAAAAAAAAAGGGGGGGGGGATAAGTTTGTGAACAAAATTGTACTGTGAAGTAAAGAAATCGTTGACCAAGCAGGAATTAAAAGGGAATTTTACAAATATTATGCTAAGTTTTTTCAAGCTTAAAAGGTAGAGAAGAGAAAAATAGATGCATATTTACAGAAAATTCAAGTAAATCCCTTAACAGAAAATATGGAAAAAGTATTGAATGAACCAATTGAAAAAATTGAAGTTGAAGCAGCTATAAATTCAATGAAAGTGGGAAAGGCACCGGGCCCAGATGGCTTTATAGTAAAATTCTACAAAGTCCTTGTAGAGTCGTTAGTACTGAAACTTCAGAAGCTAATGAAGATTATAAGGATTGACGGGACAATACCAAATACATGGAAGGAAGCAATAATTTTGTTGATACTGAAAGAAGATAGAGATACCACAAATGTAAAAAAATTATAGACCAATTTCATTACTTAACAATGACTATAAATTATACGCTATGATACTAGCAGAACGACTCAAACAGCATTTGAATAATTTTATCAAAGAGGAACAAGCAGGATTTCTTCCCAGGAGACAAATTAGAGATACTATTAGAACTGTTATAGAAATTGTTGAATATTATGAGAGGCATCCTGAAAAAGAAGTGGCACTGTTTTTTGCAGATGCAGAGAAAGACTTTGACAATGTGAATTGAGATTTTATGTTTGCAGGGATGGAAAAACTGGGATTAGGAGGAGATTTTATAAGAATGGTTAAGCCGATATACACTGAGCAACAAGCAAGACTCTGTATAAATGCAAATTTGATGGAGAAAATGATAATTGGTAAAGGAACAAGGCAAGGCTGCCCTCTATCTCCATTGATATTTATAATGATACTAGAGATTTTGCTTAGGCAAATACAAGATGACAAAGAAATAGAGGGGTTGAAATTAAAAGGCCTTACCTATAAATACAGAGTGTTTGCTGATGATGTACTGTTTATCAATGAAAATCCCTTACATTGCTGCTTCGCAAAATACAAGAGTATGGAGAATTGGCAGGCTTTTATATAAATAAAGAAAAATCGAAAATTTTGTGTAAAAATATGACAAAGAGCCAACAGGAAAAATTGCAAAGGGCAACAAAGTGTGAGGTCACTTCAAAAGTAAAATATTTAGGTGTGGAAGTTACCATGAAAAATATATATTTGTATAAAAATAACTATGAGAAGCTTTGGTGGAAAATTGATGAAGATTTGATAAAATGGAATAAATTGAACTTGTCTATGCTGGGTAGAATCGCTGCAATTAAAATGAATGTCCTATCAAGAATTATGCTCCTATTTCAAACAATTCCAATTGTGAAGGACAATAACAATTTAGTAAATGGCAAAGAAAAATTTCAGAATTTGTATGGGCTGGGAGAAAACCAAGGATAAAAATGAAAATCTTAACCGATGCAAAAGAAAGGGGAGGTTTCCAGTTACCGGATCTAAAATTGTATCATGATGCAGTGTGTTTGGTATGGATTAAAGAATGGATGATGTTATTAAATAAGAAACTTTAGAAGGCCATGGAAATATTTTTGGTTGGCATGCTTATGTTTTATCGCAAAAATAAGATGGATTATTTTTCTCACAGCATTATATAAGAAGAAATTTGCTAAGTACTTGGTTAAAATATAAAAAAATATGGTGATGAGAGAAAGCCACTGAAGTAATAAAATTATCCTCAGAAACAGATGAAGGGATGTGGTTAATGTATAATCAATTATTAAAGGTACATGGAGAAAAGGTGGAACTAAAATCAGCTAAAGAATTACAGTACAAATATAATTGGTTTCAACTACAACAAATTAAGAGCTTGGTGGAACAGGACATTAAAAATGAAGGTATAAGACAGGAGCAAACAGAATTGGAAAGAATGCTGTTGGGCGATAATGAAAAGTTGATTTCAAGGATTTATAAATTGCTATTGAAGTGGTCTACGGAAGATGAAGTAGTTAAATCTCAAATGATAAAATGAGCAATCAGTTTTAACAAAGAAATACAAATGGAATCTTGGGAGTATTTATGGAAGAACTCTATGAAGATATCGACATGTTACAACATTAAAGAAAATTGTTTTAAAATGCTGTATAGATGGTACATGACACCTAAGAAACTGGCAAAAATGAACAATCGGGTGTCAGACAAATGTTGGAAATGTAAAAAGCATGAAGGATCTTTCTACCATATGTGGTGGACTTGTGAAAAAGCCAAACAATTTTGGCAAATGATTCAGAAAGAAATGTCAAAAATTTTAGGTTATGACATTAAGAGGTCTCCAGACTTTTTTTTGTTGGGATTACAAATGGAAAAATTTCCAAAACAAGATAGAACGATGGTGTGGTATCTGCTTTCAGCTGCAATGACATTATTTGCGCAGTTATGGAAGCAAGATAAAATGCCAGAAAAATGGGATTGGATTTTAAAAGTTATGTCATGGAGTGAAATGGACAAACTTTCAAGAATCTTAAAAGACTATGATTTGGAGAAGTTCAGAAAGGAATGAGAGAAATTTCAAAATTACGTTGAAAAACAATAGAAAGTAAAGGGACATTTAGTGATTTTTGATAATAGCTGGTGGAATAATGGACTAAAGTCTATAAAAGGGAAACAAAATTCTTTTCTTTGCGTTTAAGGTGAAAGCAGAAAAATGAAGATGAACTTATAGAGTTAACTTTTCTTATTTTTTTGTTTTTATTTCTTCTTTATTGTTATAAAGTTTTAAAATGGAGATTCTTGATTTGTTAAGTTGCCTTGTTTTTTTTCCACCATTTTAAGTAGACATCGACAGGGGTCAAGAAAAGGGGAGGTGAGGAGAAGGGGGGGAAATGTGATGTATTGTTTTCAATTTGTATTATTTTTTTAATTTTTCTTGAAGAATACTATAACAATATATTGCAAATTAATAAAATTGTTTTAAATGAACAGAAAACTGGTCATCCGTAAAATTGTGGATGGAATAATACAGACAAACTCTTTGTGTCTTGTGATATACTTTGATCAAGAAACAGTACATATGATATGACTGGATAGAAACAAGATTTATTGAACATGACATGGTAGAAAACATTTACTTGAATTTTGTACTGGTGGTATATGCATTTATTTAATGATATAGTAAGAGATGATTTTGAAATAGGTATTATCTTTTGTAAGACTTTAACTATATTTATAAACATTTTTTTTGCACAGATTATTAGATGTAGATAATTTTGTGCTATTTGAGTTTATTCACTGTGTGGTTTACTTTCAATTGTTGTATTTTGTGTAATTCACTGTGGTCCCATATATTGTTTATGTAAATTGGTTAGGCCACAACTAGTTGGCAGGAATAGAGCAGGTTGCTCAGGATAGGCAGGGTTAATTAGCAAGTACCCTGAGACATTTGTGTCTAGAACAGGCCACCCTATGCCTTGTGGCAGGCACACACCTTGTGCTGAGTACCCCTTAGGCTGCACATTATCTTTTGAACCTGATAAGTGTCAAGTCTGCTGTATTTTGGTCAAGCTGCATCTTAACATTGGTTCAGAAGTAAGGGGTTCTGGGTAAAGCCACACTGAACACCGAATGCTGCTAGCTAACTTTCCTCACCCCCTCACCGTCCCTTTGTTGTGTAGCCTGCTTTGAAATGGTGATATGGGAACAAGATAGTAGAGCCTTCTCAGGCAGAGTGTCTGTGGGAGTGTGAAGGCGCCAAGGCCTCAGCTTGGGAACGAAGTAGTAACATCCTGATGTGAATATACACTGCATAGAATGCCCCTCCCTCAAGAATCCTTTTGATCTATACCTTAAATGCTTGGTTAATGTCTATGTACCCCAGTCCTTCAATCTCTATCATGGTCTATAGTTCTGTCTCCAATAAACTAGTAACTTTGTTTCAACCAAAGTCTCGTTATTGAATTCAGCCGACTTGACAATAAGAACCTTAAGGCACATCGAGGGCTCAAATGAAGCCTGGCAACTCTCTGCACAAATAGCCAAAACAGACAGATGCCCAGCACAGCCTACTCTAAAAATATGAGGTAATTTGAATATGCAGTGAAGTATATCAGCTATTTAATTCATTTAAATATTTATTTAAACAACTAAAAACTAATTAAACTCACATCTGGTCATCCTGGGTCTTCATTTTGTGGGTGGGGGCATTGCCAAGACAAGATATTTTAATCCTGCCTGATTGACCAGCTCAGTCATCTTGCCACTGCTACTTGCTGCTCATTTTCTTCCGTGGCACTACAACAATGATACACCCCTCCCACCTGTGCAGAGAGAGAGAAAAAGAGAGAGGAATGAGTGAGCTTCCATCACCTGATGTAATAACTGGTCAAACAGATAATGTAGGTTTTCAATTTTTAAAACTGTGAAGTCTGTTTCTAAAAGCAGCCATATGGACATATGTACAATGATGAAATCATACCACCTTAAATACCACGTTTTAAAAAGCTACCATCTTCAACTGAGCATAACCCATATAGTTTTGAGTGAACTTGCTACTAACCCCATCACACTGATCTGAACCTGGACTGCAGTACTGCAGCCTACCACTCTGTGCTGTGGGACTCCTTGCAAGTCTGCTCCTTCTAGAAGTTTAAATTTTAGTTTATGACATCTAAAACTGTGAACTTTCTGAGGACAGGTCCATCTAACAACAAATAAACAGGAGAATGATTGGGTAGATCAACAAGCAAGCTACATAAGAACATAAGAGAAGCCATGTTAGATCAGGCCAATGGCCCATCCAGTCCAACACTCTGTGTTACACAATGGCCCAAAAAAATTATATATATATATATATATATATATATATATATATATATATATATATATATATATATATATATATATATATATATATATATATATATATATATATATATATATATATATATATATATATATATGTACACACAGAGAGAGACACACACATATACACACTGTGGCTAATAACCACTTATGGACCTCTGCTCCATATATTTATTTAACCCCCTCTTGAAGGTGGCTATGCTTGTGGCCACCACCACCTCCTGTGGCAGTGAATTCCACATGTTAATCACCCTTTGGGTGAAGAAGTACTTCCTTTTATCCATTTTAACCTGTCTGCTCAGCAATTTCATCGAATGCCCACGAGTTCTTGTATTGTGAGAAAAAGAGAAAAGTACTTCTTTCTCTACTTTCTCCATCCCATGCATTATCTTGTAAACCTCTGTCATGTCACCCCGCAGTCGACGTTTCTCCAAGCTAAAGAGTCCCAAGCGTTTCAACCTTTCTTCATAGGGAAAGTGTTCCAGCCCTTTACTCATTCTAGTTGCCCTTTTCTGGACTTTCTCCAATGCTATAATATACTTTTTGAGATGCGGCGACCAGAACTGCACACAGTACTCCAAATAAGAATGCACCATCAATATATACAGGGGCATTATGATACTGGCTGATTTGTTTTCAATTCCCTTCCTAATAATTCCCAGCAATGGTGTTGGCCTTTTTTATTGCAAACACACACTGTCTTGACATTTTCAGTGAGTTACCTACCACGACCCCAAGATCTCTCTCTTGGTCAGTCTCTGCCAGTTCACACCCCATCAATTTGTATTTGTAGCTGGGATTCTTGGCCGCAATGTGCATTACTTTGCACTTGGCCACATTGAACCGCATCTGCCACGTTGACGCCCACTCACCTAGCCTCAACAGATCCCTTTGGAGTTCCTCACAATCCTCTCTGGTTCTCCTTTCTGGTTCTCACCACCCTGAACAATTTAGTGTCATCTGCAAACTTGGCCACTTCACTGCTCACTCCCAACTCTAAATAATTAATGAACAAGTTAAAGAGCATGGGACCCAGTACCGAGCCCTGTGGCACCCCACTGCTTACCGTCCTCCACTGCGAAGACTGCCCATTTATACTCATTCTCTGCTTCCTATCACTCAGCCGGTTTTTGATCCAAAAGAGGACCTGTCCTTTTACTCCATGACTCTCAAGTTTTCTAAGGAGCCTTTGATGAGGAACTTTATCAAAAGTTTTCTGGAAGTCAAGATAAACAACATCTATCCTTGGTCCACATGTTTGTTCACCCCCTCAAAGAAATGTAAAAGGTTAGTGAGTCAAGATCTTCCCTTACAGAACCCATGCTGAGTCTTCCTCAATAACCTGTGTTCATCAATGTGCCTACTCATTCTGTCCTTGATAATGGTTTCTACCAACTTTCCCAGTATTGAAGTCAGACTGACGGGCCTGTAATTTCCCGGATCTCTCTGGAACCCTTTTTAAAGATGGGGGTGACATTTGCTACCTTCCAGTCCTCAGGAACGGAGGCAGATTTCAATGAAAGATTAAAGATTTTTGTTAGAAGATCCACAAGTTCAACTTTGAGTTCTTTCAGAACTCTCTGATGTATGCCATCCGGACCCAGTGACTTATTAGTTTTTAATTTGTCTATCAGTCGTAAGACCTCCTCTTTTGTCACCTCAATCTGACTCAGGTCTTTCAACCCCCCTTCCAAAATTAGTGGTTCTGGGGCAGGCAAAAAGTTCTCATCTTCCACAGTGAGGACAGAAGCAAAAAATGCATTCAGCTTCTCAGCCATTTCCCTATCCTCCTTCAGTAATCCTTTTACCCCATGGTCATCCAAGGGCCCCACTGCCTCCCTGGCTGGATTCCTGCTTCTAATATATTTGAAGAAATTTTTATTGTTGGTCTTTATGTTTTTTACAATATGCTCCTCATAGTCCCTTTTTGCCTGCCTGATCACAGTCTTGCATGTGATTTGCCACAGCCTGTGTTCCCATTAATCTCACTTGGACTGGTTTTCCACCGCTTAAAGGAGTCCTTCTTACCTTTTACAGCTTCCATTACTTTGTTAACCATGCAGGCCTTTTATTATGCCTGTTTGTGCCTTTCCTAACTTGTGGTATGTATTTTATCTGAGCTTCTGCGATTACAATTTTAAATAGCCTCCAAACTTCCCCAAGGGTTTTGACTGTATTTTCCTTTCTTTTCAGTTTCCTCCTCATATGTCTCCTCATCTCAGAGAATTTACCCCTTTTAAAGTTAAAAGTGGTGGTGGCGGTCTTTTTGGGTAACTCCTTATTTATACAAACAGTGAAAACAATAACATTATGGTCACTGCTCCCAAGTGGCGCAATCACTTTTACATCTCTCACCAAGTCTTGGGCATTACTTAGGACCAAATCCAGAATTGCCCCACCACTGGTAGCTTCTGAGACCATCTGCTCCATAGCACAGTCATTGAGAGCATCAAGAAACTCAATCTCTTTCTCTCGACCAGAACACATATTGACCCAATCAATCTGCGGGTAGTTAAAATCACCTATCACGACACAGTTTTTACGTTTAGCCTCTATCTTTAAGCCTTCCATCATATTATAATCGTCCTCTCCCTTTTGATTTGGTGGGCGATAACAAACTCCCATAGTTAAATTTCCTTTTGGGCCCTCTATTTCAACCCAAAGCATTTCTAAAAGGGAATCTAATCCTCTGACCTCAGTCTTACTGGACCATATATCCTCTCTGACATACAGAGCCACCCCACCTCCAACCCTTGGGCGGGAGCCGTTTGCCTTGCTCCATCCGGGGAGGCAAAACACGGCCCCCGCCCTATGCTGCCTGATGGCAGCGCGGGCAGCAAAGGGCCGGACTCTGTGAGGTGGATGGGGTTGAGAGAGCTCTCACAGCAGCTGCCCTTTCAAGGACAACCTCTGTAAGAGCTATGGCTGACCCATGGCCATTCCAGCTGCTGCAGTTGGAGGAGTGGGGAATCAAACCTGGTTCTCCCAGATAAGAATCTGCACACTTAACAACTACACCAAACCACTACATCACACTGTTGACTCATGTTCAGCGTATGGTCCACTAAGACCCGTGGATCATTGGAGATAGATTATCCCGCCTATCCTGTCCTGAGCCTGCCTTGGTAAGATGGGAAGGATATAAATCCCATAAATAAAATAAAATAAATAAAATAAATTATTGACACTCATTTAAATTCAAAATCATTCCTGTATTAGGGACGGAAAGACCCTTGGTTATCTTCATTCATCATCTTCTCTAAGAGAGTGATGGGGGATGGGGATGGTCATGTTGATTCTCTTGGACATCTCAGTAGCATTTAACATGACTGGGCATGATACAGAACTACTTTGGTGCACTGGTTAAGAGTGCAGACTCTAATCTGAGAGAGCCGGGTTTGATTCCCCGCTCCATGTGCAGCTGCAGACCTTGGATCAATCAGAGCTGTTCTTTCAAGAGCAGTTTTCTCACAAGCAGTTCTCAAAAGAGCTCTCTGAACCCCATCTACCTCACAGTTATTTCAAAAGCAGTTCTCAAAAGAGCTCTCTAAACCTCACCTACCTCATAGAGTGCCTGTTGTGGGGTGAGGAAGGGAAAGGAGATTGTAAACTATTCTGAGAGTGAATGGCAGAGTATAAATCTCACCTTCTCCTCCTCAACTTGGAAGTGAGAGGTACTGTGCATTAATGGTTCTGCTCTTACTTGATTAGCTGGATCCCAGGAGGCTGATATAGAGTCTGAACTTGTGATAGTCATGATATGAAGCTCTGCAGGGGTTCACCTTGTTCTCTATTGATAGTCTACAACATGAAACCATTAGGGGGGGAAATGATGTTTGGAACAAGTACCATCAATATAGGGATGACACCTAGCTTTATTTCCCCCTAACAGCTGGATCATGTAGGTCTGCAGAAATCCTTATCAAATGTCTGGAGAAAGTAATCAGATGGCTGAGAGACAATAAAACAGACATCAGTCCAGACAAGACAGAGGAGCTGATGATCACAAAGGTGCTTACATAAGACATTGCTATATTCTGCAAAGCAAATGGCCAGGCATCCATAAAAAATGCCCTGCAGATTTCTACAAGAAGCCAAAATGGCAGAGAGAATGCCATTTTTAAATTTTATTTACTTTTGATTTATATCCCACCCATTCCAAATGGACTCAGAGCGGCTAACAATCATAACCATGAGAAAAAGAAATAACAATCCGAAATCAAAACTTATCTTTTTTGATGAAATCTTCACTGTCTTCTCTTGCAATATTTCTATGTTTCCTGAGAATTTCACCAACTAAAAGAGAGATTGTAAACTAAAATAAGCATGAAGGGTTTTTTTTAACCTTAATTGGTTACATGGGCTGCAGTGGGAAAAAAAACCTAGTAGCAAAATGAATAAATCCCCCCCCCGGGGGGAATGTTTCATCTTTGTTTTGGTTTACAGAAAGCAAACTGTAATTGGTGACTGACTGAAGACAATTGTACAGCTGACAGTATCCTAAAAAGAAAATGGTCTCAAGCCATTTTTCCTTGAGTTTTTTTTTTGGGGGGGGGGGGGAGATGGGAAATTGTCTCAAAACATGGTTTGAATGGTTTGTTTTTAAATGGCTTACTTTAACATTAATACCTTCAGACAGATACTGCCATGCAGTACAGTCAAAAACTCACTCATATAAGCCTCATTGATTACAATGGGAGTTAAGTACATCATTGTAGAGCTTTATAATCTGAATCAAATTTCAACATAATGATCATTCTTTTATAATAATTTCACTCTAGTGCTAATAGTTGATCATTTAGTGCTAATAGTTGCAAAGCACGCCTCCTTGCTTTGCAATTTGCCAGAGCAGAGCCCCCTTTCCACCTAGGATAATGCATGAGTGGGGAAGCACCAATTATTAGTAATAATTTATAATATTATGACTACTTCACCTTTGATCCCACGATTTACCTGCAGGAAAGTTAAGACAAAACATTATTTAGAGCTCAAACTTAATCTTGTAATATTTTGTTAATATTTATTGCACTGATTTTAATATTGTTCGAAGTTGCTCTGAGCTGTTTTGGGAGGAGCGGGTCAGAAATAAATAAATAAATAAATAAATAAATAAATAAATAAATACTTGCATGTCAATTGTCCAGCGCTACTAATACTGATATCTATATACCAGATCCTGCTATATTCTGAACACTGTTGCAAAATCTTGGAGTGACATGTGTAGATGCTGAAGAACAGATATTTGCAAGATGTTTGTGCATCCAGAAAACATTCTTTATCAAGATTTGGCTTGGATACTTGTGAGGATATTTAGGGAGGGAATGAATTTGCTTCAGATCTAATATCAGTGGCTGCAATCAGATGAGCTGTTTCATCCTTTGTCATTGCTTCCCCCCAATGGATTTAAATTGCTTGATCAGACAGCAACATCTGTATCCTGTTTCACAGTTGTCAGTCCCCTGTTCTCACCACCAACTTTCCTGACCCCAGAAAAAAATTTGGTATTTACTGAACCTACTGGTGTCATTGCACATAGCCAGATGTGTGATCACTCTCTTGCACAGTCAAGCCATTTGAGAAGTCACAAGCTTCCATTTCCGCCATCATTTTTTCTTACAAGTTAACTATGTGCATAAGTGGTTACTCACCCAAGGGTCATTAATTACTTCTCACGCAGAATTTGCATGAGGAGCAGCAGCAGCAAACCAGGAAAGTTTGCTTGGTCTTCAACACTGGCAAGGGGAGATGCTGTTAGAGGCAAGCAAAGCACGCCTCCTTGCTTTGCAATTTGCCAGAGCAGAGCCCCCTTTCCACCTAGGATAATTCATGAGTGGGGAAGCACCACATCCAGCTCAAGCATCACCCGGGGGGGGGAGCCTTTAAGTGCAGGCAAGATACTTGCCTAGTTGCAAATCCAGCATGGACAGCAGTGACAGTCCTCCGTGCACCCCCCCCCCCCAATCTCCAGCACCTTGTGTCTCTCATCTTCTTCCTGGGTGAGAATGAAAACACTTTGCTGGAGGATGGCTGTGTGGCTGACTGGGGTGAATCCTGGAAGGAAAAAAAATCCTGATCAAATTAGAAATGCTGCCACAACAAGACGAGCATGCCATCTGATCACAGCCGAGGACAACATATTAGGAAGTTTTGCTTGTCCCACCCACCTACCCTTGATTTGAATGAGCAGAAAAAATTTCCTGAAGGAGTATGTTCACAGTTAAATAAAGATAGCCTGAAATTGCTACAAAGGTTGTGAAGCTCCTCGTGAAGAAAGCTTTTACCCTTTCTCAAGGCCGGTTCGGGGGGGGGGGGGGGTAGAAGGGGGTGCTTACCCTGAGCGCTGACAGTGGAGGGGGTGCCAAATTGGGCATGTAGTCCATTGTATTCTATGGGACCATAAGACAGAATGGCTCATAAGGGGACACCATTTTTTGTGCCATCTGATCACAGCCAAGGACAACATATTAGGAAGGGCGTTTTTGCACAGGGCTTACCCCGGAGCGACGTCCCTCTTCACCGCGCAGCATCTGCGCGGATTTTGCACCAACTGCTCCGCAGAACTCGGAAGAGCCACAAAGTCCCACGGCTTTTGCATCACAAATGTAAACCGCCAAAAACCAGTTTACATTTGCGATGCAAAAGCCGCGGCTCTTCGCGGCTCTGCGGAGCAGTTGGTGCGAAATCCACGCAGATGCTGTGCGGTGAAGAGGGACGTCGCTCCGGGGTAAGCCCTGTGCAAAAACGCCCGAAGTTTTGCTTGTCCCATCCACCTACCCTTGATTTGAATGAGCAGAAAAAATTTCCTGAAGGAGTATGTTCATAGTTAAATAGAGATAGCCTGAAATTGCTACAAAGGTTGTGAAGCTCCTCGTGAAGAAAGCTTTTACCCTTTCTCAAGGCCGGTTCGGGGGGGGGGGGGTAGAAGGGGTGCTTACCCTGAGTGCTGACAGTGGAGGGGGTGCCAAATTGGGCATGTAGTCCATTGTATTCTATGGGACCATAAGATAGAATGGCTCATAAGGGGGCACCATTTTTTAATTTTGCCCCCCCTCAAAAAACATGTAGATCCAGTCCTGCCCTTTCTAATAAAAAACTATTGCATTTCAGTCCTGCTTATTCTGGTGAGAGCAGCCTAATGTACTTTGAAATAAGTTTTATTATGATAAAGCAGTGAATTGAACTGGGAATGTTCCTGCAGGCCAAAGAAGTATGTAGTACATACTGAAGGATTAAATTTAAAATAAAGGCATAACTCTAAAGGTATTCTAAATATTGCATTTAGGATATGCAATATATTAGATGCAAGGACAAGAATTTTATTTCTATTTGTTCTCACTTTTTAAATGATGTCCCATCTCCCCATTCCTAACAACTAGCAAAGACACCTTAATTTCCACAGTAACACTTCATAACAAGTTGGTCTGCAATACTTTGGTTTCCAGTATTTATTTGCAATAATAAACTAAGTTACTAGTAAATATTACTTAAATAGAATGTCCTCCTTTCTGTAAGAAACAGGATAATGATCTTCACTTTTTAAAGCATGAAAGAAGAGAGGAGAAACAGTAAAACCGTTATTCAACCAGAGATTGAATGATTATTCCAAAAACAGAGTAGATTTGCTAGAAGCTGTACTTCCATATTCTCAGTTCCAGAATATGGAACAAAAATGCTTTGTCTGGGTTCAGGCAGGCACCTGAGACAGGAAGCAACAATCACAGTCTGAATACAGTCCAGTGTCAAGGCACAGGTCAAACTAGAAGGATAAAGCTGAAGAGCACAAGTTAGGTCACAGTCCAGAAGGTCAAACACACCGCAAGGATTCTGGTGGTTCCTGGGGTGAGGCTGGAGGCTTCAGCACTTCTACTTCAACTGACAAAGAGATCTGTGTTTCTCAAAAGCTTATGCTACAGTAAAAATGTTCAGTCTTAAAATTGCTACTGGACTCTTTACTATTTTGCAGCAACATGGCCAACTCCTCTGGATCTACTTCAGCTTTGGATCCTGGACTGTGGGAGTGAGGGCATGGTATGCTGACTGAGATAAAATGGAGACAAGGGGAGTCCTCTGCACCTGATGAAGTGTTTACTTTGTTTGGCAGGTCTTTCTGCAGCATCTAAGGCAGGGGTGTTGAACTCATTTGTTATGAGGGTCGGATCTGACATAAATGAGACCTTGAGGGGCCAGGTCATGTAAAGTTGGGCCATGTGTGTACCTAGTTAAGATAAGGTAGCAGAGATATAAACTTTATAAAGGACATATTCAAAAACAAATATTTTTTTTTTTAAATTAAAACATGCTTAAAATGTTAGCACTCATTGGTCTTAAAGATGCTTTCTTTGTATTTCTCCCATGGGATCCAGGGAACTGAGCAAAGGAAGCTCTGGCTCTTTCCTGCCTTCCCCAGGGGACTAGGGGGGGCTCAACCAATAGAAAGAAGAGAGACTTGGCTCAGTAGCTCTGCTATGTGATTGAGAGAGCCTGGCAAAGCAAGTCCCCCCCCCCTTCTTCCCAAGGGAGGAGTATCAGCAATGGGAAAAATGGAGGTTTTGCTCTATAGCTCCTGTGAAACTGAGCAAGCCTTGAAAAGCAAGCTATTATGCAGAAGGAAGCAAGAGAGGGAGAAGGAAGCAGATGACAGCCAGTTGCACCAGGGACACTGGTATTTGGGCAAACTCTATAGTTTTTTCAACTCAAAACCATAGAGTTTATCCAAACACCAGAGTGTCCCCATGTGACATCCCTCAGTGCAATGACATCACATTTGGGAGATGTCACTACACTGGGGATATTGCACAGCAATGTCATTTGGGGGTTTGGGCCTAGGCCCCAAAACATTTGGGGAGGGAAAATGAATTTCATGGAATGAAATGCTGGGGGAGGGAAAATGAGATGTCCTTCACAAGTCCTTGCATGTCCCCCATGTGCATCTGCTGCTTATCATGAGGCTTGAGGCAGCTCAACATGTTTAAAATTAATATCCACTCCAAAAAACAATAATAAAGTTACTTCAGTACAGAAGATTCAGCAGTAAATTATTTCCTAACCCTTTAGCAAAATGCTTCTATCAACAGTATCTTTATTGTGTATTGCATTTTAAATAAATTATGGACATGATTCAGTCAAAGTTAAGCACCTGAAGTAACGTTAGTTTCTATATGACATATAAGTACTGGATAGAATGTTGTTCCAAGAAATCCAAACAATATTTTATTTTTGCTTGATTATTTCTATTTCTCTCTAACAGTTAGCCTTTGCACTGTTCCTAGTGATACATGTCTCTAAAACAGGGGTGGGAAACCTTTTTTCTGCCAAGGGCCATATGGATATTTATAACATCATTCACATAAAAAAATGATCAACTTAAAAAACAGTGCTCCACTGAGGGAGAATGATCAGGCCAGCAAAATTAATGCAAATAATTGTTTTTCTATTTGAAGTCATGTGGGGAGATCCTAATCTGGCACACACACACATACCCAGCCCGCCACCCTAGGCAAATGCCTAGGTCCAGGGCTTTTTTGTAGAAAAAGCCGAGCAGGAACTCAGTAACATATTAGACCACATCCCCTAATATTAGCATATTAGATCACACACTCATTAGCATATTAGGCCACACCATCTGGGATAATCAAGTGCAAACTGAACTGTGGCAGTAACTGCCACATGCCTCAGTTTGGTCTAGCAATCCTTGAGGGCCACACCAAGTGACCTAGAGGGCCATGTACGGCCCTCGGGATGGAGGTTCCCCACCCCTGCTCTAAAATGTAGCCAATATACTGGTAAAAGATGCCCCTCCCCTGGTCATTTGCTTAGCTGTTTGACAAAATATTCCTCCTTATCACACATTCAGATGTCTCTGCATAAGACCCAAACCTCACAAACATTTGGCTCACTCTTAGCAGAAATACATAGAGATAAAATTGCTGAATTTGCCTCTGGGTGAATAATGCTACTTTCAAAAATTTTATTTCTCCCACTGTGACTTTCCTGTTATTTGTTATCCAAAAGATGCTGCATGTGACATCTAAGGCTTGAAATCCTTGAATGTTTTTATTTAATCTGCCACTGTTTTAAGCATAAGCAATGGAACAAAGCCACTTCAAGGAAATTGACTGTGTGTAATACAGTACATCTTTACAATAAAAGTGCCATTTCTGCTTATACAATATGCTCAGTTTGTCACCAGACTAAACACCATGTAGCAACAGCATTCAAGCTTTCCATTATTGTTTTTGCAGCTATTCAAAATGCCTTGCTCTTTTGTGTAAGTATAGTTTCTTTTTCTTTCACCACTTACGACAAAAACCAGGGCCAGATCTACAATTTTTTTTTGAGTGGGGGCAAGAGTAAAAAAAATGCACCCCCACTCAAAAATGGGGGGCAGCATCAGTGCTAGAGTGCTGCCTCCCCCCACCCAGGGGGAACCTTTGGAGCTGCTTTCACACCTCTTTGCCTTGCAGAGAGGGGTGAAAGCAGCCAATCTGCCCCCCCCCCTTTAAAGGCTTTGCTGGCCAGGGTCTTTAAATGGGGAGGGAGGCAGATTGGTGATGTGGGACTGCTTTTGCCACCTCTCTGCAGAAGGAGAGGTGGGGAAAGAAGCAGCAGATCTGTCTCCCTTCCCATTTAAAGACCCCACCAGCCTTGAAAAAGTGGTGATGGTACAGGAGCAAGCACATAATAGCATCAGTTCAGGCCCTTAAAATACAACTAGGTTTAATACAGCAAATCAAAACAATAGTTTCTTAAAATCTTTTAGCCACTTGGTCACTCACCCTGAAAGGAAAACACAGGCACCACAACTGATTTAACTAAGGCTTTGTTAGTTATTTAAAAGCTGTACTGCAATATTTACCTTATTAGTGGTCCCAGCATAAGGGCCTACACAATGGTTCGCCAGTGCCTGAGAAATTCCTATGTAACCCAGAATGATACATAACTACTCTTCATTTGTCCTTGTCTGTACATCAAAATTGTTTAGAGAGAATACTGCCAATCAAGGTCATTCTCCTACATCTGTCAGCATAGGTTCAGGTGTCAATCAGCAGCACTGAGAGAGATCCCTTCCTAAAACTTTGTCCAGACAATCCACAGTTTCTCATTTTGTCACATCTCCTTCTCCCCTAAGATTGCTCAGGGTGCTTTTTAATCTAATTAACATAACTATGAAGCAGCATCTGTGGTTTTAAGAAATTAATGCCTTCAGTGGCCAAAGTTAGGAAACCTCATTATCACAAGCCTAAATAGGGATGGCAGGAGATCTCCCCTGTGACACTCCTGAGCTCTTGCTGCTACTCTGTGGAACAGCAGGAGCAAAATAGGGTGGGGGGTATCTGTTGTGTTAATTCTTGAATGCCCCTTGCAGAACAAACCTAGAAGTGATATTATCACATCAGGATGCATCATCAGCTCAAGATGATTTACATTGTTATATCTATAATTTTGAACATGGTTTCAATTCAAAAATTTACCTCAGATTTTCAGAAAATCGGAAACTTGAAATAAATAAAAATTAAAAATGGGGGGCCACCTCCCATAATATTGAAAGCTGCACCTGTGGTTTTAAGAAATGAATGCTCTCAATGGACATTGCTAGGAAACCACAGTGGTATTACCAGTCTTCACACCTTGGTCTCTGTTAGTAAAAGTGGAGGAGGAGTCAGGCCCTTTCCATGGTTATTTGGCTTTTAAGGGAGGACTGATCAGGGCAATGGACTCCACTTCTGTAGCTTGGAATATTCCTGATGATTTTTTTCTCCCAATAGCTTTCAGTGCAGCTTTCACTTCACTTTCTAAAGCTGTAGGTTCCTCTTCTTGGAAGGAATCTTATCCTTTCATTTTTTCTGTATAGTTCTTCAGTGTATTGTTTCCATCTTTGTTTCCACAATATATGTATTTCCCTGACCAGGTGATGTGTGTGTGTGTGTGTGTATATATATATATATATATATATATATATATATATATATATATATATATATATATATATATTATTTTCTGGGTGTGTTTGTAAAAACTATATTATGTATTATTCACCAATGAAGGAGGCCTAATAGAAGCAGGGGATGTGCTGCATTCTCTAAGACGCTGAAATGTGTATGGTCTTATGTTGGTCATTTGGTATTTTATTTATTTATTTATTTATTTTATTCAATTTTTAGAACAGGCTCAGGGCGGGTTACATTATAAAAACAGTCAACAGTAAAAACAGTAAAAGATCAATTTAAAAAACAGAAAATCTAAAGTGGCAGAATTCTGCCTCACAGATGTGACCTATTGTCCAGGTCCAGCAGATCTTGTAGCGCTGGGATGGAATGAGGGGGGGAGGCCGGTAACAAGTGACGCCCACTGCCTGAGCTGAAAGCCTGATGAAAGAGCTCTGTTTTACAGGCCCTACGGAATGGAAACAGATCCCACAGGGCCCGGATCTCCAGGGGGAGCTCATTCAACCAGGCAGGGCCTAGGGCTGAAAAGACCCTGGCACTCATCGAGGCCAGATGGACGTCTCTGGGGCCGGGTATTATCAAAAGTTGTTGGTTTGCTGATCGTAAGGACTTACGGGGTTCATACAGGGAGAGGCGGTTCCCAAGGTATTTTGGCCCCTGGCTGTATAGGGCTTTAAAGGTAAGTACCAACACCTTGAACTGGATCCAGTACTCAATGGGTAGCCAGTGCAGTTCATGCAGCACAGGATGAATCTGTGCCTATACTGGCGACAAAGTCAACATCCGTGCAGCAGTGTTCTGCACCAGCTGGAGTTTCTGGAGGAGGGTCAAGGGCAGCCCCACGTAGAAAGAATTACAATAATCTAGCCTGGAAGTGACCATTGCATGGGTTAACGTGGCCAGGTCGTGGGGGTCGAGATATGGGACCAACTGTCTGACGTGCCGATCTGGCAGTGGGTGGTAACCCGGGCCTCCATACTTAGAGAGGCAGCCAGAAGTACCCCCAAGCTCTTCACCTTTGATGGGGGTATCAATGGAGTCCCATCAAAGGATGGGAGCCTGATCTCTGATCCCAGCCTTCTATAACCTAGAGACAGTATCTCTGTCTTCGATGGATTCAGTTTCAGCCGGCTCTGTTGCAACCAACCAGCCATGGCTTGGAATGCCCTACCCAATTCCTCTGGGGCTGAATCTGGGTGGCCATCTATCAGCAGATAGAGCTGGGTGTCATCTACATATTGATGACACCCCAGCCCATACATCCTGATGATCTGGGCAAGGAGGCGCATGTAGATGTAGAATAACATTGGGGAGAGAATTGCTCCCTGCGGCACACCACATTGTAATAGGTGCCGCTGGGATAGTCCCTGACCTTGGACAAAGGCCAGCCCTCATATCCCTGCATCGGCGAGGCGGTGGGCCAACACTTCATGGTCAACTGTATGAAACGCTGCTGACAGATCAAGAAGGATCAGCAGCACAAATCCACCTCGATCCAGATGCCTCCAGAGATCATCCACCAAGGCGACCAACACCATCTATGTCCTATGGGCAGGGTGAAAGCTGGACTGGAAGGGATCCAGGACAACAGTGTCCTCCAAAAAAGCCTGAAGCTGTGTTGCCATTGCCCTCTACACTACCTTGCCCAGGAACTGCAAGTTCGAAACTGAGTGGTAGTTTGCTAGGACCATAGGGTCCAGAGATGGTTTCTTGAGGAGAGGATGGACCACTGCCTTCTTCAAGGCCCCTGGGAATGTCCCTGTTGAGAGGGACAAGTTGATGATCTCCCTCAGGGTAGTTTGTATGCCATCACTGCAGGCTTTAATCAGCCATGTTGGACAAGGAGCAAAGGGGCAAGTGGTGAGTTTCACAGTAGCCAGGGTCTTGTCAACTTCATCCTGGGAAAGCAGGCTGAAATGGTCCAAAACTGGACCTGAAGGGGCTTCCAGTTTCATTATTGTATCAATTGTGGCTGGAAGGTCACGGTGGAGCAACAAGACTATCTGCAAAATAATCTACGAAAGCCACACAGCCTATATCCAATTACCTAGTGTTTGGCATGCCATGAGGCAAAGATGTTAAGGACCGAATTAGTCTAAATAATTGAGCTGGGCATGATTTTGCTGAAGCAATGGAGGCACCATAGAACTCCTTCTTTGCTGACTTCATTGCCATCTCATAGGTCTTCATAAATGATCTATAAGATCATTAGGGTTTGTAGAATCTTTTGGGATCAAGTGCCGTGTTCTACTGGAGAAAGTTTTCCTTCCAGACATTTCGTTCTCAGCTGCGGAGAACATCCTCAGTGGCGTTGCAGCCGGAGCAGGCGCTCAGACCTTCTTGGCTGCTGTGCATAGAGTGGGGCCAGGGCTGCTGGAGAGCTGCTATTTGTAGGCTGGAGGGGGTGTGATGAAAGGGCAATTGGTTTGTGGATGTGCCCATTGTTTGGTGGGGCTTCCTGGAAGGGTAGTGTTAAGGAAACCGGCTGTTGAATGTGACCATTGTTCTGTGTTAATTGCTGGGAAGGTTGGAAGGGGTTTGAAGATAAGGAAGATGGTGGTTGACTGTGCTGATTGTTCTGTGGAATTTGCTGGTTGTTCTGAGACTTTCTGCAATTTATAGTCTGTAGGGTGTTTTGCAGAGCTGGGTACCAAGATTGGTGGATGAAAATGCCTTCTTCCTTTCTGTTAAAATTGTGCTGGTGTTTGTAAATCTCAATAGCTTCTCTGTTCAGGTGGGTATGATAATGTGAGACCATAGAAAGGACTTCAGTTTTTTCAAAGTGGATGACGTGGTCTCCTGAAATCCTGAAATCTTTGATAACACGTCTCTACGGGGAGGAATCCTACCACCTGATCTGACGGCTGGAGACACTCCGCAAGAGAAAAGCCCATCTCCTCTGCTCACTCACCTTTCTGCTACGCTACCGAGATACAGAGATCACTCCCCGCTTTCTACAGCAAAAACGCCACTTCAGTACTCCATCTGCTCACCGCATCTATAACCGTATGGAAAGAGCCCTACTACGTGACAGAATACACCAAACCCGGCAGGATCTAGCCCTCAATGACCGCCAACTTCTTCTCATTCACCTTGAACTCAGCAACAAACTACAGAAAAATGACTGGGACCTTGTTGACCGCATCACTCACACTTCTCATATATCCACCATGGGTCTGGCAACTGAGCGACAAAAACGAAAGTATAACAACATCTCCAGAACCAAGCAACCCTCTCCTACACTGGACACACAATGCACAGTCGTCAACCTGTCCAAACGACAACTGACAACAGCTGAAATCTCTGTGCTCTCCAAAGGAGGAAACTTCGCCATCACCCCTTCCAGAATTCCTACAGAAGACATTATTGCTAACATTGAAACCAGTATTCGCAACATCCCACGACACATTACAGAAGAAATAAGAAGAGAATCATCAAGAATCTTACAACATGCTAAACCCTCAAAAAGCAACCTCACCCATGCAGAAAGATCAGCTCTAAAAACCCTCAACACTGACAAGGACATACTGGTTCTTGCAGCGGATAAGGGGAACGCCACAGTTATTCTCAATACAGAAGACTACCATAATAAAATTCAGGACCTTCTCAAGCCAGATACATACAGGAAACTTCGCTGCGATCCCACCACAAGAATACTTAGGAAAACAAATCTGTTCATCAAAGGCTCTTTAATACCGATTGAGGATCAACACCTGCTCAGAAAGTCTGAAGCTCTGCCCCCCAGACTATATGGCCTACCTAAGATCCACAAACCCAATGTTCCTCTTCGACCGATAGTCAACGCCATCGGCTCACCTACCTACACCATAGCCAAACACTTGACCGGCCTTCTTCAACCCCGTGTGGGCAACACCACCTCTTACATTAGGGACTCATCACATTTTTTGGAAAAAATCAAACCCCTAAAACTCGAACCTAGCGATCTTTTAGTAAGCTTCGATGTCGTCTCGTTGTTCACCATGGTTCCCATCAAAGAAACCCTTGTTCAACTACAACACATCTTTCCTGATGACATCACTGCCCTATTCCACCACGTGCTCACCACTACCTACTTCCAATGGAACAATAACTTTTATGAACAGATCGATGGAGTTGCCATGGGAAGCCCCCTTAGCCCTGTCATCGCTAACTTTTACATGGAAACCTTCGAAGATACAGCACTAAGATCTGCCCTCCTAAAACCACGTTGCTGGCTCCGATATGTGGATGATGTTTTTGCCATCTGGAGTCATGGAGAGGCTGCTTTGAATAACTTTCTCCTTCATCTGAATTCAGTCCGTCCTCGTATCCAGTTCACCATGGAGAAAGAAAACAATGGTCAACTTGCCTTTCTTGACGTTCTCATTACCAGGAAAGATGATGGAAAACTCGGCCACACTGTATTCAGGAAACCCACACACACCGATCGCTATCTAAATAAGAATTCCAATCATCATCCTCGCCAAAAACGTACAGTTGTAAAAACCCTCATTCACCGTGCATCACGCATCTGTGAACCAAGCCAACTCCAACAGGAACTACACCACCTCAAACAGTCACTGCAGGCCAATGGATACTCCCAACAAGAAATTAGAAGAGCCCTCCATCCCAGGAGACCATCCACACCAAATCCCGAGCCACACACAAATGTGGGTACAGCCTTCTTGCCCTACATAAAATCTGTCACCGACCGCATTGGCAAAATTCTCAAACGCCATAATGTTGACACAGTCTTCAAGCCCATACAACAGATCCGCCACATGCTGCACTCGGCCAAAGATATGAGAGATCCACTTTCAACCCCTGGAGTCTACAAAATACCCTGCTCCTGTGGTGCAGTCTACATTGGCACTACCCAACGCAGTATCAACACCCGTCTCACCGAACACAAGAGACACTGTCGCTTGTTTCAGCCAGAAAAATCAGCTGTAGCTGAACATGCACTTCAAGAAGGAAACCACATCATCCACTTTGAAAGAACTGAAGTCCTTTCTATGGCCTCACATTATCATACCCACCTGAACAGAGAAGCTATTGAGATTTACAAACACCAGCACAATTTTAACAGAAAGGAAGAAGGCATTTTCATCCACCAATCTTGGTACCCAGCTCTGCAAAACACCCTACAGACTATAAATTGCAGAAAGTCTCAGAACAACCAGCAAATTCCACAGAACAATCAGCACAGTCAACAACCATCTTCCTTATCTTCAAACCCCTTCCAACCTTCCCAGCAATTAACACAGAACAATGGTCACATTCAACAGCCAGTTTCCTTATCACTACCCTTCCAGGAAGCCCCACCAAACAATGGGCACATCCACAAACCAATTGCCCTTTCATCACACCCCCTCCAGCCTACAAATAGCAGCTCTCCAGCAGCCCTGGCCCCACTCTATGCACAGCAGCCAAGAAGGTCTGAGCGCCTGCTCCGGCTGCAACGCCACTGAGGATGTTCTCCGCAGCTGAGAACGAAATGTCTGGAAGGAAAACTTTCTCCAGTAGAACACGGCACTTGATCCCGAAAGATTCTACAAACCCTAATGATGTTACCAGCCGTGAAAACCTGAAATCTTTGATCTATAAGATGTTCTTGTAACTTCATCCCAGGCCATCCGCCACACTCTCTGTAGTTGTCTCAGCTCCCATTTCATCCGCCTCAGCTCTAAGAAATACCAAGGAGCCAAGTTGGTACAGGGGCGGAGAGGGTGCTGGGAAGCAACCACATCGATGCCTTCAGAAAGACGGCTGAACCAGGCTTTCTCCAGCTCATCCAATGGGCCACCAGGGTGAATTGGATCCCGCAGAGCCTCCTGGAACCTATTTGGGTCCATTTGGCTCTGTGGGTGAGAGTAAATCTGCTTGCCGCCTAAACAGGGGGGGGCTAGGTGTGCAAAGCCAGGCCTTCAGGACAATGTGGTCTGACCATGGCACCACAACCATTCTAATACAGTCCACTCCAATCCCTGAGACAAAAATAAGATCTAGTGTGTGACCTGCTTGATGTGTGGGAGCTGAAACAACTTAGGAGAGCCCTAGTGTTACCATGGAGGACACTAGGTCCTTAGCCTGAGAGGAGGTCACATCCTATGCATGGATATTGAAATCTCTCAGAACCAATAGTCAGGCAGGACACTGACTGGTGCATTAGGCGGATGGTACACCAGCCAAATGGCCAAGCTCTCCTCAGCATCCCACACCAGGCCTACACATTCAGTGCCAGCAATCCATGTCTCAGAGAGTGTCCTGAAGGAGAAAGTCTCCTAGATAAGCATCGCCACCCCCTGCCACCCCCCCCGCCCATTAGTCCTGGACTGGTGGAGGACCAAAAAATCTGGGGGAGCCAGCTGCCACAAGGCAACGGTTTCACCATCTCGCACCCAGGTCTCAGTCACACAAGCCAGGTCTACCGCCTGTTCCACCAGATAATCCTGGAGGACAGAGATCTTATTATTGATAGACCTGGCATTGCACAGCACCAGTGTCGGAGAAGGGTATACTTTCCTATCCCCACAGCCAGAATCTCTCAGGATGGGACGAAGGTTGGAAGGGGACCGAGCATATCCATATCTCTGTCTCCTTCCTACAAACCACCTTCTTCTACTGCCATACTTCCCACACTCCAACAGCACTGGGATCCCTGACCCCAGTGAGGCCTCCCCCATTGGAACCTATTGGCCCAGCCTGAGCCCACTAGGTCTCTGGAGGCAGACACTGTGGCATACAGCTTTGGTTGAATCAACACTGCGAACAGCAATTTTCACTACATAAACTGACCTCCACCCCCACCCGTAAACCTATACTTCCAGAAATAAACTAATTAATATAAAACATCAATATAATCTCAATACTAATTAATTAATAAGCCAATTTCATATGCAGGGGAATTTATCCTTACAATCCAGAACTAAAAATCCCTCCCCACCCTACACTAACATTAGCCAATTGATCAATAAAAGAGAAATTTAAAGCAATCCATCAAGTTTTTTATGAGGAATTTATAACAGCTTATATAAAACTGATTTTGTATGACCTTTAATGAAGCCTGATATTCCAGCATTATGTTTTAACTACTAGGGCTGCCATCCTCCCAGTCCAGCCAGGGGTTCCCCAGCTCTCTCGGAAAGAGTGAGAGCCACTTGCTCCTGCTTTCCAAGCCTTAATTGGGGTTTGGAAGGGCAGCAGCACAAAGCACCTGCTTCCCCCCCCCCCCAACCATTTAAAGGGAAGGACCCTTGAAATGGTTGGGGAAAGCCAGGGAGGGCATGCATGTGCTGCACTGTGTCCCCAGCATGATGATATCATTCTACATGACATCATCACATTGAGGATGGCCCTGTCCTCTTCCAGAACACCTACCAAATTCCCCCGCTGGGGAATAGTTGGAACTTGACAACCCTCTGCCCCCACCTACTCAGGCCCAGGAATGATAGCAGTCTTACCTCAGAGACAGGCAATTCTTCTCTTTGTCCTCTCTGTTAACCAGCCTCAGAAAGAGCTACAGAGCTACTGTGACCTCATGAAATGCCTCCCAGCACATGCAGCCTCCAAAGGTCACACAAATTCTTTCACCCTAAAGGAGTAGTGCTGGGGCAACAAGCACAGACTGGTGCTGTATGGGCTTGTTCCTCCTCTCCGCTAACATGCCCTATGTCCTGGTCTCTATGGCTGCAACCATGTGATTGTTCCCACTGTTTGTCACAGCAGTGCCATCATGCCCCTTGTGATTTCTTGTGACCATGACATTGTGGTTGCTGAAGACACCAGCATGATGTGCCTGTGCATCCTCATTGCAGGGACGTTTGCCTGGTGCTCAGCCTGTGCAGTTTGCCACTAGAGAACAGGCCAGCAGCACCACTGATGCAACAGTATCTGGACTCCTTCAGAATAGCAGCTTCAGGATTACTCTGGACATGTTAATTATGCCAGTATCTTGTTTTGAAAAGATATTTCATTGAAAGTTGCTTATAATTTTTTTTTTCAGAATAATATACTAATTTTACTGGGGCAATGTCTTGATACATACCAAAAATTTGGGTTGTTTCCAATTATCCAAACAATGAAAAGAATAAGATTTTTTTAAAGGAAAAAAAAATATGATACAGCTTTCTGTTTTAAAAAAAAGTTTTATTGATTTAAACTACAAAGAAAAAAAGCATTGCAGATACATATAAAAGAGGGGAACAGGCGGAAAAGGGGCCTTGACAGAATGGGGAAAACAGAAACCAGTAGATATATATCAATTATAATTCCACTTCCCAATAAAATGCTCAGCTCATTCTACCTACAAGTATAAAAATCTCCTTAAATATTACCTTCCTTTCTTCCTTTAACAGACAAAAAAAGGAATGCTTTCTTTTAGTAAACTAGTAAAACAATGTAAATCTAGACACTTCTTCTTAAACACAAATTAAATATAACCAGTTAACAAAAAAGATTTTTTTCTTTCAAAACTGTCCCAACGCCAGTTTTATCTCACTTAAACCTATTATAAGCATAAATTAAATTGTTGATTTAGCAAAATCCTTATTTAAAAAAGCACATAAAATCATTTCTTTATCCTTAGCAAATTACATAAAATACAACTAAATGTTTTGTCTATCTCCGTCTAAGCCATTTCTCCTGATAACATATTAAAAGCAAGTCTGCCAAATTACCAAGTCTACCCAATTCCACAGCAATTATGCTATCTGCCTTTTCAATCTTTGATCTTATACTTATATCATTATAGACAATTTCACTAAATAAACCAACTGAATACATCTACTATATAGAGAAATATGTTAACTGCATTCATTAATATTTCTTCTTCAAAATCTCCCTTATTCTTTTAAAATCTAACATCTGTTCATTATTAATGGTTACATGTTTATTTATTCACAAGGGGGGAAAAAAAGAACCCGGATTCCAGAGTCCTTCTTCCCAAAGATTAAAAACTTCTATGTTCTTTTGATTTCTCCACCCATATTGCATCCAAGGCAGCCCATTTAATCACAGTCTATCTTTTAATATCACATTTCACTTCTTAGTCAAAGTTCCTTGTCCAGCCATTCACACTTTTAAATTCCTTTGATTTCTGCACCCATATTGCATCAGAGGCAGTCCATTTAATCACAGTCTGTCTTTTGATATCACATTTCACTTCTTAGTCAGAGTTCCTTGTCCAGTCATTCACCAAAGCAGGAAAAAAAAAGAAATCCCAAATCCCTTTTCTGAAATGCTTTCCAAATCCTGATTTGTTGATTGGAGTGCAACTTTTCGCTTCTCAACATGGCCTGCCCCCTCAACCGCAGGAGGAAGAATTCATCGCCATTTTTCCCTCTCAGCTTGATTTTACTGCATCTTAATTTCCGGTCAAGTTTTGAAAATGTGTCACAAGAGAGTATCTTACTTTTCCTTTGTTTATTTCGGAGAGTATCACTTTCCCCTTCCACTTTCACTGCCATCAATATACTCTCTTTAGAACCGGACCCCTATAGGTTTGCAATTTCATTAGCTGTCAGCATAAAACATTCCATTTGGTCATTAAGGAGCTGCATAAATTAGATAAGATCTTCCTTCAGAGAGATAAGATTTGAGCAAATATCTTTTCCATGTGACAATTCATTAAACTGTGCCATTTCTAATATCAAACTCAGTCTCTTAAATCAGATTGTAAATTCTCTTCAAGCTCCTATTAATCCCCGTTCCACAATAGCTCCAACTGAAGTTTTAAAAACCATTCTTTCAGATACAGTCAGGCGATAGAGACAGAGCGCTCTGCAATATAACTCCTTTGTGCTCATATCGTATTGCAACTTCTTAGTAAACTCTTTGATGTATATATGTCCAATTATAGTTCGGGTCAATTTTAGTAATTATATTCAATCCAGTTTAAGTAATTAAGACTGCTCATGACATTTTGAGGCCTTTTCTAAATGCTTTGAGCTGGTCTTTTGTAGTTATGCAGAGTGACCCATCAGGGAGTAGAATTAGAAAAAACACCTACTTGTTAAGTAGAGCCATCGCTTTAGAAGTAGAAAAATGCTGCTTCAAAGTCGTACTAGAGAAAGTGAAAGCAAAAAGCGATCAGGCATTCTTCTTTTTCTGCTGGTATGCCAACTTTCATAGCCTCGGAGCTTCAGAATGAACAGAGAGCACAGAGGGCAGCTGCTGCTGGCCCCCTCCCGCCCCCCCCCCAAAAAGTCCCATGCCGAAGAAAAAGCCACTATGGGCTTATTCTATGGGGGCATCACTTCTGTGACGCCCCTCCAATGCCAAACTCAGAGTTGCTGCAGAGAGACAATCTGCAAGCAACTCTGAAGCCAATATATGATGGATTCCAGAAGTTGGATACAGCTTTCTTAATAATACCCCCACACCAATAAAATCTCAGTTGATCCATCAACATATATTCTTAAGAAGGATGCCTTACTGTTGCTGTGGAAGATGCTCAGATTTGAATTCAACACGTTTCAAGAATAATTGTTTTTATTATGGATGAATTACCAAGATTATTTAATAGGATTTTGTTATTCTTTTAACCAGGGGTCGTTTTGTAGAAAAATAGGTGGTGGAGCTCATTAGCATTACTCATTAGCATATGCCTCCCCAGCCAAAAGCAATTCAATGCAAGAAAGGAGAGCCCCGGGCAAGTGAGGCCTGCTTGGGCTGGCTAGAGATCCAGCCATCCCAAGCATGCTTTGCTCACCTGGGACTCTCCTGGACTGCCCCCCCCCCCAGTCAAAAGACCAGCAAGCCTTCCACCACCCAAAATCACATAAGAAGTGGAGAAACGGTGATGTGGGCTTCTCTGGGGTTAATGAGGGCTACTGGGGGGGGGGGGGGTGTGTGGCAAAACTCCTGGTGGCTGGCTGGCTGGCTGCTCTCCTAATCCAGGGATTGTTATGCAGCTGCACCTACTATTCAATGGACAAGGCAGGTGGGGAGGAGGGGGAAGCCTCAAAAAGGTTCAGGAGCTATGCTCCTATGAGCTTCAGCTGAATCTGAGGCCTGATTTTAACTATTTGATGCCCAGATAGTCCAAGGACATACTGTTTACAAATATGTAGCACTTCGTCAAGACATGAGATGTAACTGCCTAACTTTGCATAAATCAGAAATTCACATTTGCTTATCAGTGATACAGCATTTCTCTTTTGACAAAAGTACCTTTCAACAAATATTGGGTTTTTTAAAGGCGTTTCATTACAGCAAAGGCTGGGTGGCAATAGTGGGGCAGGTGTGGCGCTTATGACAGGCTAAGACAATGTAAACTGCTACATAATAGCTTAAAATAGTCTATTTGATTAATACCATTGTGCCAAGCAGTGTGTGACTAATTTGAAGTTGTGAGATTGGCAGGCAAATAAGATATCAGAGACAAGGGAAAGGGTGGAGGTGCTTTCAATCATTCTTGGAAATATGACATTACTTCTCAAACAGCCGATTTTCATCAAATGCTGTTTGACATTGCTGAAGCCTTAATGCACCTTGTTGAGAAAATGGCACTTGTCCTCAGAATAAAAGAGAATGTCAGCTTAGAAGTGGGCAGCTTGTGAGAGCACTTAGAGCCAACTGGAGTACTGTGCATTCCAAGAAAATAAATGCTCTAGAGAAATAAACCCTTTCAAAAATGCCACAGGAGTAGACAAAAAACATCATGAACCATGTTTTCTCTGGTAAGAAAAAAATTATGTTCAAAAGCTTCCAGGTAAAGTGATTAATCATAAAGTTTCACATATTTTCTAGGAAGGAAGGAAGGAAGGAAGGAAGGAAGGAAGGAAGGAAGGAAGGAAGGAAGGAAGGAAGGAAGGAAGGAAGGAAGGAAGGCTTAAAAAATCAAAGACAGCAATGAGAAAGGTTTATTGGATCATCTAGTGCAACAATGCATTTCTCTTTGGAAGGATTTAACTAGGCCTGGCTGCTTGCACCAGTTCAGCAGCAGTCCCTCTATGATAGCCAATGTGAATTAGCAGTTGCCAACTCCAGTTTGGGAAATTCCGGGAGATCTGGTTGGTGGGGCCTGGAGATGGTGAGTTTGAGAAAGGGTGGGACCTCAGCCAGGTACCACAGCATAGAATCTATTCTCAAAATGAGCCATTTCTGCCTGGAGAACCATTGTTGGCAATCTCCAGATGAGGGCTGTGTCATTATACCCTGCTGAGGTTGCTTGTTTCCTACTTTTTTCCCCATTGTGGAGAAAGACTGTACTTTTATTAGGTAGATGCTTCAGGGAGGAGGAGAAGATGGAAAACTGAAATCAGATAAATTCCCCTACAGAGAATACCTGCCTTGAGGTGCATACTCTATTACACAACCATGCCAGCCCCACCCCCCACCCCCCAAAAATCATGCCACAAGCTCACACTGCTGCTAAACACCACAAGGCTGGATATGACAGGAAAAGGTGACAACAATGCACTGCAAACAAAATGAATGACGTGCTTCAGTGTCTGTGTGGCCATTGTCATGCTCCCCCTGCACACACACCCATTATTCTCCCTTCTAGGCATTCTGGACCCATTTAGGGCTTTGAGCCACCATAGACACGGGGACACACACACACACATGCAGGGGGAGGGGAATGAAAAGCCAGTGTCTGTTTCAGTTGCAGAGTGGATGGGAAGGACAGCAAGAGTGAGGAGCACTGTTCCTTCTAAGCTGAGTTAGCATGAGCTAGCTCACATATTTTTGTCTTAGGTCAGGAAAAATGGCCCCAGAGCAGAATAATTTATGTAGTAGCTCACAACTTTAATCCCAGTAGCTCACAAAGTAGAATTTTTGCTTGCAAGACTCTGCAGCTTAGAGGGAACATTGGTGAGGTGAGTGAAAGCCAAGGTTGTGGGGGAGGGAGGGCCTTCAGATAGGGGTCTGCCAGACCAGGGGTTTTGCTATGGAAGCTGACTGGGTGATTTCAGGCCAGTCATGGCCTTTCAGCCTAACCTAATTTACAAGGTTGTGCAGATCAAAGTGGGGAGAGGAGAATGATGTAAGCTGCTTTGGTCTCCCCCTCCATCAGTGTGAAGAAAGATTGTTCTTTTCCTATGTAGAAACCACAGGGAGGGGGAAGGCAATGAAAAGCTGAAAGAGGGACAGATAAAGGGAAGGAGATGTGGTTGCCAACTCCAGGTTAGGAAATTCCCAGAGATTTAAGGGGTGGGGTTTGAGGAGCCATGAGACCTCAGACAGATACAATGCCATTTCCTCCTCAGAACCATTGTTGCCAATCTCCAGGTGAGGGCTAGAGATCATTCAGAATTACACCTGCTCTCCAGATGATAGACATCAGTTCCCCTTCAGGTGTGTGTGGGGGGGAGTGCATGCTTTCACTTGAGTGGGTGGAAGACAGCTAGGGTGGGGGGGGCACTCACCCAGAGCCTTTTTCTAGAACCCATTGTATTTTTCTTCACAACGGACCTTATTACTAGCGTGTGTGTATGCATGCAATAAATAAAGTTGGGGAAATAAATATATAAGAGAAAATCATAGCAGAGATCAGTTTGCAGAACTGTGTTATAACTAAAGGGAAACAATACAGTTTTTGAAAAAGTTAAATATGACATTTGTATAACTGATGTTACACCAATGTCGAAAAACAGAAGCAGTTTAAAGATTCCTATGAATGACTATATAATATATACCAAGTCATGCTTATGGGCATTGTCAGAGTTTCTATTGGATTTTTGTCTCCTCCCACAACCTAGCTCCTATTGTTATTGTTGTCGTTATTGTTGTTAATGTCTCTCATAGTCACTAACCGAAGCCCACAGTCTAGATTGACTAGACTGATACAGATGGTGTTAGTGTCATGGTTTCTCTGTACGCTTTTTGTAAGCACTGTTTTTGCTTTTTATTGAAGTATCACTCTATGCCTTAGTATTGCTAGTTCTTCTATGTCAACAGATCAATAGCAAAGTCTGTGTCATTGAATCCAACGATTTTTGAGATCAAAGTCACATCTGCTCATGAAAGGTGAGGGATTCCCCCCCCCCCCCGAGTTTCCCTGCCTCTTTACAGACTACTATGTAATACTCTATACTATTTCTGAAAGTCCTCTGACATCCAGAAGCAGAAGTTGGGGGAACACAGTGGGCTGCAATGGAAAGAAGGATGTGGAATTCATAGGCAGAATTCCACATCTGGACCTAGATCATGAAAGAAACTAGAACAGACCATAAACACATGGACCAATAATTCTCTGAAAACTTTGGCCTTTGTAAAAATATTTGGCTTAGACTGTAAGAGGATTACAGATTGTTCCCAGAAACTGTTAGAGCTCCAGGGAGCAACCTGAACTTGCTAGATAGATAAGATGCAGATGTGTGAAAGGGAGGATGTGCTTTGAGCTGACTACCAATTATCTCTTGGCTTGGCTTCGAACGAAGATTTAAGAAGGGTGCAATAGTCCACGTCTGCTGCAGGCTCGCTGGTGGCTGACAAGACCAATGCGGGACAGGCAGGTCCGGCCACAGTGGCTGCAGGGAAAAGTCTGATTTAGGGTTGGTGCTGTAGCAGTGCGATTCTTCCTCAATCTCCTTTTGTCCTCAAGACCAGCTATGCGTGCGTTCTCAAAGGAAGAGACAGCCTGGTGGATGGTGTGCCTCCATGCTTTGCGATCTGAGGCTAGGTCAGACCACTGGTGATGGTTGATGCGACAGGTGCCAAGGGATTTCTTCAAGGAGTCCTTGTACCTCTTCTTTGGTGCCCCTCTATTTCGATGGCCGGTGGAGAGTTCGCCATACAGGGCAATCTTGGGAAGGCGGTGGTTTTCCATCCTAGAAATATGCCCTGCCCAACGCAGCTGCGTCTTCAGCAGCAGTGCCTCGATGCTGGTAACCTCCGCCCGCTTGAGGACTTCAGTGTTGGTCACAAAGTCACTCCAGTGGATGTTGAGGATGGTGCGAAGGCAGCGCTGATGAAAGCGCTCGAGGAGTCGCAGGTGATGGCGGTATAAAACCCACGATTCGGAGCCGTAGATGAGGGTTGTCATCACAACCGCTTTGTAAACATTGATCTTTGTGCCTTTTTTCAGATGCTTGTTGCTCCACACTCTTTTGTGCAGTCGGCCAAATGCACGGTTTGCCTTTGCCAGCCTGTTGTCAATCTCCTTGTGGATCTTGGCATCTGAGGAGATGATGCACCCCAGGTAGCTGAACTGCTGGACTGTCTTCAGAACTGATTCACCCACAGTGATGCAGGGAGGGTGATAATCTTCCTGGGGCGCAGGCTGGTGGAGAACTTCTGTCTTCTTCAGACTAACTTCTAGGCCGAATAGTTTGGCAGCCTCTGAAAAGCAGGACGTCATATGCTGCAGAGCTGATACCGAGTGGGAGATGAGTGCAGCATCATCAGCAAACAGTAGCTCTCGGATGAGTTTTTCCATTGTCTTGGAGTGGGCCTTTAGTCGCCTCAGGTTGAACAGGCTGCCATCGGTGCGATAGCGGATGTAGACACCATCGTCATCATCTAGATCTACTGTGGCTCTTTGAAGCATCATGCTAAAGAAGATCGTAAAGAGAGTTGGTGCGAGAACGCAGCCTTGCTTTACGCCTGTGCCTATTGGGAAGGGCTCCGAGAGGTCGTTGCAGTGTCTGACTTGGCCTTGCTGGTCTTCGTGTAGCTGGATGATCATGCTGAGGAACCTTGGGGGACATCCTAAACGTTCCAAGATTTGCCACAGGCCTTTCCTGCTAACGGTATCGAAAGCTTTGGTAAGGTCGACAAAAGTCACATACAGAGCCTTGTTCTGTTCCCTGCATTTCTCTTGGAGCTGCCTGAGAACAAATACCATGTCAGTGGTGCTCCTGTTAGCTCTGAAGCCGCACTGGCTCTCTGGGAGGAGTTCTTCTGCAATGGTGGGCACCAGTCTGTTCAGGAGTATTCTGGCAAGGATTTTGCCTGCGATGGAGAGCAGGGTTATCCCCCGGTAGTTGGAGCAGTCTGACTTTTCCCCTTTGTTCTTGTATAGGGTGATGATGATTGCATCGCGAAAGTCCTGTGGTAATTTGCCTTGTTCCCAGCAGGTGACAAGTACTTTGTGAAGTGGGGGCACAGTACTACATAGCTCACTTCACCAATTATCACATTGCAAGCAATTGAGACTAGGGTTTGCACCTCTAGGAATAAGGCAAGGCCTATCTGTAGTAAAGTGTCATTTCTTTCCTATGGTCCAGTCACATCACAGATCATGTGCCCAGCATAGAGAGAGAGTTACATCACCTCTTTGGGTTTTGATTGACTCAACAGGCCTGGAGCAAATTTGAGACCCTCACCATAAAGCCAATTAGCTTTTGCCAGTCAGTAGTGCTTTGGGCTTGACAGTAAGTGCTCCACCATGTGACCCCTCATCATGGTCTGGGTGTCGCAGAGCCAGAGGGGTGGTCGGGCACTTTGGCCTTTGAGAAGGAGCTGCTGGCTCATCTTTCTGCCTTGCAGGAGGGAGGCAGTTGAATGGACGGAACTGCTGAGCCGAACCAGGAAGCTGGGCCAAGCAGGGGCATGTTGCCAAGTGATGATACTGTGGAACAGGAGGTGGTGGTGGAGCTGGAGCATCCCGGTCAATCAGCTGCAGTGGCAGTAGCGGTCCCACCACTGGTGAAGGAAGGTAAGACCCTACCGACTCAGCACTCTCAGGCTTGGCCATGGGGCCCATGGGAGCAGCCCGCAGTGCCTGGGCCAGTAAGTACACCTAGCTGCAGTTACCCTATGCTGGGGCAGGTGGTGCCTTGGGCATAACCAAACCAGCTCGGGCCATCCTGGGCTGGGGTAGCACCTTCCTCTTTAAGCTTAGCTCAGTGTAGCTCAGCTAGCATGGGCCAGTCTCAGGTTACAATGACTGCATCGGGGCCTTCTCAGAACGGTGCTATAACTCAAGCATAGCCATGTGTCCTCCCATGGGGTGGGCAACTGTGGATGTCCCAACAAGCTGGGTGACCCGGTCCCCAGTGGAATGCATGGAGTTATCCACCCAACTCATATGGGTCGGTACCTTTTCAGGCCCTTGCATTTGGTGATACGGCAATGCCTTTGGGCAATCACCTTACGCTGACCACGAGGGAAAAATTTTTAAGGGGTGAATATGTGCACGTATTCAGTCTGCTCTATAGGGAGTTGGAAAAGAAGGAGAAGGAGGACCTTGACGAAAAGGAGAAGGAGAAGTTAAACTGCAGAAACGTTGACAGGACCTGGGCCAATTGGCTGCCTGGCTTCCTGATATATGCTGGGGTCATAGCATGGGTGCAGCCTTTTCAGGCCACACCTTTGTTTCAGTATTGTGATACTGTATACCAGGCATATACTGATTTTGTCAGAGCTGCCTGGTTACAATTAGGGATGTGCAAAAATAATAATAATTCGGATTTACACGGATTCGGAAGTATACGGGGGGGGGGGAATTCAGAATCCCCGTATACTCCTGAATACCTCATTCGGAATAGCCGCATATATGGTAGATGCGCGGCTATTTCCGAATATACGGCCCTATTATACCCTATGGGCCATTGAAATCAATGGCAAATAGGGTATATTTGAAGCCACCTGGAGGGGAGGGGGTTTGAGGGAGAGCCACCAAATTTGCAGGGGACCTGCAGGGGACTCTCCCCTCCAACCCCCCCAAGTCCCAAAAAGATTGGGCCAGGGGATCCCATTCCAGGGGCACCCAAAGAGGGTGCCCCTATTCCGTCATTATACCCTATGGACCATCCCTCTATCTACTCTATGAACCCTGCAGTGCAGGCCTGGAACCAATATAAACCCAGTTGCCAATGTCACTGCCACACAAAACACAATCTGCTCAAGGTCTGCAGCAAACCCAGATGCCAGCTCTCCAGCCCTGCCCCAAACAACACGGGGAGAGCTGGCCAACCACAACAAGCCTGCTGGTTCTGGGTCTCTCACCCAGGTGCCAGCTTCCCTGCCACAGAACACACAATCTACAGATGCCAGCTCTCCAGCCCTGCCCCAACGAGATGGGGAGAGCTGGCCAACCACAACAAGCCTGCTGGTTCTGGGTCTCTCACCCAGGTGCCAGCTTCCCTGCCACAGAACACACAATCTACAGATGCCAGCTCTCCAGCCCTGCCCCAAACAACACGGGGAGAGCTGGCCAACCACAACAAACCTGCTGGTTCTGGGTCTCTCACCCAGGTGCCAGCTTCCCTGCCACAGAACACACAATCTACTCTATAAAAACAAGAAAGTGACCCAGCCCACACACACCCTCGCCAACCCCCACACCAACCTGAGGTAATTTAAAAAAACCAAAACAAAACCAGCAGAATCACAAAAGGCCAAGTGTTAAAAAAGTGGCCTTTTCACCAATAAGAAAGCTCAGGCCAAATCAGTCAACACCCCCCCCCCCTAAAACCAGAACCAGGAAAAGGGGGACAAAAGTGGCCTTTTAAACAATGGAAATTAGTAACAGCAGCAGCACAACACAGCACAACACAGCAGCAACAAATCAAACACTGAATAATTTTAAAACAGTAAAAAAAATAACTTTTAACAATACAGGAACTTTGCCAACCCCTCCCCCCCAAAAAACCCCTTCACCCTAACCCCAAGAAATCCAAGACACCCAAATCAGGAGAAGTAAAAGGACACTGCACTTTTAAAAGTCCTCTCACTAAATTAAGATATGGGCAAATTGGCAAAAAAAACCCCACCCCAGGCCCCCTCCCCAAGCAGAAACCCCTAACCCCAAATAAGCTACCCCACGACCACCACCACCCAAATCTGGATAAGTAAAGGGACTCTGAGTCTTAAAAAGTCCTTTTACCAACAATAAATAAAAACAAGAACCTCAATACTGTCTTACCTTGTCTTCTCTAGTCCAGGGAAGTCTGGTAAGGCTGAGTGAGAGAGCAGCAGGCAGCAGCTGAAGCCAAGGGCCAGCCAGCCAGCAGCACAATCTCTCACACCAACCAACAAAGCAGCAATGGAGGAGTCCAGCCAGGAAGACTCCTTAAAAAGCCCTACAAAGCATGCATTTGCAATGCATTTTGCAAATGCATGCTTTGGATTGGCTGCTGGGGCTCCTCTTCCCCCTCCCCCCCTCCCTAATCCCAGGGAGGCTATGGAAAAGGCAACTAAAGGTGGGAAAGTAGGCAAGCAGCTCCTTTGAGGCTGCAGAAGCTACTTTCCTGCCTTTTGAATTGATAGCCGTATACTTACGAATAGCTATTTGTAAGTATACGGCGAGCCGTATTCGGCTGTCGTATAATGGGCGCCTATGGGGATCGGCTGCAGCCTATTCCGTATACAGCTGAATCAGTGGTGATTCGGCTGTAAATACGGTTCGGCCGAACCGAATGCACATCCCTAGTTACAATATGATGAAGCCTTCAGAATGAGGGCCACAATTAATTCTTCCTTGCCTTGGGGCCAGATAAACCAACAATTGTGGCTGCAGTTAATGTCACCTGCAAAACCCAATGCGGGGGACAGGACTGACAGTGGTCACCTGGTTTATAAGCTACAGAACACGCCAGTGGCCCGCGCTTCTGCGGGCCAGTCGGTTCAACCCCAACTGTTATGCTGAGAGTTTACGTCCCAGGAATGTGCTCACATAATGTGTGTAAGTTCAAGCATGAATGCCCATTATGTGGCGGGTCCCATGCCTTTTCTGCATGTAGCAAGGCCAAGCCAAAGGGAGGCGCCAAGCACCCCAGGGACAGCGGCAACCACCCACCATCTGGAAAGGGGTCCCACCCCCATTCAACTGAAAGTACTTAAGCGGCTGCTGGTAGGTTACCCTGTGGTGGCCGATCGGGCTTATTTGCTTGAGGGTTTCACCTTTGGTTTCTGGATTCCATACCAGGGCCCTCAGGCTCCTTGTATGGTTTCCAACCTTTGTTCGGTAGCAGGGATGGAGCAGGTGGTCTGGGCAAAAATTGCCAAGGAGTGCTCTGAGGGAAGAGTACTTGGCCCCTTTGATGCCCCCAGTGCCACATTTGAGGGTGTCTCCCCTGGGGGTGGTGCCTAAAAAGGCACCTGGGGAGTACAGACTTATTCACCACCTTTCATACCCAAGGTGAGGGTTGGTGAATGATGCCATTCCTGACCAGCTTTGTTCTGTTAGATACACTTATTTTGACCAGGCGGTCAAAATAGTGAGGGGTTGCAGTTTGGGAGCAGAAATGGCAAAATTCGATATTAAGTTGGCATTTCATCTGTTGCTAGTGCACCCCAGGGATTTTGAGTTGCTGGGTTTTATGTTTGAGGGGAAATATTATATAGCTAGGGCCCTGCCAATGGAGTACTCAATTTCTTGTGCAGCCTTTGAGCGATTCAGTTCCTTTTTTGAAATGAGTGCTGCAGATTAGGGCCAGGCTGAAAGAGACAGTTCATTACCTGGATGACTTTCTTTTTGTGGGCCCTTGGGGTTCAGGGCAATGTGCCAGGTTGCTGGAAGCATTCATGCAGCTAGCTGAGTAACTTGGCGTGCCCTTAGTGCATGAGAAGACGGAGGGCCCCACCTCAGTGTTAACATTCTTGGGCATTGACACTTCCCAGCAAGCTTCATGGCTACCTGAGGACAAGGTCCAGGGACTCAGGGCCCGACTTGCAGCTCTTAAGGAGAAATGTAAGGTATCTCTGCTGGAGCTGCAGCAACTTGTGGGGCATCTCAACTTTGCCTGAAAGGTAGTGGCTCTATGCAGGGCATTTCTATGGCTGCTATGTGATACCATGGGTGCCCTCCATTTTCCTCGTCATAGAATAAGGATAACAGCAGGCATGCAAAGGGATCTGGAGGTTTGGGAAAGATTCTTGGAGTGCTTTAATGGGATCTCCTTTTGAAGGGAGGACATGAAGATCAAGGCCGACCTCCAGATATCTTCAGATGCTGCAGGTTCCACAGGCTTTGGGGTAATTTTTGGGGGGCACTGGTGTGCTGAGCAGTGGCCCAGGGAGTGGTTGGCCAGCGGACTCTGCAGGGACCTTACATTCCTTAAGTTTTTTCTCATTGTTGTGGCTGTATGACTTTGGGGAGACCAGCTCGCCAACCACGTGGTGCATTTCTGGTGTGACAATATGGCAGTGGTCCACATTATTAACTCATTGTCATCCGGATTGGCACCAGTAATGAACCTGATCAGGGCTTTTATGCTCCAGTGTCTGCATTTAAACCTGCTGTTTATGGCTAAGCACGTTCCAGGTGTCTGTAACGGGGTGGCGGATGCTCTGTCTCACCAACAGATGGAGCGTTTTTGTCAACTGGCTCTGGAAGCCGACCCTTGGTCGGTGAGGATGCCCCAGGACCTGTGACAGTTTGGAGGGCCAAAGCTGGTAGGGCAATCCTGTTAGCTTTAGCTCCAAGTACACAAAGGGCATACAATAGGGTGGCCTTACAGTTCAGGGTGTTCAGAGCCACAGTGGGTTTACAGGACCTCTGGCCTTTTCCTGTCCCCCATTTGATGCAGTTTTGCGTACAGCAAAAGGGGAAGGGGTTAGCAGTCAAATCTATTAGGGGGCAGTTAGCCGCCTTAGCCTTTGTTAGCAAGGCGCAAAAATTTACAGAGGCCACAGGGGATTTTAGGGTCAAAAAGATGCTGGAGGGTTGGTTCCAGGAACAAGGGCCATGGGCGGACGCTCGGCAGTCCATTTCCTCCTCTGTGCTCATAGGGCTGGGCCGAGTGTGGCCCAAGGTGTGTGGGTCAAGTCATGAGACTGCCCTGTTTCATGCCACGGTACTGATAGCCTTTTTTTGGCACCTTGTGAGTCAATTAGCTGGTTGCGCAGTCCCAGGGGGACCAGACTAACTGGACTTCACATTCCAGTGATGAAAAATTTAAGGGGGACCAGGTGGTGTTGACGGTCAGATGATCCAAGACTGACCAGAGCAGCAGGCGTACTGCTGTCACACTGGGGGCCTGTGGAGAGACCGAGTTGTACCCGGTCACAGCCCTATGACAGTATCTGGCAGTTAGGGGGGACAGAGAGGGACCACTGTTCTGCCACAGCGATAGTACCCCGCTGAGCAAATATCAGTTTTGGGCAGTAACCACGAGGGCACTAAACAAGCTAAGACTAGAGGGTGTCAAATTCGGCACCCACTCTTTCCGATTGGTGCTGCATTCACGGCAGCCATGATGGGCTACCCTGGCCCAGCAATACAGTGGGTGGGTCATTGGCGTTACGTGGCCTACTGATCTTATGTGCACCCCCTTGCTTTCCTCTGAGTGGGGAATGAAGGGATAATGCACACCTAGTTGAAGCCCCTGTTGGGGGAAGTTATTGTTCTTCATAGACTGTTTTTTTCCTTTCAGGTGCTGTGTCTCATCAGGAAAGGCTGCGGATCCTCGTCTGCAGGCACAGTACAGTGTTCTGGGCGGCCCACCATGCCTGGCGGTCCCCAGTTGGGTCCCAAATGGAGCTGGGCGAGTGGACCGTCATGGAGTGGGGTCGCTGTGGTCTTCCTCAGTATGGTCATCCAGCTACATGAAGACCAGCGAGGCCAAGTTAGACACTGCAACGATCTCTCAGAGCCCTTCCCAATAGGTCACAGGTGTAAAGCAAGGCTGCGTTCTCGCACCAACTCTCTTTACGATCTTCTTTAGCATGATGCTTCAAAGAGCTGCAGTAGATTTAGATGATGATGATGGTGTCTACATCCGCTATCGCACCGATGGCAGCCTGTTCAACCTGAGGCGACTAAAGGCCCACTCCAAGACAATGGAAAAACTTATCCGAGAGCTACTGTTTGCTGATGATGCTGCACTTGTCTCCCACTCGGTATCAGCTCTGCAGCATATGACGTCCTGCTTTGCAGAGGCTGCCAAGCTATTCAGCCTAGAAGTTAGTCTGAAGAAGACAGAAGTTCTCCACCAGCCTGCACCCCAGGAAGATTATCACCCTCCTTGCATCACTGTGGGTAAATCAGTTTTGAAGACAGTCCAGCAGTTCAGCTACCTGGGGTGCATCATCTCCTCAGACACCAAGATCGACAAGGAGATTGACAATAGACTGGCAAAGGCAAACCGTGCATTTGGCCGACTGCATAAAAGAGTGTGGAGCAACAAGCATCTGAAAAAAGGCACAAAGATCAATGTTTACAAAGCGGTTGTGATGACAACCCTCATCTATGGCTCCGAATCGTGGGTTTTATACCGTCATCACCTGCGACTCCTTGAGCGCTTTCATCAGCGCTGCCTTTGCACCATCCTCAACATCCACTGGAGTGACTTTGTGACCAACACTGAAGTCCTCAAGCAGGCGGAGGTTACAAGCATCGAGGCATTGCTGTTGAAGACGCAGCTGCGCTGGGCAGGGCATATCTCCAGGATGGAAAACCACCCCTTTCCCAAGATTGCCCTGTATGGCGAACTTTCCACCGGCCATCGAAATAGAGGGGCACCAAAGAAGAGGTACAAGGACTCCTTGAAGAAATCCCTTGGTACCTGTTTCATTAACCATCATCAGTGGTCTGACCTAGCCTCAGATCACAAAGCATGGAGGCACACCATCCACCAGGCTGCCTCTTCCTTTGAGAACGCACGCATAGCTGGTCTTGAGGACAAAAGGAGATTGAGGAAGAATCGTACTGCTACAGCACCAACCCCAAATCAGACTTTTCCCTGCAGCCACTGTGGCCGGACCTGCCTGTCCCACATTGGTCTTGTCAGCCACCAGCAAGCCTGCAACAGACGTGGACAACTGCACCTTTCTTAAATCTTCATTCGTGAAGTCAAGCCGAGAGAGAGATGTTTAATAAAGTGGCCCGTTTTACCCAACATCAGTGTCAGCCTCTTTATTTCGATTGAGGGGGCAATTCAGCCCCTCCCTGGCCACGCCACAATCGCGGCGATAGGCCGTGGTGCCGCTTGGCTGCCCTGAAGGATCAGGAGGCTGCAAGGACTTCCTGGCATCTGGGGCTTAATGGAGGGGCGGAGTGTCGGGACTTTATATAGCCCCGGCCTTGCCTCAGGCTGCGCAGTTGTTTTTGGTTCTCGGCCCACCCACCCTCAGTAGTACGGGATTAACAGGTCATTTTATTAGGGACCAGGTAGGAATTTTTTCGCTTTCACCTGATTGGCTCATGGTGGAGTGTTTTTTGCCTACCTTGTACTGCTGGTTAGAGGTAGGGAAGTGAAGCACTCATTGGTTTATTTAGTTAGCCACTAGGCAGCAGGAGGAAGGGGTTACTGAAGTTTAGGAGAGCACCCAGGGCTCACCACCGGTTGAGTCTATGTGATCTGCAGGAGCAGCAGTTGGGCTGTATGGGTCAATGCTGCACAATGCAGATTGTAAGTGAAGCCTCCCCAATGGATGGGTTCCTTCTGGGTGATGGAGGCCTAAGCTGGGGGAGGCTAATTTTTGGCCTGGCCAGCCTTGCAATAGTCACATTGCTGTGGCTCATGCTGGGGGCAGGGAGGCTCACCCATTACTGGACAGATAAGGGTTGTGGGGTTGACCCTGGGGCTGGTCCAGCTTTAGGTAGTCCTTGCCATGCTAGTTAAGTTATTGCTATGTTTAATAAAATGACCTGTTTTACCAAACATCAGGGTCAGCCTCTTTATTTCTATCGGGGGGGGGGCCAATGTCCACCTGAGATCCGAGATATCTAATTCTTGTTGAAGAAGATAGTACTGGCTGAGCTGGATGAATCAGTGATCTGAACAAATATAAGGTCATCCGACATATTCAGTCTGGTCTCCAAAAGCACAAGCATGCTTTTTCACATGTATACTTTACTTGTATACATGTGTTACTGACATAGTTTGTGGACTTCCCCTTTTGTGGAGTGGTCATCTCTTCATTCCAGTTGACCATTCCTGCTATAACATTTGTTAAATGATCCCCTTTCTTCTATTAATTCTTTCTTACACCAGGGACTGCTGTTCCCTGCTGTGTTCTATGTAGCCCTAGGTTCATGCCAGTTCCTTTTAATGTGGATGGATCTGCATTAAAACAGTATTGTTACCACCTCAACTAACCTTTTATTGGGGAATATTAATATTTCTTAGCTCAAAATGGTAGGCCTACAAGAGGTGAGGTGAGCCAGGATCTCTGTCAATGTTTACAAAGATAGACCACTGAAAATCCTTTGGTTAATCAATGGATTTTATTATATGCATTAGTTTTCAAATAGTTACATCCCAATCAAGCAATTTCAAGCATACAAGAGGAATTCAGTGGTTAGCTGAATAAGTGTGGATGGGGGAGAGGTGATACAATACCAGGAAAAGGTTCACCCCAATGTTAAGCACTATTGCAAATGCTCTCCACATGCAAATATCTGCTGCCAGATAAAGGATTATGTCATAACTGTACTATTCATTTTTTTTACCTGCTGACAAAGTTTAAGTCATCCAGTTCCAATAGTTGAGATGTCATTCAGTCTTGAAGCAGAAACCATAGCCTATAATGTATAATGTATGAATAATGAAACAGAATAATGAGAGCAAACAGTTCACAAACAACCAGTGGGCACAAACAGTGTTTCTTCCAAGTAAGTGTAGAGACTTATGAATAACAAATACATGCAAAGAAAAACTACTTGAGCAAACAATTTGCTAGATGAAAAGAGTTCAAATTCCTTATAAATATTGTTCATACTGAAAATTTTTGACTCCAAAGAAATGTCTCAAATACTACACATGCTTTGATTTATTTCTAGATACGCAAGATGCCTAAGAAAACTTTTTTCTTTTTCTTTTTTACAAATGTGAGAAACTTAGGATGGTATTTTTCTAATCTACAACAATAATGTGTATTTTAGCTTTGATAGAGAAAACTGATTAATAGTTGTGCAACTCAAAACAAAACCTGAGTTCTATAATCTTGAAACTGATCCACTGTAATCAATGTATATTTTTCCATTTGGTCCCCAGTCATCGTTTATGATAATGACTTGGGGCCAAATGTAAAAAATATATACATTGATTACAGTGGATTAGCTTCAAGATTATAGAACTCAGGTTTTGTTTTGGGCTGCACAAATATTATTTCATTTTTCCTTTCAGAGTATGAATTCAGGTAACATAAAAGCAGGGCTTTTTTTGAGCAGGAACACACAGGAACGCAGTTCTGGCTGGCTTGGTGTCAGGGGGTTTGGCCTAATATGCTAATGAATTCCTGCAAAGATTTTTCTACAGAAAAGCCCTATGTGAAACAATGGCAACATCAGGGGGTGTGGCCTAATATGCAAATGAGTTCTTGCTGGGCTTTTTCTACCAGATTCAAAGACATATTCTCTATTCCTGATATATCTATTGCACAGCAGTTAATGATTCTTTGAACCATTCAGCATGGTGTTGACAGTGAGGATTTAGGTGGGGACTGTCTAATGTCAGCTTGGTCCTTTAACCCAAAAGACAAATTGTTCAGTCAAAACTGTGTCACTACCTTTGCACAGCCAGCTGGAACACTCACTAGCTAGTAGTTGCAGTATTCCCTCTGGATATTCGCAGCACTGTTGCCCAAGTGCAGCCTGGCTGACATGTTTTAGAGATGTAAAGTACTTTGAAGCACACCAGAGAGTTCCTGGGATCCTGACAGTCACTTGTTTTCCAAGAGAAGAGACCCATAAAATGCACCAAGATATCAGAGAGCAGAGATGCAGTTCCAGGGAGAGAAAACCATTTGCTCTACCCACCAAGAAGGGCAAGATAGTCAGCTGTTGTAACACATGATCTGGGTATTAAGGTGTGTGGAACATGAGTCTTGGGTTGACTGAGAGACTGGAATTCACCCTTCCACTTGGGAATAGGTACCCTAAATCTGGATTGGGGAAGAGGCTTCCTGCTGGCCCAGACAGGAATAAGTAAAATTTGGGAACATCTTTGTCTTTGTTTAAATGCTGGGAGTTGGATTCTCCTGCATGGAGCTGAGGGAGGGGGGGTTCAGGATATCCATTTCTACCATGGACATTTGGGGGGATGTCAGAGGTAAATCCAAGGTTATCTTAGTGTTCAATGTCTCTGATATTTTCCTTAGACTAAAAAATGAGTAGGCATGATAATTATTTTCTGGTCTTATGCTCGAGCTTAATTTGTAGCAATAAAGTATTTTCTGTTTAAAAGAGACAACTGTGATTCAAACTCTTCCTCAGACACCTTTGGCACTTGCTCATGCTCTAGAAGACACATAAAGGAAAAGGGCTGAAATAATTGTGAAACTCTGTCCTTTGTACTTACTCAAATGCAGTCTTTACTAGTGTTCTCCAAGCCATTTTACATGCACACAAATACTTAAAAAGAAGGGAGTTCAAGAGGGGTGGGAGTTTCTTAAAAGTGAAATATTGAAAGCACAATCACAGATGATTCCTATGAGAAGAAACAATGGGAGGAGCCTAAAGAAGACAAGGTGGCTCCATAAACAGCTCTGTAATGACTTGAGAAATAAAAAAGACTAATTTAGGAAACTGAAGGAGGGTCTTATAACCAAGGATGAATATAAACAAATAACCAATGCTTGTAGAGAAATCATTAGGAAAACTAAACCTCAGTCTGAGCTTAGGCTGGTCAAAGATGCTAAAAACAACAAAAAGGGTTCTTTCCTTATGTTCAGAGTAAGAAAAAGAGCAAGGACATAGTAGGCCTATTTGCAAGGGCAGGAAAGTGAAATTGTAACAGGTAATGAAGAGAGGGTAGAACTGCTCAATTCCTACTTTTCCTCAGTCTTCTCTATTGAGGGAAACAGTGGTCAACATGGCAAAAACAGAACATAATAATGAGGGTATGAAGTTCCAACCTAGGATCAGCATAGGGGTAGTACATAAACACCTAGTTTCTTTAAATGAAATAAAGTCCTCAGGGCCAGATGAACTGCATCCAAGGCTTCTAAAAAAGCTTGCGGATGTAATTTCTGAGCCTCTGGCTATTATTTTTGAGAATTCTTGGAGAACTGGAGAGGTGCCAGAAGATTGAAGGCAGGTGAATGTTGTCCCCATCTTCAAGAAGAGGGAAAAGGAGGATCCAGATAGCTACTGACCCATCAGCTTGATGTATATACCTGGAAAAGTTTTAGAACAAATCATCAGTCAGTCAGTCCTGGAATATTTAGAAGAAATGGCTGTGATTACTAAGAGCTAGCATGAGTTTCTCAAGGACTAGTCATGTTAGACTAATCTGATCTCTTTTTTTGAGAAAGTGACTACCTTGCTGGATCAGGGGAATGCTGTAGACATCGTTTATTTTGATCCAGTAAGGCTTTTGATAAGGTTCCACATACTGGCCTAGGGATCCCAGTGCTCATGGGGAGGAGAAGGTATGATGGTGAATGAATGAATGAATGAACTTTATTACAGTCACAGACCAATATAAAAACTATAACACATCATATAAAACCCTCCTAAAATACCTAAGATAGTATAAAATACCCTCCTAAAAAAACATAAAATACAATAAAATACATAAACATTTCCCCACCTATACAATCCAAGATAACTAAAATATAATTGAACCAATTTTAAAATTCAAGTCAGTTCCAATTTATATAAATCCTTTAAATCAGAGTATAAAAAACATTTATAAACTAAAATTCCAAGAGATCATACAAGACATGCAGTTTCTTGTTTCTTAGTATGGAACTTCACAAGATAATGGCAAAATTTGGCTATCTGTCTAGAGATAGTTGGACTTGCATCTACCAAAAGTTTCTCCAAACATGCCTCGTCCGCGTCTGCCATTGGTTTAACTACAAACGGGGAAACAAACCTATCCCTCTGTACCTGGTGGAAAGGGCATCGAAAAAACATATGAGTCATCGACTCCACCTCTCCCATAGCACAAGGACAGCGTCGGTCTTCATACGGGACTTTTCTATATTTCCCTTCTAGCACCTTTGAGGGCATGGCTGCGCATCGAGCCAACGTAAAGGCTCTTCTGTGGGCTGGTACCTCCAAATAAAAAAAGTACTTGGCCGTCCTCATAACATATTTGGTCTCAGTAGCTGCTAAAAAAGAGGGGGCCTGTTCTAGATCCCTTTGTCTCTCTATATCGCAGATTCTTTGTTTGATAATACTTTTTGCTTTGGCATAGCTCTGCGCCAAGAGGTTTTCAAGTGAGAATCCTATACTTTCTAAGTTGCTTCTGACCAATTGCAGCCACCTTGGCCTATAGGGGTCTTGAGTTATTAAAGGGAAGAGGCCTTTTTTGTTTTTATGGATCCTTAGCCATTGACATGCCGAAGATAACATAATTCTGGCCTCAATTCTCATTTGCCCAGTTTCTAAACGCAAAAGGGCATTTGACACACCTGGCGGAAGCTGCAAAACGTTACGAAGAAATTTAGATTGCACTTTCTCGAGAGCCTTCAGTTTTTTAGCCGAAATGCCCAGGTTAATACCATAGAGCAATTGTGTTAACACTTTGTATTGGAACAGTTTCAGTGCTGCCGGAACATAGAAGGCCCCCTTAGAGCGAAAAAATCTCAGGATAGCGTACATTGTTTTCTCAGCTTTCTCCACCCTCATATTACAATGTTCAGTATAGGCACCTGTATTCTGAATTACCATTCCCAAATAAGTAAATTTTGTTACTTGTTCTATTTTCTTCCCTTTCATAGTCCAATACCTCTTCTTGGCTTTTTTGCCAAATGCCATCACTTTTGTTTTTTCAAAGTTTATTACCAACCGTTCATTTTCACAGTACTTAACAAAGCTGTCTAAGGCTCTCCGCAACCCAATAGGTGTTCTAGATAACAGTACCACATCGTCTGCATATAGCAGTACTGGAAGATGGCGAAGAGCCAGCTTTGGGGGGTGAAATTTAGTATCAGTCATATGTTCCACCATATCACTGATATAGTAGTTAAATAGGATGGGGGCCAAAAGGCAACCCTGTCTTACACCCTTCTGAGTTTTTATTGGTTCTGTAAGTAATCCCTGCATATTACATCTCACTCTAAGAAATGATTCTTCATGGAGTCCACGAATAAGAAATAGCAGCCTTTTATCAATATTAGAAGCCGCTAGTTTTTGCCACAATCGTTGCCTTGAAATGGAATCAAATGCTGCCTTTAAATCAATAAAAGCAGCATATAGAGCAGTTGTACCTTTGGCAGAGTACTTCCCAATTAGCTGTTGCAATATCAGGCAGTGCTCGATTGTCGACCTTTCTTTCCTAAATCCAGCCTGTTCCAGGGGAATAATTTCTTCTTGTTCCATCCATATTTCTAGTTTTTCTAAAAGATGTCTTGTATAGATCTTACTTATTATATTTAAAAGACTTATGGGCCTATAATTGGCGGGATTATTTCGATTGCCTTTTTTAAAAATAGGGACAACTACAGCTGTCCCCCACTGCTTTGGGATTCGGCCTGTTTGATCAACATAAGTGAAAAAAGATGCCAGAAATTGTGCCCACCAATTTACATTCTCTTTAAGCATCTCAGCTGGTATGCCATCTATACCTGGAGCCTTCCTATTTTCCAGTTGCATTATATGGGCTTTTATTTCTTGCGTACTAACTGGTGGCCACTGAGGGAAGTTCTCTATGTTACCTGGAAAAGAGGGTTGGACATTGTCATCATATAAATTCTGGAAGAAAACAGTCCATGTTTCCGCCGGAATAAACATGTCCAGGGGAGAGGCTATCTTAAACCCCCCAATCTTTGTTAATTTCCAAAAAAGCGCAGAATTTTTTAGTTTTACAGCCTGTATAAGTTCCTCCCATAGTTTCCGAGTATACTCTTTCTTCTTCCTTTGAATAATGCCTTTATAGGTTTTTTTATGGCTCACTAGGGCACTTTGTGTCTCTACCCTTTTTTCTATGCTACTTCTCATAGCAAGATGATACAAACGATTTAGTTCTTTTTTTGCTTGGGCACATTCAGAATCAAACCAACGTTTTGTTTTCCTATAATGCTGATGTAATCTATTCCCTGCTGGCACAGTCATAATAGAGTAAATCTCCTGGATCATATCTTGGTAAACTATTAACGGGTCTTGGTTTTCATCTAAAGCTGTGAACACTAACACATGCTTCTGCAAATTTTCTGGAGTTAAGATTTCTTTCACTTTTTTATCCAATTCCCCACCCCACCTTACTCTTTTCCCCATAATTCCTATCCTTGTTGTATAACATACCTCATTTTGGTTAGGATTTAATGGGAGAGCTATCTGCAGACATAGAGGTAGATGATCACCCTCCAAGTATGGGAGTACTTGGAAATTTTTAATCAGAGGTAATAGAGAATTGCATACCAACATATAATCAATAGTGCTCATTCTATTCCCAGACATAAAAGTATATTCGCCCGGATGATCGCCATAGAATGCCCCATTTAGGATATGGAACTCTCTTCTTCCTGCTAATTTAGCTAAACATAGGCCGGCAAAGTTTGCCTTACAATCTTTAAAATCTCTTGTGAAGGGAAGTCCATACTGGCCTTGTTTCTGCTCATTTAGTAGGGAATTAAATTTATTTGTTAAGAAGGCATCATTCATTCCCATACGGGCATTGAAATCCCCTGCCAGTAAGATTTGAGCTTCCGGGTGTTCCAGGGAAAGATTTATTATAAATTGGTCTAGTGACGCCCAGTTTTCTTCTATAGATGTCTGTTTTGTTAGAGGTGGGAGGTATACATTTATAATAATCAGGATTCCCCTATCCCATCTCACCAATATAGCCATAGCTAAATGGGACAGCGAGGGTTTCAACACACATTGAACCTTAAGAGCATTGGAAATAAAAATGCCCAAGCCTCCTCTTAACCTCCCTGGACCTTTTCCTGGAACTGCTGGTAAACTATAGGAGGAATAACCGTCCAGCAAAAGAGTTTCTGCCATCCACGTTTCCTGCAATAAAATAATATCAAAGTCTCTCTGGAAAAAAGGAACCTCTATGTACGAATGAAGACATCTTAGCCATCCCGCCACGTTCCATGACAAAATTTCAACAGGTTTGTTGGTGATCCCCATGTCTTGCGTTGAGGACAGTCATTTGCATTTTCCTCCATCAGGTGCGTGGGGGACATCCCTTATTTAGCATATTTCAGGGTCATCAGCTGCCACAATCAGGTTGGAATTATGCTTTCCTTTGTTAATTATTATAGTTGGTTCTAATGGGAAATGATGGGCCTCCTCTGCAGAATGGGTCCCTTCACCTTCACTCTTCCTCAGCTCACAGGCATTAGTACTTCCCTCTATTTCCATCTCCCTACAATCAGTAGAACCTCTGAGACCCTTCAGGGTAGATGTCAATTGTTCAAAACGGTCTATCAAGGACTCTTGCTCACAGTCTTGTAACAATGTAAATTTTGCAAGCAGTTGTTTCTCGAGTTCCTCCTCTGGCCAACTGGAATCCAGATTTTTCTGTCCGATCCCAATATCTCCTGTTAGGGGTGCCTCTTTGTCTAAGTTAATGGAGGTAATAGAGGGCTTCAGAGCTGATTCCAGCAAAGGAGGGGGTAAATTAGAAGGAGTTGGTTGATCTAAGATCAATACAGTGTTGGTAGATTCCAGTTCTGCCACCAGCGACTGTTTTTTATAGTCCTTCTTAGAACCAACATCTTTTGTTTTTGCAACTATTTTCGAAATTATAGCATTTTTAAAATGTCTTTGTAATCTAATCCCTAGCGCCGCATATCTGTTGGCATAAGCAAACAAGTACGAGGGAATTTTGTCTGTATTAAAATGAAGCAAAAAGCGTTCAAATCTTATAGGACCTGGCAGCCTTTCCATCTGTATGAGGTCAACCAAAGGGGGAGCTATCCCAAGTAAGTTGGCTAAATGTCCTTTTGCTTTCCATTTGGCGCTCCAATCGATAAATCTCCCTTGCAATGGGAAAATATTTACAACAATACTTTTTGGATTGTATACCAATGAAAATAAATTTTCTTTAACAACCTTTGGTTTCTTTGCTGTCGAAGTAGCTTTAATCCCAGTACCTATTGGACCTCTTTTCTTAACAACGTTTGCTTTATTCCCCTCCTGTGCCTGTTCTTTATTTTCTTTTGCATAATCTCCACCCCTCTCCTTTATCAAGGATACTATTTCTCGTAAGTAAGTAAAAATTGTCTGTAATAATAATAATAATAATAATAATAAATTTTATTTCTATCCCGCCCTCCCCACCTTAGCGGGCTCAGGGCGGCTAACAGCATATTACAAAACATACAGTGATATTATAAAAACATTTAAATCCAACAATATAAAACATCAACAATGAAACTACTAACATTAAAAACCAGTTCAATGATATAATTATTCTGCTGTGTGAACCTTCAGACCGCATTGGCGGCTCCTTAATTCTTGATCTTCCTAACAGTCCGGATGTGCCAGTTTAAAAAGGACGGTCTTGCAGGCCCTGCGGAACTGCTCAAGGTTCCGCAGGGCCCGCACCTCCTCGGGGAGTCGGTTCCACAGAGTAGGAGCCGCACTCGAGAATGCCCGTACTCTGGTGCTCTGATGTTTAATCTCCTTCGGCCCGGGGATGGTCATCAGATTTTTCCCGACTGACCTCAGTGCTCTCTGGGGTTCGTATGGGGAAAGACGGTCCCTCAGGTAGGTGGGTCCTCGGCCATATAAGGCTTTAAAGGTAACGACCAACACTTTGTACTGGACTCGGTATATAATCGGCAGCCAGTGCAGTTCACGTAGCCCCGGCTGTATATGCTCCCGTTTTGGAAGTCCCAACAACAGCCTGGCCGCCGCGTTCTGCACTAGCTGCAGCTTCCGAGTCCGGCACAGAGGTAGCCCCAAGTAGAGGGCATTACAGTAGTCTAGTCTTGAGGTGACCGTTGCGTGGATCACCGTTGCGAGGTCCCGGCGCTCGAGGAAAGGGGCCAACTGCCTTGCCCGCTTCAGATGGAAGAATGCTGACTTGGCAGTGGCTGCTATCTGGGCCTCCATTGATAGTGAAGGCTCCAGTAAAACACCTAGGCTCTTTACCTGGCGCGCTGCTTTCAATAGCGCACCGTCGAAGGCCGGGAGAGCTATTTCCCTTCCCAGGGCGCCGCGGCCCACGCACAGGACCTCTGTCTTCGCTGGGTTCAGTTTCAGCCCGCTCAGCCTGAGCCATGTCGCGACAGCCTGTAAAGCCCGGTCGAGATTCCCTGGTGCGGAGTTGTAAGGCTTCTGCCACCAGGGTTGTTTGCTGTGCTAGCAACTCCAGCCCCTCCGCATGCCTATTTGATTGTTTGTCACTTAGTTGGCAAGGTATGTTATCATTCAGAGCTTCATTAGTGTTGCAAAAGGGCTGGCCCACAGGACAAGCTTCTCTTCCATCTTCTCCTCCATTAGTCAGTTCACTAGTCAGTTCCTCCTTTTCTGCTGGCTCCAACATGTCCTCTAGAGGGGAAAAGCGATTTGATGTTTCAACAGCAAATGACGGCAGAGCAGATTTGGACTTGTTGTCTAAGGTAAAAAAGTCCTCTATCCTAAGCTGTTTGCAAACTGGCAAAGAAGCAGATTCCTCCTCCATTTCTCTTGGCCGCTTGCCCGATGCCATTAAGGGGGTTCTGTTGGATGGTAATTGGCACTGTTCTGATAATAAATAAATAAAACAAATACCAAACAGTTGATATCTTAAAAATTACAGATAAAAGCCACAACATCTGCTAAGAATATCGTGAAATGTCTTTAAAAGCCAAATTTGTCAGAACCAACGCTGTAGTCGACTGCACTCCGCCATGTTGCTTTACAGGAGTTGACTTAATTTCAACCTTCAGTTAAATTCACAGTTCAAGTTAAAAGACTCTAAAAAAAAGGGAAAGAAAAACCCTGTCTTTGAGGGACAATGTAAAACTTCGTAAAACTTTATAAAACATCAGCTGTCATTCGTTAGCTGCAGCAGCTTCTGTGTCAGAAAACAAAAGGAGAAGCTTATTAACTGATTAAACAGCCAGAGCTTGGGAGAGACGAAACAGCTGCACCAAAATTAAAAGTGAGGTGATAAGATGAGACTATTTAAAAACAATTATAACAAGGCAAGATAAAAGTTAGAAGATTGAAAACAACTTAGCGTTTTAGGAGCGTTTTTAGGAGCGAAGAAACAAGCGTCTGCCTTCCTCCGAGTCTGCGCAGATCTGGCCGGTATGATGGTGGGAGCAGACGGAATTATGTGGGAAGGAGGCGGAGACAAGGTAGTGCTCGGCCCTCTTCCGGTCTGCGTCCCATCCCGACGGTGGCAGGTAGTGGGGCTAAGAGGGAAAGCCAGTCTCCGTCATTGGTGTTATGTAACGCCAGGTCCATAAATAATAAGACCTCAATCCTTAGGGATTACCTGCTTAAGCAGGACATGGACCTGGCTTGCGTGACCGAGACCTGGGTGCGGGATGGAGAGACGGTGGCTCTCTCCCAGATGGCGCCCCCGGGCTACTCGGTCTTTCACCAATCACGGACAACTGGCCGGGGGGAGGGGTGGCGCTATTCATACGGGAGGGTTACTCCTTTAGGGCTCTCCCGGCCCCAACGATCGAGGGCTTGGAGTGTGCCGGTTTGGCGTGGGAAGTGGGGGAGGGGTTGGCGATCTGGCTGGTGTACCGTCCGCCTAACGCACCAGCCGGCGCCTTACCAGCCCTGATGGAGGCGGTGGCGGGCTGGGCGTTGGAGTTCCCGAAGCTTATGGTCTTGGGCGACTTCAATGTCCATGCAGACGACGCGGCCTCCAATCAGGCGCTGGACCTAGTGTCCTCCATGGCGACACTAGGACTCTCCCAATTTGTTACCACCCCCACGCATCAGGCCGGGCACATGTTAGACCTGATCTTTGCGTCCGGGATCTTGGTGGACGATATTGCAGTAGAGGCGGTGCCATGGTCGGACCACCTAGCCCTCAAGGCTCGTATGGGTGCGCCTCCTCAACCCTGTATAGGCGGCGAGCCTATTTTGGCTCGCCCGCGGAGTCAGATGGACCCTGAGCGGTTCCAGAGGGCTCTGCGGGACCCCTGGCCCCCTAGCAATTCCCTTGATGACCTGGTAGATACCTGGCATGACAGGTTATCCAGGGCCATCAACGAAATTGCACCCCGGCGTCCTCTGCGCCCTCGAAGTAGGCTGGCTCCTTGGTACACCCCGGAGCTACGCCAACTGAAACAGGGTCTCAGACGACTAGAGAGGCGGTGGCGGCATACTCGTGACGAAGCAACGAGAACATCCTATAGAACGTTCATGAAGTCTTATGAGATGGCAGTCAAAGCCGCAAAGAAGGATTACTTTGCGGCTAGGATTGCATCGGCAAATTCGCGCCCAGCACAATTATTTAAGATAATTGAAAATTTGACCACTCTGCCCCAAGGCAGACCAAATATGAGAGAATTGGAAATAGGCTGTGAGGCTTTTGCGAAATTTTTTGCAGATAAAATCTCGTCGCTCCGCCAGGACTTTTCTGCCACATTGAATGCAGTAGATGAACCCGGGGCTCCGTGCCTGTCTCCTGATGTTATCTTGGGTCACTTTGATGCGCTTAGTCTTGGGGAAGTCGACCAAGTCCTCTCAACTGTACGCCCTACAACTTGCGACCTTGACCCATGCCCCTCCTGGCTAATTAAATCCTGCCAGAGGGAGCTTAGATATCCTATACGGGATATCGTAAATAGATCCCTCTTGCAAGGGCAATTTCCAACATCTTTGAAAGAGGCCATGGTCCGCCCTCTCCTAAAAAAGAGTACAGCAGATCCGGCCGAATTGGCAAACTATCGACCGGTCTCGAACCTACCATTTTTAGGTAAGGTCATAGAGAGGGCAGTGGCGTTACAGTTGCAGAGTTTTTTGGATGACACTTCCGCCTTGGACCCTCACCAGTCCGGCTTTCGTCCTGGTTATGGGACGGAGACAGTGCTGGTCGCCTTGGTGGATGACCTCCAGCGGCATCTGGACCGAGGCGGCGTGGCGGTGCTGATATTGTTGGACCTGTCGGCCGCATTTGATATGGTCGATCACCAGCTACTGGCCTGCCGGCTCGCCGACGCGGGGATTGGGGGAATGGCCTTACAGTGGCTTTCCTCCTTCCTCGAAGGACGGGGACAAAGGGTGGCCATTGGGGGGGAACGGTCCCGGAGGCACCCACTAGTATGCGGGGTGCCACAAGGGGCAGTTCTCTCCCCGATGTTGTTTAACATCTATATGCGCCCCCTTGCCCAGATTGCCCGGAGGTTTGGGCTTGGGTGCCATCAATACGCTGATGACACCCAGCTCTATCTACTAATGGATGGCCGGCCTGGCTCCGTCCCAGAAAGCCTAAACCTAGCATTGCAAGCCGTGGCAGGTTAGCTCAGACTAAGCGGGCTGAAGTTGAATCCAATGAAGACAGAGGTCCTTTGCTTGGGTCGCGGTGCCCTGGGAAGGGAAATCCCCTTGCCGGTTCTTGACGGTGTGCAGCTTAAAGCGGCACATAAGGTCAGGAGCCTGGGGGTTCTTCTGGAGCCTTCATTATCAATGGAGGCACAGATAGCGGCCGCTGCCAAGTCCGCGTTCTTTCATCTTCGACGGGCGAAGCAGTTGGCCCCCTTCCTGGAGCGCCGTGACCTAGCAATGGTGATCCATGCTACGGTCACCTCGAGACTGGACTACTGCAACGCCCTCTACATGGGGCTGCCCTTGTGCCAAACTCGGCGGCTGCAGCTGGTGCAGAACGCGGCGGCTAGGCTGTTGCTGGGGCTCCCAAGATGGGAGCACATACAGCCGGGGCTGCGCGGGCTGCACTGGCTGCCAGTGGTATACCGAGTTCGCTACAAAGTGCTGGTTATTACCTTTAAAGCCCTATATGGCCGAGGACCTACCTACCTGAGGGACCGTCTCTCCCCATAAGAGCCCCAGAGGGCACTGAGGTCATCTGGGAAAAACCAGTTGAATATCCCTGGGCCAAGGGAGGCCAGACTGAAGGCCACCCGGGATTGGGCCTTCTCTGTCACCGCTCCACTACTATGGAACCAACTCCCTGAGGAAGTGAGGGCCCTAAGATGTTTAGATCAATTTCGTAGGGCCTGTAAGACCCACCTTTTCAAGATGGCCTTCAACTAGTGACAGAATCAATGACAAAGCTAGGCATGCTGCTGGAAATGTTTTAATGTCTTATTCTTAGAAGTCTACCAAATCTAATGTTTATAACGCCATATTGTTATGTTATGTTAATTTTAATAATTTATAACTGTTTTAACCATGTTTTATAATGTAAAACCGATGTAATGTTTATTTTATGTTGTGAGCCGCCCTGAGCCCGCTCCGGCGGGGAGGGCGGGATAGAAATAAAAAATTATTATTATATTATTATTACTATCATTGCTGACAAGTTGGTAAAATATGCTTTGGATCCTGTTACCGTTTGGTTGATCTGTAACTGGTTGACAGATCGCACCCAAAGACTGCTTGTGAATGGTTCCTCATTCCCTTGGAGAGGAGTGGCAAGTGGAGTGCCTCAAGGATCTGTCCTAGGACCTCTTTTGTTCAACATCTTTATAAATGATTTGGATGAAGAAATAGAGGGTATGCTTATTAAATCTGCAGATGATGCTAAATTGGGAGGGGTTGCAAATACAGTAGTAGAAATCAGAAACAGGATACAGGATGGTCTTGATAGGCTGGAAAACTGGGCTAAAATCAATAAAATGAATTTTAATAGAGATAAATGCAAAGTTCTGCATTTAGGTAGGAAAAATCCAATGCATGGTTATAGGATGGGGGAGACTTTTCTTAGCAGTAGTATGTGCGAAAAGGACCTAGGGGTCTTAGTGGACCATAAACTGAACATGAGTCAACAGTGTGATGTGGTGGCTAAAAAGGTGAAAGCAATTTTGGGCTGTATCAACAGAAGTATAGTTTACAAATCATGTGAAGTGATGGTATCGCTTTGCTCTGGAAAGATCTAATTAATAAAAAAGAACACAGGCAATGGCAAATCAAATGCAAGACTGTGATCAGGTAGGCAAAAAGGGACTATGAGGAGCATATTGCAAAAAAACATGAAGACCAACAATAAAAATTTCTTCAAATATATTAGAAGCAGGAAACCAGCCAGGGAGGCAGTGGGGCCCTTGGATGACCAAAGGGTCAAAGGATTACTGAAGGAGGATAGGGAAATGGCTGAGAAGCTAAATGAATTTTTTGCCTCCGTCTTCACTGTGGAAGATGAAAAGTATTTGCCTGCTCAAGAACCACGTCTATTGGAAGGGGTGTTGAAAGACCTGAGCCAAATTGAGGTGACAAGAGAGGAGGTCCTACAACTGATGGACGAATTAAAAACTAATAAGTCACCAGGTCCGGATGGCATACATCCAAGAGTTCTGAAAGAACTCAAAGTTGAACTTGTGGATCTTCTGACAAAAATATGTAATCTTTCATTGACATCTGCCTCCGTTCCTGAGAACTGGAAGGTAGAAAATGTCACCCCCATCTTTAAAAAGGGTTCCAGAGGAGATCTGGGAAACTACAGGCCAGTCAGTCTGACTTCAATACCGGGAAAGTTGGTAGAAACCATTATCAAGGACGGAATGAGTAGGCACATTGATGAACACAAGTTATTGAGGAAGACTCAGCATGGGTTCTGTAAGGGAAGATCTTGCCTCACTAACCTGTTACATTTCTTTGAGGGGATGAACAAATATGTGGACCTGTTTGGGATCTGTTGAGGCTGGGTGAGTAGGCGTCAACATGGCAGATGAGGTTCAATGTGGCCAAGTGCAAAGTAATGCACATTGGGGCCAAGAATCCCAGCTGCAAATACAAGTTGATGGGGTGTGAACTGGCAGAGACTGCCCAAGAGAGAGATCTTGGGGTCATGGTAGTGGACTCACTGCAATGGGTTCAGAGGAGGGTGACGAAGATGGTGAGGGGTCTGGAGACCAAGTCCTATGAAGAAAGGCTGAAGAATGTAGGCATGTTTAGGCTGGAGAGGAGGCGGCTGAGAGGTGATATGATCAGCATCTTCAACTACTTGATGGGCTGTCATATAGAGGATGGTGTGGAATTGTTTTATGTGGCCCCAAAAGGTAGGACCAGAACCAATGGGTTGAAATTAAATCAAAAGAGTTTCTGGCTTAACATTAGGAAGAACTTCCTGACCATTAGAGCAATTTCTCAGTGGAACAGGCTTCCTCGGGAGGTGTTGGGCTCTTTTTCCTTGGAGGTTTTTAAACAGAGGCTAGATGTCCATCTGACTGCAATGAAGATCCTGTAGATTTAGGAGGAGGTATTTGCGAGTTTCCTGCATTGTGCAGGGGGTTGGACTAGATTACCCTGGAGGTTCCTTCCAATTCTATGATTCTATGATCATGTGGTCAAAATGCATGTCACATATCCTACTCTCTATATTCCTAATGATTGAATCACCCACTACCAAAGCCCACCTCCCTCAACACCAGATGAGTATCCTCAACAAACTAGGATATTGGTCAGTTGCTCAAAGAAAGGATCACTTATAAGAGATCACATCCCTCCTCCGCAGACTAATGCCCTTGGACCTCCAGACTCTCACTCTCCTCAACAGCAGAAGAGCTGTCATCACAGGGGTTGGACTATTCTGGTAAGTTCCCGAGAGTCTCTCCCAAATCTTCTCTCTGCCTCAGCCTCTCCAGGCAGAAATCCTAGCCTCAAGTGAACAAATCTGCTTTCTGAGGGCCATTAGCTCCATTCAGCGAGCACATACCCATGGTTTCCACCCAATAGCTACATAATCATACATGTCACTCAGCAAAATGCTGGACAGCTTCTGCTGACTTTCTACCTTCATAACATGTTAGTGGTTTAAAGGTTTCTAGAGTGATGCAGGGTCCCCAGATCTGGTTCCCATGCCAAAGCCTTTTAATTCTCACCCTTCAGCTCACACCAAAGGCTCACAGCTCTGCCTAGGAGAAGCCTTACAGTTCAAAGGCCCACAGCTCTCACCTCCCAGCAGCAACAGCAGAGGGTTGGGCCTGCAGTCAGCCCCAGGAAAACAGAACTTGCTCATTTAGCAAAAAAACAGACAAAAGACTGAAACAGATGCAGATAAAAACATCTCTCTTCAGCAGGCTGCAAGCATCTACACACCCTCAAACTCTCATTTGAGACTCTATGGCCCACCAAAGCAACCTCAGGCTTAGTTTCGCAGTTTAGGAAAGGCAAAAAAACACCCTCACCTTCCCAGCAGCTCTCTCCTGTATTCTTTTGGGAGAACATAGTTGGCTCAGTTCTGTGGAAAATCAGTATCATTGGGGAGGGGGGAGGGGAGTACAGATTCAAAGAATAGTTGTGTTTGTCTACAGTAAAACAGATTTGGGTTTGTTTCAAGACATAGTTTTTGGTGCGCTTTTTACTTACAGAACATCAGAGCGTGGACACAGTGTAGCCTTCAGTTTCATTTTTTTTATGCCATCACATACACAAGTTCAGAACTTCTTAAAAGTGAGGTTTGTACTATGGAGTGCCACAGGTTTCTATTACCTCACGTACTCTCTTCAACATTTATATGAGGCTGCTAAATGAGATCATCTGGAGCTCTGATATGAAGAAATATCAGAATTTTATTACTCAAGTCTCCAGGTGTGACCATTTGCTCAGAATCAGTTCTTTTAGACTATGGTCAGGTAGTTAAGGAAGAACAATATGAAGCTGCACGCAGAAAAACAGTGATGCTGCTCAGGAAAACTGATCTTTTAGAGATGTATCTACTTGTAGTGGGTGGAGTGAAACTGGCATTTGCAGAGCAGGTTAAGAGATTGGGTGTGCTGATGGACACAATCTTGCTTTCTGAAAAGTGAAAAATGGGGCTTTTTTGTAGCAGGAACTTATTTGCATATTAAGCCAGAACCCCCCCCCCCCCAATATAGCCAATCCTCCTGGAGCTTACAATAGGTCCTGTACTAACATCCCTGGAAGCTCTTGGAGGAGTGGCTGCATCAAAGGGGTCTGGTCTAATATGCAAAGGAGATCCTGCTACAAAACAATGACAGCAACAACACCCCTGGTGAAACCAAAACAAAAATAACCCAGGTTTGTGTTGAGGTAACTGCATGTGTTTCACCAACTCTTTCCTTCCTTAGATTCAGGAAATCTACCCAAGCTAATACAGGCTTTTATAACCTCATGGACTACTGTCATGTGCTCTTTGTTGGGCTATCTTGAAGCAACCCAGGAATTTCTGCTGTTTTACAGTGTAGCAGCCCAAATATCAGGGGCTAGCCAATGGGAGCATATCTCATATTTTGTAACAACTACAATGGATGACAATTTTCTGCTAGTCCAATATAAGGTCATGGTCATTACCTTTAAATCCTTCATCATATAGAACCCACATATTGCAAGGGTTTTCCCTAGACTTAGGCATGAACCGGGAAAATGGTGGTTCATTTTTGGTTCATGGTTCATTGGATTTCATGAACCAAATGAACCACAAACCAATGAAACCACCAGTTTCCTGAACCAAATCATGGTTTATTGATTTGATATAACTGGGGATGTCTCCTCCTCCTCCTTTCTCCAGCCAGCTTGCAGAGGCTGCATGGCTGGAGGAGAGGAGGAAGCATTTAAATGCCATACCATCCCTTGCCCAGCCCATGAGCTCTCCATTGTATCCTATAGGCCCATAGGATACAATGAAGAGATCAGGTCAGGGCTGTAGTGCAACTCTAGAGAGAAGGGGCTTAAACCTTAAACTTCTTATCTGGGGTAACACTGCATCTGTGGCACAATCTCTCTATTGTATTCTATGGGCCCATAGGGCACAATGGAGAGATTTCTCCCTGATCTTTCTTCCCTTCCCCAGCCTGCCAGCCCTAGGAGGCAGGCTGGGGGAGTGAAGAGAGATCAGGGAGACCTTTCTGCTGGGCTCAGCTGGGGCTCTGCTGGGCTGCCCAGTTTCCACTGGACAGCCCAGCTGGGCCCATAGAACAGCTGATCTTGTGGGGAGAGGTCTCCTTGCAAGCTCTGCTGGGTTGCCCCATGGGAACTGAACAGCCCAGCTGAGCCCATACAATAGCTGAGCCGGTGGGGAGTTCTCTTCTTGCCAGCTCAGCTAGGGCTCTGAAGGGGGTGGTTCAAACTGTCTTCTCTTCCTGGATTGGCTTCCTTAAGTGCTCTGCAGGTGCCTATGGAAGCTGACACTTGGAGAGAAGGAATGAACCCTTCCCAAACACAATGAAACTCCCTAGGAGTTTTGGGAGATTTGGGGAAGGGTTCATGAGAGGCACTTAGTCACAAAATGGTTTGGACAAATCATGAACTGGCCTTATTCATGCACAAATCATGATTCATGATTCGGTTTGTGCCCATGCCTAGCTCTCCTCCTATTTATCCTAATGTACCAACAACAGGCCTCAGTCTACCAACTACTAGTTGTTCCCCGACTTAAAGTAAAGTGGCATCAACCAAAGTCTGTACTTCCTCATTATTATAGCTCACACTTTGAGTAGATGAGAGGACTCCATCTTTAGAAATATTCAAGAGGCACATATTTTTCAAGGCTATTAACTGAGTATAGGCACAACATATTTTTTGGAGTGATAGTGATTTTCTGGCATTTTATTTTGTATGTTTTAAATTCTGATATTTTAAGTGGGGTTTTAGAAATCAGGTCTTATTTTCCCAATGTGTGTCTGAAAAAATGGTTAATTACATTGCTTTTGTAAGTAGCTGGATGCAATTTTAATTGCTTATAACCTTCCCCTACCCAAAATGTTGCCACTAAAGGAACACACTTTGCATTTAGTTATATACACACACACACAAAGACAAACAGAAATATATTTTGCAATGGAAATTAAACAAATACAAACAGCAGTTTCCAAAGCATAAACTAATAGGTGAGGCTGATCTACTTCAGGTAGGTAGGTAGATTTTAAAAAATCTTTCTGAGAGAATAGTACATAAATGCCTTTCATCCCTTTCAGGTTCAAACTAATAAGAATGGTCGTATATTGTAGCACTGACCAAAAATGATGTGAGGAGTTGTTGTTGTTTTTTTCTTATTGGGATTCTGAGAGGAAGTAAGGAAGAATTTTTTGTTGACTTGGTGGGAAAGATGTAGAATGTGTCAATTTAAAAATGAAATTTATTTTAGCATGTTTTGTGTTGGTTTTATATCACCATAAATACTGACTGAGTGTTAGGTGACATTTATGGCACTTTAGAGGCCTGACAATATGGAGTTCTTTTGTTTCCTGAACAACAGCAGCACATGCTGTATGTCATTCACCATATCTCTTCAATGGATGTTTTGGGAACAATTAAGTTTCTGTCAGGGGATTATGACACTTAAAAAAAACAAACCCCGAACAAACAGATTTTGTAAGGGAGGAGATCAGATGGATTTCTACCAAAAACTGTTTAAGTCTTTCTTATGATAGCCAACACTAATTAGTTTAAAGGAAAGGAAGGCTAGTTTACATCTACAATTCTAAGTAGGAATTAATTCTAAACCCAAGGGAAATAGAATATTATAATCAAATTGGTTCGCAGAATGAATTTTTTGGGGGTGACATTGCTTAGATATTACAATGGTAAACAGTTTACAGGGATGCAGAGACTAGTTTGTTGTAAGGCCCAGGTTTTCCATAAAGCTTAGGTTAATCTTGGCCCACCCTAGTGTTATTGAACATAATTTACAGAACTAATATGCTGTTGAAGGCTTTCACAGCCAGATTCCATTGGTTGTTGTAGATTTTCCAGACTGTGTGGCCGTGAGACCTGATGTTTCGCCAGCAACTGTGACTGGGATCCTCAGAGGTGTTACCCAGAAAACTGGAGTTCTCTCTGGGTCAAACTGAGAAGAAGTTGGTAGGCAGGTAATTTATATCTACTCAGGCAGGTGGGGTAGGGCTGAGTCATTATCTTGTGGGAGCTTCCTGGGCAGTGACATGCTAATAGAGGAGCTTACCTGAGAGGGTTCTTCTGTATATGGATTGGCTATTGAAATTCTAATTTTATCTCTAGTGTTGTTGTAAGCTGTAGGGCATTTTGTGCTTTCCCGACTGGAAGCCATGCCTTATTCATTTTTAAACTTTCTCCCTTCCTGTTGAAATTGTGTTTGTGTTTATAGATTTCAATGGCTTCTCTGTTTAATCTAACATGGCAATTGGATGTGTTGTTCAGCATTACAGTGTCCTGGAATAAGATACTGTTTGAGTTAGGCAATGTTCAGCCACTGCTGATTTTTCAGGTTGGCCAAGTCTGCATTGTCTTTCATGTTCCTTTATTTTTGTCTGAATGCTACATTGTATGGTCCCGATATAAACTTGTCCACAACTACAGCGTATGTGGTATACTCCTGCAAAAGTGAGGGGGTCTCTTCTGTCTTTTGCAGATTGTATCATCTGATGTATTTTTCTGGTGGGTCTGAATACTATTAGTAGGTTATGTTTCCTTACACTGTTTGTAGGTTATGTTTCCTTACAGCATTAAGTTATTGTGAGGATAATTAATATGGTAGGGTGAATGGATACAATTTTGAGCTTTTTTTAGGAAGGTCATAATCAATTTACACTGTTTGGTAGTAGGTACTTCAAAATTTGCAATCTGCCTTGCTTTCTTTTAAAAAAACACCTCAAATTAGTCACAACAATACTATTAAAAGTTATATTAAAATTATATGCCCTGAATCTTTTGTAAGGGAGGAGATCAGATGGATTTCTACCAAAGACTGTTTTTCTTATGATAAAATCATATGTCCTGAATTTTGTAAGTTAGACATTGAGGCCCCACTGATCTCCAGAGTTTAAATATGTGCATTTGCAATTTTACAGCACATGAGTCTCCACACTATTGAAATTGTAGCTGTAATTTAATCAACATTTATCAGCAATTACTGTCCTTTGCTATGAATAGGAAATCCAAATTGCTCTTCCTGAAATGTGGGAGAGGTTGGGAAAAGGATGGGAATGGAAAGAAAACTGTACTTGAATGCAGATCTGACAGAGCCAGTGAAGTACCAGTGAAGATATTAAAAACCAGGACACAGGGAGACCATTACTGGTAGACTGACAGTAAAGGTGCAGATGTGATACAAAATAATTATATTTTCAAAGCCCTGGGAAAGAAGCACCTGAAATAATCCCAACCTTTTCAAGGCCATCACTGAACTGACAACTACAGAAGCTAAAGGTTTATTGTGCTTGAATTTAGCTATAGGGATGGGCACAAAACGGTTCACAAGCCAAAGTTCATCACAAATTTGGCCTGGTTTGGCGCCCCAAAACCAATGCTCAGGGAAGATGGTTTCCCCAAACACTTACCAGACTCTTCTCCAGTTTGGTTCAGCTGTTCAGGCCACTTAAACCTAACAGCTGAGCAGCTCAGGTCTGCCTGTCTTCTGTTAGGTTGAAATGGCTGCAAGTCATTTAAGCCTAACAGAGGGGTGGGTCCATTCATCAGCTGTTGCATTTAATGTCTTGTGGCCATTTAAACATGTCAGTTTAGCTCCAAAGCGGGAGAAGTTTAGCTCCAAAATGGGGCCCACTTCACTTGGCCATAGCTTGTTATGACCAGGAGAAAGGGAAATCCAAACTGACCAGTTCAGTTCAGGATTTTTTGCCCCGGTTCAGGGGTTGGTTGCTTTGGGTACTTCTCAAACTAAACAAAGCCAACATTTTTAGGTTTGTGCCCATCTGTATTCAACTCTGATATACTGCCCTTTGCTGACCGCAAAACTTTCTATTTGAAGTACCCCATTAAATCATTGGTTGTTTGCTACCCATATTTCAGAATGATTGCTGCAACCTATCAAGGTTTTCATAGGTGGTATCACAACTACTATGGCGACGCCAGCCTATCGCCTCCTGCTTCAGCGAGGGCAGCTAAATATACGTTAGTCTCTTTGAGGGTCTGATACGGTAGATGAGCAGGGGACCACTACAGATTTAAAGTCCTTCCCAATCACACAGGCACCAGAGAACATAACAGCAAACTATAGTTCTTTATTTACAAAATAGGCTTTAACTGGGGGATGGGATGTATATACAGAGGCTAGTTTGTATCTTGTAGGAATAACATTTGCTATACAGTATGTCAGCTAGACCCTCCAGCAATGCTCTGAGGTGTTTCAGGGTACACAGTTCTTCTAGTAAACCACTCTCCTAAACTTTAATCAGGCTGGCCTCTTGGGCTTTGAGTGCCTGGTCCCTTGAATCATCTGGTTTGACAAGCCCCAGCTCTTCTGACTCCCTCAGACCCACGGCTCTCCCTCAGCCACCTTATAAACTCCTAGGAGCAGTGTATCATATGTCTGTGACCACTAAGATCTTCCACTTAGACACTCTCTGTCACCTTCCTCTTCCTTAGAGGGCACTTGTGACCTAGAGATATGCCTCATGCTCAGCCACCTGGCTGATCTGACAGAGTGTATATAGAGCTTCACTTCACACCAAGCCTCTCTCATCACACTCTGAGTCCAACTCTCTCTTTCTGACCATTTTTTTTTCTGACAGTTAACCTCTGAGCCGTTAGCTGTCACTCAGGACTTGAGAGTTCTGAGCACCCCGGCCCCCACCTTTGGGTCACATGACTCAGGGCTCTCTGAGTCCTCAGCTTCTCCATTAACCCTTTGATTCTGTCACAGGTGGCTAACATGTCTCCAGTATAATTTTATCTGATTCTCAATTGCAAATGGATCTGCTGAAATGTCTGAGCAGTTGATGAAAATCTAATATATGATGTGCATACCTATATGGCTCACACAACTAGGATTTTCTCCCAGTTCTCTGGATTGGAAAATTCCTGGTGATGGGGGATAGTACTTGAAGAAGATGGAGTTTGGGCAGGGGAAAGAGCTCAGTGGGGAAGTAATGCTATAGAATCTGCCCTTAAAAGATGCCATTGCCTCCTGGGGAACTAATTTCTGTAATCTAGAGCTCAGTTGTAACTCTGTAAGAATGGTACACCCTTCCTAGAGGCGATAATCTTCAGTACAACCTGCAAAAAGAAAACCCATGCAATATCGTGCAATCTCTTTAGGTACTGCAGTCTGCATTTTCCATTTGTAACTGAGGTGGTACATAGGTTATGCAAAAATTTCCTCTTCAGTTATATCAAATGTGCATAGTTGTGTTCTTGTTCAGTTAAAGCAGTTTACACTAACCTTCTTTGCCACCATGGGAGGCAAAGCCAACTGCAGAATGTCACCTTGTGCTGTGGTGGCAGTTGCTCCCAAAGCAACATTTTTAAAATCTGCTCATTAAAAATGAGATGCTTACTGGGACAAAAGCACTATCTGGTCCCATCCAGTTTCTGAAAACACTTGGTAGCTGCCAGCAGGGGTCATTTGCATAATTCATTTGCATATGCCACACACCCCTGACATCACCGGATGGTGTACTAAATTATATCAGCTCAGCATCTACCTTAAAAGGCTTGAATTATAATTGTCATATGTGTGTGTATATATAAATTTTCAAACAATTATATGTGTGTGTGTCTATATATATTCAACCCTTAATATTTATTCTGAATTCCTCAGGTATTTCTCTTGAAGATGGAAACCTAAAATCTTTTTTTGTTTTGATATGTGTAACTTATGGCTGATCCCTCACTAGCAGTTGCTTCACCCCCAAGTTTCTACTTTCCCTGGCTCAAGCAATCAACTCTCCACCAGTTGCTGCATGGGCATATTTTGATCCACAGCTCCCTCCAATTTCCCTCGCAGCTTCCTCCTCTTGCTTTTTAGAGTTCTGGAAGCCATGAGGGAAATTGGAGGGACCCGTGGATCAAAATGCACCCATGCAGCAACTGGTGGGGGATTGATTCCTTGAGCTAGGGAAAGCAGAAGTCCAGGGGTACAGCAATTGCTAGTGAGGAATCCGTCTCAATGTGTGTTATGTGTGTATGCACATGTTAGAGAGAAATGAAATCATAACAATGTAATGTTTTCAGTATATGACCATGTTCTCTTGACCCCAACTGGATTTCCTGAACAAGCTGGAGAAACCAAAAGAAGTGAAAAGACAGACTATCAAGAAACAATTGGCATGAATATATTGGTATAGCAGCACAGTATGGGATAAAATTAGAAGAGACACAATAGAATTTATAACCAGCAGAGGTGGACTGGCCATTTAACCTAATGAGAAAGTTCCCAGTGGGCCACTAGCAACCAGGAAAAAGCCACACCAAGCTCCAGTAGCTTTGATAGCTCAGCACAGACCACTCAGTTCAGTTGATTGGAGGCAATGCAGGAGGACGCAGTGGCTGAACTGACACCCATTATTTATCCTGACCAGAGCCAAGTGGCCCCTAGCACTGGCTCATAATACTACATGGGTCAATCTATAGCAGGAAATAATGAAGTCCGCACATTGCTGTGTTGAAACGACGTATTTACTTTGACATCAAAGCAGAACTTAGTCAGCATAAGCCCCAATGTGACTAAGTTAAAATTATTTTGATACAGCCCATTTTTATTCACACACAAAACAAGCAGGCTTATCTAATCAACATTCCCCCACCCCCTCGCTTTCCTTCCAGTAATCTTCCACTCCTCTGTCCCTCTGCTTATCAGTTTAGCAAAAGCTCCTCTGAGGGGCCTCTTTTATCTACTTTTACAACCTTTGAATTCACACCCAGTTTGGGCTGTGTGGCCTTTAGCAGTCACTCTAAATGTTGCATTAGACATTCTCTTTTGCTTTTGAAGGCAAGAGCATATTTTCATTTATTATTATAGGAGTATTCATTAATTATTCAGGGGTCCCTCTTCAAATCAACCTAGTGTAATCCTGCAGAATGTTATCTTCCCAGACCACCCCTGATAACAGGCTTTGTTAGAAGACATCGCATTTGGGGGTCATTAAAAAAAAAAAAAACACAGCATATTACTTATTACTATCTGATTCAAGTTGTATCATGGTAACTTAGAACAGGGGTGTCAAACATGCAATTTGGGGTCCGAATCAGGCCCCTGGAGGGCTCCCATCAGGCCCCCAAGCAACTGGCTGTCATCTGTTTCCTTCTCCCTCTCTCTTGCTTCCTTCTGCATAATAGCTTGCTTTGCCAGGCTTGCTCAATTGCACAGGACCTACAGAGCAAAACCTCTATTTTCTCCATTGACTGAGGCTCTTCCCTGGGGGAGGAAGGGGGGAGGAATAGCTTGCTTTGACAGGCTCTCTCAATGACACAGCAGAGCTACTGAGTCAAACCTCTCTTCCTTCTATTGACTGAGGCTTCCCACCCATTCCAGCCCCTGGGGAAAGAAGGAAAGAGCCAGAGCTTCCTTTGTTCAGTTCCCTGGATCCCATGGGAGAAATACAAATAAAGCACCTTTAAGTCCAAAGAGTGCTAATTTTTAAGTATGTTTTAAGGTTTTTTTAAATATATTTTTGTTTGTCTGTGTTCTCTATAAAATTTATATCTCTGCTACCTAATCTTAAATAAGTACACACACGGCCTATCCCAACATGGCCTGGCCTGTCAAAGTCTCATTTATGTCAGGTCTGGCCCTCATAACAAATGCGTTCAACACCCTTGACTTAGAATCTTCTATTGAAAGTGAATGCAGAGGTAGCTTCATTAAAAGAAATCAATGCAGGAGTGGCATCTGACCCTTCACAGGATTTTTAGCTATCTCTTGGAATGTGTCTGCATTTAAGCATTACATTCAGCATTTAGAACAACAGCCCTCCCTGGGCAGCCAGACAGCTATGTACTGCTTTTCACCATGGGCCAGTCATTAATTGTCCCCTAGTGAGAAACATATTGTCAGCATGTTCTGGAAACCCATGCAGTGATCAAACAAGTACAAAAACATATCTCAATAACTGAATGTGATTCATAAATAGATACCATAGAATTAACTATCTGAGGGTGTCTGTGTGAATCTAAAACAGCCTGAACTTTTATGTCCAAGTAATTTATTAATGTTAAGAGCAGGAAAGCTGGGGAGGGAGGGAAAAGAATGGTAGAACTTAAAATAGAACTATAAACAGTTTCTGTATTTCAAGAGAAACACTTATTTTCACAGAATCTTACCAATTCTCCATATGCTTCTTTATTTCGAGGAAGATTCTAGTTAATATTTCCTTTTGAGGTGGCACTCTGAGAAAAGAATGAGGTTCTGTTAGTTGTGTTGGGATCACTAAGAAAAAATCACTATGAAAAAAAAATCAACCTAAATTAGTATAAACCAGGCCTTGAATTCAGCAGGAATTCACAGGAGCGCAGCTCCTGAACCTTTCTGGTGGTTCCCCCTCCTCCTCCCCACCTACCTTGTCCATTGACTAGTAGGTGCAGCTATATAACAATCCCTGGATTAGGAGAACAGGCAGGCAGCCAGCCACCAGGGGCTTTGCCACACCCCCAGCAGCCCTCATTAACCTCTGGAGAAGTCCATGCTACCCTTTCTCCACTTCTTATGTGATTTTGGGTGGTGGGTGGCTTGCTGGCCTTTTGATTGTAGGGGGTGGCAGCCAAGGAGAGTCCCAGGTGATTGAGGCCTGCTTCAGCTGATTGGATCTCTAGCCAGCCCAAGCAGGCCTTGCTTGCCTGGGGCTCTCCTTTCTTGTGTTGGGTTGGTGGGGGGCAGCTGGTGGGGGCAGCATATGCTAATGAGTTATGCTAATGAGTTCCACCACCTATTTTTCAACAAAACCACCCCTGGTATAAACCAGTATTAAAACTCTTCAACAATGTTACAGGGCATCGTCAAAGAAAGTTGGTAATATCTGTTACCCAAGATTCCTTATCCAAGACACTTAAAGTGAAGATACTAGTAATTGAAGCTGACAAAGGATGTTCTCTAACTCTGAGACTTCTCTCATGAAATACTTTCTTATCTCCATTTTCACCAATTTCCTCCCGCAATTGCCCCTTGGATATTTGTTCCAAGGACCTGCCTCAAAACTGTGCAATTCTATGGCTGCAGTCAGATGACATGCTTACTGTGCTCTTACCACACTTCTAACTTGATCTGTAGTAGTAGCATCCCATAAAGGAATGTCAGGCATCCCACCATTACCTTCCTCACTGTTCACTCACCCCATTCTGAACTGTCCAGACTTTTGCTGCATGCCAACCATGGATTGTGCTGTAGCTGAGCTTTTTTTAAAAAAATGCCTTGTCCCTTGCAAATGCACATAAATGTGTATGTGAATCACTGGGCTCTGCCTGAGAGACTCCTGGACCTTCTTCTCTCCCCATACTGCTAACAAGTCCAGGATTTAATCTCTACACTAAAATACTCCATGAACAGCTGCTATTTAAAGATCTTCTCACTGCAGGAAGACTGTCACATGACACTTGCTCTGGACGAGGAACATGGCCCTGATAGGGAAGTCTGACTAGGAACTATTTTCAATGATGTCCCACCAACATAATCAAGAGAAAAGGTAGTTTTCTTGGTGCTTACTCTTGAACCCCCGCCCCTCAAGAGCTTCTAGTTCCTCACCAAAAAAGGTGCAGGAGTATGTAGGCATACATTGAAATGAAAGAGGTGTTTATGTGGTTATGCACATATCACTAAGGGATGAAAAAATGGCATTGAAAAGGAAGGGATACTTCCGTTCTGTTGTGGCTTGATTGCATGGTGGAAAAATCAGACATCGGAAAAGGCACTGCAGATTCATTTACCCCAGATTTTTGCTGGTGTCATGGAATTTGTGCCAGGAGAGGGGTGAGTACAGGATGCTGACCAATGGAGAATGGGAGGTAGATGTTGCTGTCTGATCCAGCAGGGAACAAACAGCAAGAACTCTGGATCAAACAGTTCATCTGATCTCAACCTATGAAACGTTGCTGGAAGCAGAAATTGACCCACTTGCTTAACAGAAGAAAATGATGTGATGTGTCTGTCCCAATGAATACCACCTAGTTATACAATCTTCCACTAACTCTGCATGTCTGATTGAGGGAGAGGTGTGGCTATTATCCTCCATGAGTCTTTCTGCGTGCTTCCAGCACAAACTATCACTGGTGTTGACTTTATGCTCCTTACATTAGGGACTAAGGATAGATCAGGTGTTCTTCTCTATAGGCCACCTAGTTCCCAAGTGGGCACCCTTTATGAGTTGGCAGGGGTACTGTCAGATGAAGTACTGGCTAATTCTAGACTGATTATTCTGAAGGACTTGTAATGTAATGTAATGTAATGTAATGTAAAATTTTATTTATATCCCACCCTCCCCCGCCGAAGCAGGCTCAGGGCGGCTAACAGCATTTCAAGTAAACAATACAGTATTAAAAACATTAAATTCACATTAAAATTCATATTAAAATCAATCAATAATTAAAACATTCCTAAATCAACACTGGCGGTAACCGTTATTAGTCTGGCGGTAAACATTAATTCAGTTATTGGTGAACGCCTGTTTGAAGAGGACGGTCTTGCAGGCCCTGCGGAACTGGTCTAAGTTCCGCAGGGCCCGCACCTCCTCTGGGAGTTTGTTCCAGAGTTGTGGGGCCGCAACGGAAAAGGCCCGAGTGCGAGTGCTTTGAAGTTTGACTTCTTTTGGCCCAGGGGTATTCAGTCTGCTTTTCCCCACTGACCTCAGTGCTCTCTGGGGCTCATATGGAGACTTAATATTCATGGTGAGGATACTTCACTAAAACCAACCAGGATTTTATAACTTATTTGGCTACCTTGGGGTTCTATCAAATTATGATGGGCTCAGTACATGAAAAAAGTCACACATTTGATTTTTTTTTTTTTTTTTGCACTAAGCTACTGAGGAAAAGTTTGGTTTTAAGGGTTGGAGATCAACCTGAGGTCTGGTATGACCACTTATCTACTCAAGGCAAATGTGATAGTGGTCCTGATAACCTCACTGGATTATTGAGGCTCAATAATCATTACTGGATTCCAGAAGGTTCTGCAGGACTTTAGAATACCACACAAACACATGCTCAGCTGAGGCTGCCGTGGGAGTGTGGAACATCAAGTTTCTTGAAGCTATTTGTACCTCACCAAACAATTCCACACTTGGGTCAAAAACTGATCCCCTGGTTTACCACAGAATTGAGTGATCTTAAGAGAGCCAAGGGACATCTAGGGTGACTCTGGCATTGAGCTAATACTGAATCTGATAGGTTATGCTACAGAGCCAACTGGAAGACCTATGAAGTAGTAGTGATGGCAGCAAAGGAATGTTACTTCTCTGCTGCTATAGCATCAGCAAGGTCATAACCATCCCCATTGTTCAAAGTAGCTCTGTACCTGCTGATGCCAAAATCTAAACCTATATTGTCCCAAGAAGAGAAAATTATCTGTGATACTTTCCCCAAGTTTTTTTGCTGACAAAATATCAAGAATGCACCTGGAGCTGGATGTCAGTGGTAACACAAGCACCCCAGAAGGCCTAATACACCACCTGGTCTATTTATGCACCATTGTGACCTAGTTTTCATGATAGATGTCAACAAGATCCTGGGATCACTGAAGGCCCCTACTTGTACCCTGGATCCTTTCCTATCTTGGTTGCTAAAATCATGTAAGGACACATCAACGTAGCCCTAGTATGTACTGTAAATCATTCTAACTTAGTACACCTTCCCACAGTCACTCAAAGAGGTGGTGGTTATCCACTACTTTTAAAAATGCCTACAGAAAAATGATGTGGCCAATTGTCATGCAGTCTCTAATCTGTCCATTTTGGGCATAGTGATTGAAGAGCAGTAGGAGATCAATTCTAGATCATCTTTGATAACTCATGTGCTCTAGACATTTTTTTCAGTCTAGATTCAGGGCAAGCTATGGGACAGAAACCTCTCTGCTAGCTCTAATTGATTACTTCTGTTGGAGTGTAGACAAAAGGCATTATTCTTTTTTGCTCTTATTGGATTTATCCACAGCCTTTGATGGAGCCTTTGTTAAGGCACTTGGAGAGAGAAGTATCAAGGGATGCACATTGAACTGGTTCAAATAATTCCTCATGGATTGGACTCAAAGGGTTGCTATTGGAAACCAGTTATCATCAGTGTGGGGCTTAACCTGTGGTGTTCCACATGGTACAATTCTACCCCCCTTTTCAATCGCTATATAAAAGCCTTAGGACAAATAATTAATAGGTTTGGGGCAGTACTGGTGCATCCCAGTAGGTTAGGTAGGCGGCTGTCTAGGGCCCTCCCTCTCCCAGCATGCACCCCCCCATCCCTCCCAGCAGGCGCCCCCCCATCCCTGGTGCCCCTTCGTCACTGCCACCATACTCACCCTTTCCACCTGCCTCTCCCCCTCACCCACCAGGAGTGCTAATGGGTGGGCAGTGGTGGCAGCAGGGAAGAGGGATGGGGGTGGTGGGGTAGCGCAGTGGTGGGTGTGCTCAGAGGTGCTTGGAGCCTGCCCTCCCTTGCTACAGAAGGCTTCTGCAGCAAGGGAGGGCAGGCTCCAAGTGCCTCTGAGTGCATGTGTCACCCCATAGCCCCCACTCAAACTTTCTGGTTGCTGTGGGTCCAGCAGAAGCCCAAACATGGGAAGGTTGAGCAGGGGCAGCATGGCAGCAGGTGCGTTTGGAGGAGCTTGAAGCCTGCCCTCCCTTGCTGCCACCACCTGCTTGCTCTCGCCGCCACAGGTGCAGGGTTGAGAAGACAGGGACCTAAAGCAGCAAAAACCCTGGCATTGACCCTGATTGATCCCATTCTACAGCGCAGACACTCCACCAGCTGCCTGTCAGCAGGCTCACTTAAGGAATTGGCTGTCACATGCAAAGTCCTTATAGCATTGTACACTCAGATCTGTGAAATGACCTCCATTGTGGGTTCTGCCTTTTGGAATGGCCTTCCAAAGGAGGTCAGGAAGGCACCCACTCTCCTGGCTTTCTGCAAACCATGCAAAAATGAATTATTCAAGGGGGTTTTCTATAAAAGCAACAGGGTTGCACTGTACAAAGATTCACATAGTCACTTGAGTAAATGATTAGGGACCACTGTACATAGCTTGCTGTAAGTAGGATCCTACTTTGTAATTTTGCATAATTTAATATGTCATCCTAATACTTATGCTTTGGTTCAGTTTGGATTTTAGATTTCTGATTGGTCCTTTAACCCCAATCCTATTGCATTGTTTACTGAATGTCCCATCTTGTAAATTGTATTTACTCACTCTGTGTAATCTCCCTTGAGTCCTAGCAAGGCACACTATAAATAAATAAATAAAATAATTATGCCAACCTTGCTTATCCTGACCTGCAACTGCAATGTGCCATGGGGTGCCAAGCTTCATTCTATCCCCAATGCACCCTAAGTCATTATCAGGTTTGAGACAATGCTGCCTAGCATCAAGGGAACTTTTTACTAAGTCAACAACCCTCCATGAGGCTTAGTTGAGGATTCAAACATGGTCTTTCAAGTTAAAGTGATGCCAAAATAGGTTCAGTGGCCAAAGCATCATTCAGCTTTGATCAGGCCACAGTATAATATTTCTGAAATAACACCCATTGACAGTTCTTTAAAAAGAACATATTGAATTTCAGGTTTAACAACTGATGCAAATCATTGCATACAAGTTATGCTTTTGGGGAATTAATCGGAGAAGCTAATTGTTCTTAAAATGAAAACCCAACAGACTAGGGAAGCTAGTATTGCTCTGGGGAAGCTTTAAAACACACACACAATCACCTCTGGGTATGGGTGGAAAAATTCATTGCAATGTAAGTGAATATAAAATGTTGTTGTTAACCATTCAGTCATGTTCAACTCTTGGCAATTCTATGGGCCAGTTCTCTCGGCATTTTCTGATCTTGAACTGTTTCTTTAAGAACATAAGAGAAGCCATGTTGGATCAGGCCAGTGGCCCATTCAGTCAAACACTCTGTGTCACACAGTGGCCAAAAAAATTATATATACACATACATACACACACTGTGGCTAATAGCCACTGATGGACCTCTGCTCCATATTTTTATCTAACACCCTCTTGAAGCTGGCTAGGCTTGTAGCCGCCGCCACCTCCTGTGGCAGTGAATTCCACATGTTAATCACCCTTTGGGTGAAGAAGTACTTCCTTCTATCCGTTTTAACTTGACTGCTCAGCAATTTCATCGAATGCTCACAAGTTCTTGTATTGTGAGAAAGGGAGAAAAATACTTCTTTCAATACTTTCTCCATCCCATGCATAATCTTGTAAACCTCTTTCATGTCACCCCGCAGTCGATGTTTCTCCAAGCTGAAGAGCCCAAAGCGTTTCAACCTTTCTTCATCGGGAAAGTGTTCCAACCCTTTAATTATTCTAGTTGCCCTTTTCTGCACTTTTTCCAATGCTATAATATCCTTTTTGAGGTGAGGTGACCAGAATTGTACACAGTATTCCAAATGAGACTGCACCATCGATTTATACAGGGGCATTATGATACTGGCTGATTTATTTTCAATTCCCTTCCTAATATAATTCCCAGCATGGCGTTGACCTTTTTTCTTGCAATCGCACACTGTCTTGACATTTTCAGTGAGTTATCTACCACGATCCCAAGATCTCTCTCTTGGTCAGTCTCTGCCAGTTCACACCCCATCAACTTGTATTTGTAGCTGGGATTTTTGCATTACTTTGTGCATTACTTTGCACTTGGTCACATTGAACCTTATCTGCCAGGTTGATGCCCACTCACCCAGCCTCAACAGATCCCTTTGGAGTGCCTCAAATCCTCTCTGGTTCTCACCACCCTGAACAATTTATTGTCATCCGCAAACCTGGCCACTTCACTGCTTACTCCCAACTCCAAATCATTTATGAAGAAGTTAAAGAGCATGGGACCCAGTACTGAGCCCTGCAGCACTCCACTGCTTACCGTCCTCCACTGCGAAGACTGCCCATTTATACCCTCTCCCTGCTTCCTATTAATTAGCCAGTTTTTGATCCACAAGAGGACCTGTCCTTTTACTCCATGACTCTCGAGCTTACTAAGGAGCCTTTGATGAGGAACTTTATCAAAAACTTTCTGAAAGTCAAGGTAAACAACATCTATTGGGTCTCCTTTGTCCACATGTTTGTTCACCCCCTCAAAGAAATGTAACAGGTTAGTGAGGCAAGATTTTCCCTTACAGAACCCATGCTGAGTCTTCCTTAATAACTTGTGTTCATCAATGTGCCTACTCATTCCTCAATAACTCATGTTCATCAATGTGCCTACTCATTCTGTCCTTGATAATGGTTTCTACCAACTTTCCCGGAATTGAAGTCAGACTGACTGGTCTGTAATTTTCCAGATCTCCTCTGGAACCCTTTTTAAAGATGGGGGTGACATTTGCTACCTTCTAGTCCTCAGGAACAGAGGCAGATTTCAATGAAAGATTACATATTTTTTGTCAGGAAATCCACAAGTTCAACTTGGACCTGGTGACATTAGTTTTTAATTCATCTATCAGTTGTAGGACCTCCTCTCTTGTCACCTCAATCTGACTCAGGTCTTTCAACACCGCTTCCAAAATAAGTGGTTCTGGAGCGGGCAAACACTTCTCATCTTCCACAGTGAAGACGAAGGCAAAAAAATGCATTCAGCTTCTCAGCCATTTCCCTATCCTCCTTCAGTAATCCTTTGACCCCTTGGTCATCCAAGGGCCCCACTGCCTCCCTGGCTGGTTTCCTACTTCTAATATATTTGAAGAAATTTTTATTGTTGTTCTTTATGTTTTTTGCAATATGCTCCTCATAGTCCCTTTTTGCCTGCCTGATCACAGTCTTGCATTTGTTTTGCCACAGCCTGTGTTCCCTTTTATTAATCTCACTTGGACTAGCTTTCCACTGCTTAAAGGAGTCCTCCTTACCTTTTACAGCTTCCATTACTTTATTTGTTAACCATTCAGGCCTTATCTTATACCTGTTTGTGCCTTTCCTAACTTGTTGTATATATTTTATCTGAGCTTCTAGGATTGTCATTTTAAATAGCCTCCAAGCTTCCCCAAGGGTTTTGACTGTATTTACCTTTCCTTTCAGTTTCCTCTTCACATACCTCCTCATCTCAGAGAATTTACCCCTTTTAAAGTTAAATGTGGTTGTACTGGTCTTTTGGGTGAACTCTCTATTTATACAAATGGTGACATCAATAACGTTATGGTCACTGCTCCCAAGCGGTGTGATCACTTTTACATCTCTTACCATGTTTTGGGCATTACTTAGGACAAAATCCAGGATCGCCCCACCCCTGGTAGGTTCTGTTACCATCTGCTCCATAGCACTTTGAGTTGTTCCATGCTCAGACTGGTGTCAACTTTTATGGTATCTGGCTACCATGTTCTTTGGTGGCCTGGTTTCCTTTTGCTGTCAACCAATCCAAGCATAATTGATTTTTCTAGTTAGTTCTATGAGGAGGGTAGAAGTGTTTTAGAACCATCTGATTTTTGTTTGAGTGATTTACCTGATTGGCCCCCTGTAGATTCTGATGAGATAAGGGAATTAATTGTCCAACTAAAGGCTGGGAAAGCCTCTGGTCCAGATGTGATAACCCCTGAAATCCTAAAATCAGACCCGGATTGGTGGGCTCCCTTACTTGCTGCCCTTTTTACAATGGTCGATAAAACTGGTTTAATGCCCGAGGCCTGGACAAATGCAGTAATAGTGCCAATCTACAAGAAGGGTGACTGTTCATCCCCCTCAAATTTTATACCTATTAGCCTCCTCTCTATAATTGGCAAGTTGTACGCCAAGCACCTGTTAGCCAAACTTACTGCATGGATGTCACAACAACAAATCCTAGGGCCAGAACAAGCGGGTTTTCGCCATGGGAAATCCACACTGGATCACTGTATTATCTTGTCCCATCTAGTAAATAAATATACTAGGAAGGCCAAGCTTAAGTTATATACTGCCTTCCTCGATCTTAAAGGAGCGTTTGATTCCATAGATAGAGACTTACTTTGGGACAAATTGAATAAAATGAACATTGACAAGCGATTACTTTTTCTTATCAGAAAATTGCATACCTCAACTACTTGCCAGGTTAAATGCTCTCTAGCCAGAAAGTTAACAGCAAAAATTCCATCTAATAAGGGTGTTAAGCAGGGCTGCATTCTAGCCCCCTCCTTATTTAACCTTTTTCTTAATGATCTAGCACTGACATTGTCTGGCACCGACGGTCATAGCCCTAAACTTGGTTCCACTCACGTGCCACTGTTACTGTATGCAGATGACGCTTTACTAATGTCCTGCACGCGAGTGGGTTTGAAGCATCTTTTTAGCCGCTGTCTTGAGTATTTTGAATCTAATAAGCTCCAACTTAACTTTGAAAAAAACAAAATTCTTGTCTTCTCAAGAACTTGGAAATTATTCAAATGCGACTTTAATGGAAATAGAATAGAGCAGGTTAGACACTTTAAGTATCTAGGTATTCATTTCCAATACAATGCATCTTGGACTGTTCAGCGAAGGTCTGCAACTAATATGGCTAAGGCCAGTGCCCAGGCTCTCTGTAGTTTCTTCTACAATAAGGGAAATCAATTTGTGCCGGCTGCTCTGAAAGTTTTTAAGGCCAAAACATGTGCGCAACTACTATATGGTATGCCATTATGGATTGGTGCGTTTGATTATTCCTTGGAACGCATCCAAGCCAAATTTCTTCGTAAAATTTTGGGAATGCCATGTTGTGTGCCTTATGCAGTCCTATGCCTAGAATCGGGGCAGGTCCCACTTGAAACTAGGGCATGGCTCTTAACTGTTAAATATTGGTTGCGAATACCCTATAACTTCGATCCTTCCAGTCTTATCTTTCAAATGCTCTCAGAATCTAGTTACTCTAATTGGCTAGACTCCATCGAGAAAAAGATTAGCACTGTTGGTTTATCTTTAGAGTCATTATCCATGCTCTCACAAACAGAGGCATTTCGTATGATTAAAGTCAGAATTCTGGATATTGAATTACAAAATCTCCACAGCGCCGCTAATAAAACTTGTTCTCCCGTGAGTCTAGGGTTCTCGTTTGATGTTGGCCATATGGCTTCCTATCTCTATTTTTTGCAAAGTCCTCAACAGCGTAGGGCCTTTTCATTGGCAAGATTTGATGTTATGCCATCAGCAGTTTTATATGGTAGATATCACAACATACCCTACCCGGCCAGACTATGTCCATGTAAGTCTGGATCTATTGAAACCATTTCACATATTCTCCTGTATTGTCCTTTTTATCTACGTATTCGTGGTCAATTTTTGGATCCTATTCTTTTACATAAGATGGGTCTGGCTGATCCAGATAAGGTCCAGTTTCTTTTGAAGGATGTTACTCCTGACATAACTGTAAACACTGCCTTATTTTTGCACTGGGCCAAAATGATTCGTCAAGACAAGGAACAGTTTTGTTGTCCCATTTAACTGTGATCTTATGTAAATGTACTTTAATCCTGATGTCCAGTATTTTAACCTATTTTCTGTTTTTCAACCCATTGTTCTTTTAACCTGTTTTTACATGCCATTAAAGGTTGATTGATTGATAGTTCTTCCTCATGAAATGGCCAAAATAAGTCAGTCACATTTTTGTAATTTTTCCTTCCAGTGGAATGTCTGGCTTTATGTGCTCCAATACTTGCTTATTTGCAGGGGTCATTTTGTAGAAAAAGAGGTGCTGGAGCTCATTAGCATAACTAATTAGTATAACTCATTTGCATTTTCTATGCCCTCCTGGCATCACTGCATGTTTGACACCCCTGTTCTAAGTTACCATGATACAACGTGAATCAGATAGTAATAAGTAATATGCTGTGGTTTTTTTTGTTTTTTTTAATGACACCCAAATGCAATGTCTTCTAACAAAGCCTGTAATCAGGGATGGTCTGGGAAGACAACATTCTGCAGGATTACACTAGGTTGATTGACCCATGTAGTATTATCAGCCAGTGCTAGGGGCTACTTGGCTCCAGCCAGAATAAATAATGGGTGTCAGTTCAGCCACTGCATCATCCTGCATTGCCTCCAATCAACTGAACTGAGTGGCCCGCACTGAGCTATCAAAGCTACTGGAGCTTGGCCTGGTTTTTTCCTAGTTGCCACTGAAAGTGCATCAGAAGGTGTGAAAGAGAGAAGGAAATATGAAAGGAAGGTAGAATAAAAAAGAAAGGCAGAAAGAAACAGAGAAATAATGAGAAAAAGAAAGAAAGGGAGAGGTAGAAAAAAGATGGGGAGAAAGGAATGAAAGTAAAATGAAAGGAAGGAAGGAAAATGGACAGAATGAAAGAAAAAAAGAGACAGAGACAGAAAGAATGAGATAAAGAAAGGAAAGGAGAGGTAGAAAAAAGATGGAGAGAAAGGAGTGAGAGAAAGAAAGTGAAAAGAAAGAAGGAAGACAAGTGGACAGAAAAAAATGACAGGAAGACAGACGGGCTGAAAGACAAAAAAAGATGATAGGAAGGAAGGAAGGCAGACAGAAAGGCAGGGGGAAGTGAAAGGGACCCTTGCAATGGCTTCCTGTCTCTTAAAGTGAGCAGCCAAGTGGGTCCGCCCAACAGCTGCTCACTTCAAGGAGTGGGCAGCCATTAGAAGCCCCCCTTTTGCTCCTTCCTGCTTGCAGGTGGGGGGAAGTAAAAAGGAGCCTTGTAATGGCTTCCTGTCTCTTAGTCAAGTGTGTCTACCTGTCAGTAGTTTGCTTTAAGGGGCAGGCAACCATTGTAAGGCTTCCTTCCATTCCCTCTCACTTGTAGGTGGGGGGAATGAAAGGGAACCTTGCAATGACTTCTTGAATCTTAAAGCGAGCAGCCAAGTGGGTCCACCCATCAATTGCTTGTTTTAAGGGGCAGGCAGCCATTAGAAACCTGCATTTCACTCCTTCCCGCTTGCAGGCAAAAGGAAGCAAAAGTGAGCCTTGCAAAAAGCACACCTCTGCTTTTAAAGCGGGGTTGGGGGGCCTCCAAGAGCATTGGGAGCTCCACTGGAGCTTCAGGAGCACTGCTCCAATGAGCTCTGTCCCCAACTAAGACCTGCTTGTTTGTCACCTTTGCTGTCCAAGAAATGCTCAGGAGCCTTCTCCAGCACCACAGTTAAAATTAGTTGATTTTCCTTCTGTCTTGCTTCTTCATGGTCTAACTTTTGCATCCATAGGTTGCTATGAGGAACACAATAGCACAAACTAATCTTCATTTGGTTGCTAGGCTGATGTCCTTGCTCTTCCATATTTGATTTATGTTCATCATTGCTGTGCAACCCAGCGTGATTCAATGTTTTATTTCTGGACTACATTCAATGCTTTGGTCGATCAGCTATCCTAAGAAAGTGAATTCTTCCACACATTCAATCTCTTCATCATTAACTGTTATTTTGATGTTTCTATTCTTCTCAGTGGTCATGAACTTGGTCTTTTTGATGTTAAGGAAGAGGTCAGACTCAGTGCCGGCTGAAGTGATAAAGTTAACGGCCAAAACAGTTAAGGAAAAACAACTATCATACAACCAACTACTAAAAATACAAAGTGGGAAAATAGAAATGAAAACTGCAGAAGAATTGAATTATAAATATGATTGGTTTCAAATGCAACAAATAAAAAGCTTGATGGAGAATGATATCAAAGCTGAAGGAATAAGGAAAGAGCAAACAGAAATGGAAAGAGTTCTGCTTGGAGATAATGAGAAATTAATTTCAAAAGTGTACAAATTACTTTTACAATGGACTACAGAAGATGAAGTAGTGAAATCTCAAATGATAAAATGGGCAATTAATGTAAATAAAGAAATAAAGATGGAATCTTGGGAATATCTGTGAAAAAACTCTATGAAACTCGCAACATGTCATAGTATTAAAGAGAACTGTTTTAAGATGATGTATAGATGGTATATGACTCCAAAAAAATTAGCAAAGATGAACAATAAGATGCCAGATAGGTGTTGGAAATGTAAAAAGCATGAAGGTTCTTTCTACCATATGTGGTGGACTTGTGAAAGAGCTAAAATGTTTTGGCAGATGATTCAACAAGAGATATCTAAGATCCTAGGATATGAATTTAACAAAGAAGCAGAGACTTTTCTGCTGGGATTACAAATGGAAAAATTTCCAAAAGAAGATAGAACTTTAATATGGTACTTGCTCTCAGCTGCTAGGACATTGTATGCGCAGTTGTGGAAGCAAGAAAAAATACCAGAAAAATGGGACTGGACTATAAAAGTTATGTCATGGAGTGAAATGGACAAGCTAACAAGAAAACTAAGAGACTGCGATTTAGAACTTTTTAATCGGGAGTGGAAGAAATTCAGAAGATATGTAGAAAAAGAGTGGAAAATAAAAGGACATTGGACAATTTTTGAAGATTAAGACCTTTAAGACAAGAATATAACTTTTGAAGGGGGGATCTTTTTCTTAATCAATTTTTGTTTTTTCTTGATAGTTAAAGGTACCTTTAATATCTGTTTTTTTAAAAAAAAATAACACTGGCGGGGGTCAACTATTGGGGGGAGGGGTGGGAGAAAAGTAAGATGTGGGGTAGAATGATGTTTTTTTTTTTATCTTAAGCGTTTTATAAGTTGTAGATATAGTTCTACTACCATATGTTACTAATAAAAATTGTTTATACGTGAGGAAGAGGTCAGACTCTTTACTTTCTTCTTGGATTTTCTTAATCAGATATCCCAGGCCTTCTTTAGTTTCTAAGAGAAGGATATAAAATGCATTTACATATACTGCAGATGAAAAATGTGCAAAAGAAGAGAGAAGAAAAGGGGCAATTGAATTTATTCAATCATTTTACAAAACCAAAAGAATGATTCTGAGGCAAAGGTATGAGTTTGTTTTCTATTTTTGGTGTTTTTTTCTCATCGAGAACATGCAAGATGCTTACCTGTTGCTGTGTTTTTGTTTTGTTTTTAAAGTTCTTGATGTCAGGGCTGACTGTTGTAGGATCATTGACAAATCAAATAAAACTAAATGTAAGTAAAATACCACAGCACTGCTGATATTTAAGATATTTTATGTTGAGAGAAACAGGGTTCTCCCCCTCATATAGGAAATGAAAGCTTCAAATATCCATGGCAACACTAGCGCTTTTCAAAGTCCTGGCCTTTCTGAGAATGTTGCAGGCTTTTAGACATAAGTGTTATGGAATTGTTTGCAATATATCATTAAGTGGGGCCAGGCAGCGGCAAGGAGAAATGATAAACTTGACGGTGTCACAGCAAGACATAGTTAAATGTGGAATACTGTATTTGCGAGGGATATGAACCTGTAGCATGCAATGCTGATAAACATGGATTGCTAAAAATGTCTCACTGTCATTTTCTGAGGGACTAACAGTGCATTCGTAAGCAGAGTTACTTCCTTTGAATCCCATTTAAGTCAATGCACTTAGAAGGGTGTTACTCTTTTTAGCATTGCACTTTAAAATACATGAGTGATGGGAGAATTACATTCTGAAATGGCTGGAACTTAGAGTTTCTTGCCAGCAGGCTTTATTACAAAGCATCAGGGCCCAAAATGTACCCTGAATATGTATCTGACAAAGGTAACTTTGACTGGTGAAAGTTTATACACTGAAAATTTTGTTAGTCCCTAAGGTGCTACTGTACTCAAATCTTGTTGTATTTATTTATCTCATTTATAGTCCTTTTGTCTCACTGAGACTGAAGGCAAATTACACAGTGCAAGACAATTTCAACCAATAAAAATACAATAAAGGCTTGGACTGTAGAAATCTGAAAATGAATAGAAACAAAGCAGAGCTGAAACAAAGCATAAGCATTAACACAACATGTTAAAAATGCAGAAATTACATACCAGGATCACACTTACAGTGACAGATGGTATTAGGGGATTTGAGGATGGAGCCTGAGAAGGACAGGGACCTAAGTGGGTACAATGTCATAGAGTCCACCCTCCAAAGTATCCATTTACTCCAGGGGGACTGATCTCTGTACTCTGGAGATGAGCTGTAGTTCCAGAGGATCCCCAGGTCCCACCTGGAGGCTGGCATCCCTAAATAGTTCTATTCTTTTGCCAAAGCATCTTTCTAGAAACATTTAATTATAGTGCAGCTCTATTACCTGTGTAAAAAAGCTCTACTGAATAATTCAGTTTTACACAGTTTGCAGAAAGCCAGGAGGATGGGAGCCCTCCTGAGCTGATCAGATAGGACATTTCATAAGGTGGGTATCACAACAGAGAATGCATATGTATGGGCTGTTGTTGATTTTGCCAATTTGACCTGTGGCACCTGCAGAAGGCTGTGCTCAGATGAATGAAGCTGTTCTAGTGGAGCGTGCGGGAGGGGCAGTCTCACAGGTATGATAGAACCAGTATGTGAAGGGCTCTGTATGTGATGGCTGATACCTTGAAATGAGCCCAGAAGCTGCTGGGCCTGGTAGCTGATGAGCAGCTAGTAGAGTGGCTACAAAATGGGAGTAATATGCATGCTCTTCCTAGTTCCTGGTAATAACTGAGCTGCAGTGTTCTGTGTCAGTTGGAACTTCAAGTTGACTTCAAGGAAGAGCTTTGTAGAGCACACTGCAGAAGTCTCATCTCAGTGTTAGTGTGGAGTGGATCCAGCTAGCCAGATCAGCTGTGTCAAGGTAGGGGACCATCTTCTGGGCTTGGCTGAGTTGGAAAAAAGATTTTTGTTGTTGTTTTGCAACTGTATTAACTTGCATCTCCAACAGCAATGCTGAATGCAGTATAATTCTTAGGTGCTTCACTGTCAAAAATTTGACCACAGTGGTTAGACAGCTGCTCAAGATCTGAACAGCATCAACAGGGAAATTGCATAGAGAAAGAAAGATGAATATCATTTGCATATTGATGATATCTGATTCCAAAGCCACAGAAGATTTCTCCTAAAGGCTTTGCACAAAGGTTGAATAATATGGGAAATAAGACTGCCTTGTGGAAATCCATGAGACAGCTCCCACACTCACGATAGCTGTTCTCCAACTTCAACCTTGATTCCAATCCATGAGGAATGATTTGAAAGAGTTCAAGGCACATTCCCTGATACCTACTTCTGCTTCCGAATGCCTCAATGGGATATTACAATCTACCATATCAAAGGTAGCAGATAGATCCAGCAGGAGCAACAAAAAGGCAAGGTCCTAGTTTACATTCAAACAGAGGTCCTCAACTAAGGCCACCAGGGCAATCTGTATCCCATAGCCCATCCTAAAACCAGATTGGAAAAGAGTCCAGAATATATAAGCCATTCACAAAAAACTAGAGCTTGTCCATTACTGATCTCTCAATTCCTCTCCCCAGGAAAGGCAAATTAGAGACTAGGCAATAACTGGCCACTTCACTTTTCTGTAGGGATTGTTTTTAAAAATAGAGGATGGGTAATCACTTCTATGAGTGGCTGAGGAAAGGCATCATGAGTTAGCAACTGATTTATAGTTTATATCAAAGGCTTATTTATATGTTCCTTACATGATTTTAGCAGCCCAAATGGGCAGAGACCGAATGCACAAGTGGTAGCATTCACAGATCATATGACCCTGTCAACATCCACCATGGTAATTGGCTCAAAATGGCCCATAAGCAGACCAGAAGAGTAAGGCAATTCTTCTGTTTGGTCTATATTACAGATGGCATCCAGATCTATTCTAGTTGATGAAATCTACCTGAAGTTCACCTGAGTTAACTAAATCCCTTATACATGTCAAATGAATCCATGGCCATTTTTTAAATCTTCCATTATTATGCCTATTATAATATGAGTGTGCAACATGTATATAATAACTAGAGAAATAAATAACAGGACTCAAATTTTCAACTCCAGATTCTCAATACCATTTGCACCAATGTAATCATCTCTTAATCACTGGGGCAAACAACTAGCCAAAAACAACACTCTGAGTGATGTGTCCACAACACTCAGGAAGTGTTTCCCAGAAATCCTTGTGCTTATATTGTTCATATACAAGTTCTCACACAGCATTTGTATCTTGACCAAAAGCAGAATTCCTAAAATGACTTTCATGGGACTTCCTTGCACAATGTGTAGGCAACTTTGGAGCCTGTAATTTTAATTTGTTAATTCTTGTGGGCATGTTGCAAGATGCTATAGGTTTCTAGTGTTTCTTGCATTTTAAATTTTTATTGATTTTAGATATAAAAAGAGAAAGCATATGCATAGGTACAGAAACAACAATAAGAGGAAGGGGGGTACAGAATGGGGAACCAGAAACAAAGAAAGCAGCAAATATATCAGTTACATTTCTACCTCAAAACAAAATACCCAATTCTTTCTACCTGCAAGTATTAAATTTTCCCCTTATATAACCATTATATTTTACAGTCTTCATTTTTCGCTTTACACTTTTTACTAATCTGTTGCTTAAGATATGAGTCTATGTTATTATTCTTCAGCACATATAGATGTAAAAGGTCAGAGAGGTTGCAACACGGAACTAACTGGCTAAATTTAACCATATTAAAAGTTCAAGCTAACTAGTTATTTTAGCAATGTCATCATTTGGATAAGCATAAAAAACAAATATCATTTCTTTATCCTTCTAACTTACTTATTTCAAATGGAAAGAAAGAAAGCAAATTTAAAATAACATAAAAAGTAGAGAGATAAAAAGTGTAGGACAAAAAACATAATAGTTTATCTGTCTCAATATAAATAGTTTCTCCAGTCAAACATATTAAGAGCAGATCTACAAGATTACAAAATAGTTGTGTTGTCTGCATTATTAAAAATTGACCCAAGTTAATTGTTTATTTATGTAAAATTTTTTTAAAGCTTTTGAAGACTATAACTTCTATATCCATATTACTCTGAGAGGCACAAACCTAATATACCATAACAGCCACAACTCCCACACTTATTTATTTTTACCTAAAAAAAAGAACAAAAAAGGCATCTATTGTCTCTATAGCCTGCTCTTTAATACATAGCTCTATTTAACTTTTTTTTAAAATGTAGAAAATAACAGACAGAAGAGAAGCATCCATTTCCCGAGAGTCTCACTTGGCCTTTTGAAATCGCATGTCAGTTCTTGTTAAGAGTTCCATATTAGCCAACTACCTACAGAAAGAAAAACAATTTTAAATCTCTTCTTCTTGAAAGTTTTCCACATCTTGATTGTTTTTACTGAAATGTACTTCATCTCTCCTTAATAAGTTCACCCATCTTGGTAAAAATAATAAGGCTCCCATGTCATCACTTCCTCTCAGCAAAGCTTTAGTCGGTCTTGATTTCCGGTCCTTCTTGATAACTGAGCAATCTAACTCCATTTTAATTTTATGAACATATATGAACATATGAAGCTGCCTTATACTGAATCAGACCATTGGTCCATCAAAGTCAGTCTTGTCTACTCAGACTGGCAGCGGCTCTCCAGGGTCTCAAGCTGAGGTTTTTCACACCTATTTGCCGGGACCCTTTTTTGGAGATGCCAGTGATTGAACCTGGGACCTCCTGCTTACCAAGCAGATGCTTTACCACTGAGCCACCATCCCTCCATCCCTCTTTCTTTGGCTCCTTCTCCAACGGATCTTTATCCATTTGTCTCAACTCAACAGACTTCATCAGGATCTCTTTGACAATCATGTAGATTTAAGGTTTTGCTGCCTTTCAAAATAAGAGCTTCCATTTGCTTTTTTATCAACTCTGTTAATGAACCAAGGTCCTGCTTTAAAGAGATTATGGTATCCATTATATCTTTTTTTATGAAACATTTCTCCATAGAATAACTCAGTCTAATAATCAAAGCTAAAAAGTAACTCAGAAACCCAGTTAGTCTATCCTTCCTGATCTCCTCCAGTCGTGTGTTCTGATTGTTGTCACTTCAGTCCTGCTCAAGCAACAAATACAAATTTCTCTAAAATATATCTTGTTTTTGTTCAGACCAAATTATAACTGGGTAATGGTCTCCTTGTCAATTATTCAATCATAAACTGGGTCGGTTTAAGTATCTATATTCACTCTAATTCAGATTGTTACAAGTGCTCAAAGTTGTTCTTTGTCTTTTTGAAGCCACACTCGTGGAAAAGTGGGCGGGGGGAATCCACCTCTTTCCCTTCCTTTGAACTGTCCCATTTGTTGTCACGTAAAATGAAACATTAGCCGATGGTATTGAAAAGCAAACTTACTTGCAAAGTAGAATTTCACTGCCTAAGGTAGAAGAGTGGTGCATCAGAAACTTGTTAGAAGAAGAAAGCAAGTGGCCGGGTGTTCACCTCTTTCTGCCATAATGGCGGCCATGAAGGTGGAGCACCAGAGCAAATAAAAAGGACAGGGAACAGCTGCTGCTATTTCCCTAGCTCCCTGTGGAGCCCCTTGCTGATAGGAGACCCCTCCAGGGTCTCCCTGGAGATGCTGCGACTGCAGCACCTCTCCAACTGCCCAATTTGGGGGGTCGCTAGAGACAAGCTCCATGGACCCCCACCAAGCTTGAGGCAACGAAGCCCGGAAGTTAATTTCTAGTGTTTCTTTATGTATACATCAAATGCCTGTTAGCTTTAATAAGACTCTTGAAAAAAAATGCACAATCTTAAAGCACACACACACATGCCTAAAACTTGTTTCTCAAAGGAAGGTAGAAATGATCCTTGAGTGGTTGGGTGAAGCATCCCCCTTCATCTACTTAAGCCCACACCACAGCCATATCTCCCCCTGCTTGTCCTTGGGGTGTGGGGTCGCCCTGCTTTCTGGCAGTTTGGTTATTAGGACAGATTTTTTGGGGGGGAGGTTTAGCCTGCATGCCTGCCTTTCTCCAGATTGAAGACTTCCTTATTGGTTTAGGGGTGGAGCCACTCAGCAGCATATCCACTCAGGGGCTGCTGGATGGCTTTCACCACCAGGTGGTAAGGGGACGATGCAGTGGCCAGCATCTACATGGATTCTGGGACTGTTCCACAGTGTCATTCCCCAGCAGGTATGGGAGACCTGCCTATGCTTCGATCCACTGCCATGCTATGCCAGTGCTCCTTCAGCTGTATCCAATAAAAGCTGTGGCCGGGTTTTCACCAAATCTTGGGTCTGTGTGAGTTCCTTCAGCTGTATCACCCCTCCCCATCTCTTTGAGCCCATCCCTCTGAGCCAGTTTGGTGTAGTGGTTAGAAGTGGCAGACTCTAAATTGGAGAACTGCAGCTGCTGGGTGGCCTTGGATCAGTTACAGGTCTCTTAGTGTTGTTCTCTCAAGAGCAGTTCTCAGAGAGCTCTCTCAGCCCCACCTACCTCACAGGGTGTCTGTTGTGGGGAGAGGAAGGGAAGGAGATTGTAAGCTGCTTTGAGACTCCAAGTGAAAGGTGGGTATAAATTCAATCTCATCCTCTTCAAATGGCACTGCAACCATTAAGCTTGAGCTCTCAGGGGGGTCTTTCAGTGCCATGTAGCCTACTACTACTGTTGTTGCATTTTCAAAACCACTGCTTTCTCTCTCCCTCCTTCTGCCTCCATCATGCAGCATATTCCTCCCACCCAAGCCATAAAATCCCTTGCCAGTCATGATGTGCTGTCTTTGTGCACAGAAATCAGACAAGATACTGTAATTGTGTTTTATTACTGAATTATGCATAACTAATTTTATTTTTAGCCAAACAACAACTGATATTGGGATGGATTGAGCCTTGGTCTATTGGCTTTTGGAAATAATGGAGCCATTATTTCCTAACTGCTGTAGAATGACAAGGACTTCCTGTAGGAAATAATGGCCCCATTATTTCCAACAGCCAATAGACCTGGCCTTTGCCCATTCCAATATCAGTTGTTAGGTTGGGCTTCTAATCCCTTTAAAATGATAGGGGATTCCAACTATCAGCTGTTGGTGATTCCAGCTATCAGCTTAATTTCTCTCCGGTCTTGCTGCCTCTGTTCGTGTGTGGGGTTGGGACAGAATTGGGAGAATGTTCCTGATTTTTTTGAAACTCAAAAAAGATACCTGAAAATGAGGGCCTGGAACCTTCAGGCTATTAAAAAGCACCCCCCCTCCCCACCTGAAATCTTGGTCCAAAATTAGCATGTTGAAGTACACAGCTCTGATTAAGCACACACACAATTTATCTTTTACAGAATAATGGAGACCTTTGATCTTTATCATATTTGTTTTGGGCTTAGAAAGACATACTGAAAACATAGCTATTCCTTAGGCAGAGGTCAGTGGATTTATAAGATGAATTTGACTTAGCAGGGTACTGCATAAGACAAACGGCCCTGAAATAGGTCACATATATCCATCCATCTGGAGAAGGTAAATTGTGTGTTTACAGAGTTAGCGTCTAGTGACACCTTTAAGACCAACGAAATTTTATTCAATGTATAAGCTTTTGTGTGCATGCACACTTCCTCAGATACATTCAAATGGAAGTTAACAGTTCATATAGAGAGGCTGGGGGTGGACACAGCATGGGAAAATGGTGGTTCATTTCAGTTTGTTTGTTTGCCTGAACTGGTGGTTTGATTAGTGATTCATTTGATTTCCTGAACCGGTTCATGGTTCATTCGTTTGTTTGGTTTGGGAGGTGTAAAACTCATTGGGAATTTTCAGCAGGCTCTACAGCACCCACCCTCCAAATTTGGTGAAAATTGGATTTGGAATGTCTGAGTTATAGCCCCCCCCCCCCATTAGGTGCCCCCAGGAAAGCTCAGCTTCAGATCTCATAACGAAAACTAACTCTTCTCTCTTTGTGCTGTAGTGAAAAGTGAAAGCAGTGAAGTCAGAGTGTCTTCTCCCATAAATCAGAATGGGAGCTCCATGACTGGCTCTCAGAGCTGCCTATCAAACTATGGACAACTGCTATTGTTGTTTCTAGAGCTCCCAGAAGTCCACTCCCAGCATTGCCTAGGAATTGATTGAATCAGTTCCTGGTTGTCTGGAAAAACAAACCACATGAACCACCAAGGAAACGAGGTGGTTTGTTTTCCAGTTCAGGCATGGCATGAGCAATGAGTTCAGAACAAACCACAAATCAACCAGCTTCATGCACAAATCATGGTTTGTGGTTCAGTTCATGCCCATCTCTAACTAAGACAGATGTCTCTATATAGATTAACAGCAAATAAGCATACAATTTAATGAAGATGTCTAAAGAATATTGAATTGCTGAAAATAAAATCTCCCCCTCTTAATAAGTATTCTGCCTTATCCACAGTTTTGCTGAGTAATAGTTTTCTGAGTAAAACTATTCTGTGAACTCATTCACATATACTCACTTTAATGTTCAAAGCATAATAAGTGACCTTCTGAAAATGCATATTAAATACAACCACAAAGTTTTCCCCATCATCACCACTACCACCACAGACATATATATTTAGTCAAAAGGCCAGAAAATGATTTTTTGGGGGTAGAGATTGATTTATGTGCCCCCAAACTAAGTTATCTTATACTTATTTATGAAACCTCAGAACCTACTTCAAATTAAAGCTTTGAGTTTGGGTGGGGAGCAGGAACAGCAAGAATAATTATTTGCATCTGTTCTGAATAATGTTCTGACCTGCTTAGCCCAGACTAGCCCAATCTCATTAGATCTAGGAAGCTGAGTAAGGTGGACCCTGGGTAGTATTTATATGGGAGATCTCCAGTGCATACCAGTATCATGATGAAAAGGCAGGCAATGGCAAACTATCTCTGAACATCTCTTGCCTTGGAAATCTTGCCATCCTCTGAACTATTAATTCCTGGTCCAATGGTAGGAACTACTTGTAGTTGGTATGTTTTCTTTTGGAAGGACTCTCATAGAGACATCACAGACCAATGTTCCCTTCTGCCTTCCTTATCATATAATCAGTTCTAGTCAACAATCTTTTAGCAAATACAAATGATTCTCCATGAGAAAGAGAGCAGTAACAGGAACAAAAACCAAAAATAATAATTGACTGCTTATATATCTAATACGTTGGGTGCTCCTTCCCATATCACTAGCTGGAGGAACAAGTTGATATGATGTCAATGTGAGAATGACGTTTTCATAATAAATCATTTTTGCAGACTGTTGGGACTTCCACTACAGATAGCTCTTTATCAGGTTTTCTTGTTCTCAAATTATCATTGAGTGGATAATCCTATAAAAGTGGCAAATGGCTACATAGGAAAGGCTAATCCTGCTTTGAAGCCCTCCCATTGGCTAAACAGTAGCTCACCTCTGCCAGTTAAGTCTGGTACCCACATTTTTGTTAAAGGGGCTGGCAGATTGACATCCATGGCTCAAGCAAACCCTTGAATGAACGTTTTACTGTTTCACATGGATTTATGATGACTCACTGCAAAGTTTATCAGATTATTACAAGTTAGACATGCTTTTTGCAATGTGTGAGCAGCAACAAACCCTATATAGACATTTGCAAAACTTACATAGACATCTACACACATTTCAGTATTATTGACATACACTGCCACACCTTAAACAGCCAGTGCTGGGACCTCACACAGTGATGTGTTAATCACTTTGAGGCATTGTCATAGGTCTCATTCTGAAGGAGAAAAAATAATTAGAACCTCATTGTTCACAAAACCTAGCAACTGAAGTGCATTAGACTTGTGGTTCCTAACATTTTTTGTAAGGTAACCCACAAGTCCAAATTTACATGGTATGGTAACCCATTCAAAAAATACAGCATGCATTAATCAATAAAAAAGATTTTTACCTTGGACCCACTTTCACAAACTTTGAGACCAACATTTGAGTCAAGACTCAGGCTGAGAAAAGCTACATTAGACAATACTCTGGAAAATGGCATGATTTGATATCTAATGTTTGTTGTTGCTAAAAGCTGTCATAGGGGTGTCTGTATAAATTTGTGCTGCAGTATGCAAATGAGAAAATAAGTATTTTATCCCAGAGCTGTTATATGCTCTATTTACAGGTGCCAGTAGCAGTTTTGTGAAGGAACACAGCTTGACCCTGAGTTATTTTGCATCTTTCACTATCTTGTCTATTTTGACACTTAAAATATATCATTATCCAATACTCTGTTTCTCTATGTGTATGTATATTACTTACTACTCTGCAACTTTGAATCTTTCTTCCAGGTGAGTTTAATGCAAGAATTACACACACATATACTAGTTTTGCCAATCCCCAGGTGGGGGCAGGGGATCCCCGGGTTTGGAGGTCAGAGCTTTGTCTATACTTCCTCAGACAACACTTTTGTTTGGGGGGAATAATTTTTTTTTAATTTTGATTTTTCTGCTAACCTGGGGGTTCCACTGAGTTTGCAGAAGTATCTATTTTCTTTCTTCTTGACCCCAATCTTCAGATTTAGATATCTGCAGATAAGGGCCAAACAGAAAGAAAACAGATATTTCCTCAAACTTGAGAAACCACTCAGGTTTACAGAAAAATCTGATCTACAGATCTAGATATCTGCAGATGGGGCCACTGTTGAAAAATAGATATATAGATTATTTTCTTCCCAGGTAAGGTTAGATTAACCCACAGGCTTTTCAATGCATTCACTTCTAAAGAGCAACATTTTGCTTCAAGGTCTTAACCTGTACTTATTTTCATAAGACACCATAAATCCTAAAGATGAAGGCTAGAATTTGGAGAAAAATAACACGAATACTGTACATATATCTGTGCAGCATCGTAATCAGTTTATTTCCAAATACAAATATCTTCATAGCTTATCCATGGCTTTGGAAAAGGTACACAAAAAATTGCATGTCAAAATGATAAATCTGTCAATTTATAAAACTGCTTATTATTATGGGGTTGGCACTCACAACAAAATGAGAGGGAAATTTTTATCCTAGAAATGTTCAACCTGGGAAACATACAGCACCTGATCTTCCTCATTTCTATTAGCATGGAGCTTGCTGCATTTGTTTGGGGTTAATATTTTCCTCTTTTGGCCATTGTCAAGAGGGGAAAAAAAGATTGAAGAAATATTACTGTTTATGAAGCTTTGAAATAACGTATTGCTAATCTGTGGAATTTTAATATCTGTTGTAATATTATTTGCAGCTGTACAACAGAACTCCCTATTAAGATATAAATATTATATTTTATTTTACACTATTCAACTATTCATGTTGTAATGAAGAGATTGGAAGCTGCTGTTAGATCTTACTTTATTAATAGGAACACATGGATTAGTTTTTGTATGTATTCATTATAAACATTTTCATTCTATTTTCATTGCTTGTTTTCCCACTGTTTTTATACACTGTTTTATATCCTCTTACACTATGTATTGTCTTTTCTATACATTATATGCAACCACCAAATGTATAAGAGGCCAATAAATGTAATGTGAATTTTACTATCAAATTTTGTTATTTTGGTCTGGACCACTGTTACATACCAAATGCTGGAAAACTAGACAAGAAGCTCTGAATTTCAAAACAAAATAGAGTAGCCATGGAATTCAGCATGATCTCTAAAATTATCAATATACCTAATTCTCACAGCTTTTTTTGAGCAGGAACATAGAGGAACACAGTTCCTTCTGACTTGGCATCATAAGGTGTAGCCTAATATGCAAATGAGTTCTTGCTGGGCTTTTTCAACAAAAAAACCCTGTGCGGAACAATGGTGACATCCGGGGTGTGTGGCTTAATATGCAAATGAGTTCCTGTTGGGCTTTTTCTCTGAAAAAAAGCCCTAATTCTCAACATGGCCAGATATGTGGATACTTAAATCCAGGGACTGGAGACATGGACAGACAGGTCTGCAGAAAAATCTGAAATCTAAAAAGGGGGGGGGACACCTCCTCCTACAGTAGAAGCAGTATTTGTAACTTTAAGAAACAATCCCTTTAGTGGTTGTTGGTAGGCAACTACAACAATATAGTTAGCCTTTAGCCTTGGTTGGGGGAGGGACAGTTCTTTCCAGTGCTATCTTTTGCCTTTGAGGGAGGACTCATCAGACCAGGCCCAGCAGCAGGCACTGGACAACTTGATACGTTGTGGCATTAGGCTTGCCAATCCTCCCAGCGGGGGTTCTTCTGCTTTCCCAGGCTCTTTCCCGCCCCCAGTCAGCTGGCCAATGGGGGGAAGCCCCGCCCCCAAAGCCACCATGTGACTTTCCCCCTTCGGAGGCTCCAGTCTCTGATTGGAAAGGCTTCCTCTTGGGATGGGTTGTCTGTGTTATTTGGAAGAAGTTGGCTGCAACTCGTGAGTAGAGAGGCCAATCCCTTGCTTCAGAGTTGCCAAAAACTGGGGGGGGGGGGAAGTCTGCTGAGTACTTCATTATTCCCTATGTGGAGATCGATTTTCATAGGGTATAATGGAGAATTGATCTGGAGGTTTCGGGGGCTCTGGGGGCACTGTTTTTTGAGGTGGAGGCACCAAATTTTCAGTATAGTATCTAGTGCCTCTCCTCAAAGTACCCCCAAGTTTCAAAATGATTGGACCAGGGGGTCCAATTCTATCAGCCCCAAAAGAAGATGCCCCTATCCTTCATTATTTCCTATGGAAGGAAGACATTTTAAAAGGTGTGCTGTCCCTTTAAATGTGACGGCCAAAACTCCCTTGAAGTTCAATTATGCTTGTCACACCCTTGTTCCTGGCTCTGCCCCAATGTCTCCTGGCTCCACCCCCAAAGTCCCCAGATATTTCTTGAATTGGACTTGGCAACCCTATGTGGCTTCCATGGCTCACGCAGGCCTAGCTGCTTGCTACTGTCCATTGGCAGCCATTTTACAAAAGCCAGTATGGTATAATACGGTATATGATCACATATGATGAAACAGCAAAAATTCATTCAAGGGGCTGTTTGAGCCATGAAAGTCATTCTGCACACAATGTTTATCTAACACAACATTTTTTAAAAAAAATAATAATTTATTTTTATATCCTGCATTTGTCCCCAGTGGTGACCCAAAGCAGCTTACATCTTTATCCTCTCCTCCATTTTATCTTCACAACAACCCTGTGAGGTAGGTTAGGCTGAAAGTGCATGACTGTCCAAAGTCATTCAGCAAGCACCATTGACTGAGCTGGGGTGGTTTCTGTTCAATGGGAAAGATTCAAAGAAAAGCTTACAAGCAGGCTTTACTCTTTCCATGTAGTCATGTCACATATACTGCTGACCCACCTATACACCCTCCTATTTAGAATCAGATGTATTTGTTCACATGAGCGGCCGTGCAGGAGTATTTTAGATCACCTTCAAATTGACTCTAAAAAGTGATTCCTCCTGTAGCAGCAACCTTAGCTGTTGGTGGTCAGGCAGAAATGAGGCCACAGGCAAAATCAGGAAGAAACAGCCGTTTATTTAATGTGTACATGGACCCCAGATCAGACTCATGTCTAAACACATCCGGAAGCCCTGATTTCAGGAAGGTCTACAGTTTTATAGTCACAGACAATCATTTCCAGTAAACAATCGCACAATTACAGGAAAGGACCACCCCCATATCCCATTACAAGTGTCATATTACTAAAGGAACAAGGAGGAGACAGGGAGGATCTTTCCATACATGGCATTGATGTTGCTAACACTCTTGCAGCAATATCCATCAAAAACACATTTGCACCTTTGACTTGCTCCCGAGACATTACCCAAGGTACATTTGCTCAATGCTTATTTTAGTGCTTATTCCAGCAAGTTTCTATTTCCTCTTTTAGGCAGCTGCGGCAGAGTGGTGGGTGAAGGATTAACTTCCTCTTTTGCTGCCCTATGCTTCTACAAGTTGGACATACTGCTAATTTCCCTTTCCTTACTTTTGCAATCCAGAAGGATTATTTCACAGAGGCATTTAGCAAGCACTTTTAAAATCTCTTTGTTTGACGTTTTGTTTCCTTGCCCTTGTGCCTAATTGATGGCTTTCAATTTACCTTAGTTAATATCTTTTTATTTCAGCCCTGTTTCACTCCCCACCGCACACACCTGCTTTAGGTTGTTTTTGATAAACTGTGAATACTGTATCTACTGGATTAGAGCACATAGAGTACATGGGCATGGTTTAGTAAGTGAGTAAGCCATAGCTCAGAATCATAGGAAAAAAACAGGATGGTGCCTGCCAGCACCTGAAATGGCAGCAAATTGGGGAGCATGGACCAGCATCGCACTAACACATGACATCACATCAAGAGAAAAAAATTAGAATTTTTGCAAATCCTACACCATCCCATGATATCACTTCTGGTTTCATGACTTCATGATAATGGCATCACACTAGCATACAAGTCACCACTCCCAAAATGCTCTCTCTGGGCGTTTTCGCACTCACCTTCAAGTGGTGCGACCACCCTCCTCACGCCGGCGGATCTGCAGGGATTTCGCACCAGAAGCGCCGGCGCACCCAAAAGAGCCGGCGACTTCCGTCGCGAAACCAGCTCAAACGTTTTCCTGCTTCTTGGCGGTTTCCGTTTGAGCTGGTTTCGCGACGGAAGTCGCCGGCTCTTTTGGGTGCGCCGGCGCTTCTGGTGCGAAATCCCTGCAGATCCGCCGGCGTGAGGAGGGTGGTCGCACCACTTGAAGGTCAGTGCGAAAACGCCCTCTGTCTCTCCTCCTACACCCCCCCCCCCATGTGCACATTCTTCCTTCCTCTCAGCCTGGGTTGAGCTTTCCATTTTGTATGATTCCTAGGACCCAAACTTTCTGGGTTGTATCTGGCTCTGGTACTACTCACCCAGCATAATAAAAGGGACGAAGCCAGGTTCTACTTCCCTTTGGGCTGTTTAGAGGAGCGGTCTTCCTCCTCCATTTCCTCCTTTGGCCTGCCCATGCCCAACCATGATTTGTTCCTGCCCCCCACTAGTCATTGCCAGGTTGTCTTGTCTTCCTGTTTGCTGATTTCCAGGTTTCCCTGACCCCACCAGGTCTCTTACCAGCCAGTGTGGTCTCCAGAGATCTGTTGAAGGCTCCACTGCCTCCATGCATGTTTCTTGTTTTTAAGTGCGCTGCAGGTGACTAAGTGACTGCCTTTCAGCCAGCAGGGGTGGGATGGGGACTGTGCCAGGCCCTGGCACTGGATCAATGAAGGGCTGTTTTTGAATAAATCCACCATTAACCAGAGCAGTAAGGTAAAATTGTTGAGGGGACATTGTTGGAACTGAGCAGCATCAACCGAAGAGCAGCGCATTTGGAGAGGGAGATGAGGCTTAGCAATGTGCAGGTTATGATAATCAAGGTTGAGAATATTGCTGTTCAAGTTTGGAGCCAAGGTAATAGTGCCCAAATGTTGATAGCCAGTGAATAATTTGATGAGAAAGTTCAGCCATTTTATATAGATATACAAAAGCTAATGTAACCCGTATATTGTTGCTGTGTTGTTGTTGTTGTTTTTAATTAGAAGCATGCTAGAAGAGATGTCATGACAAGCTCCAGTTGCTTGTGATAGGCACATACATAACTGCTTACTATTCTTGAAGATTCTTCCTTTTCCTCCTCCTCTGCTTCTTCCCTTATAGATAGTACTCAGCTAAGTCCTTCTTGGTTTGGGGAGCCTTCAATGAAACTTCTGTTTGCTGTAGATTTTTATAGACAACTAGGTGAACTAGAGTTCATTTCATCCCAACTAACTGGGATTCTAATCTGGCAGTGATCATATAGCATCCAGATTTTAGGAAGGGAACAAAATTCAAATGACCAGGCACCTGCAGTTGGATATCATGGCAAATCAGATTTTTTTTGGGGGGGGGGGGGCTTCCCAAACCACTAAATTTTCTACTGTGCTCAGTATAATTAGGGAGAAATGAGATGAGGGGGCAGAATATGAATATGGCAAACAGATTTATTGTAATGTTTGAATGGGCCTTTGTCAACATATATTTTAAAATTGTTCAGCAGAACTAATTCTTCAGAAATATTTGTTCCACTCAAAAAACTTTGATTTTCCTATTAAATAAATAGTGAGGAAAATATTTATAATTAATGCATTAAAAAAAATCTGGTCAGTCTACTTTCAGTGTATGCCATTAAAGAAGAAGCCTTCACTATAATGAAGGGTTTATTATGTCAACCTCTACTCAGTCAATATCCCACTCACCTCTATCCCATGTAAACCTCCCACTCACCAATATCCCATGTCAACCTCTACTCAGTCAATATCACCATTAACTTTGGCTCTGCATTTCCTAGGTTTATAATTCTTAGTTTAGGGATTAATACAATATGCCAGTATTTTACATGTGTGTGGCCTGACCATTGGTTAAGTGTTACTTAATTATCAAGTATCTACAAATTAAGCTGAGTTTTAATGTATCTTTTCCTGGGATTAATCTGCTGGCACTTATATATTTCAGTATCCTTTACAGCAGCCCAAATTATATCTGTTTAAGTCTTTCATATACATAACTTGCAGCCTGCTCACAATTCAAAGTTCCATAGCACCCTGGAGCTCTTTGGAGAAGAACTGTGTTCCATCAGTTCTTCTCCAAATGTACACGGTGTGCATGAAATGTAAGACCACTTAAAGTATGGGATAGCTTTGTGCAGATCTCTGTGTGCAATATACACATGTATACCATTGTTATGAAAATAAGCAAAAATGCTTATACACACTGAAACACCCACAAGAAATAACTAATAAAAACAAGGAGGAAGAGGAGAAATTTTTAGGCAAGAATGATAATCACCAATTTTTGAGAGGACTATGGAAGTAGTAGTTAAAGAGCACACATACATACTGCTGGTAGCAGGGTGCCATAGTTAAGGGCAAATCATTCTCTGATGTGGGTTGACACACTTGCCAAAAAAATAGCTTAAAGATTTTATTGGAGGTGGACAAAGAGGTTTGAGAGGCTTGATGACTCTGGAAGCTCTGGACAGGAATAGTAATTGGGAAGGTGAATAGAATTAAGCATTGCTTAATTGCTGCTTAATCAAGGGTAATGGGTAAAGGGGAAGTTTGTTTTATTTATTTATTTATTTGTTTGTTTGTTTATTCGGGATTTATATCCCGCTTTTCCCACAAGTGGCTCAGGGCGGCTTCCAACAATCAATCAAGCATAAAATTTAAACAATTTTAAGTATAAAACAATTAGATACTTAAACATTTAAAACCTTAAAAACCAGTAACATTTCAATTTGATAAAAACAATTAAACCTTAAAAACCAGTAACATTACATTTCATATAAACAGATGGCTGGCCAGTTACATCAAGTTTTCATCCCAGCTAGGTGTAAGCTAGCCAGAAGAGGGTCGTCTTACAGGTCCTGCAGAACTGAACCAGGTCCCGCAGGGCCCTCACCTCTTCCGGCAGCTGATTCCACCATGTGGGGGCCATAACGGAGAAAGCCCTTTCTCTGGTGACTTTCAAGCAGGCTTCTTTTGGCCCGGGGATAGAGAGGAGATTTTGTGTTCCTGACCTCAGTGCTCTCTGAGGAACATGTGGGGAGAGACGGTCCTTCAGGTAGGCAGGTCCCAGGCCATATAGGGCTTTAAAGGTAATAACCAGCACCTTGTACCGGACTCGGTACATCACTGGAAGCCAGTGCAGAGTCCGAAGACCCGGCCGAATGTGTCCCCACTTTGGGAGACCTAATAACAGCCGGGCCGTGGCATTCTGCACCAGCTGCAATTTCCGAGTCCGGGACAGGGGCAGCCCCATGTAGAGGGCATTGCAGTAGTCCAACCTCGAGGTGACCGTAGCATGGATCACTGTTGCTAGGTCGTCACGCTCCAGGAAGGGGGCCAGCTGCCTTGCCCACCTAAGATGAAAAAATGCGGACTTGGCAGCGGCTGCTATCTGAGCCTCCATCTTTAAGGAAGGCTCCAACAGCACCCCCAAGCTCCTGATTCTGTCCGCCGCCATCAGCGGCGCACCGTCAAAAGCTGGCAGGGGGATCCCCCCCCGGGCCGCGGTGACCCAAGCAAAGGACCTCTGTCTTCGTAGGATTTAGCTTCAGCCCACTCAGTCTGAGCCACTCAGCCACAGCCCGTAATGCCCGGTCAAGATTTTCTGGGCGCAGACCGGCCGGCCGTCCATAAGTAGATAGAGCTGGGTGTCATCAGCATACTGGTGACACCCCAGCCCATACCTTCGGGCAATCTGGGCCAGAGGCCGCATGTAGATATTGAATAACATCGGGGAGAGAACCGCCCCTTGGGGCACACCACAATCGAGTGTGCGCCTCTGGGATAGCTCCCCCCCAATTGCGACCCTTTGTCCCCGACCTTCCAGGAAAGAGGAAAGCCACTGTAGGGCCAACCCCTGAATCCCCGCGTCGGCGAGGCGGCACGTCAGTAGCCGATGGTCGACCGTGTCGAACGCAGCCGACAGGTCTAACAACATCAGCACCGCCGAGCCACCCCGATCCAGATGCCGTTGAAGGTCATCCACTAGGGCAACCAACACTGTCTCCATCCCGTGTCCCGGGTGAAAGCCGGACTGAAATGGGTCAAGTTAGACTGCAGTGTTGATGGGATTACTTTGTGTGAATCAATTGGTGGTGCCTTGTTCTAAAGTCCTGCATCTCTAAGGGCAAAGAGGGGGTAGTAGCAAGCCAGACTCTTGGACTCACACCTTAAAACTGATTTTTTAAGCTGATGCCTAGCTGGCATCCATTTTGGTCAATTTTGGTCCAAGCAGTGTCCTTCATTTGATGTACTGGGATTATAGTAAGAAGGGTATTTCTGGCTCTTTTAAACTACAACCTTCTCGTCAGTGGGAGGAGGGGTTTGACTGCTGACACCAAGTCTACTAGATTAGAACATATTTTCATATTTGTTCTTAATACATAATGTTTACTAAGGACTCAGGGATGGGAATCTGTAATCTGTTTCATCATATAATCTGATTAATCCAGAGCCAAGTGTCATTCCATTTTTATGAAAAAATATGCCAAAAAAGTATAAATGACTCCATTACAAACATGTCCACCACTGCAAGAAGAATTTCATTTTATATTAAGTAAAATGCAGCAATTTGTACTCATATTTTAAAAAGAGACACGGATAAGAGAATAATTGCAACATGTAAACCAGGAGGATATCTATTTTAGTCAGCTGCAGCCAAAATAATAAAAAAGTCTCTAGCCATCTTAAAGAGTAATAAGTTTATTGTAGCATGACCTTTTGTAACAAATATCAGTATATCCCATTCATTTGATAAAGTGAGTTCTGACTTCAAAAGTTTATGCCATAATAAATGTATCAGTCTTTATGATGTCACAAGACTGTTATTTTAAGAAGTATAGAAACTGGGTTGAAAGAGTTAGAGTGGCTATTTCATCATTTCCCATTTCTCCAAGCAGCCTGTTCCTTATATTAAAAGAGAGAGAAGGAGGCAGTTTTACCTTATTCCTCCTTGGTATTATGGTAGCTTGAATTGTTCTGTAGATGCTTGTGAGGCTCTCCCAACCTGCAGAGAGAATTTTTTGGGACTAACAGCAGGATGGTAGAGGGAAGGGGAAGATGGGGAAAGAGTCACTTCAGCACCTCCAACTATGAGCTTTTCTGCTGGATCCCACCCTTTGATGCTTTTGCCATTTTTCTATTTATGTGTATTTATAATAATTTATATGGTATCTTTCTGGAAGCTCAAAGCAGTTTTCAAAAACAAATTAAAAGTAATTTTGGTGTCACTCAAGCCCAGAGGAAATAATTAAAGTACAATTATGATTTGCTGGAAGCAGTTTGTTCAGGGGCCTGTAGAATCCACCCTTAAGGCTAAAATTGCTTAAAACATGGAGGTTCTGTAGAGGGAAGGTAGTACTCACTCTGCTACAATTTTGATGTCATCTAGCTGAAAAACTGCCACTCCAGCCCCTTTGAAAAGTCCTCCATGTGAAATGCTGGCAGACACATGGAAATCGATGAAGGATTATAAAAGAGGCCACTTTCACTTTGTGAACAGAAACAAACATACCACAGCAAGGAAGGATGTCTGGGTGGGAAATCTCCCACTTTTTCTGGCTTCTCCCCACTACCAGCCAGCTGGCCAGCAAGAGGGAAGCTCCACCCCAACAGCCACCATGTTTCTTCAAACCTCAGCAGGTTTAGAAGAGGCTTGCAAATATTTGTGGTCATGCTTTGGCTGGGGTACAAAAGGTCATGCTACAATAAACTTGAGTGTGTGTGTGCCTTGTGATGTCTGAATTAACACATTAGAGTGACTTGTATCCTACCATGCCACTAAGCAAAGTTTGAATCCTTTGTCTGGCTTAAGAAGATTTTTCCAATGTATAGAGCTCTTTCTCCAATGCAAAATCCACTTTAATTGGGGAAGAGTCCTTAAACTGGACAAATCCCAGTTAGGTAGGAGGAATTTCTTCTAACTTAATGTAATGGAAAATGCGGAAGACCTCTGTACATCGAGGAGATGGGGTGGTGATCTACTTCATATCAAACCTTTAATGGCATAACAGTTGCAAATAAAAATACACAGAATATAAAAATTTAAACATTGGAGATAAAATCAAAATGAAACTGAGTTTACAGATGCATTCATACATGGTCAGATTTAAATTTAAGGATGTCAGCCAAAAATTTTTGCCACAGCCTCGCTAACCTCCCCCTCAGTATCATTCAATAAATAATAACAGGGTGGCAGAGTAGACAAATCTGGGGAGAAAGAAAGTTTACAAAATAAATCTTTACGGAGATTATGATAAAAGGAACAATCAAGCAATATATGCTGAATTGAGTTGGGAATATTCGCTCCACAGGAACAGTCTGTCGCCTAAAGGGACTTGATGATATCTCCCTTGTAAAACTTTGGAGGGAAACGCATTTAGTCTAGCTAACATAAATGCCCTGTGATGACTTGGAATGGTTAAGTCTGATAGATAATTTTGCCGCAGAAAGCATAAAGACCTAAGGAAGCTGGGGAGCAAATAAAAGGGTCTGTTGTCCATAGTTTCATTTCCTCCAACTCCCACAGTCTCAATTTAATACATCTGAAGATATATGACTCATCAGAAGTAAAAAAAAATCACCAACCTCTATCCCCAACTGGTTAAGTTTGGACATAAGCACTGCTGTCCAGGATGAAATATATGGATATCTTTTCATACAATCAAGAAGGCTGTTAGGATCTGTTCTAAAGTGAATTTTGAGCCAGAATTTAAACACTGCAATCCAGGCTTTTGTCTCCACCAAAGAATGACCCACTTCAGAGCAGAGAGCAAAGTAGGACACACATTTTGGCATACCAAGAATTTGTCTAAAGAATGAGGCTTGAATGCCCTCCACTTTCCTGGTAAATGCTGAGATCCATATAGGGATACCATAGAGAATTTGGGCTAGCGTTTTGGCTTTGAACACCTTAATTGCTGCTGGAACTAATTGGTTGCCCCTTGCAAAGAAAAACTGTTTAATTTGAGCAGCCGAACATTTAGCCAAGTTGACGGTGTATTAGAAGTAGTTTCTAAAAAGTAAAAGTATTAGAATGAAGTATTAGAATGAAGTTTCCTCAAGAGAAACAGCAGACGGGGGTCCATTCCCAGGTAACCTAGCTTAATCCATAGTTGGGCTCTAGCTATTGAATCAAAAGCACCCTTCAAATCGATGAAGGCAGCATATAATTTTTTTGTCCCGGTATGATATATTTTTCAGCAAGGAAGGCCAGAGTGCAGCAATGGTCCATAGCAGATTTGCCTTTGGAGAAGCCAATCTGTTCAGGACCTATGATGTTGCTTAGGCGCATCCAGTCAGTTAATCGGAGTTCTAAATGTTTGGCATACAATTTGTCCACTATAGATAATAAACTAATGGGGCAGAAATTTTCTGGTAACTCCACCCCCCCCCCTTTTTTGTATATTGGGATAATTATAGAATCAAGCCAAGAGTCTGGGATGGAGCCATGCAAATCAATGAACAAGAACAATTTTGCAAGGGGCAAGAGCCACCAATCAGCAAACTTTGTGAATACCTCAGCAGGAAGGCCATCAGGGCCTGGTGCTTTACCCGCTTTTAAATCCTTCAATAAATCACTTATTTCCTGTACAGTTACTGGATGCCAGACCGGCATATCAGTAACTGTGGGGTTTGCTAAGATAGGAGGGGATACACATGGAGCAGCAAAAATGTTAGAGAAGTAATCAACCCATATTTGCGCAGAAATATTTGGGTCAGTAACAAAATTGATTTTTGGATTACCTGAAATGATTCTCCAGAAATCCTTATTATCATTAGATTTTATCGAGTGGTAAAGTTGGTCCCATTTATTCTGAAAGAAAACTTTCTTTTTGGATGTAATAAGCTCCAGATAGGCATTACAAGCAATGTAGGCCTTAATTTTTGTTGGGTCTTTGGAGTGACAGACCTCTTTAAATTGTGCTCTCAGTTCTTGTTTCCAAGCTAAACAATCTGTATCAAACCAGCTAGAGAAACTAGACCTAGACAAGATCACAGGTTTAGCTTTAGCAGTACAGTAATCAATTAATAACGAGAAGCAATTAATAATGAGAATGGTGATCTACTCATTCTTAACCTGTGTATGGCAGCACTAAGCTGCAAAAGGGTTGATTGCCTTTAATAGGTGAATTATGTTTGCTTCAGCTGGAACTGCTATGGAGCCCTGCAAACATAATTGAATAGGGTAGGGTTATGATAAAATTAAACCTAAGTGGGCTGGGTAATCTGCTCTGCTCTGTCCTGTTCTGAGGAAGAAGCTAAAGGAGCTGCTGCCTGATGACTGCTTGATGAACAGATGGTTACGGTGGAGACAGAGAAAACAAGAGGAACCTCCCCAGCCAAAGCAACAAGTCTTCTTGAGAAGTATCTTTGTAATTGAAACTTTGATCTTATGTTGTAAACTTTAGGATAAGAACATAAGAGAAGCCATGTTGGATCAGGCCAACAGCCCATCCAGTTCAACACTCTGTGTCACACAGTGGCCAAAAAAATTATATATATATATATATATACACACAGTGGCTAATAGCCACTGATGGACCTCTGCTCCATATTTTTATCTAACCCCCTCTTAAAGCTGGCTATGCTTGTAGCCGTCACTACCTCCTGTGGCAGTGAATTCCACATGTTAATCACCCATTGAGTGAAGAAGTACTTCCTTTTATCTGTTCTAACCCGACTGCTCAGCAATTTCATCAAATGCCCACAAGTTCTTGTATTGTGAGAAAGAGAGAAAAGTACTTCTTTCGCTACTTTCTCCATCCCATGCATAATCTTGTAAACCTCTATTATGTCACCCCTCAGTCAACGTTTCTCCAAGCTAAAGAGCCCCAAGCGTTTTAACCTTTCTTCATAGGGAAAGTGTTCCAACCCTTTAATCATTCTAGTTGCCCTTTTCTGCAATTTTTCCAATGCTATAATATCCTTTTTGAGGTGCGGTGACCAGAATTGTACATAGTATTCCAAGTGAGACTGCACCATCGATTTATACAGGGGCATTATGAGACTGGCTGATTTGTTTTCAATTCCCTTCCTAATAATTCCCAGCATGGCGTTGGCCTTTTTTATTACAATCGCACACTGTCTTGACATTTTCAGTGAGTTATCTACCATGACCCCAAGATCTCTCTCTTGGTCAGTCTCTGCCAGTTCACACCCCATCAACTTGTATTTGTAGCTGGGATTCTTGGTCCCAATGTGCATTACTTTGCACTTGGCCACATTGAACCACATCTGCCACATTGACGCCCACTCACCCAGCCTCAACAGATTCCTTTGGAGTGCCTCACAATAAAACTGCTTTCTGTTTGCAAACCTACATTGGCCTGAAATCAATCAAAGAACATGGGCAGTACACCTAAGGTAGGATACTACCCTCTGTCTACACTTCTTTGGTACTGTACAGAGAAGACATACAGCTGTATAACTTTAGTTGTACAATCACTATTGTTTGAATGTAGTGATTAATCTAATGACATACAAAATGGGGTAAATTAGACTGAATAGTTTGCTGAAGGATGGGTTTACAATACACAAGATTATGAAACTTGAAAAACAGGCAGAATTTTGATCAGGCTGAGGCTAATGCTTCTACAAGCAACTTTTCAGACCCACTGAAGTGAACAGAAGTGAAATAGCCACTTCACACTTTTTCACATCTAATCACACTTTTTCAGATGTATGGTTCATGCTTTGATTAATGTTAATTGTGTTGATAATAAATAACTTATTGTAAAGAATTCAAATGTGCACAAATGACCTGCCACTATGGAAGAGAATTTCTTGATTTCATCCCGAAAACATTGGGATTTTTTTAACTGTATCAATTTTATTAAACTTAAAACAAATATACATCCAGAATACAATCTGTCAGGTCAGTTACATAAAAAAAGAAGAAAGAAAAGAAAAGAAAATAGATATTCATGTGCACATACCCTTCAGATTCATAATAAAACCTAGGAAACAAAAATAAAACATGTACAATACTATGATAAAACAATGTTCTCAATACATTATAGTCGAACCAAGTCATATAAAAAGGTTATAATACAAAGATCAATGTAAAGCCAAAACAGCTGATGTCATGCTAGAAAAAGAAGCATTACTATAGCAAAAAAGCTTTATATCTGATCTCTGGTCAAGAAGGGGTTGCCACTTTTGCAAAAGTGAAGATTGCAAAACTGTCCTGGATTTATTGTAGATATAATCTGTGAGTTTATTTAATAGGAAATATTCCCAAAGCTTGTTAGACCATGTCTGCATGAAAGAGGGCTCTCCAGTCTAGTGAGCAAAATTTCTACTTTGTGAGTTACTGGCATTAAAGTTGTGAGCTTCTGCATAAATTAGCTTGATCTGGACCATTTTCATGAGCTAAGACAAAAATGTGTGAGCAGGGGGCTAAAAAACTGTGACAGCTCATATTAACTCAGATTAGAGGGAACACTGGACAATAGGCTATTTTCTTCAATGGTTTTCCATTCAGTGGTTTGAATGAGTCCCTATATTGTTTGACAATATTACTTAATAATATGGCATCATAGTATAATCGAATATTTAGGACTGCTAACCCACCCTCTACAATGGGTCTGTGAATGGTTGGAAAGATTAGCCATGGTCTCTTTTGTTGCCAGATTAAATCATTGAATAACTTTTGCCAATGTTGTAATAATGACTGGGGCATCTATAGGAATTGTTCTAAAATAGAACACTATTTTGGGTAGCACTAACAATCTAAGTCAAGAGCCCCGTGGTGCAGAGTGGTAAAGCTACAAATACAAGTTGATGGGGTGTGAACTGGCAGAGACTGATCAAGAGAGAGATCTTGGGGTCATGATAGATAACTCACTGAAAGTGTCAAGACAGTGTGCGTTTGCAATAAAAAAGGCCAATGCCATGCTGGGAATTATTAGGAAGGGAATTGAAAACAAATCAGCCAGTATCATAATGCCCCTGTATAAATCGATGGTGCGGTCTCATTTGGAGTACTGTGTGCAGTTCTGGTCGCCGCACCTCAAAAAGGATATTATAGCTTTAGAGAAGGTGCAGAGAAGGGCAACTAGAATGATTAAAGGGCTGGAGCACTTTCCCTATGAAGAAAGGTTGAAACGCTTGGGACTCTTTAGCTTGGAGAAACGTCGACTGCGGGGTGACATGATAGAGGTTTACAAGATAATGCATGGAATGGAGAAAGTAGAGAAAGAAGTACTTTTCTCCCTTTCTCACAATACAAGAACTCGTGGGCATTCGATGAAATTGCTGAGCAGACAGGTTAAGACGGATAAAAGGAAGTACTTCTTCACCCAAAGGGTGATTAACATGTGGAATTCACTGCCACAGGAGGTGGTGGCGGCCACAAGTATAGCCACCTTCAAGAGGGGTTTAGATAAAAATATGGAGCACAGGTCCATCAGTGGCTATTAGCCACAGTGTATGGAGCACAGGTCCATCAGTGGCTATTAGCCACAGTGTATGTGTGTATATAACATTTTTTGCCACTGTGTGACACAGAGTGTTGGACTTGATGGGCCGTTGGCCTGATCCAACATGGCTTCTCTTATGTTCTTATGTTCTTAAAGCTGCAGTACTGCAGTTGGAGCCCTCTGCTCATGACCTGAGTTCGATCCCAGCGAAAGCTGGTTCAGGTAGCCAGCTCCAGGTTGACTCAGCCTTCCATCCTTCCGAGGTCAGTAAAATGAGTACCCAGCTTGCTGGGGCGAAAGTGTAGATGACTGGGGAAGGCAATGGCAAACCACCCTGTAAAAAGTCTGCCATGAAAACGTGAAAGCAACGTCACCCCAGAGTCAAAAACTACTTGTGCTTGCACAGGGGATTACCTTTACCTTTTTAACAATTTAAGTACATTAATTCTCTCCATAAATGATAATACCTTTGAAGTCCAATGACCTAATAGATTTTTAATAGTTTTGGATAATTCTAGATTGTTTACCTTCATGATCTGGTCAAAATGGAGGGGCACCTGGATACCTAAATATTTCCACTTGGAAGTGACCCAATGGAACCAATATGTATGCTTTACATAATGAGTCAGTTCAGATGAAAAGTTGATGGGATATAATATAGATTTTCCTGAGTTATTTTTCAATACTGCAACTTTACAAAAAAACAAGAAAATATGTTAATTAATCACAAGGAGAGAAGATTTAGGTTCAGATATAAAAAGGACCATGTCATCTGTGAAAAGATCAAGTTTGATGCAGGTATTGTTGATAGTTATCTCTAATCAGATTTGCCAGTGGTTTGACTGTGATCATGAATAACATGGGTGATAAGTTATAACAGACAGCCCTGATGGGTGCAGGGTGATGAAGTAAGTATAGGTGAATTTAGGCTATTGACCTTCAAGATAGCTATAATTCTTTTATATGTTCATAAATAGTGATTGTATAGGGTAACAGCGGCGTGATCAGATCAGCACTTGGGTTCTCTTTCTGCTGATAACAGGTGATTGCAAATAGATTGTGAAAACAGTATATAGTCTATCCTAGTTTGCATTTGAAATTGTTTGGAGAAATAGGTATAATCTCGATCAGTAGCATGAAAATGATACTAGACATCTATAAGATCCAAATCCTGAAGTAGTTTTTTAAGGCCAGTATAATTGCAGAAAACTGGGGAAGACATTAGACCATTCAGGTTTGACCTTGATCATATCCCTTATGAATATACAGTGGAGGTGAAGAATAGGTTTAAAAAACTAGAGTTGATAGACAGAGTGCCAGAAGAACTATGGATGGACGTTTATGACATTATTCAGAAGGCAACAATCAGTACCATCCCAGAGAAAAAGAAAAGCAAGAAAGCAAAGTCTGGTGAGGCTTTACAAATAGCTGAGGAAAGGAGGAAAGTGAAAAGCAAAGGTGAAAAGGAAAAATTCACCCAACTGAATGCAGATTTCCAGAAAACAGCAAGGAGAGATAAGAAGGCCTTCTTGAAGGAACAATGCAAAGCAATAGATGAAAATAATAGAATGGGAAGGACAAGAGATCTCTTCAAGAAAATTGGAGAAATCAAGGGAACGTTTTGTGCAAAGATGACCATTATAAAGGACAAAAATGGTAGGGACCTAACAGAAGCTGATGAGATCAGGAAGAGGTGGTAAGAATACACAGAAGAATTATACAAGAAGGATCTCAATGTCTTTGACAACCATGACAGTGAAATCGCTGACCTTGAGCCAGACATCCTGGAGTGTGAAGTCAAATGTGCCTTAGAAGCATTACTAACAACAAAGCAAGTGGAGATGACGTTATCCCAGCTGAGCTATTCAAAGTCCTAAAAGATGATGCTCTTAAAGTGATACACACATTATGTCAACAAATCTGGAAAACGCAACAGTGGCCACAGGATTGGGAAAGGTCAGTTTCTATTCCAATCCCAAAGAAGGGTAATGCCAAGGAATGTTCAAACTATCGCACCATTGCACTCATTGCACATGCCAGCAAGGTCATGTTAAAGTTCCACAAGCTGGGCTTCAGCAGTATGTAGATTGGGAACTACTAGAAGTTCAAGCTGGGTTTCGGAGAGGTAGAGGAACTAGAGATCAACTTGCCAACATTCACTGGATTATGGAGAAAGCACGGGAATATCAGAAAAATGTCTATTTCTGTTTCATTGACTATGCTAAAGCCTTTGATTGTGTGGATCACAACAAACGGTGGCAAGTCCTTAAAGAGATGGGAGTACCAGCCCACCTCTCATGTCTCCTGAGAAACCTATATAAGGGTCAAGAAGCAACTGTCAGAACAGGATATGGAACAACTGATTGATTTGGAATAGGAAAAGGAGTTCGACACGGATGTATATTGTCACCCTGCTTATTTAATTTATATGCAGAGTATATCATGCGGAATGCTGGCTTGGATGAAGCACAAGCCGGAATTAAGATTGCTGGGGAAAACATCAAGAACCTCAGATATGCAGATGATACCACTCTAATGGCAGAAAGAGAGGAGGACCTAAAGAACCTCTTGTTGAGGGTGAAAGAGGAGAGCACAAAAGTAGGCTTGAAACTCAACATCAAAAAAACTAATATCATGGCATCCGGCCCCATCACACCATGGCAAATAGAAGGGAAGACCTGGAAGTAGTGACAGACTTTACATTTCTGGGATGCAAGATCACTGCAGATGGTGACTGTAGCTATGAAATTAAAAGACATTTGCTCCTTGGGAGGACAGCCATGGCGAACCTGGGCAGTATAATAAAGAGTAGAGACATCACCCTGCCAACAGAAGTCCACATAGTCAAAGCGATCGCATTCCCAGTAGTAATGTATGGCTGTGAGAGTTGGACCATAAGGAAGGTCGAGTGCAGAAGAATAGATGCTTTTGAGCTGTGGTGCTGGAGAAGAATTTTGAGAGTCCCTTGGACTGCAAGAAGATCAAATCAGTCAGTCCTATGGGAAATCAACCCTGACTGTTCCCTGGAAAGTCAGATGCTGAAGTTCAAATACTTTGGCCACCAAATGAGATCCTGATGCTGGGAAAGACAGAAGGCAAAAGAAGGGGACGGCAAAAGATGAGATGGCTGGACAGCATTACTAATGTAACAAACAGAAATTTGAGCAGACTTCAGAGGATGGTGGAAGACAGGAGGGCCTGGCATGACTTTGTCCATGGGGTCGCAAAGAGTCGGACTCGACTGAGTGACTGAACAACAACAACAATAATTGCAGGAAGAGTTGTGTTTTTGAAACACCCTAAGGTGAGCAGATTTTTTTATCCATAAGCAGACCAATGAGGTAATTAAGATCTGCTCCAACAATCAAGTGATCTTCACAAAAAGAGTGCAATTTAGAGAGAACATCTTGGATAAAACCCAGTTGCCCCAATTTCAGGGCATAAATGGTGGCCAGGGTTACAGGTTCATCATTCAAAATACCTTTTATAAATAGGTACCTTCTCTGGTTGTTGTTATCAATGGTGTGGCAGGTATATTTAACACTTTTAGTAAGAAGTATTGTGCTGCCTCAGGCCCTAGAGGTCCCAGGCATATCGAAAGATTGTGGAAAACAATTAGATTAGAAGTGTATATTGTTACACAAATGCAGAGACAGGTGGAACTGTAAAAAGTTGTGAGAATCAGCAGTCCCCCGGAATTTTGTCCGCTTAAGAACATAAGAGAAACCATGTTGGATCATGCCAATGGCCCATCCAGTCCAACACTGTTTCAAACAGTGACCAAAAAACCCAAGTGCCATCAGGAGGTCCATCAGTGGGGCCAGGACACTAGAAGCCCTCACACCGTTGCCCCTCCCAAGCACCAGGAATACAGAGCATCACTTGCCCCAGACTCAGTTCCAACTAAGTTCCAAACTTAGTTTCATTCTCATTCAGTCTGTATATACTGTACAAGTAGTGAACTACAACTCACTGTGGTCTTTTTATACTTTGACAAGGATGCATATTGTCACTCTGCTTATTTAATTTATATGCAGAGTACATCATGTAAAATGCCAGCCTGGATGAAGCAAAAGCTGGAATTAAGATTGCTGGGAAAAATATCAACAACCTCAGATATGCAGGTGACACCACTCTAATGGCAGAAAGTGAAGAAGATCTAAAGAACCTCTTGTTGAGGTTGAAAGAGGAGAGCACAACAGTAGTCTTGAAACTCAACATCAAAAAAACTAATATCATGGCATCCGGCCCCATCACTCCTTGGAAAATAGAAAGGGAAGTCATGGAAGTAATGACAGACTTCACATTTCTGGGATTCAAGATCACTGCAGATGGTGACTGTAGCCTTGACATTAAAAGACATTTGTTCCTTGGGAGGACACCTATGGCAAACCGAGGCAGTATAATCAAAAGCAGAGACATTGCCAACAAAAGTCCATATAGTCAAAGTGATGGTATTCCCAGTAGTAATGTATGGCTGTGAGAGTTGGACCATAAGGAAGGCTGAGTGTAGAAGAATTCGGCCCCGCTCCAGCCGCGCCACAAAGTGGCTGTGCGCCGCAGGGCCGTCCTTTGCAGCCCCGGCCGGATCAAAGGCTGCCTTCCCGGGCATCCGGGGATTTTGTGCGGGCTGGGGCTATAAGAAGCCTCAGCCCCACCCCTCTCCACACAGTCTAGTGGAGTTGTTGGCAGAGATCGGCAGCACATCGGCTGCTCGATCATTTTGGAGGCTGCATCATTCCGCGTCGGGCCGGGGAGGCGGCTTGATGGGTGGCTGCAGGGCAAGCCTCGGAGCGAGCGGTGATCGCGGAGGCCATCGGCTGAGGGGACGAGCTGGTGCAGATGTCCCACGTCAGCTCCGCGTCGGGAGCGAAGCGGCCAGCGGATTTGGATTGTGGGGTGGTTTCAGGGCCCTGGGTGCTGCTCTCCCCCCTCCCCCCCGCTCATTTGATTTCGTGGTTGCCGAGGGAGGCCAGCCTGGGGTGATTTTCTGCTGGTAGCAGCTGACCTGGGTGGGGTTTGAAAGTAAGCAGAGGCTTGTGGCTGCGAGTTCTTGGGGGTCTGTGGGTCTGGAGGTGGGAGTACTTGGGAGGGTGCTCTTTGTTATTGAAGGGGCTTCCACTCCCCCCCCTGCGTTCACAGAACCCCCCCCCCCACCTTGGTTCTTACTGTGGTGATAATTAGCTGTGCCCTCACCCCCCCTTCCCCATAGAGGACGTTGTGGGGAAAGGTTAGGTAGGCGGCTACATTAGTTATGGGACCCAAAAAGGGCCAGGGCCCTTCTAAAGGCAAGCAGCCAGCCAAGGCTGCCGCAAAGAGGAGAAATGTTGACCCCCCCCCCCCCGGGAGGACCTGGACAGCTCTGTAATATGTCAGGCTATTTTAGATAGGGTTAGTGTGATGGAAAATGATCAGGGGGCGTCAGGATCACAGGCGGTTTGGCCTGGGTGCCATAGAGCCTCTGGGCGGTCGGGGACGCTCACCTTTGAGCGCGAGTTGCTGGCCAGGCTTTCTGTTTTGCAGGACAACATGGTATCCAAGTCAAGGGCTGAGCGCAGTCAAGAGGTCGATCCGGCCAGGGAAGCAGCGCCTGGGAATGACGGCGGCGACCAGGAGGATGCAGAGGACCAGCAGCAGTTGGCGCAACCCGTGGCGGTCGCGGTGGCGCCGACAGTGGAGGAAGGGAAGGTGGCACCGACCCCTCAACAAGGGAGCTGGCCTTGGGGGGTCTGGGGCCCGACCGTATTACAGCAGACCGGAGGGGCAGGACAGGTGTCCTCGTCGGTGGAGGGCGTGCAGTGGTCGCCCCCGGCACAGCCAGGACCATCTTGGGCGTCGGGCAGTTTCCCGATGGGGCGCGCTCAGTGTATGCAGGCGGGGTGGGGTCAGTTGCCCCCAGCCGCATGAGGGGCGACTGCCTCCCATGGGCATGCATTACCAGCGGCGATTGCCAGAGTTCTGCCATGGGGGGGGGGCAAATGCCAGTAATCCCTCCGCTAGCTTGGCCTGCAGTGCCTTGCACCCCTTGGGGTTAAACTCATAACCCTTATGGGTCTGTCCCCTTGTTATCCATCCCGTTTGGAGACCCAGCGATGCCTTTGGGGGACCATCTTACTCCCGCTACAAGAGAAAAGATATTGAGAGGGAAATACGTGGATGTATTTAGTCTCTTGTATAGGGAGCTGGAAAAGAAGAGTAAAGATGAACTAGAAGAGAAGGAGAAGGAAAAGCTTAGGCATTGTAAGGTCGATAGAAGCTGGGCCAATTGGCTCCCAGGTTTTCTCATTAACGCGGGGGTTATTGCTAGGGCTCAGCCAAGCAGGGCTGCCCCCTTGTTTCAATACTGTGACATCATATACCGGGCCTACACCGATTTCACGGGGCCAGCCTGGTTACAGTATGATGAAACTTTTCGTATGAGGGCGGCCATTAATCCATTGTTGCCGTGGGATCAGATTAACCAACAGTTGTGGTTACAGTTGATGGCCCCGGCTAAGCCCAACATCGGGGACAGGGCGGATAGTGGGCATTTGGTCCATAGACAGACAAGTACCCCAGCAGCCCACTTTATGGCGGGTCAGTCGGTTCAACCCCGGTTATGTTGGGAGTACACCTCACAAGGAGTCTGTTCCAGGAAGGCATGTAAATTTAAACACGAGTGCCCGCTATAAGGGGGCTCTCATGCCTTCTCGGCATGCAGCAAGGCGAAGCCGAAAGGCGGGCCCAAGCGGCCCGGGGGCGGAGGCGGTGGTTCTCAACCTTTGGGTAAAGGGTCCCAGCCCCATTCGTCTGAGAGTTCTTGAGCAGTTTTTGGAGAATTATCCTAGGGTCGCTGACAGGATTTATTTGTTACAGGGATTTACATTTGGTTTTCGGATCCCATTTGCGGGGCCCCAGACCCCCTCCGCGGCCTCCAATTTACATTCTATTATAGGTATGGAGCAAGTGGTTAGGAACAAAATTGCAAAGGAATGCGCCGAAGGGCGGGTCCTTGGTCCTTTCAGAGCCCCGCCAGTGCCTAATCTGAAGGTCTCCCCATTGGGCGTGGTTCCTAAAAAGGCCGCGGGGGAGTTTAGGTTGATCCATCACTTGTCTTATCCCTCCGGGGGGTCGGTGAATGATGGCATTCCCGACCACCTCTGTTCTGTTCGTTACACATCGTTCGACCAGGCGGTCCGAGTTATATGGGGTTGCGGGCGGGGTGCGGAAATGGCGAAATGCGACATCAAGTCTGCATTTCGGCTGTTGCCGGTCCACCCTGCTGACTTCGAGTTGTTAGGTTTTCAGTTCGAGGGCTGTTATTATGTAGATAGAGCATTGCCAATGGGATGCTCAGTGTCCTGCGCCACCTTTGAGCGCTTTAGTTCATTTTTGGAGTGGCTTGTGAGGGACAGGTCAGGCCGCAACGAGGTCATGCATTATTTGGATGACTCCTTGTTTGCGGGCGCGCATGGTTCGGGGCGCTGTGCTCAGCTACTGGAGCTGTTTACACGGCTGGCCGGTGAGTTGGGGGTACCTCTGGCTCAGGAGAAGACGGAGGGTCCTGCTACCTGCATCACGTTTTTAGGTATTGAGTTGGACACGGTGCAGCAGACCTCTCGGTTGCCGAATGAAAAGGTCCACCAGCTCAGGGCGCAGTTAGCGGCGTTAAAGGCAAAGCGGAAAGTTTCACTCCTGGAGCTGCAGCAGCTTGTGGGGTATCTAAATTTCGCCTGTAGAGTTGTCGCCCCTGGTAGGGCATTCATACGGCGCCTCTGCGGTGCCATGGTGAATCTCCGTTTGCCGCACCATAGGGCAGGCATAACCGAAAGCATGCACAGAGACCTGGAAGTTTGGGAGAAGTTTTTAGAGGTTTTCAACGGGGTGTCTTTCTGGAGAGAGGACATGAAGGTCGAAGCGGACCTCCAGATTTCCTCCGATGCCGCCGGCTCCACGGGTTTTGGCATCTTTTTTAGGAGACAGTGGTGTGCAGAGCAGTGGCCTGAGGATTGGCAAGACAGCGGCATCTGTAGAAATCTGACTTTCTTGGAATTCTTTCCAATTGTGGTGGCTGTTTTTATATGGGGGGAGCAGCTGGCTAACCGGGTCGTACACTTTTGGTGCGACAACCTGTCGGTTGTGCATGTAGTTAACTCTCTGTCTTCTAAATCTAAGCCAGTTATGACCCTGGTTAGGGTTTTTACCCTACGTTGCCTCCATTTAAATATCTTGTTCTTAGCCAAGCACGTGCCGGGAGTTAATAACGGGGTGGCGGATGCCCTGTCTCGCCGGCAGATGGAGCAATTTTGCCTGTTGGCCCCGGAGGCCGAGCCTCGCCCGTCTCGGATGCCACCTGACCTTTGGCAGCTTGGCAGGCTGAAGCTGGTAGGGCAATCCTCTTCGCGCTGGCCCCAAGCACTCGGAGGGCATATGACCGTGCAGCTTCGCAGTTTAAGGTATTCTGCACTCAGGGCTGGGAGACATTTGGCCCATCCCGGTGGCACACTTGCGGCAGTTCTGTGTATTGCAAAAGTCTAAAGGTATGAAGGTTAAGTCTATCCGGGGCCAGTTGGCAGCTTTGGCCTTTTTTAGTAAGGCCCAGGGTTACCCGGCATCTGGGGATGACTTCAGAATCAGAAAGATGCTTGAGGGTTGGTCTAGGGAACAGGGGGCTAGGGCCGGCTCCAGGCAGCCCATGTCACCTTCTATTTTGCGGGTTCTGGCGGTGTTTGGCCCGAGGTTTGCAGCTCAGATTATGAGGTCATACTGTTCCATGCTGCAGCATTAACGGCCTTTTTCGGAACCCTGCGGGTCAGCGAACTAGTGCAGTCTTTGCGTAGCAACCCATCTGACACCGCATTGCAGGCAGGTGACGTTTGGTTCAAGGACAGGCAGGTGTTGCTGCATGTATGCCGGTCCAAAACGCACCAGCATCAGAAGGGCACTACAATTAAGCTTGGCCCCTGCACTGAGCCAGGGCTATGTCCGGTTCAAGCCTTATTGCAATATGTAAAGGCCCGCGGGACCGCGCAAGGCCCCTTTTTCCGCCATGAGGATGGATCTCCCCTCACTAAATGCCAATTTTGGACGGTGACCGCCCGTGCACTGAGTAAGCTTGGTTTAGGGGGAGTTAAGTTTGGGACCCATTCCTTTCGGATTGGGGCGTCGTCGATGGCCACAGCCATGGGATATCCAGGTCCGACTATCCAACGGGTAGGACAGTGGAGGTCCACTGCTTACCGGGCCTATGTGCGTCCATTGTTGTACCCCTAAAGAGGGGTTTTGTTGTTGTTCCGGTCTAACTATGTTTTTGTCGTTTCAGGTGCTGTGGCTCATCATGGGAGGCTGAGGATCCTCGTATGCAGGCACAGCATGGTTTTTTGGGCAGCTCACTTCGCCAGAAGATCGTCGGTCGGCTCGCAATTGGGGTTGAGCGAGTGGGCTGTGGTCGACTGTTTGGGGCGACTTGGGCTCAGATGGGCTGAGCTGTTGCCATTGTTATTTGTTGGAAGGGCCTGTCCCCAGCCCGATGTACTGGTCATCCACCTCGGGGGGAATGACCTGGGCCTGTTGAAGGGGAAGGCCCTGTCTTTGCAGGCAATTGCAGACCTGCGGGTCATCGTGAGGAGGTGGCCCGGGGTACGGATCATTTGGTTTGCTATCCTGCCTCGTCGAGTCTGGCGTGCCACTTGGAACCCGGCTGGGATTGAGCGGGCCAGAAGGAAAGCTAATCGGGCCCTGTGGTTGGCCCTGGATGAAGGTCTGGGCACATTCCTTCCTTACCCTCGTATTAGGGTGGACCGGGCTGAGTTGTATTGGCCAGATGGCGTGCATCTGTCCGATGCGGGACATCGGGCCTTTTTGATGGAGTTACAGCAAGGTCTTCAGGAGGCTCTGGGCCTCCCAGGGGTCGTGAACACCTAAGCAGAGGCTTGACGTTTGCGGTGGCGGTGGCAGAATTTGCAAGGGGTTCAGACCTTGCCGGTGAGCACCCAGGCCTAGGCACCTGTGTTGTGCATGCGATCCGTAGGAATGGCAGATGGGCTTCATGGCTCAATGTCCTGAAATACGGATCAGGTTTTCATGCCTCCCTTTGGTTGCCCCCTTCTGGGGATCGGGGCGGGGGTAAAGGGATGGCATGTTTGGTCTGCCGGCCCTGTTATAGCCACATTTGGATGGCTGCGACTGGGGGTAGGGTGCCTCGCCCTTGTAGGACTTGGCGGGGTCAGGTGTGACCCCAGGGCTCGTCCTATTTCAGTTTACCTTGCCAGGTTGTGTTAAAAGTCAATAAAGTGGCCCGTTTTCCCAATTATGTTGTCTGCCTTTTTATTCCGTATGGGGGTGCAATTCGGCCCCACTCCGGTCGTGCCGCAAAGCGGCTGTGCGCCGTGGGGCTGTCCTTTGCAGCCCCGGCCGGATCAAAGTCTGCCTTCCCAGGCATCCAGGGATTTTGTGCAGGCTGGGGCTATAAGAAGCCTCAGCCCCACCCCTCTCCACGCAGTCTAGTGGAGTTGTTGGCCCACCCACCCACCCTGCAGTAGTACAGGATAATACCGGTCACCTTATTAGGGGCCAGGTAGGAATTTTTTCATATCACCTGAATTGGCCGTTGGTGGTGTGTTTTTCGCCTACCTTGTACTGCCAGCAGTGGTGTGGTTGTTAGGTAGGTAGATAATTTGGTCACTTGGTGAAATTTGCAAGGGGTTCAAACCTTGCCGGTGAGCACCCAGGCCTAGGCACCTGTGTTGTGCATGCGATCCGTAGGAATGGCAGAAGGGCTTCACGGCTCAATGTCCTGAAATACGGATCGGGTTTTCATGCCTCCCTTTGGTCACCCCCTTCTGGGCATCGGGGCGGGGGTAAAGGGAGGGCATGTTTGGTCTACCAGCCCGGTTATAGCCACATTTGGATGGCTGCGACGGGGGGTAGGGTGCCTCGCCCTTGTAGGACTTGGCGGGGTCAGGTGTGACCCCAGGGCTCATCCTATTTCAGTTTACCTTGCCAGGTTGTGTTAAAAGTTAATCAAGTGGCCCGTTTTCCCAATTATGTTGTCTGCCTTTTTATTCCATATGAGGGTGTAATAGATATTTGCGAGCTGTGGTGCTGGAGAGGAATTTTGAGAGTCCCTTGGACTGCAAGAAGTTCAAATCAGTCAGTCCTAAGGGAAATCAACCCTGATTGTTCCCTGGAAGGTCAGATGCTGAAGCTGAAGCTCAAATATTTTGGCCACCAAATGAGAAGGGAGCACTCACTGGAGAAGATCCTGATGCTGGGAAAGACGCAAGGCAAAAGAAGAAGGGGATGGCAAAAGATGAGATGGCTGGACAGCATTACTGATGTAACTAACATGAATTTGAGTAGACTTCAGAGGATGGTGGAAGACAGGAGGGCCTGGTGTGACTTTGTCCATGGGGTCGCAAAGAGTCAGACTCGACTGTGTGACGGAACAACAACAAAGACTTTTTATTTATTCCATTTTAGACTCTGACAAACACAAAATTAATATCCCTCAAGTTCACTAAATTTGGCAAAGTTTATCCAGTATTATTTGATAAATTCTTAGGATTAGAAGTCATTTTATATAATTTAAATATTCATGCCATTTTACACAGTTTACTGACACAAAAAATTAGGTTGAAAAACGCATACTTTTCCACCAAGGGAGGGGGAGAATGGCATGAAGGAACATAAAATGGTACAAAAATAAATATTTGATAGTTTGTTTTTCACAAGGCAGAAGTGAAATAAAAATAGGAATATTTAACTGAAACAGTATGTTTGCAGATTTCAGTCTCAACCCTTTTAGGATTCTTTTATACAGATGTAATTCAGTTGGAAAATCAGTCAATATGGTAAAAAATAGGATATATCTTGACTGTGGGGAGGGTGAAATTCTTATAAAAACAGCAGTTTGAGTTTTTTAAAAAGAATCTATAGTTCTTATAATTAATGTGACTTTCAATTTTATTTACAAACTCTTAATGTTAATTACCACTCTGGCTAAGTAAGATTGAATTTACTGGCAGGTAAATACTTCTATCTTTTAAATCAAATGAATTGAAATTAATAACAATTACTCTGCTTTTTTGTTATTTTGTAGTTGCACACATTGAGTTTAATGAAAAATGAACTATTACCTTTAAAGACTCCTACCACAGTAGAATAGCTTCTTTTTCCATTCGCACACAATATCAATAAAGCAAAGAACTCTCAAAAGGTATTTAAAAAGAACTAACAATTCTGGAACAGCGTTCTCCCTTTACCATCCTGATTTAGAGATATGTTGCCTTGAGTTTGGTTTCCCCCCTCACTCAGAGAGGAAATATGTACTAGAAAGAATTGTAGCTATTCATCCTTTGAAATAATTGGAATATTCTTTTTAGTCTATCGTATCCCAGTGCCTATTAGAATAATTTTAGCACATAGCAGAAATGGCTTTTAATATACTGATGGGGGTCTTAGCTGGTGGTGATTAGTTAGTAAGAGATCAGAGGGTCCTATATGCTTCAACATCCTTAATTTATCAGGGTCTCTTCCTATTTTTTCTTTTTGTCTCTGATAATACTGTCCTTATTTTGTCTCTAGTTTTGCCTTGTTAACAGTGTGGGTGTTGAGTTCCTAGAAATCATACTCTTCAGGATTCAGTTCTCCTCATCTTAGAGCTTTTAGAAGTGAAACTTCCAGTTAGGGAAAACTTACTTATAAATTGTTTCCCTTGCAGTTACAGAGGCACATCTCTCAAATCAATTACTATGTATGATTGCACTGATTATTTGTTCACAAATAAAAATGACTGGATTTGTATCCATAACATTTTTGGTGAGATTTTGCCACATATTTTCAATTAGTGATTATTGATTTAATTGGGGGGGGGGGAGACAAATCCAAATATCTTTATTTGATTTTGTTTCTTCATCATGAAAGATGAATTCTTCTGTCAACCACATATGTCCCTTGAAGTCCTTGGTCTTGGCTGGATATATTCTGCCCCTTAGAGTTGTATCCCAAATACATTTTGAAGCTCTATACCTAGCCATACATTATTTTTTACACCATTTATATATGAATTATTCCCCTCCCCAATACATAAAGGGGCTGTAGACATGCTGAAACAGACTTGAACATGTGCATCTCTACATGGGTAGATTGATGCTACATGCTAGGTTTACTTAGTATGTTATCAAATTCTGTGTTGGTTCTTTTGAAAAGTTCCTTTTCTCATTTTTCCAGGTACAGAATAAAGCCCTGGTCATCCATTTTCCCAATTGCATTGTCATTTGGGGCTGCTGTGGGGGATTGAGTTGGCAGGAGAATTAAATTCCATGAGAAGAGTTTCAAAGAGTAGCCATGTTGTTCTGCATTAGAACAGGTAGATTTGAGTCCAGGAGCACCTTAGAGAGGAACAAGATTTTCAGGGTATAAATTTTCATGTCAGTGTTCTGTTTGCCAGATAAGTATCTGATAAAGGAAGCATTGACTCTTGGAAGCTTATTTCTCAAAAATCTTATTAGCTCTTGAGGTGCTGCTGGGCTCAAATCTAGCTATTTCATGAGTAGAAATCCTTGCTCCCATGAAAACAGTTTAGGCTCAAACACTTATCCCAAAGGTCACACACAACACTTTAAAAAAAAAGGCAAAATCCTGCAATCAGCTATTTAGTACCAAGTCTCTTGGAGTAAGATGACATCAAAGTTCTTAAGGTAACTAATGAATTTTGCATCTTTGGATTTATTCCACCAACCAGCCACGTTCCATGAGATGATCTTAATGTCCGATAATGGAGAAGTATTTGGAATTGAAGACAATGAAGAGGATCTCAGTCAGTCATCTTGGGAAAATTGGTTTGGCAAGCAGGGAGAAACAAAAATCATACCTTCATTTTCGAGGCCCCTAGAAATATTTTTGCCAAGTTCACAAAGGCTTGGCCAGATGAAATTATCTTTAGAATTGATGAAATTGTCCATAGACATGGTGGGCACTGGATGGATTTCAGCAACGGCCAGCCTTTCCGAAGGCCGCCTGATTTCAGGCTGGGGGTAAGTGGTTAGTGAAATCTCAGATGGAAGAGTAGATATTGTATTATCCACATTCGAGTTTGTTAAAGGAGGGCAAATGGAAATTGAAGAGTGAGGAGGATCTTGTTGATCTAGGTCAATCAAAGGCACATCTTGAAGCTCTCTCAACTTGATAGAAGAAGACCCAGGAGAGCTCTTTTGCTGCCCACTCTGCTTCAATAAGAGGCTTTCTTTCAGCATCTAGTCTTTTTAAAAATGTCTTGTTGATCATAAGACTGAAGGGATTGGAACTGATCTCTAATATTGTCTTCCAAGATGTTGGTTGCAGAAAGAACCTCCATAGATTCATTAAGAGGGTAAGATTGAGGTGACAAATTTGCTGTGGCAGATGAAGTGTTTGCATTCAAGATGTCACCTGATCTATCTGCAACTGTTGGAGAGTTATCCTGTAGGTCTAGATATTTCTTTCAATGAATTGGGGTAGAATGATTTCATTCTTAAATACACGTGTAGGGAAGATTCCTTTGGATGAGAGATTTTTTTGATCGTAACAGAAGCTGAGGAATTTGCGCTGACCTAAATGATAAAAGCACCCTCTGTGACTGGGGACAAGCATCAAAGAAATCTATCTCATGTAGATCAATCCAAGCTGTTTCCCCTGGGAATAAAGTTCTTAGATGTCTTTTGGATAGTTGCATAGAGTTCCACAAAGGGCCCCTCCCCTTGTAGTTGCAGATGGTTAAACAGATTTTGTTTGGGGTGAGGATAAGTTTTTAAAGTTGCTCTCACTCATCGGATGAAGACTTTAATTTGTAACCTGTTGTTGACTTTGTTACTTGCTTTGGAAAGGCAGTCTTGGGATAACTATCCAAAAAGGGGCTTTTTGGAGATTCCATCTCTCCCAGTTCCTGGAGTCTCTTTCCAAAGTAAGAGATCTGCTTACTGGCATGATCAGTTTTGCTATGCAGCAGTTTTAGTTGATTATAGATGTGCTCAACTGTTATAGCAACAAGGCTGATCAAATCAGATGGGTCATTAAAATTGGTGCACTCAGTGCTGCTTAGAGGACTCAGCACTGCCCCATCCGGCTTACCGCTGTTATTAATTACTGGGTGCGAATCACCAACTTTTTGTTTGGTTAAGGCTGATTCATTTAAAGCTGGTTTATTTAAATCATCATTGTAGTCAGCCAGAATCTCAAAATGATTGGAGGTTGGAATTTGTGCAGAGTAAAAGTCTCCAATTCTCTTTTGCTTGGGAGGAGGTAATAAAGGTTCCTCTTGGTCTCTTCTACACTTAGACACACCCATATTAGTCTCAAAATGTAATAGCAAAAAGTAACTGCTTTATTTCCTTGGCTCAGGCTGATATTAAACCACAGGGTTGCATCACCAAACACAGTCTGTTTCAGCCAGGGCAAAATTTAGCAACTTCTCAAGTTGCAAGCAATTACATGCTATTCCTCTGAAAACATCAGCTGGGAAACGAGCCAGTAAATACCTAGCGACCAGCTATTTATAATACAAGGAGATAAATTCGGCCAGGAAGAGTTGACTATGTTGCTGTTAAGCTGCTTCAAACAATTAACCGTCTGAAGGAACAGAAAAAATAGTAAATGCTGTTTAAAAGGCAAATAAAACAACTTAGAATTTTTGGAGCTTTGGCGGCAGCTGCCTTCATTCATCGCCCAGAAAAATTCATTGTCCGGAACAACTGGGTTTTTGTAAAGGCAAAACTACTCTCGATCATTGTAATACTTTGTCCCATCTAATTTCCAAATACACTATTGGGAAAAAGATGAAATTGTATGTAGCCTTTTTAGACTTAAAGGGAGCATTTGATTCAATTGACAGAGACCTGCTGTGGGACAAATTGGAACAAACAAGTATTGATAAAAGACTTCTTATGCTCATAAAAAATTATATGCTTTCAACTTTTGTCAAGTCAAATGCTCTTTATCAGGCAATCTTATGTCAAAAATCCCGTTAAGAAAGGGGGTTAAACAAGGTTGTGTGTTAGCCCCCTTTTGGTTTAACCTCTTTCTTAATGATCTTGCTCCCTTTTTGTCAGATACTGACCATCATAGTCCAAAACTTGGTGCTAGACATGTTCCCTTACTGTTATATGCGGACGATACAGTCTTACTATCTTGTTCCAGAATTGGATTAAAACGTTTGCTTGTTTGCTATATCACCTTCCTTAACAACAATAAGCTCCTATTGAACTATGACAAATCTAAAATTGTTGTTTTTTCCAAATCTTGGAAACCAACTAAATGGTCAATAGGTGGCAAAGAGATAGAACAAGTAAAATACTACAAATACCTAGAAATTCATTTTCAATATAACACACTTTGGACTAATCATTGTAACTGTATAATTAAGTCAGTCAATGTTAGCGTTGCAGCTATCCAGTGCTTCTTTTACAGCAGAGGTAATCAGTTTATCCCAGCCGTGCTAAAAATCTTTAAGGTTAAAGTGATACTGCAGCTTTTATATGGGGTCCCAGTGTGGATCACAGCCTTGGATAATAACATTGAAGGTGTCCAATCAAAATTCCTAAGGAAAATCCTGGTATTCCCAAAGTGCGTACCATATGCAGTTTTATGTTTAGAAACAGGGACAAATTTTGTGGAAACACAAGCATGGCTAGTGTCACTTAAATATTGGTTACGGCTACATTTCCACTCTGACTCAGAGAGCCTTTTATATCAGCTGCTCTCAGAATCTAATTTGTCAAATTGGCTAGTATTTATTAAGAGGAAAATTAAATCTATGGGCATTGATTTAGAGTCACTTCTTATGCTATCCTTAAAAGATGCTTTTTTGAAACTTAAGTTCAGAATTCTAGATATTGAAATGCAAACGTAATATAGCCTGGCCAACAAGTCTTGCTCCCCGCTGAATTTTGAACTTCCTCTCTCAGTAGGGAAATTAGCATCATATTTCTCCTCTCTGCAAGCTCCACAGCAACAGCGTGCGTACTCGTTAACGAGATGTAATGCATTACCATCTGCTATCTTATTTGGTAGATTTAACAGGATTGGGTACTCTAATAGACGTTGTCTTTGTAATCCCAAGTGTATTGAAACTATTTCCCATGTATTATTGAACTGTCCTCTTTATGATGATATTCGGTGTATATACCTGAAAGATATTTTAGCAGATACGTTGGGCTGTGCTGATTCAGGCAAAGTCCACAAACTTTTAAATGACACTTGCTCTGAGGTAACTTTAACGGTTGCTAGATTTCTTCAACAGGCCATGGAAATACGACAGAGATTGGTTCTGGAATGAAAACATTTTATTTGTGTTAATTATTTAATTTGGGTAAACTCGACATATATATTTTATTTATTTTATGTATATTAGCTCCCTATGTACTCTATAATCTAGGATTTTATATTATTTATATTGCTATTTTACTGCTAAATCTGTTTTATGACAATAAAGGCTTGCTGTTATTTAGTAGTCATAAGAACATAAGAGAAGCCATGTTGGATCAGGCCAATGGTCCATCCAGTCCAACATTCTGTGTCACACAGTGGCCAAATATATACATACACACACACATACTGTGGCTAATAGCCACTGATGGACCTCTGCTCCATATTTTTATCTGACCCCCTCTTGAAGCTGTCTATGCTTGTAGCCGCCACCACCTCCTGGCAGTGAATTCCACACATTAATCATCCTTTGGGTGAAGAAGTACCTCCTTTTATCCGTTTTAAACTGATTGCTCAGCAATTTCATTGAATGCCCACAAGTTCTTGTATTGTGAGAAAGAGAGAAAAGTACTTCTTTCTCTACCTTCTCCATCCCATGCATAATCTTGTAAACCTCTATCATGTCACCCCCGCAGTCGACGTTTCTACAAGCTAAAGAGCCCCAAGCGTTTCAACCTTTCTTCATAGGGAAAGTGTTCACAACCTTTAATCATTCTAGTTGCCCTTTTCTGCACTTTTTCCAATGCTATAATATCCTTTTTGAGGTGCAGTGACCAGAATTGTACACAGTATTCCAAATGAGTCCACACCATCGATTTATACAGGGGCATTATGATACTGGCTGATTTGTTTTCAATTCCCTTTCTAATAATTCCCAGCAGGGCATTGGCCTTTTTTATTGCAATCGCACACTATCTTGACTTTTTCAGTGAGTTATCTACCACAACCTCAAGATCTCTCTCTTGGTCAGTCTCTGCCAGTTCACACCCCATCAACTTGTATTTGTAGCTGGGATTCTTGGCCCCAATGTGCATTACTTTGCACTTGGCCACATTGAACCTCATCTGCCACATTGACGTCCAGTCACCCAGTCTCAACAGATCCCTTTGGAGTTCCTCACAATCCTCTCTGGTTCTCACCACCCTGAAAAATTTAGTGTCATCTGCAAACTTGGCCACTTCACTGCTCACTCCCAACTCCAAATCATTTATGAACAAGTTAAAGAGCATGGGACCCAGTACTGAGCCCTGCGGCACTCCACTGCTTACCGTCCTCCACTGCGAAGCCTGCCCATTTATACTCACTCTCTGCTTCCTATTAATTAGCCAGTTTTTGATCCACAAGAGCACCTGCACTTTTACTCCATTTGTGGGCTAAATATAATTCCCTTCTCCTTCTTTCCAATCAAATAACCTAGCTCCAGGGTTCTAGCAGCCCTAGATACTTTGTGTGTGCTGTGTTGAATTGTCTTTTAACATGAGACGTTTCCCTGATGGTTACATGTGATGGTAATATTATTGTTAAAGCATAAGTAAATTTCAAATCAAGCTTTAAGTGGTAAATTAAAACAAAGTGGTCAATTAAAACTGTGCTATGGAGCAGATGGTCTCTGAACCTACCAGGGGTGGGGCGATCCTGGATTTGGTCCTAAGTAATGCCCAAGACTTAGTGAGAGATGTAAAAGTGATCGCACCGCTTGGGAGCAGTAACCATAACGTTATTGATGTCACCATTTGTATAAATAGAGAGTTCCCCCAAAAGACCAGCACAACCACGCTTAACTTTAAAAGGGGTAAATTCTCTGAGATGAGGAGGCATGTGAAGAGGAAACTGAAAGGAAAGGTAAATACAGTCAAAAATCTGGGGGAAGCTTGGAGGCTATTTAAAACTACAATCCTAGAAGCTCAGATAAAATATATACCACAAGTTAGGAAAGGCACAAACAGGTATAAGAGAAGGCCTGCATGGTTAACAGACAAAGTAATGGAAGCTGTAAAAGGTAAGAAGGACTCCTTTAAGCGGTGGAAAGCTAGTCCAAGTGAGATTAATAAAAGGGAACACAGGCTGTGGCAAATCAAATGCAAGACTGTGATCAGGCAGGCAAAAAGGGACTATGAGGAGCATATTGCAAAAAAACATAAAGACCAACAATAAAAATTTCTTCAATTGTATTAGAAGCAGGAAACCAGCCAGGGAGGCAGTGGGGCCCTTGGATGACCATGGGGTAAAAGGATTACTGAAGGAGGATAGGGAAATGGCTGAAAAGCTGAATGCATTTTTTGCCTCCGTCTTCACTGTGGAAGATGAGAAGTGTTTGCCTGCTCCAGAACCACTTATATTGGAAGGGGTGTTGAAAGACCTGAGTCAGATTGAGGTGACAAAAGAGGAGGTCCTACAACTGATAGACGAATTAAAAACTAATAAGTCACCAGGTCCGGATGGCCTCAATCCAAGAGTTCTGAAAGAACTCAAAGTTGAACTTGTGACAAAAATATGTAATTTTTCATTGAAATCTGCCTCCGTTCCTGAGGACTGGAAAGTAGCAAATGTCACCCCCATCTTTAAAAAGGGTTCCAGAGGAGATCCGGGAAACTACAGGCCAGTCAGTCTGACTTTAATACCGGGAAAGTTGGTAGAAACCATTATCAAGGACAGAATGAGTAGGCATATTGATGAACACAAGTTATTGAGGAAGACTCAGCATGGGTTTTGTAAGGGAAGATCTTGCCACACTAACCTGTTGCATTTCTTTGAGGGGGTGAACAAACATGTGGACAAAGGAGGCACGATAGATATTTTTTACCTCAACTTCCAGAAAGCTTTTGATAAAGTTCCTCATAAAAGGCTCCTTAGTAAGCCTGAGAGTCATGGAGTAAAAGGACAGGTCCTCTTGTGGATCAAAAACTGGCTGAGTAATAGGAAGCAGAGAGTGAGTATAAATGGGCAATCTTCGCAGTGGAGGACGGTAAGCAGTGGAGTGCCGCAGGGCTCGGTACTGGGTCCCATGCTCTTTAACTTGTTCATAAATGATTTGGAGCTGAGAGTAAGCGGTGAAGTGGCCAAGTTTGTGGAGGACACTAAATTGTTCAGGGTGGTGAGAACCAGAGATGCTTGTGAGGAACTCCAAAGGGATCTGTTGAGGCTGGGTGAGTGGGCGTCAACGTAGCAGATGAGGTTCAATGTGGCCAAGTGCAAAGTAATGCACATTGGGACCAAGAATCCCAGCTACAAATACAAGTTGATGGTGTGTGAACAGGCAGAGACTGACCAAGAGAGAGATCTTGGGGTCATTGTAGATAACTCACTGAAAATGTCAAGGCAGTGTGCAATCGCAATAAAAAAGGCCAACACCATGCTGGGAATTTGAAAACAAATCAGCCAGTATCATAATGCCCCTGTATAAATCGATGGTGCGGTCTCATTAGGAATACTGTGTGCAATTCTGGTCACCGCACCTCAAAAAGGATATTATAGCATTGGAAAAAGTGCAGAAAAGGGCAACTAGAATGATTAAAGTTTTGGAGCACTTTCCCCATGAAGAAAGGTTAAAACGCTTGGGGCTCTTTAACTTGGAGAAATGTCGACTGCGAGGTAACATGATAGAGGTTTACAAGATTATGCATGGGATGGAGAAGGTAGAGAAAGAAGTACTTTTCTCTCTTTCTCACAATACAAGAACTTGTGGACATTCGATGAAATTGCTGAGCAGTCGGGTTAGAACGGATAAAAGGAGGTACTTCTTCACCCAAAGGGTGATTAACATGTGGAATTCACTGCCATAGTAGGTGGTAGCAGCTACAAGCATAGCCAGCTGCAAGACGGGGTTAGATAAAAATATGGAGCAGAGGTCCATCAGTGGCTATTAGCCACTGTCTGTGTGTATGTGTGTATGTATATATATATATATATATACAGGCCAGTGGCCCATCCAGTCCAACACTGTGTGACACAGAGTGTTGGACTGGATGGGCCGCTGGCCTGATCCAACATGGCTTCTCTTATGTTCTTAAAGCTTGTCAAAGATTTTGGAGGATAAATCAGTAATTTTGGAAGAGGCAAAAGACTAGTTATAAGAACAGCACAAGGTGTGATGATTGAATCAAATGAAATACATGGTGGATAAAGCACTACGTCATCACTACAATATTTATAAATATTATTTCCTGTGCAAGCAGTGTGATAGGATAAAAACAAAGCACTTTCTAAGTGAACAGGATGAGGAGATCCTTCCAGATAACATTGTCATCAGCTACCAAATTGTGGAAAGTTGGTAATCAATTATCAGTTCCAATGAGCCTTTATATATGGGGCAGAGGAGAGTCAGATATATTTAGGTTGCTTTGTGGAGATCAACAAAGGACTGCCAGCTCTAACCTTTGTTTAAAAATAGCACAGACCTTTTCAAATAGCAATATATTAACCAGACAGGTCTTTCTAGTACACTAAATCCTTGTTTGTTTCATTACATCTGATCCAGAGATAAACTGGTGAGAAGCAATAAGTGTCATTGGAACTTCTGTTTGATTAACTTTATTCTGCAGCAATCCCAGAGGTTAAAACCACTTTTATTACCTTTTGGTGAGATGATTTTATTGACTACTATGGGTCACACTGCACCAAATATGCCAAGTCAGTAAAGGCCAAGGAATGGAGCATTTTCCCAGAGGAAATTGAGATTTATGTATTTATAGCACAGAAAACTGGGAGGGGGAGGGGAGAGAGAAATACTTGCATGAATACTAGAATTAATTAAAGTTACAGGATTGGATTCAACACACTTTTCCATGGATGAAATATGGAAGGATATACACTGACCACCAAAAAGAGTGATTATGGAACCCACATCTGTGAATAGCCACATGCGGTGGTGTCTGTTGTTACCACATGTGTTCTGTTTCATGTTTACCCTTAGTCAGGTGTGAACTCTTTAACTTGAGTCTGGGACACTCACCCAGAAATGCAACATAGTTGGGGGAATTATGCTCAGTGTCAGGAGGAAACCTTTTCTGGCTTGCACAGCCTAACTTGGAAAACTGACACACTCACCAGTTAGGAGAAGCAGAACATGTGATTTGAGGATCTTTACCTGGATAGTGTGCAAGGAAACTCAAAGTGCCTGTAATGGACTACTAGTAACTAGGAAACAATCAGATCTTTTCCAAAGTGAGATGTGAAATTTACTGAGAGGAAATAATAATAATAATATTTTATTTTTATATCCCGCCCTCCCCGCCGAGGCGGGCTCAGGGCGGCTGACAGGCATGGGGATCCCATGAATCATAAAACAACATAAACAATTTTAAACAGTTCCCAAAGGTCCCAAGAAATATAGGGGTATAGGAGCTGAAAAGTCACTCAAACATAAGAACAGTGAAATTGTTGTGTTCAGAAGGATATTCATATGAAGGGTTACCTGAGAGAAGAGAAAGTAAAAGAGCCAAGTATCTGGTTCAGTGAGAATTCTCTGCCAGAGAATGGCCATGAGGAGGAGTGGAGGGAAAGAGTGATTTAAAGAAGACAAAAGGAGTGTTTTTAAGAGAAAGTAGTGAACAGAGAAGGTGTTTACCTATCCTCAGTCTTTTGTATAGAATAAGTCAGTGGGCCCCAACCTTTCTGGCAGCAGGGACCGATTTTGTGGATGATAATTTTTCCACGGACCAGTGGGGTGGGGATGCTGGGTTTTTTGCTGCCTCAGGCTGTCCCAAGACCACACCCCATCCCTGCCCTCCCATGGAAGTCTTTAAATGAGGAGTAGGCAAAGGTCAGGCCACAGGTGCTAACAGGCCATGGACCGGTACTGGTCTGCGGCCTGGGGGTTGGGGACCCCTGGAATAAGTTGTCTGTGTAAATGATCTAGAGATTCAGTGTAGGAGACCTTTAAACAGTTCCCAAAGGTCCCAAGAAAATAGTAAAATGGTTTGCTGGTTCCAGAAAAGAAGAATGTACTGGCAGCCTCTGAGTCAGCAGAGAGGTGAGACTGCAAATTTTGGCTGGCAAAACAGCAGTAGTTGTAGGAACCAGCACAAAAGAGTATCTAAGAAATAACTATAAATCCAATAATTCAAGATGACTCTAGGATGAAAATATATGAATTTCCTGACTTTGATTGAATTAGGAAGGGGCCGGGGGAGGGGGCTTCCCAAAATGGTAACAAAAGATGATTGCTTCTAGGCAGAATGGACAAAAGAGCTAGCAGGGTGGAGGCTACACCTATACTTGTGGTTGGATGGCACAAGGCATTCAAACAAGGTCAGTAAAAGCAATCAACTCCACCTGGCTTCTTGATGGTAATTAGGTTTTGTGCTCAGAAGGAATTGACCTTGCTGATGAAATTACATTTGGAGAAAGTGGAGGGTGGAATCCCTTGTTGTAATGGGTAGGCATGCAAATGTTCCATCAGTGAATCAGTCTCCAGCCCAAAGTTTTGACCAATCCTTAGCATAACCTGAGGGGAACTTTCACCTCACCTTCTCCAAAGGATGGTATTGCTAGCTTCTACAATAACTGCCAAAGTGAATTTAGTCAAAAGCAGACAGCACACATCTAGCAAGGGAGTCCCTGGTATCACTGTGGTAAGGAGAGCAATTCAGTGAGAATGAATTTAAAAAGCTGGATCCAGACCACCAGCTTGTTTAAAGAACTCTTTGTGCTGTAATGAATAGGACCTTTGACTTGTATCTAGGGAAACTCAGAACTGAAAATATTCAGCAAGCTACAATGAAGATATTATATTGGACTGTGAGCATGCTGGGTAGCCAGGGAAATGCTTTGATTGTGCCTGCTAGAAACAAGGCAGAGTAGATCAGGAGGGGTTAAAGAGGTTTGCAATAAAAATGGACTGTTCCAGAATAGGCAGTTAGAATGTTATTATGGCTAGCTAGGCAAAGGTAGGGGATATTATTTTCCACACGTCCATAGGTAGATTGTGCTAGCTAATCCATATACCCTGCAAGGGTCTGATGGAAACTCATTATTTGTACTAGTTGGGAGGTAAGCGGAACGACATAGATTTGGAGAATGAAAGCAAAAGTGCAGATTTTGCTCCCTCAACATCATGATAGGTGGCTGACATTCCTGCAGATACACTAGGCAGGATAGAAGCAAATACTTTGTCTTCTCTTCCCAAACACTGAATTCACATGCCAACCCAGATGAAAAGTAACAGATGAGTGATATTTGAAGATCAGATTGTCTGTCTGTGGGTGAGAGAACTGCTGATTTGGGATCTGAGATCTTTCAACATTTGTAATTTCATATAAAAACACACAAAAAAACTATCTTTCCCCTGATACAATTCCATGTCTTATTGTATCATTGTGCATGCTTGTTTCTTTAGAGCCAAACTAGGAATGACAGCATCCATGATATCACTGCTATTGTGAAGTGATTTAAATCTGCATAGAATGGGCGGGATATAAATATAATGTAAATAAATAAATAAAAATAAAACATAATGAGGGCCCACTGTTCCCCCAATGACTTTTCAAGTGCTAAATTAGTACACAACCCCACCCCACCCCCCTTTCAGCACTTGGAATGGTGCAGGGAGAAGAGTGCCTCAGCCTGCTGTGCTGTGGGTCCAATCAGTATCAGGCCCTGAGAACATTTTAAAATTACTAATGTTGGTGAAGGCCTGTGGATGCAGTCTTGTTTGGTCTTTAAACCACTTTCATAACACTTGATAAACAGCCTCCATTGTCATAGAGAGGAAGCATATTACTACTCTATAAAATGCTGTGGAACATAAGTTTACCTAGGAATAACTTGATGGTCCCTTATTCCATTCAAAATGTTTAAAAATCTATAAGCATTGCAAGGGAGATACTGAACAGCTGTGCCCAATATACATGCTTTATTATAGCAAACTGGGCTGAAATTAAAGGAAATTGTCATTTAATCAGGTACATTTTCCAGGGCAAGGAGAAAAGGATGAGAAGATATCTGGCTTGAATGAGCAACCAAAGAGTCTACAATTTATGATTGGCTGTTCTATGTTTTCTGAGGTGCTGTCTAACAATATATTTGATGGACAGCCCCATTTACACCAGAAACTCATCACCCTTTGGCAAATTACACTTCTTGTTTTAAAAATTGTGGGATTAGCAAACTGGTACTGCTCATAGCAAGGACAACAGGGCCTCCATTCTATGAGACAGAAAACATGCTTTCTTCTGTGTAGGTGGGAGAATCCTCATATTCTTGATACATCTAAAAAGAAGTAATTTTTTTTTGTGCCTCAAGCATGGATTGGGGACAGAATGATGGATGCCATGAGTATAAAAATAGATTTAATTGTTCATTAATGTGTGGGACAGACCTAGGTGAGTTCTCCTTTCCTAGGTTGCCATTCTAAAAATGCTTTCCTGGAAGTTAGCTCTATTTGGGGTGGGGGTGGGGTGGGGATTGGACTAAATCCAAGAAAACTTGTTTAGCTTTTCTTGCCTAGTCTCTAGTCTGTAATATTAATGTGGCAATGAATGTGATAGGTTCAATAACATATTTGCAAACTAAAAATACAAAGGAAGTTATTAGGGAAGGACATAAACACAAACCTGAGCCAAAGTTTGGCCAGTTCGTGAACCCAGGACTGAGGTTCAGGAAGGAGCCTTCCCCAAACATTCACCAAGTTTCTGTTTTGGTTTGGGGTGTTTGACCCTGCCACACATGAACACCACTTCCAGGCATTGTCAGACACCACCCCTGACATACCTTTGCCATCTAGAAGTGACACAAGTGTGTAACTAAGCATACTCGTGTCACTTCCAGATAACACGGGTGTATTGGGGGTGGCACCCAACTCCACCCAGAAGTGGCCTGCACACATCGGGAGGCCAACACACTTGCAACACTTCTGTATGGCACAGGCGCATGGAGGCGGTGCCTGACACTATCTGGAAGTGACAAGTGTATGAACCCTGAACTGGACTTTTCCAGTCTGTGCCCATCCCTTGAAGTGATTAATTAGAAGTTTTTCATGTTATTAAATAAAATGCTGTGTAAAGTTAGGTAATCTTCTGAATACTGGTTTCAGGGGGAGGAGGTCAAACAACTAGTGAGAACTGCTTTTTTTATGACCATCTTATGCTGACAGAGTATTGAATATCTCAGTAGAAAAATAAATTTAATTTGCATTGGCTATGAAGATAGTATGCATATTCCAAATGAGCTTTTATCCCTATTAAAACACACTGAAATAGTGATGCCACAGTTTCAAGTTGAAAAGAGTTCCCTTTGATCTTTAAAACAACATTCGCTGCACCTGCTGTACGGTTGGGTGAACCCAGACCCAACTTGCCAAAAGAAACAAGAGCCTTGCGGGACCTTGTTTAGTTCTGCAAGGCTTGCAAGACAGCTTTATTTCAACTTGTTTTTAATGGATAGCCACATATGAGGACTGAAATTACTGGAATGTATTACTATTATAAGCACCAAACTGTTTTAAAAATGTTTTAATTGTTTTATTGTAAAATTTTAATTAGTTAATGTTTAACCTGTGAATGCTTTTACTGTTGTGAGCCGCCCTGAGCCTGCTTTGGCGGGGAGGGCGGGATATAAATCCAATAAAATAAATAAATAAAAGAAGCATTCACTGCATTATAGCTAGGGATTGATTTGTCCCAGCCCCTTTCTGTGTGAATGAGGCATGGGACAGGATTGGTTAGGCTGAAATGAATGAATCAACGGGGAAGTGCAGTTGGAGGGGCATATAAGCTTGCTGTGCCCTTTCCAGCGAGGCTTTTGCCCCCTGCTGCTTACCCATCCACCCTCCCTGGATATATTGCAGGATAAGCCAGTTGCTGGTTTGGGGGCCAAGCAGGAATTTGGGAGGCTTTCCCGACTGGCTATGGGGAGGGGTTCTTTTTCACCTGTTTCACAATGTCCCTAGCAGGGAGTTTAGATTAAGTAGGCCTGGTGATTGACTGTTTAGGCCATAACTGGTTTCACGGGGATATTGGCCATTTTGAAACAGCTATATTGGCTGCCATTCTGTTTTTAAGTTCAGTTCAAGGTGCTGGTTATGACCTTTAAAGCCTTTCCCAACCTGAGAACCACATATATGAAGGACCTGTCTCCTTCCATATGTCCCTGTGTGCCAACTACAATAATCAGGCAGCCATCTCCTGGCTATCCCACTATTTATGGGGGCCTGTCTGGAATCAGCCAGAGCCCAGGCCTTTTCCATCATGGTTCTGGATCTTTGGAATGGGGTCCCTCAAGAGATGAGTCCCCTCCCTGGAAATCTTCAGCAGGTGCTACAAGTCCTCCATTGTTGCCAAGGCTTTAGAAAGAGTTTGAATGGCAGTCATCTTTTAAGGGGGGAGGGGTCAGGATTTGGGGTTTGCTATTTTATCTCCAGTTTTAGCTGGGAATGTTTGGACTATTATTATAAGCCACCTTAAACCACGAGGAAAGGCAGGATATACATGTTTCAATAACTAACAGCATTAATCCTCCTCCCCCACTTCTGTTTATCATGCATATCATGTACCCCTTCTCAGAAACTTCTTCCTCCTGTGGAGATGCCCATCAGCATGCCAAGATCAGCTGCTCTGCAGTTCATTCCACTCAGCAGAAGTTGGAGAAATTAATAGGAATTGAGCTTAAGACTAAAGAAGCAGCTATTGTAAAAGAAGAGTGTTTCTAAACTGAAAATGTTAACAGGCACATGAAAGGCAATTTGAGAAGTGACACAGTGGCAGTGTCAATTGAAAGTATTGATCATTATTAAAAACAGTAGCCACCATCAAAATCAGCCTTTCCCCCTAGCAATTGTAATCACCTTGAACATTCTGCTTTCCTACAATTTTAGGAAGTAGGGCATCTTGCTTTATCATAATGTTTGAAGAACAAACAAGAGCATATTCATCTTAAAATGATGTTCCTTGTCAGGGACATTATGTGTCTCTTTCCACCTTTAAAAGTGTCCTAGTTTTGCAATGCCACACCAAGTTTTTTTGCATCTGCGAACACCTGGAAATTCTTAATACTAGTGAGCAAGGACATTGCCAAATGAAGGTTATCTATAGCAACTCAGAACACTAAGGGCTTTTTCACACTGCCAAAGTATTCTGGTATGGCAGTTGGTCAGTTACTGAACAGTAATGGGTTTCTGCTAGCATTTCAGACAGTCCTGATTCAGTAACTGGCTGCTACTGAAATACTATTACCTTTTCACACAGTCCTGCAGCTGTACTGGCAGTGAGGTGTGCCTGAGTTGTTTTTGACTAAGAGCAGTTCCCTCCAGTTTTCAACCCCTCCTTCCAGATTGAAATAGCTATGGGACACTGAATGAAATCCCCCATAGCGATTCCGGGAGTGCCAGCCATTTTCATGCCCTTTTTTGCCGGCCATGAAATTGTATATAATATATAATGGTGTATAATGTAGCTGAACTTAATTTTCTTTGACATGTTTTCACTGTAAGATTATGACCATTTCTATCAAGTTCTGATCCAGATTTAGTGAGCACCCGATCCATCTGCTACAGATCCACATCACCTAAATTGATTCTGCATTTTAAAATATTGCTTCTCACCTTCCCACAGGAAACAGCTTTATCTGTGGATTTTTACTTCTGTATTTGCATTGTTTAGCCCGCTTCTGGTGTGTGTATGACTGAGAGGTAGTGTGTGGGGCGAGTCCATGATAGTTCTTTTTTTGCCTAAGTAAGTAGCCAGCCAGCACTGTCAAGAGAGATGCATGTGTGGGTAAATGAGAGTGTAAGAGTGTGTGTGTGGGGGGAGCCTACACAAATTCTTTTCCCCCTTAGAAATTGGCATGCCAGCTGGTGCTGTCAGAAGATGATCAGTGTGTGCATGAATGAGTGAGTGTGAGAGTGGTAACAGGGGGGGACCTATGTGAGTCTTTCCCTGCCAGGTGAATAACCAGCCAGCCAGCACTGTTGGGGAAGATGTGTGTGCTAAGTGTTGGGGGGGGGGGGCGGGCAACAGTGGGAGGTGCTGGGGGGCAACTGTGGGAGGGCTTCTAGTGTCCTGGTCACACGAGTGAACCTCCTTGGTGCTTGGGGAGGGCAACAATGGGAAGATTGCTTGTGTCCTGGCCCCACTGGTGGACCTCCTGATTGCACCTGGGGTTTTTTGCCACTGTGTGACATAGAGGACTGGATGGGCCATTGGCCTGATTCAACATGGCTTTTCTTATGTTCTTATGTGTGTGTACATGAGTTGGAGAGTGGGAGTGCTGGCTACATTGGTCTCAATAATGTCTTAAGGTTCCATTCCAAACAATAAAGAAAAAGCTTATAATTTCATCTGCACCTGGGAAAACATCTGCAATGCAAAAATAGTAAAAACAAGTTAGAAAGTGACTCTCAAACAAAGCAAACTATGGAAAGTTGGAGAAAATAATCAACATGAAGTAGAAGGGCAAAAAGACAACAATGAAAAGTGGGATTGAGCTTTGGGGAGGAGTTTGAAAATGCAAAGAAAAAGTTCTACACTTCAGATTTTGATCCAGATCTGGAAGAAGGGTCTGAACAAAACCAGTTTCAAAAAATGGAGGCAACAGCAACGGTGTTGGTACACATTCGCACAAAACAAATGTAGAGCTAAAAGGTTTGAGGCAAGACAGAACTGAATGTGGTATGTAATGTAGACAGTTGCTTTGGAATGTGCACAAAGAACACAGCAAACAGCTGGTGTAGAAAGGGCCTTTATTTCCTTTAGTATGTTTTTAACCAAGGATGCTTAAGTGTTCCTCTGTTTGAATAACAGTCAGTTCTCAAATAGCAACCAGGGTCTTTGAATATTGAAAATAAATAAACACACACACACACTATACACACATACATGTATTCATACTGTTTTCCCCATTTCTGTCTCTCATAAATATAATATTTGTTATATCTCACAAAATAAATTAAAAAGAAGAGAAGTTTCACTCCTGCTAGAGTTCTTTAGTATCTTTTTAACTTTGCTTTATCTATTTTTACTATCTGACTCAATGTTTATTCAGGGTAGCATCATAAAATAAAAATAAGACAAATTCTCATAATTCTTCTTTACCTAATTTTTCCCTGAAATCCAACAATCCATTTCTTTTCTTTAGGAATTTGGAGTCAGTTTCTAATCAATTCCATTTTGATCAATCTGAAGAGTAGAAGAACAGGCAGAAGGTTCTGCAAAATGTTGGGATTTTACTCTGTAAATGATCAGAGGGAAGCAACATCTTTCCAAACCTTCCTGTAATCCTACTGGAGTGTCACCTTGTGTTGTGTAACCTAAAACAACTGCAAGGGCTGAAATTGCAAAAAGCTGCATTGATTTCCCTATGAAGAGAAATGAAAGAGAAATCTCTCTTTCAGAAAAGAAAACAGAATGTAAAGTAATCCATGACTATATCCAAAACAGTGCATTTTGGAAAAAGAAAGCCACATCTCACATAACAGAGCTAACTATGTGCCAGATCACAAATGCATGCTGGCTAACTTAACGTTCAACAGATCCAGATTCCAGATACTTTTTCAAGAATGTCCCTGTCCCATTTTCCTGTCTGTTTGCATAACACACCCTGTGACAGAATGTGCCTGTTTCAGTTTGCAGGCCCTATTCTGCCTGGCCCCCCTAGGGGTTCCCAGCTCGCTGGAGGGGCTTTTCTTCCACTCTCAGGTAGTTTGCCTCCACAACCTGATCACTGTAGGAATCTCCCACTGTGAGGATCAGGACCCCCAGCTTCCCTTCCAAGTTCAGAGGCCTTGCTCCAGTGTCTCCCACTGCCCAGCACCTAGTAACCACAGGGATAGATTAATACCTTGGGTGTCCTTGGAGATATAACTGCTTGACAATTACCTGACTCCTCCCAGCTTCCCTCTTCAGATAGCATGTTCAAGACGGTGGCGGTCTATGCGGTACAGAGAACCACTTCCAGCATCAAAAGTTATAAAGTATTTATTAAAAAGAAATGTTTACAAGCGTGCTTTTTATCACAGCAGCAGAATGAGCAAGGAATCCAAGAAAACTGAGGGGGGGGGACTGCAAATCCTCTGTCCCTATACATGTCATATCAGCTATTAAAGTAGGCCAGGCTCTTTGTCTCTGAAAAATTCTAGCACTCTACAAAGTAATCATTACTTCAAAGCTTGCTCCAACTCTCCCAGGAGAGCACATGGTCAATGGCCACCTTCTTGCAAAGCCCACCCCTGAGTTCTCCTAAATGCAGCATCCTAAAAAAAAAGAGCTCTTCTACCTTTCCTCACCATCCTGACTAGGCCAACTCAGTCAGAAAAGTGCTTCTCTTTCCTGGTGACAGTCTAGCATTTTCATACCTCCAGACCTCTATCCCCTACTAGAAGAAGTGGGGAGAGCTTGACCCACCTATTATCTCTCCGACTAGATCCATTAATATATGTATAAAGGTAAACTGGAAAGCAATTCCCCCCACCTCTGTCACTTCTTCACCAAGAGGAAAAATGCCTAGTGGAAGCTCTGCTCCTCGTCAGCCTACTGGAAGCAAAAGATACATTATCTACAGTGCATTTTACATCTAGTGCTGCTCATACAATGTACAAAATGTCAGTGTACAAAATATTATATATAATATTAGTTGCTGTGAAGGTGTTGGACCTTTAAGTATTTCAGCAACAATTTCAGCATTTCTTCACACACCCAACAGGAAAAATCTCAATGAAAAGGGGGGTTTCCTTCATACTATCAATCCTTCTGGGGTGGGGGATGACACATGAGTACTCTTTCTCCCTCTTTACAACCTTGCATATTTTGCATCTCTGTCACGGGCTGGGGCCAGGCCAGGGGCAGTCCAAGGTCTGTAGCTGTTGAGCAAAGAGTGTTCAAAGCACCAAAACCAAATCACAGTCCAGGTATCACACGTCAGAGGTTCAGAAGCCGAAGTCAGGGGGTCCAGAAGTCAAAGCCAACATCAAGGGGTCCAGAAGCCAACATCAGACACCAGAGTGGATGCTAGAACGTCAGGTAAGTGACTAGCTGCTTCCACAAAGCCTTCTCCCAAAGCCCACAGCTATATAGCCCTCTGCTGTCTGTTGCCCATTTGGGCTAATTGCTGGCTCAGAGAGGCAGCCAGGATCCTGCTGAGACTCAAGCATCCTTCCTCCTAGAAGGGCCAGAATCCTTTCAAAACTCAGGGCTCAGGGAGCGTCTTGCTCGTGAGCGTGCTGCCCTCCTCCGATCCCTGAGGTCCTGACGAAGGCGGTCACGCACACGAGCCACCCGAGAGGCAGGGGGGCTTTGATCTTCTCCAGTAGGAGGCAGGGGCACTGGTGCCGGTGGCAGGGGCACTGGTGCAGGTGGCAGGGGCACAGTTTCTTCTGCAGGCTCAGCTTCTTCTGCAGGGTCCCCAGCACCCACGACAGCCTCTGGCTGATTCTGAAGCTGAACATATGAACATATATGAACATATTAAGCTGCCTTATACTGAATCAGACCCTTGGTCCATCAAAGTCAGTATTGTCTTCTCAGAGTGGCAGCGGCTCTCCAGGGTCTCAAGCTGAGGTTTTTCACACCATTTTGCCTGGACCCTTTTTTGGAGATGCTGGGGATTGAACCTGGGATCTTCTGCTTACCAAGCAGATGCTCTACCACTGAGCCACCGTCCCTCTGTTCATGTTCATCTGTACATTATCATAGCCCCATCTGGAAACCATAAGTTTGATCCAGTTGCATCTGAACTTGCACAAGCATCAGCTGAGGAATGCAAAAAACTGCACAGGCACAAAAGTAGCACATATACTTTAATTTAATTTAAGTATGCATGACAATGATCCTTGGTCATACATAATCCAGCAAAGCAAGCCAACAAATTGTGAGCTTGAATCAGCACTTTATCAACCAGACATCACTGCTCAGCTGTGAAGGTACACAAAATTTTGTTCATTCTGAATTGCAAGAAAATCAATCCTAGTAAGTGGTTAACTCAACACAAAATAAGTATTATGAACAAGATACATTTCAATCTTTATCACACTTTCTTAGTTTGTAGCATCCTTGTTTTTAATGTATGTTTGTGACATTTAGATTTCTGTGCCCCTGTTTTCTTGGATCCCTATCATTGTTAACTTCTTTGTAAAATGTCAGTGGTTTCTTTTGTTTCTTTCTTCCCCCCTCCCCCGCCAGGTTCTTTGTAATTACTCTACAGCTGCCTATATCTCAAAGTTGTAACAGAAATGTATGAATTCAGAGACCTTTTAGAATCCTCCTACTCAATTCTGTGCTAATCTGTGTCCTTCACAGGTTCCCATAGCTGTAAATCAGTTTGCTTTACTATTCTTTACTGGCTGTCATTTCCCTGACAACTCAAACATTATATGAATTTCTTCCAGAGGCAAAAAGATACATTCTCTACAATGCATTTTACACCTAGTGCTCCTCATACAATGTACAAAATGTGTGTGTGTGTGTATATATATACTTAAAGGTCCAACACCTTCACAGCAATATATATATATATATATATATATATATATATATATATATATATATATATATATATATATATATATATATATATATATATATATATATATATATATATATATATATATATATATATATATTGCTGTGAAGGTGTTGGACCTTTAAGTATTTCAGCAACAATTTTGACAAGTTGAAAGTTTATTAAAGCAAGTCAATATTCTATTATTCATATATGTATCAACATACAGAATTAGATCTGACTTTTGTTCACACAGGATTCATACTTCTCATAATAACCTTTTTTGGGGTTGTTAAAGATAACATTTCCTTCCTTTCTTAACAGCAGAAAGACTAGTTGGATCCAACTCACAGTTAGAAAAACACAACGTGTTACATTGCAGGAACTATCCAACAAGGAAAAGGAAGGAAGGCTTAATTTGCTTCATTTTCTATGCAAGACTGCAGTCAATGGTTATTTTTACTGCGAGTGGTAAGGTAACCACTGTCTCATAGTAGATTGCCAGGTCTTCTGAAACTGAAATTCCTCTCTTCCATTCTCATCCTTGAACTGTGATATAGCCTGCGGGATAGAACAAAAGTGTACAAAAGTGCAGAAGAAAGGGTGTGATGGAACAGCTCCACTGACCCACAGGCACTGCTCCATCTTGCCTTCAAAACTCAGCAAAACTAATGATGCCACAAACTGCTTTCCATTGCATCCACAAAATCTGTGCCAAGACATACAGAGCTTCTTTCCTCACATGCTATACAGTAGCTAGGATACAGTTGATGTTGCCTAGCCACCAGCATTGGCCTGCGGGCAAATGGCACCCTAGGCAAACTCCCGCCTCCCCCCAGCACCCCCTGTCTATGGGGCCACCATGCCCCGCCTCCCCCCAGCTTCCCCACTTTGTCGTTGCACCTCCTCCTCCCTCCGTGATCAATTTCAGTGCCAGGGAACTGGCACTTGAGCGCCGCACTCCCCAGTGGGCCATCTAAAGCCGCTCCCCCCCCCCACCGAACACCTGAAAAGACTCAAACACTCACTCAAAGTCAGCGTTGTGGGGCCAGTTGGCTAGCCAGCCTCAGCAAGAAGGAAAGGGCATGTACCGCCACCACCTTCCACTTCCTGGATGGGAAGCAAGTGGGAGGAGGGAGCAGCAGTGCATGCTTTTTCCTTCCTGCTGAGGCCGGCAAGCTGGCCAGCCCTGCAGCACTGACTTTAAGTGAGTCTTTGAGTCTTTATCAGGTGTTGGGGGGGCAGCTTTAGATGGTACGCTGGGGAGTGCAGCGCTCGAGCACCGGTTCCCCAACACTGAAATTGACCAGGGAGAAAAGGGAGGGAGGGGGGGAGCCCAATTCATCACCCCCTACCTCCCAGCACCCTAGGCAACTGCCTAGTTTGCCTAGTGGCAGGGGCAGCCCTGCTAGCCACAAGGGAGCACTTTGATCACAATTCCAGGCCATACAGATGACAAGCAGCTGGTTTGAGTGTGAACTACCTTCATCCTTACATGCCTTATGGGGCTCACATTGTTTTTTGGTGCCAAAGATCAGCCAGAGCTCAGCAATAGCGAGGACTCCTCAGGAGAAAAGAAGCCCTGTGTAGCCAGCCTTGAGTTAACAGAAGCTGGCCAACAGGAAAATGAGCAGCAGGCATGTCAGGATTCACAACCAACAACTGGCACAGAGTCACAGACACCCTCCAGCCCTACTTCAGCGGGTGAACCTCAGTTGGCCATTTCCAACCCACTAGTATCATCCACACCCTTAGGGTGATTACAGACCAGCACTTTGGACCAACTCAAAGATGCCTTAGAAATTGACCAGAAAAATCCTTCCACATACAAACATCTGCCGCCCATCCTCATCCCATACACACAGGCGGCCTCCACAGTTCAGCTCAAAAAGCTACTACTTCCAAAGTGGTAGCAAATTTTTGAGCTGAATGCCAGTCACTTTCTTAACATCTGGAAGCAGAAGGGCACAAGTGAACTTCCTTGGTAGTGTGAAACCATCAAGCTGTCCCAAGCCACATTCCCAATAAACCTCAAACTTAGCAACAGGGATGGTGTGCAGCTGTTTGATCGCACCTGTGTTGTCCTGTGAATGGGATGGAGACGGCTTGCAGGGGAGCATGTGAAGGCTTCAAGAGGGCTCTTTTTGGGCCAGACCAATTTGGGATTCCTCCAACCCAGCCAAAATGTCCATCTATTATCAGCCTTCGAGTGCTGCAGGCAGAGTCAGAGAAGAGAGCTACAGACAAGATTGCAAAATGCACACCTCTGGCCTGCTTTCTGATAATAAAGATGAATAGCTGCAGAATTGCTTCTGAACCCTTAGGCATAAGACTATAAAAATCAGCTAATAGTGGCTATTAGGTGTGGATGCAATGAGTATGATAGATGCTAAGCCACTGACTCTGCCTTGCCTGACCTCCGGACCTCTGACCCTAGACTGAATAATTCTGCCTTGCCTGACTTCTGGCACTTGATACTCTAAGCCTGTAAGCTAGTACACCCTGCTTACTTTCTATTATCCTGCAGATTTCCACCAACTTAGTCAAAGCTATTCCAGTCCATTCAATTTAAATTAAGCATCCACCCCACAATGGTATTGTGAAGCAAGTGGGAAAGCAAGTGAAAAAGGAGGTTCATCCTAGGTGATCTGATAGAACTGTTAAAAAAAAAATCCTTCTCAGCCATGAAGCAATCAGTTAATCCTTAATGCCAACTGGAATTGCTATGGGAAGTGGAATTCCTTTTTTCTAAAATTCACTTCTATATACCCTTTTACAACTTCAGCCCTTGCCAGTTCCCACCCCTCCCTAATTTTACACAACCACAGGATAGGAAGAGGTTAGTGAGGTTTAGAAAGTCATTGCTTGCTTCCAAGCATCTGCAGAACTTCCCTTCCTGCATTCCTCTCTTCAAATTTCCTTTTTGATCAAAATGGAATTGATTTTAAACAGACTCCAAACTGCTCAAGAGGTGTGGCCAGAACACCTGCCCCACCCACATTTGGGAGGTGAAATGAGAACATATGTATAGGTTATGCTGCTGTTTTATGTATATTTTATGTTATATGTGATGTAATTTTTAGTATTGCTAATTAAATTTTATTTTTTTAAAAGAGAATATATGTATAAGTTATTTGCCCCCCCAGTCGGAAGAACGAGACAACGCAATATTTGGATGGAAAACAGGGCAACTTTATTGAGCTGAACAGCATGGGGCAAAACTAACAAACTGCCGGACAGGCCAAGGGAGACACCCCAGGACCCTTCCCTGTCCGGGAGGGCGAGCCACCCAGCCCCTGGCCGCAGCCAGCTAGAAGCGGCTGCTGCCAGGCCGGCACCGGCCAGGTATACACCCCACGGCACGGCCGCCCACCCAGGGATGGCCCGCCGAAGAGGTGACCCGATAGCGGGCAAGACAGCAGAGGGCCGTAGAACCCCGCTACTGTCTCATCCCACTATTTCCCTAAAACAGGGAAAACCGTGGGTGCTCACCGGAACCTGAAAACCAACTTAAACACCCGCCAACCCAGGGCCAAGCCTCTGCTTAGGCCACTGGGCCCACCAGCAGGCCTAATGCCTGCCGAAGCCCCAGCTGTAGCTCGTCCAAAAACGCCCTGTTGCCCAGCACGGACAGGTGGACTCCGTCCTGCCGGTACAGGTCCGCCCGATCCAACCTGATGGCAGGGTGTGGGACAAAAAGGCCAAGGCCCTCTCGGAGTGCATTCCTAATCGCTCTGTTGGCCTTGCGCCTGGCTCTCTCCAACCCAACAGGGTCCCAAGCCGCTCTCCACACCCGCCGCGGAAGGATGGCGGACCAAAGTAACTGCACCTCGGGCCACCTGCTCCGGATCACCTTGAGGTCCTTGATTACCTGAAGTGACAGGGCCCTCCCCTGCACCAGGCCCAAATCATTGCCTCCCAGGTGAATAAGCAAGATGTGTGGCGGAGGACCATTCCTCCCCATAAACAAAAGTGGCAGGAGCCCATCCCAGCGAAGGCCCCGACGGCCCTGCCACTCAATGACCACCCACTCACTAAGCCCCAACTGTGATCCCACACTTGAACGCCGGGCTTGATGGGCGGCCCAAAAAACCATGCTGTGGCCGGCGATCAGTATCCTCTGCCTTTCGCCCTGCGCCACAGCACCTAAAACAAGAGAAAACAACGATGTTAAAACCAGCCCAGCTAAAACTTACCAGGCAACACGGGATGAACGTAGCCCTTGTACGCCAATGACCGCCATCTCCCAACCTGTTGTATGGCCAGCCCCGGGTACCCCATGGCCGCAGCAGTGGATGCCGCCCCTATCCTAAATGAATGGGTCCCGAACCGAAATCCTGACAGCCCAAGCCTGTCCAAGGCCTGGCTGGTCACGGACCAAAATTGGAATTTGGTTAGCGGGGACCCATCCTCGTGCCGGAAAAAGGGGCCGGTGTCATCGCCCCGCATGGCAATGTACTTGGCCAAAGCTAAAGCAGGGCAAATATCACGATCATGGCAAGAGCCCAACGTAATCGTGACGCCCCGCTGCCGCTTGTCCGTCTTGGACCTACGAACCCTTAAAGCTGCGGAGTCCCCTGTAATTTTAACATCTCCCGCCTGGAGGGCCTGGCCAGAACAATCATTCCGCGAGCGGACCACCAACTCGCTGACTCTAAGGGCGCCAAAAAAGGCGGACATGGCGGCTGCGTGAAACAAAGCGGCCTCAAAGTTAGAAAAACACACAACTGGCCATAATTTGCGGAAACCTTTCAACACATCGGGGGGAAAAGGGAGCCGAGAATCAGGCCGCGGGCCTTGCTCACGGGCCCAGCCTTCCAACATCTTACGGATTCTGAAGTCGTCGGAGGCGTCAGCAACCCCCTTCACCTTGCTGATGAATGCCAGTGCCGCTAATTTGGCCCTAATGGTCCTTACCCCTAGCCCCTTACCTTTCAACTCAACGCAGAACTGCATGAGATGAGCTGCCGGAATCTGCCAAAGGTCGGCCAATCCTACCTGCTCCCTGAAGGCCGAGAACTGCTCAACGGAGCGATCATAGGCCTTACGGGTAGAGGGGGCTAAAGCCAGCATCATGGCCCGGTTGGCCTCGACTCTCCAAGCCGCCACATCTCTGGGGGCATCCGAGCCGGCAGGAGGTCGGCCCCTGGTGCGAGAAGCCAAAACCGCTCCATCTGACGACGAGACAGAGCGTCCGCGACCCCGTTGCACACACCGGGCACGTGCTTGGCAAGGAACAAAATGTTTAACCTTAAACACCACAATGTAAAAAAAGCGAACAAGGCGCATAACCGGAATAGACTTGGACGTGAGGGTATTGATAACCTGGACCACAGCCATGTTGTCACACCAAAAGTGAACAACATGGTTGGCCAACTCCTCACCCCACAAGCGTACAGCAACCACAATTGGGAAAAATTCTAAAAATGTTAAATTACGGCAAAGATCCGTGTCCAACCAAGTGGCCGGCCAAGACTCAGCACACCATCTGCCACGGAAATAAACCCCAAAACCAACAGCGCCAGCAGCGTCGGACATAATCTGCAGATCGGCCTCAATCCGCATATCCTCCCGCCAAAAGGAAACCCCGTTGAAGTCGGAAAGAAATTGCTCCCACACCTCAAGGTCCTCCCGCATACCTCTGGTGATTCTGACCCGGTGATGAGGGAGACGCAAAGAGCATATGGCGTCACATAAGCGTCGCAAAAACGGCCTGCCCGGGGCCACCACTTTTCAAGCAAAGCTGGAGCTCTAGGAGAGAAACCTTGCATTTACCCTTCAACCCAGCAAGCCTCTGACGAAGGCCCACGATTTTTTCCGCCGGGAGGCGAGACGCCAGCTTAACTGTGTCCAGCTCAATACCTAAAAAGGTCAGAACACAGGAGGGGCCCTCCGTCTTTTCGTGCGCCAGCGGGACACCAAGATCATCAGATAGTTGAAGGAAAGAACGAAGGAGCTGCCCACACTGACCGGAACCCTTGGGGCCCACAAACAAAAAATCATCAAGGTAATGAACGGTGTTGGCGGAGCCAACCCGCTCACGAAGAGCCCATTCTAAGAAAGTGCTAAAGCGTTCGAAAGCCGAACACGAAATAGCACACCCCATGGGTAGTGCCCGGTCCATGTAAAACTTACCATCGAACATAAAGACCAGGAGCTCATAATCATCCGGGTGCACCGGCAACAGGCGAAATGCAGACTTTATGTCGCACTTAGCCAGCTCAGCGCCAATACCACAACGCCGGACGACCTTGACAGCCTGGTCGAAGGAAGTATAGCGGACCGTGCACAGGAAATCAGGAATGGCGTCATTCACCGACCCACCCCTGGGGTAAGATAGGTGGTGAATTAGCCGAAATTCCCCAGGGGCCTTTTTGGGAACTACACCCAAAGGTGAAACCCGCAAGTTAGGAACAGGAGGGGCATCGAAAGGGCCCAACACCCTGCCCTCAGCGCACTCCTTCAATATCTTCTCCCTAACAACTCCTTCCATTCCTTTGACCAACATCAAATTCTTAGCCATACAAGGTCCACATGGACCCTGAAATGGAATCCGGAAACCAAACAAAAAACCTTCCCGTAAGTAATCTCGATCACTTACTTTAGGATAGCACGCTAACATCTCACTGAGAACCCTCACCTTGATGGGGCTGGGACCCTTTACCAGACCCGTGGGCTCCAGCCCCGCCCCCCGGCCTCTTGGGGCCAGTCCGGGGCTTGGACCTGATGCATGCCGACAAGGCATGCGATCCCCCGCACAGTGGGCACTCATGTTTGTACTTGCAGGACTTACGGTTGCAGACCCCCTGGGACGTATACTCCCAACACAAAAGCCAGGGTTGAACCGACTGCCCCGCACCAACGCGGGGACCAGACGCACCAGCCTGCTTACTCACAAGGTGCCCACTGTCTGACCTGTCTCCTGCATTGGGCTTAGCAGGGGACATGAGCTGGAGCCAGAGCTGTTGATTTATTTGGTCCCAAGGCATGGTGGGATTGAGCGCGGCCCTCATCCGGAACTCCTCGTCGTACTGCAGCCACGCAGCACCCGAGAAGTCCGTGTACGCCTTGTAAACAATATCACAGTACTGGAATAGCGGTGCAGCCCGTAAAGGCTGTGCACGCGCTATTACACCAGCATAGATTAGAAAACCGGGCAACCAGTTCGCCCAATTGCTTTCTACCTTCCTGCGTTTAATCTTTTCTTTGTCTCTCTCATCTAATTCGTCTTTGTCCTTCTTCTCCAGTTCCCTGTAAAGAAGGCCAAAGACGTCCACATACTCACCCCTGAGTATCTTTTCCCGGGTGGCCACCGTCAAGTGGTCACCCAGGGGCATGGCCGTGTCGCCAAAGGGGTGACACTGAAAAGGGACAGACCCCAGTGAGGCTGGAAACCAACCACCCAAACCACTGGAGGTACTAGGCCAACCTAGAGGCCATTGACCCCCCCATAACTGACCCCATGGCAGAGATCCACCTTGTGTGGCCTGACCACCCAAACTTTGCGATGTAGACTGGGCAGCAGGTGCTGGAGAGGCAGACGCAGCGCCCCACGGCAGGATCTGGCCCTGGCCACATGGCCCCCAACTGCAAGTTGGCGCCACGGAACCCGAGGATCCAGAGGCTGCACCCAGACCCCCTGAAGCTGACATCGCAGAAGCAGCAGGCTGATAGAGGGGTCCCCAAACACCCCAAGGCCATGCGCCAACTGGCACCGGCCCGCCCAGCTTACCTTCCTGGCCAGGCACCCCAACCGCAAGCCCGATGGGGGTGGACCCCGTGCGATCCTCGGGACGATCCAAGCCCTCAGCGGGAGCAACCTCCTCTTCAGCGTCCGAGGTGGGTTCCACAGGCACATGAGACGAGCCTCCAGATGGGCCAGGGCAGGCCACCAAGTCCTGTAGGATAGAAAGACGGGCCAGAACCTCCTGCTTGAAAGCCCTTGTGGATGCCCGTGCGGCTTTCCGCCCCCGGGGTAACCCAGATGCGCCCGGGTCAAGACCATGTTGGCGCTCCAAAGCGGCCAGGCTATCAACAATGGCCTGCCTAGTGTTGGCCTCCTCCTCAACCCCAGGCCTGCTAGGTGCAGGCCTTTTACCTTTGGCCTTCACGGGCTGCTTGCCCTTGGAGGTACCCTGACCCTTTTTAGGAGCCATTGCAACACAAGCTAATAACCTAGCCTGGCTCCGAGGCTTATAAGCCTGGAACAACAACAGAACCGGGCCCTGTGCCAAGGATGATAAGGTGAGCAGCTGATCAGGACAACGTTTAACTCCCCAGGCCAGCCCCAGATAAAAGAGGACCCCCAGGAGAGAGATCAAAGGACAAAGTGAAGCTGCCTTCTATCAATCAGGCCCCACTGGGCCCCTTAAAGCAGACGTGGGGCACCCCCCCTAGCAAACCCACTGGGCAACAGGGGGTTAACAGACCCAGAACCCAAAGGCAGCAAAGCCCCGCCGCGGCAGAAGCGGCCGTTACTGCCCTTTCCGATCCCGTGACGATCAGCTGGCCAAACACAAGCGCGGCAAGGCAAGCCGCGGCTCGCAAGACCAAACGCCCGCAGGAGCGAGGACGCCGAAAGCAGGCACCACAGCTGACAAGCGGCCTGCCGCGCGTCCCGAACAGCCGCCGCCAGCGAACGCCGCTGCGCACCAAGCCAAAAGCCCGAAGACTCCGCCGCTGCAGGCCTCGTCATGGGAAGAACGACGAGCCCCCGAACCAGCCCGACCCAAAACACGTGGCGAAGTGCGTGTCGGAGGGCGAGGCTGGGCTTATAAAGCCCCAGCCCCGCCCTGCAGAATCCTCGGATGGGCGGGAAGCGTTGCCTCGCTCCATCCAGGGAGGCAAAGCACGGCCCCCGCCCACAGCCTCCTGCGGCGGCGCAGTCGGGAAAGGGCCGGATTAGCACAATTACTTTTTATTATACTGTTCAGCAAGTGCAAGGCGCAAATATCAAGGGCTTAGTGGTTAATCATTTGCTTAGTGTGTTTATGGTGGTTCATGATACAAAGATGCAGATGCACTTGTGGTGATTAGGTTACAGCATCATAGAATCACAAAGTTGGAAGTGGCCATAAAGGCCATTTAATCTAACTCCCTGCTCAATGCAGGATCAGCCCAGAGCACCCCTATAGAGATGGTTTAAGAGAATTTGTTGCTGGGGAAAGAAGCATACATAAACCAGGATGTAGGAAGTGGGACTAGCATATGCCAAATGAAGATGCCAGACAGCAGTGTGGGGTGCAGTTAACTGATCTATTAAATGCTTACAGCTAGATTTCTCTTTCAGGAGCCTGACTAGAAGAAATGTTTCAAATGACAGAATGCAATAAGGAAGAGTTGTATGATGAAGGCAGGGTTTGCTCTTCTCAACCACTTGTTCTGGTTTACACATAACTAGCTAGGCTTGTGCATATTTGTACCATTTTTAAATACAATAAAAATGTCTGAAAAATCTTCAATCCTGAATTTGTAATTTTTACCTTCACAGAAAGATGATATGACCCTTCTGCACTCATCTTTCTTGTATTTCCCAGGTGGGTATGTATTTGATCATTACTATAATAGGAGAGAAACTTCAGTCTCTCATTCTACCCTCCTCCTTAGTTTTCAGGGCAGACATACTGTTGATCTTTGAGGCCACTAAATATGAGGAGGAGAAGGAGAAGTTATTTCTACTCATTGCATCTTCTACATTCAAAAGTGCGGGGAGGTATAATACCAGAAGAGCAATCAGCTCTGGCATTTGTTACTGTTTCTGAATATTGGCAATCAGATTGCTTGGATCTGTAGCATTTGACATATTTACAAAAGGGCATTGTTTGGATTTGATCCTGATTCAAATATATGAGGTCTGTTTGCCAACTCCACCACACCAATGACCTGAGCAGAAGTAAACACAGCCTGACCGGAAGTGGCATTGCATTGCACTGCAGAAAAGAGAGCAAGAACTGGCCCACCAGCAGCTGCAAAAAAAAAAAAAAATCAGACAAGACAGATAGAGGCGGAGCTGCCAAGGAAGAAGGAACAGCTAAATCAAAGCTTCAGAATCTTTCTCCTGCCAAAGCTCTAGCAAAGCTCTAGCAAGCACCGACATGGCACCTTCTCCCAATAATCAACAATGAGAAATGGTGTTCCTGCCTGGCTCATTGGAGCCTGAAGGACTGAGCTTGGAGACTTAGCAACAATGGGCAGTAGGATCCAAATTTCAATTGCCCTGCTCCAATCACAGGCCCCCTGCTGGTTTGAATGACCCAATAACATGCTAGCTGAGGAACCCAGTGTTGTATATAGTTGGTCCAGCGGGCCCCATTCTCCAGTTCAGTTAGTGCAGCCACCCACCATGCTGTACTCAGTAAAGAGCTTGTTATCACTATCACCTTGCCTCTTCAGTGCCTAAGAACCCACTATATTATAACTGCTCCCACATACAGTTTAAACTGCAGCACATAACCCTAATATCAGAGGGAAGTCCATGGTTCCATGTTTATGAACTCTCTCTCTTTCATTACCAATTCAATACTAGTTTATTTTTTAGGTCCTTCAAGTTGAAAGTATTATAGTGATGTAAAGTGGCATCAATCATTATTAGGTTTAAATAGCTGTGTTTCTGTGTTATATCTTACTTAAGACTAGTCAAGAGGAGTATGTGATTTTAATGAACACATCACTAATTTGTCAGTTTTGATTGCAATTTCATAAACATAAATATGAAAAAATAAATGTGTGAGATGGAGATGAAACAGTAATGAAACACATAGACATTCATTTGTGTAATTCGGATTTCATGAAAAAATACAATGCAAGTTATATAAACCACAAATTCACATTATAGTGAGAAGTGCAAAGTTTAACAGCACTTGTTACATTACACTTTTAGGTAGGTTAGAAGGGAAACAGGCCAAATCTTCTGTAGGATCACAGTTGAATCACAAACTCCATGTGATGAGCAAAGCATGTAAACAGGGGTCATTTTGTAGAAAAAGGCGTACTGGAGCTCATCAGCATAACTCATTTGTATATGCCATACCCCCTGACATCACCAAAAGTGTACCATTAGGAAAGACCATCAAAGCGTAAACCATATTAATTCTACGTACAAGAATAAAGTCTATAATTTTACAGAATTACTGTCTGTTGCTCTCAATACATATGTACAACAAAGTTTCTGACAGGATCAAAGGGACTAGCAATGATGCACATATCCAACCTTAGGAAACTTGCTGTCTACTGCTCTCAATGCATATGCACAACAGAAATTCTAATAGGAGCAAAAAAGACCAGCAGGAATACTCGCATTCAACTTATTCAGCCATTCAGCCATGTATATCCATGCTGATATCTTTTCCAGATAAGACGTTTCAACTCAAGTCTTCATCATCAGGCAGCTTGTCAATGGAACTACAATACAAAGCATACATTAAAACACTCATACCAACAATAAATATATAAACCTACCCTGATAATGTATAGGCAAATCTTACTGCAACTTCTATATGATAATCTCAGTAGTCCTAGTGGCTCCCAATGTTGAATTATAGGGCTCTTAGTAGAAAGCCCAGGCTTCCACTTGGATACTTTGCAGCTGGAAGCAGTCCTCTTAAAAGGGCTACAATCTTGTAAATATGCAGAAAAATCCAAACTGCAGTTCAACCTATATAGTATAAAAGTCCTTCTTTCCTTCCTTCCTTCCTTCCTTCCTTCCTTCCTTCCTTCCTTCCTTCCTTCCTTCCTTCCTTCCTTCCTTCCTTCCTTCCTTCCTTCCTTCCTTCCTTCCTTCCTTCCTTCCTTCCTTCCTTCCTTCCTTCCTTCTGTTTTGATTTTGAAAAACTCTCTGGATTATTTTTCCTTTATGAGCTTGTTGTTCAGGCTCACTCTAGCATGTAAGAGAGAACAAGGGGAGGTGGGATCTTTCCCTCTATCAAACAAATGTATACAGACTATGTTCAGGGGAGAATTTATTCACTGATCTACAGATGCCTATTAGCATTTTTAAAATATCTAAGCTAAATGCCATAAACTCTGCAAAATTTGTCTTTACTATATACTAGAAAAGGAATATCACACCAAATAAAGAGGAATGGTTGAAGAAAATAAAAAGAATGTGTACAGTTAGGTAAAGTAACCTGTATGCTGCATGGCAAAAAGAGTCAGATATGTTTGTTAAATAGAATGGCATTCTGACTTGAATTGAGTTTAATAACATCTTTATTATTTGTTTATAGAACTGAAGATGAACTTATAATGTATCTAACATTCTTTTTTTACTAAATGAAAGCTTTTTTTTTAAATCAAAGTAGTAACAGATTCTGTTAACGAGTATTGTGTCCAAGAAGCTGCTATACAAAAAATTAAAACTTTAAAACTGGGAGGGTACAGGTATTTGCATTTATCTATTTGTAGCCCACTTTCCTCCCCAATAGGAATCCAAAATGACTTAAATATTTTCTCTTCTCCTGTATTTTCTCACAATAACTCTGTGAGGTAGGTAAAGATGAATGTAACAGCTTACATATGAACGTGAGCTTACATGATAGTATGGATTCAAACCTTGGTCTTTCAGGAGCCTAGTCCAGCACTATACCATGTCACACATGTGTCTACGAATTCTGAAGATTGTTGAGGGACAGCATTCTGGTTAATTTTGCCAACACTTCTATGTCTTCTTCTTCTTCTTCTTCTTCTTCTTCTTCTTCTTCTTCTTCTTCTTCTTCTTCTTCTTCTTCTTCTTCTTCTTCTTCTTCTTCTTCTTCTTCCGCCTCCTCCTCCATATAAAATTAGTATAATGATGAAAAACAATCTCCAGATTGAGGACTGTAAATCAAAGCCATTTGTGTGTCATGCCCTAACATCATATCTGATTAGGCTTGTTTAATATTATAGACAAATCACCATAACCACATTTGATTTACTGAACATTTAGTATTCCTTAGGGTTGGAGAGTGACATAGGATATTTCCTAAACAATTCATATTAGTTCAGTGTTTCCAGGTCACAGTTGGTTGGCTGGCTGCCAATGTATTTAACCTGACTCTGCAGTGTTGCCTGTGTCTTCAGTTTTAAATGCATGATAGGAACTATTTGGTAGAAACTATTTCAAAGAGCCAATATGCCTAGGGAACTGAAGCAAAATGAAATATGAATGTTTGAAGTCATTAATCCTGCTTGAATAAGAGAATCATTAACAAATGACAGCAACCTGAGAAAATAGCATCCTAAAGGGGTCCATGAAGTATTTTAAAACCCTCAAAAACTCTTATGAGTCCCCCTTTCTCTGCCAATTGCATAATGGTATAACAGCAGAAGACTATAACATATCCAGATTCAATTATATCCCTTCTCTGCTTTTATCCATTGGCAGGAAAAATTTAATTACATTTGAACAAGACTTCCTTCAACTACACATAGTTTACAATGCTACTTCTAATGGAACTGAAGATAGATAACATAAAAAGAAGAGCAATACCTTTACTGTGTTACCATTAAGTATGCTCGGTCATTAGTGACATAAAAATTAAGACTAGGAGCCCCACTGGTCTTGCAACAATGGAAGGAGGAGGGGCTTCTCTCTCCCTCCTATATCATTTTCCTGAACCAAAATGGCTGAAGGGGGAGTAATTTGCCCATCTCTGGAGCTGAACACATACAGAATATTCCTCATGCAGCTCCAAAGATGGGCACAAATTGCAACACTGCAAGGATTTTGGCTCAGGAAAGTGGCACGGGGCGAGGCAGTAGACCTTCCTACCCTCACAGCACCATCCTGAGTCCAACCAAACTCCTAGGGATTTTAAAAATGTTTTACACTGCAGCTGCTGTGTGACTGTGTAGCAGGAAACAAGCCTACTTTGTCATACTTACAACAGATGTGGTGTTGTGGTGACATACGAGGCTTGAGGCGACTTCAGGAAAACAGCCAAGCTTTATTTGATACACACCAAGGATGGGCATCTGGGCAATGGTCACCAAGACACGCAGGTCTTAAATACCCTCTTTGCACAATCCCTTGACCAATGACCTTTCTACATGATCTCATTTTTCTGACCTTTACAATTATTTACTACAATTATTATGAGCAATTATTCACTTCCCCTTTTTCGCCATTTCCCCACTTTCTGCTTCACTTTTAACCACAGCTTGCTGAAGACCCTACTTCTGCTTTTCTGCGGTTTTGCTTTACTCTTGACCTTCTTTGTGGTTTGCTTTTGCTGTCGACCTTTCAGCTTCCTCATCTCTCTGCTACAAGCCTCTCTAGTGTAAGCTTCTCTAGTCCCATCTAATCAAAATGCATTAAGCTTTATTATGCTTTATTAACCATATATCCTATTAATCCTTTCATTAATATTCCTTATTGATCTGCCATCACAACTGCAACAAAAGCAAGTTGGGTTTAGGGCAAAAATGTCAACAAGTGTAACATGTAGTTTGGCCCTGATAAAGATAGTTAAATCTGAGAGGACGCAAGGGCTCAGTTGTTGCTTTTTCTTGAGTTTATTGGAATTCTGAATCACATTGGTCTGATCAGCAATGTGCCAACTAGGAATGGGCATGAACTGAAAAATGAACTGCCATTCAAGCTTGAACTGGGCTGGTTTGTGGTTTGTTTTGAACTGGTTCATTTGGTTGCATCATTCCTGAACAAACCCCACACACACACACACATTTTTTCTCATGTTAGTTCATTTGATTCATTTTTATGGTTCATTCCAGACAGCCTGGTGCTGATTCAATCAATTCCTTGGCAACACTGGGGGTGGGCTTGTGGAGAATCCTAGAAACACCCAAAGCAGTTGTCCATAGCTTGATTGGGAGCTCTGGGAGCCAGCCATGGGGCTCCCATTCTGCTCTATGGGAGCAGATTATATACCAGTATAATATCACATGTTGACTCAGCTGCTTTCACTTTGCAGCATGAAGAGAGAAGAGTTAGTTCAGTTGCTGTTTGCTATGTGACTGATGTAGGGGAGGCTTCGAGGAACTCCCCCCACACACACACACACAGTGGGACAATTTTTTAAATATGTCTCCTAGCTAGGAAGGTGTTCCTTCTTGTGGTTTGAGGGATGAAACATGAAGCTAGAGCTGAGTTTTCTTGGTGGTACTTTCTTGGAGGGGGGAGTATAACTCAGACATCCCAAATTCAATCTTTGCCAAATTTGGAGGGCTTATGGTGGAGAGCCTATGAGTTTGGTGTCGCTCACTCATGAGGGGGTTGTTCTACCATCTTCTGAATCAAATGAACCAAATAAATGATGAACAGGTTCAGGAAATCAAACAAACCATGAACTACCGGTCCAGGCAGTCAAATGAACTACAAACCAACATGAACCACCATTTTCCTGGTTCATGCCCATCCCTAGTGCCAACATTGCCCAGTGAAAGGAAGCAGCTATGAATAGGCAACAACAGTTGCCACTCCTCCAGGAAAGGAACAATTTTAGTGAACTTAGCAAAGACAACCTCCCTCATCATTCCACAAGAAAACATCCCTATTGATGTAAAGGAGAGCATGCTTGATGCTTTGTGAGTCAAAACAATGATGGACTGGAGGAGGAAGAGAACAATAATTCATTCACTTTTACAGAGTCTCAAAGGATTTTTGCATGTCTTCTCAATCTCCATTAATAAAGATATGACCTCCTATTTAAAGAAAGCATAGAAACAATAACTAAAATATTTGTAATATAACAACACCATCTATATAACATAACAGTTCCACAGGGCCTGCAAGATCACTCTCTTCCTGTTGGCTTTTAAATTGATGCTGAGCCTGTACTGTAGGGAAATTGAAGAAATATTGTCGCCATTGAAATTATACAACATCGAAGAGGCTAACACCAAATCATTTTTTCACTGTTTTAATTATTGAATGTAAAATTTTATAATGCTGTATGGATTTTAATTGTTTGTTGTGGTTTTATACTGTGAGCCGCCCTGAGCCTGCCTCGGCAGGGAGGGTGGGATATAAATCAAATAAAGTATAAAGTATAAGTATAAAGTATAACTTATTTTACCTGCCTACTATAACCTACATCTGTGTCTGAATATATATATTCCCCCAAGAAGAAGGGAAGGCTGGCCCCGTCTCCTACAGCATCTGGCTAGGCTCGTTGGGCGTGATGTCGGGGCTATAAAGGCCCCGCCCCCGCCCAACTCGTTGCACTTGCTTTTTGGCTCTCGGTAGGAGAGCATCTTGGAGCTCCGGGGGTTCTTGCGGCTCGGCCTTGGCGTGGCGGCGTGTGCAAGGGGCAACACTTGGCGAGGCTGCACAGGCTCCTTTGCACAAGCGGCGGTGGATACTGTGGCTTTCACCTGATTTATCAAAGCGAGGTGTGAAGCTGAAAAGGGGAAAAGGGGGGGGGCTCATAGGACGTAGGGGCCAGGTCGGCGGCCTATTCACCCCTCTCCCCCCCATTATATGTGTGCCGGAGTTTGCTTCATACCCCCCACACACACACACCCTTGTTGGTTAATTGGGTGGTGGGTGTTTAAGCCAGGTTGCTGGCAACACTTCACCCCCCAAAAAAAAATATTATACACTTGTAGCCCCTTTGTGGTGGAGTGACAAAACAGGGGGAGTTAAGTTACCATGGGTGGCTGTGTTTAAAGGGGTGTTGATAGGTTAGGTGATGGCTCCCAAGAAGGGTCAGAACCCCTCTAAGGGAAAGTAGCCCACAAAAAAGAGGGGGCAGCAATCCAAGCCACCTGGTGATTTGGGTGAGGAGGCCCAGTTATGTCAGGCCATCATTAGCCAACTGGATGTTTTGGAGCAACAGAGGGGTGCTGTGGGGGCTCCCACATGGGAGGGGTGCCACAGGGTGATGGGCCGGTCATCAAGGTTAACGTTTGAAAAGGAGGTTCTGGCTTGCCTTTCTGCGTTACAGGGCGAGGCTGTCGGCTTGGACATGCAGCAGGAACTGCAGCAGAGGTGGATACAAGAGAGGCCCCCAGTGGGGAGCCCTTCAATTCCGGTGCAGTGGGGGCAGTGGTGGAGACAGCCCCGGTGGCGGCGGTTGCTGTTACGCCCTCGGGGGTAGCGGGTAAGTCCCCATTGCAACACCAGCTTCCAACTTACCATGGGGCCACCCTCAGCTGCCAGTTTCCCACAATACACTGGGTATGGCGGTTTCACCGCCTGGGCAGCTGCACCCTTTTGGGCAATACAGTCAGGCGGGGCCTTCTTGGGCTTGGAGCGCACCTTGTGCACTGATTCAGAGCCCCAGTATGGTTGTTCCTGCCTTTCAGCCCCCCTTGCAAGTAGCGGCTACGCCATCATTGCAAGGCGCCTCTACTTCACAGTCAGCGCCGAGCGTGCTGCCGTGGGGCGGGCAGCCGCAGTTGTTGCAACAAGGGGTATGGCCAGGTCATCAGTGGGGTATGTTGCATTATCCCCCGAATCCTTATGGGTCTTTACCATTTCACGCCCTGCCCTACAGTGATACCGCATTGCCTCTGGATGATCATTTGATGGTGGCCACCCGGGATAAAATATTGAGGGGCGAATATGTGGACGTATTCAGTCTCCTCTTTAGAGAAGAAGAAAAAGTACAAGGAGGAGCTAGATGATAAGGAAAAGGAGAAGCTGAAACATAGAAAGGTGGACAGGACTTGGTCCAATTGGCTGCCAGGTTTCCTGATTTTTGCGGGGGTGATAGCAAGGGCGTAGCCTTTACGGGCTGCAGCCCTTTTTCAATATTGCGACATAGTGCACCGTGCATATACGGACTTTGTGGGGGCTGCGTGGTTGCAATATGATGAGGCCTTCAGAATGAGGGCTGCGGTCAACCCTGGTCTGCCCTGGGATCAAATTAATCAGCAGCTCTGGCTGCAGTTGATGTCCCCGGCGAAGCCCAACACAAGCAATAGGGCTAATAGTGGGCACTTGGTCCATAGACAGCAGAATACTGTAGGTGCCCACAGTACGGCGGGCCAGTCAGTTCAACACCAGCTGCTATGCTGGGAGTTTACCTCCAAGGGCGTGTGTGCTAGAAAAGCCTGTAAATTCAAGCACGAATGCCCGCTATGTGGGGGGGTTGCATGCCTTTTCAGCCTGCAGTAGGTCAAAAACCAAGGGTAATGCCAAGCGCCTTGGGGGTGGGAGCAATCAGCAAACACCTGGAAAAGGGACCCAGCCCCATATGTCTGAGGGTACTGAAGCAGTTGTTGGGTAATTACCCCTTGGTGGCTGATAGGGCCTATTTACTGGAGGGATTTAGTTTTGGATTTAGGATTCCGTATCAGGGACCTAGAGTCCCTGATATGGGCTCTAACCTTTGTTCAGTTGTTGGGATGGAACACGTGGTTAGGGCAAAAATAGCGATGGAGTGTAAGGAGGGGAGGGTCCTCAGCCTGTTTGACACTCTGCCAGTACCTAATTTAAGGGTGTCTCCCTTAGGAGTGGTGCCTGAAAAGGCGCCCGAGGACTACTGTTTGATACACCACTTGTCCTACCCCAGGGGCGGTTCAGTGTATGATTCCATTCCGGATGTTCTCTGTTCTCTCAGGTATGCTTCATTTGACCAGGCGGTCAAAGTGGTGAGGGGCTGTGGTCTGGGGGCTGAAATGGCAAAATGCGACATTAAGTCAGCATTTCCCATGTTGCCAGTACACCTCGAAGATTTTGATCTTTTGGGCTTTTCCTTTGAAGGTAAATACTACATGGACAGGGCCCTACCCATGGGATGCTCAGTGTCATGTGTTGCTTTTGAGCGGTTTAGTTCTTTTATGGAATTGGCACTTCGGACCAAGTCGGGGTTGAACACTACAGTTCATTACCTAGATGACTACCTTTTCATGGGCCCGGCAGGGTCCAGGCAATGCGCCAGGTTTTTACGGTTATTTGAGGACCTGGCAGGAGAGCTCGGGGTTCTGTTGGCCGATGAAAAGACAGAGGGGCCCAGCTCGGTGATTACCTTTTTGGGCATCGAGCTGGACACTACGCAGCAAGCTTCACGGCTGCCTGCGGATAAAGTGGAGGGGCTGAGGGTTCGTTTAGCTTCCCTTAAAGAGCAGCGCAAGGTGTCGCTTTTGGAGCTGCAACAGTTGGTGGGTCACCTCAGCTTTGCGTGCAAGGATGTGGCGCCGGGGAGGGCCTTCTTGAGGCGGCTATGTGACGCCATGGGGTCCATGCGGCTTCCTCATCACAGGGTTCGGATGACCACAGATATGCGAAAGGACCTGGAGGTGTGGGAGGAATTTTTGAAATCCTTTAATGGAATTTCATTCTGGTGGGAGGATTTAAGGATGGAAGCTGAGCTCCAGATTTCCACTGATGAGGCGGGCGCCACTGGCTTTGGAGTATATTTCCAGGGCCACTGGTGTGCTGAGCAATGGCCCGCTGCGTGGGTGGCCAGGGGTCTATGTTGTGACCTCACCTTTTTGGAGTTCTTTCCCATTGTAGTGGCAGTTTGGATCTGGGGAGAGCAGCTGGCCAACCACACTGTCCATTTTTGGTGTGATAACATGGCTGTAGTACTTCGCGGCCAAGATTGCGTCTGCAAATTCGCGCCCGGCACAATTGTTTAAAATAATTGGACATTTAACTACACTGCCCCAGGGCAGACCAAATATTAGAGAATTAGAAATAGGCTGTGAGGCTTTTGCGAAATTTTTTGCAGACAAAATCACGTCGCTCTGCCAGGATCTGCCCATCACCTTGGACACAGTACATGAGCCCGAGGCCCCATGCCTGTCTTCCGATTTGATTCTGGATCATTTCGACCCGCTCAGCCTGGAGAAAGTTGATGGAATCCTCTCCTCTGCACACCCTACAACTTGTGATTTGGACCCATGCCCCTCCTGGCTAATTAAATCCTGCCTGAGGGAGCTTGAATGTCCTCTACGGGACATCATAAATAGATCCCTCTCGGAGGGGCGCTTTCCATCATCTCTAAAAGAGGCTTTGGTCCGTCCCCTCTTGAAAAAAAGTACAGCAGACCCGGCCGAATTGGCTAATTACCGACCGGTCTCTAATTTACCGTTTTTAGGTAAAATAATAGAGAGGGCAGTGGCGTCACAGTTGCAGAGGTTTCTGGATGACGCTTCCATCCTAGACCCTTCCCAGTCCGGCTTTCGCCCGGGTTATGGGACGGAGACAGTACTGGTCACCCTGATGGACGATCTCCAACGGCACCTGGATCGGGGCGGTGTGGCGGTGCTGATGTTGTTGGACCTGTCGGCTGCGTTCGACACGGTCGACCATCGGCTACTGACCCGCCGCCTCGCCGATGTAGGGGTGAGGGGGTCTGCCCTACAATGGCTCTCCTCCTTCCTTGAAGATCGGGGACAAAGGGTGGCAATTGGGGGCGAGCGGTCCCAGAGGCGCACACTGGATTGTGGAGTGCCTCAGGGGGCAGTTCTCTCACCAATGCTATTCAATATCTATATGCGCCCCCTTGCCCAGATTGCTAGGAGACATGGACTTGGGTGCCATCAATACGCAGATGACACCCAACTCTATCTGCTGATGGATGGCCGGCCTGACTGCGTCCCAGAGAACTTAGACCGGGCCTTGCAGGATATGGCAACTTGGTTGAGGAGGAGTGGGCTGAAATTGAATCCAGCAAAGACAGAAGTCCTTTGTCTAGGTCGGGGCGCTCAGGAAGGGGAAATACCTCTCCCGGTCTTCGACGGGGCGCCACTGAAAGCGGCGCACCGGGTTAGGAGCCTGGGAGTTCTACTGAAGCCTTCATTATCAATGGAGGCCCAGATTGCAGCCACTGCCAAGTCAGCCTTTTTCCATCTACGGTGGGCAAAGCAGTTGGCTCCCTTCCTAGAGCGCCAAGATCTGGCAACGGTGCTTCACGCAACGGTCACCTCGAGCCTGGATTACTGCAATGCCCTCTACATGGGGCTGCCTCTGTACCGAACCCGGAAACTGCAGCTGGTGCAGAATGCAGCGGCTAGACTGTTGTTGGGGCTTCCTAAATGGGAGCACATACAGCCTGGACTGCGCGAACTGCACTGGCTGCCAGTTATATATATGGTCAAGGACCTGTCTACCTTAGGGACCGTCTCTCCCCATATGAGCCCCAGAGAGCACTGAGGTCGGCCGGAAAAAACTTGTTGACTATCCCTGGACCGAGAGAGGTGAAGCTGCAAAGCACCCGTAACCAGGCCTTCTCCTCTATAGCCCCGAGCCTATGGAACCAACTTCCAGAGGAAATGCAGGCCCTGCGGGATCTGCAAGACCTTCCTCTTCCGACTGGCTTTCGCTGATGAAAAAGGAAACTGCTAATGAAAACCGCCATCACAAAAAACATAAAACCAACATAGCATTAGCACTTTATCAATTTAATTTTAACCTAATTTTTAAACTTAACCAGAATTTTTAACTGAAATGTTTATGTTTAAATGAAATTTTATTCACCTTTGTATAACTGAAACCTGAATGATGATGTTAGCCGCCCTGAGCCTGCTCTGGCGGGGAGGGCGGGATACAAATAAATTTTTTTTGTTGTTGTTGTTATCAACTCCTTGTCGTCCAAGTCCACAGTAGTTATGAACTTGTGCGGGCATTCATATTGCGATGCCTCTGTTTGAACATTTTATTCCTGGCAAGGCATGTTCCGGGCATGTGGAATGGGGTGGTGGACGCTCTATCTCATCAACAGATCGAGCGTTTTTGGCAGCTTGCTCTGGAAGCAGACCTGCAGCCGGCTCGAACGCCACTGGATCTTTGGCAGCTTGGGAAGCCGAAGCTGGTAGGGCAATTCAATTAGTTTTGGCACCGAGCACTCGGAAAGCTTATGATCGGGCAGTCGTGCAATTCCGGGTTTTTAGGAGTGAGGTGGGGCTTCCAGACAGTTGGCCGGTCCCAGTGGCACACATATTGCAATTCTGCGTTCATCAGAAGGGCAAAGGGTTGGGGTTTAAGTCTATTCAGGGACAATTGGCTGCCCTTTCATTTATAAGTAAGTCACAGGGCCTTGTAGAGGGGACCGGTGACTTTAGAGTCAGGAAGATGCTGGAAGGTTGGGCAAGGAACAGGAACCGCAGCCCATATCTCCTTCAGTGTTGAAGCTTTTCAGAGTGTGGCCTGATGTTTGTTCATCTTCCTTTGAGGCCACACTTTTTCATGCTGCCTCTTTGGTGGCTTTTTTCGGTGCACTGCGGATTAGTGATTTGGCAGTGCAGTCGAAAAAGGATGCCTCTGACCGGGCACTTTGTGCCAAGGACATCAAATCTGAAGGGGGGCAAGCTCAGCTGACCATAAGGTGGTCCAAGATGGACCAGCATCATAGAGGCACAGTTATTACAATTGGTCGGTGTGGATTGCCAGGGCTGTGCCCCATCACTGCACTGGAGGGGGCGATGGCCCCTTGTTTCATGATAGTGGGGGACCCCCTGTCAGCGAAGGTTCATTGAAGTTCCCCAAATTAGCAGACTTGGTTATTTGAAACAAAGTTGTGTTTATTGTATTCTCCAAAGTTACTTCAGCATGAAAGACATTGGAACTGATGGCTAGCAGTTCGAGTCATTGGTATTTAACATTATACATCAAAGCATTCACATCTACCCCCAATTCTCATAACAAAGGCTGTCTTTGCATGTGAGACATTTCACACGGCTCCCCCTTATCTCCTACAGTTGGTGGTTACATTTCCCGGTGGCAATGTCCTTGCTGCCTCTAGGGGGGAGGTGAGAATCAGCCAGGCACTGTCTACTTCAAAGACTGGCTAACAACCTTTGATATTCCTGGGAAGCTACTCTTGGGCTAGCCCCTAATTGGCCCCCCTTCTACTACTATACTAATATGAGTTAGTAAGCATATATCTTTATTAATCAGTAGGGTTAGTGATCAGTATTCAAGAAGAGTATCAATGAACAGAGTCTGACACCCCCACCCCCCAACGAAATATCAATTTTGGGCAGTGACCGTTAAGGCACTGGCAAAGTTGGGGTTGGGGGGGGTTAAATTCGCTACACATTCATTCCAAATTGGTGCCGCATCTACCACGGCAGTTATGGGATATACCCCTCTGGCCATACAGCAGATGGGCCGTTGGCGGTCAGCTGCCTACAAGTCATACATGCGTCTGCTGATATTTCAGTAAGGCCTGGGGGGAGGGCATGTTTCATTTAGGTTGCTTGTTGGCATGTGTTTTCTGGGTTGTGACTCTTTTCTGTTTTTCAGGTGCTGTGGCTCATAGGGAGAGGCATCATATCCTCATCTGCGGGCACAGTATGGTTTTCTGGGCTGCCCACCAGGTCAGGAGATCGCCAGTTGGCACCCAGCTGGGGCTCAGTGAGTGGGCAATGGTGGAGTGGCTGAATCGCTGTGGCCTGTGTTGGCCAGGGATCATGCTGTCACGGGCTGGGGCTGGGTCAGGCAAAGTCCAGGGGCAGTCCAAGATCTGTAGCTGGTGAGCAAAGAGGGTCCAAGGCGCCAAAACCGAATCACAGTCCAGGTATCGCAGGTCAGAGGTTCAGAAGCCGAAGTCAGGGGGTCCAGAAGTCAAAGCCAAAGTCAGGGGTCCAGAAGCCAAAGTCAAAAGCCAAAGTGGATGCTAGAACATCAGGTAAGTGACTAGTTGCTTCCACAAAGCCTCCTCCCAAAGCCCACAGCTATATAGCCCTCTGCTGTCTGTTGCCCATTTGGGCTAATTGCTGGCTCAGAGAGGCAGCCAGAATCCTGCTGAGACTCAAGCATCCTTCCTCCTAGAAGGGCCAGAATCCTTTCAAAACTCAGGGCTCAGGGAGCGTCTTGCTCGTGAGCGTGCCGCCCTCCTCCGATCCCTGAGGTCCTGACGAAGGCGGTCATGCACATGAGCCACCTGAGAGGGCGAGGCAGGGGGGCTTGGATCTTCTCCAGCAGGAGGCAGGGGCACTGGTGCAGGTGGCAGGGGCACAGTTTCTTCTGCAGGCTCAGCTTCTTCTGCAGGGTCCCCAGCACCCTTGACACATGCCACTTTTGTTCCATGGGAGGCAGGCGCCTCCTCCTCACATCATGGTTATCCACTTCAGTGGTAATAACCTTGGATTTATGAAAGGAAAGGCCCTTTCATTGCAGGCGTGGGAGGATTTGCGGGCCATTAATCAGCGATGGCCAGCAGTTCTTTTGATGTGGTCAGCAATTCTGCCACACAGAGTCTGGTGGTATGCTTTGTCCCCTGCAGGGATAGAACGCACCAGACACAAGGCCAATCGTGCTTTGCAGAAAGTCATGGAGGGGGGCTTAGGGATATTCCTCCCCAAAAACCTGCCAACTAAAGTGAATACCTATTTAAAGGCACCATCCCTAAGCCAATTCCACAATCCACTGTAATGCTATGCAGGGTAGGCAAAACACACACCCCAGCAGCAGCCAAACAGCCGGAGCGTAAAAAATTCCTACCCGGCTCCTCAAATGAGGCAACCAGCAAAGCCTACATAACATACAGAGCGGGCAGGAGGGCCGATCCATGTCAAAATGCCCAGAAGGAGCGTAGAGCTAGCCGTTAAAACAGCTATGCTCTGCCCCCAAAATTGCGCGCCCAAACGGGCGAACTCCGCCTCCTCCTCCCAGGGCGGCAAATGGAGCGAAAGCAGCCTAGCAGCTACGCTGTAGGCTGCACACTCTAGATTGCCCCCCAAGGTCGGAATAAAGAGTCGGACACAATACATTGGAATAAAATTGGGCCACTTTATTAACTAACAGAATAAACAGCAAGGGCACCTCACCGCTCCCCTGCCATTAACGGGTGAGAGACCCAGCCCCCCAGCCAGAGCTGAGCGACTCAGCTCCCTCTAGGCAGGCCCTGCACCAGAGGGCCCAAACCCAGATGCATGTCTCGTCGGAAAAGTACCCTCTAGCCGAGCCTCCTGGACAGTCCGCATTCTCCAAACCCGGGTCTCCAAACCCAAGGTTGATCATGCCAGACCCCAAATTCCCCAAAAGGGGGATGCTTTGCAGTCCTCCCCTAGCCGCATAGTGTCCTAAACCCCAAAAACCTGCCACTACTAAGGCCATGTCTCTACTTAGGGCTTAGCACCCACCAGGAGGCCCAAAGCCACCCACAACCCTTGCTGCAAATCTCTCAGGAAAAGCATATTACCCTTTTCCGAGAGATGGACCCCATCCCCCCTGTAGAGGTCAGGAAATTTCACCGAGATGTCCAGATGGGGCAAAAAGTGGCCCAACCCCCTTTCCAGTGCCTTTTTAATCTCCTTGTTAGCTTTATACCTGGCCCTTTCTATAGCTGCAGAGTCCAGAGCACAACGCCACACCAGGCGGGGCAGCATGGCTGCCCACACTATGATGGTCCCTAGCCATCGCTCCCGAATGTGCTGGAAATCATCACAGGCCTGCCAAACTAAGGCCTTGCCCTTCAATAACCCCAGATCATTACCTCCCAGGTGAACAATTAAGATCTGAGGTGGAGGACTCGCTCTATCATTGAACAATAAAGGCAGCAAGCCCAGCCACTGAAGGCCCCGGCACCCCTGCCATTCGATAACAGCATGCTGGCTGAGTCCCAGCTGAGAGCCCACCACAGTTCTCCATGCCTGAAGAGTGGCCCAGAACACATGACTATGGCCGCAGATGAGAACTCGGCTCTGGCTCCTCTGGCCAGGAACAGCAGCATCTAAAGAGAAAAAACAGTTAAACACAAACAGAATCTATAACATTCCAACCACCCAAGTCACTCATGGCCCGAGAAAAGGTCGCACATAGGCCTTATAGGCCAATGAACACCACCGACCCAGCCTCTGAATGGAAGTAGAAGGATACTCCATGGCTGCCGCTGTAGAGGCCACCCCAATCCTAAAGGAGTGGGTCCCAAACCGCACTCCTGACAACCCCAGCTCACCCAAAGCTTGGGACGTCACCGCCCAAAACTGGTGTCTCGTCAATGGGTTCCCATCCAGATGTATAAACAGAAACCCATCCCTGGGCCCCCTGACTGCCAAGTAAGCAGCCAACACAGAAACTGGACACAGCTCAAGCTCAGAACAACTACCAAGCTCGAGCACAGTACCCCGCTGCAACTGATCCATCTTAGAATGACGGACAGTAATGTCTGCCTTACCCCCCAAAAGCTGCAAATACCCCACATGCAGAGCCCTACCAGAAACGTCATTTTTAGACTGAGCCACCAGTTCATTCACCCTAAGAGCCCCGAAAAAGGCTAACAAGGATGCAGCATGGAACAAACAGGCTTCAAAAGGCGAAGCACACACCACGTCCCATACCCTCTTCAAACCACGCAGAATCGAAGGAGACACAGGATTCCGCGTATCAACCCTGGGACCGGCCTCTCTAGACCACCCCTCCAACATCTTTCACAGACGAAAGTCTGCCGTATCTCGCCCTATAACCCAGTGCCTTGCTGGCAAAAGCCAATGCAGACAGGCGCCCCCTAGTGGATCACACTGCCAACCCCTTAACTCTCAGCGAAACACAGTAATGGAGCAATTCCTTTACCAGAAGGGGCCACACCCTGCGATACCCTACCTCAGTCCTAAAATCTTCAAACTACCGCACAGCCTGTTCATAAGACTTCTGCGTGCTAGGCGCAATGGCTAGACCTATCGCTCTGCAAGCTTCGGCTCTCCAATCAGCTATAGCTCCTTGGGCATTGGTACCGGCTCTCCATCTGCCTCTGGGGCCAGTTGACGAAATCTCTCCATCTGCTTACAAGATAGAGCATCAGCCACCCCATTACTTACCCCAAGAACATGTTTGGATAAAAACAGAATATTAAGCCGCAAACAACGCAGAGTGAAGGCTCTCACCAATCTCATAACCCGCCCAGATTTGGATGAGAGGGAATTAATGACGTGGACCACTTGCATATTATCACACCAAAAATGAACGGTGTGATTGGCCATATCCTTCCCCCACAGCCAAACCACAACTAAGATGGGAAAGAACTTGAGAAATGTGAGATCCCGGTTCACCCCTACCCGTGCCCATGACTCAGACCAGCTATCCGCACACCAATGTCCGCAGAAATAAACACCAAAACCCAAGGAACCAGCAGTATCAGACATGACCTGGAGCTCAGCCTCGAACCTCAAGTCCTCCCTCCAAAAGGAGACTCCATTAAAAGACTCCAAAAATTCCTGCCAAACCTTCAAATCATCCCTCATGTTGCAGGTAACCCTAGTTCTATGCTGAGGCAGGCGCAGCCCTGCCATAGCATCACACAGTCTCCTAAGAAAAGCCCTTCCAGGAGTGACAATTTTGCAGGCAAAGTTGAGGTGCCCCACTAGCTGTTGCAATTCCAACAGAGTAACCTTCTTCTTAAGAAGAAAGGTACAAATCCTAGCCCTCAACTCCGCTATCTTCTGAAGCGGCACCCTAGACAACTGTGCTATAGTATCGATCTCTATCCCCAAAAAGGTCAACCTCTGGGTCGGACCTTCCATCTTCTCAGGAGCTAAAGGGACCCCAAGCTCCTCTGCCAGCTCAGCAAAACCAGCCAGCAGCTGCCCACAACGCGCCGACCCCCGGGGACCCACAAACAGGTAGTCATCCAAGTAATGAACGACCTCCTGCAGACCCACTTTCTCCCGCACAGCCCATTCCAAAAATGTGCTGAAACATTTGAAAGCGGAACATGACACAGAGCAGCCCATTGGCAGTGCTCTATCCATGTAAAATTGGCCCTCAAAAGAAAACCCTAAGAGCTCAAAATCATTGGGGTGGACAGGGGAAAGGCAAAACGCAGAATTAATATCACATTTTGCCAATTCTGCCCCAACCCCACAACACCTAACCACGGCAATAGCCTGGTCGAAGCTGGTGTACCTGACAGAACACAAGTGCTCTGGAATCCCATCATTCACAGTCCTGCCCCTAGGAAAAGACAAATGGTGAATCAGACGAAATTCACCAGGCGTCTTTTTAGGCACCACACCCAAAGGAGATACTCTAAGAGTACTCACTGGAGGATGCGAAAAGGGGCCCAAAATCCTTCCCTCAGCCAGCTCCTTAGCTATCTTGTCCCTAGTGACCTGCTCCAAACCTTGAACTGACTTAAGGTTTCCAGACATAAATTGAACTCGAGACCCCTGAAAAGGGATCCTACAACCGAATTTAAAACTCTCTAACAAATACAAACTATTAGCCCTCCTAGAATACCTCGCAAGCCACTGCTCAAGAGGTCCCACCCTTATCAGGCTGGGTCCCTTTCTTGACCGGAAAGCTTCCTCCGCTCCCTCCAGGCTTCTTTGAATTCCTACGCCCCCGAGCTTTAGGGCAGTCGTCAAAAGAGTGGGATCCCCTGCACATGGGGCACTCATGTTTAAACTGACATGATTTCCTATTGCATACCCCAAGGACTCCAAATTCCCAGCAGAGCAAGCGGGGTTGAACTGCCTGCCCCACTGCACCGTGGGGAGAACCCGACGAAGCAGAAACAGAGGTGGACGACTTACTTACCAAGTGACCGCTATCCGAGCGATCACCTAGATTAGGCCTAGCCGGGGACATCACCTGCAGCCAAAGCTGCTGATGGATCCAATCCCACTGAAGGGACAGATACAGGACGGCCCTCATCCGAAATTCCTGGTCATATTGTAACCAGGCTGATCCGCTAAAGGCCGTATAGCCTTTATAGATTATGTCCAGGTACTGGAACAAGGACGCCGCCCGCCACGGCTGTGCCCTGGCAATCACCCTGGCATAAATACAGAACCCTGGCAGCCAATTGGCCCAGGTCCTGTCTACCTTTTACTTCTTTAGCTTCTCCTTCTCCTTCTCATCTAATTCTTCCTTGTCCTTTTTCTCTAGCTCACGATAGAGAAGAGAAAAAATGTCCACATATTCCCCTTTTAAATTTTTTTCCCTGGTGGCAGGCAGCAAATGATCCCCCAGCGGCAAAGCAACCTCCCCGAAGGGCAAGGCTGCAAAAGGCACCATCCCATAAGGAGAAGTTGCCCCCATAACGAGTCCTGCCAAGTTCATCTGCCCCACACCTGGACCCAGCCAAGGTATGCCCTGCATACCTGGCCAAGCCCAATTTTGCGGTACTCCAGCCCCTGAAGAAGCAGACGCTCCCACATTCACTCCTGGAATACCCTGCCCGGCCGCCGAAGTGGGCTCCCATGCACCCCATGGCCAAACCTTCCCGGGCCCAGCCTGCAAGCTATCAACCTCCAAAGCCAGCAGGAACCAATGGCAGACCAACACTGGATGCCCCAGTCGCCGCTGCCACACCTGCATCAGGACCACAGAGACCGCCATCCCCGCCAGGCACAACTCCACAGACCTGCCCTCAAGAATAAACAGCCTGGTGAGAATGTTAGCCTGCCTTGCCTTCTTGGATTGCCTTACCCCTCCCCCCCCCCACTTGCAGAAGGGACACCCGATGCCTGCTCCAGCGCCTTCAACCTATTTAGTATATTAGAATCCACCGTTGCTCCATCCTTGTCCTCTGAAGAAGATGACAAGGGTGGTGGCCTCCTAGGCGGTACTCTAGATGGCCTGGGCGCAGGCTTCTTGCCTTTAGGCTTCCCTGAGCCCTTACCGCCAGCCATTTCGCCAATGAATTAACCGAGTAGCCAATTACTTCAGCACCCCTCCCCACAAGAAGGGAACTTAAAATGGCCACCCAACTGCCTTTCCAAAATGGCTGCTGCCCTGTCACAGGGAAAGATACTCAAAAAATGGCTGCCACAAGTGTTTTAAGTGCCCAACTTCCTTCCACCAAGGAACATAAAATGGCCGCCACCAGCCTTCTTCTCAGTGAGAGGAGCAAAATGGCACCCCACAAAGGACCCCTACAACCCACTAAAGCAGTCCTTCACTTAAAACAATGGAGGGCAGGGGGGGGGAGACCACCCCACTCTCCCTATTCCAGTCCCCAAAGCAGAGCCCCTAGCCACCACACCAGGTCCGCTACCAAGCAGCCCCGGCAGAAAGCCTAAGAAGCTAAGCTTGCCAGAGCCACAACACAACCTCCCCAACCCAGGCAAAACTCAGCCCCAATAAAGCCTCCTGATCTCCAATCACCGACAATGCCGCCGCCGCGAAACACCTCCCGCACTCCCCCGCCGCCGAGCACACCAAGTCACCCGATCTCCTCCCGATCCACGTCGAAGTGCCCAGAAGGAGCGTAGAGCTAGCCGTTAACACAGCTATGCTCTGCCTCCGAAATTGCACAACCAAACGGGCGAACTCCACCTCCTCCTCTCAGGGCGGCAAACGGAGCGAAAGCAGCCTAGCAGCTATGCTGCAGGCTGCATGCTCTAGATTGTGTAGGATAGTTAGGATTCAAATGAAAACCACACTTTTGTTCAAAAACCATAACAACGACCACGCTGAGTCCAACTCAGTACTCACAATGCTTACAGGGTCCAAGCTGATGTCTCATGTAATTTCTTAAGTAAGGCAAGATCAAATCCCATTCTGCTGACCCTGGTAACTGATAATCAGAAAAGACATTTGGAGTCCCAAATTGTAGCTGCACATTAGCTTGTTATTTGGCCTCCCTGAAAGGAGGAAGAGGGGGCTAGGCTGTATGGGAGACAGAGGCAGAGCCTTCATGCCCTAACAGCTGGCTCCACTCCCGCTCTCCAGTTGGTGGCTTGTGTTCAGGAGAAGAAGAGCTAATTGAACTAGCTTCTTCCCAACGCGAGGCCCGTGTCTTGCCTGCTTTTGGCTGGGGTGGTTTGCCTCCTGAAGCTGCTTATTTGCCACAGCTGCCTTTGGGTGGGCCACAGCAGCGGGTAGTGGCAGCGGGCAAGTTGGGGAGTGGAGCAACGCAAGACGACAGCTTGGAGGAGCGTCTTCTGACTCTGTGGTTTGCTGCTGGCCTGGCCAATTTAGCTCAGCTGGCATTGGGTGCCCCTCCCCCCCAAGCACGGGAAAGCAGGAGCCCCAGTGGCTGTGTTTCATGCCACTGGATTGGCAGGCGCTAGCAGCCCAGTCACCTTCCTTTCTCCTCCCAATTTGCACTGGCCTTACTGGGAGCGGTGGCTAGTCGGTCATGGGGCTTTTCGGATGGTCAGAGTCTGCGTAACACCCCCCCCCCCCCAGCTCATGGCCCAGACTCGCTAAAGCACGGACCCTTTCTTTGTCTGAGGGGATACTTTTTGCCACCCCTGCTCCCCCCTTGTTTTCTGGGCCTAGTGTCTTCCCTGGCCAAGTGGTTGGATGGGAGAGGGTTTGCTCAGCCCTGGGACTTCCTTATTGAGATTGACTACCAGCCATTTTGGTGCTGGTCTCAGGCAGCCATCTTAAGGGCTTGGATTCTTCTGTCCTTGTTGCTGGGGGAGCTCGGTGGCCATTTTGTAGCTGCTGCTGTGGTGGCCATTTGGGGTGGGGCATTGGCATTCACTTTCTCTCTAGCAGGTGGCAGGCATTCCTGTGATTATTGTGGGCCAGCCATGCCTAAAGGGCAGGGCAAACCAAAGGACAAAAGCCTTGCACCGAAACCTCAGTGGCCTGTGCCTAAGTGCCTTCCTCTTTGGATGATGAGGATGATTCTTTTGAGTGATCCATTTTAGCTAGCTTAGCTGCTTTGGAGGGTTCTCGGGATGGGCACCCTGTTTCTCCCGTGGTGGGTAAAAAAAGTGCAGCTTCCAAGGCAGACAAGCGGGCTGCTAAGAAGTATTTCCAAGAGAAGATCCTTAACTAACTGTCTTCCATAAGAACATAAGAAAAGCCATGTTGGATCAGTGGCCAATATATGTGACACAGTGGCCAATATATGTGAAAGCAGGTCTGCCATTGACGAGACGGTTGGAGGGTCGCCTCTTCCTGCAGAGGTTCCTGATGTGGAGGCTTCACAAGGCTCACTATTGGGTAGAGGTGAGATTTCACAGTACACCAACACAGCTTGGCCTTGGGGGCAATGGGGGCAATGAGCCGCATTTGGGCCAGTTCCCAATAGCCAGCCTGCAGCCTTTAATAATACTCAGCCTTGGGCTTGGGGTTTAACCTGGGCACCCCTTTGGGGCCTTGGGGAGGAATGACCAACCAGTTTTCGGGAGTGTCGTCGGCCCCCCAAGGCCACTGGGGGGTTTCTTACCCTTGGGACCACACATACTCATCAGTGCTGGCTAAGGCTTTACCGTTTGGGGACTTGGCCTTACCCCTGGGAGACTTGTTGCCGGCCACTAAGGATAAAATATTGAAAGGGGAATTCATGGACCTGTTTTCTCTGCTCTACAGGGAGCTAGAGAAGAAAGATAAGGAGGACCTGGATGACAAAGAAAAGGGGGAAAAAAACAGCGGTGAAAGGTTGATAGGACCTTGGCAAATCAGGTGCCCGGGTTCATTATTTACATTGGTATTATCTCCAGGTCACAATCATGGAGGTTCACTTCTCTCTTTCAGTATTTCGACATAATATACAAATGTTACACCAGTTTTACTGGTCCCACCTGGCTTCAGTGTGACGAGGAGTTCAGGATGAGGGCAGCTTTGAACCCCACCCTTCAATGGGACCAGATTCAACTGCAACTGTGGCTGCAGGTTATGTCTCCAGCAAGACCTAACCTGGGAGATAGGTCTGATAGCGGACACATTGTACAACGCATGGCCACTGCTTCCAGTGCCCGCAGTAGTGCAGGACAGGTGGTTCAACCCTGCCTGCTCTGCTGGGAATTCGGGTCACAGGGGGGGTGTGGTAAGAATTGCCCGTATAAGCATGAGTGCCCTCTCTGTGGGGGGTCTCATTCCTTTACAAATTGTTCCAGGGGTAAACCCAGGAGAGGACAGTGCAAGCAGTTCCCAGGAGGCTCAGATAAACCGTTTGGAAAAGGGCCCCAGCCCAATAAGGGTGACAGTGCTTGAGGCTTGGCTCCAGAATTACCTGAAGGCTGAGGATAGGGTTCATTTGTTGAATGGTTTTAAGTTTGCTTTCAGAATTCCATTCCAAGGCCCCAGGAAACCATTTATGGCCAATAATCTGAAGTCGGTTATTGGAATGGAGCACACAGTATGCCAAAAGATTGGGAAGGAATTGGCCAAGGGTAGGGTAAAGGGACCAGTTCCTGCCACCCCAGTGAGTAATTTGTGGGTCTCTCCATTGGGCATTGCGCCAAAAAAGACTCTGAGGGAGTACAGATTGATCCATCATTTATCTTACCCTTATGGGGAATCGGTGAATGATGCCATACCTGAAAATTTATGCACAGTACGGTAGACATCGTTTAACCAAGTGGTGCAGATGGTAAGACGCTGTGGGGTAGGTGCTGAGTTGGCAAAATGTGACATAAAGTCAGCCTTTCACCTTTTCCCGGTTCACCCTTTGGATTCTGAATTGCTGGGTTCCCACTTTGAGGGGCAGTTCTATATGGACAGGGCCCTGCCCATGGGGTGCTCCGTTTCTTGCGCTGCCTTCGAGCGCTTTAGCTCTTTTTTAGAATAAGGGTGCACCGCAGGGCTCATCTGAGCAATGTGGTGCATTATCTGGATGGCTTTTTTTTTTGCAGGTCCCTTGGGGTCTGGCCAGTGTGCCCATTTCTGGGGGCGAAAAATGCCGAGCTGAGCTGCTTCTCATAATGGGAGCAGGCTGGAACTTCTGTTCGGGATAGTGGAAGGCAAATTAATGTCTACTGCCTACTTTTCTCAGTTAGAGATTAGTCCAAGATTATGCACAGGGAACTTTGAGGAGATTTACCTTGGCTAAAGGGGAGTCCCGGGGGGGGCTCCTTTGAGGGGTCTCCGGGAAGAGTTGCATTTTCATCATCTGCAGAAGTTCTCAGAGTCATTTATTTGACATAAGCTCAACAGAATCCTAACCTTCTTGGACACTGCTAAACATCTAAAGCTATACAAGACGGGTGTGGATCTGGATAATTGGCAGGAAAGGTACAGATTACTATCTTTCATTCCAGGACTATTTACAGTTAAACAGAATAAATTCAAAAGGTGGGAATTGGAAATCTAGAAAGCTTGGAAGAAGAGAGGAAGAGGTGAAATTTGGACTTTGTAAATTTAAAGGACAATGCTAAAAAGTGGAAAGGAATTTATTGTTTGGTCTACTTGTGGTTTTGAAAAAAGAGCACCATCGTCACAGACCTGCAGCATATACAATCAACACAGGAAGTATGTCAAGTATCGTCAGATCTTTCTACAAGTGAAAACGAGATTTGGTGGCAAGTAAAACAGGAAGTAGCGGATGAAAAGCCTACTCTAGGACTATAATACCATTGAGAAACATCAGCAGCCATTGCAAGGAGGTCAAAATTAAAATAATATTTTTAAAGTGTTTGGGACATTAAAAATTGTTGGAATTAATTAAGATGATGACAAGAAGATAAATACTATTGGACATATTGTTTATAATGGACTTTAGAAGCCTTTAAAAGAAAAAGGGAAATTTTTTTTAGAGAGAAGCAAAAAGTCACGACCGCCATTTTGAAGGATTTAAAAATTTTAAAAATTAATATCTCGGTCTGGGAAGCTCTGAGGATGGCGAAATTAGACTTCTTGTAAAAAGCAAGCTCTAATCTTTTGAATCTGATAGTCAAATTTGAAATTGGTGAGATCAAAATTTTCGGGTTTTTTTAAATGTGTTTTTAAAGCAAACCCGTACAAGGGCTACTTCATTGGAGAAAATGCAGGATCAATTAGAGGCAATGGAGGCCAGAATGATGAAAGGTATGAAAGGGATTATAACTGCATCAAAAAAAGAAATTATACAAGAAAAAGTGACAATCCATGACTGCAAATTGATAGATAGGTCTGAGGGGAGTACCTGAAAAGGAAGGTGGTGACTTGAAAGAATACATAATAAAGATAATTGCCATATGTTTAGAGGAAGATCCTGAAGAGACTAAAAATATGCATGACTATATGTATAGAGTGAACTCACTCTATGCCAAGAAAAATAATTTACCAAGAGATGTTGTCATAAGATACATGACAAAATAAATGGTGGGAAAGATAATGAATAAAAACTTTGAAAAGACATTGATAGTGGGAGGCAGCAAAGTAAGAATTATGAAGGAGTTGCCAAGGCAAGTGATAAATGATAGAAGAACATATAAAAAATTGACAGAAAAATTATGGGACAATGAAATGAGTTTTAGATGGATAATACCTGAAGGTTTGAGCTTTGAACTTCAGGGGAAAGAATCACAATTACAAATGCACAGGAACTGCGTAGATTTTATGAAGAACATAAGGAATTTGCACCATGATGGATTATAAATCATTGTCTTGGAATGTAAATGGACCTAACCTTTGCCTGTAAGGTGGTAGCTCCCGGTCGCCCTTTCTTGAGGAGGCTGTGTGATGCAATGGCTGGGTTACGCCAGCCTCATCACAGAATTAGGATTTCCAGGGGTATGCGGGAAGATCTCTTACTATGGAAGGAGTTTTTACTGTCTCTTAACGGTGTCTCCGGCTGAAGGACTGATTTACAGTTGGAAGCTGAGCTTCAAATTATGTCCGACACCGTGGGGTCCCTAGGATTTGGCGTCTACTTTCGTGGACACTGGTACGTAGAGTACTGGCCTCTGAAATCGGTCGCAGTGGGATGGAACAGAGATTTGACCTTTTTGGAGTTCTTCCCAATTTTGGTAGCTGTTTGGTTGTGGGGGGATGAGTTGGCAGATCACATAGTTCACTTTTGGTGTGACAGTTTAGCTGTGGTCCATGTCATTAACTTCCTCACTTCCAAATCCCCCAGAGTTATGAGGCTTGTGTGGGCTTTCACCCCTTGTTGCCTGCGGCTGAATATTTTATTTTTCACCAGGCATGTGCCCAGGGTGGCTAACGGGGTGGCTGACGCTCTCTCTTGCAAACAGATATGGAGGTTTTGCCAGCTTGTTCCAGATGCAGATCTTCCTCCAGCAATGATGCCCCCCGAGATATGAATGATTGGCAGGTCGAGGCCAGCAAAGCAATAAGTCTTGCTATTGCTCCTAGCACCAGAAAATCATACAACAGGGCAATAAGCCAGTTTGAAAGCTTCAGGAGCAATGTCGGTTACCACAGGGAATGGCCTCTTCCAGTGTAACAATAACTCCATTACAGTGTGTCTTTAAGGCTCAGGGGCCTAGCAGTCCGATCTATTAGGGGCTGGCTGTTGGCTTTGGCCTTCGCAAGTAAGGCCATGGGGTTCTGGGAGCATACCGGTGACTTTCGCGTTAAGAAAATGCTGGAAGGCTGATCCAGAGAAGCTGGGCCCAGGCCTGATGCCAGGCAACCAGTTTCCCCCTGGGTACTGAAGGGTTTATGGTCAGTCTGGGGCCAGGTGCGCTTGTCAGATTATGAAATGCTGCTCTTTCATGCAGCCTCCCTTGTGGCATTTTTTGGGGCCCTCAGGGTGAGTGAGCTGGTGGCTCAGTCAAAAAAGCATTCTTCAGGCAGGGCCCTGATGGCTCAAGACATCTGCCTGGCTGACGGATCTGTATATATTACAGTTCATTGCTCCAAGACCAATTGCAACGAGGGAATACTATTAGTTTGGGTTCCTGTTCTGACCAGGAGCTCTGTCCCATAGTGGCTGTAACGCACTACCTTGTGGCTCGCGGTTCTGATGCCAGCCTGTTGTTCCATTATGGGGACAGCAGTCCCCTGATGAAGCATCAATTTTGGGCAGTGACGGTCAAAGCCCTCGCTAGGCTGGGCCTGTCAGGGGTGAAGTTCAGCCCTCACTCTTTCCGCATAGGTGCAGCATCAATGGCTGCTGTCCTGAGGTACTCCCAACGGCCATTCAGAAGCTTGGTAGGTGGCGTTCCATGGCCTATAAAGGCTATGTCCGCCCTGCTATGCTGCAGTAGCTGACTTCAGGTTATTGGGGGCGATGTTATTTACTTGTTCTTCTTTTCTCAGGTGCTGTGGTCCATGGGGAGAGACAACGCATCCTCATATGCAGACACAGCTTTGTGTTTTGGGCTGCCCATCAGGCCAGGAGGACTTCAGCCAGGTCACAGCTGGGGCTCAGCAAGTGGGCCACCATTGAATGGTGTGGATGGTGGGGTCTCCATTGGTTGGGCCTGTTGCCCTTATTGCTTGAAAATGTTCATGTTTTGCCACCACATGTTGTGGTGATACATTGGGGGGAAATGACCTAGGATTGCTCAAGGGAAAAGCCCTTGTGCTGCAGGCCAAGGATGACTTCAGAGTCATTAAGAGCCATTGGCCCCAGGTCTCGATTGTGTGGTCTGCCATGATCCTGCACCAGGAGTGGCATGGGGCATGGGACCCACGGACAATTGAGAGAGCATGCTACAAAGCTAATTTAGAAATCAAAAAAGCCCTCAAGGGGGATTGGGCCACTTTCTCCCACACCCTGGGATCCATGCGGATTGCATGGATTTCTACAGGCAAAATGGCGTCCATCTTTCTGACAAGGGGAATGACTTTTTTTGGATGATCTGACACATGGGCTTAAGGAAGTGCTTGGCGTATAGTGGGTGCAGCGGCCTAAGCAGAGGCTTGGCCTCACGGTGGCTGGGGTTTTGGCCTAACTTCCATTATGCAGCTCGGTGAGCACCATCAGCATCCCAGTTTTGGGGCATGGGGTCTAGCCAAATCGTTCCCAGGCCATGCGGACTGGTTGAGTGATGAAGCAGACTGCCTGGATCAATCCACCCTTTTGCCATGCAGCTGGGGGTTGGAACTCCAGGGCATGACCTTTGCTATGCAGGCTGAGTATGAGCCATTCATTTGGCTATACCTAGGGTGGCTCACCTGTTATGCGGCAGGGGAGAGGTGTTTCATCCCCTGGCCCTGCTGTTTATAGCCCTAGTTATTTGTATTGATAAATAAATAAAGTGGCCCTTAGTTCACCCAAACCCTCGTGTCTGCCTCTTTCTTCCATCTGGAGGGGCAACTGCAGTCTTTTCTTACACTCATTTAGTTGTCGTCATAACATCTTGTTCAAACTTCTATAAATACGTGGAATTGTGTTGCATATTGGTGGCCAGATACACCTCACAAAAATTCTCTGCTTTTGTTAGTTTGATGTGAAGCTCGTGGAGTTATTAAGATGTAGTTTTCATGTTTAATCTGGTGTCAAATTAACACATGAGTGCTATTTCATGCCTTGCGACAGCATATTAACAACCATGTGGCCTGTTCTTACCAGCTTAATTATTTGTGACCTGAATAATAATTGATAGTTGAATTGCAGTTCTGAAAAGCAGTTCTGCTATGGCTGTGCCTTTTTGACTGGCCCATTTTCTTTTTGTTCGGATCATCCCCCCCTTATGCATTAAAAGAATGGATTCCCAGATGCCAAGGGCATGGACAGTATTCTTCTATCAGATGGTTGTCAGATGCTCTTTATTTCTGCACCGGTTAACATTGCTGCCCAAGAACTGTAGCATATCGCTTGGTGGTTAATGCTTTATTTGGCTGTACTTTCTAGGTTAATCCACACATTTAGTTTAAAGGGCAATTAAAATGATCATTAGTATGGATCACATACCTTTTTGCACTTGTAAAAAATAGACAGAATGACAAACGTTTCTGTGAATGAATATTTACTCATACATGACACCCCCCCCCCCAAAAGTCATGATTTATGAACAACATTTAAATTTATATTCTCTGGTTTATTCTGGGTAAAAATGGAAATGTACAATCCAGTGCTTTACTTCCCTGGATTTGCCATGGATTTGGCTGTAAAATATGGGAGTTCTTAAACATAATTGCACTAAATTTGTACTTTACCTTTTTAAATGTGTGCATTAAATGTTTTTAGATTACACCTTGAAACAAGCAAGGCAGAAAACAGAGCTGGAGGGGACACCAGGGTCGTCTAGTCCAACCCCCTGCACAATGCAAGAACTTCATAAATACCTCTTGTTATTTAAAAAGTGACATCAAGATCATATGAAATCAAAATGAAAAACTGTCAGGTTCATAGAAGTAACAGGAAACATATGCAGTTACTGCCATCAAAAAGCAAAAGCTGGACTAAAGTCAGAAAAAAATATGAACCATGCAAAAATGGATATCAATGAGGAAGCAAGTAACAATATCAGATAAGTTGAGAAAGACTATCAGAGTGAGGTGGCATACTCAACAAAATTGAAAATTGTTTCAATAATGATGGGTGGAATATGAAGAGTTAAATTTGTTATTGTTCTAAATATTCAGTCATCAATACACTTCAAGGGGAAGATGTGATGGTAGTATTCATACTGGAAACATACTGGGTATTCACATAAGAATAATCAATTGTGAGATGGGCATGAAGTCCCCTCTGCTCGCTCTGGGGTGGTCTGCATTCCATCGTCTTATCTGCAGTTCAAAGGCAGGTTCCCTAGGCCTTGAAATGGGAGGGGATTGGGTTGTGTCACCTTTGTTCCTCCTCCTCCTGATTGGATGTGATCCTTTTACAGCTTAAGGTCACCAGTTGTTTTCCACCCCAGCCTGTTTCCTGGGACGTCCTTTTATTTCCCAGCCAGCCTCACCCTCTCCTGCTCCTCTTATTCCCATCCTAGGCAACCACTGAACATGTCACTCACCATTCTGTGAGGCCACCTCCTCACTTACCTTCCTCTCCCCGAGGCCCCACCCCACTTGGTTGCTCTCACCCAATCATTGCAGTCTGGGGTGTCAGCATGTTTGGGGGGAGGGAGGTTGGTGTCTCTTGCTGTAGGCATCTACGCTTGCATCGCAGGCTCTGGGGCCCTGTTCCTCTACTGTCGTGTTATAGTTGAGACGCTGGGGCTTGTGGCTGCCTGGTATCTCAGCTGTAGGGAATCCAACTCCCTAGCAGCATTTTCTGCTTTGCAGTTCTCACTGCCACACTGGCTGACTTGCAGCAACCTGCGCTGTTGCTGCCACGGTCTGTGGGCTCCTTCCCAACTTCTCTTGTCCTGCAGCAACCAGGGACATTGCTTCCACAATCTTGTGTTTTAACAAGTTATTAATAACATATGGTTACAATATTTAATTGTCTCTTTTGTATACTAACCCATATGATATTTCAACCCCCCCTCCCTCCAATATTTGACTTCCCCGAAGTTATAGATTTAAATTCAATTATAAAGGTACCGCTAACCAATCAAAGTTCAATATTTTTCTTTTCTCATTAATACTAAAAAATTGTCCAATGTATTTTTACATTTCAGTCTTTCTCCATATATCCTTTAAATTTCTCCCACTCCTTTTTGAATATATCTAAATCATAGTCTCTTAAAGTTTTAGTTAATTTGTCCATCTCACTCCACGATAAAACTTTCACAATCCAATCCCATTTCTCTGGTATTTTTCCCTGTTTCCACAGCTGCACATACAATGTCCTAGCAGCTGAGAGCAAGTACCAAATTAAAGTCCTGTCTTCCTTTGGAAATTTTTCTAATTGTAATCCAAGCAAAAAAGTCTCTGCAGTTTTCTTAAAGTCATAACCCAAAATTTTGGAGATTTCTTGTTGTATCATCTTCCAAAATTCTTTCGCTTTTTCGCAAGTCCACCACATGTAAAAGAAAGAACCTTCGTGTTTTCTACATTTCCAACAACTATCCGACATCTTCTTACTCATCCTAGCCAGCTTTTTCAGAGTCATATACCACCTATACATCATTTTAAAACAGTTCTCTTTAATACTCTGACAAGTTGAGATCTTCATCGAGTTCTTCCAAAGGTACTCCCACGTATCCATTTGTATTTCTCTATTCACATTGATTGCCCATTTGACCATTTGAGACTTTACTACTTCTTCTTCTGTAGACCATTTCAATAATAATTTATATACTTTCGATATTAATTTTTCATTATCTCCAAGCAGGACCCTTTCCAGTTCTGTTTGTTCACGTCTAATTCCATCCGATTTAATATCATTTTCCATTAAGCTTTTAATTTGTTGCATTTGAAACCAGTCGTACTTATTTAACTCTTCTGCAGATTTTAATTCAATTTTGTCTCCTTGAATCTTGAGCAGTTGATTATATGACATCGCTCTTTCTTCATCAGATTCAGCTGTTATTTTTATTACTTCTGCTGGCACTATCCAGAGCGGTTTTCTCTCATCACCATATTTCTTATATTTTATCCAAGTGTTTAATAAACTATTTCTGATATAATGGTGAGAGAAAAAACCGTCCATCTTATTCTTCCCATAACACAAATATGCGTGCCAGCTGAATTTATTCCCTTGAGCTTCTAACCGTAGAGGTTTTTTATCTAACAGCATTATCCAATCTTTGATCCGTGTTAAACAAACCGCATCATGATACAATCTTAAATCCGGGAGCTGAAAACCACCTCTCTCTTTGGCATCTATTAAAATCTTCATCTTAATCCTTGGTTTCTTTCCGGCCCATACAAAATCAGAAATCTTCCTTTGCCATTTATTAAATTGTTTGGTATCCTTCATGATCGGGATAGTTTGGAACAAATACATTATTCTTGGCAAAATATTCATCTTAATTGCAGCTATCCTGCCCAATAAGGACAAGTTAAGTCTATTCCATTTCATCAAATCTTTGTCCATCTTACACCATAATTTTTCATAATTATTTTTGAACAAGTCAATATTCTTCATGGTTATCTCTAATCCAAGATATTTAACTTTAGTAGTGACTTCACAGCCCGTCACAATTTGCAATTCTTTAATTCTATTTGGTTGCATATTTTTGCATAAAAATTTCGATTTCTCTTTATTTATATATAGTCCTGCTAACTCTCCATATTCTTTTATCCTAGCTAACAGCAATGGTGACACTTGGATCGGATTCTCTATTATGAACACAATATCATCTGCAAAAGCTTTATATTTATAAGAGAATCCTCTAATTTTTAATCCTTCTATTTCTTTATCATTTTGTATTTGTTGTAATAAAATTTCAATAGTCATTATAAACAACAATGGTGATAACGGACATCCTTGTCTTGTACCTTTGCTTACCTTCAATTCTTTTGTAAGATCTGCATTTATACACAATTTTGCTTGTTGATCCGTATATATTGCTTTCGTCATTTTTATAAAATGTTCCCCTAAGTTTATTTTTTCCATTACTGCAAACATAAAGTCCCAACTCAAATTATCAAAGGCTTTTTCTCCGTCTACAAAAAATAAGGCCGCTTCCTTTTCTGGATGCTTCTCATAGTATTCCACAACATTAATAACAGCTCTTACATTGTCTCTTATTTGTCTTTTAGGAAGAAATCCGGCTTGGTCTTTTTTTATATAAAGTTAATCAAATATTGCTTCAATCGTTCTGCCAAAATTCTTGTATAGATCTTATAGTCATTATTCAGCAGTGAAATTGGTCTGTAGTTCTTTACATTTGTGGCGCCTTGTCTTCTTTAGGGATCAAAGAGATTACAGCTTCCTTCCAAGTATTTGGAATTTTTCCTTTTTCTCTTATCGTGTTTAACAATTTCATCAGTTTGGGTGTTATCTCATCTTTAAGGGTTTTATAAAATTTAGATGTAAATCCATCTGGCCCAGGAGCCTTACCTTCTTTCATTGCTTTCATTGCTGCTTCAATTTCAATTTTCTCTATTGGGTCATTAAAAATCTTTTTCATAAACTCAGTCAAAGGTGCCACCTGGATATTCCGTAGATACTCTTCCATTTTTTCTTTCCTAATTTTCACACCTTTAAATAAATTTGCATAATATTTAAAAATTCTCTTTTGATTCCTTCTTGATCTACTATTGCTTTTCCATTTGCCATAATTTTATTAATAGTTTTATTTTCTTTCTTTTTCTTCAATTGCCAGGCCAAATATTTTCCAGGTTTATTCGCACTTTAGAACGATTTCTGTTTCAGACTTTTTAAATTCCATTCTAGTTCTTTGTTCAGCAAATGTTTGACTTGAGATAGTAATATTGTAATTTCTTTTATTAACTTCTTTTTTCCTGGCCTTTTTTTCAAATCCCTTTCTTTTTTATTTATTTCATTTTGTAATGCTAACAACCGTTCTTCTTTGGCCCTCTTATATTTATTGTTCAATGTGATTAATAATCCTCTCATTACTGCTTTGTAAGTGTCCCATACTGTTTGAAATTCCATGTCATCAGTTTCATTTATTTGGAAAAAAGCTGCAGTCTCCTTTTCTAAAAATGTCACAATGTCTTTATCTTATAGCAAGACTTCATTAATTCTCCATCTTCTTGTTTTCTTTTGTAATTTTGTAGACCAGCATATTGGATTATGGTCTGCACAAACCTTTGGTAGAATCTCTATTTTTTTAGTTATGAGGCCCATAAGAACATAAGAGAAGCCATGTTGGATCAGGCCAACGGCCCATCCAGTCCAACACTCTGTGTCACACAGTGGCAAAAAATGTTATATATACACACACACTGTGGCTAATAGCCACTGATGGTCCTGTGCGCCATATTTTTTATCTAAACCCCTCTTGAAGGTGGCTATACTTGTGGCTGCCACCACTTCCTGTGGTAGTGAATTCCACATGTTTATCACCCTTTGGGTGAAGAAGTACTTCCTTTTATCTGTTTTAACCTGTCTGCTCAGCAATTTCATCGAATGCCCACGAGTTCTTGTATTGTGAGAAAGGGAGAAAAGTACTTCTTTCTCTACTTTCTCCATCCCATGCATTATCTTGTAAACCTCTATCATGTCACCCCGCAGTCGACGTTTCTCCAAGATAAAGAGTCCCAAGCGTTTCAACCTTTCTTCATAGGGAAAGTGCTCCAGCCCTTTAATAATTCTAGTTGCCCTTTTCTGGATTTTCTCCAATGCTATAATATCTTTTTTGAGGTGCGGTGACCAGAACTGCACACAGTACTCCAAATGAGACCACACCAGCATGGCGTTGGCCTTTTTTATTGCAAACGCACACTGTCTTGGAAACTCTTGAAACCCCATAACATATCTATTCTAGAGAAGGAGTTATGTCTCGCTGAGAAGAAGGTATAGTCTCTTACTTCAGGGTTGAATTTTCTCCAGATATCTTCCAAATTTTCTTGTTTGACCAACTCAAAGAAAGAATTTGGTAGTTTTTCTTCTTTGTCATTCTTCTTTTGGCTTGATCTGTCAATATTATTTTGTATTGTCCCATTGAAATCGCCCATCATCAAAATCTGATCATACGTCTCTTCATCTAATTGCCGATTAATATCTTTGAAAAACTTGTCTTTCGCTCCATTGGGCACGTATAATCCTAGTAACAATGTTTTTTTCGCCTCCATTGTCACTTCTACTGCAATATATCTTCCTTCTTTATCTTTAAATATTAGTTTAGGTTCTAGTTGTTCTTTAATATAAAAGACTACCCCTCTTTTCTTTTGTTCTGCTAATGAAAAAAATTCCAGCCCCAAATTTCTATTCCACAAAAATTTATGATCTTTTTGTTGTATATGAACTTTCTGTAGACAAATTATGTTACATTTGTGTTTTTTAATCCAATGAAATGTTGTTCTTCTTTTTTTGTAGTGAATTTAGTCCATTTATATTCCAAGATAGTAACTTGTACTCCATTATGATGCAGACTCTTTATTCTCTTCAAAAAAGCTATGCATCTCTTGTTCACTCTTTATTATAATCCTTTTTCCATGTTGTTCAAAGCCAAGACCTTCAGGTAATATCCATCTATATCTTGTGCCCTCTGCATGCAGCTTGTCTGTTAACTTCTTGTATTTCTTCCTGTCATTTCTTGTTGCCACAATCTTCAAGCTCCCTGCCACTCAAGGGTAAGTTCTGGGTGTTAGGAGCTGCTTTGGGAGTTGATGGGAGGGGTGGAGGCTAACCCACTCCCCCGGTGCTCTGGGCTCTGCCAGGGACCGCTGTAGAGCCAATGCTTACCCCCAACTCTAGACAACGGAACACAATTCAGAGAGAGAGAGTATAGTAATCTTTTGTTTATAAAGAACACATAATAGGAATTGCAGAATGTAAGTAGTAATGATGGTAGTTCAAGGCCATTGCATTTTCCTTCATTATGGTATGGCAAGCTAAAGAAAATGAACTCTCTAGATGACAATTTCAATCCCATTCACAAGTTACAATGAACACAAGTACTGCCTGTGACCTATGTACAATTGATTGTGCTTTGTATGTATGTCCAGTGATTTTCATGTTACAGTTGACACATGAATAACTGAGTGTGCTATACATACTCCACATTTATTCAGAACTGGTTCCCAGTTTCATTTGTAAAGTGAATACATGTTGTCACTTCCTTACAAATAAATGTAAACAGTAATTCAGCCTTTATGCTTCACTGTTCTCTTGGCTGCAGACAATGCATGTAGAAGTGATGGCTGCTCACTGACAGAAAGTTTTGTGTCATTTATCTTGCTTTTCTTGTCAACCAGCTAAGTGTTGCTATAACAGCTCTATCCAACTCTTCTCTACCCACAAACATACAAACCTCATATCCCACTGGGTGGCATCTCTCATCAGATGATATTAGTCTACTTGGATTACTGAGGGTAATCCAACTCAACTGATTTAGTGTGACAAAATTCGCCAAGTGATTTCTCAGAAGGCAAGCAAAACAAATCAATAAACTAAATGGGAAGAGAAACATCAAAACTGTATTTTAGCCATTTTTATTTGCTTTTTAAATCATCTTTTTCATTCCCCTCACCTTACAATATCTTTGAAAAGCCTAGGTATGAATGAACTCTTGCAGCTCTTCTATAATATAAGTTTAATATATTGAGCATTTATTACTATGATCGTTTTTGTTATATTGGGGGGAATGTGGTTTGGTCCCATTGCATTAATCTGTAGGGATGGGCATGGACCTGTTCATGAGTCAAAATTCAGGCCTGGTTCAAAGCCCCTGAACTGATGTTTATTTATTTATTTCTCAGATTTGGGGCCTTCCCCAAACATTTCCCAGGCTTTTGTTTTGTACAGTTCAGCTCACAGCTGACCAGCATAAATCCACAGCTCACCTGTTAGGTTTAAATGGCTGTAAAATGGACTGGTTAAATGGCTGCCAGACATTTAACCCTTCCCGAGTGATCCCCCTCCTTCTGGTCATGGCTTGCCACAGCCAGGATAAAGGGGAACCCAGGCTGGCTGGTTTGATTTGAAACTCCTGGGGAGGGGAAGATATGATGGTGGGATGAGGCAGAATTATAAGGGAAGGAGATCGAGACATGCTCGACCCCCTTCCAGCCTTCGCCCCATCCCGACGGTGACAGGTAGTGGGGCCAGGTTGAATTACTCGCCTCCGTCACTGGTGTTATGCAATGCTAGGTCCATTAATAATAAGACCTCTGTCCTGCGGGAGTTTTTGTCCGAACAGGACATGGACCTGGCTTGCATGACCGAGACCTGGGTGCGCGAGGGGGAGACGGTAGCTCTCTCCCAGACCGTTCCCCCGGGATACTCGGTCTTTCACCAGTCACGGACCAGCGGGTGGGGGGAGGGGTGGCACTTCTCATACGAGAGGCTTACTCCTTTAGGGCTCTTCCAGCTCCAGAGATCCCAGGCATCGAATGTGTTGGCCTGAAGTGGGATGTTGGGGAGGGGTTGGCAATCTGGCTGGTGTACTGACCGCCTAACGCACAGGCCGGCGCCTTACCATCCCTGGTGGAGGCTGCGGCGGGCTGGGCGTTGGAGCACCCAAGGCTTTTGGTCTTGGGGGACTTCAATGTCCATGCCGACAACGCGGCCTCCAGCCAGGCGATGGACCTGGTGTCATCCATGGCGACACTAGGACTCTCCCAGGTTGTTACAACACCCACTCATCAGGCGGGACACATGTTAGACCTGGTCTTTGTGGCCGGAATATCAGTGACTGATATTGCAATGGAAGCAGTGCCATGGTCAGATCACTTTGCCCTCAAGGCTCGTATGGAGGTGTCTCCCAAAACCTGTTTAGGCGGAGAGCGCATTTTAGCTCACCTGCGGAGCCTGATGGACCCGGAACGGTTCCTAACGGCCCTACGGGACACCTGGCCCACTGGCGATTCCCTAGATGATCTGGTAGAGTCCTGGAACGATGGGCTCTCCAGGGCCATTGAGGAGATCGCACCCAGGCACCCTCTGCGCCCCCGCTCGAAGCCATCGCCTTGGTTTAACTGGGAGCTGCGGCAACAAAAGCGGGGACTCAGACGACTGGAGAGGCAATGGCGGCGTACTTGAGACGAAGTGACCCGAACATCTTATAGAGAGAGTTTGAAGGCCTATGAGATGGCAATCAAATCCGCAAAGAAAGTATTCTTTGCGGATAAGATTGCGTCCGCAACTTCGCACCCGGCACAAGTGTTCGATATAATTAGAGGACTTACAACGCTGCCGCAAGGCAGACCAAATTCTACTGAATTGGAAATAGGCTGTGTGGCTTTTGCGAAATTTTTTGCGGATAAAATCGCATCACTCCGCCCCGACCCCCCTGCCAGTTTTGAGACAGTTAGCGAAACCGAGGCCCCGAGCCTGTCTTCGGATTATACTCTGGATGGCTTTAGCCCCCTCAGCCTGGAGGAAGTTGACAGGATTCTCTTATCTGCTCGCCCAACAACTTGTAAATTGGACCCATGCCCTTCCTGGCTTATTAAATCCTGCCAGAGGGATCTCAGATATCCTGTACGGGATATCATAAATAGATCCTGATGGAAGGGCATTTTCCAACGCCGCTCAAAGAGGCTGTGGTCCGTCCCCTCCTAAAAAAAACATCTTTAGATCCGGCCCAATTGGCACACTATCGGCCGGTCTCAAATTTGCCCTTTTTGGGTAAACTTATTGAGAGGGCAGTGGTGACGCAGTTACAGACTTTCCTGGAGGATGCTTCCGTCCTTGACCCATTTCAGTCCGGCTTTCGCCCGGGACATGGGATGGAGACAGTGTTGGTTGCCCTAGTGGATGACCTTCAACGGCATCTGGATCGGGGTGGCTCGGCGGTGCTGATGTTGTTAGACCTGTCGGCTGCGTTCGACACGGTCGACCATCGGCTACTGACGTGCCGCCTCGCCGACGCGGGGATTCAGGGGTTGGCCTTACAGTGGCTTTCCTCTTTCCTGGAAGGTCGAGGACAAAGGGTCGCAATTGGGGGGGAGCTATCCCGGAGGTGCACACTCGACTGTGGTGTGCCCCAAGGGGCGGTTCTCTCCCCGATGTTATTTAACATCTACATGCGGCCTCTTGCCCAGATTGCCCGAAGGTACGGGCTAGGGTGTCACCAGTACGCTGATGACACCCAGCTCTATCTACTGATGGATGGCCAGCCAGTCTGCGCCCCGGAAAATCTTGATCGGGCACTACAGGCCGTGGCTGAGTGGCTCAGACTGAGTGGGCTGAAGCTAAATCCTGCGAAGACAGAGGTCCTTTGCTTGGGTCGCCGCGGCCTGGGAGGGGGAATCCCCCTTCCAGTTTTTGACGGTGCGCCGCTGACGGCGGCGGACAGGGTCAGGAGCTTGGGGGTGCTATTGGAGCTTTCTCTAAAGATGGAGGCTCAGATAGCAGCCGTTGCCAAGTCTGCATTTTTTCATCTTAGGCGGGCAAGGCAGCTGGCCCCCTTCCTGAAGCATGACGACCTAGCAACAGTGATCCATGCCACGGTCACCTCGAGGTTGGACTACTGCAATGCCCTCTACATGGGGCTGCCCCTGTCACGAACTCGGAAATTGCAGCTGGTGCAGAATGCCGCGGCCCGGCTGTTATTGGGTCTCCCAAAGTGGGGACACATTCGGCCGGGTCTTTGGACTCTGCACTGGCTTCCAGTGATATACCGAGTCCGGTACAAGGTGCTGGTTATTACCTTTAAAGCCCTATATGGCCTGGGACCTGCCTACCTGAAGGACCGTCTCTCCCCACATGTTCCCCAGAGAGTACTGAGGTCGGGAACACAAAATCTCCTCACTATCCCTGGGCCAAAAGAAGCCCGCTTGAAATCCACCAGAGAAAGGGCTTTCTCCGTTATGGCCCCTACATGGTGGAATCAGCTGCCGGAAGAGGTGAGGGCCCTGCGGGACCTTGTTCAGTTCCGCAGGGCCTGTAAGACGACCCTCTTCCGGCTAGCCTACACCTAGCTAAGATGAGAACTCAATGTAGCTTGCTTGACGTCTGTTCTATATGTAATTGGAATGTTTACTGGTTTTTAAGGTTTTAACTATTTTAAATGTTTAATTGCTTATATATTTATATTGTTTAATTGTATGTTTGACTAATTTCTGAAAGCCGCCCTGAGCCACTTGTGGGAAGGGCGGGATACAAATCAATAAATAAAATAAAATAAAAAAATAAAAATAAACATTTGGATTGGTTCAGAAACTGCACTGAACCCCAAACTGAACTGGAATTTTCAGGTTCATGCTCATCCCTGTTAATCTGCTGTGGCCAGTGGTGGAATTCTAGCAGGAGCTCATTTGCATATTAGGCCACACAACCCTGATGTAGCCAATCCTCCAAGAGCTTACAAAAAAGAGCCTTGTAAACTCTTGGAGGATTGGCTACATCAGGGGCATGTGGCCTAATATGCAAAGCAGCTCCTGCTAGAATTCCACCCCTGAATTCCACCCCTAGCAATCAGAGATCTGATGTGCACATGGAACAGCCTGTCTTTAATGGCTTTCTTTTTCATTTTAATAGTATGAGACCATCTGCATGTGCATTCCTATACATGACTAGGTCAATTTTCTTTTTCAGGATAAAGATAAAGTAAACACAAGTAAGAGGTTTGTGCTGTGAGAGATGCATAACAAAAGCAGGGTACTTCTGTACTTAAACAGGATCTATTTGTTTTTGAAAACTATCTTAAGGATCCAGTGAAAGAAACTTCATCTATGGGTACAAATAACCAGAAATATGTATCTATTTCCATCTTCTCCTTTCTTGGCCAAGCTTTTCTTGTGTCTTTTAGGGCTGCCAAGAGAAAGGGGCTATAAAATACTAGGGTTGCCAAATCTAACTCAGAAAATACCTGGGGACTTGGGGGTGGAGTCAGGAGACTTTGGGGGTGGAGCCAAGAGACTTTTACATTTGTTTTTGTAGATTTTCTGGGCTGTATGGCTATGGTCTTGGCATAGTGGTACCTGACATTTTGCCAGCAGCTGTGACTGGCATCCTCAGAGGTATAACACAGAAAGATAGAGTTCTTTCTGTGTCAAAGTGAGAGGAAAGAAAAATAGATGGTAGGAACTTATATCTACTTAGGAAGATGAGGTAGAGCTGAGTAATTATCTTGTAGGAATTTCCCAGGCTGTGACATGTTAATCTACAAAAATCTATAACTAATGAAATCCGGCCGTGAAAGCCTTCAACAACTTTCACATTCCCTAAAATAAATAAAAATACAGCAGTTGCAGTTCCCCTGAATACAGTCTTCATTTCCTCATTCCCCCAGCAGTTGGCTGCACTTCTACTCTCTCTCTCTCACACACACACACACAAACACACACACTACACATACACAAACAGAGCAGCCAAAATAAACAGTTAAGAAGCACACACTTTGTGGTTTCACTGGGGCAATTTATTCACTAAGGGAGTTGTTGAACGCTGTACACTCAACCAAGTTCTTCAGACTAATATAGAAATTCTCTCTATTTTACTGTGCAAATGAGTTCTGGAGGAGCTGTAAAACAGAAGGGGGGCTCCTTCCTTTCCCTTCCTCACAACAGCCACATTGTTCTGCAGGCTCACCCTTCCCTCATTCAGCCTTACTCCAAAGTTTTGAAGGCACACACACCTTTCAAAAAACCAAGCCCTTTCCAAATCTTCTAAGCCTTCCAAAGTGGAAAGGCACATGGTGGCTGTGGGGGCGAGTCTTTCCCCCACTGGCCAGCTGACTGGGGGTGGGAAGGAGTCTACAAAAGTGGGGGAACCCCCGCTGGGACCTGGGAATTGACAATCCTATAAAATACGCTTCAAAAAGACCTAAATTCTCTGGGGATCCATGGATCCAGGAAAATAATATGATTTTGTCTTTAAATTATATTTTGGTTATGTCTGGGTGGTGTTAGGGGGTCCAGAAGGAATCTAGGTCTTGGGAGACTATGGTAGCTCTTATCAGCTCTGTTTTTTGGTTTTAAGATGTTAATGTTTTTGGTTTTCAGGAACTAAGAAAACATTTATATGCCCATCCAAAAATATGTCAACAGTTGAGACCTGTTAAAGATGACCTTCACCCTTTGCAAACATCTGGAGTACATAAGATCCCCTCTGAGTGAGACAAGGTTTATTTTGGGATGGCTGATTGCTGGGTAACTATTAAGAAGACTGGGCATGAATGTTTTATATGATTAAAACAACCATAAAAATCAGCAGTTGCCCAGCATGCCATAGAAGAAAATCACAACATTTTGTTTGATAAAATGAAAATAATTGCAAATGTTAATTACTATTATAATTTATGTAGAAGAGACACTATTGAGATAGAACAGCATCCTAATAACATCAGTCACTAGAAAGGGTGGAAATCCTTTACAGTAAAGTGTGGAAATCTTTACTATATAATAAATATTATTATGTCATCCTTCAATTACTTCATAGAGAAAATACAATGATGCCAGAATAAGGACACAAGCTGAGGTTCCACCTACACAGCAGATACAAATTGTGTCAAGGACTCCAAGCCTGAATCACATGGGTTCTCAAGGCTGTTGTGGACAAGTAACCAGTTGTGAAACAAAGCACCTTCCCCACCATTCCCCCAAGAGTTAACATGAATGGTAATAGGCCTGAGCTGTCCTATAGGTATTAATTGGCCTTCTGGTCTGCAGGCTTCTTATCATCCACAAGGCCAAATATGGAAAAAGGTTAATTGGTTTCTCATGGGAACCTGTTGTCAGTGAGGGAAAGGGGAGGCTGGGAGAAGTGATAGAATCTTCCAGAGGTTTCTCTTGTGGACTCGTTCTTGTTGGATGCCATCATCACCTGACTTGCTGGGCAACTATAATTCAGTTGTGACCCTAGAGAGAAGCTAGCTGAGATTTTCATGGACTATGGGCCCAGACTATGACCTGCAGGGCTTTTTTTTTTAGCAGGAACTCCTTTGCATATTAGGCCACACACCCCTGATGTAGCCAATCCTCCTGGAGCTTACAATAGGCCCTGTACTAAGAGCCCTGTAAGCTCCAGAAGGATTGGCTACATCAGGGGTGTGTGACCTAATATGCAAAGGAATTCCTGTTACAAACAAGCCCTGATGACCTGCAATTGCTAGATATGTAGACAGTGTTTATTTGTGGACTTCTTGTTAAAACAAATGTTAGCCCTGGAAACCCTCTCCCATCATTAATGGACTATGCTCACTCTGGCCCTGGTGTTAGATCCCCAGGGACTCTTAGTTATTATGAATTTTTATCACTAAACCCACACACATCGTACCGTATGTTCAGTCTCATTGGACTTTAAGTTTTGGGCACTTGTGCCAGCCCCAATATGGACATTTATCCTGTGTGAACCAAGCAGAATTGCTTTCATGCCAGGCTCCAGACAACTCCTTTGCCTACTCCTGCTATTGGTATGATTGTCTAAGCTTCTCCTGCCAAGAAGGACTCCATCTTGCTTCCCCCAGATAGCTGCAGACTGCAATTGAGTTCCTGTCATCCAAAGACAGCATCAAACAGCAGCACTCATAGAAGCCATGTTCCTGTGATGTGCTAAAACAACAACTTGCCAAATGCCATAAGAGCAAGACGAGAACCTCACATACTATTGGAGAAGCAAATGAAGAAGCCAACAGTCAACAATGGGCTTGCTGTCATGTCCTCACACCCAACAAAAAAATGTTTTTGCCGACCTATTTTCCCTAGGACTGTATGATTGCAGAGTGATTCATTATTCTTGTATGTTTGAATTATTTTCTTATGTTGTAGAGCACCAATATTTTGTTTTAAATTGTTTTAAATTGTAAATTATTATGTCTTATCTTTTTATATCAGAAACTGAGATGTTGGTTTTATTTTGATTGTTAGCCGCCCTAAGTCCATTTGGATAGGTGGGATATAAATGGAAAGTAAATAAGTAAATAAATAAATAAAAACCTTTTAGTTTACCAGAATATCTCCTCTTTATTTAGAAGGGTTCCTGGGTAGGCCACCTCCTGAATACATAGATGATTGAACTCACTCATTTGCCATCTTTGCCCACCTAACTAAAATTCCCCCATACCTAATTTGAGGGCAACTTGGCTAACACAAATGTTGGCACCATCTAACACAGCTTTGGATAGTGTTAGGTAGTTGAAGCTAGCTTTGTTATTTTCTGTCCTGTATGACTTCTGGGTTTTTTGTTTGATAGTATTAAGGCTTTTAGTTTTAAGGGATTAAGACAACATTTATGCCCAAGCACAAAAATATGTAATGTGTTAGCAATATTTTATTAGTATCTTTTGAATAAAATTAATATTATTTGAAAAACAAGAGTCTGGTTCTTGTGTGTACTTGCCCTGGGAGCCCACAGAATTAGCCTCAGGCTTCCTTAAAACTAGCCTTTATAAAATATATATGAGTTTTATTAAATAATTTTAGAATAAGTTTGTTTCTAAACAATACAAAATTCTAAAATCCTTGCAGCTGATAAAACAAGAAAAGCTAACGTTTCTAAGACATTTATACCTTGTATTAGATGGCACAATCTTAGAGTCCCAAAGTCAGAGGCTTAAGCATTATCTACCTAGCCATCCATTGCATCACTAGCATATCATAGTCCAGGCTCAGTCCACCAGAATCACAAAGTTAGCATCATCCAACTATAGCCTTGGTGGCTAAACTGGCCTTCCTTCCTTCCTTCCTTCCTTCCTTCCTTCCTTCCTTCCTTCCTTCCTTCCTTCCTTCCTTCCTTCCTTCCTTCCTTCCTTCCTTCCTTCCTTCCTTCCTTCCTTCCTTCCTTCCTTCCTTCCTTCCTGTCTTCAGCTCTCAAACATCTGATATTCATTTTCTTCCGGCTCTCAAACATCTGATATTTATTCTATGTGGCTCTTATATAAAGCAGTCTTTAGCCATCTGACACCGGGTGATGATAACAATCTAATAGGACACACTTTCACTGGAACCCTCTAGTAGGTTACGCCATCACTCCTGCTTCCTCCCTCCCATCCTTTGGGCCATAGGTTCCCATGAAGAGCTAATTACAGTTCTGCAGGGCCTATAAGAAAGAGAAGTTCCGCAAGGCTTTTAATTGAGGACAATGACTGTTGCTGAGCACTTTCTCCTCCCCTGCCTTGGGGGTTCCCCCCCAATACAATGTCTGGAACTGTACAGGGCATTGAGGCCGAGGTAAAATGGCGGTGGCGGTGGAAGCCTAGGTGCTGGGCTCCCGCCAGTTGATATCTATAACAACAAGCTATCAATACAACTATTAAAGCAGACGAAATACCAGACACTAACCCACGGGACGACGAGGTGACGACGGCGGCGGCGACCCTTGGTGCCCATAGTGGGAGGAATATTTCTGCCGTCTGGCCAACACCGAGGTGGAGCCGGGGCACGGTCGCGGGCTGGCATCCGAGGGAAGCCAAGCCGACGCCGAGGGAGGTGTGTGCAGTGCAGGCCGGTGCGACGGAAAGCAGAGGTGGTGGACTAGGGCAACAAATGAAACAGAGTGTGTGGTGCAGTCGACGATTCATCATAAACGGAGGCAGATGGAAGCTGGGAGCCTTTGGGGAGACGTGAGTGGGCGGAGTGGTTGACTGGTCCCGGGGCGTTGGCCTCGGTGGGCAGCCCAGTCTTCGTCCCTCACTCCCCACCCTTACCCACCCCTCCATCTCTTTCTCCTATCTTCTTGCTTTTACCCCGTGGACGCCAGCAAGGTGCGGCTGAGCTGGCAGCTGGGACTCTCCCTGATGGCGAAGCCCTGTACGGGGCTCGGATGCTAGGGACCCAGTCCGTGCAAGAGAGCCGCGGAACAGCTGGAGACGGCGCCAACAGGGGTTATGACCTCTTAACTGACTGTGAGTGCCTCCTACACCCCAAGAACTGCATCAGCACTTTAAGAACACCTAAGAACATCACTGACATTTGTAAGCACTGGCACTTTTACTTTAACTGATTGTGAGTGCCATCTGCACTTTAAGAACTCTACCGCACCTTAAGAAGACTACGCACACCTACAAGCACTGGCACTTTAACTCCAACTAAAAAGATAGCACCTTAAGATCAAGATCCTCCCTACCTACCTCATTACTCAATATCTTGGACCCCTTCTTACTGTTTAGAGACCTTACTGGCCACTAATCGAATTACTATTAACTTAACTGGAAATTTTATAATTGATTAGAAATGGGATTTATTATTATGTATTTATTTATTTAAATGCATATAGATTAATGATTTTATTATGTATTTTTTTTAAAATGCATAGAGATCTAGTGACTTATTTTATATTGCACATTAAATTGGGATATAGGAATATGGGGAGGGAGTTTATTAATGTGCCAAGAAAGATGATTTAATTTGATTAATTGGACTAATCAATTAGAGGGAGAATTAGGGCGGGTTTGATGTTAATTAAATTAGACGTGACTAAATTATAGTGAGCCAGTAATCAGGGACTGAAGGTGGAGGGTGGGCTGGAGATCTGGGCAGTGAACCGAGACGACCTAGTCGGGAGGGTGTGGCCATCATATAACTGTCGTTAAGAGTACATCGGGACATAGGTGTGGATGCCCGGCCAGGGGATTCCAGTGCTCCTGGGGAGGGGAAAATATGACGGTGGGAGTGGACAGAGATATAAGAGAAGGGGTGGAGACAAAACAGTGCTCGGCCCCCTTCCAGTCTACTTCCCATCCCAACGGTGACAGTTAGTGGGGCCAAGAGGAATTGCCCACCTCCATCATTGGTGTTATGCAACGCCAGGTCTGTAAACAATAAGACCGAGATTTTGAGGGAATTCCTGCTTCAGCAGGACGTGGACCTGGCTTGTGTGATCGAGACCTGGGTGCGAGAGGGGGAGACGGTGGCTCTCTCCCAGATGACTTCCCCGGGTTACTCAGTCTTTTACCAATCGCGGATTAGTGGGCGGGGGGGAGGGGTGGCGTTATTCATACGGGAGGGTTACTCCTTCCGGGCTCTCCCGGCCCCAAAGATCGAGGGTATTGAATGTGCCGGCCTGGCGTGGGATGTCGGAGAGGGGTTGGCAATCTGGCTGGTGTATCGTCCGCCTAACGCACCGGCCAGCGCCTTACCATCCCTGATGGAGGCAGTGGTGGGCTGGGCGTTGGAGTACCCAGGGCTTATGGTCCTGGGTGACTTCAATGTCCACGCCGATGACGCGGCCTCCAATCGGGCATTGGACCTGGTGTCTTCCATGGTGACACTAGGACTCTCTCAATTTGTTACGATCCCTACGCACCAGGCGGGGAACATGTTAGACTTGATCTTTGCGTCCGGGATTCAGGTGAACAATATCACGACAGAGGCGGTGCCATGGTCGGATCACCTAGCCCTCAAGGTCCGTATGGAGATGCTGCCCCAAACCTGTAAGGGCGGAGAGCCTATTTTGGCTCACCTGCGAAGCCTGATGGACCCGGAACGGTTCCAAATGCCCCTATGGGATCCCTGGCCCACTGGCGGTCCCCTTGATGCCCTGGTTGATGCCTGGCAAGATCGGCTATCCAGGGCAATCAACGAGATTGCAACTCGACGTCCTCTGCGCCCTCGTGCGACGCTGGCTCCATTGTATACCTTGGAGTTATGTCAGCTGAAACAAGGGTTCAGACGACTAGAGAGGCAGTGGCAGCGCACTCGTGACGAAGCGACGAGAACATCCTACAGAACGTTTATGAGGTCTTATGAGATGGCAGTCAAGGCCGCGAAGAAAGACTACTTCGCGGCCAGGATTGCGTCTGCAAATTCACGCCGGCACAATTGTTTAGAATAATTGGACTTCTTACTACACTGCCTCAAGGCAGACCAAATATTAGAGAATTAGAAATAGGCTGTGAGGCTTTTGCGAAATTTTTTGCAGACAAAATCACGTCGCTCCGCCAGGACCTGCCCATCACATTGGATACAGTATACGAACTCGAGGCTCCGTGCCTGTCTTCCGGTTTGGCTCTGGAACACTTCGACCCACTCAGCCTGGAGGAAGTTGACAGAATTCTCTCCTCTGCACACCCAACAACTTGTGATCTGGACCCTTGCCCCTCTTGGCTAATTAAATCCTGCCAGAGGGAGCATAGATGTCCTTTACGGGACATCATAAATAGATCCCTCTCAGAGGGGCGTTTTCCAACACCCTTGAAAGAGGCCATGGTCCGCCCCCTCCTGAAAAAAAGTTCAGCAGACCCGGCCGAATTGGCAAACTACCGACCGGTCTCTAATTTACCGTTTTTAGGTAAAATTATTGAGAGGGCAGTGGCACTGCAGTTGCAGGAATTTCTGGATGACGCTTCCGTCCTAGACCCTTGCCAGTCCGGCTTTCGCCCGAGTCACGGGACGGAGACAGTGCTGGTCGCCTTGGCAGATGACCTCCAACGGCACCTGGATCGAGGCGGTGTGGCGGTGCTGATGTTGTTAGATCTGTTGGCCGCGTTCGACACGGTCGACCACCGGCTACTTACCCGCCACCTCGCCGACATAGGGGTTAGGGAGTTGGCTTTACAATGGCTCTCCTCCTTTCTCGAAGATCGGGGACAAAGGGTGGCAATCGGGGGTGAGCTGTCCCAGAGGCGCACACTAGATTGTGGGGTGCCTCAGGGAGCGGTTCTCTCACCGATGCTATTTAATATCTACATGCGCCCTCTTGCCCAGATTGCCCGGGGGTATGGGCTTGGGTGCCATCAATATTATTATTATTATTATTAAATTTTATTTGTATCCCGCCCTCCCTGCCTAGGCAGGCTCAGGGCGGCTAACAGCATTCAATAAAACATTATACAAATACAATGATTAAAACACATTAAAATTATAAAACAACATTAAATATACATAGTTAATACATCTCTTAAACTGATGCAGCATGTATAATCTGTAGCTTAACAGCAGCAGAGCTGTTCCGGGCACTATTTATCCATTTGCCTATTTAAATGATGGCAAGAATCGTTGAAGGGTCGCTTTATGTGCGGCCTGGGCTGCGGGATCTGCATTGGCTGCCGGTTGTGTACCGTGTTCGCTATAAAGTGCTGGTCATCACCTTTAAAGCCCTATATGGCCGAGGACCTGCCTACCTAAGGGACCGCCTCTCCCCATATGTTCCCCAGAGAGCACTGAGATCCAGCTCTCAAAATCTTTTAACAATCCCTGGGCCAAGAGAGGCTAGATTGAAGACAACCAGGGAGCAAGCCTTCTCAGCAATGGCCCCTCGATGGTGGAATCATCTTCCAGAGATGGTACAAGCCCTGCGGGACCTGAATCAATTCCGCAGGGCTTGCAAAACATTTCTTTTCCAGCTTGCCTTTGAAACAGAACCCGGCTAAACTGATGTGTAGCCACCCAGCCATCTTGTGGATATTATGACCCATAGTAATTTAGCACCTATTTTATCTATTTTAACTAATTTATTATGTAATTGATTATTTAAAATTGTTGTTTGTACTGTATTGTTTTATTGAATCATGGAATTCCATGCCTGTGAGCCGCCCTGAGCCCGCCTTTGGCAGGGGAGGGCGGGATATAAGAATAATAATAATAATAATAATAATAATAATAATAATAATAATAATAATAATAATAATAATAATAATAATAATAATAATAATTATTATTATTATTATTATTATTATTATTATTATTATTATTATTATTATTATTATTATTATTAATTGGATCCTCCGTTTGGCCATCCTCTGTCAGCAGTCTGGGAAGGCCTGCCTAAAGAGGATGGTCTTGCAGGCCCTGCGGAATTGATCTAAGCTCCGCAGAGCCCGCACCTCCTCCGGGAGTTGATTCCACAGGCACGGGGCTGCCACGGAAAAGGCCCGTGCTCGTGTGCTCTGTAATTTTGCCTCCCTTGGCCCAGGGACAGTCAGCTTGCTCTTCCCTGCTGACCTCAGTGTTCTTTGGGGCTCGTATGGGGAGAGACGGTCCTTCAGGTAGGAAGGTCCTCGGCCATATAGGGCTTTAAAGGTGATAACCAGCACTTTGTAGCAAATCCGGTATATAACTGGCAGCCAGTGCAGTTCGCGCAGCCTTGGCTGTATATGCTCCCATTTCGGGAGTCCTAATAACAGCCTGGCCGCTGCATTCTGCACTAGCTGCAGCTTCCGGGTTCGACACAAAGGCAGTCCCAAGTAGAGGGCATTGCAGTAATCCAACCTTGAGGTGACCGTCGCGTGGATCACTGTTGCTAGGTCCCGGCGCTCCAGGAAAGGGGCCAACTGCCTTGCGCGCTTCAGATGAAAAAATGCCGACTTGGCAGTGGCAGCTACCTGGGCCTCCATCAATAGTGAAGGCTCCAGTAGGACCCCCAGGCTCTTGACCTGGTGCACCGCTTTCAGCGGCGCCCCATCAAAAACCGGGAGAGGTATTTCCCCTCCTAGAGCACCGCGGCCCACGCAAAGGACTTCTGTCTTTGTCGGATTCAGCTTCAGCCCACTCAGCCTAAGCCAGGTTGCTACGGCCTGCAATGCCCGGTCCAAATTCCCTGGGACGCAGTCAGGCCGGCCATCCATTAGCAGATAGAGCTGCGTGTCATCTGCATATTGATGACAGCCCAGCCCAAACCTCTGGACAATCTGGGCAAGGGGGCGCATATAGACGTTAAATAGCATCGGAGAGAGAACCGCTCCCTGAGGCACCCCACAATCAAGCGTGCGCCTCTGGGAGAGCTCACCCCCAATTGCCACCCTTTGTCCCCGTCCTTTGAGGAAGGAGGAAAGCCATTGTAGGGCCAGCCCCCTAACCCCTATGTCGGCGAGTCGGCGGGTCAGTAACCGATGGTCGACCGTGTCGAATGCAGCCGACAGGTCTAACAACATCAGTACCGCCACGCCGCCTCGATCCAGCTGCCGTTGGAGGTCATCTGCCAAGGCGACCAGCACTGTCTCCATCCCATGGCCCGGGCGAAAGCCGGACTGGCAAGGGTCTAGGATGAAAGCGTCATCCAGAAACCTTTGCAGTTGCAACGCCACTGCCCTCTCAATAATTTTACCTAAAAACGGTAAATTAGAGACCGGTCGATAATTTGCCAATTCGGCCGGGTCTGTTGTACGTTTTTTCAGGAGGGGACGGACCAAAGCCTCTTTCAGAGGTGATGGAAAACGCCCCTCTGAGAGGGATCTATTTATTATGTCCCGTAAAGGACATCTAAGCTCCCTCTGGCAGGGTTGAATCAGCCAAGAGGGGCAAGGGTCCAAATCACATGTTGTTGGTCATGCAACAGAGAGAATTCCGTCGACTTCATCCTGGCTGAGTGGGTCAAACCGATCCAACACTAAACAAGAAGACAGGTGTGGAGCCTCAAGTTCCTGTACTGTTTCAAATGTGGTGGGCAGGTCTTGGCGAAGCAACGTGATTTTATCTGCAAAATGTTTCGCAAAAGCCTCACAGCCTATCTCTAATTCTCTAACGTTTGGTTTGCCTTGAGGCAATGTAGTGAGATCTCTAATTATACTAAATAATTGTGCTGGGCGTGAATTTGCAGATGCAATCTTGGCCGCAAAGTAATCTTTCTTTGCCATCTCATAAGACTTCATAAACGTTCTGTAGGATGTTCTCGTTGCTTCGTCCCAAGTATGCCGCCACTGCCTCTCTAGCCGTCTGAGCCCTTGTTTCAGTTGACGTAGCTCCAAGATATACCATGGAGCCAGTCTCCTGCGAGGGCGCAAAGGATGCCGAGGTGCGATCTCGTCGATAGCCCTGGATAGTCGGCCTTGCCAGGCCTCTACCAGGTCATCGAGGGAATCACCAGGGGGCCAGGGATCCCCCAGTGCCATTTGGAACCTTTTCGGGTCCATCAGGCTCCGGGGGCGAGCCAAAATAGGCTCTCCGCCCATACAGGTTTGGGGTGGCATCTCCACACGGGCCTTGAGGGCTAGGTGATCCGACCATGGTACCGCTTCAGCCGCGATATCGTTCACCAAAATCCCGGACGCGAAGATCAGGTCTAACATGTGCCTGGCCTGGTGCGTGGGAGTCATAACAAATTGAGAGAATCCCAGTGTCGCCATGGAAGACACTAGGTCCATTGCCTGAGTGGAGACCATGTCATCGGCATGGACATTGAAATCCCCCAGGACTATAAGCCATAATATGCGGATGACACCCAGCTCTATCTGTTAATGGATGGCCGGCCTGGCTGCGTCCCAGGGAACTTGGACCTGGCATTGCAGGCCGTGGCAACCTGGTTAAGGCTGACTGGGCTGAAGCTAAATCCAGCGAAGACAGAAGTCCTTTGCGTGGGCCGGGGCACTCTGGGGAGGGAAATACCTCTCCCGGTTTTTGATGGGGCGCCACTGAAAGCGGCGTGCCGGGTCAAGAGCTTGGGAGTTCCACTGGAGCCCTCACTATCGATGGAGGCCCAGATAGCTGCCACTGCTAAGTCAGCCTTTTTCCATTTGAGGCGGGCAAGGCAGCTGGCCCCCTTCCTAGAGCGCCGGGACCTAGCAACAGTGATTCATGCAACGGTCACCTCGAGACTGGATTACTGTAATGCCCTCTACATGGGGTGCCTCTGTGCCAAATCCGGAAGCTGCAGCTGGTGCAGAACACAGCGGCTAGGCTGTTATTGGGGCTCCCCAAATGGGAGCACATACAGCCAGGGCTGTGCGGACTGCACTGGCTGCCAGTTATACACCAGATTCGTTACAAAGTGCTGGTCATTACCTTTAAAGCCCTATATGGCCGAGGACCTGCCTACCTGAGGGACCGTCTTTCCCCATACGAACCCCAGAGAGCACTGAGCTCAGCAGGGAAAGACCTGTTGACTATCCCAGGGCCGAAGGAAGCAAGACTGCAGAGTACCCACACCCGGGCCTTCTCTGTTGTGGCCCCACACCTGTGGAACCAGCTCCCAGAGGAAGTACGGGCCCTGCGGGACTTTGATCGTTTCCACAGGGCCTGCAAGACCTTTCTTTTTAGTGAAGCCTTCACCGACTAAACACTGAGAGACTGCTTAAATGAGTTTATCTGTCAGAATAGCACCAAGATGTTAATTTTATTGTTTTACTGTTTTTTAGAATTTTAATCAATTTTTATCTACTGTTAAAGTATTGCATCATTTGTTATATTGATTAATGTTGTTAGCCGCCCTGAGCCTACCTCGGCGGGGAGGGCGGGATATAAATAAAAGGTATTATTATTATTATGGAAATCTGAACTGGAAGAATTTTAATAGGACACCATTGGGGTATAAAACCTCTTTTAGTTCAAATTGTTTTTATTTGTTTTTAAATGTATGTATTTATGATTCTCTGTTGTACATCATCGATATAGGGTGATTCATCAATTTGAAATAAATAACAATAACAACAACATCCACATTAGTATTCACATTAACCTATGGGAGGAATCAAGATGTGCTTTGCCTCACTTAAAATGCTCATTAGTTGCTTTTATAACAACAGATTGGTTACTGATGATGCTGACATCAAAGATTGGTGAAACATCTACAGTTTTCAACAAACATGGCTTACAAGTACCAATTTTTAAATTAAAGATTGCTATGACACTGACCATGAAATCTTCAAGTCAAAGTTTTGATTTTCTTTATACAAGTGAAAACAATGTGTCCCTTGCACATTTGCAGTGCTGTAAGGCTGCCATGAAGTGCACTGCTGCAAAATGTTATTTCTACTAGTAGCCCCATTCCCTTCCCCCCACCATGAGATGTGTGAGACTTTATGTGGGTTATACTAGTTCTATTAAATGGCATGATTAAACTAAAAATCAATTTTTAGGACATTACCCTGGCTACACACTTGACATCATTATTGCCAGTTTGTTTATTCTATCTTGCACATTAACTACAATGACCATTATCTACATTAACTCCCCCCAACATGCTGCTTCAGCACTAAAGGTTTGCTTGATGCTACTTAGAACCAATGATGTTTTCTTCCCATTAGCGCACCCCACCAATCTAGTGAAAGATGGGCTTTTTAAAGGAACAGTCCTTAATGGGTAGTTGCCTTAATCCTCTTGCCTACCTGCATGTTAGCAATTTGCACTATTTAATTTACTCATTTACTTAGATGATTTATGTGCTATCTCCCCATATAGTCTACTTGAGATGGTTTAAAAAGTAAAAGTAAAGCATAAACATCAGGGCTTCTTTTGTAGGAGGACCTCCTTTGCATATTAGGCAATACCCCCTGCTGTAGCCAATCCTCCAAGAGCTTACAGGGCTCTTAGTATAGGACCTACTGTTAGCTCCAGAAGGATTGGCTACATTAGGGGTGTGTGGCCTAATATGCAAAGGAGTTCCTGCTACAAAAAAGCCCCGATAAACACCATACAAGTGCCATTATCCCTGCTATTCCATTTATAGTCTAATCAGTCACAAAACCAGGTCTATTTATAACACCATGTCTCAGAATCAACCTGAAATAGGTTTTTTTTCCCCTTTCAGGGAGATGGTGAACTCCCCTGAACTGTCAGTCTTCAAGCAGTTCACAAATTAATCATGCAGTTTTGGCCTAAATTTATTGGATGCTATGTTATTCATATAAACTTTGTTGAACTAGTATGTTCAAATGTTCGTAATTGGGTATAGAGTTGGGATAGATGTGTTTAGAGGGGAGAAAAGTGTGAGAAGGTCTGATCTCACCCTACCACCACGCATCAGGATAATGTTATCCAAATCAAGCTATTAGTAATCATGCAATTACAACTGAGAACTAAGATTATGCTTTTCAATAAGAAGCATAAGCACATGGGCATGAATATGTTCACAAAGTGGCTGTTTTCACTGTTTGCTGATGGGTGGCAGGCTCATTACTAATGAAGAGGAAAAAACTTGCTTCTACCCAGCGGGATATTATGATTGTCTGACTCAGTTGATCAAAATACTTAACCAAAATGTCAATGCAAATTTATGAATTATAATTTCAATATGTTCATTTTTTCTACAGATTTTATTTTGTATCTTTCTCTTGACTTCAAGAAATGGCATGCATTTTAAATGGAAAAGGAAATGTGGACATAGGGAACCTCTATTTTTGTTTCCTATTTAGTCATCTGTGACAGAAATAGAAAAGCATATTAATATTTTTACCCATTTGTTGAATTCTTAGTTTCCTCTTTGATTATTTTATGTTTCCACAGCTATGTTCACACGTATTTATCACTCTAGCCTGCTGTACATGTGCAGACTGAATACTCAGAGAGCAGAGCTGGGCATGAGTTTCCTCACAGTTGAACCTGCAGAGAGACATCTCCCCAGTCTGGAGTATGCATTACAGAACAAAAATGATGCCCAAATCTTTGTGTTTCATTTTGGGTTGGGAATACCTGAAATAACCCAATATACTCCTAAAATGTCAGGATTAATGATGATTTATCTTTTGAAATGCTGATAGTGTTTCAGCTTGCTCACCATCTAGTGGGACAGGGTGGATAGACTGCTGGAGCCCTGGACTGGCAGGCACTCTGGCTGTGAGGTCCTGACTTCTTTCACAGGCACCAGTGGAAGAATGTGCAGCATAAGAGAGAGAGAGACAGAGAGATATTGAGAACACACCACAGCTGGGCAGTAGTGCTGCTGCTGTTGCAGCCCTTTTACTACCCTATAAGCTTTAAAATTTCAGTTATCAATGGTCAGTAGACCTCATAGACTTGACCTCCAGAGACCAGGCTGGCCACCCATTGCCAACAGTGGGGGTAGACTTGGCCACTACACATTTGCATCTGGCTAAAAATCCATCTAGGATTGTCAAGTTCCTTTGGGGGCAAGGGATCTCAACTCAGCTGGGTGGTGAGAGAAAAATAAGAGGGGGGGGGCAATAGCCAGTGTTCCAACACTCTGACATCACTTCTGGCACAACCAGAAGTGATGTTACTATATGACCTTGTGACACTCTAGCATTCAGTCTATGGCTTTAGTTGAATGCTATAGCATTACTAGCAACATGCTGACATCACTTCTGATTGCACTGAAGATGATGTTAGCATGCCTCTGGTGATCTCATTATGTCACTGGTGAGCCCCCAACTCCATGGACAATCTCTTGCTATTTACCAGTCTTCATATACCAGCCTAGATTTATCATCTTTTGAATCAACAGAGATAAACATGACCTCCAGCACCAGATCCACTTCCACTATTTTCAATGAGTGGTACACCTTTTGAGAGGCAAAGTCTATCCCCATTGAGTCCAGTGAGCAGCAAATCTGGTGTCTGGATTTAGAGGTCAGGTCTACTCCTTCTGTTTTCAGCGCACAGTAGTGAAACTTAAAGGTCTAAATGACTTTTAATGGGTTGTGTTTTAATGGGTTTAATGGGCTGTTTTCAGTGCACAGTAGTAGAACTTAAAGGTCTAAATGACTTTTAATGGGTTGTGGCAGCACTGGGGATTTGGTGACAGTTAACCCACCTGCAGAGTCCTGGTCCCCTAAACAAGTAACAGAGGCATCAGGAGAGGCAGAGGGAGAGAGAAAAACGAGAGAGCATCCTGAAGCTGTGCTGATAAATCACCAGTGCTGCCTTCACCTTTTAAAAGTTCTTTAAACTTTAAAGTTGCTGTCAAGCGTCGATGTTTCCCAGTAACAGAGTCCTTTTGTTTTGAATCAAAAGATACATTTATTGCAAGAAACTCAGGAGCTTTACCAAGGACATAAGCCTTGGGAGTAATGGAGTACCAACAGTTACACAGTTGCTATATAGGATATCATCAAAGGTTACATTACAGATGCATACTTGAGTCACGGGTTCAAAGGTTACTAAGCAACTATCTATTTATTACTAAGGCATCTTAGGCTATTAAAAACATCAGAAACATTCTCACACTTCTTTGTGAACAGATAAGGGTTGTCTGTGTGAAACCGGGGGAGGCCGCTTTGAGGTACCAACTGCCAGCCTATACCATAAACATCCCAGGGTCAGATGCTTTTGCTACATGCCCTCTGGGTTGTAAATAATGGGGAGCTGGAGAGCTGGCAACCTGCTCTCTACATAGTAAAATGTGATCCAGAAATGAGCATGCTTGACAGTTGTACTCTCAGTCAGTGGACAGTAGACCACTGAAAAAAGCAGGGGTAGACCTGGCTTCCAAATCCAGAAACCAGGTCTACTGCCTATTGGATTTTACCACCTATTGATCTACAACCTACAGTGAAAACAATGGATGGAGGCCAGGTTTACCCCCATTGATTACAAAGGTTTGTAGACCTGGTGGCTAGACTCTACAACCCACTGTTTTCAATTGGCCAAGTCTATTGACAATAGAGAAACTTTAAAATTCAAAAGGTATTTAAAAGTCTACAGCAGCAGTTGTGCCAGTGCCCAGCTGAAGCATGCTCTTCCTTGCCACTCCTGCTGCACTTGCTGCCTGTGAAGGAGAGCAAGACCACATGGTCAGGCTGGCAGGTACCATGGGCCTACAGCAGGCTCTCCTCCCTTCCTCACTAGGTGTGAGCTTCAAAACATCTTTTTTTTTTCAAAAAAAAATCTTTTTTTAAGGGCTCTCTCTAAGGAATGTCCTTTTTAAAGGACACTTCTGAACCCAAATATTGTGCCCGAAACAGATTTCAGGAACAATATCAACATTACAGAAATTCCATAAAAATGAAAATTGAGCCCTTAAAAATATGAAAATGACATCACAACAAATTTTTTTGAAGTGAACACCCCTACTGGCTAATCAAAGACAGCAGTCTCTCTCCTTACCAACTTTTTGCTGAAACAGCTGACCCATCTTCCTACCTGTAAGTACACTATGGGATTAGAGAATCACTTTGGTCTATCTGCGATTAATCTTGAGACAGTTCTTTTTCTGCCTATTTCATACTTTATGGTGGGGAGGAGGATAGCATTAAATAGGCCTGGTCAGAGTAGACTGGTAAGGCCCTAACTAGGGTGGCAAATTTAGTGCAGGCTCATTGGTATGTTAATTAAATTGGCTGGCAGCATCTCTCAGCCCAGACGAGGACAAGTAAAGAGCATGTATGTAGTGCCCTGGGCCTAGAGCCAGAGTGGGATTGCCTAAGCAGTGATGAACCCATTCGGTAGCCTCTTAGGGTGCCCAAATTAATAGGATTTACCTGTAATACCTGTAATAATAGTTACTATAATTGCCTATAATATTTTATCAATTACAGTTCAACCTTTAAAATAATAATCAATAACTAGTTTAATCCTGTCCTTTTGTACGCATGTTCCTTTTGAGGTGAGGGACTAAAATGTATAATAGGACTTATTAGCTATCTATTTTTTCTTCCCACTCCCCCAAAAAAGTTAATTAATGACTATTTATGATTAGGGTACCTTCTAGAAGCAAAGTACACTTAAAAGGAAAATGTGAAGAGATTTAAAAATCTTACCATGCCATAATTCTTTCTTTCTTTCTTTCTTTCTTTCTTTCTTTCTTTCTTTCTTTCTTTCTTTCTTTCTTTCTTTCTTTCTTTCTTTCTTTCTTTCTTTCTTTCTTTCTTTCTTTCTTTCTTTCTTTCTTTCTTTCTCCTCTGGTTCTTGATTTTTAGCTAGAAAAGAATAAATAAGAAACAAACTGATTTGGCCTGCAGTCCATATACCATTTGCAAATAACAATCACTATGAATTATTTCTCTCTTTTGAGCACTGTGCAGCTCTTGGAGTTGGTCATTCTGTAATGAATTTTCCCATTATATGTTCCAGCTCACAAAGCCCTGCTAAATCCTTCCTAATTTTCTTCTAGTGGTTATTTGCTTACAAAACCTCCTTTAATGCTATTGGTACCACTAAGCCAAAAGCATAGCCTGCCTCTAGACTAAAAGCATTCATAAAAGGTGAAGAAATGCTATTTCAATACATAAGCATATAATACATATGTAGAAATGTTAACCCATATTTGTAATTCACAATAAGAAAAGTATCCACAGTTATGTCAACTGAGTCACAAGAAAAAGAAAAAAGAGTGTGGGGGGGAAACAGATATATAAGATTCAACAATGAATTGACATAATGTCACCTTTAAGCTGTAATTTTATGTTAAGATAAATGAATCTAGGAGCTGCGGCAAGAGCAGACAGTTTACATAGGGAACTGTCTGAAAACCTTAGTTATATTTAATATGAAAGAAATACTCAATGAGCCAAACTGCCCTTTGATGGTCTACTTTTCACCCTGTTCAGTCTAACATTGGTAATCCCCTGTGCAAGCACCAGTCGTTTCCAACTCTGGGGTGACATTGCTTTCACAACATTTTTGCGGCAGACTTTTTACGGAGTGCTTTGTGTATAGTGTCTTGTTATAGAGTCAGGACTTGATTCTGTGTTTGGGTTTGTAGGATCCCCAAGAAGAAGACAGATTACTTGTGATAAAGACTGATGAGTATTAACATTTTATATTACTGTAAATCACCCTGAGCCCAGTTTTCAGGAAAGACAATTAAAAATTCTATTGTTGTTGTTGTTGACAACAAAGTGTACAATATGTAACATCGGTGAAAAAGAATGAGCAGCAACACATCAAAATACAAATGTCAAGAATAAATATCTATTAGTAACTAGAAATAAGGCCTGTTGTGAAAATAAATACAATGGGCTCTACTTTGGCACTCAGGATCAATTTGCTGTGGTATCATAGCATAACAACAATCATGCAGATGCTGAAGCTCAGCATTTCTTTTGTCTACAGTGCATTGTTGCCGTCTTTTCCTGTCATATTCTACCTTGTGGTGTTTAGCATCAGTTTGTGCTTATGGCATGATCTGTTTGTTTGTTTTGACTTGGCATGGTTGTATTATGGTATACCATAGAGTATGAGCCTCAAGGCAGCCATTTTCTGTAAGGGAATTTATCTGACTTAGGATTTCATCTCCTCCCCGCTTATTGCAGCCTCTACCTATAAAAAGTACAGTATTTCTCCACAGTGGGAACCAAAGCAGGAGGGAAGCAACCTCAGCAAGATATAGGGCCTTTTCACACTTACCGGTGGAAACCAGAAGGGAGTCGGTATTGCGCTGCCTTGCAGTAATCCGAGACAGGGATGGGAGTTTTCAGACACATGGTTTTTTTTCCCGGTAGGGTTCCGTGATTGAAGCAAGCCATTTCACACTGTTCTGCTTTTATCTCGCTTCCACCAGCGCCAGCCGTTTTTGCCTGCCGGCGCGTGATCTCTGGCTAATTATTTTTTTTTTAGAACCTCGGGCAAAGATTGCTATAGCACTATAGCGACGAATCACAACAGTACCACCATAGAGATGGCTAGGCTCCATTGAAATAAGTTACCAAGTTTCAGCGGCGGCAATCTCTGGCATCTTAATGGAACCCAGGCATCCCTATGGTGATGCTGTTGTGATACATCGCTATAGCGATCTTAGCCCGACATTTAAAAAAAAAAAAGCTGGAGATCACGCACCGGCGGGCGAAAAAGGGCACGAAAACTGCTCCCGGGTTAGATACTGGACATTTCACACAGCGCCACATACCGATTTCAACCTGGAAGGAGGGGTTGAAAACTGGAAGAGGCTGCTCTTTGTTAGTAATGACTCAGGCATGCCTCACTACCGGGACAGCCGTGGGACTGTGTGAAAAGGTGACAGTATTCCAGTAGCAGCCAGTTACTGAGTCAGATCTGTCTGAAATGCCAGCAGAAACCCGTTACTGTTCAGTAACTGACCAGCTTCCATACCGGAATACATAGGCTGTGTGAAAAAGTTCATAATGAATCAGAGTCCACCCTGCAAAGCAGCCATTTTCTCCAGGGGAGCTGATCTCTGCCATCTGGAGAGCAGTTGTAATACTGAGTTATCGCCAGTCCTCACCTGGAGATTAAGCAACACAAGTGAGAATTATGGATAGGGATGGTTTGATCAAAGCAAATGCTTCCATGGTAACCAGCCTCTAAATAAAGCATTCAATAACCACTTAAAGATATATAACAACTGCTTCAATAAAAATTCTACAAGCATGCAATACTAAATTCTCTTATACAAAAGTATTTATAAACATAGGAACAAATAATAATTCACCAAGAACCTGGAGGCCCAATATTTTAATTAAATATCCAATAAAGGTATTTTAATATCCAAAGGAATCCACAGTTCATGTAATTTCTTGCATCTATTTTCCTCAATAACTGGTCTATTTCAATCTTCCATGGAATCAGCTTTCATAGCAATGAGTCGGTACTCCATCTCTTGTTTCACAAAATGCTTTCCTCAAGATTTCCACTTCAATAATAAGTTTCAGACAAGAATGCTTACTAACAGATAATACTTACTAACAGATAATACAGTAACAAAATTTCTTGCAAGTATAGTGTCCAGATCATACAAAGTGATGGTATCACTTTACTCTATTCTGGTTAGACCTCACCTAAAATATTGTGTTCAGTTTTGGGCACCACCATTTAAGAAGGATATAAGCAAGCTGGAACCAAGTGTCCAGAGGAGGGCAACAAAGATGGTGATGGGTCTGGAGACCAAGTCCTATGAGGAAAGGCTGAAGGAGCTGGGTATGCTTAGTCTGGAGAGGAGAAAACTGACAGGTGATATGATCACCATCTTCAAGTACTTGAAGGCCTGTCATAATACAGGATGGTGCTGAGTTGTTTTTTATGGCCCCAGAAGGTCAGACCAGAACCAATGGGTTGCAATTAAATTAGATAAGTTTTTGACTAAATATTAGGAAGATGTTCCTGACATAATGGCTCTTCGGTGGAAGAGGCTTCCTCATGAGGTGGTGGGCTCTCCTTCTTTGGAAGTTTTTAAACAGAGGCTAGATGGCCATCTCACATCAATGCTGATCCTATGAATTTGGAAGGAGGTATTTGTGAATTTCCTGCATTGTGCAGGGGGTTGGACAAGATGATCCTGGAGGTTCTTTACAACTCTGTTTCTATTATTCTGAATTCCAAATTGATCATAAAAATAAACTCACTGAAGGGGTGGGTGGGTAAAGAAATTCTATTTTTACTGAAATTCCCCAAAAGTTTAAAGATACAAACTAAACTAACTTTCTTTCTTTCTTTCTTTCTTTCTTTCTTTCTTTCTTTCTTTCTTTCTTTCTTTCTTTCTTTCTTTCTTTCTTTCTTTCTTTCTTTCTTTCTTTCTTTCTTTCTTTCTTTCTTTCTTTCTTTCTTTCTTTCTTTCCTTCCTTCCTTCCTTCTTTCTTTCTTTCTTTCTTTCTTTCTTTCTTTCTTTCTTTCTTTCTTTCTTTCCTTCCTTCCTTCTTTCTTTCTTTCTTTCTTTCTTTCTTTCTTTCTTTCTTTCTTTCTTTCTTTCTTTCTTTCTTTCTTTCTTTCTTTCTTTCTTTCTTTCTTTCTTTCTTTCTTTCTCAAAAAGGGCTGTAGGCATTAATTTGCCTTCCACTACCCTGAACAAAAGTTCCAGCCTGCTCCCGTTATGAGAAGCAGTTCAGCTCGGCATTTTCCTCCCCTGGAAGTCCAATATGGCTTCTTTACATTCTCATGACACAAGCAGAACTGCAGCTACTGCCCTTGAAGAATGGTAGCATGAGGAAGAGTCAGACTTTCAAAAGCATGAACATTTAGTGGCATAAGGAGAACAGTGTGCCTGGACAAGAAGGCAGCAGGAGGAGGAATGCATACAATTTTTATTATGGGATGGTAAGCACTTTTAAAATTAAGTGCTGTAGGTTACACCTGGAACATCCATAGAACACAGACTGAAATACATGAGGCAGACAACATAGCAACAAATAGCAATTCAAATAAATCCCAAATTAATTGTAGTTCCCAAAAAACCACAAAAGCAAAAAGGTTTTGTATAAGTAGAGAACAAGAACTCATGGAGACGATGCACAATCACAGCAGATCACTCCCGGAAACACGATACAGAAGACAGATCAAGATGGGTAGCCATGTTAGTCTGTCTATAGCAGTAGACAAGAGTCCAGTTGAACATTAAAGACTAACAAAATTTGTGGCAGGGGTAGGAGCTTTTGTGAGCCACTTGCTCATAAAGAAGACCAATGACTCACAAAAGCTCTTATCTTGCCACAATTCGGCCCCGCACAGGCCGCGCCGCAAAGCGGCTGCGCGCCACGGGGCCGCTTTTTGCCTCCCTGGAAGGAGGGGAGGCTGTGATGGAGCTTCCCTTCCATCCGGGAATGCAGGCGGGCGGAGCGTCGGGGCTATTTGTAGCCTCGAACCCGCCCTCCCAGCCAGGCTCGTTACCGCTCTCGGCCAGGTCGGAGGTTTCCCGGCGTCTGGGCCGAGAGCGGAGGAGGGCCGCGTCAGGCTGACTGGCTCTGCGACCATCCGTGTCGGGTCGCGGCGGCAAGCTCACGTGAAGAACGGTCGGCGTAGGCATTCGGCCTGTGGACCGGGGGGCCTCTCAGGCAGCGCGATTGAGCCGAGCGGCGGCCGGCCTTCAGCGGCAAGCTCACGTGAAGAGCAGACAGCGTAGGCGTTCGGCCTGAGGGCCGCGGGCCTCTGCGGCAGCGCGGTGGAGCCGAGCAGCGGCCGGCCTTCAGGGGGGTCGGGTGAGGCTTTTTTATCTGCTCTCGCCCCCCCCCATCGACGCACGCAGGTAGCCACGGCCCTGGCAGCGACTCGTCTGGGACGGTTCCCCCCCACCTCTCTCCTTCAGGAAGGCGGGCTGGTTGGGTGTGGGGAATTTGTGGCCACTGAGTGGCGCGGAGTGTTGGACTGGGTGGGACGTTGGCCTGGCCCGGCATGGCTCCTCTTGCGTGCTCTTGTGACACGGAGTGTTGGGCTGGGGGGGACGTTGGCCTGGCCCGGCATGGCCCATCCTGGGTGCTTTTGTGACACGGAGTGATGGACTGGATGGGCCCTTTGCCCGATCCAACATGGCTTCTTTTGTGTGCTTTTGTGACTCGGAGTGGATGGGCCATTTGCCATCCAACATGGCTTCTCTTATGTTCTTCGGTGACGCAGAGTGGATGGGCCATAGGCCTGATCCAGCATGGCTTCTCTCATGTTTTTCTGTGACACGGAGTGTTGGACTGTATGGGCCGTTGACCTGGTCCTGCATGGCTTCTTTTGTGTGCTTCTGTTCTGTGCCACAGAGGGGATGGGCCATTTGCTGATCCAACATTGCTCCTCTTATATTTTCTGTGACACAGAGTGGAGGGGCCATAGGCCTGATCCAGCATGGCTTATCTCGTGTCTTTTCTGTGACACGGAGTGTTGGACTGGATGGGACGCTGACCTGGTCCTGCAGGGCTTCTCTTGTGTTCTTCTGTGACACATGGTGATGGACTGGACGGGCCATTGGCCTGATCCAACATGGCTTCTCTTGTGTTCTTCTGTGCCACAGAGTGGATGGGCCATTTGCCGATCCAACATGGCTTATCTTGTGTTCTTCTGTGACACGGATGGGATGGGCCATTGGCCTGATTCAGCATGGTTTCTCTTGTGTTGTTCTGTGTCACGGAGTGTTGGACGGAATGGGTCGTTGACCTGGTCCTGCACGGCCTTTCTCGTGTTCTTCTGTGACACAGAGTGGTGGACTGGATGGGGCCGTTGGCATGATCCAACATGGCTTCTCCTGTGTTCTTCTGGACACAGAGTGGATGAGCCATTTGCCGATCCACCTTGGCTTCTCTTATGTTCTTGTGTGACACAGAGTGGATGGGCCATTGGCCTTATTCTAGCTGGACTCTCTTATGTTTTTCTGTGACACAGAGGGTTGGACTGGATGGGCCGTTGGCCTGATCCAACGTGGCTTTTCTTATGTTCTGGTGGGTCGTTTGCTGGGGAAAAATGTGTTAGCGGCTGGGCTTCCCCAGCCGTGAGGAAGTTCCCCTGAGCTGGTTAGTCCAGGCTGGCTTAGTCCTGTCAGTCCCGGTGGCTGGACGAGTCATCCACGGTTAGTATTGAGGTTGCCAGGCAGGGCTTGTCAGGGTCGTTCCTTGGAATAGGAGACCTCTTAGGAAGTCAGAGTTTATGTTTAGGTGGTAGGCAGTGGAGGCCTCTCCGGGGTGTTGGGGAACGGTCAGCCAGTGGTGTGCTAAGGTTTGTGGACATGGTCCCCTGCCCACCCAGGTAATGGGCGTCAGTGCCAAGCTGGCCGTTCCTTGCGACCGGAGATGGGGATGTTGCTGGCCTTACGCCTGGCTTACGCTTTCTTCTTCGCTAACCGTCCCGCCTTTCTGGGGGTCGGTTTCTCAATGGCTGTGCAGCTACTTGGTGTGCCGGGTCCTAGGTTTGATTTACAGGGTACCCTACTAAAGAGGGTCCGGGTGGGCATACCTTTTCCACGGCGTTGTGCACCTTGGCGGGTTCACAGCCTCTGGCCTACTGTAGGCCCCGATCAGATCATTCGGCAGATAATGGAAGCTGGTAAAAGAGATTTGTGGAGACGAGTTACCTGACCTTTTATTGCCCCCCCTTAATTTTATGTTTGTGGGTTTTCTCCTCTTGGTGGGCTCCTGGGTACGCAGCAGGTGAATATAGGCTTTTGAACATCTGGGTCAGTTGGGACTCTTCCGCGATCATGCGGTCGAGGCGACGCGTGCACCAGGGCCGGGGCAAAAGGGAAAAGGTGGCAGTAAGTTGGCGTTTCGCCTCTCATTCGTACACCTTTAAGTCTTCGAGCTGTTGTTTCTGTTTCTACGAAATTTCATACGGACTGAGCTCTAGCCAGAGCGCGCTTGGTTTTCTGCGCAGCCTTTCTGAGATTCAGTTCTTTTGGAATGGCATGTGCCTTGGGCATACGGCTAGACGGAGGGTCTGGGACATGCCTGACAGTAGGGATTGAACTGGACTCAGTAAAGTTGGTTTCACGAATCCCGACGGGAGGACATCTGCTCAGTAGTGACTCGCAGCCATTATACTAGATTGCATGGAGTGCGGGGTTGGTTTCTTAAGCTTGTCGGGAGCCCGATTCGCCTGTTAGAATGGTGGCCTCAGGGAGAGTTTGTTTGTGGCGTTTTTTGGCGCCATACAGTCCCTCTGGTCCCCTTCCCATCATGGTGCGCGTTAACAGCTAGTTAGCGTAGCAAATCGAGGTTGAGTCACCTTTTGCAGTTGGTGGATGCCGCTCCGTCTGGCGCGAGGGCATAAAGCGAAGTGTCCTTCTGATATCCTCAGGAGCGGCTGGGTCGTATGGTTTCGGGTTCTTTGCCGGCGGCAGTGGAGTGTGGCCGGTCGCACTGGCGTTAGCGGTACATGGGATTTGCGAGAACTCAGCATTTTGTGTTTTCCTATTGTTGTGGTAGTAGGGATCTGGGGGTGCGTATGGCTACTAAGGCATACGGCTGGTTGCATCAATTGGCCAGTTGCACCCGTTGTTAAATCATTGCTTTCTAAGCCCATGCCAGTAATGAACGCGGTAATGGCATTACTTTACGGTGCCTCGGTAAAGCTGTTGTTTTCAGGATAAGCATACTGCGGATAGTAACTGGTGACGGACACATTGTGTAGAGAAGGGACGAGCATTACGACGGTGGTGGAGGCAGATTTTCTGTGAGAACCAATTCTCTGGGAGTCATTGTAGCCCGTCAGGTGATAGGGGCAGGGCAATTGTGTTACCTTGTCCCCAGGTACACGGAAAGTGCCAAGCTTGTAACTCGATAATGTAGGTTGGGCAGACATATGTGCTTTTAGGATAGTCGGCCCAATGTTCCAGTGGCTCGTATGTCGTTCTGTGCGTAGCAGAGTTATATGGGGCCTAAAGGGAGGCCTATCTGGCGCAATTGGCCGCCTGAGATTCTTAGCAAGACAATTAGCATTTCAAATCCAGTCGGGGATTTAGAGTCTTAAGTGGTTGAAAGGGTGGTTACGCAAGCTGGGTGCGCAGGATGCGCATTGTAAGCCTCCTCGCCGTACATACTGGGAGGTTTGACCGGGTTTGTCTGAGATGGCTCAGGCAAGGAGACGGCACGATTTTCTGCAGTCCCACTTACTTCTGTTTTCGGCATCCTTCGGGTAGAGGCCGATTTCGGCGGCCCGGAATGATTGGTGGGTCTGGGCGTCACACGGCGACGCAAATTTTGGAAGAGTGTGCTGCAGGTATGGCGATCCACCGGATCAGTGGTTATGGGCACTTGTGCTTATTCGTCCCTGAGTGGGGCCGGCTGGTTACGGTGTATGCGTCAATGCTATGGGGCGGAGGGGTGAGTGTACAGAGTCACCCCCCCTCTCATTGAGGCATTTTGGATGGTTGTGGGTCTGGCCCGGGTTAAGTGGGATGGGACTTGGTATGAGGGCGGCAACCATTTTGCCAAATGGGGGCCGTGTCCACTGCTGCACCAGCGGGCTTTCCAGGCCTGACCATCAAAAGGTGTGGTGTCCCGCCAAGGGAGGCTGATTCGTTCGCGGTCCGTATGATTTTTGGGTGGCCCATTATGCAAAGGGATTGCCAGCAGCAGCCTCAGTGTTGAGGGTGATGGCTGTGGCGGAACGCAGGGGCACCTGGGGGACGAGTGGTCCACGGCTCCCACCGTTATTGAAAGCAGTAGTTGAGCTCTGGGCTGTCGTGCAGGGGGTGGCCTGGAGTCCAACCCCTCTGGCTGGCAATTACTGGTAGGTCTGGCTGGCTGCTTGGGCCTGGTCGGGTCGAGCGGGACAGCCGGAAGCATTTTCTGGCCCTGTGGTGGCCTTGGTGGTTGGTCTGGGCACCTTCCTTGGTCAGCATTCACCTTGGGGGAATGATTGGGGTGGGAGGGACAGCCCCCCCTTTTTTGTCTGAAGCCGGTGGCGGAGCTCCGGGCCATCGTGTGGGGGTGGCCGGGAGTCCGCCTCATCTAGCCGCCACTTTATCGGTAGAGTCTGGCTGTCTGCTTGGGCCTGCTTGGGTCGAGCGGGCCAGACGGTAGGCTTCCCTGGCCCTGTGGTGGCCTCGGTGGATGGTCTGGGTACCTTCCTCTGCTGCATTCCCCTTGTGGGAATGATCGGGGTTGGAGGGGCAGCCACCCCCTTCCTTTTTTCTTTGTCAGCAAAGTCGGTGGTGGAGGTCCGGGCCATCGTGTGGGGGTGGCCTGGAGTCCGACTAACCGGGCGCCTATTATACTGGTCTGGCTGGACGCTCGGGACCCGAGGGGTCGAGCGGGCCTGACGGCAGGCGAATCTGGCCCTGTGGCAGCCTTGTCAAAGGTCTGGGTACCTTCCTTCTTTCTCTTGATGGGAAGGGCATGGGGGTGCAGTGCCGGCCAGATGTGATTCTTCTGCCAATGTGGGTAAGCGGGCCTTCTTTCGCAACATCCGGCAAGGGCTCGGGTGGCCTTGGCTGCTCGGTGGGGCGCCATTGCCTAAGCAGAGGCTTGGCATTGGCGGTGGCAGAAGGTGCAAGGGGTTTATACCTTGCAGGTGAGCACCCAGGCAGCTGCACCTGTTCGTGCAGTTGATACGCAGGAGCGGCAGATGGGCTTTACGGCTCAATGCTGTATAATGCGGATCGTATTCATGCCTCCTCCTAAATTCGCCTCCTTCTGGGTATCGGGGCAGAAGTTTAGGGGAGGGTTTTGGCCTGGCCGGCCTGGCATTAGCCAGAATCTTATGGCTCGTGCTGGGGGCAGGGTGACTCGCCCTTCGTGGGACTTGGCGGGGTCTGAGGAAGACCCCAGGGCTTGTCCCACCGCAGTTTGCCCTTGCCGTGTTCAGTTGTGTTAATTAAATAAAGTGGCCCGTTTCCCAATATTCTGTGTCAGCCTCTTTATTCCGACTAGGGGGGCAATTCGGCCCCACACAGGCCGCGCCGCAAAGCGGCTGCGCGCCACAGGGCCGCTTTTTGCCTCCCTGGAAGGAGGGGAGGCTGTGATGGAGCTTCCCTTCCATCCGGGAATGCAGGCGGGTGGAGCGTCGGGGCTATTTGTAGCCTCGACCCCGCCCTCCCAGCCAGGCTCGTTGCCGCTCTCGGCCCACCCACCCACCCTGTATAGTACAGGTTTGACCGGTCGTCTTATTAGGGGCCAGGTAGGAATTTTTCATCTCACCTGATTGGCCTGTGGTGGGGTGTTTTTTCGCCTACCTTGTACTACCGACAGTGGTGTGGATATTAGGTAAAGGGTGGGGTTTAATTTTGGTCACTTGGCAGAAGGTGCAAGGGGTTTATACCTTGCAGGTGAGCACCCAGGCAGCTGCACCTGTTCGTGCAGTCGATACGCAGGAGCGGCAGATGGGCTTTACGGCTCAATGCTGTATAATGCGGATCGTATTCATGCCTCCTCCTAAATTCGCCTCCTTCTGGGTATCAGGGCAGAAGTTTAGGGGAGGGTTTTGGCCTGGCCGGCCTGGCATTAGCCAGAATCTTATGGCTCGTGCTGGGGGCAGGGTGACTCGCCCTTCGTGGGACTTGGCGGGGTCTGAGGAAGACCCCAGGGCTTGTCCCACCGCAGTTTGCCCTTGCCGTGTTCAGTTGTGTTAATTAAATAAAGTGGCCCGTTTCCCAATATTCTGTGTCAGCCTTTTTATTCCGACTAGGGGGGCAAATTTTGTTAGTCTTTAAGGCGCTACTGAACTGTTACTCTTCTCTACTACTATAAAGAAGACTAAAAAATACAGCTAAGAAAACTAAAGGAGGGATTTCTTTTTTAAATGGCTTCAAAGAACTAGAAGTGACAGAAGGAAACAAGAAATAAGAAGGCCACAGTTCAGTTACCTTTATTGGCATTAAAAGAGAGATAAAAGAGAAAATATAGGGGGGGAAAAGTAAAGGTAGTCGCATATGCATACAAATAGATAAAACATGCCAGCAGGAGTCAAGACAAAAGAAGGTTCTAAAAAGGACAAAAATCCATACAAAAATAAGTCAAAATCAATCTGTTAAATACAAGATCCCATGACTAAGCAGGAGCATGTCTTGTTAGCTGCATTGTGTAGTTCAGATAGCTCTACCTCAAATAATCTGTCCCTTATTGTTCGCATTGCTTTTGGTTCCGCTTCTGAAAGGTTTCAAAGAACCAGAAGTGACAGAAGGAAGCAAGAAATAAGAAGAAGGCCACAAATTAAATAATATTGAAAGCACTGAAAAAGTGAGTAGGTGCAAGCCCCAAAAAATACTTGAAAATTGCTTCAGAAAGATTCAGAGAACACCACACAGAGAAAACAGAAATTTTATTCAAGAAGAAAACTAACCAGTATGGGACATCTCACCCCATATCCTTCAGGATTGGAAAATCTCACACAGGTATGCTACAGCCTGTGGTTAACCAAGAAAGTCTAGAGATTCTCTCTCCCTTCCCACCCCACCCCCCAAACATCACAGCTTTCTATGTCGTGTTAGAAAAACTCTGTAAAACAGCAGAGAAAAAGAAATATCAAAAGCTACTTTACTAGACAAAGGAAAATCATGGACTTTTCATTATAGCCTGTTTAGATGGGGGGGGGGGGTTGTTTTGTTTTCATATTAATTGTGATAATTACGAAGCACTCGTTTCTGTAATTATTGCAATTAGTAACAAGGTAAATCTATTCTTCAATCTTGCAAGGTGAGACCAAAAGTTAACCCAAAACAGTAGTGATCCGATAACCATGCATGCTTTTTAAATATTCAAGTATGGGAATAAAACATAATATTTTGTTTAAACAATGCGCTCTTAATCTGTTATGCTTCTGGTGTGTAATGCGGCTCCCAAACGGAGGTAGGCTGCACAGCCTTGTCTCCGGGGGTCGTTTTCCCCCTTCGTAAGGAGGATGAGTGGATAGGGCATTATGGGAGGTGAGGGTGGAGCAGGCACGCCTTAACGGCTGTCTCCGCTTCTGCCTACCAGTCTTCGCCTCGTCCTCGGGGAGCAGAGAGCTTGGGCAAGCTCCTCCTGTCCTGCCTGGGATGGGGCCTTTTGGCACATGGGTTTTCGTGCCGCTGCAAGCAGCGGCGGCGATCTCTTGGCTGAGCTTCATAGGAATGGGCTGTAGCTCAGTGGCGGCGGTTTCCGGCAGCCACTTTTGAGCATCGAGGGATGGCGAGCACCCGGTTTTTGGCTGCATGGAGGCGGCAGGAGTGCTTCTTGGTACGGAGGTTTGCTGCTGGCTGGGTTCTTTAGCTCAGCCAGCGGTTTTTCTCTGCCTTTTCCCAGGGGTTGTTCCCCCTCTGTAGCTGGGAATATTGGGTCTAGCTTTGGGGCCCTCTTCAGCCCCCCCCCCGTCCTGATTGTTGGGGTGGTCTGCACTGTTGCTGGGTGGGCCGTTTAGGGGGTCTAGCTTTGGGGCCCTCTTCATTCCCCCCGTCCTATTGTTGGGGTGGTCTGCACTGTTGCTAGGCGGGGCGGTGTTCATTTCCTCTGCTTATTACTCCCCTGTTGCTGGGCAGGGCGGTGGCCATTTTCTCTGCTTATTACTTCCCTGTTGCTGGGCAGGGTGGCGGCCATTTTCTCTGCTTATTACTTTTCTGTTGCTAGGCAGGGCGGTGGCCATTTTTTGTTAGTCTCTGCTTAGGGCCACCCCCCCCACCCCCCCACCCCCCGTTTTTTGCAGGCTAGATATTGGGCTCGCTAGCCATGCCTAAGGGGCAAGGAAAAGGCCAAGAGCCTTGCACCAAAATCCCAGCCTTGCTGGCCAGTTTCTTATAAGTGCCCGGTGCCTCAGCCTGTGTCATCTGAGGACGAGGATGACTCCTTTGAGCAGTCTGTATTAGCTAGGTTGGCTGCTTTGGAGGGTTCTAGTGGCAAACCCCATATCACAGAGGTTGGGTGTAAGAAGGGCGTTTCATCCAAAGGCTGCTGATAGGAAACGGTTGCAAGAAGAGATTCTTAACTGCTTGTCTTCTCTTGAGAATGTGCTAATGCTAAAGAAAACAGTGCATGATAGCATTGGGATCAATAACAAAACCATCAGAGAAGTGGATGGCAAGAATACTCTATGTTTGCCATATATAGAGGAATCCAAGTAACTTCAGAGATATTATACCTCTGCAATGTGACAAGCCTCACATATGCACAAAACCAGCAAAGGAAGAAACAAAGGGAACAAAACACCCTCAAATGTATGCAGGAATACTATGATTGCTGTACTCCAAGGATCCTGGTTTGAATCTTCTTCCAACAACAGCTACCCTTTTGACAAGTGGAAGCACAGAAAGGAAGAATGAACAGTCCTTTCTACAAGACAAGGAAATAAGAAACACTAGGACAAGCAACAAGACACACAACACATCCACAAATGGCATACATGTCATCTCTAAGAATGCTACGAACGGCATGATGAACAAGTTGGGCAGGCAAACATGTTGTATAGCTTCTTGTCCAAGGTATGGATATCCAGGGAAGAGTTTATATACTTCTGAGAGTGATTAGCTATAGGATTAGTTATGTTCCTAAGCTTCATTGTGGCAATGAGAACAATGTGGGGGTTAATGAGGGACAATTATGTTTTCCTTCTATGGGGATCAAAGGGAGTGTGTAGAGTCACACAACTTCTATCACCATTTTAAGGTTATGCTAACACCAGGGGTGGTGTCCTAGAATGAGAGAGTTTAGGATGTTAACTAAATTTCATTTCTCCCTGATATTGCCTAATAATGGTTTTTGTATCAACTTATTTGCATCAGCACAAAGACTACATCAGCATCACTGCACGAGCAACAGGGTTATACTAGTAATGCAACAATATTATGTTGGCATATCTCCAGTTTACTCTGGCCCTTTCTGCATTCTGGTTTTACTCCATCTTTTCCCAACACTCAAGTCATTAACAATTTGATTTGGATAATTTGGTTTAATTCTGCAGATGTCAATTTACCTTAGTACCTTATACCTTCAGCATCACTCACTCTAGATTATGTTTGTTGTACTTTTACTGAAGAAAGTTCATAATACTCTTTCCTTTTCATTTCTGCTGTTTTCAAAACTGGGCTTATCCCTCATTGGTTTGCTTATCTCCCCCGTGCCTGTGGTCTTCTTTGCATACTGCAGGGAGAGCAACAGCAGAGGTAAAGGCATCCTCAGTGGCAGCTAGGGGAAATTCATGTCACATAGCCAGAGGAAGGGCGATCCTATCCTGTTCAATTTAAGCAGGGCAGGGCACAGTAGTTCTGGATTTTCTTGAATTCATCTTTTGGATGTGGCTCTGTGTTGTATATGTTCATATTAGTCACAGCAACCCTGAGAGGTAGGCTGTGCTGACATTGTGTGCCTTGGTCAACTTCCCCCTGTAATCATTTCACTGCCTGCAATGTGTCATTTTGCCAACAGTACTAGGATGACATTTATTTTCAAGATGTAGTTATTTAACTATAACAAATTCTAGTTTCTGTTGGAGAATGGATGAATCAGAATTTCCAAGCTGCAAGGTGGTTTTACAAGTTAAGGACCCACACATGTAAATATTAACTTTTTGCCTCAGCAATGGACTTAGCACATGCTAATTCGCAGTACTGAAACTTCAAGTGCTCTCTGAACTCACAAAACCATACAGTTACTGCACACACTTTTACTCTAAAAATACAATTCTAAAACAATTCTCCCTTTTGAAAATGTAACAAACCTACAGAATAATTTTAAACAAATTAATGTTGAACAACATTTACAGATGGCATAACCTGCTGATTTTTTATTACAGTGAACAATGAGTGGTGAGTCAGTGAACATCAGAGCAACACCTTGTGGCAATTGCTTAACAAGACTGAGAGAAAGGAGGATGTTGAGAAGGAGGGGTATGGGCGGAATCAAGTGACTGGGGGGGGAGTGAGTACATACATGTTATTATGGCTCAAATATGAGGAGAGGGAATTACTCTTCTAAAAACCACTCTTGAAAATGACGGACATGCAGGAAAAGCTGGCTGATGGCAGAATGCTTGAAAACAGATGTAGAAGACATAATTAAATCCAACAGGAGAGTGTGGTGAGTGAGGGAATGTATGTAGAACCATTTTTTAAAAAGTGATGGAGATACAAGGAGAGCAGCAGTAAAAACAAATGCAGAAAAGACTTCTAGTCCTAGTTGCCCTCCTAATGATCTCCAGTGTTATTTCAGGAATGCATCCTTAGTTTTTCACACTTTAAACAGCTATTTACAGCAAACAGTTTAAACTGTGCTTTGGAGTATATAGCTGCTGGAATAAGTCACTCCTGTACATGGGGGGTGGAGTGGGGGGTTGGAATGTAGCGTAAAGTAACACAATATGATTCATACACATAGTAGGAACAGTAATCTAATGGAATATTGTTGTTTTAGTATCCTGGTTTGTCTGAGCATAGGTGAGATCCATCTATTACTATTACTATGATCCATGTATTACTATTCTCTATAAGGACTCCACTTGAAATACATGACAAATTCCCATATTACATTTGCATAATCCATTAAAATGTGGCATATGCGTTAGCTAGCATCATCATTAGCATTAATCAAGTGCCCACAATATAGTAAGTTATCCATATGCAAGATAAACATAAACAGGGGACTGTCAACAGGAGTATAAGAGAGAGGGAGGGAGGGAGGGGGAGAGAGAGAGAGAGTTAGTTAGTTAGTTAGTTCCTGGACAAGCCTAAGTGAAAGAGAATAAAGCTAGGCCAGCAGGGAACAGTATGGGTACATAGCATCACGTTTGTGATTGTTGCTATGCCAATGAAGGTGTATGTATGTATGTACATAGTATCATGAGGGACATGTAAAAAGGGGGGATGGGTTTCCTGGCACAACCCACCATAAATTTAGTATTTTTATGTCTAATTGATTTTAATGCAGGTCTTTAAATGGGACTGTCTTGTCAATGGGACTTTACAAGCTTCACACTGCAGCCAGGCCCCCTTTTTTAAAGAAATAATTCATAACAAGAAGACAAAGAACTCCTTTGCACAGTTACACTTTGCACACAAATGTGTGTTCTTGCACCCTCAAAACATTATGCAGTTCTTTCCACATGGAAACATTTCTGACTCTTTCTTCCTTCTTGAGGAGTGTTCACTAGATGGCACTTTGTCTCTCTTCATGGGCTGTGCTAGACTGCTCTTCTTCCTTACAGCTCTTCATGCAAACAGATGCCTGCTGTGACGCTTCACCCACCCCCACCCACCTTTCTGAGTTTAGTGTTTGTGTTCAGAGACATTTAATTAAGTAATAACATCTGACAAATGACGCTTTTTTTTCTCATCTGAGAATGCCTCAGAAGAGGAAGATTGTGGCAAGGCAGCCCACAGTGAACCTGAAGGCAAATGAGAGAACCAATTAGAAAAAAAAATCACATAAGAAAAATAAGCCAGAGATGAGGGGAAACAAATACCTTTAATTGGCAGTTTTAGAAAACATTCGTCAAGAAGAAAATAAAGCTGTATCCTTCATTGAAGAAATGATAAAAGGCTCTAAATTATTTCGATATCTGATGATCCCAGGGGAACTCCAGCAAAAATCAAAATTGGGTGCCCTGGTTAAATCCAAGCTTGGCTAATTATGTGGCATTTCACGAGGCTAACATAGTGCAGGGGGAGGGGAAGTAATTGGAGTCATCATCTCAAAATATAGTCTTTAAGCATTCCACTCCAGAAGTACCATGCAGTATGTAGGAAGAAATAATTGTCAGGTCAAACATACTTTCTAATTTTACACTACTATCAGGCTGGCCCTAGGGCCTGCAGCACCCCAGGCAGCCTTGCCACACACTGCCCCCCCCCCGCTCTTCCTGCTGCCTCTTCACAGCCCTATCAATAGGGGAAGGAGGCAGGGAGAAGCGGTGGCAAAGGGGAAAACTAGCAACTCGGGGAGGGCAGGGAACAGTAGCGGCAAAGGGGAAGACTAGTGATTCAGGGAGGGCGAGGAACAGTGGTGGCAAAGGGGAAGACTAACAATTTGGTGAGGGAGGGGAATTGCGGCAGCAAAGGGGAAGACTAGTGATTTGGGGAGGGAGGTGAAGAAAAGCAGCGGCAAAGAAGAAGACTAGCGATTCAGGGGTGGGGAAAAGCGGTGGCAAAGGTAAAGACTAGCAATTTGGGAGTGGGGGAAAGCAGTGGCAAAGGGGAAGACTAACAATTCGGGGAGGGAGGGAGTGGCAAGGGGGAAGACTAGCGATTCGGGGGTGGGGAAAGCAGTGGCAAAGGGGAAGACTAGCGATTTGGGGAGGGAGGGGAACAGTGGCAGCAAAGGGGAAGACTAGTGAATTGTTGAGGGCAGGGAAGGATTTCTTTAAAACAAAAAGGTGGGGGCACCTAATTTGGTACCCCTGCAGGGCCAGCACTCTAGGCAAATGCCTAGTTTGCCTAGTGGAAGAGCCGGCCCTTATAAATTGATTTTCCGTGAATTGACTTTATTTTTTCTAGCAATCATAATTCTGGAGACTTTAAGAATTCTTAATGTTTTTGGACGAAGAATGCTTGCAGCCTGGTCTGAATCTCTTGATATTCCTTCCCCTCTTTCAGTCAGCACCCCCACTTGCTTGTTGAGCTGATTACTTATTAGCCAGCCAATCCAGCTGCAGACTCCAGTCGGCTGTTGTAGCATGTGATTGTAGTGGATGGTGCTCCCCTCCCTGATCTGCCTGCCTGTCTCCAGAGGTGACAGCTTCTGTTATGGCCCTCCTATATCCCTGCTCACCCAGGGAATCTCAGTGGTGGATGGGGGGGGGGAAGGGAAGCATTGGCCCACTCTCTCAACCATCCTCCTAATTCCTTGTTCAAGTGATGATGGTGGGGTGGCAAGGAGGCAATGATAACAGCAGCTCCTGTTCCTCCTCCCTTCCTCTTACCTGATTCAAGGAGAAAATATCTGAGCCAGCACCTCAGCTATGTCTGGACATGCAGACTCAGCTGGTTCTTCCTTCCCTGCCATCTCATGGTAAGTGAACTTTGCAGAAGGTCAGACAATGTTCCTCCATTTTGGGGGGATTTAATAATCCTTCCATTTTCACTTTTCATTTTTTTCTTGCAAACCTGGGGGATCCCACAAGTTTGCTTTAAAATTTCCCACCCTGTACATGGCCCTGATCTATAGATTTACATATCCACAGATAAGACCATGTTGTCTATAAAATATACTGTCAGTTTGGAAAGGGAAGAACAAGTTCTTAAAACCTTGTTCTATTATATGCCCTACTGAGGGAATCATATAGGTACCAATAGCAGCTTTGGGAAAGCAGAGAGCTTGAGCTCAGTTATGCTTCCTGTTCCCATTCTGCAGCTCTAATTTGAATTCCCCAAGCAACTATTTAGCAATTTAAAAAGATAATGGAAATCCATTCATGGATCTTTCACCATCTTGTCTATTTGACAGTGAAAACATCACATTATCCAATACTCTGTGTGTCTATCTATATTACTTACTACTCTGAGATGCTAGTTCTTTCTTCCAGATCAATTTAATGTAAGAAACGCACACACATACTTTTATTCCACCACTCTCTTTTTCTGCCTCCCCACCCCATCATTCTCTTTCAATGCTTCTGCTCCTGCCCCATCACTCTTCTCTCTCTCCCACTTTAGCTCCCCTACCAGCACTGACAGACCATAGCTTCTATCTCCCAATTGTTGCTGACATCACCTGAGCAGCAGCTGTTCCTGGCCATGCCCCCATCATTGGTGTTACGCCTAGTATACCTCCCAGCCTCCAGCACCAGGCTTACCACAGCTACACCTTCTCCAACTGCTGCCACTGCCAGGGTCATTGCAGTTCCCAGCCATCACCATCATCAGGATCAGGCCTGCTGCAGCTCCCAGCCTTCCTCATTGGGCTCGCCACAGCTTCTCCTTCCCCATAATCACTACTGTGAGCCACCACCCTCCACTATCATTGCTGTCTGGAGGAGGTAGATTGCTTTTTACACATGCACAAGAGACTTTTTTTTATTGGGGGGATTTAAAACCCCAATGAATTTTTAATTGGTAAAAATTACAAGATACACTCTTTTTTTCTATTTAAGAAATGTATTTTTTTGAAATCTTGCAAGTGATAAATTCTATTTATTCTGATGGAACTTAATTCCAAGTAAGTATAGAAAAGAAGTCATTCAAAATAAGCCAAAATACCACTGTGGTGATTGCATATTGTGTTGGGGGTATGACTGGAGAAAGCAGAGTTCAGCTCTTCACTGAACCATGAAGCTGTCTGGATGACTTTGGACAAATTAATCTCTTTCATTCTGGCATACTTCATAACTTTATTCTGAAGGGAAAAAATAGTGAACCAGAGCATGAAGGGTGAGGAAATGATGTCACTAAAACTTCTTAGGGGAAGGGATGGAGAAAAATTGCAATAGGTAAAACATAGATCTTGAAACTGAATGTTGCATGGCTAGAAAGAAATTCTCAAAACTGTAAGGTGCAAGTCATGTGGCTCTGCGTTCTGAGACACAATCTCAGGTCTGGAAAGCACTTGTATAGATGGTGTTTCCTCAACATGAGACTGCCTGCCAAAACACATGCACTAAATTCTCTCCCCCGCACATACCTTTCTTCTCAAAATGTACTTCCAGCACAAGTCTAAAGCACTGTGGCCTCTCTCTTCATCTCAAAGCCTGAAAATATTTCAAATGCATATGTATACATCTTCTTCACTGTCAAGTGTAATCTCTTTGAAAGGGAGACCTATTTCTTACTTGACATTTATGAAGGGCTGCAACTGTTATAAGAAGCATCAGTCACAACCTATGTATAATTACGCTTTCACAAACTAGCTGATTTCAATAAACTTACATCCTATGAATTCTACTAGTAGGGTCTGACTATGTTGGAATGAATGCAATTTGCCCCACAGATGGAAGGAAGAGATGAACACAAGGGTATGGGTAACTAAGGGTCACTTCCTTTATTATTAAATTAACAACAAGGGCTATAAACATAACAGGAAGCACGGCAGGGCCAGGGGACGAAATACCCCTCCCCTGACGTATGATGGGCAAGCCACTCTGCCCCAAGGTATAGCCAAAATGCATGGCTCATACACAGCCGGCTTAGCAAAGGTTATGCCCTGGAGTTCCAGCCCCCATCCACACGGGTCGAGCACGAGGAAGAGATGAAAAAAATTCCTATCCGGTCCCCTATAAATTAAGAGCAACCAGCTATCGCCCACACTGCCTCAAGGGTGGGAGGGTGGGTCGAACATGAGGTGAAGACTGGGAGACAGAAGCAGAGACAGCCGTTAAGGTGTGCCTGCTCTGCCCTCATCTCCCATAATGCCCTGCCCACTCCTCCTCCTTATGAAGGAGCAAAACAGCCCCCAGAGACATGGCTGTGTAGCCTGCCTCTGGTTGGGAGCCACATTGCCCCCACAGACGGAAGGAAGTGACGGACACAAGGGTTTGGGTAACTAAGGGCCACTTTCTTTATTATTAAATGAACAACAAAGGCTATAAAAATAACAGGCAGCATGGCAGGGCCAGGGGATGAAATACCCCTCTCCTGCCACATGACAGGTGAGCCACCCTGCCCCTAGGTATAGCCAAAATGCATGGCTCATACCCGGCCAGCCTAGCAAAGGTTATGCCCTGGAGTTCCAGCCCCCATCCACATGGCTGAAAGGCGGATCAATCCATGCAAACCCGAGGCAGTCCGCTTCATCATTCAACTAGTCCACATGAGCCAGGAATGATTTAGCTAGACAGCGTGCCCCAAAACTGGGGTGCTATTGGTGCTCACTGAGCTGCATTATGGAAGTTAGGCTAAAAACCCAGCCATCGCAAGGCCAAACCTCTGCTTAGGCAGCTGCGCCCACTAAATGCCTAGCACTTCCCGAAGCCCAAGTTTTAAATCATCCAAAAAAGTGTCATTTCCCTTATTGGAAAGATGGACACCATTAATCCTGTATAAATCCATGCAATCAGCACAGATCCCAGGATGAGGGAGAAAGTGGCCCAACCCCCCCTCAAGGGCTTTTTAATTTCTAAATTGGTTTTGAGCTCTCTCAATCGCCTATGAATCCCATGCCCCACACCATACCTGGTGCGGGATCATGGCTGACCACACAATCAAAACCTGAGACCAACAACTCCTAATGACTCAAACATCATCTTTGGCCTGCAGCACAAGGGCTTTACCCTTGAGGAAGCCTAGATCGTTTCCTCCCAAATGTGTCACCACAACATGTGGTGGCAAAACATGAACGTTTTCAAAAAGCAAGGGCAACAGGCCTGACCAATGGAGACCCTGCCATCCACACCACTCTTTGATAGCCCACTTGCTGAGCCCCAGCTGTGACCCGGACGAAGTCCTCCTGGCCCTATGGGCAGCTCAGAACACAAAGTTGTGCCTGCATATGAGGATGCGTCATCTCTCCCCACAGACAACAGCACCTGAGAAAAGAAGAAAACAGTGAATAACCACACCCTCAATAACCTGATGCCAGCTACTGCAGCGCCAGAGGGCTGACATAGCCTATATAGGCTGAGGAACGCCACCTACCAAGCTTCTGAATGGACGGTGGGGAGTACCCCAGAGCTGCCACCGTAGAAGCCGCCCCTATGCGAAAAGAATGAGTGCCAAACTTAACCCCCGCCAAGCCAAGCCTGGCGAGAGATGTGACAGTCAGAGACCAAAACTGATGCTTCGTCAGGGGACTACCGTCCCCATGCCAGAACAACAGATCAGCCCCAGAACTACGGGCAGCTAGATAGTGCATTAAAGCCGCTACAGGTCACAGTTCCCCCTCAGAACAGGTGCTCAAACTAATAAGTGTTTCCCCGCTGCAACTGGTCAGTCTTAGAATGACACACTGTGATATATGCCGCTCCATCAGCAATGCGAATGTCTTGGGCCAATAAGGCCCTTCCAGAAACATCCCCTCTGGACTGAGCTACCAGCTCACTCACCCGGAGAGCCCCCAAAAATGCCACCAGGGAGACAGCATTAAAGAGAAGTGTTTCATACTGATAGACACACCTGGCCCCAGACTGACTGTAAACACCTAAGAATTATGGGTGAAATCGGCTGCCTTGCATCTGACCTAACCCCAGCCTCACTGACCCGCCCTTCAAGCTTCTTCCAAATGCGGAAATCACTAGTTAGGTCCTATAACCCCATGGCTTTACTGGCAAAAGCCAAAGTAGACAACCGACCCCGAATGGATCGAACTGCCAGGCCACTGTGCTGCAATGATAAGCAATAGTGGAGTAAATGCTCCACTGGAAGAGGCCATTCCATTCTGTAACCTATGGTGCTCCTGAACTTCTCAAACTGGCTTACTGCCCTTGTGTATGATTTTCTAGTGCTAGGAGCAATAGCAATACTTATTGCTCTGCCGGCTTCGACCCGCCAATCATCCAAATTTCTGGGGGCATCCTTGTAGGAAGAAGATCTGCATCTGGGGTGAACTGATGAAACCTCTGCATCTGTTTGCGAGAGAGAGCGTCAGCCACCGCATTATCCACCACAGGCACATGCCTGGCAAATATATATATATATATTCCACCGCAGGCATTGCAGTGTGAAAGCCCAAACTAACCTCATCATCCTGGGTGATTTAGAAGTGAGGGAATTGATGACATGCACCACAGCTAAATTATCACACCAAAAGTGGACTGTGTGGTCCACCAACTCATTTCCCCACAACCAAATGGCCAGCAAGATTGGGAAGAACTCTAAGAAGGTCAAGTCCCTAGTCCACCCGGCATCTACCCATTCCATAGGCCAGTCCTCCATACACCAGTGTCCGCGAAAATAGATGCCAAATCCCAAGGACCCTGCAGCATCGGATGTAATTTGAAGCTCAGCTTCCAACCTCAAATCCTCCCTCCAAAAGGAGACACCATTAAATGAGGTCAAAAACTCCTGCCACAAGAAGAGGTCCTCCCATATGCATCCGGAAATCCTAATTCTGTGATGCGGCTGGCGTAGACCAGTCATTGCATCACACAGCCTCCTCAAGAAAGGACGACCAGGAGCAATCACTGTAGAAGCAAAGTTTAGGTGTCCCACTAACTGCTGCAACTCCTTCAAGGTTGCCTTCTGCCGCAACAAAAACTGGGCAACCAGCCCCTGGAGACTCAATTTTTCCCCCCTGGGAGGCAAGAGGTTTGCTGCAAGGAATCTAGTTCAACACCTAAGAATGTCAATTGCTTGTTAGGGCCCTCTGTCTTCTCATGGGCTAGGGGGATGCCCAACTCCTCAGACTGCACTGTAAATGCCACCAGCAAGCAGGCATACTGGCCGGAGCCCAAGGGGCCAGCAAACAAAAAGTCATCAAGGTAATGCACCACATTGCTTAAAACAGCCCTACAACACACACCCCATTCTAAAAAAGAGCTAAAGTGCTTGAACGCAGCACAAGAAACAGCATCCCATGGGCAAGGCCCTATCCGTGTAAAACTGCCCATCAGATTAGAAACCCAGCAATTCACAATACAAAGGATGAACAGGGAGAAGGCGAAAAGCAGACTTTATATCACATTTCGCTAACTCAGCACCCACCCCACAGTGCCTCACCATGTGAACCGCTGCATCAAAAGATGTGTACCACACGTACACAATACCTTGGGTATGGTATCATTCACCGACTCCCCACGAGGGTAAGATAAATGGTGGATCAATCTAAACTCCCCTGGGGCCTTTTTAGGCACAATGCCCAAAGGAGAGAACCGCAGAGAACTCACAAGAGGTGCAGGAAATGGACCAATCAGCCTGGCCTCAGCCAATTCTTTCCCTATTTTTTGTCAAACTATATGCTCCATACTTGTAACTGACTTCAGGTTATTGGCCATAAATGGCCTTCTGGGTCCCTGAGAAGGAATTCTGAAATCGAACTTAAAACCGTTGAACTCTATCCTCAACCTTAGGATAATTACGGAGCCAGGCCTCAAGCACTGTCACCCTTATTGGGTTGCGGCCCTTTTCCAAAAGGTTTATTTGTCCCACCAGAGCCCTGCCTGCACAGCCCTTTCCTGGGTTTACCCCAGGAACAATTTGTAAAGGAGTGAGACCTTCCACACAGAGGGCACTCGTGCTTAAATGGGCAGTTTTTCCTTCCACACACCCCCTGTGACCTAAACTCCCAGCAGAGCAAGTGAGGTTGAACCGCCTGCCCCACATTACTGCGGGAACCAAAAGCAGCAGCTGTGCACTGCGCAACTTGGCCACTGTCTGACCTATCTCTGAGACCTATCTCCAGGTCTCGCTGGAGACATAACCTGCAGCCACAACTGTGGCTGAATTTGATCCCATTGAAGGATGGGTTCAAGGCGGCCCTCATCCTGAATTCCTCGTTGTATTGAAGCCAGGCAGGGCCACTAAAGCTGGTGTAGCTCTTGTATATGATATCAAAATACTGGAAAAGGGAACTGGCCCTTCATGGATGAAACCTGGAAATTATTCCGGCGTAAATAATGAAATCGGTCACCCAATTTGCCCAGGTCCTATCAATTTTACGCCATTTGATTTTCTCCTTTTCCCTATCATCAAGTTCCTCCTTATCCTTTTTCTCAAGCTCCCTGTAGAGCAGAGAAAAAAGGTCCACAAATTCACCCTTTAATATTTTATCCTTGGTGGCTGGCAACAAGTGATCCCCTAAGGGAAGAGCCAGATCACCAAAAGGTAAGGCCTTAGCAGGCACCGAAGAGTAAGATGGGCCCAAGGGATATAGGAAACCCCAGCCACTGCAAGGGGCCGAGGATAGTTCAGGAAACTGGCCAGGCAGGCCACCCCAAGACGCTAGAGGGTTAGCCGAATTAAAACCCCAAGCCCAAGGCTGAGTATTAGTAAACACTGCAGACTGGCTATTGGCCACAGGCCCAAATGTATCTGACTGCCCCCATGGCCCCCAGGGCCAAGCTACATTAGTGCGTTGTACAGACTCGCCTCTACCAAACTGCACACCTTGCCGGGCATCCACATCAGGAACTTCAACTGGGAGAGGTGACTTTCCATCCTTCTCAACAGGGCTGGACTTGCTCTCAAGAGAAGACAAGCGGTTAAGAATCTCTTCTTGCAACCGTTTCCTATCAGCAGCCTTGACAGCTTTGGATGAAATACCTTTCTTACCCCCAACCTCTATGATATGGGGCTTGCCCCTATAACCCTCCAAAGCAGCCAACCTAGCTAATACAGACTGCTCAAAGGAGTCATCCTCATCCTCAGATGACATAGGCTGAGGCACCGGGCACTAATAAGAAACTGGCCAGTGAGGCTGGGATTTTGGTGCAGGGCTCTTGCCCTTTGATTTTCCTTGCCCCTTAGGCATGGCTAGCGAGCCCAATATCTAGCCTGCAAAAAACGGTGGGGGGGCAGCTCTAAGCAGAGACTAACAAAAAATGGCCGCCGCCCTGCCTAGCAACAGGGAAGTAATAAGCAGAGAAAATGGCCACCGCCCTGCCCTGCAACAGGGAAGTAATAAGCAGAGAAAATGGCCACCGCCCCGCCCAGCAACAGGGAAGTAATAAGCAGTGAAAATGGCTGCCGCCTCGTCCAGCAACAGGGGAGTAATAAGCAGGGAAAATGGCCACCGTCCCACCTAGCAACAGTGCAGAACACCCCAACGATAGGATGGGGGGAATGAAGAGGGCCCCAAAGCTAGACCCCCTAAAAAGCCCACCCAGCAACAGTGCAGACCATCCCAACAATCAGGACGGGGGGACTGAAGAGGGCTCCAAAGCTAGACCTGATATTCCCAGCTACAGAGGTGGAACAACTCTCGGGGAAAGGCAGAGAAAAAGTGCTGGCTGAGCTAAAAAACCCAGCCAGCAGCAAACTGTCGCACCAAAAAGCGCTCTTGCCACCTCTATGCAGCCAAAAACCGGGTGCTCTCCGTCCCTTGATGCCTCCTCTGAAGCTCAGCCGAGGGATCGCCACCGTGGCTCACTGCAGCATGAAAACCAACGCGCTGAAAGGCCCCGTGCCAGGCGGGAAAAGGAGGAGCTCATCCAAGCTCTCTGCTCCCTGAGCACAAGGTGAAGACTGGGAGGCAGAAGTAGAGACAGCAGTTAAGGCATGCCTGCTCCGCCTTCACCTCCCATAATGCCCTGCCCGTTCATCTCCTTACAAAGAGGCAAAATGGCCCCAGGATACAAGGCTGTTCAGCCTGCCTCTGGTTGGGAGCCGCATTAACTGTGACATTATCATTAAGGTATATCAGCTCAGGGACCACTTGAGAAAGATTAAATGCATTTGAAATGTGTGCTATTTGCTCCAAATCAGTTCAGTATAGGTAATGTTCCTTGTGTTGTGTAAAGGACTGTGCATGAATGAGTACATACCATTGCATCACTGAACTTTATTTATAAGTAGTGGGGAAGCTGGTTCAGGTAGCCGGCTTCAGGTTGACTCAGCCTTCCATCCTTCCGAGGTCAGTAAAATGAGTACCCAGCTTGCTGGGGGAAAAGTGTAGATGACTGGGGAAGGCAATGGCAAACCACCCCATAAAAAGTCTCTGTGAAAACATTGTGAAAGCAACGTCACCCCAGAGTCGAAAACGACTGGTGCTTGCACCTTTACCTTTTTAAGTCACAGGGCAAACTTGCCTGGAAGGTCTCCTACGCAGAAGTTTTGACTCTGTAAGAAGACCTGCTATGAGTTGATTTATTTTGTCTATCAGTCTTCTGCATATTTATAAACCTTTGTTGTATATCACATATTCATCATGGTTAGATTCAAGGTAATAAAATAACACTGCAATCTATATTTTTCAACTGAGATTGAAAGCAAATAATACACATATACATCTGTATTTGCTAAAGATTAAAGCCAAGCACAGCACATAAATTTTATTTTATTGCCTTAGTTGGTTCCTAAATATGAAAATTATAATAAAACACACTTGGCATATTGATATATCTACTGTTGTTTTCAAGGTAGTAGTAAAAATTTTCCAGTTAAAAATTTCAGAAATAAATATGATCTTAGAATAAGCACAAACTGCAAGGACAACAGTCTGGTTACTTGACTTAATAGGAATGCCCAGCTAATAAATGTTGTCATCTCAGCATGGATTACTACTTAATCAGACAAATTTACAGAAATATAGAGCACTGACTGAAATTAAGTTTTTGCCTAGGCATCAGGTTGAACTTGTAATTCAGAATCATGCAGACTGTTCTTCCATTTCAAAGGTCCCTCATTAATTAATACAGAAGTTCTTGCTGCTGCATGCATAGACCAGATCTCTTTCAGATGTATGTGTATCTCCAGAATATTTCCTTTTGCTGTCTCCATACAGACACAACACAATAGGCATGCCAAGCTGGCAGAAGTGTCCATCCAAATATGGATTACTACTGTGATTGGACAAATGCCCAGAATCCAGATCACTAACTGAAATTAGGTTTCTGTCCAAGCATTCACTTTAGCAACTCCCAAAGTATACTTCAAAATTCATTCCTCCAATTGAATGAAAGGACTCTGGAGTTCAGTCTCAAAGTAGTCTGCTTTCACATCCCAGTGAAACTCCATTAAATTACTCCAGAAGTTCTCTCCACCTAAAGAAAGTAGCATTCATCCAAGCTTATATACTGATATGGTTACATTCCACATTGGGTCACACTCCTTTAGAGGGCGGAAAAAATACTGATCTAGAGACACTTCAAACTTCTTAATGTATCAGCAAGGATCTGAATGTCTTACATTAACCCATCTCAGACCTATAGCTATAGGTGAAATATGGGTTTCAGTGCTTCTTCATATATATGCCATGGCCTCTGCTTGAGTTCCAGCTTTTATTTTCTTAAAATATCTTTGTAGTCTTTCTGTTATTGTTGTTGTGCAGATATATAAAGAGAAATTTGCAAGTAGCATTGATTCTGATTGCCTGGAAGAAACAAAATAAAGGAAACTTCAAGAAAGACAGATACAAATGTGTTAAATCCTTCCTGACCATATTAATTCTTCTACTCCATCCCATAATCTTTTCTCCCTGGCAGCACCGGCTCTAGGGAGAATAACTTTCCATGAACCACCTAATTCATGGTGATTCATGGAAAGAGCAGACAGTAGAGTTTTAATGGTCTTTAAACCCCTGCTTTCTGTTCCCGGCAAAAGCAGCAAAAACAGCTGAGCAGTGGAGAGGCACTCCCCACCCCTCGGCTCTTTTTGGTGTCTTTTGCAGTCCTTTAAAGCAGGGGTCCCTAACCTCCAGGCTGTGGACAGGTACCTGTCTGTGGCCTGTTAGCAACCAGGCCATGAAGTGAGGCAGAGCAGCCCCGCCCTCTTTTGCTGAAAGAGGCAGCACAGCCTTGCCACCCCTTTCACCTGCCTGGAACATGGGTGAATGAAAGAGACAGTGCAGCCTCATTCCGAAGCACCACCTTTTTCATCCACCCGGGTCCCAAGTGGGACATTGCAGCAATGACCTTCGCCTACCCCTCATTTAAAGATCCCCATGGAAGGCAGGGATGGGGTCAGGGTGGGCAGCCTGGGGTGACAAAAACCCCAGCATACCCCCCACCAGTCCATGGAAAAATTGTCTTCCATGAGCCAGCCCCTGAGCCAAAAAGGTTGGGAGCCACTGCTTTTACAAATTAAGCTCTTGGAGGATTGGCTACATCAGAGGTGTGTGGTCTAATATGCAAAGGAGCTCCTGCTAGAATTCCACCCCTGAAAGGGACTGTGTCCCATTCAAAGGGGTTTGTAGGGCTATGAATTGCATGGACCAGTTTGGTTTGTGAACAAGCCTTCCATTTCAGTTCATGGTTCAGTTTGTGGTTCAGCCACAAACCATGAACCGAACCACATTTTCCTGGTTCATACCCATCCTTTGGAATAACCACTGTCAAATTCATGTCCTAACATTCTCAAAAGTTAGCATTAGCAGCCCTAAGTTCAGGCAGGTTAGACCCCAAATTCTCTCATTACAGAAAAAGAGATATTCAACTGCAAACAAACAATCAGAGGATTGAAGGGACATAATTTCCAGGCATTTTAAACCTCCCTGCCCAATGCACTTCCTAAGTGAAAAGACTTTTCTGTCACTATCATACCTCTCTGGTATTAGGGGGATTTCATTTTAGTTTGGACAGAGGATGGTGTAATTTAGTAATTAAATAATGGATTAAGTACAATCTTCTCCACCCCCCTCAGCTGTCCTACTTTACAGTTTTATGCCATAAAACATACCTTGACAGGAAAATAAAAAACACACCAGTTAACTTCATGAAGGGCTCATGATATGATTACCAGAAAATTATTTTCCCCACCTCCGGATAGCTGATGGCATGTCACATTATAGCCATAAGGTGCTTTGGAGATTTCTGGGTATACCTGTATATAGTTACTAATGCACATATAAATTGGAGATGGAAGTAATCTTCCCTAAGATATTCAACTAGATTTTACAATTTATGCGTAGTTAATTTCTTTTTTTTCCACTCTCTTCAAAGCTATGATGGAGACTGTACATGCCCTTAGGTACCATGTGGTAAAATACTTAGTGATATGTAGAAACACTATCCCCTTTTCTCCCTACCTTATTTTTTAGTCTTAGACTTTCAAAGGTCTCAGCCTTGCTTTTCTCTAGGGTTGTTGTTGCTAGGGTAGGAAACTATGAAAAGCATATTCATGCAAACATTCATACCCAGTAAAACATTGGCTATCTGCAGAACCATGGTGTTCCCTCGGTGGCTCTCCCTGGCTACTTTACATTCACTATAGATACACCAATATATGTCTAGACTTAACTATGCATTTGGCTGAAATCCTTTGTTTCTTGAGTTCCTTCAGTTATGGACTCTGATATGAAAGCCAAATTTGGCATAGTCACAGTTGACACCTATCTTTAAAGGACAGCCTGTCCGGATCACTGAAACTCATGCAGGCCTGGCATGAGATATCAGCTACCCTCATAATGTAATACCTAACTTACATGCTACTATTTTCAGTATTCTTTTTGTTTATACTACATATTTACAATTCGTTATTGACAACTATTGCTTTTGTTTCATTTTTATTTGGCAGAACAAGGATGCTGTGAAATGATCTTTTAAGCAAAAAAGTGAACCAGAAAGGGTGTTTTATCGGAAATATATGGACAAAGCCTTTTTAATGTTATTCATTACTCCCACATCTTAGCTGAACCATAGATTTTGTGTAAAAAGTATGAATGAATTCTTTTGTAAAACTGATTCTAGCAATCAAAGGAAGCTGTACACATATGGAAAACTATGTCATGAACCACTTTGGTAAAGACAAGGAAAATGGAACCATCAGTTGTCTACTGTTTTAGTAAGGGTAAAATTACAAAATACACCAGTGGTAGAACTCATGGCAAGACCATTTAATTTTTTAAATGATCTTTTAAAATTAAAGTTACTTTTTATTTGTACTACATTACTTGAGCAGCTAATTGTCCTAATTTTCTTTTTATCCTCCAATGAAATCCAAAGAATGTAATGTATTAAGAGATCTCCTTTTTCAGATCAAGAAAATAGGTCAAAAATTTTTTAAAAACCCACCACCCTACAAAGTACTTGGATATTTTGTGATTCCCCCCACCCCCAAAAAAGAGGGGATACTGAAAGAAAGGGAGAAGGGGAAACTATAAATGCATCAATAATTTTCAAATTTTATGAATACTTACATACAACAAATAAAATCAAGTAAGGCTAACTATTTAAGTAAAAAAAAACATAATTCACATATGAGAGCAGATAATAAAACATTATTACAGCATTTTGAGGTGAATTCTCTCATTAAAAGAATAGACAAGAATTTTCTTGGTTGTGATATTCTATTAGCAATAAAAAGATTACAACTTTTACAGTTTTCCAGGTGGGCAGCCATTCTGAAGCAATAGAACAAAGTAGGAGTCCAGTTTTAAAGGTACTACTGGGCTCCTACTTTGTTCTATTACATCTTTTAGAGTTAGACAAATCCCTGTATTAAACTTAAACCATCCTGAAAAACCTAGATATTGTCTTAAACATTTAGCAATTTCAAAGGCAACAGAAGATAGTGAAATATCATTGTTACAGTATTTGAAGTGAATTCTCTCTTTAAAAGAACAAGAACTTCCTTAGTTGCAATATCCTATAGATCGGGGTGGTCAAACTTGCTTAATGTAAGAGCCACATAGAATAAACATCAGATGTTTGAGAGTCTCAAGACATGAACATCAGATGTTTGAGAGAAGGAAGGAAGATGGAGAGAGGTGGAAAGAAAACAACTTTAAATGCATTCTCCAAGCTGCTGGATGACTTGCTTCGATAAGTGTTTTAAAGAGACAAATGCTTTCTCCAAGCTGGCCAACGGGGTGGTGGGGGTTTAGAGAGCCACACAATATGTGCAAAAGAGTCATATGTGGCTCCTGAGCCGCAGTTTGGCCACTCCTTCTATAAACAATAAAAAGATTACAACTTTTGCAGTTAGATAGATTTTAAAGCTAAGTTTAAACCATACTAAGACCCTAGGTATTATCTTAAACATTTAACCATTTCTACATTTTATTCTTACAGAATATTTAAATGCAAATTTATTTTTAGCTACCACATCATACTGCTGATTCATGTTTAGTGTACAGTCCACTAAGATACCTAGATCCTTTTTGCACAAGACAAGTGTCCCCCATCCTATAATTATGCATTGGATTTATCCTTCCTAAATGCAGAATTTTACATTCATCCCAGTTAAAATCGTTTTATTGGTTTCAGCCCAGTTTTTCAGTCTATCAAGATCCTATATCCTGACTCTGTCTTCTCAGTTCTTCCTTATGACAACTGTATGAATTAATGACCTCCAAAATATCCTATAATTGACAGCCTTGCTCAGGACTTGCAAAACTGAGGGCTGCAGTTTCCTTGATTGAGTTAATCCATCTCATGATTGGGTCTTCCTCTTATTAAACTTTTCCTAGCATGATTGTCTTTTCCAGAGATTGTCATTTTCTCATAATTTGATCAAATATGACAGCCTTGTAAAACCCTCCTCCAGCAACACATTTTAAATGATTCAATCATCTTCCTGTCATCTTTCTTCATAGTCCAATTGTTCTTCTTCATTGTTCAACTTCCACACCCACACATTATCTTGATCTTGGTCACTAGCAACATATACTAACACTTAAAGGATCTTTCCTTGCTTCATGGCTGTCCATCTCAATTTCCTTCTGTGTTATTGGTTGCAGTTGCCCTTTGGGTTCATGATGGAGCCAAGAAAAAGTAAATCTTGAACAATTTCAGTTTCTTCATTATTCTTCAAAGTTATGTAATACATCAGCAGTCATTACTTCTGTTTTCTTGATGTTCAGCTAATCCTGCTTTGGCACTTTCTGCTTTAATCTTAATCAGTAGTTATTTCAAGTCTTTACAATTTCTGCAAGTAATGTGGTGTCATCTGTATATCTCAGATTATTAATGTTCCTTCCATCAATTTTCACTCTGCCTTCAACTAAATCTAATACCGCTTTTCTTATGATATATTCTGCTTGGGATAGGGACCACAATTTTTGTTTTGCATAAACATACGTTTTGTGTGAACATTTGCCTCTGTGTGATCATGTGGTTTTCTGCAGGGTGACCCCATGGAGGAATAAACTATTAAACTAGCATTGAGTAGCACAAAACACACAGCATTAATAACGTGTAATTAACTAATCATTTCTTTTTTTCATGGCAGTCTCAAACCAACATCATACCATTTCAGTGCATCTAACATTAAATTCCCATCTAAGGCCTCATGCAAATACAATCAAAAATAGCACTGCATGAGGAGAGGAGAGGAGAGCAGAGCTTCAGATTTTCACCATTAGAACTTTTATATGGAAAATGTATACCATTTATATTAAATCGATAATGTCTATTTATTGATGCACAGATAGCATTGAACGTTCATTGCTTTTATGGGGAAAATTCTGTGTAAGATGTAAAATGGCACAGAACTAAATAATCACAGATCAATTTACACAGGTGAAAAAATACAATCGGAGTTTCAGATCAAGAAAATTAAATAATTCCAGGACAAATCTTCCTGAAGGATAGTCAAATGTGGGCTGAAACACCATTAAGACAACTATACCCCAATGCCTTTTATATAAAGACTCCACTGATGGGGGAAAAAAGGAATAAACAAATATCTGAATAAGGTCATTAGGTAGTCAGTACTGTTGCATATCCCAAAAGATCCAACTATCTATCTGCCTGTTTTGCATTTTCTTCTCCCCTCCACCCCCCCCCCCCACCTGCATTCTCAGAATTTTGCATGTAGAGAACTTGGGAAATTAAAGCAATGAATTCTAAATTGGGTGCTCTTGATTGGACTGCATAATGAAAATCCTTTTATTTTCATAGTCTCTGTCAAAGTATCTTTACCTTGCATTGAATCTCCTTTTTAAATTATTACCACAAGGATCATTACTTAACTAATAAATGGCAACTCTGTAAAAGAAAAAAAGTTAATAAAAAATAGTGAACCTGAAGCCACTACCAAATAAACTGGCTATGCAAATATGAGCCTGATGAAGCAACTGCTTTGATTACAAAGTTTGTAGTAATGCTAAAATAAGTCTTGCTTCACAATAATGCAAGGTTTTGTTATGCTTGAAATGGAAAGTACTAATAAGAGGCTCATTGCGTCTCATTTCCGGCGCTTCAAAGAGCTTCGGACCTGATTCATCGTTTCTGCAATAGTTCCTTTTGCCACGTCTTGCTCCACATATTGAGGTCCACATTTCCACTGCTAGCAAGGTTTCTTGTTACTCCCCCTTCCCATCATTCCCGGGAGTCCCTTTCCAATGACTCAAAAATGTTATTTACGCATGCGTGTTCATGTTAGAACTCAAAGTTTCAAGAACTTCCTTGAGCAGAGCAGAATGTTGTTGTAAACACAAGTTATGAAGCTAGATGCACCAGACAGCTTACATCCCCCCACCCTAGCCCTTCACTAGGAAAAGACTCTCTTTTTAGAAAAATAAGTAATTATCAGGTAACAACCCAGTGTCCAGCAGTACAATATGCACAGTTCTTGGGTGGTGGGTGGAACAACCAGAATGGGTCCCTTGTAGTACACATGCAAATTTATACACAAAGAAATATAGAGGTCTCGTAGCATGGTGGATAGCATGTTAGTCTACCAACTAGGTTCAAGCCTCCCAAGCAGCTGATTCCTCCTCCGTCCTTTAAATGGACAGTTTTTAAAAAGCTGGGCAGTTTTTATGAAGTAAGTATTATAATACTTATCATTTAAATACTTTCATATAATTATAAATATTTTAAAGTAAATAATTACTTATAAAAAGGTATTAAGTAACTAGATATTTAAAGAGTCAAGCAGGGTTGGGGGGAGCAGAAAAAGCAACTTCAATCATGGTGCCTTGTTAATAGAAGAAAGGTTATTCACGTAAACAAGGCACCAAGGCTGAAGCTTTTTAAAAATTGTCCATTTAAAGAGAGGGGAAATTGCTTCTTAGTGGAGGCTTGAACCTAGGGCCTTCTAAGTTGTTGGACCAATGTTCTACCCACCATGCCACAGGGGCCCTTGTGTTCTTTGTGTATAAATTTGCATATGTACCGCAAGGGAACTATTTTGGTCGTTCCCCCTCCCCCCACATTCAAGTTTATCAGAATCAAGTCTGCCTGACCTCAGTGGTACTTTCCAAGGAGTAACTGTGCACTGGATTTCACAGTCTAACCCACTACGAACTACAACTTTTTGTCTAATGAAAAAACTCATGTAACACATTACAAAGGAATCAATATTTAATTGATACAGCACATTTTTAGCTGCCTGGATCTTCCTTGAGTTCATAGACAAGGACAAATGATAACATATGAGCAAGACAGATGTAATATAAGTAAGTCATTAATTAAAAAAAAACAATTAGTCATGGTGTGTCTATACTATCTGATGACACATGTGGTAGATGGATCTTTCCTTTTGAACTAATTTATAAAAAAAAAAAACAAGCCATGTGATATCAGAGAATTACTTCCAATGTGAAAAATGAATGTTCATAGTATCAACTTTAGTATAATTTAAACAATTATTTCTGTTTACAATAATTATTTCAATGTGTAATGCTTATAATGAAACAATGATTTCTAAATATAAATTTGAATGTAATTAAGCAGATTCTTAAAAGAACTCTGCAGGTTTTCAGAGGAAATCAGTGACCAGTAACAAACTATATGAAAAGGTAGTCCATGGCAATAAACTGACAAAAGTAGCTTTGAGACTGGACAGCTTTTACTGTGAAAATACTGTTGGTCTTAAAGGTGCCACTGGACTCAAATCTAGTTCTTTTACTGCAGACCAACATAGATGCCCTCTGAAACTACAGCAATAAACTCCATACTTACAAGACAATCCACAGTGTATCAAGTTTGGAATAATTTTCTGGTAGCTCCCTTTTAAATGAATGATGAGAAGCTGATTGGTGCAGCTGATCATGAATTATTAATAGTCACCATTAAGCGTCACCATTGACCAGAAACCTTTCAGATCTTTTTAGGATTTGCAACATGATGTGGTTTGTTGTTGGTTTTTTTTTTTTTTTGCTTTGTTTAGAATCATAGAGTTGAAAGGGGCCAAACAGTCCATCTAGTCCAACCACTGCTCAAAGCAGGATGAACCTAAAGCAGGGGTGGGGAACCTTTTTTTCTGCCAAGGCCATTTGGATATTTATAACATCATTCAGGGGCCATACAAAATTATCAGCTTAAAAAACAGTGCTCTGTTGAGGGAGAACAATTCAGGCCGGCAAAAACTGATGCAAATAATTGTTTTTCTATTTGAAGTCATGTGGGGAGAGTCTAATTTGGCACACACATACACACACCCCAACCCACCACCCTAGGCAAATGCCTAGGTCCAGGGCTCTTTTTAGTAGAAAAAGCCCAGCAGGAACTCATTAGCATATTAGACTACATCCCCTAATATCAGCATATTAAGTCACACACTCATTAGCCACACCATCTGGGATAATCAAGTGCAAATTGAACTGGTGGTAGCTGGTATTAAAGGAAAATAAAGAAAGAGGGAAAGAAAGGAGAACAAAGGGAAATAAAGAAATGAGGGGAATAAAATGGGAATAAAGGGAAATAAAGAAATGGGGAGAATAAAATGGAAAGAAAGGAAAATAAGGAAAGGTGGGGAAGAAATAGGGGAAGAAAGAAAAGAAAGGGAAATAAGGAAAGAAAGGGAATTAAGGGAAACAAATAAATGGGGAGAAAAAATAGAAATAAAGGGAAATAAAAAATGAGGGGGAAACTTACCTGAACTGGGATAGTTCCAGGCCTCACAGTGATTCTGACCAGCCAGCCAGGTCCCAGGGAGGCCGCTGTGCAGCTGGGCCCCATGCTCCCTGCCGGCCAGCCGGCCCCCAGGGAGGCTGCTGCACAGTGCAGCTGTGCCTCATAATCCTTGCAAACCAGCCAAGCCCCAAGGAGGCCGCCATGTGGCTTGACTCGGCTCAGCAATCCCCAAGGGCCAGACCAAGTGGTCTTGAGAGCCGTAAACAGCCCTTGGGATGGATGTTCCCCACCCCTGGCCTACAGCATCCCTGAGAATTGTTCCCAGCCACTGCTTAAAGATTGCTAGTGAGGGAGAGCTCACCACATCCCTCAGTAGCTGATTCCACTGTTGAACAACTCTTACTGTAAAAAAAGTTTTTCCTGATATCCATTCAGTACCTGCCCACCCTTAATTTAAACCCATTATTACAAATCCTGTCCTCTGCTGCCAACAGTAACAGCTCCCTGCCCTCCTCAAAGTGACAGCCCTTCAAATATTTATAGAGTGCAATCATGTCCCACCACAAGCTCCTCTTCTTCAGACTGAACATTCTCAAGTCCCTCAGTCTTTCCTCATAGGGCTTGGTCTCTAGCCCCTGATCATCATTGTCACTCTCCTCTGCACCTATTTTTTTCTGTCCACATCCTTCTTGAAGTGAGGCCTCAAGAACTGCACACAATACTCCAGGTGTGGTCTGATCAATGCAGTGTATAGTGGAGCTATACTTGTGATGTGGATGTTATGCCTCTGTTGATACACCGCAAGATAGCATTTGCTTTTATGTCACTGCATCACACTGGCTGCTCATATTTAACTTATGGTCCACCTGTGTCCCAAAATCTTGTTCACACACACTGCTACCCAGAAGTGTATCCCCTATCCAGTATGTGTGTTTCTCAGCCCTTGTGCTTATTAAATTGTATCTTGTTCACTTCTGCCCACTTTTCCAGGATGTTCAGATCTCATTGAATTTGAATTCTAATTCTATCTTCTAGTGCATTCGCTGCTCCTCCCAATTTGGTGTCATCTGCAGATTTAATGAGTAGCCCCTCTACACCCTCATCCAAATCATTGATTAAAATATTGAAAAGTACTGAGCCCAAAACTGAGCCCTGCGGTGCCCCACTGAACACCTCCCTTCATTTAGATGAAATGCCATTGCCAACTACTCTTTGAGTGCAGTTCTTAAACTTCTCATTGAGTGTGGTCTACATCGTTTCAAGGTTAGATTTTAAGTAATTCCTGTCTGGTTTAGATTAGCTAGGCCAAAACTAGAATGGGTTGTTACAGTATAAGCAAGGCAACTGGTGAGCACCTTGAGGCATCTCTGAAGAGATGCATTTTTCCCTGAAAGGTTTAAACTGAGGCAAACCTTCACTTTGCATTTTAACAGGGGTTTCTTCCCTCTGGGCAGAGGACAGTCTGGGAAGGAAGAAGACAGATAATTACTTTCCAGACATACCTCAGCTCACCTGCATATAAATAACTCCAGCCAGAGAAATAATGGGTGGGGCAAGGTCTCCCCCTTCCCCCTCTTCAAGCAGGAAACAGAGATTTGGAGAGCTAGAGTACTAAATAGTCTACAAGAAGAAGATTCCTGGAGATTTCCAGGAGGCATTTCTTTGACCCAGCATGACCTGGACAGTGGAAGGGAAAAGAGATATGATTAAAAACTCCCTGCAGTTACCAGAGAGAAGAAAAACCTCTCCAGGTGTGAGAATAACCCAGGAGCACAGGCCACAAACTGGGCCTGCAGAAGAAGAGGAGGAAGAGGGAGAGGAAAAGGAGGTTGGATTTATACCCCACCCTTCACTCAGAGACTCAGAGTGGTTTACAGTCTCTTTCCCTTCCTCTTCCCACAACAAGACAACCTGTGAGGTTGGTGGGGCTGAGAGAACTCTCAGAGAACTGCTCTTGAGGGAAGACCTCTGCAAGAACTGCAAATCCTGTTGCAGAAGGAGGCAAAGTAGATACATTGTTTGAACACAATTGAGCCTGTCGGTCTTAATCAATGTAATGATCTCTCATTTTTGTTTAGGTTCTTTGGGGTATGTGCTTGTAAATATATGAGGTCCCTTTATGTGCTTAATTGTTACCAGCTGTGATTTGTCCTTTTAGGACATTGATTCTCTAGTATGGTCAAGCCATCAATTGAAATATACAATATGGGCGTTTAAGAGAAGCCGGTCTGAGGACCTTTGTCAGGTTGTATTATGTGTTATATTTTATTGTTTAATTTTGTTTAATATGGATTATTGTTCATTGTATTATTGCTGTCACATTTGGTCTTATTATACAGTTGGCTTGTGAAGAAGCTGCAAATGCAGCCGAACGCGATTTAAGTCGGTGATTGTGTGAAGGCAAGATTTTCTCCTTCGGAAGCCGACATCAGTGGAAGGACTCCGTTTGGAATTTACTTCTGAGTAGTAATACTCCTTATAGACTTTTGGAATTTTCCAGAGTCATCCTTGGGAATTGTGTTTATATTTGGGACTTTATGCTCTCTATGTGATTCATGTTTTTGGAATGATTTTTGGATGCTATTGCACAGTATATTATATAGATTTTTGTAAAATTTGTAAATTGTATCTTGTATTTTTGACATAGTTGTTTTTTAGATTTCTGTTTATACTGTGTTGCCATTGTTTACTTTGTTTGGTTGTACGATCTAAGGTCATCCAGCAGCTGCATGTGGAAAAGTGGGAATCAAACCCAATCCTCCCAGATTAAAGTCCACACATTTAACCACTATACCAAACTGGCTCTTTGGGAAGAGGGATGGTCAAAATTGTATTCTTAAAAGATATTTTTAAAGCATTTTATGTGAGAAAATACTTTTCAGAAATGCATCTTCGGAGATGGATGGACTGCAAATGAAAACAGAGGTAATCAGTGTCTCCTATGAGTGACCTTTTGTAAAACTGCAAATCAATTCTGAGGGGGGGGGTGCCAAATTGGGTATGGGGTCCATTGTGTTCTATGGGACCATAAAATAGAATGGCTCATAAGGGGGCACCATTTTTTAATTTTGTCCCCTCTCAAAAAACATGTAGATCCGGTCCTGCCCAGAGCTGCAAGTTGGCACACCGCAATGCTACAGCAAGCGAGATCTTCTGACAAGCGGTTTCTGCTTACTGCAGAAAAGCGGTGTGCCAGCTCGCGGCTCTGGGGCAGCTTATGCAAAAATGTAGAGAAGCCCCAGGGGCAAAAGGGCTTTCTACCCAGAACAAGTGCTAGTGCAAAATCAGTCCTAAATTGCTCCTGGAATTACAACAGATCTGCTGGAGAAAATGAAATCCCTCCTTCCTCAAACCCTACTACCCCCAAGCTCAATCCACAAATCTCTAAGAATTTCCAAACTCAGAGTTGGCAACTGTAATCCACTTCCATTCACTGACAGTTTACTGTTTTAATCCAGGTTTTTTTCTCACTTCTAGACAGGAAATGTACAGTTGGGAAAAATGCAGTAAAGGTGATTTCAAAATTGGCCTCTCTGCTCTAAAAATGTTACATCCTCAAACACAGATGTGGTAATGTTGCTGAACTTCATAGTTCCATAATTTGAAATATGTTCTTGAGTGACTTGTAAAATTAATTCCTAGTCCAGAATGATCACTATGACCATACAGTTCTTCTCTGATCTAGATTGCAATGTGAACCATAGCATATCGCCTCTGTCCCTTTCATAATTTTTATCTATCTGACTGTTGCTGAGAAGGTTGTGGCAACAGAGGATTTGGAGCTTCAGTGAAAGGTAGGGGAAGAAATGAAAGCCTGGAGTGTACATGAAGGAATTACTGATGTATTCTAATCCTGTTTCCCCTCTGTGATGTCATCTGCTAGACTTCAAACTGAACCCAGATAATTTCCCTATTTATTAGGAAAACTAGCTCAAAAAACCTATTCCAAGTTATGGTCAAAGTTCCATCCTTAAAGAATATAGAAGCCAAAAGTAGTTATTGCAGGATATACAGTGGCAATTGTTAGCCAGAAAAAGGGAGAATATGTGAAATTCAGTATTTTAACAAAATGTTACCTTGGGAACTCCTCTAACAGGGTAATCTGAGACTGCTGATGTGTAAATGTTAGGATAGGAAACCAATCTGAAGGAAGTTCAATTGTGATCAGAAGATAACTGCAGTAGAGAATTACAAACACCAAGTACATAATTTCATTTTTTACAATTTTGAAAGCACAGTTTGAACAACCAGCAATATGAAGAACTCATGAAATAAACAATGAAAATTTAGAAGGTCAAATTTTAGAGATTACTCTCTCTCTCTCTCGGCTTGACTTCGCGAACGAAGATTTAAGAAGGGTGCAGTAGTCCACGTCTGCTGCAGGCTCGCTGGTGGCTGACAAGACCAATGCGGGACAGGCAGATCCGGCCACAGTGGCTGCAGGGAAAAGTCTGATTTGGGGTTGGTGCTGTAGCAGTGCGATTCTTCCTCAATCTCCTTTTGTCCTCAAGACCAGCTATGCGTGCGTTCTCAAAGGAAGAGACAGCCTGGTGGATGGTGTGCCTCCATGCTTTGCGATCTGAGGCTAGGTCAGACCACTGGTGATGGTTGATGCGACAGGTGCCAAGGGATTTCTTCAAGGAGTCCTTGTACCTCTTCTTTGGTGCCCCTCTATTTCGATGGCCGGTGGAAAGTTCGCCATACAGAGCAATCTTGGGAAGGCGGTGGTTTTCCATCCTAGAAATATGCCCTGCCCAGCGCAGCTGCGTCTTCAACAGAAGTGCCTCGATGCTTGTAACCTCTGCCCTCTTGAGGACTTCAGTGTTGGTCACAAAGTCACTCCAGTGGATGTTGAGGATGGTGCGAAGGCAGCGCTGATGAAAGCGCTCAAGGAGTTGCAGGTGATGACGGTATAAAACCCACGATTCGGAGCCGTACATGAGGGTTGTCATCACAACCGCTTTGTAAACATTGATCTTTGTGCCTTTTTTCCCTTGTTCTGTTCCCTGCATTTCTCTTGGAGCTGCCTGAGAACAAATACCATGTCGGTGGTGCTCCTGTTAGCTCTGAAGCCGCACTGGCTCTCTGGGAGTTCTTCTGCAATGGTGGGCACCAGTCTGTTCAGGAGTATTCTGGCAAGGATTTTGCCTGCGATGGAGAGCAGGGTTATCCCCTGGTAGTTGGAGCAGTCTGACTTTTCCCCTTTGTTCTTGTGTAGAGTGATGATGATTGCATCGCGAAAGTCCTGTGGTAGTTTGCCTTGTTCCCAGCAGGTGACAAGTACTTTGTGAAGTGTGCTATGTAGTACTGTGCCCCCATGCTTCCAGATCTCTGGTGGGATTCCATCAACTCCCGCTGCCTTGCCACTTTCCAGTTGCTTGATGGCTTTAACAGTCTCTTCTAGGGTGGGGATCTCATCCAACTCTGTTTTCACTGGTTGAAGTGGGGTGAGGTGGATTGCTGAATCTTGAACTACACGGTTGGCACTGAAGAGAACCTGAAAATACTCCGACCACCAGTTCAGTATGGATGCCTTGTCTGTGAGGAGCACTTGGCCGTCTGCACTACGCAAGGGACTCTGAGCCTGATATGATGGGCCATATACTGCCTTCAGGGCTTCGTAGAACCCTCTTAAATCACCAGTGTCTGCACACAGCTGGGTTCTCTCTGCAAGCTTGGTCCACCACTCATTCTGAATGTCTCGAAGCTTGCACTGGAGGTTGCTACATGCAGCGCAAAAGATTGCTTTTTTCCCGGGACAGGAGGGCAGAGCAAGATGTGCTTGGTAGGCAGCTAGTAATTCTTGGATCTCTTGATTGTTCTCGTCAAACCAGTCCTTGTTCTTCCTTGTGGAGAACACGAGGACTTCTTCAGAGATCGACAGGATGGTAGTTTTTAGGTGTTCCCAGAGTGCTTCTGGAGAAGGGTCTGTGGGGCAACTGGGGTCCTCATTTCTTGACTGGAGTTTTGCCTGGAAGGCAGCTTTAACTTCGGCTGACTGAAGGCTGCCAACCTGAAGCTTCCTCCGAGGGATACCTCCTCTCCTGGGTGTGGGTTTAAAGTGAAGACGGAGATTGCAGCATACAAGACGATGATCCGTATGACATTCCGCACTGGGCATTACTCGGGTGTGTAAGACATCTCGAAGGTCTCTCTGGCGCACCAGAATGTAGTCGATAAGGTGCCAGTGCTTGGACCTTGGGTGCATCCAGGTTGTTTTCAGGCTGTTCTTCTGCTGAAAGATAGTGTTGGTGATGGTGAGCTGATGCTCCGTGCAGAATTCTAGCAGGAGGCGCCCGTTATCATTGCAGTTGCCAATGCCGTGTTTGCCAAGTACTCCTTTCCAGGCTTCCGAGTCTTTACCTACTCTGGCATTGAAGTCGCCAAGGATGATCACCTTGTCCTCTGTAGGGGTCTTCTGTACAAGGTTGCGTAGATCAGCATAGAACTTGTTCTTTTCTGCAGGATCTGCTTGAAGGGTTGGGGCATACACACTGAAGAGTGTTGCATGTTGCTTGTTTTGAAGTGGGAGGCGCATGGACATGATGCGATCTGAGTGACCTGTTGGCAGGTTTCGAGTTTGGAGGCAATGGAGTTCCTGATCATGAAGCCAATGCCAGAAAGGCGGCTCTCAGCCTTTGACTTACCCGACCAGTAGAGGGTATAGCCGGCACCATGTTCTTGAAGACTACCTTCCTCAAGGAAACGGACCTCACTGAGAGCTGCTATGTCAATATTCAACCTGAGAAGTTCGTGGGCAACTAGAGCAGAGCGTCGTTCAGGGCGACCACTGTCTACTGTGTCAAGCATGGTTCTGATGTTCCAACACGCAAGCTTTAATCTTTTGCACACTTTGTGAGGCAGGTGCATGCCTTTTCTTTGTTATTTTTCGACCGCAAGTAAGGATGCCCGTTGACCGCGGCTAGCCAACTGGGGTGGGGGAGATGAGCTTTGTTTAGGCCACCTTTTCTAGACCCCTCTCCGTGTGGAGCAAGCAGTGCTGTCCCTAGATAAGGCTGCTTGTTCGTTCAGGGTGCTGCCGAAAAATGCTTTCGTCTCCGGGTCAGCATCAGGCGACCAATACCCTGAACCGCCTACATGCAGGATCGGGACTGTGGCTTCCAGTGGCATCTTCCACCTGCCGTTTCGCCCCTTGCCCATCGCTGCAGGACTTGGTGTGTTGTGGGTTGTGGATATGGATATTCCCTTCAGGCCTGCGCAGAGGAATTTTTAGGTGAAGCACAGTGTGCGCAGTACTGGCTCCACCCTTTCACCTTGGGGTCATCGGCCATGGCCTAGGAAGCCGGGACGCCGGCAGCGAGTTCTCCAGGTGGTAGGTGTTACATTAACGAGCTCTGTCTGCCCGGGTTTGATGTTAGAGTTTTCCTTCTCTTGGCTGGCGAGGTTGGTGAGTCCAGCCTGCCCATCCGGTTATACCGCCGGACATTCGGTCGCACCATGATGTGGCAAACTCTGTGAGAAACGGGAGGGACCAGCGGGAAGGTGTTGCCATGGATGCAGTAATGCAGGAGAGGCCATTGCAGTGACCATCTGCCAGGCATAGCCGGACAGTGACCACGCGGCATTCACTACACCGGGAGAGGAGAGGCTATGTATTGCGCATACACTTTCCCTGGGGGGGCAGGATACCCAAGAGGGAGCCCACCCCTCCCCCCCCATAGAGATTACTATGAAGTGGGAAAACAAAACAAATAATAGTGCAACCAGTGCTGATTCAGAGAGGGAGAAAATACAGTGGAAAAGTTCCATATGCTGAGTTCATTATCAAGAAAGAGATGTTAGGGAGAAGAGTTGCACTTTTTAGTCTTTGACATCAGTTAAAAATACAGCAGGACAAAATGAAAATCATCTTTGAGTACCTGTAAAACAAGTGAAGAGACACTAACTGATAACATTTGCAAAGAAATAAGAAATCCCTCAATGTTGGAGTTAGACTAAGGCCATTTTTCACATATGTTATTTGCCCTGGATTCCTTACTATTGGAAAGTCTGGGGTTTTAGAGCTTCCCCACAACATCATGGTGTATTTATGAACCTCCCAGGGTTTCCCTAGATTGTATTGGATCTTTCACAAACATACTTCATTGAAAAGTTTTTGGAAATACCTCAGTAAAGCCAAGATACTTGTTATGTGGGTAGGAAAGTTCATATTTCCTAGTCTTGCCCGCATGGCAGCCATTTTACTTGCTCCTGTCCCTATTCCTCATGACCACTACTAGACTTTTCCTGTACTTTAAAAAATCAGCAAAGGAATATGAAATATCAGATGACATTATATCAATCTGTGTATCATTTACTGTGAATTCCTGGTCATCCCCCTTTTAAAAGTTAATATATAGCTTCTTTTTTGCAGAGAGATGCATTTCTATGTGTATCTCCACAACAAAAGGGACAGAAACTTACTTTTAAAAAATTGAAGCTGGGAATTCACAGAAAATAATGAAATATATACATCTGTTAATGTTAAAACAATTTTATTTGGTAACATATGGTAACAAATTATATTTCTTGCATCATTAATAATTTCTTTTATCTATCCCATATATTACTTTCTACCCACCCCTCGCCCCATTACTTGACCCCCGCTGGTGTTATTTACTTAAAGTACTAATGTTTAAAGGTACCCTTAACTAATAAAAACAAAAAAATAATATTCTTCTTTTTTCTAAGACTTAATCATTATCAAAAATTGTCCAATGTCCTTTTATTTTCCACTCTTTTTCTACATATCTTCTGAACTTTTTCCATTCCGTCTTAAAAACTTCTAAATCATAGTCTCTTAAAATTCTTGTTAATTTGTCCATTTCACTCCATGTCATAACTTTTACAATCCAATACCATTTCTCTGGTATTTTTTCTTGCTTCCACAACTGCGCATATAATGTCCTAGCAGCTGAAAGCAAGTACCAAATTACAGTTCTATCTTCTTTTGGAAATTTTTACATTTGTAATCCCAACAGAAAAGTCTCTGCAACTTTCTCAAATTCATATCCCAAGATCCTAGAAATTTCTTGTTGAATCATCTGCCAATACTTTTTTGCTCTTTCACAAGTCCACCACATATGGTAGAAAGAACCTTCATGTTTTTTACATTTCCAACATCTGTCTGGCATCTTATTATTCATCTTTGCCAATTTCTTAGGAGTCATAACCATCTATACATCATTTTAAAACAGTTCTCTTTAATACTATGACACGTCGAAAGCTTCATAGAGCTCTTCCACAAATATTCCCAAGTTTCCATCTGTATTTCTTTATTTACATTAATTGCCCACTTAATCATTTGAGATTTCACTACTTCATCTTCTGTAGACCATTTTAAAAGTAATTTATATAATTTTGAAATTAATTTTTCGTTGTCTCCAAGCAGAACTTTTTCCATTTCTGTTTGCTCTTTTCTTATTTCTTCAGTTTTAATGTCATTCTCCACCAAGCTCTTTATTTGTTGCATTTGAAACCAATCATATTTATTATTCAGCTCTTCAGCAGTTTTCAATTCTATTTTGCCACTTTGTATTTTTAATAGTTGATTATATGACAACCACTTTTCTTCACCCGTCTCAGCTGTTATTTTTATCACTTCGGCTGGCACTATCCATAACGGTTTTCTCTCATCTCCATATTTCTTATATTTCATCCATGTATTTAGCAAGCTGTTTCTTATATAATGGTGAGAGAAAAAGCTGTCTATCTTTTTTCCCCCATAGTACATATAAGCGTGCCAGCCAAATTTATTTCCATGACCTTCCAACGCTAAGAGTTTTTTGTTTAACAACATTATCCATTCTTTTATCCATACTAAGCAAACTGCTTCATGATATAATTTTAAGTCTGGTAATTGAAATCTGCCTCTCTCTTTTGCAACTGTTAAAATTTTCATTTTAATTCTTGGTATTTTCCCCGCCCACACAAACTCTGAAATTTATCTTTGCCATCTATTAAATTGTTTACTGTCTTTCACAATCGGAATAGTTTGAAACAAATACATTATTCTTGGTAGAATATTCATTTTAATTGTGGCTATTCTACCCAACAGTGACAAATTAAGTTTATTCCACTTTAACACATCTTCATCCATTTTACGCCATAGCTTCTCATAATTATTTTTGAACAAATCAATATTCTTCATTGTTATTTCCACACCCAAATATTTTACCTTGGAGGTAACTTCACAGCCCGTTAGTTTCTGCAATTATTGTTGCTTATTTATTTGCATATTTTTACTTAGAAGTTTTGATTTTTCTTTATTAATACAAAGTCCCGCCAACTCCCCATATTCTTGTATTTTGGCTAACAACAAAGGTGTGACTTGTATGGGGTTTTCATTTATAAACATTTTATCATCTGCAAATGCTCTGTATTTGGACGTAAATCCTTTTACTTTTAATCCTTCTATTTCTTTATCTTCTTGAATTTGCATTAGTAATATTTCAAGAGTCATTATAAACAACAGTGGGGAAAGTGGACAACCTTGTCTTGTACCTTTACCAATTATCATGTTTTTTGTAAGATCAGCATTTATACATAGCCTTGCACGTTGTTCAGTATATATTGCTTTTATCATTCTTATAAAGCTTTCTCCCAGCTCTATTTTCTCCATTACTGCAAACATAAAATCCCAATTTAAATTGTAAAATGCTTTCTCCGCATCCGCAAAGAATAATGCTACTTCCTTTTCTGGTTGTCTTTCATAATATTCTACAATATTTACAACAATTCTGCTATTGTCTCTTATTTGCCTTTTGGGAAGAAACCCCGCTTGATCTTCCTTTATAAAGTTTATCAAATATTGTTTAAACCATTCTGCCAAGATTCTTGTATATATTTTACACTCATTATTTAATAATGAAATGGTCTATAATTTTTTACGTTCGTAACATCTCTATCTTCCTTTGGAATCAATGAAATAACAGCTTCCTTCCACGTATTTGGTATTTTCCCTTTTGTTCTTATCATATTCATCCATTTCTGAAGTTTTGGGATTAACTCCTCTTTGAGGGTTTTAAAAAATTTAGCTGTATATCCATCTGCCCAGGTGCTTTTCCATTTTCCATTGCATTAATTGCTGCTTCAATTTCTATTTTTTCAATTGGATCGTTCAAAACTTTTCACATATTTTCTGCTAAGGGTGCTATTTTTATCTTTTGTAAGTACTCATCCATCTTTCCTTTCCTTATTTTAACACCTTTAAATAACTTGGCACAATACTTAAAGAATTCTCTTCTTATTTCTTCTTGATCTACCACCTCTCTTCCATCCACCACAATTTTATCAAAAATTTTACTTTCTCTCTTTTTCTTCAGTTGCCAGGCCAAATATTTTCTGGGTTTGTTTGCTCCCTCGAAAGATTTCTGCTGTAATCTTTTCAGATTCCATTCCAGTTCTTTATTTAACAAATGTCTCATTTGCATTTGTAATATTGTAATCTCCCTTATAATTTTCTTTTTCCCTGGCCTTTTTCTTAGTTCCCCTTCTTTTTTCTTTATTTCATTTTGAATGTCCAACATCTGTTTTTCTTTTGCCCTCTTATCTTTGTTATTCAATGTAATCAATATTCCTCTCATTACTGCTTTATAAGCATCCCAGACCGTCTGAAATTCTATATCCTCTTTATCATTTATTTGGAAGAAAGCTTTAGTTTCATTTTCTAGAGATGTCACTATTTCTTTATTCTCTAGTAAATCTTCATTAAATCTCCATCTTCTCAACTTCTTAGACAATTTTGTAATCCACATTATTGGGTTATGGTCAGTCCCAATTTTAGGTAAAATCTCTATTTTCTTTGTTATAAGGCCTAAGTCTTTAGTGCCCCACAACATGTCAATTTTGGAAAAAAATTTATGTCTTGCTGAAAAAAAAGGTATAGTCCCACACTTCAGGATTAAATTTCCTCCATATATCCTCCAAATATTCTTGTTTGACCAATTCAAAAAAAGACTTTGGCAATTTTTCTTCCTTATTATTTTTCCCCCCAGACCTATCCAGTGTGTTCTTAATTGTTCCATTAAAGTCCCCCATTATCAAAACTTGGTCATAAGTCAGTTCATCAAATTGTTGTATAATGTCTTTTAAAAAAGCATCCTTTGCACCATTTGGTGCATACAGTCCCAATAACAATATATATTTTTTTGCATTTAATATTATTTCTAACACTACAAATCTTCCATCTTTATCTTTAAACACTAATTTTGGCTCCAATTCTTGTTTAATATAGAAAATCGCTCCCCTTTTCTTCTGTTAGCCAATGAATAAAATTCTAGTCTCAGTTGTTTATTCCATAAAAATTTGTAATCCTTTTGTTTGATATGCACTTCTTGTAAACAAAGTATATTACAATTTTGCTTTTTAATCCAATGAAACGTTGCCTTTCTTTTTTGTGGTGAATTTAGTCCATTTACATTCCAAAATAATAATTTGTAATCCATCATGGTGCAAATTCTTTATGTTCTTCATAAAACCTACGCAGTTCCTGTGTGCTTGTAATTGTAATCCTTTTTCCTTGCAGCTCAAAGCTCAGACCTTCAGGTATTATCCATCTATACCTCATTTCATTATCACGCAGTTTTTCTGTCAATTTTTTGTATTCTTTTCTGTCATTTATCACTTGTCTTGGCAATTCTTTCATGATTCTTACTCTGTTGCCTCCCACTATCAATGTCTTTTCAAAATTTTTATTCAAGATTTTTCCCACCATTTCTTTTGTCATATATCTTATAACCACATCTCTTGGTAGATTATTTTTCTTGGCATATAGTGAGTTCACTCTATACCTATAGTCATACATGCTTCTAGTTCCTTCAGGATCTTCCTCCAAAAATTCTGCAATTATTCTTATTATATATCCTTTCAAATCAGTCTCTTCATCCTCAGGTACTCCTCTCAGATGTATCCATCAATTTCCATCAATTTGCAGTCATGAATTGCCACCTTTTCTTGCATTTTTAGCAAGGTGGAATCATGTACTTCCACTCTCTCTTCCACCTCTTGCACTTTCTTTGATGTTACCACAGTCTCATTTCTGAGATCTTCTATATCTTTACTTAGCTCTTCAATGTCTTTTCTAATTTCTTTTTTAGAAGCAGTTATCATGTCTCTCACCCCTTTCATCATCTTGGCTTCCATTGCTTCTAATTGCTCTTGCATTTTTTCCATTGAGGGAGTCCTTGCACAGGTTAACATGCTCTGAAATTAAAAAAAAAACACTGAAAATTTTGACCTCTCTAAATTAAATTTAAACTATCAGGTTTGATAGAGTATGACTTGCCCTTTTCAATAAGCCTAATTTTGCCGTCCTCAGAGCCTCCTGGGCTCAGATATTAATTTTTAAAGTTTTTATTTCTTCCAAAATGGCGGTTGCAACTTTCTGCTTCCCTTTAAAAAAAATTTCCTTCAAAGGCTTCTAAAATAATTACCAGCAATAATGTCCAATAATATTTACCTTACAATTGTCACCTCTGTCAGCTTCACCAATTTTTAAGGTCCCGAACACTTTAAAAACTTTGTTTAAATTTTGACCTCCTAGCAATGGCCGCCAATGTTTTTCTATGATATTATATTCCTAGAGTAGGCTAGCTGCTTCAATGATTTCCCTCTTCCATCTGACACTTCCTGCTTTTCTTGCCACCAAATCCCGTTTTCATTGGTAAAAAGATCTCGTGATGTTTGACATATTTCCTGTGTTGACTGTGAGAGCTGCAAATCTGCGACAATGGGGCTTTTTCACCAAAACCGCAAGCAGACAAAACAATAAATTCCTTTCCACTTTTTAGCACTGTCCTTTAAATTTACAAAATTCAAATTTACCCTTTCTCCCCTTCTTCTTCCAAGCTTTCTGCATCTCTATTTCCCACCTTCTGATTTTATTTTGTTTAACTTTAAATAGTCCCGGAATGAAGATAGTCATCAGTACCTTTTTCTGCAGTTATCCAAATCGAACACCAGTCCTGTATAGCTTTAGATGTTTAGCAGTCTCAAAGAAGGTTAGGATCCTGTCAAGCTTATGTCAAATAAATGACTCTGGAATCTTTTGCAGATGAGGAATATGCAACTCGTCTCCGGAGACCCCTCAAAGCCTCAAAGGAGCCCCCCCTCAGGACTCCCTTTTAGCCAAGGTAAATCTCCTCAGTTTCCTGTGCATATCTTGGACCGATGTCTGACTGAGAAAAGTAGTCAGTAAGCATTAAATTGCCCTCCACTACCCTGAACAGAAGCCCCAGCCTGCTCCCCTTCTGAGAAGCAATTTAGCTTGGCATTTTCCAACCCCGGAAGTCGAAATATATACATCTGTTAATTTACTAATCAAACAAAGAAAACTGGAAAAGTCCTGGAGGTGGGGTGGGGGGCCAGTTGGCCTTTGATGGGAGACTGGAACAGGGAATTTACAGAAAAAATAGTTAGGTAGAAGCCCTTTCCACTGTATCTGTACCTGTATTAGAAATGAGGAAGCTTTCCTCTAACTTGCACCTTCCCTGTGATACTCCTTGCATAGCTTTAGCATAGCTTGGAAAAGGCTAAACAAGGTGCCTCCCCCGCCGCCCATGTTAGGCCTGTGGGAAAACTGGCTTTCTTTGTTGCTGCTGTATATTTAGGAATATTTGGATCTTTGACCATGGTAAATGTTACAACAACTTTAACATTAAGGGGCAAGGGATCTATTCAGCTACTGCAGTTGTTGCTGTTAATCTGTACATTTTTTTTTCTTTTTAGTACTTTCTTTTAAATACTGTATTACTTACATTAATAAAAATTCTAATTAAGACAACCAACTAAATATCTATAAAATTAATCAATTGGAAAATACTACTCTGTTGGCTATCTCCCAATGAAATTACTGTTATGTTTATTGAACACATTTAATATAGACAGTTTTATTAACATGAATTTGACATCACACATAAAAATAGCCTTTAATATTCATACATTTATTAGTTGCAGCTTTTATGGTTATACTGTAAGGTTCTTGCAGGTGAACAGAAAGGTAGAATGGAAGAAATGAAGAAGAAATACACAAGACCAAGATCTACAACTTCACCAGAAAGGTGCAGAAAATGTTTACAGCCGTCGTTTTACAGTTATATGGCATATCTGTTGCCTCTAAATATGTATATTATTTTTCTCTAGGGATCATGCAAAACTTTTCCATCTGTAATGCAGATCTAGGAAAAAATCCCTATCCCTTTGTGAGATTCCTGTGTTTTAAGAGAGAAGCAAGTCACATGGACTACAATACATGAGAGAAGCAAGTCACATATGCCTCTGACTGACCTAGCCAATGATGTGGGACCAACTTAAATACTTGGACAAAAGAATTGAGGAGTGTTTGCTAGAACAGGGCTCTTGAGGAGCTGGATGAGTCTTCTATGTGAACTGAGCCAGCAGGTGCTTGACCATCCCCAGGGGAAAAAAAAACTTGTATCTTCCTTCATGTCTGAATGTATATTTATTAATCACACTTGTTGCTTTTGTTGGAACCTTCTTGTGATTTCCAAAACCAAACATTATACAACATGGAGCCTTGGATTTAGATGAGAAATGTTAGTGGAGACAAGCATTTCCACCTGCAGACTGTGATTTTCCCTCCTCCCCACTCTTGCAGCAGACATAATTCTTCCCAGAATTCTGTCACAGGGAGGGGAGGGATCCCCTGGAATCTCCTGGCACCAGATTGCCACTGGAAAGGGTGAATTGTGTTCTGCAGATGAGTCCTTGCACCCGTGGAAACATTAGTCTGGATACAGCCCTATAGTTAAATTTCTGGAATGTACAGAATACTAATTACTTTCTATACCTAACTACCAGTGCTTATGTTTTTTGTTATTTTGGTTCCATGTGTTATTTGGATCAATAGTCAATTATATACAATGTTGAGAAGACTTTTCTTAATACATGCACTCATAGAAGCATTGAGTTTTATGAAATAAGCAGAGGACAACCTGAATGTCAAAAAAGTGTTTGAAAGATCAAAGTTATTTATTAATTTAAGAATTTATGAATATACTGTATGTATTTATTTATAGCCCACCTTTTTCTCTGAGACTTGAAGATTACCAAAGATAAAAATGATGCTATCAGACAGGAAGCATCTAACAGTACAATTGGACTAGGTTTAAAGAATTTGTAGACAATGTGAACCACAGCTGCTCAGGCAAGGTATAATGAAATTACAGAGACAGACGATGAGGCAGAAAAAGCAAGGTGATACTTAGAACAGTCATTGCAGTGGACTACAGTCCCACCCAGTCCCGGCCAATGAGGGAGCTGGGATTTGCCAACATGAAACCAGTTTTATGTCTTGTTATGTACTGGTCTCTATCTTTGGTGGGAAACGTTTGCGCGTCCAGGCTACTGTGGGAGCACTAGAGACTATGGGATATATTAAGAGATCTGGACTCCACATAAGAACCAATGAGCAGTTCTGGCATGAAGCTTAACTGCCATGATTTGGTATGGGGATCAGGGGGGTGGTTCTCGGCATGTATATAAGCAGGGTTGCAGCCCCACCATTTTGTTTTAGTATGTAGTTATTAATAAAGCATGTTCTTGGTTAAGCAATAATACATTTGTAACAGGGTCTGCCAGCCTTCAGGTCAAGTCTTGCCGGCAGAGTTGTTAGCAGGTAGCACAAAACATAAACAAAGCCTGCTATTTCAAACCCAAAACACCAGGGGGGTAGGCTGCCACCACACTGGGTTACTCTCTAGCACAGAGGCCCCCAATCAAACCTCTGCCTAACTGAGACAAAACAAGGAAAACCAAGCCACTCTCTTGCAGCAAGGAGTTCCCAAAGTAATTTTACAAAAAAATGGTAGTAGGCACTCTGAGGCTAATGGGTAAGTTTTGGCAAAGTTGCTGTGACTTCAAAGAGCAAACAACAAAAGGTAAAATAATTAAGGAAGTTTATTTAAAGAATAAGCATAACAATAGTATTTGATATGTGAGCCAAAGAAAATAAAGACATAAATTATAACTAGCTAAACTTAGTGCAGCATAGTTTTCCAAATTGATGATCTAAGTCCATTCTGGAAAGCCAATCAAAACCAGTGATGGGCACGCATGGTAACTAATTAGGGCTGATCTGCAGTTTCAGCGATAATTAAGTTCACATGGTGATAACTGGGCAGAAATGCCTAACAAGTTAATTGAAAGAGAATCTAGCAGGTATACTCCTACATCGACCTTGCAGGTGTTCTTTATCTCTGCAAGCAAACACATTCTTTAATGCTGAGCAGAACTCTGCAAAGAAACACAGACTTAAGATTTTTTAGAAAGCAAGTCAAAGCTTGACCATGGTTAACATTAAAATAAACATTTTTACATGGCTACTGCACTACAGCATTGAACCCAGTATTTAACACTGGTGATGAGGATGGAATCCTGTTGAGTCACCCTGTTGCTTAGCCGCACCACACCGCACACTGAATTCTAGTGCCCTGTGTCAAGCATGGTAGAATTCCACTGGTAATTGATTGTTTTAGGGTCCTCCATAAAGCTGGCCTGTGAAATATCATGGAGGACTAAGGTCTTTTAACTCTGTTATTTCCCCCCCTCCCCCTTCTTGCTTTATTGCTTGCAAAGTAGAAGTAGAGAGAAACGAAACTAACTTGAGAAAGAGTAATCAGCACCTTCCCATACATGCCTGTTAGGTAGTGTGGCACATCTGGGGAAAACAAGGACGGAGTCCTGATAACGCTATGAGAATGTAGACATTTATGATAGTTTATGTGTGAGTGCGCATCCCTTGCCCCCACCTTTTGGAATCCTTTTGAAGTATGCCTTAAAAGTATTGTATCAATGTATCTTTAGCATCACTCTCAAGAATCTGTTACACAGAAAGTATTGGTTTATCAATAAGCGTAGTTTTGTATCAAACCTGACTCATCATTGAAACTGCATGCTTGACACCCTGCGCTCAACTTGCAACGCACCATGGCTGGGATCATGGTTGTGGCTCCAGGACAGCATCTGTTGAAGTTTGATGCCACTCACCCAGACCTATGAGAAACCTGGGCAAACAGTCTGAAATACTACGTGCTTTTTCACAAGATTGAAGATGGGAGGACAAGAAATCACTCCTACTCAGCACATGTGACATCACAACCCTGCAGTTGGTGAAGCACCTCATCACATCCACCACACTGGAAGCTGCCACTTATAAGGTGCTTACCAACCATTTGGCACCCAAGCCAATGCGTATGGCATGGTGCATTGAGTTCTACTCCCAGCAACAGAATCCCACAGAATCTGCCATGGGCTATGTTGTCAAGCTATGAGGGTTAGCCCCCAACTGTGAATTCCTGAATCTGGATGAGGCCCTACTCAACAAGTTTGTGATGGTGGTTCGATAAGATAAACCCCTCAAGTTTGCCATCCAAGATGACCTCACTCTGACAAAGGCACTCTGGGAGGCCCTTGCCTTCGAGCAATCATGAAAAGATTGCTTCACAACTGCCGTACATCGGACCTCCATATCCTCCACCTTTGAGGTGTCCGATGGGGAAGAGACACACTAAATTTGACAGCCCCCTCACCGCGAGAGGCGACTAGTTACAGCTGCATGTCCTCTCAACACTCCAGCTCAGGCAACCTGTGCAGGTTGTGGGGACTCGTATGAGCACCATTCCTGCCCATTCTGGAACACCACGTGTAGGAGCTGCAGCAATACGGGCCACATCACTAGCATCTGCTGGGCTAAGGGAACCCAAAGACACCTAGCAACCCACTAAGAGACTGTGGAGCTACACACCACCTCCCTCTGCTGTCTCCAGGTACTTAATTTGCCCCAAGACACCTCAGACAAAATTAAGGTCATGGTACTGATTGAGGGTGTTCCTTGCTTAATGGAAATAGACTTGAGGTCCTCTATATCTATCACTTTGGAGGACACCTTTAAGAAGCTTTGTCCCAAGGGAGGCCCTAGGCTACTGCCCGCCAGGTTCATCTTGAGGGACTTTCAAAATAATCCAGTGAACATCAAGGGGTGGGGCTGTTTTCAGGTGCAATACAAGAATTTTGATGGCATGCTGGACTTGTTGTTGGTGGGGGGCAAGCTCACAAGTCTACTTGGACTGGTCTGGTTTGAGCCCCTAGGAATCAAAATCATTGGGGTACACCAGACTCTGCTTTCCAGTTTCATGCACATCTGTGAAGAGTTCCCTGAGGGTTTGATGGTGCTCTCGGCTGTTATATGGGCCCTCCAGTGTCTTTACAACTGAATCCAGTTGTGCAGTCCATAAAACGGAAGGCTAGGTGCGTCTGACTTGTGCTCAAGTCCAAAACTGAGGCTGAACTAGACCACCACGTAGCCTAGGGGGTACTAGAGTCAGTTCTGCAAGCCCTCTGGGAGACCCCGCTTGTGATGCTCATCAAGCCAAATGGGGACGTCCACATCTGCACATACTACAAATGCATATTAATAAGGCACTCCAAGGCACACATACCTGGTCCTGGTGGTCAGCTATGTATTGGCTTCACTGGCTGGCACCAAAATTATTGGGAAGATGGATCTAATGCAAGCCTACCATGTAGATGACAAAACTGCCAAGGCACAAACTATAGTCACCCACCGGGGGGTGGGGCTTTAGAATGAAGTAGTTGCAATTTGGAGTGAGCATGGCCCCAGAGATTTTTCAGAATCTCATGAACTCTCAAAGGATCCAGCCATTTTTCGATGATGTTCTGATTGCTGCCCCCACCACAGAAGAATTTGCTTGCCACCTCTGCACTGTGTTAACAGCATTTCCAGTTAGCTGGGCTGAAGGTAAAGAAAAAAAAAGTGTTCCCTGGGCATACTGCCAGCATCCATCCAACTCCTGAGAAGGTCCATGCCATCATGCAAGCTCCTGTTTCCACCTCCAAGACAGAATTATAGGCTTTCTTGGGGCTCTTGGACTTCTATCACTCCTTCCTGCCCCTCAAAGCTGCACTGGCCAAGCTGCTCCACTGCTTGCTGGACAAGAAGGCTCCGTGGATCTGGGGTAAGAAACAGACAGCTGCGTTTCAAGCTGAAAAAGACCAACTCATCTCCAACAAGGTCCTGCAGTATTTTAACAAGTCCCTGATAGTTGGGGTGGTCCTGGGGCATCGGTTGCCAGATGGCCAGGAGGTGCCCATGTCCTACTATTCTTGCACCTTGTCATCTGTGGAATGGAACTACCCCCAGATCAACAAGGAAGCGCTTGCTATCATGGTGTGGGTGAAGAAGATTCATGATTACTTGTATGGGCAACACTTCATCATTGCTACTGACCACAAGTCGCTGCTCAGACTGCTCGCCCCGAGCAGGCAAACACTGCATATAAGAATATAAGAGAAGGCATGTTGGATACATATACATACACACACACACACGCACACGCACACGCACACACACACACACACACACATATATGCTGTGGCTAATAGCCACTGATGGACCTCTGCTCCATATTTTTATCCAATCCCCTCTTAAAGCTGGCTATGCTTGTAGCCACCACCACCTCCTGTGGCAGTGAATTCCACATGTTAATCACCCTTTGGGTGAAGCAGTACTTCCTTTTATCCATTTTCACCTGACTGCTCAGCAATTTCATTGAATGCCCATGAGTTCTTGCATTGTGGGAAAGGGAGAAAAGTACTTCTTTCTCTACTTTCTCCATCCCATGCATAATCTTGTAAACCTCTATCATGTCACCCCACAGTCAACATTTCTCCAAGCTAAAGAGCCCCAAGCGTTTTAACCTTTCTTCATAGGGAAAGTGTTCCACACCTTTAATCATTCTAGTTACCCTTTTCTGCACTTTTTCCAGTGCTATAATATCCTTTTTGAGGTGCAGTGACCAGAATTGCACACAGTATTCCAAATGAGACCGCACCATTGATTTTTATAGGGGCATTATGATACTGGCTGATTTGTTTTCAATTCCCTTCCTAATAATTCCCAGCATAGTGTTGGCCTTTTTTATTGCAATCGCACACTGCCTTGAGTTATCTACCACGACCCCAAGATCTCTCTCTTGGTCAGTCTCTGCCAGTTCTGCCCACTCACCCAGCCTCAACAGATACTTTTGGAGTGTCTCACAATTCTCACTGGTTCTCACCACCCTGAACAATTTAGTGTCATCTGCAAGCTTGGCCACTTCACTGCTTACTCCCAACTCCAGATCATTAATGAACAAGTTAAAGAGCATGGGACCCAGTACTGAGCCCTGTGGCACCCCGCTGCTTACCGTCCTCCACTGTGAAGACTGCCCATTTATACTCACTCTCTGCTTCCTATTAATTAGCCAGTTTTTGATCTACAAGAGGACCTGTCCTTTTACTCCATGACTCTCGAGCTTACTAAGGAGCCTTTGGTGAAGAACTTTATCAAAAGCTTTCTGGAAGTCAAGGTAAACAACATCTATTGGGTCCCCTTTGTCCACATGTTTGTTCACCCCCTCAAAGAAATGTAACAGGTTAGTGAGGCAAGATCTTCCCTTACAGAACCCATGCTGAGTCTTCCTCAATAACGTGTGTTCATCAATGTGCCTACTCATTCTGTCCTTGATAATGGTTTCTACCAACTTTCCCGGTATTGAAGTCAGACTGACTGGCCTGTATTTTCCCGGATCTCATCTGGAACCCTTTTTAAAGATGGGGGTGACATTTGCTACCTTCCAGTCCTCAGGAACAGAGGCAGATTTCAATGAAAGATTACATATTTTTGTCATGAGATCCATATACTGTCCCCACAGGTCCTACACTGGGCTACCTTTCTGGTCGTCTACCGGTACAACCTCGTCTACTGCCCCAGGAAGTCTATGGGCCATGCCGACACACTCAGCCGCCTTCCACTTCCATCGACCCAGACCCAGCTCTTGTGCAGCAGATCATGCTGGTGGAGACCCTGCTCAGTTGCTCTCTGCATTCTTCTGATGTCACTAAGCACATGCCTCAGGACTGCATTCTCTCCTGTGTTCTGGACTGGGTAGGGAGGGGATGGCCCATCAGTGAGGTGGGCCTGTAGTTTACAGCTTTCACCTCATGCAAGGCAGAACTGTTGGCCCACAAGGGGTGCCTACTCTGGGGAAGCCGCATAGTGGTTCCCCCACTGCTGTGGAAACAAGTCTTAGAGGGCCTACACGAGACACACCTGGGAATTGTGCAAATGAAGGCCCTCACCAGGAGTTATATGTGGTGGCCCGAGCTGGATGGGAAGATCGAGACATGGGTAGAATGGTGCCAGACTTGCCAGGAGACATGAATGGACCCTTCAAGTGCACCAGTGCACTGGTGGGAGTCTACCCACACACCATGGGTGAGGCTACACTTGGACTTTGCAGGCCACTTCCATGGGCAGATATTTTTATAATGATGGACTCCTACACCAAATGGTTGGAGGTGATTCCCGTAGCTTTGACATCAGCATGGGCCACCATCAGGGCCTTCAGACGGGTTTTCAGCACACACGGTTTGCCAGACATGCTTGTGTCAGACAACAGAACTGCCTTCACCTTCAAGGGGTTCCAAGAGTTTGGGGGTTGATATCTAATTCGGGAAATTCGGTCTGCTTCATTGCACCTTGCCACCAATGGCCAAGCAGAGAGAATGGTGCACACAACCAAGGAGTCCCTCCACAGAATCATACACGGGGACTGGGATCACAGACCGGCAGCCTTCTTGTTTTGGCCACTGAGTAACCCCGAGCACAGCCACCGGCTGCAGTCCAGCAGAACTCCTTATGGACCAGCACCTCACAACCTGTTTGGATCAGCTGCACCCAGAGTGGGCTCCAGAGCAGTGGACAAGCCTGGTGAGCCAGGAAGCACCTGGAGGATTCTTTTCAAGGGACCCCATGTATGCATGAAACTTTGCTAGTGGCCCAGAATGGATTCCGGCCAGGGTCACCCAAGTCACCATCCCCCTTTCCTAGAAAGTATCGACTGAAGGGGGCCAACTGCTACGCCAGCACATCGACCGGTTGTGCCTAGGATGTTACCAGAGAAGCCAGAGAGCCCAGGACCATCTGAGGAAAACTGCAACCAGGAGGAGTCAGTGCCACCACAGACAGGGGTCGAGCCTGCACCTAGCAACTGAGAAACCTCTGCCACAGACAGCAAACACTCCAGACTGCATTCCTGTTTCCCTGCCACAGCCAAGTGAGGTTGTGGCCATGCCTCGCTCTGCTGCTTTGACACCCCCTCCTCAGATCAAGCCAAGACAGTCTCAGTGGGAGCATCACCACCCAGTGTACCTAGAGGACTACAAGAGTTAAGTACTTTGGGACTTGAGGAGAAGGGGTATTATGTACTGGACTCTATGTTTGGCAGGAAGTATCCACACGCCTGGGCTACCACAGGAGTGCTAGAGACTCTGGGATATTTTAAAAGATCTGGACTCTAAGTAAGAACCAATGAGCAGTTCTGGTGTGAAGCTTGACTGCCATGATTTGATATGGGGAACTGGGGGGTGGTTCTCTGCATGTATATAAGCAGGGTTGCGGCCCTGCCATTTTGTTTTAGTATGTAGTTATCAATAAAGCATGTTCTTGGTTAAGCGATAATGCATCAAACCCAGTATTTAACACACACACATATATATATATTTTTGTGTGTGTGTGTATTCTCATATATGCTAAGATATTACATAGAACAGTAGGGAGACATTTTTTATATCCTGTTAACAGCTAAAGATCTGCAACCATTTACTTGTGTTTCCCATGTTATTGTCATCTAGCCAGAAATTAGGGTGATTTTCTGATAAGTTCCCCTGTTACTAGCTCTGCCCATGTTGTCTATATGGTTGTGTTTATAAACTACAACAATCTAGCAGGATGAAGGATGGAATAGGAGTTCATATCGTGTTGTGTGTATGTAAAGTGACATCAAGTCACAGACAACTTATGGTGACCCCAGCAGGAGGCTTTCAAGGAAAATGAGAAGCAGAGGTGGTTTGCCATTGCTTTCCTCTGCAGAGACTTCCTTGGGTGGTCTCCCATCAAAGCTTAGCTTCTGAGAGACTGGGTTATACCATGCAGCCTTCCTCTTTGGAAAAGGGTGTCTATACAAATATACAAAACAAGGTAAAACATACTGAAGGACTGAATATATTACATACTGTTCAATGTGGTAAAATAATTTCCCATTTGACAGTATCCTAAACATGTTAAGAAAATGCATGGGAAGGTTGAAGGAGAATCTAATAGATGAGCAGGAATGTGCATATGTTTGCATTCATGAATGAAATGATGTGATTATTTTGAATTGGTCTAATTTAAATGATGACTTTGGTTATATTTTAAATCAGCAAGGAAAGGTCTTGCTTCAGGTCTTGTGTTTTTAAAAATTATTTGAATAATTAAAAAATAGGATTGCACTGGATGCCACAAAGATTAAAAATGCTGCTTGGACTATTCATACCTAATAGAAATAGAACTTCATGGAACTGGACATCTTGCTGCTAAGTATGAGAAGTATTAAATTGTATGTATATATTATTTTGATACTTGGTGTGCATTTATTCAGATTTCCAAACTTGATCTGTTCATTATACACAGAAATGTATTTGCTAAAATAATTACCTTTCTAAAGTCAAGATTATCTGCAGGTTGTAGTTTAGTGAAATTTGGCTTTCATTTAAAATGTACAAAAACAGCATTTTAACATTATTTTGCTAAGTAAAATTGCCTTAAACAGATGCATTATAAATGAGACAAGATAAACAGAGGACAGAAAATACTCAGAATGAATGGAAAATAAATATGATTATTAATGCAAATGGGCCTTTTATTTTTCTTCCAAGAAGAACTTGGCATATGAGAAGGTAAATGTCAGCACTTTAACTTAATATGTGCTAAAAGTTAAATATACTTCGTTATTAATAACAGAGTACTCACTGGCAAGTTGAAGATTGTGATGAAGGCCCTTTCAGTGTTTCATAAGCCTTTGGGAAGATCCTGGACCATAAGAAATTTGTTGTCTAGATCAATGGAAGAAAAGAAAACTCTGGAAATGGAAGAGTAGCTAGGACAGAATATGAGTAAATGCAGTTTCATGTGAAGGAGTAGTCAGAAGGTGTAAAGGAAAAGGTATTTTTGAGTAGGGTGCCAACTAGGGGTGTGCATTCGGTTTGGCCAAATCGAAGAAACCTCCAAATCACCCATGATTCGGAAGTATATGGTGCTGTATACTTCCGAATCCAATTGGAAGCCATTATACAGGAGCCATATACGGCTCCCCGTATACTTCCGAATCAATATGAGTAAATGCAGTTTCATGTGAAGGAGTAATCAGAAGGTGTAAAGGAAAAGGTATTTTTGAGTAACATGCCAACTAGGGGTGTGCATTCGGTTTGGCCGAATTGAAGAAACCTCCGAATCACACATGATTCGGAAGTATACCGTGTCGTATACTTCTGAATCCAATTGGAAGCCATTATACAGGACATATAAAGCCATTATCAATATTTGGAAGTATACAGAAGTCCATAGAAAAGGCGGGAAAGGAGCTTCTGCAGCCTCAGGGGAGCTGCTTGCCTCCTTTCCTGCCTTTGGAAGACTTTTCCCGCCTCTCCCATAGCCTCCCTGGGATCAGGGAGGGAGGGGGAGAGCAGCCCCAGCAGCCAATCCAAAGCATGCATTGCAAATGCGTGCTTTGAAGGGCTGTTGTGTAGCTGATGGCTGGGCTAATCCCCCAGCCACCAGCAACATTGTTGTTCTTTTGTTTACTTGGATATCCAAGTAAACAGTGTTCTCTGGCCAATCATAGAGCAGTTGTATTTTTTGAAACTGCTCTGTGTAGGGCCAGAGAACCTTTTTAAGGAGTCTGCCTGGCTGGACTCTACTCCATTGCTGCTGTGTTGGTGTTGGTGTGAGAGAGATTGTGCTGTGCTGGCCCTTGGCTTCAGCTGCTGATGCTCTCTCAGCCTTGCCTGACCTGCCTGGAGAAGAGAAGACATCTAAAGTAAGTCTTGGGGTGTTTGTTTTTATTTTAGTTAGTAAAAGGACTTTTTAAGACTCAGAGTCCCTTTACTTATCCAGATTTGGGTGGGTGAGTACTGGGTAGCTTATTTGGGGTTAGGGGGTTCTGCTGGGGGTAGAGGCCTGGGGTGGGGAGGTTGCCAATTTGCCTATCTCTTACTTTAGTGAGAGGACTTTTAAAAGTCCTTTTACTTTTCCAGATTTGGGTGGCTTGGATTTCTTGGGGTTACGATGAAGGTTTTTTGGGGGGGAGGGGTTGGTAAAGTTCCTATATTGTTAAAAGTCAAGTTTTTTACTGTTTTAAAAGGAGTCTGTGTTTGATTCGTTGCTGCTGTGTTGTGCTGCTGTTGTTCCTTTTTTCTTCTGGTTCTGGTTCTTGGGGAAGGGGGCTGTTTGGCCTAATTTTCATTGTTGAAAAGGTCACTTTTTTAACAGTTGAGTTTGTTGGCCTTTTCTCAATTATTTGGATCTGTTGTTGTTGGTTTTGTATCCTGTCCTCTTGTCCCTTTTCCTGGTTCTGGGTTTTTGTTTTTGGCGGGGGGGGGGGGGTTGTTGACTGATTTGGCCTGAGGTTTTTTATTGTTGAAAAGGTCACTTTTTTAACAGTTGAGTTTCTTGGCCTTTTTTCAGTGATCTGTTTGGATTTATTGTTGTTGGTTTTGCATCCTGTCATGTCCCTTTTCCTGGTTCTGGTTTGGTGTTTTTTTTGGGGGGGGGGTGTTGTTGACTGATTTGGCCTGAGGTTTTTATTGTTAAAAAGGTCACTTTTTTAACAGTTGAGTCTCTTGGCCTTTTCTCAGTGATCTGTTTGGATCTGTTGTTGTTGGTTTTGCATCGTGTCCTGTTGTCCCTTTTTCTGGTTCTGGTTTTGGGGCAGGGGGTGGGTGGGTTAAAAGTTAAGTTTCTTTCTGTCACATTTTGGGTTTTTTTTAAATTACTTCTGTTGTGGGGGTTGGTGTGTGGGCTGTGTGAGGTGGGTCACTTTCATGTTTTATAGAGTTATTTTTGGAGTCTGAGGGTGCTTTCAGTTTGGCTAGAATCACTAAATAGGCTGCCCACTAATAAAGGTGTTTTAGGGATTGTGTTTTTAGAAATTTAAAAAAAAATCCAGTTTACGGCTTTATCTTCTTTCAAAATTCAACTAGGCCACATAGGGGTGATTTAAAAAGATTTTAGCTTTCTCATAAAAGGCAGCGTGACTACTAGGCCACATCAGGCTCCCTTTTAAAGAGACTAGGGTTGCAGTGCATCTTGCTTTCAGCCACTGAAAGCTGGTGAATCCTTAGATTTCCATAGAGCTTCTCTCTAGTTATAGGGGACACCTGATTTCTAGTTTGCAAGAAAATCTAGTTTGTCCCAGGATCTAGTTAGGAGAAGTTTAACTAGGAGGCTATAACAAGGATTGCCTTCATCTCAAGGTAACCTTTTAAAAACTGTAGCCAGGTAGAGGCAGGATCACCTAGTCTCCTAAAATTTACCAGACTACTACTAGCCCAACCCAAATAAGAACAGTTTAGGGACCAAAAAAGCAAACAAACAAGTTTTGGTGGGAGGGTTTTTAAAAAGAAGTCAGGGCACCTGTTGGTTCAGGGTACAGTGTAGTGAGTTAGGTTTGTAAAAAAACCCACTCTCAGTTCAGGTTGTGTCAGACTGGCCAAGGGTGACATGAGTGACAGGCAGCAGAAAAGGGGCCCTGGGGGCAAGGCCAAGGAGAAGACTAGAGGGGTGGAGGGGAGGGAGAGGACCCAGGTTTCCCCCCACCCGTGCATAGGGCCACTCCACAGCCACCTTCCAGGACTCAGACCTCTGGCCAGAGTGTGATGAAGAAGAAGGCCCGCCTTTGGCCCTTCATCGAGGTTGCTGCTGGGGCGCCCCCAGCAAAGTTGCCATTAGGTGCTGGCACTGAGTAGGGGTCTGCTGCTCGGGCAGTCTCTCCTCCAGCTGATGTTGCTCGACCTCAGCAGCTGGAGGAGGGGCAGCAAGAGCAGCCCTCCTTGGAGATGAGCTTTAGGGACAGTTTTCTGTCCAAAACGATCACCCCAAGGAGGGTTCAGAGTGTCATACAGGAGCTGGAGGAGAAGCTAGATGAGGAGGACCAGCCTCCTTTTTTGGTTCCTTTGGGAACCAGCAGTCCTTCAGGGGATGGCCAGGAGGGGAGGCCACATGGGGTGAAGGGGGAAGAATGGAGACTCACAAGGTGCCTCCATCTCTGCCCACTTCCTCCCAGTGGCCAGCCCCTCCTGCCACCCCAAGACATGATGTGTCTGCCCCGAGCCCCACACAGGAGGTGACTCTGGACACCCAAGCTGCCGGTCAGCTTGGGCATCCGTACACCTCCGAAGTCTGGAAGTATTTCCGACTTACACAGGATCCACACTATACGCAGTGCCAGTTGTGCAGGGCCCGGGTCAGTCGTGGGCCGGACCCTGCCCACCTGACTCTGGGGGGGATGCGGAACCACCTGTGGAAGCACCACCAGGTGGTGCTTCTTAAGGGGGAGAAGCAGGCTGGTGCTGGGGTGCCCAAGCAGCCAACACCACCCAGCCAGGAGGTCTGTCCCATCACGACTACCTCCAGAGCTCTCCAGGAGAGTTCTGTGAGAAGGCAGGAATGCCAGGCATCTCTGCCTGAGATGTTTGGTGGGGATGGCACCTGTGTGCCAAGAGGGGGAATCAGGTAAGGCAGGAGGGTGATTGCCTGGAACCTTACCAGGTCAGTCGCCCATGGGCTTCCATTTTCAGTGGTTGAGAATCCTTGGGTGCTAGGGTTGCTCGAGTACCTGGCGCCCTGGTACAAAGTTTCTGCTAGAACCACCATTAGCAGGACCATTGTGCCATCTTTTTTCAGGGTGACCTGATCTGTAGTGAAGGAGCATTTGTCCCGTGCTGCCGGGGGGACTGTTCATTTCACCTCAGATATCTGGAGCACCCAACGTGCGTTCGAGGGGTATCTCTCCCTGACTGCCTATTGGTGGTAACCCAGTGAGCTGCAGGGTGGGGGTGGCATTAGTGGCAGGCCAGGCCGGCTATCGCTGGGCCTTGCTGCATGCCGAAGCAGTCGACATGCCGCACACAGCGGATACTCTTGAAGCCATCCTCTCAAGGCAGTTAGAGGGCAGGGTAGGCAGCAGGGATGTCGCCACGGGCTTTGTGGTGACTGACGGTGGCTCCAACATCAAGGCGGCTGTCTAGCGTCAGGACCTAAAACACCTTCCTTACATAGCCCACCTTCTCCACCTCGTGGTTAAGGACACATTGGGCCAGATGAAAAGCCAGCATCATCGGTATCTAGCTGCGACCCATGAGTACCAACTTCTGCTCCAGAAGTGTTGGCACATCACGGTCACTGCAGTGGGGAGTGGCTCTAATTGGTTTTTCTCACCGTTGGGAATAGTGCAGTCTTTTGGGGCCCGGGGGATTGCATATGAGGGAGTCCCCTGAAGCTGCCCTGCAATTTTGGGGCCTCTCCCTCAAACCCCCCTCTGGCCAGAGCCACTTTCCCTACAGCAATTATAGTGGAGGAAGTGGCTAATTGGGCTTTCCCCAGCATTGGTGGCAATGGGCCTTTTGGGGAGCTCAAAGATAGGGACTTTGGGGATTTTGTAGTGGAGAGTCCTCTGCGGGTTCCCTGAAGTTTTGGGGGCTCTCCCTCAAACCTCCTGCCCTCCAGTAGCTTCTGATTATGCCCTATGTTGCCTTTGATTTCAATGGCCCGTAGGGTATAATGGTGGGATAGGGTCATCCTCTTTGGGTGCCTCTGGAATGGGACCCCGTGGCCCAATCTTTTTGGGACTTGGGGGGTTTGTAGGGGAGAGTCCCCTGCAGGTGTGCTGCAAATTTGGGAGCTCTCCGTCAAACCCCCTCCTTTCCAGATGACTTCCAATATACCCTATGTTGCCATTGATTTCAATGGCCCATAGGGTATAATGGTGGGTGCCCCTAGAATGGGACCCCCTGGCCCAATCTTTTTGGGACTTGGGGTTTTTGTAGGGGAGAGTGAAATCTAAATAATGATTTGGGGGTATAATGTCATAATTATACCCCCAAATCATTATTTAGATTTCACTTGAATATGTATGTGTGTGAATATAGAAATACCATCTCTAGGACTGACAAAACATTTTCCAGTAGAGAACAGCCTGGTTTTTAACAGGTTTGAGTTTCTTGATAGCAGTGGTCCCAATCCACTTTCTACTCGGAGTCTCTTAATTCATCGGGTAAAAGTAGTCATTGATCAGAGCATTCTCAGATACTGACCTTCAATCTCATCATAATGTCACCTCCAGAAGTACTGTTGTCACCTTCAGTTGCCTGCTCCTTTCCCTGACAGGGTTTGGAAGGTGGTAGCATCATGCAAGAGCTGTAAGAGCTATTGCAGCCATGCACATATCAACCAATGAGAGACAGTGTCCTAAGATTTAAAATTGCTGCACCTTCCTCCTCAGTATTTCTACAAGACTTTGCAGCATCTGTCTACCTGCTTCTCAAGATAGCAGGGCAGCAACAAATACCTACTGGTAGAGGAAAGGCAATGAGAGAACTGAGAATTTACCTTAATAGATGTCACAGCTGTCATTGGAGATCTTACCATCTTTTCTCAACTGGCCATGATGGAGGGGCATTTCTTTGGGGAGTAGAGTCCTTCTTGGACCAGTGGATATTGATGTCTGAATCAAATTCATATCTGGGGCATGGCAATAACACTACACAGAGATAGGAAACGGGGATGGAAAGATTGCCTCCAACAGAACATATATCATAAGATTTAAAGGGATATGCACAGAGGAAAGTCATGTACCTTCTGCTCTGGAAACTCAAACATTATTAAAGTTCAGGTGACCCCTCCTCCATCCCATCATCATTTCACAAGGATAGAAGGTACAGAGCTTCCACTTCCACAACCTTAACTATATTTCACAGTACGGACAGGAAATGCTCAATTTATATTCCGGTTCTGAAAAAAGAGATATCAAAGACGTCAGCAACTATTGCACTACTGCATTAATTTTTCACACTCGTAAAGTGGTATTCAAAATATTACAACAAAGAACTGTTATCGTATATGGAATGAGAAATGACAAATGTTCATACTGCAAATTTGCATTGGTTTCCAGAGCATAGGAGAGAATTTCAGAAGAAAATAGGATTATGTTTCATAGATTACAGCAAATATTTTGACTGTGTGGATTATGACAAGCTCTGGTTGGCTTTAAAGGAAATGGGCTCATCACAACATCAGATTATTTTAATGTGCAACCTGTAATCTGGACAAGAGGTCACTGTTAACACAATATGGAGAAACAGAATCAGGCCCATCACCACAGGGGACCTGTGGAGGGCCTGCCCCTGACATTTGGATGGGGCCCCCAACTCAGGGCCCCCAACCTGCAGCCACCCCTCCCCCTACCACTGTGGCCTCCACCAGTCCTCCTCCCTCCCCTGCAATTCAAATCGCATGGAAGGAGTGTGCAGAAACAGCCATGGCCTCCCCGCGCCATGATCTGTTTTTTCTGAATATGTTGCTTTTTATTTTATAGTATTCATTTTACGATGTTAGTTTAATCTTGATATGTCTGTTTTATTGCTGTAAACTACCCTGAGCCTGCTTGTGGGATAGGGCAAGATATAAATCCTTAAATTAAATTAAATTTAAAGGGCCCTCCAACCAGCTGATCAGTGGGGAGGCCAGCAGCTAGTCCTGCTGCCCCTCCTGCATGATTTGAATCATGGTGGAAGCAAGGAAAGAAGGCCGCAGATTGGGTTGTCTCCCTGTTTCTTGCAGCTGGCTGGAGAGTTCTCTGGCTGGATGCAAGAAGTTAGAAGACCAGACCAGCTGGCCCCACTTCTCTCTCTTTCCCCTCCTGCAAGCAAAACAAGAGAGTGAGAAGGGGCAGTGGTATCTGCTTCTCGCAGCCAGCACCAGACAAATAATATTCTTCAAGCATGCACCTCTTGCCACTGCCTACATGTTGGCACTGGGATTTGTGACCAGGTAGCCATGGGAGATATGTCTGCCACCAAGCCATTCCCTCAGGCTACTCTGTATTGTTGTGGCAATGTTGCCCTTTGTATGAAGGAGAACCATCTTGTAGCCAGGTGGCAGCATGCCTCTCACTTCCTGGGGCATGTTCGTTGTCCCACTTCTGAATCCCTCCAGTTGCCACCAGTGGACAGCAAGGGAGAGATATCTATGGTGCCTGCCACTCCACAGGTCACTGTCAGGTGGACAGTTCATCCTCTCACTTTGGAGGACTGGGCCTTAATTAGCTCCACAGTGGAGTAGTGCACTGGGGGGCAACACTCACCAGATCATGGTCCTCTTGGAGGGGAGGGTGTACCAGGGATCCAGGTGGTGCAGCAGTCTGTGAAAGGCCACATCCTCCATGAGGGAGAAACAGGCAGACAGGCAGAGATCACCACAAAAGTAAAAGCACCACAGTGGGTAGGTGGGTGAGACAATGACAAAGAAGCCCCCCCCCGCCTGAAAATAAAGGAGCAATCCCTCAAGGCTTAATTGCAACCCAAAGGTCGCAGTGTGAAATTAACAGGGTGGGGGGCATGGAGATCAGACCACCAAGGAAAGCAGGACAGGAAAAGCCCCCTAAACTAAAGCCCATGTGAAATGAGAGAACTATCTTGATCCTCCTCCCAGCCTTTCACAGCAAACAAACAAAGAAAATAGATAAGGAACCCAGGCAAAACTGAGCCCCCTGAATTCCCCTCACACCCAGCAAAGCTCTTAAACTGCATCACTAAAGTGCAGTGTTCCTCTCCTATCAAACTGCAAAATGACAATGTGAAATAAAATTGGGGGGGGGGGGGAGAAGGAAGGGCACCCACAGCAAATGAATGGCCAAAAACCGTAGTGTAAAGCAAAGTCAACTGAATGAGTGCAATGAATTTGCCCCACACACTCAGGAAAGCTCTTCAACTTCATTGCTAAGTCCATCCCCCTCTCTGTGAAAGCTTAAATTTTGAAGTGATTTTGTGAAATAAAATGAGAAAAAAAGAAGTGAAACCACAGCATGAAAATTTGTGACCAGTTTATTTCCCCCTTCTCATCAAGTAAACAACAACAAAAGACAAATGGCAAAGGAACCCAGGGCAAAGCCAAACTCCCTGACCCTTGACTGAGTGCAATCCCGCCATGCACAGCAAAGCTCTACCTTCCTCACTGTCTCTGACCAAAACTCAACAGAGAACACATGCACTTCTCTTGGACTCATATAGCATCCATCATGACAAATGGGAACTCTGGTATTGGCTGGCAGCACTGCCTATCAAGCTTTGGAAGGTCCCTGTTGGTGTTTCTAAGGCTTGTAACCCCCACCCCCACTGTTGTCTAGCATTTTCATGTCAGTTTTCTCTGGGTTTAGTTTTCCCAAGCTGCCCTGAACCATACCTATAAGCTTGGAGATTTTGGAGACCACATAAGTGATGAACATTGCATTTTGAGTCCTAATACAGCCAAAATTTGGGCTTATGAACTACTTTGTGTCTACATCTAGTGAACATCTCTATATTTGGAGAGACCAGGTTGTGGCAAACTGGCATCCAGATTAGTTAAAGTCTTCTGGGCCCATGTGGGAGGCTAGAAAGGAGCTGTCCCTTTTGTGTGCTGGGTTGTTGCTTGTTTAGTACATATTGGAATGTTGCTTGTTGCTCTTTGGTACTAGAAATAAGAACTGATTAAGTGCAACTTCTTCCAGTTCAGTGGTTTATCATTCTCAATAACAAAATACTTTTCTGCACTGCCATGCCCTAGAGGTGTCTGCCCAGCCTAAGGAAGTTGATATTTCATAGAATCATGGGACCTTCAGGGTCATCTAGTCCAACCACCTGCATAATGCAGGAAACTCACAAATCCCTCCCCCTAAATTTACAGGATCTTTATTGCTGTCAGATGGCCATCTAGCGTCTGTTTAAAAACCTCCAAGGAAAGAGAGCCCACCACCTCCTGAGAAAGCCTGTTCCACTGAGGAGCCGCTCTAACTGTCAGGAAGTTCTTCCTAATTTTGAGCCGGAAACTCTTTGGATTTAATTTCAAGCCATTGGTTCTGGTTCTGCCTTCTGGGGCCACAGAAAACAATTGCACACCATCCTCTAGATGACAGCTCTTCAAGTACTTAAAGATGGTGATCATATCACCTCTCAGTCTCCTTCTCTCCAGGCTACACATGCCCAGCTCCTTCAACCTTTCATCATAGGACTTGGTCTCCAGACCCCTCACCATCTTCGTCGCCCTCCTCTGGACCCTTTCCAGCTTGTCTATATCCTTCTTAAAATGTGGTGCCCAAAACTGAACACAATACCCTAGGTGAGGTCTTACCAGAGCAGAGTAAAGCAATACCATCACTTCACGTGATCTGGACACTATACTTCTGTTGATACAGCCCAAAATTGCATTCACCTTTTTAGCCACCACATCACACTATTGACTCATGTTCAGTGTACGGTCTCCCGGTTTGGTTTGTGCTTCAGTTTATAATTCAGCTACAAACCAAGAACCAAACCAAACTGCATTTTCCTGGTTCATGACCATCCCTAGATAAAACCTCAACAAATTTCTGCATGACCCCTAACAGACCTGCTAATATCATACTGCCATTCTGCTAGGAGAAGAGAACATGAATGTTATGTGCCTTTCCACCTCGGATAGCTTAAGAAGCCACTTGGGAACAATTTGCTTTTAGACAGGTGTATGTGCTGGGCTTCTGGTTTTGAGTCATGGAGGACTGAGGTGCTTCTCAGTAGAGGAGCAGACCAGAGCCTCTGTTCTGGGCAGAGAAGGTGATTCTAACACCTGCTGCCTACTTCTTCCAGGCAGGGAGAATATTAAATTCTGAGGGGATTTACTTTGGCTGACGAGGAATCCCAGTGGGGTTCCTTTTTGGCTTTGAAGAGTCCCTGGAGAAGGACTGCATTCCAACATCTACAGAGGACCTCTGAGGTCGTTAAATTGACTTAAATTCACCAGGATTCAAAGCTTCTTTGAAACTGAATAACATCTATCTTTGAAGAGAATGGTGTTTAAAAGGATTGCAATTTTAAAGTTAAAAGATCTTTATCTATCACTCCGGGACTAAAATAAGCCTTATTTGAAATAAAGATAAAGGTCTGGATCCAACTATGTTATTTTAAAGTAAGGAAGATAAAGGAGGGGGTGAATTTGGGACTAATTAACTTGGAGAACTAAGGTTAAAAGAAGGAAAACAACTGTTGTTTTGAATACCTGTGGTCGGGCTAGACAACCCCCTCCAAAACAGATCTGGTGACTTGTGGGATGTCACAGGAAATGACGTTATAGAACTAACGCGAGATTTCTCAACCATCGAAAATGAGACTTCGTGGCAAGAAAGGAAGGAAGTGGCCATTAAGAGAAGGGAAAACTGCAAGCCTCCTAGCCCTCTCTGGGACTATAAATCATAGAGAAGTACCGGCGGCCATTAAAAAAAGGTTAAAAGTTTAATTTTTTTTAAGTAAACGGGATTTTAAAAAACAGTGGAGCTGGCAGATATCATTAAAAGGCGAGATCTATTGGACTATATGTTTTGAATTAATTTTGGAGCACTCCAGGAGAAAAAGGAAATTTTTTTTAAAAGGGAACAGAAAAATCATGGACGCCATTTTGAAGAAAATAAAATTTAAAAAAAAATAATATCTTGACTTAGGAGCTTCTGAGAAGAGCAATTTTAGGCTCATCTAAAAGGGCATGCCTTAATCTATAAGACTGAGATATTGGAAATTAATTTGATGAGGTCAACCTCAGAGACTATTTCAGCAATGGGCAGGCAGTGATGCCTGTGAATAAATCAGGAGCAAAGCAGATTTGTATGAGGGCTAGGTCACTTGAAGAAGCAAAAATGTCTAAATGGCAGGAGGCAATAGAGGCCACGGAGGCAAGATTGGCAAAAGTAATAAAGGATTCAATAACAGAGAGTAGGAAAGAATTTTAAAAAAGACATTGAATCCAGTGCAGAGGCGATTAAAAAAGAATTTAAAAAAGAAATTAAGGATCTCAGAAAAGACTCCCAAGCAGCGTTAAAGAAAGTACAGGAGGTTGAAGAAAAGGTGAAAGACCAAGACTTAAGAATTGACACAGTGGATTCCACTATAAAAAAAATGCAGGAGAAAGCAGTGTTACAAGACTGTAAACTAATGGAAAACCAGATATGTTTGAGAGGGGTGCCTGAATCTATTGAGACTGATTTAAGGATATAAAAAGAATCATGGCTGAGTTTTTGGGGGACGACCCTGATGAAACTAGTTATTTTTATGACTATATAGGGGTGCCTGAATTTGCTGATAACATCAAGAAGGCACCAGACATCTTTTTGTTGGGATTACAAATGGAAAAATTTCTGAAACAAAATAGAGTGATGGTTTGGTACATGCTTTCAGCTGCATGGACATTATATGCGCAGATGTGGAAGCAAGATAAAGTATCAGAAAAGTGGGACTGGACTTTAAAAGTTATGCATTGGAGTTAAATGGACAAGCTTATAAGAATCTTGAGAGGATATGATCTAGAGAGGTTTGGAAATGAGTGGGGAAAATCTCAGAAATATGTTGAAAAACAATGGAAAGTTAAAGGATATTTGGCGATTTTTGACAATGGTTGAACTTTAGAGGAATAATAAATGGACTACAGTCAAAAAGCAAGACTATGTGAACATATCTTTTTTAAAAAATTTTATAAGGACTAAAGGATTATAATGAAGATGGATTGTAATTATAACATGTGTTTTTTCTTCTTGTTTTAAGATTTTTTTAATGAAGATTCTTTAATTGATGAAATTACCTTTTATTTTTAGCAATTTAATTAAAATACACCACCGGGGTCATGAAAAGGGGGGGAGGGAGGAGAAAAATGTAGTGTATTTGTATTAACTTTTTAATGATAGATGATAAGTACTACTACAATATATTGCAGTATAATAAAAATTGGTTTTACAAAAAAAATAGAAAGGTGTATGTGCCTTTAAATCTCAAGTCAGGTTGAATGGGGGCAGGGCAAGCCTGCAAAACAATGTGGCTGTTGTGAGAAGGGAAAGGGAAACCTCCCTGTTCCTCCATTTGTTTTACAGTCCTTCCAGAACTAATTTGCATAGAAAAAGAGAGAGTAAAGAGTAAAGTAAAGAGTAAAGACCTATGATGGTCTGAAGAACTTGGTTGAGTATACAGCATTCAACAACTCCCATTGTGAGTAAATAGCCCCAATGAGACCACAAAATGTGTGCTTCTAAACTGTGTTTATTTTGGCTGCTTTGTGTGTGTCTGTGTGTGTGTGTCAGAAAGAGAGAAGAAGTGCAGCCAGCTGCTGAGGAAATGAAGATTGTATTCAGGAACTGCACTGCTGTATTTTTATTTATTTATTTTAGGAAATGGGAAAGTCTCCTGGCCCAACCCCCAAAATTCCCAGGTATTTCCTGTGTTAGACTTGGCAACCCTAGCACAAAAGTTTGTCCATTAGTGCAGGGCTGCAGGAATAGCAGTGCCATTGTCTCATCCCTTTGCAAACTCTTATGCAGGACCAAGAGTCAATCATGCCCACATTGTACATCCCTATGAAGGAGGTATGGCCAAATACCAACAATGTTGGATATGAAACTATGATTTTTCCTCATGTAAAGAAGTGGAAATATTTCAGCCCAAATGCTATTTAAGTACAGATTTAATATGATTGCACAATTGCCTCCCAAGAGTATTTAAGGATCTTTAAATTGCCAGGGAGCATGGATAAAGAATGAAATAAATTGGGAATAAAATTGTTGTATCTTTTGAAAATAGAAGCAGAGAGCAAACTATCAAGTTGCTCAAACAAATTAGACAGTTTGAAATACAGTCCCCCCCCCCCCCCACTAAAATGAATGGCTTAGTTCCTTGGTCTCATTTTAATACTTTCAATTTCTGATGTAATGTCTAAGACATTATTTTGGAATGAACAATCTACATGGATTCTGTAGGGAAAATATGTAAGCAGCAAGTTGGTATCTCATATCCTTATATATTTTCTTGCAAAATTTATGAAGATTATATTCAGATATTTTAAAATCTGGATTTTGAATGTCAGTGCTTTGTGTATGTATTTGGATTATTTTATACATTGAAAGAGATGAGGAAACTGCATTGAAATTAAAAATATGAATTATTACTGAAATCGCCTCAGCTATCTTTCAATATTAGATCAAATGTCTTTCTGACAGGGAAGTTGGGGCTTTCTAGGTAAAATTAGCTTATCATACAATATTTCTTTTTTAAACACAAATGCTCTTGAGGCAATGTTGACTCTGCAGGAATTTAGAATAATATGAGATCTGCAGATATTTGATGCTGATTGGTTTTCAGCATAATACATGGGACAGACTTCACAGGACACCAACAGGAGTTTTGTTTCATTGACAGTACAATTATACATCTCAGCCTGAGTTCTCTGTTTAGATAGCAGATCATTCTCAGCAGACATGTTTATATAGTGTGTTCTCTTCAGAAAGCCTCAAGACTAGACTAATGCCCTTGAAAACAACACAGAAATGTCAACTGGTACAAAATACTGTGGTGTGCTTATTATAGATTCTATATAGATTCTAACATATTCCATTACCCTTGAAATGGTTGCCTTGGCTGCTAATTTATTTCTAGATTCCACTGTTTTTGATCTTTAAATCTTGCCTGGTCTAGGACTCACATATATGAAGGATTGCTTCTTTGTTTAGAACCTGATGCCACAACTCCAGAGATCCAGTCAGTTTCTTCTTGCATCTCACAGTCACAACCAGGTTAAGATAGTAATAGCAAATTCCAGGGTTTTTTCTCAGTAGTCATCCTAATGCTGTGGAGTGAGTTGCCTAGTGCTACTTCTACTTAATCTGCCTTTTATAGGCTGTTTAACATGTAAACCACCTTTTCTCTGCACTGCTTTCACAGAAAGGTGATCTAGAAAACTGAAAGTAAACAAATAAAGCTGTTTATATTAATCCACTTGCAAATATGGCAAAGAGCAATCTGTTGTGGTGCTTACATTTAATGGATAAAATATACTGAAATTATTGATAGAACCCATTTAACTATATTTAGCATGACAAAATGAAGAAACTATGGAACCACAATGCTGCTTTGTTTGTTTGTTTTTACTTTCCAGGGTAAAATAATATAAAGATATACAACAAATATATATCCTAATTTTTTTATTGAGCAAGTCACAGCCAATAAAAGAGACTCATTCGACAAAACATTCTAGTATTGTTGTCATATGCCAGAAGGCACCATACACATTAAGCAACATTTGCAATCCTGCAACTTTCAAATCTTCAGATGGAGATGACTGGGATTAATTTTGAGCATTCTGCTTGAAGTCTGATTCTTGAAGAACGTGTATTGCAATTTATCAAGATACATTTTGAGTCCTGCATTGTTATTCCCCCACTCCACATACACACACTTTCAAACAGAAAACTGCTTCTCAGGAATCTTCTAAATCAAGTCTAATAATCTAATCAACCTAAACTGCATCTCCCAGCCTTAATTTTTTACCCATTGTTGATTGGTTCATTATAGTAATTTACATAAACTTCTTTTTTCTTATAACAAATCAAAATGCAATATACATTTATAGCTACACATACAAAGGAATGAATCAATAACATTGATCAAAAGAGTAAAAAAGAGAAAATAACAATAAACAACAATAAAAACCAACAAAAAAAAGTTTTTTAGGAAGAGATACCAGCATCCATGCATACTGATGCCTACCCTCAGTGAGATTAAGTTATGAGCTTCATGTCAAAATTTTGATGCAGCCCATTGGGTGTCGATGCGCGTAGAGAGACCAAGAGGGTGATGCTTAGCGACGCAAGAATGAAGGCTGTACACAGTAGCTGTAAAACCACTATATACATTTATTTACACCAACTCACTCTCCTGACTGACAAAACGCTCCGCTGCACTCCAACTCCTTTATCCCACAATCACCACAGTTGCTCTGTACATTTATACATGGGACAGCCAATCAGCAACTTGCTGTGTCATGCTGACTCTGCTGGCTGATGTAAGACTTCTGGCAGCCAGCCACCTGCTGTCAGGTAGATCATCTAAGCCTCTAGATCTACTTTCTGTTTTGCAGCACATGCTATAAGCTGTCTGTTTATACATAATAGTGACACCCCTCCTCAGGTTATAGCGGTGCTGACATCCATTCATTACAACATTGCATATACATATTGATTATTTCTTCACCAATATATTGATTACATAGCTTTCCATATATACATTACAGTTCAGTTACTTCCATTCTTCCTGGACACACACACATTTTTCTCCGCTTGCCAATTAACTTGCAAGCACATTGTTATCAGTTGGCACTCTGCCCAGACTGACCATATCTCCTCAGTTGGCTCTCTGCCCAGACTGAGCACTTGCCTTATCTTTTTTCTGGTTTATTTTCCAGACTTGTTCTTAACACAGTACCGTATCATTTCAACACAAGCGCACATACATTTCAAATCACATTTGCTTACAGACTTGCTACAGATTTTAGGTTTTTTTCACACATTGCATAACATTTGCAGTTTTTTAGAAATCGTTACATCTCAGCTCAGTTTTTACAACAGTCACATAGTTTAGTTACATAGTTCATCATACATATTCAAACAGTAAGTTTGTTTAACGTTACAGCATTGTCTCTTACATTCCAGCACTTATGCATTGTACATTGCACCCTTTTTAATTCAGTTATTGCTTACAGCCTTCTCTTCCAGGCTTTGCTTAGGTGTCTCCTTCCTCTCCAAGACCCATCTCATTCAACAGTTCCAGTACACTGGGATATGTTTTAGGATGGTCCTCATATACATAAGTATATCCTCCTTCTTCCCTAGTGAAGGAAGTATCCACGTGTACCTCTGGTGCACTTACACAGCCTTTTGGCTTTCCATTTGGCAAACTATTTCCCTTGCCCAGATAATTAATATCAGTGTCAAAACCATATCTTTTGGGCGGCACACCCTTATTTTCCCTTGCAAAGACCCTGACTGGCTCCCTTTTTACAGCCTCAGATGTCTCCTGCTGTTTACTGCTGCCTGCTTTACTGCTCACACTGTCCTGCTCCAGCTTCAGTGAGCTTTCTGGCTTTTGCCCCTCCTCACTTTCTAGAGACAGTTGCAGTTTATTTTCCCCAGGCATTTCATTGGCATGAATCTTTGACCAGTTTTCATCCTCGCAGAACGAGGCAGACCTGCTCAGCCTGATTAAGTCATTATTGTCCACAAACCTCCAGGACTTCATGCCATTTTGGTACCCTATAAACACAAGCTTTCTGGCTTTGGGACCTCCCTTTCTCCTCTTATCCAGAGGGATGTTCACCCAAGCCTTTGAGCCAAATATTCTGAGGTGATCTAGGGATGGCTTTCTCCCATACAGAACCCTGCAGGGTATATCGTCTATAGCCTCTGTCCACAAGCGGTTAGAAATATAACAGGACACCTTTAAGGCTTCACCCCAGTACGCTTGCTGTAGACCACTGTCTTGCAACAAAGCATGGCAAATACCTTGGAGTACACCACCTCTCCGTTCCACAATCCCATTCTCCCACGGAGAGGAAACATTGGCCAACCTGTGCTCTATGCCTTCTTGCCTCAAATAATTAGCAAACTCTTTATTCAGGAACTCACCCCCCTGATCAGTCTGAATTGAGGCAATCTTAGCATTTAACTGTTTCTGCACTCTCTTTGCCCAGTACTTGAAGGTGGCACAGACATCACTTTTGTGTTTAATGGCATATACCCACGCAAACCTGCTGTGGTCATCAACCAAAATTAAGCCAAACCTATTTTTAGAAACACTGGGTGCATACGGCCCCACCAGGTCGGCATGTATTAATTGGAGTGGTCTCTCCGACACACGTACACTCCTAGTGGTCGATGGAACTGCCCTTGATTTGGCTTCTTTACAAACATTGCAATCTAAAAAGGCATTGCATTTGTTAACCTTCACTCCCTCAAGTATTTCTAGAGTTTTGTTTATTGTATTGTAGCTGGCGTGACCCAGCCTTCTGTGCAGCTTATGAATGCACCTGTTGTGGGGCTGTCTATTCCACACAGTATGAGCCTTTCCCACATTTTGCATGAGCTCATACACATAGGCTCTTAGAGTGCCTTTAGCCAGCTGTTTACCTTGTTTCAAAATTGCACAGCCCTGCTTATCAAATACTATGGTAAACCCAGCTTTTGCTAGAACAGAGACACTTAACAAGTTAGTTTCTAGCTCGGGCACACATAATACATTTTCAAACCTGTGTTTAAGTCCAGGAAAATAGACTGCACCTTGGCAAAGAACACTAGCTTGCCTCCCATCAGCCAAGCTGACAGTCTTCTGCTCAGCTGGCTTGCAGTCTTGAAGCTCCTCTTCACAGCAGCAGAATATCTGAGTAGCCCCAGAATCCACAACCCAAGGCTGACTCTGCAGTCCCGGACCAGTTCTTACTAGAGTCACCTGGGGAGTCCTTGAAGACTGCTGCCGGCTCTTTCTCTGCTGCTGCTGAGGACAAAATCTTTGTAAGTGTCCGAGCTGATTACACCAATAGCAGCGCCTCCTCTGCACCTGTAAGGCTTTTTCCTCCTCCTCGGCTTGCCAGCTAGAACCAGCCCCGACAGACCTCGGCTTCTCTTCTTCCTTGGCTCGAGTCTGCTCTCTCTTGCTTTTCAGCTGCCTCTGCTCTTCAGCCAGGAGTTTGCCGGTCACATAAGGCAAAGTTAGCTTGTCAGCATCCTGCCCTTCAAATGCTAACACCAGCATGTCATATCTCTCGTCCAGAGAGCTCAATAAGATGTACACCTTATCTTCGTCAGCCACGGCCTTCCCTCTTGCTTCAAGGTCTTGGAAACAATTTGACATACCGTCGAGGTGGTCCCTCATCGACTCCCCGGCCAGCATACGTTTCCTGTAGAGCCTCCTCCATAGGGATATCAGCGTGCCGGCTGACTTTTGCACATACACAGCCTTGAGAGCTTCCCAAGCCTCCTTTGCTTTCTGGTGCCCACGAACATGCACCAGCTGGTCGTCTGCAACACTTAGAATGATTGTGGCTAGAGCTTTTTGATCCTTGATGGCCTCTGCCGCTGTGGGATTAGCTGGAGGAGCTGACACACAGTCCCAAAGCCCCTCTCTCTTCAGGAAATGCTCTAACCTCAGCGACCAGGTGTTGTAGTTGGTAGTGGTGAGCTTATCCACCAGCACAGTAGCTGCTGCTGTAGCCATCCTGCTCAGACTCCTCTCAGCCACTGCTGGTCTCACCTCCTAGGCAGCCTCTGGAGCAAGTCAGCATCCTTTCTTTACCACCTCTCTCTCAGGTCTCAGGTTCTAGGTGCAGCGGAAGCGTGCTGGGCCCATAACCCTGTCGATGCGCGTAGAGAGACCAAGAGAGTGATGCTTAGCGACACAAGAATGAAGGCTGTACACAGTAGCTGTAAAACCACTATATACATTTATTTACACCAACTCACTCTCCTGACTGACAAAATGCTCCGCTGCACCCCAACTCCTTTATCCCACAATCACCACAGTTGCTCTGTACATTTATACATGGGACAGCCAATCAGCAACTTGCTGTGTCATGCTGACTCTGCTGGCTGATGTAAGACTTCTGGCAGCCAGCCACCTGCTGTCAGGTAGATCATCTAAGCCTCTAGATCTATTTTCTGTTTTGCAGCACATGCTATAAGCTGTCTGTTTATACATAATAGTGACATTGGGAACAAGCACAGAAGTCTGAAATACTAGAGCAGTGATACTCGGTGGTTTTGGAACCACACATGGTAGGGCCTGTGGCTGGCCGGTTGTTTCCATCTTGAATCAGGTACCACTAGAGAAAGTGGAGGACAGGTAAACTGCAATCCTCATGCCAGTGACAGAAGTAAAAGGCCTGTCCTCTCCAAAAAAGTGTGCTTTCATCCCAGCACTCAGGCACCTGCCAAGAGGAGAGCAAGATTACCTCAAAAAAGAGAGTAAAGCCACTAGCAGTACAATGGCAGTGACACCGGAAAACAAGCTGTGTACAGTGGGGTGGCAGTTTTGCTCCCTGTTTTGGAGATAGGGATGTGCAGTAAGATATTACGAACTTGATAAAATCAGACTCCCAGCCCTTGACAGGGTGCTGTTGGTGCCTCCACCGAGGGTTAAAAGTTTAGGGGTGATCCTGGATGCTTCACTTTCTATGGAGATCCAGGGCACCTCTATTGCCAGGCTGCCATCTTCAGTAGATCAGGCAACTGGTTCCATATCTCTCTGTCCATGACCCGTCTGCAGTTGACCCATATAATGGTCACTTCCAGGTTAGATTACTGTAACTCATTCTACACAGGCTTACACTTGAACCTGACATTGAAACTCCAGCTGGTGCAAAATGTAGCAGTTCACCTGCTGACTACAATGCCTATGCAGGCTTGTATTCAATCAGTGCTCTATCAATTGCACTGGCTACCAATCAAGTACCAGCTCTGCTTCAAGGTGTTGGTAATAACCTTTAAAGCCCTGAGTGGCCTGGGACCAGCATATTTTATGGACCATTTCTCCTCATACATCCACTGGAGATCCTTGTGTTCATCTGATCAACATCTACTGGTTATCCCTGGCCCAAAGGATGTCCACTTAGCCTCATCCTGGGCCATGGCCTTTTCTATCCTGGCCCCTACCTGGTGGAACATGCTCCCATTTAAGATCAAGGCCTTGTGGAACATAATTGCAGTTCCACAGGGCCTGTAAAATGGAGCTGTTCCACCAGGCTTTTGATTGAAGTGATGCAATTTATCAAGATACATTTTGAGTCTGCATTGTTATAAACCCCCCCCCCCACACACACACACATACTACATACACGCTTTCAAACATCACGCTTTCTGGATGACGCTTCCATCCTAGACCCTTGCCAGTCCGGCTTTCGCCCAGGTTATGGGACGGAGACAGTACTGGTCGCCCTGATGGATGATCTCCAACGGCAACTGGACCGGGGTGGCGTGGCAGTGCTGATGTTGTTAGATCTGTCAGCCGCATTCGACACGGTCGACCATCGGCTACTGACCCGCCGCCTCGCCGATATACGGGTGAGGGGGTCTGCCTTACAATGGCTCTCCTCCTTCCTCGAGGATCGGGGACAAAGGGTGGCAATTGGTGGCGAGCGGTCCCGGAGGTGCACACTGGATTGTGGAGTGCCTCAGGGGGCAGTTCTCTCACCAATGTTATTTAATATCTATATGCGCCCCCTTGCCCAGATTGCCAGGAGATATGGACTTGGGTGCCATCAATATGCGGATGACACCCAACTCTACTTACTGATGGACGGCTGGCCTGACTGCGTCCCTGAGAATTTAGACCGGGCCTTGCAGGATATGGCAACATGGTTGAGGGGGAGCGGGCTGAAATTGAATCCAGCGAAGACAGAAGTCCTTTGCCTGGGTCGGGGCGCCCGGGAAGGGGAAATACCTCTTCCGGTCTTCGACGGGGCACCGTTGAAAGCGGCGCACCGGGTTAGGAGTCTGGGAGTCTTACTGGAGCCTTCATTATCTATGGAGGCTCAGATTGCAGCCACTGCCAAGTCAGCCTTTTTCCATCTAAGGCGGGCAAGGCAGTTGGCTCCCTTCCTAGAGCGCCAAGATCTGGCAACGGTACTTCACGCAACGGTCACCTCGAGGCTGGATTACTGTAATGCCCTCTACATGGGGCTGCCTCTGTACCGAACCCGGAAGCTGCAGCTGGTGCAGAACGCAGCGGCCAGACTGTTGCTGGGGCTCCCTAAATGGGAGCACATACAGCCTGGGCTGCGCGAGCTGCTCTGGCTGCCAGTTATATACCGGGTTCGTTACAAAGTGCTGGTCATTACCTTTAAAGCCCTATATGGTCGAGGACCTGTCTACCTTAGGGACCGTCTCTCCCCATATGAACCCCAGAGAGCACTGAGGTCAACTGGAAAAAACTTGCTGACCACCCCCGGACCAAGAGAGGTGAAGCTGCAATGCACCCGCAACCGGGCCTTCTCCTCTGTAGCCCCGAGCCTATGGAACCAACTCCCAGAGGAAATGCGGGCCCTGCGAGACCTTGAACAATTCCGCAGGGCCTGCAAGACCTTCCTCTTCCAACTGGCCTTCGCTGAAGAAAGAAGCTGCTAAGGATAACCGCCACCACAAAAGAACAAATAGCAATAGCACTTTTATTAATTTAATTTAATTGATTGATTGATTTTAAACTTGTCAGAATTTTGAATGCTGGATATAACTTTGTTTTTATATAATACTGTTAGCCGCCCTGAGCCTGCTCCGGTGGGGAGGGCGGGATACAAATAAAATTATCTATCTTATCTATCTATCAAACAGAAAACTGCTTCTCAAGAATCTTCTAAATCAAGACTAATCATCTAATCAACCTAATTGAGAGGATGCAGTTGCCTTGACCATCTGCCCATATGGAATCTTGATGTAATGAGTTGGAGTGACTCCTGTTACCAGGGCTTTTTTGTGTGTGTGGAAAAAGCCCAGCAGGAACTCATTAGTGTATCAGGCCACATCCCGTAATCCTAAAACAGCTGGAACAACATTCCTGTGCATTCTTGTTTAAAAACAAACAAACTCATGCCTGTTATGATCTGTCCAATTCAGGGGGTGATTCTGAATTCTGATATCTATTTTGCCATCTTTTATTGTTAATTGTTTTATTGGTTTTAATATTATACTAGTAATAAGGCCCATTGTGAGGTGAAGTACAACGGATGCAAGAAATTTGCTGTGGGTGAGTGCCATGGTCTTGGTGGAGGGGGTGGGAGGGAAGGGAAAAATAGAGGGAGGCAAGGTATGTCAAGAAGGCAGCTGTTGGAAAAGGAAATGGAGAAAGTGTGAAATTGTGCGGTAAGTTATCAGAGAAGGGGGTAGATTGAAAAAGAAGGGATGGGGCAAAAGAGATGGGGGGTAGATTGCTTTCCATCTCCTTCTCCCTCTCTGTGACCTCTACCTAGAAAAAGTACAGCCTTTCTCCACAGTGGGGACCAAAACAGTTTACATCATTCTCCTCTCCCCCTATTGATCTGCACAACAATCCTGTGAGATAAATTACGCTGAAAGTCTGTGACTGGTCCAAAATCACCCAGTCAGCTTCCACAGCAAGAAGCTGGGTCTGGCAGATCCTGCTCTGTAGTGCTAATTGCAATGTCACACTGCTTGTCATAGGGGGCTGTTCGGAATCCAGTCAGAGGCTTTGCTCAGGAGGTGACCACTTTAAATTTCTCCCCGGTCACCTTCCCTCAGTCCCCCGGTCAGACTCACAGAAATTCTGTCAGAACTAGTAATAATTGGCACCAGACGGTTTTAATGTTAACAACCACAAAATATTTATCAGGTAACAAAAGGTAAGGAGGGGGATGAAATAATATTGATTATAACTGTTCAATAGTAAAAGGGCAAATCAGTTGGCAGCTGGTTGGCAGAATAAAATAATTACAGAGAGTAGAGACTTTTTCAGACTGCGGTAAAAATATAACAAGACTTTGGCAGAAGATCCTTAAATTAAACAATAAACCAGGCAAGTTTCAGAATCCCACTGGATTCTACTTCACACAGGCTGTGCCTTCTGGGCACTCAGAATGCTGTTCCTTCAGTTGTTTAAGCCCTAGCTTCGGCAGTGCCAAATCATATAAATAACAAACTCCAATCACTCTTCCACCCATACAAAGAGAACTCCTGACTGGTGTCAGTATTCTCCCTCACAGACCCTTTCACACTAGCTATCTTCCAGGACTCGCACCCCTCAATTCCGATGAGTCTCAGCCCCACAGCTAGTCCTCTGGTCTGAGTCTTGGGCAACCCTGCTGACCACCAAAATCCAGTTCTCCCCTCAGTGTGTATTTGTGTGATTTTGTTTGTATTTGGAGATTGCCTGATGCACTGGCAAAATCTTCTTCAGAGAGTTTCAAACCATCTGAAAACTCCCTCTTCCAGATTGCTTTCCATCTCCTTCTCCCTCTTTGTAGCCTCTACCTAGAAAAAGTACAGCCTTTCTCCACAGTGGGGACCAAAGCAGCATACGTCATTCTCTTCTCCCCACTTTTGATCTGCACAACAATCCTGTGAGATAAATTACGCTGAAAGTTTGTGACTGGCCAGAATCACCCAGTCAGCTTCCACAGAAAGAACCTGAATCTTGCAGACCCTTCTTTGAAGTGCTGCTATGCCATACTGACCATTGTAGGGGGGCTGTTGCTGAACAGTAGCAAGCAACCAGGCCTAGTTAAGTCATGCCAGTCAGATGGCATATAAAGTCACCCAGAGAGTGCTGCCAGGCCTAGGGTAGACCACATCCAGATGAAATGTGAAGATCTCCTGGGATCACAACTGAACTCCAGACAACAGATCTCTCTCCCCCTGGTGGGTGGACTCTATGGCATTATATTCAGCTGAGGCCTCTCCTTTCCCCAAACTCTAGCTTCCTTAGACTCCACCACAAAATCTCCAGGAATTTTCCAACCTGGAACTGGGAAACTTAGACAGGACCAGCCTCAATGAGTTCTCCCTTAAAGGCCAAAATAGGCCTTGGAAGGGCTCCTCCCACCACCTTTTACTGACAAAACCAAGTTTGGTTGGCTACCAATAGCCACTGAAAGGAAAGTGAAGGCAGCTTGGTTGGGGGGGTTGCCAGGTCCAACACAGAAAATACTGGGGATTGTTGGGTTGGAGTCAGAAGACTATCCCATTCACCCCCCCCAAATAAATAAAAATACAGCAGTGCAGTTCCTCTGAATACAGTCTTCATATGTTCAAACTCACACACCTCAGTAGCTGGCTAAATGAAAGTGAACATGTACTCACAAACTCTCACAAGCAGCCAACATAAACACAGTTTGCAAGCACACACTTTTGTGATCTCAATGGGGCAATTTACTCACTGGAGCTGATTAATGTAACCATCTACTGTATTTCAACCAACTTCTTCAGACTAATGAGAAAATGAAAGCAGAGCAGCCTAAGGGGTGATTTTTTTCTCCAAATGAACAGAGGGACTCTGCTCACTTCTCTTCCTTTTACACACTCACCAGGAAGCTGCAGGTGGTTCTGCCTACTCACTCCACCAATGCAGCTTTCCTTTTGGTCTCCCATGCAAGTATTAACCACAGGATTTAAAGGCACACACATTGTCCAAGACAGAGGCAGTCTGCAAGCTTCTGCTAAGCCTGCTGAGATATTAAGGCATATGGTGGCTGTTGGGGTGGGCAGAGAGGAGCTTGCAAAGCCAGAAGATAGCCTGCTGGGGCCTGAAGACTGGCAAGCCTGCTTGGTTGACTAGCAGCAGGCACTGAGGGGAAAGTGAAGGCAGCTTCCCCAGTGGCCCAGTCTTAAACACAGGACTCCATATTCTCCATCTCCCTTTCTCTCTTCTGTTCTCTCTTTTTCTCTGTACCTAGAATAAAACAGCATTCTTTTGTTGCCAAGGGACGTCAGTTTTGTCTCTGTCTCTCTGGCTGTTTGGTTTCTCAGAGGAGGAAGGGGAGGAGCCGTCAGCCAACTGAGGGAGGATTTTCTGTTGCTGTTTCCCTCCTCTTCCCTCAGCCAATCGATAGAAGGCTTTCTTTATCTCCTTTGTGAAGCAGCGCCAATTGAGGGAAGGCTTTCTGTAGCTGATACCCTCTTCCCTCTGTCTTCCAATCAAAGGAAGGCTTTTTTTCTCTCCTCTGAAAAGCATTGCCTCAACAGACCTTGAGTGGTGGTTGAAGGGCCAGTGGTTGATGGAGCACACACCACAGCCAATGGGAGAGTTCATTTTGCCAGTACTGCTATGCTTTTATTATAGAAAGGATTCGGACTGGTTTTTAAAGAGAGAAGTCTGATCTTACCCACACTGAGCCCATCTGGGAAGGGCTGGATATGTTGTTGTTTTTTTGTTCAGTCGCACAGTTGAGTCATTAATAAATAAATAAATGTCCAATTTTTTTCTATTATTCTATTTGGTTGGCAATGTTTGACACAAAAAAAGGCTTCCCAACTCCAGAAAAATGTAATGTTAACCAGGACTTTTTTTTTCTGGAAAAAGAGGTGCCAGAACTCTCAAGAGGGAAATGATGGAGAAACATGTAGGATTATTTGAAACAAAATTATTTTCATGTGCTACAGACTTAACTCTACTTTGAAGAAGATTCCAAACTTTAGACATGCCACCAACTTCCCCAGTTCTTTTTCAGGTGCCTAACACTGAATGATCACCTTGAAGCAACTGTGTTTTAGCTTGTTGGATCAAAGACTAAGGGAATCAAGTACTGGCCCGCCCAATGCCTTCCTTTCTGCCCCAATCAAGAACACAGGAGAAGGAGGCAAATAAAGAACACAGTCATCAGTGACTCCAAAGGGGAAGAGATCCATAAGATGGCCACCAGCCACATAAAACATGAGAAGCAGTTGTACCATATGGGCCCACAAGGTACAAGCTGTCCCTAACCATTAGGTGGAGTAGTCTGCTGAAGGTTTAGGCCACATCTTTGCCCATATTTGTCCTGCACAGCTTGTATACAGTAGTCATGAGGCACTTCTAACTGATAGCAATTGCGAATATGGCTCTTCTTAAGCGATGGAGTGAGCACTAGAGTACCACATGCCCTTTTGTGTTCAGCTTGATTTAGAGAATCCCAGCAGCAGCAGCAGAAAAAAAAAGTGGCACAATATGGTATGTGGAGCTGGCTGTGATTGCTGTTTTAAATGGTAAACTTTGTAGTGTAAGATCACTGTCATACACTATTGATGCTACTGGGATGTTCCTTACAAATTTATTCAAATATTCTCTTAAGCACTGAAGCTATCAAAGGCCTAATGGTTCCTTTAGGACACAAATAAATGAGGATCTCATTATTCCTGATTAGATTAAATGTTTTTGTTGTTAAGAATGTGATTATTGCTGACAGAAAATATGCACAAATGTATGCATGCATGTGTTTGGATGCATACAAAGAATAAGAGAATCAAATTATGCATAGTTTGTTTTAGTGTTGGTATCTAGAGTACAGATGATTGCATCACCAGTTTCTTCTGCAGTTTTTAACAACAACAGCTACTGGCTTTCAGTTTGTTTCCTGATGACAGTTTTAACATGCAAGTACAAAGTTGGCACATAAATTCAAAACAATATAGTTTTTAAATGCTAATGACGTAATAATTTCAGTTCAAGGAGAACTCACCTCAAAACAGAAATAAACAGCATGAGCAACTGAATTTGAATTATCAGTTTCTTACTTTTGGAATTTTTGGTATCAATATCCAGTGCAAAATTTTAATTTACTCATGCTTGAATGCAAAAATTTCAATTCAGAATCTGAAGAATTAAAATACTTTATACTTGCATCATCTCTTACTATGTTAGCATGTTTCAAATAAGAAACTGACAACTATCAAATATAATTTAATGCTAGGTTTGCCACTTCTGAGTTGGGAAATACCTGGAGATTTTGAGGGTGCAGCTTGAGGAAGGTGGAATTTGGGGAGGGGAAAGATTTCAATGGGGCATAATGCCATACAGTCCATCTTTCGAAGTGGCCATTTAAGTGAATTTATCTTTATCACCTGGAGATAATTTGTAGTCCCAGGAGATCTCCAGCCACCACCTGGAAGTTAGTTGCACCATTAGGGTGCGCAAGAAGCGTCATACTGAGCTGTAGCCGATGTGAAATTGCTGTTGGAGATGCTCTGCGTCCCCCTTTTTTAAAAATTATGTAAAGAATCTATGTAATTGAATCAATATGTACCTAAGTATGATATTTTTTCACTGGAAGAGGGTTGGCGGTGTATAAATGTCCTTCTGATATTTTTGTATAATATTTTCTTTTGTTAGTGGTCCCAGGTTTGATGAAGACTGGAAAGAAACAAGTATTTAATTGATTGGCTTGTCATCACACTACTTTGGGACTTGAATGTACATGTTTTGGACATTTGGACTGGTTTCTATATATTTCTTAGTAGATTGGTCACTAGCTTGTATTTTTTGTTGTGTTAAACACCTGGAAGTTGGCAACCCTATTTTAATGCACACTATTAAATATTGTCAAATTTGATATTCCAATTATTTATTTTACTGTTTTTCTAAAAAAAAAAAAGGATTATTTGAAAGCTTGCCATAGGTTACTCAAAGAAGCTGAACAACTGAAAGACTTACTAGTTTCTCTATAATGCACAGTCCCAGAGAAATGTTGAGTATGATCATTGAGATACTCTTACTTCACAATGGTTTATACTGAGGCTCAGCACTACTCAAGTGAAATATATGCACTAGACTTGTTCATTTATTTCATTATTACTTACAGAAATTATGAAAATGAAGTGTTTTGTAATTATCATTATTATTATGAAAACAAATTTCCAATCTAAACACCCTACAACAAAATCTGTTGTTTTGTTTTGTTTTGTTCTGCTTTTTTTCATAATTGCAGTCCATGCCTCTACTCACTGCACTTTTTACAGTCCTGGTAGCATTTTTCTAACAAGGGCATAGAGAGCACAGTATTCCTTAAGGCGAGGGAGGAAGGCAAGATCTGGACTTTCTTGATTGAATGCAAGCTGCAGTCACTGAAGGATATGGGATGAGACTTTGCCATTGTTTTTCCTTCCAATGTCTGCTTCTCCCCAAACCTTATGATCTCTTCAAGCAAATCTTCTTCAAAGTCTTCCTGCAGCTGCCTGCCTGCCAGATGCATTCCCTTCTTGTACCACCAAATGCCCTTGACTTGTCAGCCTGCCTCTTCCTTGTACTCCTGTTTTTCAAGCTAAGTTACTTCAGTGCTGTCTGTGTTACTCGTTGGAATCTTTCCTAACAATTCTCCTTCAAGCTTTGTTCATAAACATGATCATTTGGTCATTTCTCAAGGGGAGTGTTCTATCTGTTGAAAATTGGGGAATACTACAATCCTCAGAGTTTTGTCCAGTTTGGACAGAAAACCATGAAAGCACAGACCTGAGAAAAGGCATCATTAAACAAATGAAATGGAATTATGAAAAAAGCAATAACCACCACCAAAGAGACTGTAACAAAACAAAACCATACGAAACAACAGCTCCTTTTGGAATTAATAACAAAACTGAAAGAAGCAACACTGACTCCCATGCAGAAGTCTAATGTGCACTATAGCCCATATCCCAAAATTCTATCAGCTTGAAAGTATTCCATTGCAGGCATGTGAAATGTCCTTGTTAATATGGAAACACTTGGCTAAACATTAAAAAATAGCCATTATGTTATATCATTACTTGTCTTTTAGCATTGTACTTGATATCATTGCATATCAGCCATTAGTACTCCATATTTCTGCTATCTGTACAGAAATCAAATATTGCTTGTTTCAGATACTGTTATGTACCATGAAAATATACAAGGAAATATTTGGCAAACAGCAATGTTTCAATGTAAATTTGCTTCAGATCAGTTAAAGAGGTTTTATTTATTTATTGCACTTATATCCCATCCTATGCCATGATGGGCTCAGGTTGGCTAACAACATAAATCAAATGCAATAAATACATAATTAACACCAAATAAATAAAACAAGATGGCAGCAAAAAAACCCAAACCCATAAATTGCTCAGAGCAGATATGCTGGTCCCAGGCCTCATAGGGCTTTAAAGGTAGGTGTCATAACCTTGAAGCAGATCTGGTACTCAGTTGGTAGCTAGTGCAATTGGCACAGCACTGGCTAAATGTGTGCCTGCACAGATGATACCATCAGCAAGCACACCACTGCATTCAGCACTAGCTGGAGTTTCTGGGTCAGGTTCAAGGGCATGTAGTGTATCGGCAGCCATACGCGTCCTCACGCAGAGGCGACTGGGCGGTCCCAGGCGCCTCCAGCGCGGGGCGCGAAATCCCCCGCCAATCACCAGCTGTGGCGGGAAGTTTAACAGGTCAGGATTGGCCTGACCTGTCCAGTAGGCTGTACCGGGGATTGTACATAAGCGGGACCCGGCCCGCGTGTTCCCTCTCTTACAACGTGCTCCTAATAAAGAATGTTGCCCTACTTGTGTCTCCCGATCGAGTACGTTACACTGGCGACGAAGGTGGGATTCTAGCCTCATCGGCTACGTAGGAGACCAAGGGCACCACCAGGCCACGACCGCCACCGCAGCCACCATGGCCAACCAGGCCGGAACCACCGGTCACGTCGAGCCGTTCGACCCCGCGAATCCAGAGGCCTGGGAGTCCTACCTGGAACGGGTCGAATGCTACCTGAGGGCCAACAAAGTCACGGAGGACAGCATGAAGAGGGACGTTATCCTGAGCGTCTGCGGGGCGGCCACATTCGAGATCGCCAAAGGTCTCTCGGCCGCCGGCCGCCTCACGGAGAAGTCCTTCGCGGAGATCAGCAGACTCCTCACAGGCCACTTCTTGCCTCAGCCGTCGCGGGTGGCCCGCAGGTTCCTGTTCCACAAAAGGGACCAGGCTGCAGGTGAATCGGCCGCCGACTACTTGGCGACCCTCCGCAGGATCGCCGGGAACTGCAACTTCCCCCAGCTGGAAGACACCCTGGCCGATCGCTTCACGTGGGGCCACCCTGGCCGATCGCTTCACGTGGGGCCTCCGCGACGAGAGGCTCCAGCAGAAGCTCTTCGCCAAGGAAGAGCTCACCCTCCAGAGCGCTTTCAACGAAGCCGTGGCATTCGAGAGGACCTCCCGAACCTTTCCCAAGGCCCGGACAGATGCCATACACCACGAGGAGCTGGACCACGACCGCCCGGAGGAGGGAGAAGCCTACCAGCTGCGTCGCCCCGCCAGGCCGCCCAACAGAGCAGCCCAACGCCCCTGAGTGCCCGATCGACCCCCAGCGTCAAAGAGGGTTCCTGCCACCAAGTGCGCCAGCTGCGGCGACCCCCACGACCGGAGAGACTGCCAGTACCGGACCTGGGACTGCCGCAGCTGCGGGAAGACCGGCCACATTGCCAGGGCTTACCGAGCCAAGCCCAACCGCTGGAGGCCGACCACGCATCACGAGGCGGCGGAGTTCCACTCCACAGACTCCACGTCCCTTCAGGTACTGAACTTGCCCCTCGCCACCCCCGACAAAATTAAAATGGCGGTCCTCATCGAAGGGAACCCCTGCCGAATGGAGGTGGACTCAGGTTCCTCCATTTCCATTATAGCAGAGGAGACCCTGAGGAAATTGTACCCCCACCAGCGGCTTCAACTAAGGCCGGCGGACTTCATACTCCAGGACTTTCAGAAGAATCCGGTGCAAATCGCGGGGTGGGCGTGGGTGCAAGTCGAGCGGGGGTCCTTCTACGGCCCGCTGGACATCCTGGTGGTAAAGCGCCAGCTTACCACCCTGCTAGGACTGGCGTGGTTCAAACCCTTGGGGATCCACTTGGAGGGGGTGGGGCAAACCCTAACGCCCAGAGGGTTCGGGGAGATATGCCAAGAGTTCCCTGATGTATTCGATGGTTCCCTAGGGGCCGGCCATCTCCCTACCACTAGACCCCACGGTCAGGCCGATTCGGCTCAAGGCGAGGAGGGTCCCGTTCACCTTGAAGCCAAAAATAGAGGCCGAACTAGACCACCTCACGGCCCAGGGAGTCCTGGAGCCAGTGGACTACGCCACCTGGGAGACCCCCATCGTAACCCCAATCAAACCAAACGGGGAGGTGCGGATCTGTGCAGACTATAAATGCACAATAAAGAAGGCACTGCAGGATAATCCCTACCCAGTGCCGGTGGTGAGCCACGTCTTGGCTGCACTCGCGGGGTCTAAAATCTTCGGGAAGCTGGATCTGGCACAGGCCTACCAACAGCTCCCGGTAGACAATAAGACGGCCGAGGCCCAAACGATTGTGACACACAGGGGGGCCTTCCGGGTGAGGAGGCTACAGTTTGGGGTAAGCGTCGCTCCGGGGATCTTCCAGAGTATAATGGACGCTCTCCTTAATGGGATCCCCGGAGTCCAGCCGTTCTTCCATGACGTTTTAGTCGCCGCCCCGGACCCCGAAGAGTTCGGCAACCGCCTACGAGAGGTGCTCCGCCGGTTCCAGGCGGCGGGGCTCAAGGTTAAGAGGGAGAAATGCTTGCTGGGGGTCCCTCGGGTGGAGTTCCTGGGGTTCGCCGTAGATGCAGCAGGAATCCACCCAACGGAAGAAAAGACCCGAGCCATCGTGCAAGCCCCAGCCCCCACCTGCAAAGCGGAGCTACAAAGCTTGTTGGGGGTGCTTAACTTCTACCATTCATTCCTCCCCCACAAGGCAGCCCTTGCAGAGCCCCTTCACCGGCTGTTGGACAAAAAAGCCCCTTGGGTTTGGGGCAAATGACAAGCCGCCGCGTTTCAGGTGGTCAAGGACGTCCTGGTGTCCAATACGGTGCTCCACCATTTTGACAAGGGCCTCCCCGTCATCCTGGCCTGTGACGCATCGCCCTATGGGGTGGGAGCAGTCCTGGGGCACCAACTCCCGGATGGGAGGGAGGCACCGGTAGTGTACTACTCCCGCACACTGACTCCGGCCGAGCGCAATTACGCGCAGATAGACAAGGAGGCTCTGGCAATCGTGGCAGGGGTCCGCAAGTTCCATGAATATCTGTATGGCTGGAGGTTCACTATTGCTATGGACCACAAGCCCCTCCTAGGTCTGTTGTCCCCAGACCGACAACCCCCCCAAATTCTATCACAGCGTGTGTTGACGTGGAACCAATTCCTCAACTCATACACTTACACACTGGTCCACCGAGCCGGCAAAGCTATGGGTCACGCGGACGCACTCAGCCGGCTGCCACTTCCTGAAGTAGGTCCAGACCCCGCCCCCGCACACCAGGTAATGCTATTGGAGAGCCTCCCGGAGCAGCCCCTCCATGCAGCGGAGGTCGCCAGGGCCACCCAGAAACACAAGACACTGGCACGGGTGCTCGACTGGGTGGTGAGGGGTTGGCCAGAAGGGAACATGGGGGAAGAATTCAAGCCGTATAAAACCAGGAGGGAGGAACTAGCAGCCCACAAAGGGTGCCTATTATGGGGAAGTAGGGTGGTGGTCCCCCCCCCGCTGCAAAAGCGTGTGCTGGAATCCCTACATGAGACCCACCCCGGCATAGTCCGCATGAAGGCCTTAGCCAGGAGCTACGTTTGGTGGCTGGGGATGGATGGTGAGATCGAGAGCTGGGTCCGGAAGTGCCAGATATGTCAGGAGTCGCGGCCCGAACCTCCCAGCGCCCCCGCCACACGGTGGGAGTCCCCCAGGAAGCCATGGTTGCGACTCCACCTCAACTTCGCGGGGCCATTCCAGGGGCAGATCTTCATGATAATCGTGGACGCCTACACCAAATGGCTGGAGGTCATTCCTGTAGGGTCCACCTCGTCCGCCGCCGCAGTCCGAGCGCTGCGCAGGGTCTTATGCACACATGGTATCCTGGACACCATAGTCTCAGATAACGGGGCCACATTCACCTCGGCGGACTTCCAGGCGTTCCTCCATAGATATCTGATTAGGCACATAAGATCTGCCCCCTTCCACCCGGCCACCAACGGCCAGGCAGAGCGGATGGTCCGCACAACCAAAGAAGCCCTGAGCCGAATCGTGCAGGGCGACTGGGACCACAGGTTAGCCGCATTCCTTTTCGATAATAGGGTCACTCCCAACCCGGTCACAGGGGTCAGTCTGGCAGAGCTCCTTATGGGGCGCAAGCTCATAACCCGCTTAGACAGACTACACCCCGACAGGGCCCCAGACACCCGCGGAAGTCCCAAGGTCCGGGACGCAGCCAGGGGTTTCTTCACGGGCGACCCGGTATACGCCCGGAACTATGCCAGGGGGCCCGAATGGGTGGCGGGCCGGGTGCTACGAGTAACGGGGTCCCGCCACTACAATATATCAACCGATGGGGGCCAGGTATTACGGCGGCACATAGACCAGTTACGCCGCCGCACGCTACCGGAGGAACCTTCAGACACTGAAGAGGCGAGTTCCGGGGAGGAGCCAACTAGGGGCCGACCAGAGGACGTGGCCCCTGTCGGAGCGGGAGTAGCAGAGTGAGGGAGATGACTTGCCCGACACAGGGCTTCAGGAAAGAAAATCAGGCAGACACGTGCAACTAGTGCCAAAAGGTGTATTAACATATATACACAACAAGTGCTCTCTTGTGCAGTCTATACAATATCACCTCCACGGACAAAGTGCTTCGCCTAACCACCATCTCACAGGGAGAGACCTGTGTGATGCACACACAGATCATATATAGTCCAAGCAGCCAATCCTGGCCATGCTGACTCAGCAGATTGCATCACTTGGCTTCTGCCGGCTCAAGCCGGTCTGCTGATCAGGTCACTGTGACCTAGCCTGGCAGCTAGATCACCAGCTGTCATACTGTAGCTGTCAGACTGGGTTTATGTAGATTCTTGCTCCAACAGCCCCAACACCAGTTACGCTGACGCACGAAGCGCTGGGACCAACAGACCCCGAGGGACCCGCAGAACCAGACCCGCAGCCACCGGCCGCGCCACGGCCCACTGACACACCAGCAGCGGAAGCCGCGCCGCTGCCACCAGACCTCCCCAGACGGTCCACCAGGGAGCGCCGACCTCCCGCGTACCTTAAGGACTATGTTCATTAACCAGGGGGGGAGGGGTGTAGTGTATTGACAGCCATACGCGTCCTCACGCAGAGGTGACTGGGCGGTCCCAGGCGCCTCCAGCGCGGGGCGCGAAATCCCCCGCCAATCACCAGCTGTGGCGGGAAGTTTAACAGGTCAGGATTGGCCTGACCTGTCCAGTAGGCTGTACCGGGGATTGTACATAAGCGGGACCCGGCTCGCGTGTTCCCTCTCTTGCAACGTGCTCCTAATAAAGAATGTTGCCCTACTCGTGTCTCCCGATCGAGTACGTTACAGGGCAGACCATGTAGAGTGAGTTACAGTAGTCCAGCCTGGAAGTGACCATTGTGAGAATCACTGTAGCTAAGTCCTAGGAGAAAACATAGGAAAAAAGTTGCCTGACCTGCCTCAGATGACAGAAGGCAGACCTGGCAACAGCAGTGACCTGGGCCTTCATTGAAAGTAAGGCATCCAGGATCACCCAAAGGCTTCTTGCCCTTGGTGCTGGTGTCAGAGGCACCCCACAAATAATCAGAAGCCAGATTTCCTATCCCAAACCCCAACAACTCAGATACAAGGCCTCCATCTTCATTGGATTTGATCTCAACTAGCTCTGCTGTAACCATCTATCCACAGCTTCTAATGCCCTGTCCAAATTATCTGGTCTGGCCATCCATCCTTCAACAGATAGAGCTGGGTGTCATCAGCATACTGCTTACAACCCAGTCCACACCCCTGAACCAACAGGGCGAGGGGAGTCCACACCCCTGAACCAACAGGGCGTCGGGAGTTTTAGTGAACGATCTTGCTTCTATAGCAGTGCCATGGTCGGATCACTATGCCCTCAAGGCTCGTGTGGACGTCCCACCCCAACCCCGTTTGGGCGGCGAGCTTATTTTAGCTCGCCCGCGGAGCCTGATGGACCCGGAACGGTTCCTGACGGCCCTGCGGGATCCCTGGCCCCCTGGCGATTCCCTCGATGACCTGGTGGAGTCTTGGAATAATAGGCTCACCGGGGCCATCGATGAGATCGCGCCTAGGCGTCCTCTGCGCCCTCGTTCAAGGCCGACACCCTGGTATAACCAGGGGTTGCGGCAGTTGAAACGAGGACTCAGACGACTAGAGAGGCAATGGCGGCGTACCCGAGATGAAGCGACTCGAACATCTTATAGAGAGGTTATGAAGTCCTATGAGGTGGCAGTCAAGGCCGCAAAGAAAACTTACTTTGCGGCAGAGATTGCGTCCGCAACTTCGCGCCCGGCACAACTGTTCAATACAATTCGGACTCTTACAACGCTGCCACAGGGCAGACCAAATTTTAATGAATTGGAAATTGGCTGTGAGGCTTTTGCGAATTTTTTTGCGGATAAAATCGCATCGCTCCGTTCCGACTTCCCTGCCACATTAGATACAGTTAGCGAACCCGAGGCTCCGTGCCTGTCTTCGGATTGTGTCCTGGACGGCTTCGGCGCGCTTAGCCTGGAAGAAGTTGACAGGATCCTCCTATCTGCACGCCCAACAACTTGTAAATTGGACCCATGCCCCTCCTGGCTTATTAAGACCTGCCAGAGGGAGCTAAGATATCCTATACGGGATATCATAAATAGATCCCTATTGGAGGGACATTTTCCATCGGCGCTCAAAGAGGCGGTGGTCCGTCCCCTCCTGAAGAAAACAACGTTAGATCCGACCGAATTGGCACACTATCGGCCGGTATCGAATTTGCCCTTTTTGGGCAAACTTATAGAGAGGGCAGCGGCGTTGCAGCTACAGAGCTTCCTGGAGGACGCTTCTGTCCTTGACCCCTACCAGTCTGGTTTTCGCCCGGGCCACGGGACGGAGGCGGTGCTGGTCGCCCTGGTGGATGACCTTCGGCGACATCTGGATCAAGGCGGCTCGGCGGTGCTGATGTTGTTGGACCTATCGGCAGCGTTCGATATGGTCGACCATCGGCTCCTGGCGTGCCGCCTTGCCGACGCAGGGATTCAGGGGTTGGCCTTGCAATGGCTTTCCTCTTTCCTTGACGGTCGGGGACAAAGGGTGGCGATTGGGGAGGAACTGTCCCGGAGACACACGCTTGAGTGTGGGGTGCCTCAAGGGGCAGTGCTTTCCCCGATGTTATTTAACATCTATATGCGCCCCCTTGCCCAGATGGCCCGAGGGTATGTGCTGGGTTGCCATCAATATGCTGATGACACCCAGCTCTATCTGCTTATGGACGGCCGGCCCGCCTGCGCCCCAGAAAATCTGGACCGGGCATTACAGGCAGTGGCTAGGTGGCTTAGGCTGAGTGGGCTGAAGCTGAACCCGGCGAAGACAGAGGTCCTTTGCTTAGGTCGCTGCGGCCCGGGAAGGGAACTCCCCCTGCCAGTTTTTGACGGCGCTCCATTAATAGCGTCGGGCAGGGTTAAGAGCCTGGGGGTGCTGTTGGAGCCTTCATTGACGATGGAGGCTCAGATAGCAGCCACTGCCAAGTCCGCTTTTTTTCATCTTAGGCGGGCGAGGCAGTTGGCCCCCTTCCTGGAACGTGACGACCTGGCAACAGTGATTCATGCTACGGTCACCTCGAGGCTGGACTACTGTAATGCCCTCTACATGGGGCTACCCCTGTGCCGAACCCGGAAACTGCAGTTGGTGCAGAACGCTGCTGCCCGGCTGTTATTAGGGCTCCCAAGATGGGAGCACATTCGACCGGGGCTCCAGGGTCTGCACTGGCTGCCAGTAATATTCCGAGTCCGGTACAAGGTGTTGGTTATGACCTTTAAAGCCCTATATGGCCTAGGACCTGCCTACCTTAGGGACCGTCTCTTCCCACATGTTCCCCAGAGAGTACTACGTTCAGGTTCACAAAACCTGTTGGTAGTCCCCGGGCCAAAGGAGGCCCGCCTAAAATCCACCAGGGATCGGGCCTACTCAATAACGGCACCTTATTGGTGGAACCAGCTGCCGGAGGGGGTGCGGGCCCTGCGGGATCTAGGGCAATTCCGCAGGGCCTGTAAGACAGTCCTCTTCCGGCAGGCCTATGATATTAACTGACAATGTAAGATATCCTGGATGAAAAATGTATCTATAGGCCGCCGGTTTTTATTCTATTTTGTTTTTACTAAATTATGGTTTAATGGTATTTTAATTGTTTAAACTGAAATTGTTTTAATTATTGTGTTGTAAGCCGCCCTGAGACACCTAGGTGAGAAGGGCGGGGTATAAATCTTAATATAAATAAATAAATAAATAAATAAATAAACAACATAAGAGAAAGAATCACCCCCTGCAGTACTCTGCATTCCAGTGGGTATCACAGGGACACTGTCTCCCTGAGCAATTCCTTCTGTCCCTGACCATGGGGAAAGGAGGGAAGCCATTGTAAAGCAGTCCCATCTATTCCTACATTGGCAATGTGGTGGGAACAAGAGACTGTAATCCTCCATGTCAAATGCTGCTGTCAAATCCAAGAGCAACAGCAGCACCCATCTGTCTTGATCCAGGTGTCTATGGAGGTCATCCATGAGGGCAACCAGTGTAGTTTTCATCCCATGGCCAGGGTGGAAGCTGGACTGGCAAGGATCCAGGATGGAAATGTCATTTGAGAAAGCCTGGAACTGATCAGCCACAGCTCTCTCAACCAGCTTATCCAAAAATGACAAATTTGAACTGGGAGGTAGTTGGCACAGACTGCAGGGTCCAGTGATGACTTTTTAAAGAGTGGATGTACCACTGCCTCCTTCACCCCTACTGGCACTATCCCTGAAGATAGGGATAAGTTAACAATATCTTCCAGCAGAGCCCAAATAGTGTCCTGGCAGGCCTTGACCAGCTACAGAATCCTATCAACTTCCTCCTGGGCGAGCAGACTGAATTGGTCCAAAACTGGATCAGAAGACAGACAAGGGGCTTCCAGTTCCCTTACTGTATTAACTGTGGGTAGGAGGTCCTGGTGCAGTGCCAAGACTTTGTCTATAAAATAACTCACAAAATCCTCACAGCCAATAGCCAATTCTCTATCGTTTTGTTTGCCTTGAGGCAAGGTAGTTAAAGAATAAATTGTTCTAAATAATTGGCCTGGGCAAGAGCTTTCAGACACAATGGAAACTGCAAAGAAATTCTTCACTGCCATCTTATAGGCTTTCATAAATGTTCTATAAGATATTCTCATGATTTAAGAACATACGTTTAATTTTTATATTCTTATGTTAGATTTTATATGCTGTAAGCCGCCCTGAGCCACCTGGTGGGAAGGGCGGGATACAAATTACAAATAAATAAGAGCATAAGAGAAGCCATGTTGGATCAGACCACTGGCCCATCCAGTCCAACACTCTGTGACACACTGTGGTCAAAAATCAGGCACCATCAGTGTCAGCTTGTGTTCTATAACTCTATTGATACTAACCATATTGCCTATAGTGTTTATTTGTTTAGGACTAACCCCAGTGATCCCCAGTAGAATCTTAGGTATGCCTGGGGGGGGGGGGGGAGAGAGGTGGAAGGGAATTGGGCGCCAAAAGTAATAAACGGCCTGGGAGTGCAAAAAGACACCGCCACCGCTTCCCAGGCGCCGCAACGACATCGGCCGGAGGGGGAGTGGATATGGCCCAGCTAGAGAGAGATAACAGGCATGTGAATCAAACACATCTGAAAGCAGACTGTAACTTTATTATGAGAATGATTTAAAGCCCCCAGGCTTTGATGTACCCCCATAAATGCTAGTGCTTGTTTCCCATATGTTATCACTCTCAAAGACCTTCTGCAAGAGTAACATTGTGTATTCAATAAATGAAACTTATTTTCAAAAAGAAAAGAGTCCTATCATTGTTGAAGCCTCGATGAACCCCGCGATGACAATCAGAAGGTCCACCACTGGGGCCAGGACACGAGAAGCCTGTTGGAGAAAGAATCTATCTTAACCCAGCTTTGACAGCTCTGCAATGACAGCTGGTGATCTAGCCGGCATGCTAGGTCACAGTGACCTTATCAGCAGGCTGGTTTGAGCCGGCTGAGGACAGGTGAAGGAACCTGCTGAGTCAGCATGACAATGCACTGCCAGGATTGGCTGACTGGACTATAAATGAACTGTGTCTGCAATGCACAGGTCTCTTTCTGAGAATTGAATTGCTGGCGGAGCGTTTTGTTCCTGTGATCAATATATTGGACTGCACTAGAGAGCACGTACTATATATAATGTAAATACACTACTTTGGCACTAGTTGCAGGTGTCTGGCTGATTTCTTTCCTGGAGCTCAGTGTCGGGCTCATCACACCGCTCACTCTGCTAGCGTCCGCACCAACAGGGTTATGGGCCCAGCACGCTTCCGCTGCGCGGAGGAGCACCGTGAGAGTTGAGCTGACCAAGAGTTCGGAAGGAGCCGGAGGCGAGGAACGCCAGTTGAAGGACAAAGAAGCACCAGCTATCTCATTTTGAGAGCCAGAGGGAGGACGGCAGCCAGCTGTGTGGAGGAGTCGGCATCATGGCTCAGCAGCAGCTTGCAATGGCCGTCGAGAAGCTTAACTCAGCCAACTACGCGGTGTGGAGCCTGAGAATGGAACACTACATTAAGCGTGAGGGGCAATGGCTGCTTGTAAGAAATCCCCCTGCCGTGTTATCTCCTGCCCAGACTGTGTTAGCCGATAAGGCGCTGGCAAACATCGTGCTAGCAGTAGGAGATGACCAACTAGTATATGTGTGTGGGAAGGACACTCCCAAGGCTGCCTGGGACGCGCTCAGTGGGGTTCATGTTAGTACCACTGCTGGCTCCCTTATGGCCTTGACTAGAAAGATGTTCCACACTTTAATGCCAGCTGGAGGGTGTGTAAGGCAGCACATCAAGAAGCTAACGACTGCTTCGTTGAGCTTGAGGCCAGGGGCAAAACTGTAGCTCCCGACGACAGAGTTTATATTTTGCTGTCGTCGTTGCCGCCCGAGTTTACTCCCCTGATAACATCCCTGGAGACGGTTGATGTGGCGACTCTGACAATAGAGTACGTGTGTGCCCACCTGCTTGATTTCCAAGAGAGGATTGCGGCAGTGAGCTGTCCGGGGGTGTCGGCTGAGGAGCATGTGGCTATCGGCTCGTCTGGGAAGGCATCCAAGAGCGAGCCGGCTTCTGCTGCTGGCAGGCAACCAAAAGCTAAAGAGGAGCCGACTGCACTGGCTGTCCGACGTTGCTATGGTTGTGGATCGTCCCTGCACCTGCTACGCGTGTGCCCAGAGAAGGGGAGGTGGCGTGGATGGAGGCAGCGAGGGCAGAGGACCACCAGCCCGTGTGAGGAAGAAGCCCGGCTGGTCACATCTGCAGGAGAGAGCACAGGGTCTGCCTGGATTTTAGACTCTGGTGCAACGAGCCATCTCTGCTGCGACAAGGAGCTGCTGAGTAATGTTGACATTCCTGAGCACAGTCATGTCAGATTAGCTGACGGGACCTCCGCAGCTGTTATATGCTCAGGCAGTATTGAATTCCCTGTGTTAAATTGCACTTTGCAGCATGTTCTGTGTGTACCCTCATTAAGGTCGAACTTGCTAAGTGTGAGCATGTTAATTGACCAAGGTTACCAGGTGAAGTTTGAAAAAACCTGTTGTAAAATCCTAGGAGGTGGGGGGAAGCTGCTTGCAACTGGGAAAAGAGAGGGAAATATATATGTGGTTCAGAGTCGTTGTGCCCAGGTGGCACAGGTGTCAAATGTGCCAGTGCACAATCAGTGTATACATCTGCTCCACAGGAGACTCGGGCACTGTGGGTTTAGAGCGTTAAAAAAGACCTTACAGTTGGTGCCAAGTCTGAAAGTAAAGCCCTGCAGGTGTTATCTAGACTGCCAGGTCTGCAAAAAGACCAAGAGCAGGGCTTGTGCTGTTGCTAAGCAAAGCAAAAGAGAGAGCAAGCGTGCCCTAGAACTCATTCATTTAGATGTTATAGGCCCATTGCCAAAAAGTCTGTCGGGGAGGAGATACTGCTTAGTGGCCACCGACGACCACACAAGGTACTCTTGGGTGTTTACTATGGTGCACAAATCCGAGGTGTACAAGGTATTCACAAAATGGGTCAAAGAGGTGGAGAGGGAGTTGGATACACGTGTCAAAGCTATTCAGACCCACCGCGGGGGTGAATTCTTGTCTAATGAATTAAAACGTTGGCTGGCGAGCAAGGGCATTGCCCACCGTTTAGTGAACCCAGCCACACCCCAAGAAAATGGGCATGGAGCTGTACTGCAAAATGTGATGTACTGTATGTTAGAAGATGCAAAGTTGCCAATTGCTTATTGGGCAGAGGCCATGCATTCAGCAGTTTTTGTGTATAATCGCATTTGGTCCAAAGCTGTGAATGACTTGCCTTATAAAAGGCTGTACAATGAGTGTCCAGACTTAAGGTATCTGAGAGTCTTTGGGACAAAAGCTTGGGTTGGCATCCCCTCCGAGGACAGGAGGGAGGGGGATGGCTGGGCAGTGAGCCTAACTTTTCTGGGCTACAAGCCAGAAGCCAGGTGTTATCGCTTTTGCAATAAGAGAGCGAAGATAACGCTCAGTAAGACTGCCCAGTTTAATGAAAGCGCCAGCTGGCCGCAATTACACTCTACTAAGAAGGAACTTGTACTGCTGCCAAGCACTGATAACGGTGCTGGAGTCCTGCCAAGGGTAATTAAGCAGGAACAGCAATCTCCCGACCGGGAACTGGTAAGCAGACAAGCAGAGGAAGGTGAGCTCAAAGTTGGCACAGAGCCTCAGGTGCAGAGTCAGGAGGTGGAACTTGAAAGTCAGGAGGTGCAACCTCTGAGTCAACAGGAGGAACCAGGCCAGGAGGTGGCAACAGATGAGCTCGAAGGAGACGAGCCTGGTCTGAGCACAGGGCCACGAGTATCTGCTAGGGCCACAAAGGGTATACCTCCTGCCAGGTACAAGGTGCCTTATGTTACACTGACAGTTAAACCAGACCCACCAGGGTTCCAGGAAACGCTCAGGAAAAAGGCTGAGGCGTGGAAGGTCTGGGTGGCAGAGTGCAAGGCACGGAATAGGGAGGCTGAAGCCAAACGCCAGAGGGAACTGGCTGACCAGGATAGTGACAATGAGTTCCTGGATTGGAAATTGTAAATCTGTAAATCTGTAAAGTATGCAATGTTGCTGTCTGTGAACCAAAGGTGAAGGCATGTGTGTATAACAATGCAGAACATTGTGAGTGATGTACAGTTACCAGGTATGAATGTAAACTGTATCCAATGTTAATATTCACTGTGGTTGGGTGCACTGGGTTCGATAGATTAGGAGGTTTGTTGGAGAAAGAATCTATCTTAACCCAGCTTTGACAGCTCTGCAATGACAGCTGGTGATCAAGCCGGCATGCTAGGTCACAGTGACCTTATCAGCAGGCTGGTTTGAGCCGGCTGAGGACAGGTGAAGGAACCTGCTGAGTCAGCATGACAATGCACTGCCAGGATTGGCTGACTGGACTATAAATGAACTGTGTCTGCAATGCACAGGTCTCTTTCTGAGAATTGAATTGCTGGCGGAGCGTTTTGTTCCTGTGATCAATATATTGGACTGCACTAGAGAGCACGTACTGTATATAATGTAAATACACTACTTTGGCACTAGTTGCAGGTGTCTTGGCTGATTTCTTTCCTGGAGCTCAGTGTCGGGCTCATCACACCACTCACTCTGCTAGCGTCCGCACCAACAAAGCCCTCCCACAGTTGTCCCCCCAAAGCACCAAGAATATACTGCCCTAGACCAGGGCTGGTCAACGTTAGCTCTCCAGAGGTTTTTTGCCTACAACTCCCATCAGCCCCTGCCAGCATGGCCAATGGCTGGGGCTGATGGGAGTTGTAGGCAAAAAACATCTGGAGAGCTACCGTTGGCCACCCCTGCCCTTGACAAAGAGTTCCATCAATATGCTGTGGCTAACAGCCACTGATGGAACCTCTGCTCCATATGTTTATCCAATCCCCTCTTGAAGCTGGCTATGCTGCCAGCCATCACCACCTCCTGTGACAGTGAATTCCATGTGTTACTCACCCTTTCGGTGAAGAAGTACTTCCTTTTATCAGTTCTAACCCAACTGCTCAGGAATTTCATTGAATGCCCATGAGTTCTCATATTGTGAGAAAGGGAGAAAAGTACTTCTTTCTCTACCTTCTCTATCCCATGCATAATCTTGTAAACCTCTATCATGTTACCCCTCAGTTGACGCTTCTCCAGGCTAAAGAGCCCAAGTGTTTTAACCTTTCTTCATAGGGAAAATGTTCCAAACCTTTAATCATTCTAGTTGCTCTTTTCTGCACTTTTTCCAATGCTATACTATCATTTTTTAGGTGCAGTGACCAGAACTGTACACAGTACTCCAAATGAGGCTACACCATCGAGTTATACAGGTGCATTATGATACTGGCTGATTTGTTTTCAATTCCCCAGCATGGCATTGGCCTTTTTTATTTCAGTTGCACACTGACTTGACATTTTCAGTGAGTTATCTACCATGACCCCATGATCTCTCTCTTGGTCAGTCTCTTCCAGTTCACACTCCATCAACTTGTATTTATAGTTAGGATTTTTGGCCCCAATGTGCATTACTTTGCACTTGGCCATGTTGAACCTCATTTGCCACATTGATGGCCACTCGCTCAGCCTCTACAGATCCCTTTGGAATGCCTCACAATCCTCTCAGGTTCTCACCACCCTGAATAATTTAGTGTCATCCACAAATTTAGCCATTTCACTGCTTATTCCCAACTCTAAATCATTAATGAACAAGTTAAACACTTCATCATGAGCCTGCCACCACTCTCACTGTAGTCATCTCAGTTCTTGTTTCATCCTCCACAGTTCCAGGTTATACCGTGAGGCTAGTTTGGCACGAGTGTGGAGAGGGTCACAGGGAGTAATTACATTGATGGCTTCAGAGAGTCAGCAATGCCAATCCTCTACCAGCTCAACCAATGAACTGCTGGGGGCATAGGATCTTGCAAAGCATTCCAGAATCTATTAGGACCCATTTGTCTCTGCAGGCAAGCATAATCTACTTGTCACCTAAATAGGGTGGGATTGGGATACTCAGTCAGGCTTTCAGGGCAGAGTGGTCTGACCACGGAACAGCATCAACTGTTATTAAATCCACATTTATCTCCACATCAAAAATATGGTCCAGCATGTGGCTCACTTGGCTTGTAGGAGTCAAAACAAATTGGGAGAGTCCTAGTGCCATCATGGACAACACTAGGTTCCTGGCCTGAAAGGAAGCCTCATCATCAGCATGGACATTAAAATTCCCCAAAACTAGTCTGGGGTGTTCCAATGCCCAGCCTGTTACAACCTCCAAGAAGCCTGGCAGATAATCTGTTGGTGTGTTAGGCAGTCGGTACACCAACCAGATAGCCAGACTCTCCTCTGCTTCCCAAACCAGGTCAACACTTTCAAAGCCAGCAAATTTTGGAGTGGGGACACCACCCTTTCCCCCTTCCATTTGTCCATGACTGGTAAAGGACTGAGAAACCAAGGGAGGCAAGCTGGTTCAAGGCAACAGTCTCATTCTCCCTCAACCAAGCCTCCATCGTGCATGCCAGATCTACATGCTGCTCCATCAGATAATCTTGCAGAACAGTGGTCTTGTTGCAGAACAGAGGTTTTGTTGTTAATAGACCTAGCATTGCACAACACCAGTGCTGGAGAAGAGTATGTCTTCCTAGCTCCACAACCAATATCTCTTGGGATGGGATGCAGGCAATGTTTCCCCTAAGCTGCAGAATCTTGTGAGCAAAAATTATACTTTGTGAGTTACTGGTATTATAGTTGTGAGCTGCTGGTATTAAAGTTGTGAGCTACTGCATAAATTAGTGTGCTCTGGGGTCATCTTTCCTGAGCTAAGACAGAAATGTGGGAGTTGGAGGCTAAAAATCTGTGAGCTAGCTCATGCTAACTCAGCTTGGAGGGAACACTGAATGCAGTTAGGAAAGAGATTGAGCATTACCATATCTCTGTATCGTTCCCATGTTCCACCTTCTCCCACCAACATACCTCCCTCACACCTCTATTACTGGTACCCCGGCCCTAACATGGCATCCCCTACAAGATTTTATTGTTCCATAGGAAAAATATGACCTTTTACTTTCATACCGTACTAATCTCATCTATTGTTTTGCCCTTCTCCATCATTACAGGAGCATTCTTTTAATTTGTTTTTATGTAGATCTACCCATTTAATTTGTTTTTATGTAGATCTACCCTTGTACATTTCTTCCAAGTTCTTCATTCTACTACAGCTGGAATGGGGGAAAAAAGTTTAAAAGCATAGATGCATCACTGGCAACTCTGACTGGCAGCAGCTATTCAAGGTCTCAGACAGGGGTCCTTCCCACCTCTGATATATGTAATATCTTTTTAGGCAGATACTGTTTGAAATGAACATAGCCATGTAATTTTTCTTAATGTGGTATGTCAATGAAAACAATATCTGCCCACCAAGAATGAGAAAACAGGTAAGCAGCTCTACTGTTTCCTTTGTTTTAGAACTTTCAAGTGAAGGCAAAAGTAATCCAGACTTTTAGGGATTTGGGGGATTTATCCAGCTTTTTGCACACATCCTCTCAAATGCAATGAGAAACTGTAACAGATTCAGGTGTGTGTTTTAGACTGTTCCTGCCAAATGTTAGCATAGAATTCATTTACACTGAATTAAAGACATAAAGTTTAGTCAATCCTCAGCCTCTTTCTGGTTCCAAAGGCTATTCCTAGACTGAAATGCTGGTCTGTCCATTTTTATGTCACTTCTAAAACAGTCAGGCGTACAGATGGTCATTACATTATGCTGCCTGAAATTTCCCTACTTCTCCCACTCCATGTCATCCCAATAGAATCCACCCTCACGGTGTTCCTCTGTCAAGTCTTATCAGCATTTCCCCCCCTATTTTGGCTCTGAGGTCCAAGTCATTGTAATTGGCCAGGTGCCTAGCTTCCTAACAAACTCTCATAAAATGCCAATCAACATGCCAGAGTAAGCTTTATATCCTGCTCAGGAAAAAGAAAAACAGAACACTAAAATTACACTGCTGGGTTTGTTTGTTTTTTAAGAAACCCACCTATTAGGCCTTGTGCCTAATATGTTTTAATATATATATTTAACAGGGATGGTCAGGGAATGGTGACAATGTTGTAAGCCGCCCCATATTGGTTATTTATCTGAGAATGATGCATGAGGTAGGAATTATTTGCATCTTAGGGAGAGATTTTGTCACTCGGTGTTGAGATTCATGTAAAATTATAATTTGTATCTCAACCTCCTTCAAAGTGGGAGTGTTGCAATTGTGAAAACGAGATAGTATCCACAAAGTCACAGGACAGAAGCTGCTCTTGACCAGCTCCAACTAGCAGAACAGTATGATACTCCCTCAAAGCAAAATCCTCTATTCACTAACAGCACAATCCTGGGGGGGGGGGGGGGGGGCAGAAAGTCTTTTGGGAGGAGACGAGCCGCTATGTGGGTGCAGGAAGGGTTTGCACCAACGTACAACCGGCATCGCCACAGTGGAGGGGAGTTATGTGGTCGGGGGGCCGCCCGAGCACCGCTCTGCCCGAGGGCAACGGAGCCTGAGGGCTGTGCCCAAGCATGGGCGGAAGTGAGGTGGAGTACGGCATTCAGGTGGAGAAGGGGGTGGAGTTGGGGGCGTAGCCCAGCTTAGGCATCTTCCTGAGCAGTTTGGCCCATGACACGCCCCCGAGAGGCGCAACATTACGCCTGCAAAAACAGCGGCGTGTCCCATAGGCACTCGTTGAAACCAAAAACAAAGGTCACCTCTGCCACTGCTGAAGCTCGCAAACCCCTTAGGGAGTAGTGTGATTGCATCGCCAATCCCCTCGTGCCTCAGGCTGACGAGCCCCCTCCCCAGCACCCAATCGCGGTCTCCCCCCTCCTAGAAATACTTCTGCTCTGGCCTCACACAACTCAGTTATTAGAGAGAGGAGCACGTGGTGGGAAGCTCTGCCAGTGAGCTCCCGGCCATACAGACTTAGAGTGAGGGACAGGCAGGCACGTCGGTGACAGGTTTTGCACTGTGCGGTTGCTTTGGCAGTATCTTTGACTTGCGAGGGGGAGAGAGAGGGGGGGGAGAGAGAACTGCTCTTGTTTCCAGGTCTCCACAGGTTCCAGGCTCACGGAGCCTCTGCATGCGAGGACTGTCACCCATGGCTGAGTAAATTCCACTGTCCCCCTTCCCCTGGCCTCCACCTCCCCTCGCTCTTGACTGCTCGGTGTGCGAGCATCTCTGGCACTTGAACCTGATAGTGGGCTCTGGCAGGGGGCATTTGCTGACCCTGCTCCCCTGTGCTGCTGCCTGCTCCCTTCCCTTAGTCTGCCCTCTGCCACGTTCCCAACCCCTGGAAGGGCACGGTGTGTGTGTGTGTGTGGTAGCTGCTCCGTTGCGGGGAGATGGTTCAGAGACTGTTCCTTTAAAAGAGCGCCCAGCTGAAATGCAGCCTGCTCTTCCAGCCACCACCCCTGCAGGTGCTCTTGATCTTTATCTCCATTTTGCAGGTGGGACTCCAACACTGAATCTTCCATGTGTGTCACTCCACTGCCTCCCCACTCCCTCAGCTGTTTCTGCCCACCACTCTGAATAGAGCCCCGCCCACGGCAAGACTGTCCAGCACACACCAGGGAGACTGTTGCACTCTGTTCTGGAAAAATAAAGTCTGAGCTGTGCCCTCTGTTCTCTCTCCTGCTTGGCATCTGCTGCACATTCCCTGGGCAATCCCCCTCACCCTGTCAGTGGCCTCTCCGAGGGAATACCTGGGAGGGTGGGCAGACTTGGGTTTTTTTTAGGGGAATGGTCTATGAGCCACCACGCTGCCCCCACTTGGCTGGACAGGGGAGGGGGAGTGCCGCCTCTCAGCCTGCTCGGGCTGACAGGCAACCCGACCCCACAGGACTGTTGTGTGCAGGACACTAAGGGGAGGCTGATAAAGTGGTCTTAGAGTTCTGCGGCTGATGCACTCACACTCTGAGTTCTGTGGCTCCCGGGGGAGGTGTTCCGTGCATATGGCAGGGGGCATCAGGGCAACACAGGGGGTCTCTGGGTGGGGGGGTGTCTGCTGCTGGGCTGCTCACTCCGAGACACTCATTCCAGCCACTGTCTATGACAGCGAACTCCTGCACTTGGTACTTCCTGCTTGTGTGCCTGCCATTGGCAGAGTCTCTGGCAGCGGGAGGGTTTGAGGGGATTGACAGCTTCTCCGTGGTCACGTGTGGGCCTGTCTCCCCCCCACCCCCGCCTTTCCACCAAGCTAGGCTTCTCGTGCACGCATGCCCAGCCTCACTCCTGTTCCCTCCCCATGTTGGTGGAATGTCTCTCCTTTGTCTTTGATGGTCTGCCCATCATTGGCTCTGTTCTCTGTTTGGGGGCAGGTTGGAGATGGCTATCAGCCTTTCTGGGGCCACCTCTCCCCATCCCTGACTGTCATGAGCCACGGTGCATGCACCAGGACTGGCCAATGGGGGGGGGGCTGGCCCTCCCTGCCGGCTGCTTCCGCCTCCCTTGTATGCCTATGCCAGCGGCATTGCCATGGCAACCGTCTCCATCATGGCAAGCTACGCCTCTCCCCTCCCCACACTCCAGCATGCCAAAGTCCTCAGGAAGTGTACTAGCGCCGCGACAACTACACCACAGCTGGCTGCCACTTATGTCTGGATTGGGCTGCCCATATCAGAAGGCAGGAGAGTTCAGTTATAAAAAGTCAATATTTTTTCTAAAAAGTTCCACAATACTGGTATGAGATATGAGACTACCAGTGAGACTGTTAGGGGAAAGCAGGATATAAATTTGATAAAATAAATAAATAAATAAATAAATAATAAAAATAATTAGGTGGAAATCACTATATAGACTGCAACTGTGCAATTTATATCCACACTAGTTTGTTTTCAATATGTCGCACAGTATTTTCAAGTTTAATTTTAACATCTAATCAGCTATAGAAATTGCAAGGTGAAAGATTTGTCCACAAACAGGAGAAAGTAAAATACAGGCTATTTTACCAGCTTTGCCATAACACAATGCATACCCATAGACATGGCATCAACTCATATTATAATATGCCTATTAAAACTTGATTTGTACAGCTATGAGCATTTTAAGTTAAAATTAGAGAATTGAAATGTGCTTCCAGGAATTTCATTGTGAAAACACTGGATTTCACTTTCCCAGCCACATAACTGATCTTACAAAAAAAAAAAAAGTTCCTAGTTATAGGAAACAGTGGAAACAGGGTATCAATGCAGCTTAAGCAGTTTTTGAACAATGGACCTTCCAAGACGGCTGTAAGGAAAACCCACTCACTTAGGTAGATTGTGTCTTTTCACTATAAAAAACCACACAATCTTGCCTGTGTTCTAGAAGAAGAAGAAGATATTGGATTTATATTCCGCCCTTCACTCCAAAGAGTCTCAGAGTGGCTCACAATCTCCTTTATCTTCCTCTCCCACAACAGACACCATGAGCATGTGAGGTGGGTGGGGCTGGAGAGGGCTCTCACAGCAGCTGCCCTTTCAAGGACAACCTCTGCCAGAGCTATGGCTGACCCAAGGCCATGTGAGCAGGTGCAAGTGGAGGAGTGGGGAATCAAACCCGGTTCTCCCAGATAAGAGTCCACACACTTAACCACTACACCAAACTGGCTCTAGACAGGAATTCATATTTCATTTGGGGTCAATCAATTTCATATCTAAGGTAAATACACCTATGGTACTGAATCACCCTCTGAGATGAAACACTAATAAAACTGAGTCTGCAAGGAAACAGTACAGATTTGCTTCAGGAGTCCCTGCCCTCACTGGCTCCCTCCCCTCCCTGGTTGGCTAAGAGGGAGGATGAAGATAACAAACAAACTTTCCTTGCCACCACTTTGTTCCCTTTGACAGCTGAAAACTTGATTGCTGCACTCCAGATCATCATGGGGGGGGGGGGGGAGGAAAAAGATAGTGGGGCAAACCCAACCAAAGATCACCTCTATTGCTGACGCCGCTGCCCAAACCAGAAGCCATGTGCCTTATCTTCATTTCCCTGTTTCTATCCGCTGGCCACATAACCCTCTACCCCAGCCTCTCTTGGCCCAGCCCTGCTCTTACTGACACTGCACTCCACAGGGAGGAAGGGCACCCTTCCTACCGACCTCCAGCCAAGACCCACACACCCACCCATCTCAGCCCTGGCATCCTTCCAACCTCTCTCTTCAGCCCAGCCAGGCCCTGCATTTCCCCAGACAACACAGCAAGCAGCAGGAGGCCACACAAGCACCCTGAGGGCCTCAATCCTCCATGGAACTTGGCCCCAGTGCCCTTCCAACCTCTCTCCTTGGCCCAGCCAGGCCCTATGCTCCCCCAGACAACACAGCAAGCAGCAGGAGGCCACATAAGCATCCCGAGGGCCTCAATCCTCCATGGATCTTGGCCTTGGTGCCCTTCCAACCTCTCTCCTTGGCCCAGCCAGGCTCCACGCTTCCCCCAGACAAATGCAGCAAGTGACAGAAGGCCACACAAGCACCCTGAGGGCCTCGATCCTCCACAGAACTTGGCCCTGGTGCCCTTCCAACTTCTCCCTTGGCCCAGCTAGGCCCTGCGCTCCCCCCAGTCAGCACAGCAAGTGGCAGGAGGCCACACAAGCACCCTGAGAGCCTTGATCCTCCATGGATCTTGGCCCTGGTGCCCTTCCAACCTCTCTGCTTGGCCCAGCCAGGCCCTGACTTTCCCCAGATGGCACAGCAAGTGGCAGGAGACAGCACAAGCACCCCAAGGGCCTCGATCCTCCATGGATCTTGGCCCCAGGTGCCCTTCTGACCTCCCTCCTCGGGCCAGTTAGGTCCCACTCACCCAGCCAAATGCCCAGCAAGTATCCCCAGCTCTTACCAATGCAGCTACACCAACAATGAGCTGGAGAACAGGCTGTGATGTACACAGCCTACAGAGCTCTCAAGGAAGAAAGCACTGTGCTCCACAGGGAGACTGGGAAGCACACCAATCTCACCATATGCAGAGCGGGAACAGCAATGGAGGCACTTTGCTGAACTCATTGCACTAGCTTACAGCACCCCTGAAGCCCCGCCTTCCCTAAAACACCTGAGCTTGCTAATTGGCATGGACAGTCACCATTGTGAGCAGTTAACAAGCAGAAGGTAGAGGGAATAGAATTTAAGGAACACCCGGGGCCTTTGCTATCTTTCTTAAGGGATATGTTCAACTGGAATGCTTGGCTGGCCAGCCAGAATGGTGTTCCAGCACGTTCTGGCTCAAAAAAAGCCCTTTGTATGTATGTATATATAGTATCAACAAAATTAAAACAAATTTCAAACCCCACCAGCATCTCATTAAACTTCTAAATTTACCACATTTGATGGAGGATTGCAGTGACTGGGTGAGATTGCAGAATCACATTCAAAACCATCCTTGTTTAGAATGTTTCCTGTTATAAACTATTTATCTGTGGTTTCTGTTTAAGAGTCCTATAATCTGCTGGAGATTCATGGATGATCTGAGTGGTACATTGCCTTTCATAGTCTCATTATTAATTAATGATCACGAATTTCTGGCTCATTTTACTATTTTTTAATATTCTGTCATGGACCAAGATGCATGTGATAAACACTATAACTTTTTGCCTTTTTCCTTCAAACCATTCACCACAGTCTGGGCTTAATTTGTGTTTTAAACCATGAAAACTCCAAATGTAAAACATATGCTTGGTACTTACCTATCAATTCCAAGATCTAATGCAGATATCTCCCTGCAATCCATAGCTTGCAAACTGTAAGCAGTCTTTGTGGAAATTGTATTCCTTTCCCTTAATTCTCTTAATTGTGGCCTAGTATTGCTGTAGTTCGTCAGTCAGGGCTCAGCAATAGTGAGGACTCCTCAGGAGCCCTGAGTAGCCAGCCTTGAGTTAATAGAAGCTGACCAAATAGAAGATGAACTGCAGACTTGTCAGGATTCACAGTCAACAGCTGGTGCAGAGCCACAGACACCCTCCAACCCTGATTCAAAAGGTGAACCTTAGTTGGCTGTTCCCAGCCCACCAGTATCACCTGCACTCTTAGTACAATGCAGATGGAGGCTGAGAACAGAGCTATAGACAAGATGGCAAAGTGCACTTCTCCTGGCCCAATGCCAACTGCTTACTGATAACAAAGATGAATAGTTGCACCATTGTTTCTGTGCAGTGGGCTGCAAACATGACCCTTATGCACAGGGCCATAAAAACCAGCCAAGAGATGCTGTTTAGCATGGATACAATGAGTATAATACTGTTTCAAATTTTTTATTAAGTTTGGGTATAAAAAGGATGAATAATGTGGGGATACAGAAGAAAAAAAGAAAGGGGGGGGGGGACAAGACAGAAAAACAATAGACAGAAAAAAGCAGAAAATATATCAGTTACATTTCTACCTCAAAGCATAATACCAAATTCTTTCTACCTGCAGGTCTTTGCATTTTAACCCAATATAACCATTAAGTTCTACAGTCATTATTATACACTTTTTACTATTCTATTGCTTATGATATAAATTCAAGTTTTTCATCTTCAGTACATACAAACGAGAAAAGCAGGGAAAAAAACCAACCACGAGATAGAACTAACCGGTTAACTTGAACTAACCAGTTGACTTTAGCAATATTAAAAATAAGAACTAATTAGTTAATTTGACATTGTTGAGAGTAAACATAAGCAGAAGAGGTAAATATAATTTCTTTATCCTTAATACTAACTTAATTATTTCTAACAGAAGAGCAAGAAAAAAAACAGAAAGCACAATACTTTCTCTATTTCAATATAAATAGATTAAATCAAAAATATCAGGAGCAGATCTTTGAAAATATAAGATACCTATATTATCTACCATTATAAATTGACCCAAATTACTTGTTTGTCTATTTTGAATATTTAAGATTCTTTAAAACTTTTGGAGATTATAACTCCTATTTTCATATTACTCTAAGAGAAATAAGTTAGATAAGCAATAACATTCTCATCTCCCACACTTATTTATTTTTGCCTATGGATGAAATCATACCATCTCTATAACTCACTCTCTATTAAATTGCTCTTTTTAGCTGATCCATAGATAAAAATAACAAACAGAAGAGAAACATCCAGATTCTAAAAGTCTTGCTTGCCATTTCAAAGTTGCACGCCAGTTTCCTTTTATTAATTCAATGTTGACCAATGGTGTAAAAGAAGCAGTTTATAATCCCTTCTTTTTGAAAACTTTCCAATTCTTGATCTTCTTGATGAAGCCTGCCTCTTCTTCCTTTAGCACATTCATTCGTTTTGCTAAAAGTGATGAGGCCTCCATGCCGTCACTTCCTCCTGTAAAAACTTTAATCAGTCTTGATTTCCGCCTCCTCTTTGTAACTGTGTACAATCTCTCCATTTTGATTTCTTTAGGCTCCTTTCCCAACTGATCTTTGTCCACTTCTCTCAACTCTGTAGGCACCACTGGGGTCTCTTTGCCACATTGCTCATGTAAATTTTCAGTTTCGCTGTATTTCAAAATAAAAGTTTCCACCCTGTTTTGTATCAACTCTATCAGCAGACCGATTTCCTGCTTTAAGGAGAATATGGTAACTATAGCATCTTTTTTATCAAGCACTTCAAGTTACAATGCCATGTTTTCCACAGTATAACTCAGTCTAATAATCAAAGTTAAAAAAATAACTCAAAGTCCCAGATAGTCTATATTTCTAAATCTCCTCCAGCCATGTGCTTTTCTCTTACATTTCGGTTGTAATCGTTTCAGTCTCAATCAACTATCAAATGCATTTCTCTTAAAGGTATATCCAGATTTTATTCAGACCGTATTGTAATAAAATAATGTTCTCGTTATAGCTTGTTTAATTGTAATCCAAATCCGTTAAAATATCTATGTTCAGTCTAGTTTAAGTTATTGAGAATTCTTAAATTTGTTCTTTGTCTTTTTAAAGCTTCCCTTGCGGGGAAGCGGGGGATATCCTCCTCTTCCCCTTTTTTTGAACAGTCCCAATTGGTGTTATAGTAGAAGATTCATTAGTCAGTAGTATTAAAAAAAGGACTTACTTGCATGGTAGTATTTCAGTGATTAAGGTAGAAGTATGATGTATTAAAAGCTTGTTAGAAGAAGAAAGCAGTCAGGCATTTACCTCTTGCTGCCATCATGGTGACCATGGCAGCAGAGCATCGGAGTGGACAGGAGGAACAGGAACTAGCTGTTTCCCTGGCTCCTGTAAAGCCCCTTGCTGTCAGGAGACCCCACCAGGGGTTCCCATGAGATGCCACAGCTGTGGCACCCCTCCTACCGCCTGGTTCGGGGGCCCGCTGAAGGCGAGCTCTGTGGATCCCACCAAGCTCAAGATGCCAAAACTCGGAAGTCTACGATGAGTATAATAGATGATAAGACACTGACTCTGCTTTGCCTCACTTTTGGATCCCTGACTTTGGATTGCATGACTCTGCCTTGACTGACCTCTGGACCCCTGATCCTGGACTGAAATACCTTACATTACTTATCTTCTGGCACCTGATACTCAAAGCCTGCAAGCCAGTACTATTACATCTACAGGCATAGTAACAATAGTTAACTTTGACCAAGATTCCCACTGCAACAACAGTTGGAAACATTACTAGAATTTGAAACCAGAGCTTGAAGTTGGTTTGCATGTCTAGGTTAAAAGATAGTGAATTGGATCTTACCAGTTTTCCCACTCTTCTAATTCCTTTCCTCATTGTTGCCACCACCCCATGTGGCATTTGGTCCACATCTATCCCACTGTCCCTACGTAGCCTTTTTTGTAATGGAAAAGTTGGTATGGTACAGTTTGATCTGTTTAGTATCAACAAGGGTAAGCATCAGTGTGTTTATTATCAAAAAGCTTAAGCATCAATAACTCTACATGATGGTTTTAAAGCAAACCCTGGAAAGGAAAGTAGGATTAATGGCAAAAAATTAAGAAGGATGTGTGCACATTCCCAAGGCTGGCTCTCAATATCTAAACCATAGATTTCAGGGAGTCAGCATTAAATAAATCTCATGCCTAAATAGACCAGCCTAGTCAGCGACCTCCAATTTATAAAAAAAAAATTAAAAGAAAAACTAACTTATATACCTTAAACTGCTCCTCCCTCAGGTCATATTTGGTTGCCCAGTTTACAGGCTGACTACCACCTGCTGTCCTGTTTTGTACATTGAAATATTACAGAAATGTTATGATCTCTGCAAATTCTGTAGGTGTATCAATTGCTCTTTTCTAACAATTTTCTGAGACAACACTATCAACACATACATACATAATAAAGAACTTCAGTATCCAAACATGGATTACTGATTCTTCTTTCTTTTAACAACAAGCTGTGGATATTTGGATTTATGATTCGCATTTATCTTGATCAGATGCCTTTCTCGCTTCACCAAGCCTTACTCAGTTCTTTCTTTTTTATGACACAGTAAAGAAAAAATTGCCTCTGGCACAGCTATCCCCACACCACTGGTTCATGGTGTTTTAACACATGCCTGCATTGTAGTGTGAAATTTAGTTCACTGGTGAATAACAAATATATTGCTTGGGGAAGGGAATAGAGAAAGGAACATCTGGCTGTTAATATTAGTGTTGGTATGAACAGTGAGAAACGCTGACAGTGTATTAAAGAAATTAGAGGTAAATGTGAATTATAAGGCTATAATGTCATGGATGGATTCTGAACATGCCACAATAAGAAAATGTATCCAGTCATTTAAGCCTGAGGTTAAATTAAATCTTCATAACTCTAAACAAGGCTGTTAGGAAGGCTTTAATTAAGTCGGCATCTGACTTCTGATTCAAACTCTATGTTATATTTATAGCGTTCAGACTGTTCCTCTAGTCTGTTCTCTTTATTGGTTATATTTAAGCCCACAGCTCCAATTAAGGGCTCTTTCACCCACGTCTATGCATCACTTATCACTTATTGATTTCCAATTGACAATGTACTGTCTTCATGAAAAAAAAACAGCTAAATGCAGCATGCATTTATTAATTTCAGAGATAACTGATAAACATTCTGGGAATAAGAGGCAAGGCAGCCTTTGGTACCTACTTTCTTTCCCTAGAGGGAAAGCAAAAACTTGAGGGAAACCTTGCTTTGTTACTGTGTTCTTCAAAATGCCTAGGCTTTTTATTCTCTATCTACTCTTTCTTACTCATTACCAGGGCTTTTTTTGTAGCAGGATCTCCTTTGTATATTAGGCTACACCCCCCTGATGTAACCAATACTCCAAGAGCTTACAGCAGGCCCAATAAGAAGAGCCCTGTAAGCTCTTGGAGGATTGGCTACATCAGGGGGATGTAGCCTAATATGCAAAAGAGTTCCTGCTACAAAAAAAGCCCTGCTCATTAATGGTTTATAATATACAGAAAGATATAAGGAGAAAGCAGAGTAAAGGGCTGGACAGTCCAGCATGTTCACAGTGACCAGCCACCAATGTTCCCTCTAAGCTGTGGACTCTTGTGAGCAAAAGTTCTACTTTGTGAACTACTGGAATTAAAGTTATGAGCTACTGCATAAATTAGTTTGCTCTAGGGCCATTTTTCCTGAGCTGAGACGAAAATGTGTGTTGGAAGCTAAAAAATTGCAAGCTAGCTCAATCTAACTCAGCTTAGAAAGAACATTTCCAGCCACTGCTTCTAGAATGTTATGAAGGCTACAACCCTATTTCATTGTCTGAGGCCAGCAGCTGGCATTTCTGAATCTGGATATCTTCTTCACTTTGCAAAAACAACACAGAATAATTAAAGGGAGAAGTGTTTATTTTTAACCAATGGTTTCTGAGTGTTTTCCCCTACAGTGAAAATTCTGTAGCATTTCATCTGTGGTAACAGTTTTGCAACTTGATCTGGATAACCCAGGATAGCCTTATCTAGTCAGAACTCAGAAACTAAGCAGGGTTGACCTTAGTCAGTATTTGGATACGAAATCACCAAGGAAGTCCAGAGTCACTAATAGAGGCAGGAAATGGTAAACTGTCTCTGAATGTCTCTTGGCGTGAAAATCCTGCAGGGTTGCCATGAATTGGCTGTGACTTGGTGGCAAAAAAAATCAGTTTTACCCATAGAAGTCATCTCTACATAGTGCAGTCAATGGATGATGCAGATACACATTTTAACTTGCCCAGGTTGCTAGATCCAACTCAATAAATATCTGGAGACTTTGAGGGTGGAGCCAGGAGACTTTGAAGGTGGAACCAGGAGCAAGGGTGGGTCAAGCATGACTGATCTCCAAAGTGAGTTCTGGTCTTCACATCTAAAGGGATGCCTTCCCTCCATTTGGAAATAACGAAGGATAGGGACACCTTCTTTAAGAGCTCATAGAACTGAACCCCCTGGTCCAACCCTTTTGAAAATTGGCAGGTGTTTTGAGGAGATGCACCAGATGCTATGCTGAAAATGTGGTGCCTCTACCTCAAAAGAACAGCTCCCCAGATACTCAGAGATTGGTTCTTCATTACACCCTACAAGAACCAGTCTCTGTAGGGTACAATGGAGTGCAAAGTGGACATTTCCTTTCCCCCACACACTTTCTGATAACCCTAAAGTGGGAGAAGGCCTCCAAACGGGAGTCCTTGGCCCCCAGCTGGGGATTTATTTATTTATTTATTTCGATTTATATCCTGCCCTACCCCACCGAAGCGGGCAAGGGATTGGTGTCCCTACATAGTTGTGTTCAGACTGTGACCAGTAATGAATGCACACTGAAGATATCCCCACTTCTAACTATTAATGTAATTAAAATGTGCCTCTTTTATTGAGAAACTATATAAATAAGTAAGCAAACACATTACTGCCTAAACAGTGGTGGGGACAGTCTTGCACCCATTCTCCTCAGATAATTGGAGGCACTCTATATTGAGGGTAGGGGGAAAAGAACGGCTGCCATATCCAGAATAGACACAAGAGACTGAGAACTGGAGGTTATTTTAAGCAACTTCCTCCACCTTCACACACACCCTCTTTTGCTATTGAGTTCTTCATTCATCCCTCCCTTTAGGTAGGGAAGCCTGAACTCTTGCAGGCTTGAATGACATAATTGCTGGCTACAATATTATAATATAGTGGGTTCAACACAGGGAAGAGGCGAGGTGGTAGTGATCATAGCTCTTTATTGCAGTACAGCATAATATAGGGCTGCACTCTAAGACTGGAGAACTGAGCCAATGGGGCCAACTCTGGGTTCCTGCGCAAGCACGTTATTGGATCATTCAAACCAGCAGGGGGCCCGTAACTGGAACAGGGCAGCAAGGATTTGGATCCTACTGTCCATTATTCCCAAGTCCCCAAGCTCAGTCCTTCAGGCTCCAATGAGCCAGGCAGGAACACCGTTGCTATCCATATTTTAGTTCACATACACAACATCTATGCTCCCTCTTTTTTTTTTTTAATGACAGTGTAGTACCCCTGACAGGCCAGCAATGTGAACATTTATCAGAGTTTAATGGGTAGCTGTAAAAACACACATGTACACAAATATGTACAATTGCTTTTGTGAATACATGCTGTTTAACACCAATGTGGTTCATCCCATGCAAGTTCTTAGCAATATTGTTCTCTCCCTGTTTCCCACTGGCCACTCACACACTGTATCAATCTGGCTATGGTGTCACCACGGGCACCTTAGTTAAAAAGAAAAATCTAATATCTATGTGCCTTGTTAACAAATTCACATACTCATTCCATATGCAAGACATTCATCCAGTAGGACAGAGATATATTTCCACACTCCAGTGTCAAGCTTTTTGATGCCAGGGGCCAGCCTGTGGTTTCCCCTCTTTACCCTTGGGCAGGCTTCCACCCCAGGTCTGAAGAGTGGTGCCTGCAAGGAATGCATGCTACTCCTTAACGATGGCCCTGCCTGTTTGTTTTGAATAAGGTTTGTTCTTGACTGTAGTATTGGAGGGAGCTCAAATAATCTTTTCAGAGCAGGAAGACTTTCCTTTTCAGTATTCTTTTCTAAAATAGATTGGCTTGACACAAAGCAACTGTGGGGATTTTGTTCAGTGCTAAAATTATTGTTCACAAGTAATGTGGTTTCACAAATATATTTTAATTAATGTGTAAGCCAAAAACTGCAGTTCAACATTAATCAACAGAATTTCAATGTTGAAATTTATGGACTGAATCTATAGCTTTCTTCTGCCATGGCTACTTCTAACACAGAAAGACTAACAAAGAAATTTTTTTTCCAGAGGAAGCTCTTTCTCCATCAAAAGGAACCCCACACACACACCAATACTTCCCATTAGAGGAAGTATTTCTTGTGTGAAGGAAGTTTCAGGAGTGTTGCCATGTTTGCTTGAAGCATCAGAACAAAGTTTGCTGTCTCTTTTCACCCCACTGCCTGGCTAGTGTTTCTGGTAGCAGCCGAAAAGTTTATTTCCTCACTTCTGGGTCAGCATGTCCCCTACTGGCTTAGCTATGCTGCTTTGGGACTCTACTTTACACACTTTTCTGGTTCCCAAATGACCTGGCTCACCAGGACACTGGGTCCCTCTCTTAATAAGTCCCACAGATCAACCAATGAGTATAGCTAGTAGTGAAAAAAAATTATTACATTCATGCCACTCAGTTCATAAGAAGTTCAGAATGTTTGTTGCAACTACAAAATGGTCTGAGAGTTTTCTTACTGAAATCATTTTCATGGAATATAGTAAGCACATTGGGCAAATTCAGTCATGGCAAAGATCATGGCATCCATAGCTATAGCAATATAGCTATAATAAGAGTCATATGAATATCAGGAAGCTGCCTTATACTGAATCAGATCACTGGTCCTTCAAGGTCCATACTGTATTCTCCAACTGACAGCTGCAGGCCAGGGGCTCAGTGGAGGTCTTTCACATCACCTACTACTTGGTCTTTTTATCAGGAGATGCCTAGGATTGAAACTGCATGCTGCAAGGACCTTCTGCAACGAATGAATAAATTGGCATGGGTTTGCTGTATGTTACTAACATTTGCCTACATAAACAGGCGTACAATGTGCTGTTGGATAGTTTAGTGGGAGGTAATGCATCATCATAACCTCAGGATGAAGAAACAAAACAGTGGTGCCATGAGAATAAATGTTATTCACTTTATATACCCCAACACATTTCACTCAGTGTTTCCTTGGGGGCAATCTGCTCCATTTCATATTATTAGAGTTATTCTCAATCAGTCAGGCTGACACTTTGAAATGGTGAACATATGAACATATATGAACATATGAAGCTGCCTTATACTGAATCAGACCCTCAGTCCATCAAAGTCAGTATTGTCTACTCAGACTGGCAGCGGCTCTCCAGGGTCTCAAGCTGAGGTTTATCACGCCTATTTGCCTGGACCCTTTTTTAGTGGAGCTGCCAGGGATTGAACCTGGGACCTTCTGCTTCCCAAGCAGATGCTCTGCCACTGAGCGACCATCCCTCTGGCTAGGGATGTGGATTCAGTGTGGCCAAAACAAACACAACCCCGAAAAACAGCTGATTTGGCAGTATTTAGGCTGTATATAGCCGAATCAGATTCTCTGATCTGATTTGACTATTGAATACAGCAGCTGTGAATAGTTGCCAAAATTTAAGGGCTACTCACCTTCATTACATCCTATGGGCCATTGATGTCAAAGGCAAAATAAGGTATAATGAATTGCAGCTGGGGGGAGGGGGTTTGAGGTTGAGACTCCAAATTTGCAGGGCAGCTGTAGGAGCCTATCTCTCACAGAATCCCTAAGTGATTGGACCAGGGGGTACAATTCTAGGGGCATCCAAAATGGGTGCCCCCATTCCCCTATTGTTCCTTAAGGGCCTTTGAAGTCAATGGCACAACACAGGGTAATGTATGCGCACTGGAGATGAGGTGGTTTGAGGGGGAACCCCCAAATTTGGAGGGCAACTGCTGGAGCCTCTCCCCTACTGAAACACAACGTTCCAAAAAGATTGGACCAGGGGGTTCAATTCTAGGGGCACCCAAAAAGGATGCCCACATTCCCCATGGTTTCCTATGGCAAAGGGAAAAGGTAGGCAAATGTTGGGAAAAGGTGGGAAAATTGACACTGGAGAGGAGGGGGTTTGAAGGAGAGGCACCAAATTTGTAGCGTAGCTGCAGGAGCCTCACCCCCAAGTTTCAAAAAGATTGAATCAGAGTTTCCCATTCTATGAGACCCCACAGTGGTTGCTTCTCTTCCTATGTCTCCTGTGATGGGAAAAACTCACAAACACATCTCTGCGGTGGAATGTCAGCTGTGATGAGGATGCTTATTTGCAAGGAGCATGATAGTGCTATGTGCCCAGCAGAACAAGTGTCACTGTGCCAGTGCCAGTGCCACATACAGGACCTTAGTTCCAATCTGAGAATCTCTCTGAATATTACCTGAATGTCACTTTGCTACCCTTTATACATTCCAGCAAAGGTGTTATTCCAATATTGACTGTGCTTATTGCTATGTTACTTATGCATCTTGACTCTAATAATCTCTTTCTGGCTACTACCCCCCCCCCCACACACACACATACACTTGTATTTAATTTTTGAGGAAATCTGGAAATATTTGAGGAAATCGGCATGAATTTTGGCACATGCATTTTTATTGCCCTCTCCAGCCCCACCCACCTCACAGGGTGTCTGTTGTGGGGGAGGAAGGTAAAGGAGATTGTGAGCCGCTCTGAGACTCTTTGGAGTGGAGGGTGGGATATAAATCCAATAACATCTTCTTCTTCTTCTTCTTCTTCTTCTTCTTCTTCTTCTTCTTCTTCTTCTTCTTCTTCTTCTTCTTCTTCTTCTTCTATTGCAATGTATCTGAGGAAGTGTGCTTGCACACAGAACCTTATACTTCAAATATAAAATTGTCTTAGAAAACCATAAGAGGCCATGGAGGGAATGAGGGCAACCACTTTGGGTGCCTGGGGGTTCCATTGCCCTGGGTTATGTGATGAATGTAATGATTGTAATTCAGCAGGCTTCTGTTCCAGTCTGTTTCTGAAATGGTGTTGCAGTAAAATAGGTTGCTCAGCTTTGTGAATCTTGATTTCAGATTTGTGTCCATTCATCTTTTGGTATACCCATGCCATAAGGGTATATACACCCCTATTAATAATATGCCTGAGAACTAAGTTTGAGACCAGTGGCATTTTTGAAACCAACAGAGTCTGAATTATGGGAAAAATTAAGAGCCGAGCAAGTTATTATGTACACTGAGATAGGTAGCCAATATCTCAGAAGTCCTGGGGGTTCCTGTGTTTTGAGTATTTTTGTGTTAATTGGTCTCTCATCTTTGTTATGATAGATTGGAATGCTTCTTTCTTTGGGTGCATGCCATGCCAGAAGTAAGAACTAGAATAAATATGGTGCAGTGACAGGTTTCCAAGCTACTTGCTTTTAAAAGAAGACTAGAGGTGATATTTGTGCAACTTATTGTCACGTAAGTTAAGGTTCCTCTTGAGCAGCCTTGACTTCTCAGAAGCTTCTTGTAAAACCCAAGTGTCTTGACCCGGTTTCCCAAATTTTCTTTCTTACACTGCAGTGTTACAGGATTCCCCACAGGTATTTCTTTTGCAGGGCTGTGGCTCAGTATACTACTCCTTTGCATGGGGAAAGTCCATGCCTCATCTCTGCTGCTTGGCACTTGTGTGTTCAATCTGTTGGTTCTGTGCTTCAGTCCCTATAGAAAGCCCCCATCCCAATTTTTAAATCTGAGTGATTCTCTAATTTGAACTAAGGTTCTGTGTATTGCACTACCATTGACCATATGAACATATATATATGAACATATACAGCTGCCTTATACTGAATCAGACCCTTGGTCCATCAAAGTCAGTATTGTCTACTCAGACTGGCAGCAGCTCTCCAGGGTCTCAGACTGAGGTTTTTCACACCTACTTGCCTGGACCCTTTTTTTTTAGTTGGAGATGCCGGAGATTGAACCTGGGACCTTCTGCTTACCAAGCAGATGCTCTACCACTGAGCCACCGTCCTTCTCCATTGCCACAGTAGCACTTGCTCTGTTGGGGAACTATGTTACTTGCAAGTTAGCACCCTCAGCAAGAGAACCTGACTTCTGTCTGTGGTAGGTTTTCCCACCAAAAATGGTGCCCCGAGAATTGGACCCTTTGGTCCAATCCTTTCTGAAGTTGAGGGTTCTGTGGGGGAGAGGCAGCTCTGCAAATCTGATGCCTCACCCTCAAACCACCTCCTCCCCAGTGCCTATACATTGCCTTATGTTGTGCCATTGACTTCAATGGCCCTTAGGGAACAATGGTGGAATGGGGGCATCCACTTTTGATGCCCCTAGAATTGGACACCTTGATCCAATCCTTTTTAAACTTGGGAGTTCTGTGGGAGATAGGCTTCTGTAGCTGCCCTGCAAATTTGGAGCCTCTACCTCAAACCCCCTCACCCCAGCCACAATTCATTATACCCTATTTTGCCTTTGACTTCAGTGGCCCATAGGATATAATGTATATTCAGGAATAGTTCAGAATCAGATTTGGCCACTGAATCTAATATTAGGAGATATTCACCTCCTGAATTCTTAAGCCCCAAATACCACCAAATCCAAATTTTCCTTCTTTTTTTGCACACCCCTACCAATGGCACACTGTTTCTACATTCCTGGGGTTCATTGGTGTGGCCCCTCTACTTCTTTCTGATTGTCAAAAATCTCATGTCTCTTTCCACTTTCTTCTGGTAATATCTACATTTCCATGTCACCCGATCCCACTCCATGATTATACATCAAACATTCCCTTTTCCCTCACATTGCCACACTTTCTGTGATTGTTATTTTCTGTTTAAATTTCTCATGCTCTGATTGTCATCTTTTTGGTTTTCTCCTGATGATTACTCAGTAGTTCATGTCCCCCAAGTTATTAAAATATATTCAGAATTGGTCCTGCCCAAGTGTTTAGAAAGATGTTGGAAATTAGGAGGGTGTGGAACTGAGATAAAAACATAATTTTGAGGGCTAGCTGCTTCAGCTTGCTATCAAAGATATAATGGAATTTTAAAAAAGTGAAATCAGTGACTTGATTATGCCTAAAGTATCTTCAGAGACAGAATATGTTAAAAGGGCTCTTTCAACCAGTAGGTAAAGTATAAAAAGAATGAATTACCTGAAGTTGCAGGGGGGAAAGTTCACATTAAAAACATCCATAAATTACAACATTTGAAGATGACTGACCAGTACCAACTTTCAAACAGCTTCATACCACTGGATTTTCAGAAGTGTATCGAAATATTATTTAGTGATCTTCTGTTACTTAGACAGCTTCACTGTAAACATCCTGTAAATATTTGACAGATCCTGTAAATATCTAACAACATTTCTAGATTAGTTTCCCACAAATTTTCACATAATTTTGTAAGGTATTAATAAGGGGAAGTCAATGTACCACATCCAGAAAATTTTGGAATGTATGAAAACCAGCAAAATTTAATTTTGGATTGCCAACTTCAGGTTGGGAGATTCCTAAATATTTTTTTGGGGGGAGGTGGAGTTTGGAGAGGGGCAGGAGCTCAATAGGGAAGTGATGCCGTAAGCTCCACCGTCTAAATGTGCCATTTTCACCAAGGGAACTGACCTCTGTAGTCTGGACATGAGTTGTAATTCCATGTGAACTTCAGCACCTACCTACAGTTTGGCAACCCTAATTTCACTATTTGAAAAAGCATGTCCCCTATCAGTTCTATGTGCTAATAGCTAGTACTATTTATGCTGCAATTAATTAAAATTATCAGTTGTTTGCTTCATTTTCTTGCATGCTTATTTTAGTAGAAAAAATATCATGAGATTAAACAAAAGTAGAAGGTAGTGTGGAATTATAGGTTTAAAATCAAAAGTTTAATATACTGTATGAATAAAATAATATCATTACTGTCACATTGAAAAACACTTTTAGAATGAATGAGTGTGCTGCAAATTCAAAATGTTGTTCCCACTTAGCAGAACTGCCAAATTCAGTCCAAATCCTACTTTTAAAACAATTTGAAAGCAACACTATGAATAACTCATTCCTTCTACATCAGCTTTTGCATCAGTGCTGAGCCTTGAGGGGCTTATATTTCATCCTAAATGTATTTCCTTGAAATGGTTTTGACAAATGTGCAGTAAAATTAAATTAGTAAATAAATCATGGTTACACATTCATTCATTTATTGTATTTTGATCACAGGAAATATTAATGGTATGTACCATTAATGTTAGCGGTGCTCAAACACCCACTGGTTTAACTCACATTCTGCTTACCATTCATGAATACAAAGAAGATTTTTCATCAAGCAGTTTTGCTGTTTGTGAGTGGCCAAAGTTTCTTCATCAAGTTACTTTTATCTATTCAAAAAGTACTGTACAATTGGAATTATTCCATACATATATGGACTAACACAGCTTGATGTGTTCCCTCCCCTACAGGTTTATCATTGCTGTATACTGCTCAGCAGCCAATTATACAAAGAAACAATAAGCAGATCCATCAGCCAACCAGTGATTATAAACAAACACCATTTTAAAAAATTATTACTGTTTGGTGTTTAAATCTGTTAATGATATTTTGTACACATGATTTTTTTTTTGCAGAGTCTTATGGAAGATATCCCCCGATATCATTTAAATATATGAATATCTATAACCCTGAGAAAGAATTGATTTCACCTTCTGTGCGGTGCCAAACTGGTTGCAAGGCAGAAGAAGATAAAATTCCACTGCTACAACTAAAAAGTAGCTGCAAAGCTGTTTACTTTTTGAGTCAGAAGATGGCGAGAAAATTGAGAGTCAAGTCATGAGTGATCAGGACTCTTGAATAGCCAGTTTGGATTTATCTGGGAGAACCGGGTTTGATCCCCACTCCTCCACTTGCACCTCCTGGAATGGCCTTGGGTTAGCCATAGCTCTGGCAGAGGTTGTCCTTGAAAGGGCAGCTGCTGCTCCTCTCAGCCCCACCCACCTCACAGAGTGTCTGTTGTGGGGGGAGAAGATAAAGGAGATTGTAAACTGCTCTGAGTCTCTGATTCAAAGAGAAGGGCGAGGTGTAAATCTGCAATTCTTCTTCTTCTTTTTCTATAATCTTAATCTGCATGTTCTGTGAAAAATGTGGCATCTCTAATTGCGGTTTGATTAAAGGTATAAATGAGAATACTCACCACCTTGCAATTGCTGCAAGTCAGACATCAATGCTTCAGTAATTTCAATAGACTGTAAGCAACAAAACTGGAATTGAGCAGAACCTTCTCAAATATTTTCACTTACCATAAAAAAAACACATTTTCCCTCAAAATACATACTGCAAGACTCTCCAAATTCGCCTTAAATCTCAGTTGGGGTGGGGTGGGGGGGCGGTCAGAGGACAAGGTAGAGAGGATCTTGGAAATGGAATGAATCATTTGTATGGATTGAAGGCTCATTTCACATTTGTACATGTTTTATGTTTGGATCAAAAGTAATACCTAAATATGATCCCTAAAGGCACATGATTCAGCAGCCTTCCTGATTCAAATCTTGGTCTGAGCAGAGTCTGAGTGGGAGACTACTCAAGAATCCTATGCAAGCCCCATTGAGTTCCATGAAGAAATGGGGGAAATAATACCACTATAACAACAGCAGAAGGGTGGCAAGTGCGTTTGTTCCTGAGAGTCATGCCAATTGCCTACCGCAGGGGTGGCCAACGGTAGCTCTCCAGATGTTTTTTGCCTAAAACTCCCATCAGCCCCAGCCAGCATGGCCAATGGCTGGGGCTGATGGGAGTTGTAGGCAAAAAACATCTGGAGAGCTACCATTGGCCAGCCTTGGTCTAGGGCAGTGTATTCTTGGTGCTTTGGGGGGACAACTGTGGGAGGGCTTCCACATATAGGAGATTCCTATAAGAATAAATATAAGAACTTACAATTACTTTGTCCTCTTTTATCTATCACATTTTTGGCTTTATGCTATTCTGAAATACATTTTTTTTCTATGGAAAGAAACTAAAAAGTGGGCTTCTATGGACCTGCTAGGGTCAATAAGAGAAATCACTTTGAGCTTCTAAACTTGTGCACATTTAAGCTATACTTTGAGGCCAGTAGTCTGACCTGGCATGTATAAGCTACATTCAGTGTATAATGGTTTGTTAAACAAAAATGCTGACCCACTCGGGACAACTTTAATAGGTTTCTATGTAATCTGTAAAATTCTACTTTACCACCCCCTGATCTTAAGAAATGCTTTGCATGTTCTTCCAAATACCTTAAAAAATCAAGGATCCTCTAGGGGGCAATGAGTTATCCTATGGAAGTCAATGGCAAAGCTTCCATTAACTTCAGAGGAGCAGAAACAGGCCCTAGAAGTAGAAAAATCACTGACTCGATTAAATACTAGCTGCACTGTATTTTCCAGATCAGTGGTTAAAACTCTCTGAAGAAGTCACAGTTGCTTAACTTGTTGGCAAGCTACCAGGCAGACCTGATACTCTGCATAGCAATGAGGAATGAGGGAGGAACCTTGTATTGAAGAATAAAGTCATTCTTCTATTTGAATTAAACACTGAAATCTTGCTTCTTGGCATTGGCTTTCGGCAAGTATTATAGTTCTAGATTTCCATAGTGGCTGAAGGTGGTAGTAAAAAGAGGGGAAAGGTGGCTGTCTGGTGTGCTAAATCTCCAAGGAGACATAGGCCAACTTCAAATAGTTTGTGAATCCCTCGCACCCTCTTAAGTGCAGTCTTTGCTTAGTGATATCTGCCTAGGGCTGTCCTTAAGAACCAAATTTGATACAATTCCCCCTTCATTTAAAGCATTTAGGCTTAAGCTAGTTATCACAACTCTTGTGCCAAGGCATGAATAATAAGGAGTCTGACTCCCCTAGGTGATCTTCTTTAAAATGGTTACTTTTGCTTTTGGAATGCTAAGCAAGGCATGCAGAAACTAAGGTCTTGCTTACAAGTAAGGCACTTGATAGCATTATGAATGAGATTATTTATGAAGGGGGAGAAGAGCAGTTTTGTAGTGGAGCAGGTGAAGGTTTTGAAGCTATATTAGCAGCTAAGTGCTGAAATTCCTAGCCAATCTATAGGCACCATGAGAGATGCATGATCACCTGCTGCTTTGGGCCTTTTGCAAGCTGCAGTAAATACAGTCAGACATTCAACAAAACGTGTTGAACAATTTGTGCATGTGCATTCTAATGCTTTGTAATCAGTACCCCCCCCCCAAAAAAAAGATATTAGACATCAGTCTGGGGGTGCTATATTAATGTGATATCTTTAAAGTAGGGTAAGTTCCTGCTAAGAAGCCACTCACAATAGCTATGTTTTTTATTTTTATTTTATTTTTTACAAATTCAACCATCTTCAAACTTGGCCAGCATTACTGCTACCTCCCATTATCTGCATGCAAATTTTTTAAAAGGCAACAAAATAAGAGGTATTAGGATCTCTCCTCTAACCCCACATGCCAATGGTATCTCCTCCTGAACCCACCCAGTCACTCAAGCCAATTATTTTTAAAAGAGTTCATAGAATCATAAAGTTGGAAGGGACCTCCAGGGTCATCTAGTCCAACCCCCCCACACAATGCAGGAAACTTACATATACCTCCCCCTAAATTCACAGGATCTTCATTGCTGTCAGACGACCATCTAGCCTCTGTTTAAAAACCTCCAAGGAAGGAGAGCCCACCACTTCCTGAGGAAGCCTGTTCCACTGAGGAACTGCTCTAACTGTCAGGAAGTTCTTCCTAATGTTGAGCCGGAAACTCTTTTGATTTAATTTCAAGCCATTGGTTCTGGTCCTACTTTCTGGGGCCACAAAAAGCAATTCTGCACCATCCTCTATATGACAGACCTTCAAGTACTTGAAGATTGTGATCCTATCACCTCTCAGCTGCCTCCACTATATTATCTATATCCTTCTTAAAATGTGGTGCCCAAAACTGAACACAATACTCCAGGTGAGATCTTATCAGAGCAGACTAAAGCAATACCATCACTTCACTTGATCTGGACACAATACTTCTGTTGATACAGCCCAAAATTGCATTTGCTTTTTTAGCCGCCATATCACACTGTTGACTCATGCTCAGCGTATGGTCCACTAAGACCCCTAGATCCTTTTCACACATACTACTGCTAAGACATGCCTCCCCCATCCTATAACCACGCATTTTCCTTCCTAAATGCAGAACTTTGCATTTATCCCTGTTAAAATTCATTTTATTGGTTTTAGCCCAGTTTTCCAGCCTGTCAAGATCACCTTGTATCCTATTTCTGTATTCTACTTGTATTTGCAGCCCCTCCCAATTTAGTATCATCTGCAAATTTAATAAGCATTCCATCTATTCCTTCAACCAAATCATTTATAAAGAGAAAGTAGAGAAAGAAGTACTTTTCTCCCTTTCTCACAATACAAGAACTTGTGGGCATTCGAGGAAATTGCTGAGCAGACAGGTTAAAATGGATAAAAGGAAGTACTTCTTCACCCAAAGGGTGATTAACATGTGGAATTCACTGCCACAGGAGGTGGTGGCGGCCACAAGTATAGCCACCTGCAAGAGGGGTTTAGATAAAAATATGGAGCACAGGTCCATCAGTGGCTATTAGCCACAGTGTGTCTGTATATATAAAAATTTTTTGCCACTGTGTGACACAGAGGGCGTTTTCGCACTGACCTTAATCAGCAGCGACGGCCCTCTTCACCGCGCAGGATCGGCGCGGATACGCACTAATTGCCGCGGAGCACCCAGAAGAGCCGGAAAGTCCCGCGGTCATGCTGGCCAAACTCAGAAGTACGTTTTAGAGGCAATTAGATGTAAATCTATTTAACAGAAGTGAATATTGATTAAGGATGCTTGAACACCAACTGGTTCAGCTTACTGGTAGTTCACAATTGTGAGCATGAAGCTATTTCTCATCAATCAGTTCAGCTGTCCATGAACTGTAGGGATGCTCAAACACTTTCTGGTTGGGCACACATCCTATTGGCCAGTGGTGATCAGCCAGCCAATGAATCAGCAGGCTGTTCAGCTGTTCATAACCTGGCTGTGTCTATTTGCAAAAACTTAATACTAGAAGTCACAAAGAGTTGGACTCAGCTGTACGACTGAACAACAATAAAATAGTAGAAGCTATCAAAAGCCAGCTCCCAGTTAATGAAAAAGCTGCAAGTTAACTTCTGATTTTCTGCTGGGAAAGTTCTGCTTTGTACCTAGGAGGTTTTTTGGGGTAGGAGGCAAGGTTGGGATCAAGTGGCAACTCAATTGTGAGTATCACCTGTGAATCATATTCTTCTGATCTCCCATCCTGGAAACTTTGCTTCATCTGTTGAGATACAGCAAATGTGAGGCTATATGTGTGTGTGTTCAGAATCCCATCTGGTTCTCCCTTCATGATTCTTCCTACGTGCAGAGAAAACAAAAGGGGGAAAAATAATTTCTCCTTTTTTCTTTTGAAATCAGGGGATGAGAGGCTGATCACTTCTATTTTCTTCCACCAGTTCGGAAAAGGGGAGGGGGAGAGAAATGATCTCTTCCTCCTCACTTTTGCAATGGGGAGTTCAGAAGCTTTGCTTCTGTTAGCCTTCCTTTCAGCCTAAGGGAAGAGAAGAAACATTACTTGCTTCTGCTCTTCTCTTTGCAGGTGGATGATCAGAAACTATTCACTTCTCATTCCCAGTGTTATTTATTTGGCGAAATGAGGAGGGGGTGGTATCAGAAGCCTATTTTCAGCTGATACTCCATTAGCTGTGAGTTAGCTTCTGATTGCCCCTAAAGCACTCCCATGTTTTAGCAGAACAAGACTAGGATGCAGGAAAGTGCTGGGAGAATGCAACTCCCAGCTGTTTCCCCAATCTGCTAGGAGTCAGATTCTGAACAAAAGGGAGCTGCAAACTTGTTTGGCAGCTGTTCAATTTGCTCAGTGCAAGCTGAACATATCCTTTGTATGGTGTGATCATTGAACAAAGTATATTCAATTGCCAAACATGAAAAATATGTAGCATGCCCAATGAACAGTTTCAGCCATTTGTTGAGCTTCTTTTCATGTATTCAAACAATACAGTATAACTGGCAGTGTCTCACACGTGTATTATCACTCAACACAATGGGAGCCCTACTTTTCTTTCTCTCCCAGAGGCCTGTTGTTGCTACATGCCACTTGACAGGCAATTGTGTAAATAAAGAACCAATCAGTCAGCCAGTGATTTTGTGTGTATGTCTCTGTGTATAAAGCCTTACCATTTGGACTTTAAGTCTGAATTATCAATGTTATTTCACACATGCACATTTTATACAGAGTTATAAGAAGCATAGTTACTGCCAAATGACACATAATTACATGATCCTGGATAGAAGGCATGTTTTCCTATTAAATATATTTACCTTGACGCCCATGGCACTCCTAGCATGCTTGGTTTGGGGATACAGACAGAAAGGCAAAATGGACAAAGTTGGAAAACTTGTCAAAGAAGCCATGCTGTCACCTCAATGGGATTTAGATTAGAAAGAGAAATTGTCTCTATTATAAGTTGATATTGTTGCTGTTGGGTGCACTAAATGAATGAAAGAAGAAGAGAGGCAATAGCTGTGGCAAAACATTTGCAATCTCAGCACAAGAAACATCATGTGAACCAGACATAGGCTTGGATCCAATAATTATGTAAATGAAAAATATAAGTGGTTGGTTCAGCTTGTGCAAGATTTTGTATGACACCTAGCACTTTCCCAGAACATGGCTGTGTACAGGGATACAATAGGTACAACCTGGCACAAATGCTTACTATGTATTTTTCTTGTGTTTCTGCTTGCACAATAGCTCTAGCACAAGCCAAAATATTTTACTGATTCCAACCCAAAAAATGAGCAGGACTGGAACATATCCACAAGCCATACAGTTAGAACATAGACTGGAACATACCCACAAGCCTTATAAGCAAGATTTAAATTCTCTTTGTTTTACTTCATTCTAATAAATTATGGGTGATCTAAGGGACAAAGCAGACATGTCAGAATATGTATGCATAGAACATTTTAAATCCATTTTAATTTATTTTAGCATTAAAAAAAGCTTAATAGCCCAAATGGATACGTGAGCAAACGTCCTTCTATTACTGTGCTGGTATGATCTGTTTTGTTGCTGCAGAAGTACCAAGCATTTATTGTGCAGTTCTATGCTGATTAATTAGGCATTTTCAGTCATCCCTTTTTTTAAAAAATCCAGAGTACTCTATACAGTGTACTATTTTCTGATGTAGCTTTCAGTCACCTCAGTTTGTACATACCTCATGGTACTAACCAGGCCTCAGATTCAGTGGGACCTCACAGGAGCACAGCTCCTGAATCTTTCTGAGAGTTCCACCTCCTCCTTCTGAGAGTTCCATCTCCTTGTCCATTGAATAGTAAGTGCAGCTGCATAACAATCCCTGGATGAGCTCCACCACCTATTTTTTCTACAAAATAGGGGATTCCAGTACTCCTGGGGAGGGGAAGGTATGACGGTGGGAAGAGACATCAATATAAGGGAAGGAAACTGAGACAAGGTGGTGCTCGGCTGCCTTTCAGTCTGTGTCCCATCCCAACAGTGACAGATAGTGGGGCCAGGTTGAATTACTCGCCTCCATCATTGGTGTTATGCAATGCCAGGTCCATAAACAATAAGACCTCAGTCCTCCGAGAGTTTTTGCTCTAGCAGGACGTGAACCTGGCTTGCGTGACTGAGACCTGGGTGTGAGATAGAGAGACTGTAGCTCTCTCCCAAATGGCTCCCCCAGGATACTCAGTCTTTCACCAACCACGGACTAGCGGGCGGGGGGAGGGATGGCTCTATTTATATGAGAGGCTTACTCCTTTCAGGCCCTCCCGGCCCCAGAGATCAATGGTATTGAGTGTGCTGGTCTGGCATGGGACGTTGGGGAGGGGTTGGCAATATGACTGGTGTACCGTCCGCCTAACATACTGGCCAATGCCTTACCGTCCCTGATGGAGGCCATAGCAGGCTGGGCACTGGAGTACTCAAGGCTTGTGATCCTGGGTGACTTCAATATACATGCTGATGACACGACCTCCAGTCAGGCGATGGACTTAGTGTCATCCATAGCGACACTGGAATTCTCCCAACTTGTTACATTGCCCACTCACCAGGCAGGGCACATGTTAGATTTGGTCTTTGCGGTCGGGGTTTTGATGGACGATATTACTGCTGAGGCAGTGCTATGGTCGGACCACTTTGCCCTTAAGACTCGTGTGGATGTTCCACCCCAAGCCCGTTTAGGCAGTGAACTTATTTTGTCTCGCTCATGGAGCCTGATGAACCCTGAGCGGTTCCAAATGGCTCTATGGGATCCCTGGCCGTTTGGTGACTCTCTCAATGACCTGGTGGAGTCTTGGCAGGGTCAGCTCTCCAAAGCCATTGATGAGATCACTCCTCAGAGCCCTCTGCACCCTCGTGTTAAGCTAGCTCTGTGGTATACCCCAGAATTACGGCAGCTGAAACGAGTGCTCAGATGGTTAGAGAGGCAATGGCAGCGTGCTCGAGATGAGGCGACTAGAACATCTTATAGAGAGTTTATGAGGTGCTATGAGATGGCAGTCAAAGCCACAAAGAAGACCTACTTTGCTACCAAGATTGCGTCTGCAAGTTGACGCCCGGCACAATTGTTTAGGACAATTCGGAATCTTACAGCACTGCCGCAGGGCAGACCAAATGCTAAGGAATTGGAGACTGGCTATCAGGCTTTTGCAGAATTTTTTGCAGATAAGATCTTGTCGCTCTGCCATGACCTCCCTGCCATATTGGAAACAGTACGTGAACTCGAGGCCCCGTGCCTGTCCTCTGGATCAATTCTGGATTGCTTCGACATGCTCAGCATGGAGGAAGTTGACAGAATCCTCTCCACTGTACGCCCAACAACTTGTGATCTGGACCCTTGCCCCTTCTGGCTAATTAAATCTTGCCAGAGGAAGCTTAGATGTCCTATATGGGACATCGTAAATAGATCCCTCTTGGAAGGGCTTTTTCCAATATCTCTTAAAGAGGCTGTGGTCTGCCGTCTCCTGAAAAAAGCTACATCAGATCCGGCCGAATTGGCACATTATCGGCAAAACTCGAATTTACCCTTTTCAGGTAAAATTACTGAGAGGGCAGTAGCATTACAGTTACAGAGTTTTCTGGATGATGCTTCCGTTTTAGATCCCCACCAGTCCAGCTTTCGCCCAGGCCATGCGATGGAGACAGTGCTGGTCACCCTAGTGGATGACCTCCAGTGACATCTGGATCAAGGCAGTTCGGCGGTACTGATGTTGTTAGACCTATCAGCTGCGTTCAATACAGTCGACCATCAGTTGCTGACCCGCCGCCTCGCTGAGATGGGAATTCAGGAGTTGGCCTTGCAATGGCTTTCCCCTTTCCTTGATGGTCGGGGACAAAGGGTGGTGATTGGGGTGAACTGTCCCAGAGGCAACTGCTTCATTGTGGGGTGCCACAGGGGGTGGTACTCTCCCCGATGTTATTCAACATCTACATGTGCTCTCTTGCCCAGATTGTCCAGAGGTATGGGTTGGACTGTCACCAATATGTTGATGACACCCAACTCTATCTACTGATGGGCAGCTGGCCTGACTGTGTCCCAAAAAACCTAGACCTGGCGTTGCAAGCTGTAGCAGGTTGGCTCAGGCTGAGTAGGTTGAAGTTGAACCCGGCAAAGACAGAGGTCCTTTGCCTGAGTTGTGGTGGTCTGGGTAGGGAAATCCCCCTACCAGCATTTGACAGTGAGCCATTGCAAATGGCATGCAAGGTTAAGAGCTTGAGAGTGCTGCTGGAGCCTGCCTTGACAATGGAGGCCCAGATAGCAGCCACTGCTAAATCTGCTTTTTTTTCAACTTAGGTGGGTGAAGCAGTTGGTCCCTTTCCTGGAGCGCGGCGACCTAGCAACAGTGATCCATGTGATGGTCACTTTGAGGCTAGATTACTGTAATACCCTCTACATGGGGCTGCCCCTGTGCCAAACCCGGAAACTGCAGCTAGTGGGGAATGCAGCGGCCAGGCTGTTATTGGGGTTCCCTAGATGGGAGCACATACAGCCGGGGCTGCAGGAACTGCACTGGTTGCCAATAGTGTACTGGATTTGGTACAAGGTGCTGGTTATTACCTTTAAAGGCCTATATGGCCAAGGACTTGCCTACCTTAGGGACCGTCTCTCCCCATATATTCCCCAGAGGGTATTGCAATCTGGTGCTCAAAATTTATTGATAATCACCGGGCTGAAGGAGGCCAAACTGAAAGTTACTGGAGAAAGGTCCTTCTCGATCTCAGCCCCACACTGGTGGAACCAATTGCCAGAAGAGGTGTGGGCCTTGCAGAACCTTGCTCAGTTCTGCAGGGCCTTTAAGACTGCTCTTTTTCAGCTGGCCTTTACTTAATGATCCTACAGCATACTGATGAATGAATACCATTGCCATGGAAAAACTATATGATGCATAACACCAAGTTTTATATATTAATTTAATCCTAGAATGTTTTTAATTATAATGATGATTAATTTTATAAATGGTTAAGTTATAATATGTATATTTTAATTGTTGAAATGCCTGTGTTGTGAGCCACCCTGAGCCTGCTTTGGCGGGGAGGGCAGGATACAAATTAAATATTATTATTATTATTATTAAAACAACCCCTGGTACTAATACATCTATGTACACTAATAAAACATGGCAAAAATAATAACTGATTATTTGCATAGTTGTAGCAACCTTTTTCTATGGTGTTTTATCAAGGCATAGGGGATATTCTTTGCAGATGTAAAGCACTGCATAAAAAGAATTTTAATGCAGCCATAAATAAGGTCACAGCAAGATGGCATTTTGCAGTGTGTTATCAATGCCTATGCATGCACATAACTAATGCAGAAGGGGTAAATATGTAAATATACTAAAGAGCTGAAAACTGGCAAACAGAACATGAACCCATTCTGGAATTTCTAAATGCTAAATTATGGTTAGATTTGTTCATCTCTCCAAGAATCTGAAAGACAACACTAGAGTGAATATTTTAAGAAGAAAAAGTGTTGTCTGTTTTTTTAACTATATATAATTGCTATGAGCAGTTGTGTATACAGGACAAATCCTATTAACTTCTACCACAGATAATGTAGGACCAAGATAGCTGAGGCTACTCTAGACTAACCAGATCCTGGAAGCTAAGCAGTGTTGACCCTGGTTAATATTTAGATGAAAGACTACCAAGAAATACCAGGGTCATTACAGAGAGGCAGGCAATGGCAAACCATTGCTCAGTGTCTCTTCTCTTGAAAACCCTGCATGATCAACCATAAGTAGGCTGTGACAATAAATAAAGAAATGAATGTTTCTACTTGTGGCAGCTTCTGAAATGCAAGGAATAGCTCAAAGCTAAAGTTATATATGGTGTGCTGAACATGTTAGCAATTTTAGAGAAACAAGTTAAGCAGCAGTAAGCAATTGGTGATGTTTTGAAATAAAATCAAGGAGTATTTGCTGAGGAGAAAAGTTAATAAATTGTAGTTCAGCTGTTTAATGTTTTAATAAAGCTTTGTAGGGATGGGCACAGACCCAAACACCAAACAAAATCTGGCCTGGACTTTACCTTGTTCGAGGTTCGGATAGCTTGGTTTGAAAGTCACATGTTCAGACCAGGAAGTCTCCGAACTTTCTGCCCGGTCCGGAACCTCTTGTGCATTCTTGGCAAAGAAACTTCACCCATGGAGTTTCACGCTGAAAAGTGGGTATGGGTGGGATATTTCCAGCCATAAAGGGACCAATAGTGACAGTCTGAAGCTGACAGGCAAGTCTGATTTCCAATGACAGGCATCGATCTGACTTCCTCAGGATGTGGAGGGGATGGAGGCACATTCCTGTCCTCTGTTTGCATCTGGTTTTTGCAAGTCTTGTTCTCCTTGTGTGTGAAAGAATATATTTTGGTGGAATGAGGTGGGGGGAATTACTGGGGTGGGTGGAGAAACCTGCTAAATCTCCTGGCCTCTATACAAACTGTCAGAGAAAAAGCATCGCCTCTCTCTTCTCCTTTCTTTGCATTCAGAGCTACATTTCTTCTCCCCCCCCCCCCCCGCCCCTGCCTGCCCGCCTTTTTCTTTGCTGTGAGGAGTGCAAAACATGGATAGATTTTTTTCTTTTAAAAAATGTTTTTGATTTGATTTGGGGGTGGACTGTTCACTTTTGTGGGTTCTGAAAACTGCCTTTCTCTGCATGCGGACTGTGGGGTCCCCTTTCTGCTCCTCCAAAAAGTACCCCATTTCTTCCTGCATCACTTGAGTCTCTGCCTGGGGGTATTCTCTCTCCTTTTCCATTCAGGCACCCAAACTATCTACAGATTTCTGGGGGGGGGGTGTTGGCTAACTGCCCTCTTCCCCGGCTGTGGGTACCCTTTCTGCTCCTCCAAAAAAGCATTCTTTCTCCTCTGCCACATATTCCCACCCATTCCTTTAGCTAGTCTACCAGTGTCCCCTCCCACAGCTGTGCAGTGAGTCCCAGTTGCCAGGCTTGGTTGTCCCTGTCACCTTCCCAGGTAGGATGGAAGATTTGGCCCCAATCAATTATCATGTCACCAGGGTTGGGTGGCTGGTCCCAGGAAGGCACAGCCACCTGCAGCCATGTGGGTGGTCCCTGAGGAGGTCTGGGAGTCTGATGCCTGTAGCTTAACCAGGTCCACACTGTAGTGTCTCAAAATGGCGCAGGACAACTCCCCCCAAAACAGTTTCCTGGAGACATCTTGGTTGGTGATCTGCTACTTGGATTCCCCCAAATCTGACATGCCTCTAACATCTGGGCCATGTGGAGGGTAACCCCAGGGAGGAATTATGTGCATTGAAGGCCTCTAGCTCACTCAGGTCAGTTTTTGTCTCTCCCGAACCAGCAGAGGTGACATCCCTTTGAAAAGCATTGCACTGAATGACCATTTTTAGGGGTCTGTAACTCAGCCCCACCAAAGTCCAATGTGGACCAAACTTGGTGGGTACATTGAAGAGAGTGATCTGGAGACAACCTGCCATTTTTGGAGCCTTAGAGCCCTGTGTGGGGCTTTTAAAAAACTGGACCAGTTCGTGAACTGGTTCTCAAACCAAGCTATGGTTCGGTTCGTGAACTGGTCCGGGAACTGGTTCAGTTCTGTTCGTGAACTGAACCAGCATTTTCTGGTCTGTGCCCATCCCTAAAGCTTAGTTTAATCCACATTAGTCCCTGGTGCTTTCAGATGGGGGCAAGGGAGCAGCATTTTCTTCTTCTGCACTAAGGCCTTTTTTAAAAAAAAAACAGTGCTCCATTTTGTCTCAGAAACATTTATTTAATTGCAATTATCTAACTTTAGTTGGATGCTTCCATTTTGCATTTTCTTCACATAAGGATGAAGGAGTAACCAGAACAACTACCTGGTAATTATTCAAAATAGAATGCAGACATTGAACATCATCTGAAACATTTTCTTTCACCCCCCCCCCTATTTGTGTGGGGTTTTTTAATTCTACTTGATAAAGATTTCTGGAGAACTCAGACAATGGCACAGAGTTTTGTACTAATTCCGTAATGAAGAATAAATGCAATGGAATATGAATTGAGCTATCATCATACAAAATTCCTCAATTTCTGTGTTTTCCCGCCTTATATGATCTTAATACTTAATTTCTTATTTCAATTTTCATAGTAAATTGATGCAATGATGATAAAATAACAGAACAAAGTTCCATTTAACTAAACTGGTAGATTCAATCAGAATTGCATTAAACTGTAAAATAAACTGCATTTTGCATACAAACCAATTTTCTTACTCTCATTTTACCTCTGCAATACTTTCTGTCTGGTTAAAAGGACTTATTTTATGTCCTTTTAACCAGACAGAAAGTATTGCAGAGGTAACAAACCTCACTTACCACAATATAACTCTTTATTCAGATACCTTTGTTAATTTTGTCTCACCAGAATTTTTGCTTCTGTATTTTTATAGCCTCTTGTTAACTCCCCTATTTTGTGGATCAGAAGTTGCTGAGGAGAATGCCACTTAAAAGCATATTACATGAGTAATATCTATACTTAGCTCAGTGAACAGCTGTAATAGTGCATAGCAATCTAGGACTAGAGACATTTTTGAAACAATGAATCCGCAACTAATGAAGCACATGCCTACATTTTGAGAATAAAATGATGAAAAGAAACTATATTTGTAGAACTGTGTTTCTTATGATCCAATCACTGGGGAAATGACAGAAAAGATACTCTCTGTGTTACAAAACAATATCAAAATATAATTGCAATACTTTCACAACATAGTATTACAATGTAAATTTCAGTGACAAACACCATCCGAAGCACACAACTTCACTACTGTCCATAAAATGATATCAGGTTCTTTCCAAACAACACAGTTCGACAATGCAAAACCAGTCCGTTCTCATTTCGGATCCTTATAATCCTTCCTCTGGGACCGTCTTACTGATTTTGAATGCAGTAGTCTGATGGTGCCTTATTTCTTTACTATACACTGTTTTCCAGGCTTTCTCTAATTTATTTCATTACTACAACACTACTGTTCTTTCTCCATCTTTCAGCATTTATTCTGCATAGACACATACACACACAAACATGTCATTTTAATCTTGTATACATTTCCTCACAGTTTCTTTAACCAGCTGGAAAAGCCAAAGAGAACAGATTGAATAGATTGTACTCAAGTTCCCCCACTTTTAAGACTTAGTTTTCAGAATTGTTCTTTGCAGCCCAAGAAGAGGTGATAACTCTTAAGTAACCTTTCTTCTATATTGCATCATATTACAGATCACTTCAGAGTAGCAGGCAGGGGGAATTTGTGATAAGTTACATGTTATTATGCAAACTGCTATTGAAGGTGAGTGTGCTAAAGAACAAGGATGGACCTGATGAACCAAATCCAGATGAATCAGATTCTATATCTTTAATCTCTACACTTTGAATTTACACCATACTACATATTGGAGCCTAACTGAGACTAATACCCAGGATGCATGGCATGTAGTAGAAGCAGAAGAGAGACTGAGCTTCTTTAGCTGTTCTTCATAGAAGTTTTTCACCCTCTTCATGAGAGCCAGTTTGGAGTAGTGGTGAAGTGTGTGGACTTATCTGGGAGAACTGGGTTTGATTCCCCACTCCTCCACATGCACCTGCTGGAATGGCCTTGGGTCAGCCATAGCTCTGGCAGAGGTTGTCCTTGAAAGGGCAGCTGCTGTGAGAGCCCTCTTAGCCCCACCCACCTCACAGGGTGTCTGTTGTGGGGGGAGAAGATATGGAAGATTGTAAGCCGCTCTGAGTCTCTGATCCAGAGAGAAGGGTGGGGTATAAATCTGCAATTCTTTTTCATGTTTCAAAATGCTCCAAGATGCCTATATTCATGTGAATGTAGTGTGAACTAGAAATACACTTGCTATTAGGGATGGGCATGAACCATTTGTGACAAATTTTGGCCAGTTTGTGATTCACAAAGTGAAGTTTGTGGCAGGTCAACCAGGGCAAACTTTCAAGGTGTTTGTGGAGGTTCGTGCTGGTTTGTGAATGGATGTGTTTCTAGACAGACTGTCTCCACTCAATCTAAATGTTTACTGAACTTCAAAGCAAAACAATCATGTAGAGGAGCATCAAAGGAGGTCCCTTGCAACTTTTGATATCTCTAGCTCGCACAGGATCCATTCTATACACTCCTGAACCTGCACCTGTCAAATCACACGTTTAAGAATGAAGAACACTAAAGATTCCTTTTAAAGGTGATTCCTGCAGATCCCACTTGGCTACTGCAGGCCACTGAATTCTCCACAAGGGCAACATGGACCCTCAGGAACAGCACAGTGCAGGTCTGCAGCATGCAATCAGTAGAAATTACTGTCCCCTCTTAAGAAAACCTCAGTGTCTGTTTCAGAATGTATAGTTGGACATAGGCCAATGTATCCCTTCAGAAGCTTTGTATTATGGACTTCTGGGTTATGTTGCCTTAAGCTCAGCAGGGTCTGCGAGTTGTCTTGCCTGTGGCCCCTCTGAATCAGGCAGGTGGAGAGGTGCCACAGATGTGACACCCCCAAAGAGACCCTGAAGGGGTCTACGTTCAGCATGGGACTTTTACAGCAAGACAGGGGCACAGCAGCTGCTGTTCCTGTTCTTCTTGTATGCCCTGAAGCTCCCCCCGCCATGATAGCCAATACAGCAGAATGAGGTGAACACCCAACAGCTTGCTTTTCTTTTTTTCAATAAGCTTCTGATCTATCGCTTTTCTACCTCAAGCATGACAATTCTACATGTCAAGTAAGTGTGCTTTCAATACTACTGGCTAATGGGTCGTTTTACATAACAACAAGCGGGTCAGTTCAAAGGAAGGGTAAGAGGTCGATTACATCTCCACTTTCCCTGTGAGTGAGGCTTCAAAAAGTTAAAGAACATCTTTAAACATTGGAAATAATTTGAATTAATCTGAATATTGATACGTAAATCTACCTGGACTATAATTGGATATCTGTTAAAGAGGCTATTACTTGACTGCAATATGATCTGAACAAAACCAAGATATATTATAGAGAGATTTCTCTTTGTCGTCTGACTGAAATTGAAATGCTAACACTCAAAACTTCAGCTGGAGGAGATTTGGAAAGACGGGCTATCTGGGTCTCTGAGCTACTTTTCAACTTGGATTAATAGACTGAGCTTGTTGACAGAAAAATGGCTTCGCCAAGCGAAATCTTTTATAAAAAAGACATTTTAAGCAGCATAAATTCTCTGAACCAGGATCTTGGTTCATTAACAGAGTTGATTAAGAAACAAATGGGAGCTTTTGTGCTGAAAGCTAGCGAAATCTCAAATCTATACAAGCAGAGTGTTAAAGAGAACCTGGTGATGTCTGTGGAATTGAAAAGGGAGAGTGATCCACTGGGAAATGAACAAAAGAAAACCAATGGTGCAGTTAAAAAGAAAGATCGGAAATCAAGACTGATTGAAGTTATGTTGAGAGGAACAAAGGCTGTGGAATTCTTCCCACTTTTACTGAGAGAATGAAGGTGCATCTTAACCAAAAAATCATGATGTGGAAATTTTTCAGGAAGAAGGGTTTTTGAACTAGCTCTCTCTTCGTGGATAGTCTGATATGGAACTTGTAATAAGAACTGATATGCGATTTTAAAAGGCTGAGATTTGGGTGCTATAATAAGTTGTTTCTCCTTGAGTAATATGGATATAGAAGCTAAAGGACTGAAAAGTTTTGAAAAGAATTTTATGTAAAAATAATTAACTTAGATTAACTTTTAAGAATGCAGATAGCATAATGATTTTGTAATCTGGTAAATTTGCTTTTAATAGATAAAGATATTTGTTTCTTATGCTTATTATAATGATGATATTGTTAAACCAACAAGCTAGTCCGTATTTTTAATATGGTTAAAGTAAGCAACAAAACTATGATGTGAAAATCTTTGAGAAAGAAAGATTTTTGAATTGTTGTTCCCACTGTGGGCAATTAGATATGGAATTTTTTAATAAGAATTGATATGCAATTTCAGAAGGGTAGGTAAGATTTTAAAGATGGAAAAGTTTTACAAAAATGTTATATAAATAAATAGTTAATTTGGATCAAGTGTTAAGAAGGTAGCCAGCACAATTATATTGTAATTTGGTAGATCCGCTTTTAGTTGGTTTGTCTGAAGAAATTGTCTATAATGAGATAGATAAATTATTGTGTTTGATTTTTAGCTTGTTAAGGATAAAGATATTTGTCTTAGATTGTATTAAGGAGAGAGAAGGTGCATCTTAGCCATAAATCAGGATATAGATTTTTTTTTTTTTAGGAAGAAGGGTTTTTGAATTCTCTCTCTTTCTGGGTAGTTGGATATGGGACTCTTAATAAGAACTGATATGTGATTTTTAAAAGTCAAGTGAGATTTTTGGGTTATATTAAGTTGCTTTTCCTAGAGCAATAGGGATATAAGAGTTAAAGGATGGAAGAATTTTAAGGAAGAAGGGTCTTTAAAATGTTATATAAATAAATAGTTAATTTGGATCAATTGTTAAGAAGGCATACAGCACAATTACTTTCTAATCTGGCAGATCTACTTTTAGTACGCTTGTCTGGAGAAACTGTCTATACTGAGATAAATAAATTACTATGTTGTATTTCTTTTAGCTTGTTAAGGATAAAGACATGAAATTTATATGCTTATTTTAATGATGATACTGTTAAACTAACAAGTTAGTCTGTGCTTTCAATATGGTTAAGCTCAGCCAGCCAGTTTTGTGTTGAGACTGCTGACTTTTTTATACTTTTATATGTTAAAGAATTATTTAGACTTGTATTTCAAGTAATAATTTAGTAAAAAAATTATAATGAAAGACAAAGATGATAAAATATATGGAGAACTTCATACTTCCAGGTAGAAAAAATTGGGTATTTTATTTGGAGGTAGAATTATAACTGATATATTTGTATTCTTCCTTGTTTCTGTTTTTCCCATTCTGTGTACACCCCTTCCCCTCTTTAATGTATCTGTGCTTGTGCTTCTTCTTTTTGTAGTTAAAATCAATAAAAATTATAAAACAGAAGCTTTGTATTATATTGGGCATCTTCCACCAATGAAAGCATGTTTAGATTGTTTTAGCTTCTGAAACTTGGGCAAAAATCTTGTTTATTTTCATGCACAACAGTTTCATAAGTTCTCACCCACAAGGGAAAACAGTTTTCTCCAGCAAAATGAACCTATATCAAGAGAACATCCTGGGAATTTGTAAATTGACTCAGAATTTGTGCAACTTAGTATTATTTTTCCGTTTGCTGTGAATACATCTCACAGAGAGCTTCAGACCATTTTGCCTGTTTATAGTTCCTTTGGGAGGAAGTCTACCTGAATAATTGCTGTAGGAAACTGGGGATAGGGCCAGCCCAGATACTGCCATTAACTCAATCCTTTATCCTAGATGGAGAAATACTTTGAGTTTCTTTTCAATCTTCTCTCTATCCCTGGTCAAGTATTTTCCACATTACTCTCTTAAATCATTTGTGCTAGTCTGGATGGCTTTCCTCAGATAATTAAATGTTATTTATTTTTCTTTTGTTCTTGGGAAAGGAGAAATGGGGTTCAGGGATGCACATAAATCATATTTTTAAAAGGATTACTGGGAAGATGTTAGAGGGAAAAACTCTTGTATCTTACCTTTAACTATGCATTATACAGTTAATACCTTTGAGATGTAATGCTTTCAGCATAGGATAAGGATAGGGAGATGTCTTCATAATGCTATGGTATATCACATATACATCTATATATGTTGAAGATCTGTGTGCTTTCCTGAAATCTAGAACTCTCTTCCTCCACAAATGCACTATGTCTGAGCATTTATATTTGCCCCCCCAGTCGGAATAAAGAGGCTGACACAGTATGTTGGATAAACCGGGCTGCTTTATTAAAGTAACTTAATCAACTAGAACGGCAAGGGGTATAGGCCTAACAGGACAAGCCCTGGGGTCAACCACAGGACCCCACCTTGTCCTTAGAGGGCAAGCCACCCTGCCTCCAGCACAAGCCCAATACTCTGGCTGGTGCTGAGCGGCCAGGCTCGAACTCCACCTCCACCTAGGCCCGCAGATGAGGATTCGACGCCTCTCCCTTCGAGCCACAGCACCTGAAAAACAGAAAAGAGTCATAACCCAGAAAATACATGCCAACCGGCAACATAACTACTACCTGCCCACCCCCCACCCCCATGATCTCACTGAAAGGCCAACGGGTGCACATATGACCTATAGGTAGACGATCACCAATGGCCCAACCACTGTATGGCCAGAGGGGTGTAGCCTATAGCTGCCGCGGTGGATGTGGCACCAATTCGGAACGAATGTGTACCAAATTTAACTCCCCCCCTAACCCCAACTTCGCCAGTGCTTTACCGGTCATTGCCCAAAATTGATATTTAGTTAGGGGGGAACCCCCACTATGGCAAAACAAGGGGCCATTGACCTCTCCCCTGAGCGATATATACCGCTCCAATGCAGTGACGGGGCACAGCTCCGGTGAAACACACCGCCCAATTGTAATTACTGTGCCTCTCTGATGCTGGTCTGTCTTGGACCGGCTTACTGTCACCCGAGCTTGCCCCCCTTCAAATTTGATGTCCTTAGCCTGAAGCACCCGCTCAGAGGTATCCTTTTTCGACTGCACCACCAACTGCATCCACAGTGCGCCGAAAAAGGCCACCAAAGAGGCCGCATGAAAAAGTGCGGCCTTGAAGGAAGATAAATATATGTCAGGCCAAACCCTATAAAGCCCATTCAACACTGAAGGAGATATGGGCTGCCGGGCATCCACCCGCGGCCTGCGTTCCCATGCCCAACCTTCCAGCATCTTCCTAACTCTGAAGTTGCCAGTGCCCTCAGCAAGGCCCTGTGATTTATTTATAAATGACAGTGCAGCCAATTGTCCCTTAATTGACTTGAGCCCCAACCCTTTGCCCTTCTGATTAATGCAGAATTGCAATATTTGAGCCACTGGGACCAGCCAGCTATCCGAAAGCCCCGCCAGGTTCCTAAAAACCCAGAATTGCGCCACCACCGTATCATAAGTTTTCCAAGTGCTCGGTGCCAGAGCTAATCAAACTGCCCTACCGGCTTCAGCTTCCCAAGCTGCCAAAGGTCCAGTGGCATTCGCGCTGGCTGCAGATCCGCATCCGGAGCGAGCTGGCAAAAATGCTCAATCTGTTGACGAGATAGAGCGTTTGTCACCTCGTTGCACACTCCCAGAAAATGCCTTGCCAGGAACAGAATGTTCAAACGAAGACATCGCAACATGAATGCCCGCACAAGATTCATAATTGCTGGAGACTTGGATGACAGGGAATTGATAACATGTACAACAGCCATGTTATCACACCAGAAATGAACTGTGTGGTTGGCCAGCTGCTCTTCCCAAAGCCAAACCGCCACTACCATGGGAAAGAACTCCAAAAAGGTGAGGTCCCAACAGAGTCCAGTGGCCAACCACGCAATGGGCCACTGCTCAGCGCACCAGTGTTTCTGGAAATATACCCCGAAACAAGTGGCCCCCGCTGCATCAGAGGAAATTTGAAGCTCCGCTTCTATCTTCAAATCCTCCCGCCAAAATGAAATCCCATTAAAGGATTCCAAAAATTCCTCCCAAACCTCCAGGTCCCTCTGCATACCTGTGTTCATCCGAACTCTATGATGAGGAAGCTACAGGGACCCCATGGCGTCACATAGCCGCCTCAAAAAGGCCCTACCAGGCGCAACAACTTTGCATGCAAAGTTGAGGTGCCCCACTAACTGCTGCAGCTCCAAAAGTGACACCTTGCACTGCTTCTTAAGAGATGCTAAACAATCCCTTAGACCCTCCACTTTATCGGCAGGCAGCCATGAAGCTTGCTGAATAGTGTCCAGCTCGATGCCTAAAAAGGTAATCACTGAGCTGGGCCCCTCTGTTTTTTCATGGGCCAATGGGACCCCTAGTTCCCCTGCCAGGTCCTCAAATGACCATAACAACCTGGCGCATTGCCCAGACCCTGCTGGGCCCATGAAAAGGTAGTCATCCAGGTAATGCACTGTGTTGTTCAACCCAGACTTAATCCGAAGCGCCCATTCCACAAAGGAACTAAACCGCTCAAAAGTGGCGCAAAATACCAAGCATCCCATGGGTAGGGCCCTATCCATGTAATATTTTCCCTCAAAGGAGAAGCCCAGGAATTCAAAATCTTCCAGGTGTACTGGCAACAGGCAAAACGCTGACTTAATGTTGCATTTTGCCATTTCAGCCCCCACACTATAACCCCGTACCACTTTGACCGCTTGGTCAAAGGAAGAATACCTGACTGAACAGAGAACAACCGTTCACTTGGGGTATGGCATCGTTCACTTGGGGTATGACAAGTGGTGTATCAAACGGTATTCCCCTGGCGCCTTTTTTGGCACCACCCCTAAGGGAGACACCCTTAAATTAGGCACTGGTGGAGAGTCAAAGGGGCCAAGTACCCTCCCCTCCGAACATTCCTTGGCTATTTTCACCCTAACCACATGTTCCATCCCAACCACTGAATGAAGGTTAGGGGCCATACAAGGGACTTTAGGTCCCTGATATGGAATCCTAAATCCAAAACTAAATCCCTCCAGTAAATAGGTCCTGTCGACAACCAAGGAATATTGCCCAACCACCGTCTAAGTACCTTCAGACGTATGGGGCTGGGCCCCTTTTCCAGGCGGCTGCAGATTGCTCCCGCCACTGGGGCGCTTGGCATTCCCCTTGGTTTTTGACCTGCTGCAGGCTGAGAAGGCATGCAACCCTCCGCATAGTGGGCACTCGTGTTTGAATTTACAGGCTTTTCTAGCACACATGCCCTTGGAGGTAAATTCCCAGCATAACAGCCGGGATTGAACTGACTGGCCCGCTGAACTGCGGGCACCAACTGTGTTCTGCTGCCTGTGCACCAAATGCCCACTATACGCCCTATCACCTGTATTGGGCTTCACCAGGGACATCAACTGCAGCCAGAGCTGCTGATTAATTTGATCCCAGGGAAGACTGGGATTGACTGCAACCCTCATTCTGAAGGCCTCGTCATATTGCAACCATGCAGCCCCGACGAAGTCCGTATATGCACGGTGCACTATGTTACAATATTGGAAAAGGGCTGCAGCCCATAAAGGTTATGCCCTTGCTATCACCCCTGCATAAATCAGGAAACCTGGCAGCCAATTGGCCCAAGTCCTGTCCACCTTTCTACGTTTCAGCTTCTCCTTCTCCTTGACATCTAGCTCCTCGTTGTCTTTCTTTTCTAGTTCTCTAAATAGGAGACTGAAAACGTCCACATATTCACCCCTCAGTATTTTCTCCCGGGTGGCCATTGCCAAATGATCACCCAAGGGCAATGCGGTGTCGCCATATGGCAGGACTTGGAATGGTATGGACCCATAAGGATTCGGTGGATAGTGCCACACACCCCAAGAATGCCCCAGCCATCCCCCTTGTTGCAGCAACTGCTGCTGCCCCCCCAACGGCAGCACACGCAGCACTGCCTGTGAAGTAGAGGTGCCTTGCGACGCCGGCGTAGTCACCGACTGCAATGGGGGCTGTGAGGCAGAACTGACCGCATTCTGGCTTTGAAGCAGGGTACAAGGTGCACCCCAAGCCCAAGAAGGTCCTGCCTGACTGTATTGCCCAGAATGGGCCAACTGCCCAGGCGATGACACCGCCATACCTGGTGTACTGTGGATAACCGACGGCTGGGGGAGGCCCCATGTCCAAGTCGGAAGCTGATGTTGCAATGGGGACTTACCAGCTACCCCCAAAGGGGTAACAGCAACCGCCACCACTGGGGTTGTCTTCACCACCACCCCTCCTGTGCCAGGATCCACAGGCTCTCCGCCGTGGGCCTCTCTCGTGTCCACCTCCACTTCCAGATCCAATTCCTGCTGCATATCCAAGCAGACGACCATGCCCTGTAACGCAGAAAGGCGAGCCAACGCCTCCTTTTCAAAAGTCAACTTGGATGAATGGCCTGTTGCCTTACGGTGCCCTTCCCATGTGGGAGCCCCTACAGCACCCCTCTGTTGCTCCAAAGCGTCCAGCTGTCCAATGATGGCCTGCCATAGCTGGGCCTCCTCACCCAAGTCACCAGGCGGCCTAGCTTGCTGCCCCCTCTTTCTAGCGGGCTGTTTTTCCTTAGAGGGGCCCTGACCCTTCTTGGGAGCCATCCCCCCTTACTAAATGCCCTTTTACCTGACCACCCCTCAAGTAACCGAGCTCCCCACGCACGGGCAACCAATGTTCTGAAATTAATATAAAAAGAGCACCCTGACCTGGCTACTTGAACTCAGCTTCCCCCGGGATCGACTCAGGTCATGAACAGAGTTTAGGACTGCAGGCCTGCAGCTTAACCACTCTGCACAACAGAACTGCTGTATGTGTGCTTGGGGGGGGCGGGCAGGCACCAGAACTAAGCCCTACTACCCTATTAATCAACCCTTCCTGCCCTAATGGGGGGGGTTGAATAGGCCTCCAGCCTGGCTTCCGCGCCCAATGACCCCTCTCCTGCCTACTCCCAAAAGCACCCCCCCAACTTGTAGTCAGCTGGAACTCCTGCCCCCATGGGGGGCAGGGGGGGAGGTGACTAGGCCACCGGCCTGGCGTCCGCACAGAACAACCCCTCTCTAGCCTTCCTCTAAAAGCACCCTCCAACTTGGCTCCAGCTAGGACACCAGCACTCAAGAGAAAAACCGCCGCTTGCGCAGAAGCCGGCAACACCTCGCACACGTCCTCCAATGCTGCTTGCACGCGCCGCCGTGCTCAGGCCCCCACGTGATCAAAGCAGCTCAACAGGTGTTCTCCCTCCAAGAGCCGAAGACCAAGTGCATGGGTTTGGGTGGGGCTGGGGCCTTTATAGCCCCAACGCCACGCCCAACAAGACATCCCTGGATGCCGGAGATGATGAAGAAGAAGAAGATATTGGATTTATATCCCGCCCTCCACTCCGAAGAGTCTCAGAGCGGCTCACAATCTACCTTCCTCCCCCACAACAAACACCCTGTGAGGTGGGTGGGGCTGGAGAGGTTTCCCCCAGCAGCTGCCCTTTCAAGGACAACTTCTGCCAGAGCTATGGCTGACCCAAGGCCATTCCAGCAGGTGCAAGTGGAGGAGTGGGGAATCAAACCCGGTTCTCCCAGATAAGAGTCCACACACTTAACCACTACACCAAACTGGCGTAGTGGGCCAGCCTTCCCTCCTTCCGGGAGGGCAACAGCGGCCCCCAGCCTCTAGCCGGCGAAGTCGGCCCGGCTGGGAAGGGGCCGATCTTTTTAAACGAATTTTATTTGAACATGTGGTTAAAAAGAACAGTACTTATTTCTCAAAAATTACAGCTCAAAATTATAGTACAGAAAACTCTAACCAATATTTTGTTCATATTCTCAGTTCAGATTAAACACCTAACACTCTAAAATGTACTGATTATGAAGGGAGAATTGTAATTAGTCACTAAATCTTGGAGACTAGTTAATAGGCCATCTTGATCTATTACAATTGCAATCTGTAATGCTTCTCATGACATTGTTGAAATGTCCTAGGTCTTATTAATCCAGAATGTAGAAAACTCTGTTCAAGGTTGCCATAGATCAGAATACTGACATGGTTTAATTGCCCTTCTTTCAAACTTTTTTTCTGCTCTGAAGTACAATGCTCTGCATTTTGTCTGACAAAACAGTGTTTTATGCATTTATATGAATGCATGCACTACTTTTTAAAGTGTCTGTGTCTATTTCACCTTGATTATATTGGATTAGGCATTCAGCAGAAATAACCTGACACTAGAAAGCCCACTGAAAGGAGACAAATACCCCACTCACATATCAGGCAACATGCCCCTTCAAAAGCAGAGGTCTTTGGGCAAAGAGTGCAAGGCAGAAATGTGTATCTGGGGACATAGCTACTTTTCAATTCTAGCCCCGGCATAGGTCCTCAGTCTTGATGCTGGGACTCAAGCATCCAGGCAGCAGATATCTCACAAGAGGAAGAGCAGCAGAGATATGTGATGGATGTACAGTATCAAGACTTCATTGTCCACATGACAAAGATAGTCCTTAGTAGGCACAGGTTTAATTTGGGGACAGATTCTGTTGATTTATAGAACAAGAGGCTTGGGTCAAAATCATTTTTCTTCTTCTTAGTCTTGGAAACAGGGTAGGGAACAAAGGGATGAGCCAGGTATGTCACCTGAAAAGCCAAAAGGGAGGAGCAATAAGAATGTTTCCAGAAGAGGATAAAAAGGGGTGTAGCCTCCAGGAGGAAAGATTATTTAGGGGCAGTCTTGGTTCAGTTGGTGGCATATTACTTTTGTGTCCAGCTCAAAACAGTCTTCATTAAATCAGTGAGGCAATATAATCTATTTGGGGAAGTGTCACAGTTATATTCAGGAATTAAACTTATACTGTGTTTGATAACTGCCATCACTCATTAACTGAGCCTTGGATCACCTTACATCACCACCATCTGATTCTTTTTCTGCTTTGGGGATATTTTTGCTTCTGCACAGTAATCCTCCCCATAGTCATGAATAGTTGGGTGAGGTAATAACACTGCAATTTTCTAACCCTTTTGATATTGAGGAGGTGCCCAAATTACTCTTACAAAACCAATCATTTTTATTCATAAATTCAGAACTGTTGCTCCTCATGGTCTGAATGCAGCAAAGGATCTTTCCCCTTTTCTTTAAATTGTGAGTTCACTTTAAGAGCGAAGAGTCTTTCCAGCTGGAATTCGTCCCAACCGCCTGCAGCCTCACTGTAAGGACGGAGGGACACATTTGCCACCCTTGGGGGAAGAGAGGAAGTTTGACAGCCCAATGGGCTTGTGCTTGGGGCGGGGCTGGCTGCAGCAGCAGTGCACCTTCCCCGCTTGTGCCAGTCTCTGTCTGGCGATCGGTCTAGGCAGGAGAGCTTTTAGCTTGCTCCTGCTTAGATCTTATCAGTTTCAGTTGTTTTTTAGGCATTCCTTAAGCAAAGATTAGATGGCTGGGCAGGAGCATTTTTGCTTGCTGCCTCTGGTCTTGTCAGTTCCCCTTTTCTTCCGGCTTTTGGACATTTTAAGAAAGATCAGGGGCTAATCGAGTAGCTGATAAGGCAGGGCAGGAGTGCTTTTAGCTTGCTCCTGCTTCATATCAGTTTCCTTTGGGTTCCCGACATTCAGGCTTTTCAGTGGAGATCAGGTCGCTGATAAAGCCTGTGAGCTTGATTTTAACTGCAGCATGTTGTTGAGGATCGGGGCTGCTGTTAGCTCTCTGGTGAACGTGAGGACATGGATTGGATTGGCGTATCTCCATTATACGGCCGGTTTAACCCTCCCCCCCTCTCCCCCCCTCTTTTTAAAAAGGTGTTTCTTTTTGCTAGTGTGGAGTACAAACTCCTCTGGGGGTTGGGTGTGGGGGCAGTATTGTAGAAGCCACTTTTTCCCTTGTTGGTATTGGATCAGGTAGTGGGTGATGTGAAAGGCCTCTACCCAAAAACTTTTTTGGGGGGTAATTTAGCTATAGTGTTGAAGCAGCCATTTTTATGTCCCCTTTGTGGCTGTCTTTTTTAATCAGAGGGCAGCCATTTTGGGAGCTGTGCAGAAGGGGCCATTTTGGCTGCAGCTTTGCTGTTGTTCCTGGGAGCTTTCTTGCTGAAGAAGGCGGCAGCCATTTTAGGTGCTGTGCAGGAGCGGCCATTTTAGTGGAATTTTTGGCAGTTTTTTTGCTCTTAGTAGTGCAAACCTGTATTGTTAAAATGCCTGGGAAAAAAGGGACGGGGAATTCCAAGGGAAAACATCCCACACCTAAGATTTCTAGGGCCCCGCCTAAGAAGCCAACTCCCCCTTTATCATCTTTGGATGAGGAGGGTGATGAGGTGGTAAATGCTGCTATTTTGCAAAGGCTTATGGCTCTGGAGGAGGCTTCTGGAATTCCTCCCTCACAGGGTTTAGACTTAGGCTTGGGGAAAAATTCTAAGGCTGCATTTCAAGCAGGTATTTTAACCAGGTTGTCTATTCTTGAGGGCAGGTCTGCTGGAAACATCATGGGAGGAGCTGGCAGTTCCAGTGGTGCACAAGGGGGTTCAGCTGCATTTCCTATGGATTCTGGAGCAGGATCAGCGCTGGTACAGATTGGATCTGTGGGTAAGACCAGAGACATGCCAGTCATACACTGGGTTGGCTTGGCCATGGGGTCCATGGGACCCTGCTGCTCCAGCTGTTCCCGGCATTGCTACAGGGGCTCAAGGTATCTCCTCCTCCCCTGCCACGAGTGCACAGCAAGCTTGGGCTTGGCCACCTATGGGCCGTGATTAACAGCTGGACAGCAAGGCATGTCAGGTCCCATGATGGGGGGATGGGGCTTTCCTTCCCCTTTGAGTGCCTCTTATGGTGCTGTCCCTTTCATCACCTTACCTTTTGGGGACTTAGCACTGCCTTTAGGGGACCATTTGCTGCCAACAATGAAAGATAAGATTTTGAAAGGGGAATATGTGGCTGTCTTCTCCCTTCTGTTCTGGGAGCTGGAGAAGAAAGACAAAGAGGATTTGGATGATAAGGAGAAAGAAAAATTGAAGAAACAAAGTTGACAGGACTTGGGCCAATTGGCTGCCTAGGTTTTCATATATGCTGGGGTGATAGCACGGGCTCAGCCTTGGATGGGTGCTTCACTTATACAGTATATGGATATTATTTATAAGAGGTATACGATGGTTAATAGGCCCGCCTGGCTTCCATATGACCAGGAGTTCAGGATGAGGGCTGCTCTATACCCTTCCCTTCAGTGGGATCATATCCACCATGAGCTTTCGCTCCAAGTCATGTCCCTTGCTAAACCAAATTTGGGCGACTGCTCTGATAGCGGTCATTTGGTGGCCAGGGCATCTGTGACTTCTTCCTCTTCTTCCCGCAGTTCTGCGGGGCAGGTGGTTCAACACCACTTGCTTTGCTGGGAGTTTGGCTCCCAAGGAGTGTGTAGCAGGAAGGCTTGCCAGTACAAGCATGAATGCTCCTTGTGTGGTGGCTCTCACTCCTTTAACAACTGTTCCAGACCCTGGCCACGTAAGGGCCAAAAGAAAAAGGGTGCGGGTGGAGGCAATTACCAAGCTGGAAAAGGCTCCCAGTCCGATAATGGTTGCCCAATATCCGCACCATGTTGATAGGGTTTATCTGTTAAAGGGTTTTATGTTTGGTTTTAGGATTCCTTTTCAGGGTTCCCGGGTTGCATTTCAGTTGAGGGACCTTAGTTCTGTTAAGGATATGGAGCAAGTAGTTAGGGGTAAGATTGCCAAGGAGTTGGCGGAGAGCAGAATTTTGGGCCTGTTTTCTACCCCTCCAGTGCCTAACCTTCGGGTTTCCCCTCTGGGAGAGGTGCCAAAGAAGGCAGCTGGTGAATTTCATTTGATTCACAATCTCTCCTATCCCAGGGGTGCATCAGTAAATGATGGCATCCTGAGCATTTATGCTCTGTTAGGTACACCAGCTTTGATCAGGCCGTTAGCATTGTACGACGCTGCGGTAAGGGGGCAGAGATGGCTAAATGCGATATTAAATCTGCCTTTCGCCTTCTCCCTGTCCGTCCGGCTGTCTTTGAGCTCATGGGTTTTTCCTTCGAGGGGCAATTCTACATGGATAGAGCTCTGCCTATGGGTTGCTCTTTCTCATGTGCGGCTTTTGAGCGCTTCAGCACATTCCTTGAATGGGCTGTTCGTGAGAAAGTGGGTTTACAGAAAGTGGTTCACTATTTGGACGACTACCGTTTTGTGGGTGCTGAAGGGATTGGGCTTTATGCAAAGTTAATGTCTGGCTTTCTTGAGCTGGCGGTGGAGCTGGGTGTTCCACTGGCACAGGAAAAAATGGAGGGTCCAGTCACAAGATTTACTTTTGGGGGGATTGAGCTGGACATTCTGGCACAATTGTCCAGAATACCAGTTGAGAAAATTGCAGATTTGAGGGAGAGGATTGATTCTTTCTTTCTTAAGTGGAAGGTTACTTTAGTCGAGCTTCAACAGCTTGTAGGGCATCTCAATTTTGCTTGCAAAGTTGTGGCTCCTGGACACGCCTCCTTGCTTAGGCTTTGTGATGCAAGGGTTCGTCTACGACTTCCACAGCATAGAACGTGGGTTACAAGCAGCATGAGGGCAGACCTATTGGTATGGCAGGAGTTTTTAGAGTCCTTAAATGGGATTTCACTTTGGAGGGAAGACATGAAGCTTGAAGCAGAGCTTCAGGTCATGTCTGACGCTGCCAGTTCCTTAGGTTTTGGGGTCTATTTCCGTGGACAATGGTGTGTGGATGTGTGCCCAGATTCGTGGGGCAAGGCGGGATTGAACAGAGATCTTACGTTTCTTGAGTTCTTTCCCATCCTGGTAGCTGTTTGGCTGTGGGGGAATTATACGGAAAATCACACTATTTGTTTTTGGTGTGATAACATGGCTGTGGTACATGTCATTAATTTCCTTACATCCAAGTCGCAAAGGGTTATGAAATTAGTGCGGGCCTTCACTCTGTGTTGCCTGCGGCTTAACATACTGTTTTTAGTGAAGCATGTTCCCAGGGTGAATAACAGGGTGGCTGATGCTCTCTCTTGTAAACAGATGGAGAGGTTTTGTCAGCTGGCCCCAGAAGCTGATAGAGAGCTGGCGCAAATGCCCCAAGAGTTATGGGTGATTGGAGAGCCAAGACGTGCAGAGCGATAGGCCTAGACATTGTGCACAGCATCAGGAAGTCTTATGAACGTGCCGTGCGGCAGTTTGAGGACTTTATGTCAGAGGTAGGGTATCACATTGTTTGGCACCTCCCGGTGGAGCAGTTGCTCCACTACTGTGTTGCTTTAAAAAGTAAGGGATTGGCCATGCGATCCATTAGGGAACACCTGTCTGCTCTTGGTTTTGCTAGTAAGGCTTTGGGATATAAGGAGGAAACAGCAGACTTTCATCTGAGAAAGATGCTGGAGGGCTGGGCTAGAGATGCCAGGCCTAATCCTGGCACTAGGAAGCCTGTTTCCCCTTTGATTCTTAGGGGCTTGAAGGGGGTTTGGGGCACAGTGTGTGAATCCTATTTTGAGTCCACACTGTTTCATGCCGCTTTCTTGGTTTCCTTCTTTGGGGCCCTTAGAGTCAGTGAGCTAGTGGCACGCTCCAGAAATGATGTTTCTGGTAATGCTTTGTTACTACAGGACCTGAGGTTAGTTGAGAGTAAGGCGGTCATCACCTTTCGACATTCCAAGACTGACCAGCGTCACAAGGGAACCGTTTTGGAGCTAGGCACATGTTCTGAGCTGGAGTTGTGTCCAGTTTCTGCTCTGGCTGCCTATTTGGCAGTACGCGGTTATAGGGAGGAATTTTTCTTTTGTCATGTCAATGGCAGTCCTTCCTTGGCCATTCAGTATCTGGGCCGTTGGCACTCAGCAGCTTATAAAGCCTATGTTTGCCCTCTGCTCAGTCCCTAACTTCATGGGGGGTTTTAGCTTGGAGTTTGTGGTTCTTGTTGCTAGTTTAATTGTTTTTCCTTTTAGATGCTGTTGTTCCTGGCCAGAGGAGCCGTGTTCTCATCTGTGGACACAGTTACGTGTTTTGAACTGCTCATCAGGCTTGGAGTACTTCATTCGGCTCTCAGCTGGGACTCAGCCAGTGGGTTACCATTGAATGGTGGGGACGCAGGGGCCTTCATTGGCCTGGCCTGTTGCCATTGTTATTTCAAGGGAGTGCTTGCCCTCCTCCCCAGGTCTTAGTTATACACCTGGGAGGTAATGACCTTGGGCTGACGAAGGGCACAGCTTTGGCCCTGAATGCAGAGGAGGATTTTAGGTCTATCAAGGAGAAATGGCCTGGGACCATTATAATTTGGTCGGCCATGATCCCCCACCTTTTTTGGCGGGGTGTTTGGGACCCTTTGGGCATCGACAGGGCCAGTCGCAAGGCTAATAAAAGAATTCAGAGAGCCTTGGAAGACAGTTTTGCCTCATCCGGACATTCATATTAGTTGTCCCCACTTCTATAGGGGTGATGGATTTCATCTTTTGGATGAGGGTAATGGTCTCTTCTTGGGAGATTTTTGGCAAGGGCTGTGGGTGGCCTTGGGCCTCCCAGTGGGTGCTAAGGCCTAAGCAGAGACTTTGTCAGACAGCTGGCTTACTTGTTTTTCCAGCACGTGGTTAGACGACACTCATTCCCTGATAAGGTCATTAGTGACCGCGGGCCGCAGTTCGTTGCCAACTTCTGGCGGGAGTTTTGCAAAATGGCGAGCATAGAGCAAGGACTAAGTTCCGCCTACCACGCTCAGACGGACGGACAGACGGAACACATAAACAGTCTTCTCAAACAGTATTTAAGGTGCTATGTAAACTACTAACAATCTAACTGGGTGGAGCTGCTCCTGTTTGCAGAATACAGGTACAATAACAGCTTGCACAGCTCCACCAAAGCCTTACCATTTCAGATTGTGAATGGCTACAAAGGAAAGCCTTTTCCCTTGCTACCTAGTCTCGAGGGAACAGTGCCACCTACCTCATGTCAGCAATGGTGGGAAGGCATGAGAAAAGGCTGGACAGCCATCCAAGAAAATTTAGAAATGGCCGAAAAGGACTATAAAGCTTACTTTGACAAGAAGCATTCTCCAGAATGGGACTTTAAGGTGGGGGAGAGTGTGTTCCTTTCGACCAAGAACTTACCCTTACCACAGACTTGTAAAAAAATGGCATACAAATTTCTGGGACCGTTTAAGATAAAACGGGTGATAAACAAAGTGACAGTAGAATTGGAGCTTCCTAAAATGTTTAGTAAAATTCATCCTGTTTTCCATTGCAGTCTTCTTCAGAAAGACCCTGGAGTTACGTCATGGCACCCCCGCCCTCCAGAGCCCACTCCTATTCAAGTGAAGGGTCAGAGTCACCATGAGGTGCAGGAGGTGCTGGACTCAAAAATACAAAGGGGGGTATTGTACTATCTAGTCCGCTGGAAATACTTTCCTCCAAGCTGCGATGAATGGGTCAAGTCATCAGACCTGCGGGCCCCCTCCCTTCTAAAGAAGTTTTATCTACTGCACCCAGACAAACCCCGAGCAAGAACTTAGGGGGGGGGGGGGCAGTATGTCAGACACTGGAAAGCTTTACTGTTATGATATAAGGCTGTGTTCAGTATGTAATGAGATGTTTGACCTAACCGACTCCATTTTCTAACATTTGCTACTAACCCCAAATGGAAATCTTGCATATCAAAGTAGAAGTAAAACTGTTGCTAATCCTGCTGTGAATTCCTGTCCTTGGTACTAACAAAGACAAGAACCCTTTGAAGATAAAGTGCCTCAGGGGCAGCTAGCAGAGCTGTTCCTGTGAGAAAGGGAACCACAATAAGATAAGGGGAAGAAACGTGTGAAATGTATCACTGTAGTGTGGGAATGTAGTTTTGTTTAGAAAGCCTTTGATGTACTCCTAGTTAAAATATCTATGCTCCAAGGAGAGAGCATCAGTTCCAATGTATCCCTGCTCAGAACCTTTGGATTATCAAATAAAGTCTTAACATTGTAACCAATGGAAGTCCACTTACTTTGAAATTCCACTGTCTGACAGACTTGGCCTTAGTGGTGGCAGGTTTCTGTGGTTAATGAGCTTATGCAGCTAGGGGAGCACCAGAAAGCATCCCCCTTTTTGTGGGGTTATGGGTCGATCAGGATCAACCTTTGGGTTTGCCAGCCCAGGGTGGGAGAATGCAGACAGTCCTTTGGGGCTTACCTGGAAAGTTCCTTTCATTGAGTTGCCCGGCTCATGGTTGGACCTTCCCGGTTTGTTGCCTATTTGCTGAGCTGGCCTGTGGTGTACAGCTCTAGCCAGGGGCTGGGTTGCTCGCCCGTTAAATGGCAGGGGAGGTGTCTGTTGAGACCGCTGGCCCTGACCAGGCCACAGGTTCTGTTTAGCCCTTGCCATTTATTAATAAATTAAATAGTTTAATTAAATTAGTTTAATCAAATTATTGCGTCTGACTCTATTTCAACCGGGGAGGGCAATTCGTCCCAACTGCCTGCAGCCTCGCTGTGAGGATGGATGGACACATTTGCCACTCTTGGTGGAAGAGAGAAAGATTGGCAGCCCAATGAGCTTGTGCTTGGGGGCGGGACTGACTGCAGCAGCAGCGCGCCTTCACCGCTCGTGCCAGTCTCCGTCAGGCGGTCGGCCCTCCCTCCCACCCTGATTGGTATGTAGGCATTTGCTGGTTGCCTCTTATTAGGAGGCTGGGTAGGAATTTTTTGATCCCCAGCTGATTGGTGGAACTGCTGGGGTGTTTTTTTGCTTACTCTACATAGCATGTCAGTGGATTGGGAATTTGGCTGTAGGGAGGTGCTGTTAAATAGGTTGGTCACTTTGGTTGTGGCAGGTTTCTATGGTTAATGAGCTTATGCAGCTAAGGGAGGACCAGAGGTGGGTTTAGGGGTCTGTCAGGATTGACCTTTGGGTTTGCCAGTCCGAGATGGGAGAATGCAGGCCATCCTTTGGGGCTTACTTGGAAGGTTCCTTTCATTGAGTTGCCCGACTCATAGTTGGACCTTCCTGGTTTGTTGCCTATTTGTTGAGCTGGCCTGGTGTGAGCTGTGGTGTACAGCTCTAGTCAGGGGCTGAATTGCTCACCCGTTAAATGGCAGGGGAGGTGTCTGTTGAGACCCCTGGCCCTGACCAGGCCGCAGGTTCTGTTTAGCCCTTGCCATTTATTAATATATTAAATAAAGTGGCCCTTAGTTTAATCCAATTATTGCGTCTGACTCTTTATTTCAACCTCGGGGGGGGGGGGGGGCGGGAAATGTTTATCTTGAAGAAGCGGTGTTTGCTGCTTTGAGAACTGATAGTGCCATTACTAAGTAATTGACCAGCAACGTGGCTTGTATTCTGTGGTGCACTGGGTAGGTTCCTTATAATTTTTTAAAAGAAATAACAATTCCTCACTTGTACATGAATTGAAGAGGGGTATTTATTATTTATTTATTTGATTTGTATCCCGCCCTCCCCATTGAGGCGGGCTCAGGGCGGCTTACAACATATAAACATAGAACAATAAAATTAATAATTATTAAAATACATATTCAATAATTTACAGTAGTTAAAACAATCTGGGGTATAGATCCTAAGAATATTTCTTCATTTAGTTCCAGGTGTAATTACCAGACTTCGGCTTAGCCGCCTATGAGATCTGTTGCCTTGGAAATTGACATGTGTTTTGAATGAAAAGAGTTTTGGGTGAGTTGAGTAATTTTGTTGATGTATATTATTCATTTGGGGTAGTCTAACATGTATGTTTAATTAATTTATCTTAATATATGTATTTATTTTTATATTTAGTTCCAGAAAAAGTTATTAATGTCAGATGAAGAATTGCCATCGAAACATGACTGTTTACCAGAACTGTGTCACAATATTGTATGCAACATTGTAATCTTGCAAATTTGGACTGTTAAAAGAGTGACCTATGTCTTTTCACTTGTCAGTGGACCATTCAGCTTTGGCTATGTCAACTATACTAAATGCAATGGTGATATTGTAAAAGTCATGTAGCTATTCAATGTGTGTTCATAAAAAAGTATTAGTATAAAGCTTAATTCTGTGTTGTAAATGGTGTATGAAAAAATATTTTAAGTTAGCTTAATTAGTGATGAATTGTAATATATAAGCACGGTTTTCTCCTAGCTCTCTGCCTGGAGGATGGCAACCTTGCACATACCCTCATCCTCAGTGGTTTATTGAACTTCTGCAGAGAGCAGGAATGGTCCTGTGGCATAGGCAATGCGATTGTCTATAGACAGAAAATATAAGTGGACTGAGAAATAAAAGAATTCTGGCACCCATTTGCATTTAAAAAAAAATTGAAACATGGGCATGACACCTACCTTCAGAATCCTCAAACAGCTGCTGCTTTGGAGGATCCATGATGAAATTTTGTTGCACAAAAAAACCTGGAAAGCTGTCTGCTTTTAAAAATGCAGCCATCTGAAAGCCCCCCTTTTATCCTCCAGGGCGGCCCCCGCCCATTCTTATCTATGCAGTCCAAGACAGTCCAGAGCCTGCTCTGCAGGGGGGCTAGGCCAAATGTTATCCACACAGCTCTATGCAGACTTTAATTTTATTTTTAAAAAGCACCTAGTAGCCACTATGCAAACTTTTAAAATTGTGAAACGTGTGTTTTTTTTAATTGTTTTATTCAGAGTCAGTTTTGGTGTAGTGGGTTTGATTCCTCACTCCGCCACTTGCAGCTGATGGAATGGCCTTGGGTCAGCTGTGGCTTTCACAGAGCTTGTTCTTGAAAGGGCAGCTGCTGTAAAAGCTCTCTCACACCCACCTGCCTCACAGAATGTTTGTTGCCCCCCAAGTCGGAATAAAGAGACAGACACAATTAGATTGGTGAAACTATGGGCCACTTTATTAAATAACACAGCTGACCCCTGCTGCCCCACCCCGAGCCAATTACCAAATGGACCGAACTGACCCTGTGGCCACGTCCAATTGCTCTGCTGCTCTAAGCCTAAAGTTCCAGGAGCCCCTGAACCTAACGGAGCACCCGCCCCACTAGGACCAGTGGACTCCCAAGCCCCCCAAGGCCACAATGGTGCAGTGTGAGGCAAAGAGCCATCCTTAGACTTACCAAGAGGTAAAGCAGGCACCAACGCTGCCCCGGCACCAACCACACCGGATGACGGGCCAGCTCCAACATCAGAGCCAATGGGCCCCGCAGCTCCTCCAGCCGCAGCCGCCGCAGATCTGCCCTCCAGAAGAGACAAGCGGGTCAATATATCTGCTTGTAAAACATGCATAGAAACCTGCCCCCTCTTAGGCATGTGAGAAGGTGGAAATCCCAATGCCTGCTCCAATGCTTGCAGTCACTGGAAAATGACTGCATTCACTTCATCATCCCCCTCCTCATCAGAAGACGAAGGGGGTGGAGGGCACTTCAGGGGCGGCTTAGGCGCCTTAGGGGCAGGCTGCTTCCCCTTTGATTTTCCAGTACCTTTACCCCCCGCCATGCTCACTGAAGAACACAGCACCAGTTGCAAGTAAAGGGAGAAAGGCCTGCTGCAAAGTAGTTAGCTACTCTACGCCAAAAGATGAGGCAGCCAACCCCCCCCACACACACACACTCCTCAACTATCCTAACTGAGAAAAAGGGGGGGGAGAGGAGGGGAAAAGCCTACCTCTGAAATGGCTGCCACCCCACTATACACTAAAATGGCCGCTGCCCCAATGTGCTCTAAAATGGCTGCCGCCTCACCACCTCATAAAAATGGCCGCCTAAGAGCAAGGTATGAGCAAGAAGAAGCACCCTAAAATGGCCACCAAACACAAGAGGGCAGGAAAGAACAACCACCCCAGTGCCCAAGGCAAATGGCCGCCTACAAAATGGCCGACCCACCCTGACAATCACCGCAGCCCTGCTCAACTGGCCACCCAAACAACAAAAATTAAATAGATCGCCCAGACCAATAATTGCACCCAGCAAGGGAGCACTGGCAACTGGGGCCCCTCTACACTGAAGCCTCCCACCACCCAAATGACACTCCACTAAAAGAGAACGAGTGTGCCGTAGAAAAAAGGCTCGAGGGCACCAGAGAGCAAGAGCCTTCATGAACGACAGATCCAGCCACCAGAATACCAAACACGGTCCCACGACGCTCCTCGCTTCCCACCGCCGCCGCGATCAGCCGAACGCTCCCGGCCTCCTGGCCTAATCCCCTCTTTCCCCGAGCTAAGAGCGTGCAAGCACGCACCCTATAAGCCAAGCTCGATGAGAGGACTGAGAGGACTGAGGAGACGGGGCGCGGAGGCTTCAGAACAGCCGCAAAAGCCCCGCCTCCTCCAGACGCGCTTGAAAGCATGCCGAAACATCTGCTCTCCTCTGGGCGGGGGGGGGGGCAAAATTTCCCCTTCAGGCAAGCCGCAACGCGACAGGCTGCAGGAGGCTCCGTTGTGGGGGAGGAAGCTAAAGGAGACTGTGAGCTGCTCTGAGACACGGTGTGGTGGGCAGAATATAAATCCAATATCTTATTTTTATTCATAAAGTGTGTGTGTGTGTGTGTTATTTTAACAAGTCAGAGATGGAAGCAAATAAAGGGGGAGGAGGAATTTCTCTTCAGTGTTAGAAATGTAGGCTGAAGGGTAAGCTGCATCATGTGATGCCATGTGCAGTCATTGATTAAAGCCCTCTTTTCAGCCAGGGTAATCACTGTTTGGTAAGCTGTTGATTGGCCCCTGCTTATCTAGACCCTCCTCCTCAACCTGATGCATCACGTTGAAACTCTAGCAGAGTCAGTAAGCTCCCTGCCTGACTTGAGTACACATCTCAGGGAGACTAGCATTTCATTTCTTTTAGGGGGAAAAGGTTGGGGAAAATGGAGTCTGTTTTAAAAGCTGTTTGTAGGAGAAGCATTCAGGCACTTTGTTTTTGAAAAAGGGTGGGTGGGAAACTCTGGCTATGTGGATTTTTTTCAGCTTTTCCTGATGAGTAACGTCCATTCTCTGACTCTCTCTTTCTCCCTCTGTCTCTCCTGCTTTAGGAAGCTGCAGGGGGCCTGGCGGGGCTTCAGTTTGGATTTTCAGCTTTTCCAAGGTTGAGCTAAAACCCCGAAGGAACCTCTGTGTAACTGTACTTAAACTGTGTATTTTAAAATGGATCTGAAGCATTCTATGGCTGGCTGGAGGGGCAAACGAGATATCTCTCTCTCTCACCCCCTCTGTCTCTCTCTCTCAGCACACACCATGGCTTAGAATGTGCCCCTGCTCCATGCCATGTTTACAGTGTGGTGAGGTAGAGTGGGGGTGCATTGACTTAAATTTTTAAAAGAAGACTGATCTTTACAAGGGCTTTGTGTCTGCTTGCTGGGGGCTTAGATGATTCGATTTTGCTGTTTGTGACTTGCAGAGGGAAGTGTGGGGGGATTTCTCTTGGTAAAGTTGTCTCTCTCAGCTTTTATGTGGGCTTTAAAAAATAAATGGTGTCTGTTCTTTGCAAAAAGAGAACTCTTTCACAGAAAAACATGCACCTGCTTTGCTTTTAAAAAAGGGTACTGTTCCTTGTGGGGGGACCATTGGTTTCTTTTCTTGCCCTGTTGTGGGGCTTGCTGTAAGCCCCTGCAAACATTTGCTCTGTCTGTGATGCAGGAATTTGTGATTTCAGCTCCCTCCTTTTCAAATACAGTTTTCAAAGCACACCAAACATTTTCCCCACATTGTACAAAACCACACTTTCCAATACCCCTCCTGTACAAAAGCACAGCTCCCCCAAAAAATAAAGTTTGCACCAAGCAATTTCGGCATTAAAAAACAACAGTAGCCATATTGCCTCCTCCTTATTAAAATGCCCTCTCCAGGGGGATGGCTCCAACCCTTACAGACCCAGGGGGGAGGGAAGAGCCAAGTTGGAGGGGGAGCCAGGAGGGAGGGGGGAGCCAGGAAGGCAGGACTTGTATCCTCATCAAATCATGATTTTGACATAAGCCATGTACTAGATCAGTGTTCTGCAAAGTGTGTGCCGCGGCACACTGGTGTACCATGGTTATTAGTTGGTGTGCTGTGGAAAAATGTCAAGTTTTGTCAGAAAGTTATGGTCTCTATTGTGCCTGCTAGGCTCGTCACCTCTTTTGGCTGCTCCTCTGCCTGTCGGTAGGGCACTGTGTCTCCGCCCCCCCCCCCCTTTCCAGGGGCGCCCCGCCAGAGGACCACCCGCTTGCCAGCCGCATTTCCCCCCGCTTCCCACTTGTTCTTTGTGCATCGCCTTCGGCATGGATGCTCCTCTGCGGTGTCTGCGGCTGTTGGGCCTGCTCCTCCTTGGCTGCCCCCCCCCGCCAGAAGTCCCCAAGGTAGATTGCTGTCTCCATGATGCGGAAGGTGGGGGAGGGGTCTATTCGCCGCTCCCCCAACGTGGAAGCCGCTAGTTGTTCTGGTTTGAATAGGGTTGACTCCTGTGCCCCTTTGGGGCTGTGGATCATCATGTGGTGTACCCCCCTGGCGAGCTCCACCGGCTCCCTCTGCTGTCTCCATGCCTCTGTTCTCGATTGGAGTTTGTTTGGTGTGGGTGCCACTCTCCCGGCGGGAGGTGCTGCCAAATGAGCCTTTTCAAGGCTTATGGCGGTGGGGCTCATTGGGAGTGAGGGGGGTCCCTGCAGTTGGGGGGGCTGGTAGATGGCTTTAAGCCGGTCTCTTAGGCGCTGGTCCCATGTCTGTATGCTGAAGGGGACTGGTGTGGCGGCCCGCCGAAGCAGTCCGTCAGCCTCTGATGGCTCTTGCTCATGCTCCTCTGCTCCCTCCTTGGCTTCCATCCCTCCCCACTGATCCTGCAGAGCGAGCAGGGAATGGCTACGTGTTAGGGGTTGGGCAGGGGAGAAGCTAGACTCGTTTCCGCATCGCTGCCATTTTTCACCCCCTCCCTTCCAAAGTGCACACAACACCACCGCCGAGCCTGGAGCATGCATGCAAAAAGCTTCTTCCTCCAAACTGCAAAAGATCCCCCCCCCGGTCTCTCTCTCCCCCAGACGGTTGCCAAAGGGAGGCCAAACCGTCTGGGAATCTTTCGGCCCTCGGCTCGCTGGACCCAGAGAGGAGGGAGGGGAGGGATGAGGATACTGTGTGCGAAGTTTGAATGGTGCCACCAAGCGATGCCAGCAGCACAAGCGGGGGTGCTCTTCTCTCCCCCCCCCCTTCCTTTGCTTTGTCAGTAACACTACAGTGCCGTCGACCTGTCACCTTTTGAGCAATTGTTATTTTGCAAACCCTGCAGTCGCGGGGGGGGGGGGGGGGAGAGGAGGAGGGGTTTGTAAAGGGGGGGAGGAGGAATGCATTTTGCAAATAGAGGGGGGGCAAAAGAGAGTAAGCCAGGGATGAAAAATAAATTGGGAATGTGTTGGAAGGGGGGGGAGGTACCATAGGTAAAAAAGAAAAAACTGTGCCGAGGGAGCAGTTGAAGCTGAGCTGAATGGCAAGGTAGGAGGAGGGGGGCCTGGGCGGAGGCCTTGGCCAATTGGAGGCTGGCAGAGTGTGAGCAGGAAACGCCGTTGGGGTCTCTGTGGGCTTTTTTCCCTCTCCCCTCCCCTCCTCGGACGAGCCTAATGTTCGGAGCGGCCCTGCCCCCTATTATTGTGACAGGGACTTTTGTGAACCACATTTCACAAAAAGTTCTTTTTGGTGAGTTGCCTGAGCTTCCCTGTTTTACTAAAACAGAAAATACTGGATAGTCTCCTAGACTAGCAGAGTTTGGGGGATAAATGAACGGAGGCTTGTAAAGTGTGTTCTGAAACTAGACCTCTGTTTTCATTGAGTTGTGCAGGCAGAGACAATTGCCCCTCGCAGGCTGGTGTTAGGATCTAAAATCCCTCCCAGGTCACTTGGAGTTATTAGCAGAAAAAATGAACAGTTATTTTCCTAAGTGTGACCTGCAACCTATGGACTTGGTACAAAATCCATTCTCAGATAGCATTACCCTTGGACACTTACTGATAAACGAGCAGGAAGAATTCTTGGAGCTAAAAACAGATCGGACATTAAAACTAAAATTTTCCGAAACGGAGCTAGCATATTTTTGGCTGCATATATAAAAAGAGTATCCACTGCTTTCAAAGTGTGCTATTGCATTTCTCTTACCATTCGCCAGGACCTACTTATGCGAATTGGGGTTTTCAACTCTCACTACGATTAAATAAAAAAAAAGAGAATGCTTGAGGACAATCGACGAGGAGATGAGAGCAGCCTTATCAAAGATTGCTCCAAATTTTGATCGCCTATACTCAGTTAAGCAGGCTCACATATCTCATTAAACATGTTTTGATATTATATTAATTTTATAATAAATATGTATTAAATAAACATTGGTTTTTTTCTTTGGTGTACCTCTACAATTTCTTGATTTGGTAGGTGTACCTTGAACATAAAAAGTTAGCGGAACACTGTGCTAGATAATACTTTTATTATCTCTAAAGGTGTGCATTCTGGAATTCCTAAACTGAAAATATACACAACAATTTAAGTGCTACTATGATTTTCCAGAATGGCTCCACAAAATCCATTACAACATACACACAAACTTGAAAAAATTGTGTAGTTTGTAATATTCAAAGGCTCACCATCAGCATACATCCCCCCCCCCCAATTCTCCAAATTTCCAAGTCAGAGCCAGAGGTAGGCAGTTCCTGGCCAGCACAATCCAGGTGCAGGGTTCAGTAGAGCTGTGAGTCTGACTATCTGTAAATAAGATAGCTTGGGGCACCTGGTTCAGAGGCCCATAGAATAAGACCCCTTGGCCCAATTTGCTTGCAACATGGCAGTTCTTCATTAGACAGATTCCACCAGCTTCTCTGAAATTTTAGTGTCATTTGGTTGTGGAAAAAAGCTTTGTTGAGGTGGAGCCTTTTCACCTTCACATAGTATGCCAGTACACACTTTATTAAGGGGCCCACTTTATCCAATTTGCTTGAGTTTAGGATAATGGGAGAAGTCTTTCCTTGGCAAAGCTGGTGTCATTATCTTCTTTAAAAGCTGCACCAGACCCTCACATTGGTTCCCCACTAAAATTAATAGCCCCAGGTTTTGAAACCCAACTGTAATGTCTTTTAAAAAAGCAAGGATCATGGTAAAGTTTCCCCGTGCCTCAAATATCTCAGATCTTAAATTATAACCAGGGCTGGTGTCAGCATATCCTGATGTTAGCAGCTGGACCCCTTCTTTCATTGAGGGGCAGTTAATAGACAGAATACCTATAAACACTCTTTAGTTTATAAGTGTGGGAAATAACAGCTGGCCAGCTAACAACCTCCTCCATACCCTAGAGAGAGATATAATTTAGGACAATGGGTCTTCCAAGAAAACCATCTCCTTACCTTGGATTAACCTCATCCATACCCAGACTCACTTCCCCTCACCAATTTCCCCTAATTAAGAAACAACACTATTCACCAAACCTGGTAGCTTTTCCCATCTTATACTTATAGTGTCATTAAAGTATCTAACACCTATAGTCGAACAGAGTTCTCACAGAAGCTGCCCTTTCAGGGACAACTTCTGCAAGAGCTATGGCTAACCCAAAGCCATTCCAGCAGCTGCAAGTGGAGGAATAGAGAATCAAACCAGGTTCTCCCAGATAAGAGTCTGCACACTTAACCACTACACCAAACTGACTCTCTGTCAGTGTTAAGTTGCTTTAAGGGAACTATAACTGCTGAGTCATTGTTATGCAACTAGGCTATACAGGGGAGATTAAAGTAACAAGAGTAACAGGTGCAGCTAATGTAACAATCAGTGTTAGATTGGATGGCTGCACTATAATAGTGAAAGCCTTGCTCTCAGCATTTGTGGGTGATAAGAAGGAGCAGAAGGACGTGCGTGAGTGAGGAGGAACATCTTGACTGAAATACTGTTACTCTGGAGGATTGCATGGCTATTGATGTAATGTATGGACTGGATTCTTGACTTCTCTACTTGGATATTGGCTTGGTACTGTATATTGGAAGGACTGATTTATGTGTATGAACCATTGGAGTGTCTGTGACTGCCTCTAACGTCTTAACCCAAAATACAACTGTTTACTGGCTGTTTGGAGTTTTGTCTCTTTATCACAGTTTCTGGAGTGCACTCTACAGTTTGCCCATACAGGGGAACTCCCCACGCATTCAAACTCTGTCATCGGTTATGGGCCCAGTGTGGTCTCCTGGAGAGTAAGCATTATAAGTGCCAACAGTTCCTGTGGTCTACTCGTGAGTAACAGCCGTTATTTGGGCATGGCAATTTTGTATTCACAGCACAATGGAGTCCTGTGTCCAAGTCTCCGGTTTCCTTATCAAGAGGCTGAACGGGGAGAATTACAGCACCTGGTCTGAGAAGGTCACTATGTTACTCAAGTATCAAGGTTTGTGGGAGTATGTGATGAATCCACCCGACTTAGCTGTGTTAGACGCTGCCAATGACGCAGCTGTTATTGCAAAGCATAAAAGTAATGAGGATAAAGCTTGTGCTCTAATCGGTCTTACCTTGGAAGATGGCCAGCTTATCCATATCAAAACCTCCAACAGTGCCAAGTCATGCTGGGACGCTCTTAAGTCTCTTTATGTCAGTGAGAGTGTGGGGTCCCATATATACTTAATGAAGAAACTTCTTAGTGCAAAATATGTGGCAGGTGGGGATATGAGTAACCACCTAGAATACATGCAACGCACCTTGCAGCTGCTGCAAGAGAAAGAAGTGGTTTGTTCCCCTCAGCAGCAGGCATATATAATCCTTTGTTCCCTGGATACAAGTTATGATCAGTTTGTAGCCAACTTGGATATATTGCCAAGAACTGAGATAACAGTACCAAACATCACTCACCGGTTATTGAATGAGGACATGAGGAGGAGGGACGCAGCCATGTTCCGGGAGTCTCCTGCTCATTCAGCCAAGTCTGCCCGGGAGGATTTTAAAGGGGCAGACAATCATGAAGCTACTGATAAGGTTTACTCAGTGAGAAAATGTTATGTGTGCAAAAGCACAAAGCATCTCAAACGGGAATGTAACCGTCTTAAAGAGAAACAGTCTCCTGTTACTCCCAAGGGAGGAAGGCATGCACATCTTGTTATTGACACTTCTTCTTACAGCAATCAGTTTCTGATAGATAGCAGTGCTACGGTGAATATTATAAAAAACAAGAACCTTTTCGACACCTACACCCCCGTCTCAGGACAATGTGTCAAATTAGCAGATGGAATCTGTGCCAAGGTAACTGGCAGTGGGTTTGTTGAAATTCCTAGTCTTAAAAGGAAGTTGCAAATGCTTCATGTGCCAAGTATTAAGTACAATATGCTATCTGTTTCTGCTTTAACTGAGCAAGGATTTAAAGTCTCTTTTACAGCTGAAAGCTGCTTGATTTGTGCAGAAGGCATCTCTGTTGTGGCTAAAAGGCAAAACAACCTGTATTTCCTGGAGAAAGAAAAATGTAGTACACCATGTGAGTATGAACAAACCTCCTCACGATGAGTGTATACATATGTGGCACAGGAGATTGGGGCATATAAATTTCCAAGCTGTTAAGAAAACCCTGCAGGCAGCAGAAATTACCCCCAAGGCTTGTCATTGTTTTGTTGACTGTGAAATATGCAAGGCAACAAAATCAAAAGCCGCACCAACAGTATCTCCAACAAAATTCCAGACAGAAGAAATACTGGACCTTGTATTTCTCAATCTGATTGGACCTTTTCCAACCAGAAGTTTGGGCGGAGCTAAGTATTGTTTGTGTATAGAAGATCACCATTCTCGCTACGGTTTTTGTTTCCTACTAGGATCAAAGGCAGAGACTTACCAAACTTTCAGCAATTGGCTTCGTTTCGTCAAGAGAAAAACAGATAAGGTTCCACGTGCTATTATTTCTGATAATGGTTCGGAATTTTGTAACGAACAAATGTTTTCTCTGTTTAGGAAATATGGGATCAGCCACCAGCGTACAGCTCCGTACCGCCCACAACAAAGCACATTTTGTGAAAGAAGAAACCAGACTTTTTACAATATGTGTATCTCTATGATTAGAGATAGCAACCTCCCAATGTGTTATTGGGGGGAGAGTATCATGTGCGCTTCCCATGTTTTAAACTACACTTGGTCTTCAGCAATAGGGAAGATACCGGCTGAAGTGTGGTATGGGAGAAAAGTTTCCATTAAACATATCAGAATCTTTGGGATACCAGCTTATGTTAACATCCCAAAGCAGCTCCAAAGAAAAGGGAGTAATAAGGCCGTGAAGTTGTTATTTCTGGATTATGCAAATAATCACCAGTCTTACAGATTTTCTCAAGTAGGTGAGAAAAAAATAACAACATCCTGCTCTGCAAAGTTCCTGGAAAACTCTGTGGGCTGGGAGAGAACGTCATCAACAGTGTTCCTGCCTACAGCGGTGAAAACTGATACGCAGCTACCACCTAGAGGCGTGAGACGGAGTCCTTCACCCAGCAGCAGAGCTATCAAGCCAGTACCTGTAACACCCACATCTTCTGGAGCTGGAGTGTCACAGCAGCAGCAGCAGCAAACGGTGGACCAGCATGCAGTGTCAGAAGGAGCAACAGCGCCAGTGCTCAGACGATCTTCAAGAGAAACACGTCCTCCAGATCCCTATAGCCCGGGGCAAGCGTGTGCAGTTCTTGCGGAACCTTCTTGCTACGAAAGCATCAAGCACCTGTCGCAAGACCAGCAAGCAGGCTGGACTGCAGCTATGAAGGCGGAGCTTGAGTCGTTGAACAATCTACAAGTCTATGAAGAAGTTATGTTACCACCAAACCAAAAACTCTTAGGTTGTAGATGGGTTTACAAATTAAAATCTGGGGCAGATGGTCATGTGCAGTACAAGGCTAGGCTTGTTGCACAAGGGTACTTGCAGTCTGTGCAAGACTATGACGAAACCTTTGCACCCACGCTCAAAGCATCATCCATTTATTGCGCTTTGGCTTATGCTGCCAAGCACAACTGTTTTGTTAAACACCTGGATGTTAAAACCGCATATTTACATGCTCCTTTAGAACACACTATGTATATGAAGGTGCCGCCAGGTGTCTATGGTGGAGATAAAAATGTAAATGTATGCTGGAAACTTAAGAAATCTTTGTATGGTTTAAAACAATCGGGTCACCAGTGGAACCAGTTTTTAACTGACAGTTTGAAAAAGCTGGGTTTCAAACAGGGTGTAGCCGACCCATGCATTTTTACCAAGGGAAAAGGGGAGCAGAAGTGCATTATACTTGTTTTTGTTGATGATCTGGCTATCATCTGTAAAAATGTAAAAATATTGAATACCATTGTTGAAACTCTGAACAACCAGTTTACTATAAGGGATCTGGGCAACATCAGACAATATGTTGGCTTAGACATAGAGTGTGTAAATGGTGGATATCGAGTTTCCCAAAGGGGTAAAATAGCTCAGTTATTGAAGAGCTACAAAATGGACCAAAGCAAAGGAGTTCAATGTCCTATGTTGCAGAATTTTGATTTAAATGATGATCAGAGTCCATTATTTGACCAAAGCATTTATCAGTCCCTGATTGGTAGTCTATTATATATAGCTAACTGGTCCAGGCCTGATATTGCAATGGCAACCAACCAATTGGCCAGGGCGGTGAAGCAGCCTAGACAGTGCAATTGGATAGCGGCAAAACACATTCTTAGATACCTGAAACATACTTTAGAATTCAGCTTGTATATAACACCTGCTGAGGATCTAAGAATCCATGCTTATGCTGATGCAAGTTTTGCCAACAATCATGACACCAGACAGTCAACCACTGGTCTAGCAATTTTCTTAGGTGGTATACTGGTGGGATGGAAATCATTGAGACAGCGACACGTAGCTCTCTCTACATGCGAGGCCGATTATTCAGCACTCAGTACAGTGTGCAGTGAACTTACCTGGTATAAACAGTTACTATCTGACTTTGGTTTGTATTATGTAGAACCAATTAATGTGTATGAGGATAATCAGGCAGCTCTCAAGCTATCAAACAGTCCTGGTGTAAAGGCAAGATCCAAACACACAGACGTCAGGTTTCACAATGTGAAACAGTGTTTAGAAGATAAGTTTATCACTCTTGAATATTGCGCTACGAATGACAACATTGCTGACATCTTTACAAAGGCTCAGACAGTGGTAAAGCACAAAGAAAACTGTTTGAAACTAGGTCTGAAGTAAAGAGGCAATGATACAACAATGTTATGAAATGTGTATAGACTATGAATGTTGAATAGTTCTATAACTGTATAGCATGTTTAGTTACATAAAGGGGAGGATGTCAGTGTTAAGTTGCTTTAAGGGAACTATAACTGCTGAGTCATTGTTATGCAACTAGGCTATACAGGGGAGATTAAAGTCACGAGAGTAACAGGTGCAGCTAATGTAACAATCAGTGTTAGGATTGGATGGCTGCACTATAATAGTGAAAGCCTTGCTCTCAGCATTTGTGGGTGATAAGAAGGAGCAGAAGGACGTGCGTGAGTGAGGAGGAACATCTTGACTGAAATACTGTTACTCTGGAGGATTGCATGGCTATTGATGTAATGTATGGACTGGATTCTTGACTTCTCTACTTGGATATTGGCTTGGTACTGTATATTGGAAGGACTGATTTATGTGTATGAACCATTGGAGTGTCTGTGACTGCCTCTAACGTCTTAACCCAAAATACAACTGTTTACTGGCTGTTTGGAGTTTGTCTCTTTATCACAGTTTCTGGAATGCACTCTACAGTTTGCTCATACAGGGGAACTCCCCACGCATTCAAACTCTGTCACTCTCAATACATACTTCTCTCCATCATAAAGACTACTCATTAAAAGCTTTTTACTGTCAAAAGGCTTTAATGTTCTCCACCTCAGGGAACATGAATTGTATGGAAAGGAGGCACAGTAAAGTTTTAAATAAATAAATCTATCTCTACCCCACCCCTGCTGATTACACAACACAAGAACACAAGAGAAGCCATGCCGGATCAGGCCAACGGCCCATCAAGTCCAACACTCTGTGTCACACAGTGGCAAAAATGTTATATACACACATACACTGTGGCTAATAGCCACTGATGGACCTGTGCTCCATATTTTTATCTAAACCCCTCTTGAAGGTGGCTATACTTGTGGCCGCCACCACCTCCTGTGGCAGTGAATTCCACATGTTAATCACCCTTTGGGTGAAGAAGTACTTCCTTTTATCCGTTTTAACCTGTCTGCTCAGCAATTTCATCGAATGCCCACGAGTTCTTGTATTGTGAGAAAGGGAGAAAAGTACTTCTTTCTCTACTTTCTCCATCCCATGCATTATCTTGTAAACCTCTATCATGTCACCCCGCAGTCGACGTTTCTCCAAGCTAAAGAGTCCCAAGCGTTTCAACCTTTCTTCATAGGGAAAGTGCTCCAGCCCTTTAATCATTCTAGTTGCCCTTCTCTGCACCTTCTCTAATGCTATAATATCCTTTTTGAGGTGCGGCGACCAGAACTGCACACAGTACTCCAAATGAGACCGCACCATCGATTTATACAGGGGTATTATGATACTGGCTGATTTGTTTTCAGTTCCCTTCCTAATAATTCCTAGCATGGCGTTGGCCTTTTTTATTGCAAACGCACACTGTCTTGACACTTTCAGTGAGTTATCTATCATGACCCGAAGATCTCTCTCTTGGTCAGTCTCTGCCAGTTCACACCCCATCAACTTGTATTTGTAGCTGGGATTCTTAGCCCCAATGTGCATTACTTTGCACTTGGCCACATTGAACCGCATCTGCCACGTTGACGCCCACTCACCCAGCCTCAACAGATCCCTTTGGAGTTCCTCACAATCCTCTCTGGTTCTCACCACCCTGAACAATTTAGTGTCATCTGCAAACTTGGCCACTTCACTGCTCACTCCCAACTCTAAATCATTTATGAACAAGTTAAAGAGCATGGGACCCAGTACCAAGCCCTGCGGCACCCCACTGCTTACCGTCCTCCACTGCGAAGACTGCCCATTTATACTCACTCTCTGCTTCCTATTACTCAGCCAGTTTTTGATCCACAAGAGGACCTGTCCTTTTACTCCATGACTCTCAAGCTTTCTAAGGAGCCTTTGATGAGGAACTTTATCAAAAGCTTTCTGGAAGTCAAGGTAAACAACATCTATCGGGTCTCCTTTGTCCACATGTTTGTTCACCCCCTCAAAGAAATGCAACAGGTTAGTGAGGCAAGATCTTCCCTTGCAGAACCCATGCTGAGTCTTCCTCAATAACCCGTGTTCATCAATGTGCCTACTCATTCTGTCCTTGATAATGGTTTCTACCAACTTTCCCGGTATTGAAGTCAGACTGACTGGCCTGTAATTTCCCGGATCTCCTCTGGAACCTTTTTTAAAGATGGGGGTGACATTTGCTACCTTCCAGTCCTCAGGAACGGAGGCAGATTTCAATGAAAGATTACAGATTTTTGTTAGAAGATCCACAAGTTCAACTTTGAGTTCTTTCAGAACTCTCGGATGTATGCCATCCGGACCCGGTGACTTATTAGTTTTTAATTTGTCTATCAGTTGTAGGACCTCCTCGTTTGTCACCTCAATCTGACTCAGGTCTTTCAACACCCCTTCCAAAATTAGTGGTTCTGGGGTGGGCAAAAAGTTCTCATCTTCTACAGTGAAGACGGAGGCAAAAAATTCATTTAGCTTCTCAGCCATTTCCCTATCCTCCTTCAGTAATCCTTTTACCCCATGGTCATCCAAGGGCCCCACTGCCTCCCTGGCTGCTTTCCTACTTCTAATATATTTGAAGAAAGTTTTATTGTTGGTCTTTATGTTTTTTGCAATATGCTCCTCATAGTCCCTTTTTGCCTGCCTGATCACAGTCTTGCATTTGATTTGCCACAGCCTGTGTTCCATTTTACTAATCTCACTTGGACTGGTTTTCCACCGCTTAAAGGATTAACCATTTGTCAAGCTATGAGACACCCATCTTCTTATTTTTCTGACTATCAGTTTATTCAGGAGCTTTGGTGAGGGATGTCTTTGGAAACTTTTTAGATCTCCAAGTACACAATGCCTTATTCTTTTGCCATTGGGTCACTAGCAACTTATGGTGACACTTTAGGATTTTCAAGGTTCAAGACATTCAGAGGTGGTTTGCCATTATCTGCCTCTGTGTATCATCAACCATCACCAGTGGTCTGACCTAGCCTCAGATCGCAAAGCATGGAGGCACACCATCCACCAGGCTGTCTCTTCCTTTGAGAACGCACGCATAGCTGGTCTTGAGGACAAAAGGAGATTGAGGAAGAATCACACTGCTACAGCACCAACCCTAAATCAGACTTTTCCCTGCAGCCACTGTGGCCGGACCTGCCTGTCCCGCATTGGTCTTGTCAGCCACCAGCGAGCCTGCAGCAGACGTGGACTATTGCACCCTTCTTAAATCTTCGTTCGCGAAGCCAAGCCGAGAGAGAGAGAGCCTCTGTGTAGCAACCCTGGTATTCCTTGGTGGTCTCCCATCCAAATACTAACCGGAGCTAACCCTGCTTAGTTTTAGAGAACTGACAAGATCAGGCTAGCCTAGACAGGGCACACAATGTCTAGCAATTCATGATACTTTTCAAGAGCTCTGCAGGTCATGTGGCAGGACTTCCTTTGACAAAATAAAAATTTAAAGCTTTATTTCAAAAGAATGTCCTCTCCTCCATAGCTACTTTCCTTCAGATTATTTTACTACCTTGGCGGGGTGGGGGGGAGAGACTACAATTACATGTATTGCTATTATGAGGGCATTGTTGTGTGTCATCTGTGATTACAATTTGAGTTGCTTCACTTTTAGCTAATTCCAGAATATTAATGGGTTTTCTTGCTTAGGTCAACTTATTAAAAACAAAACACTAGCTGTAGGTTGAGTTTAAAAATTGTTTACAGAATATTGTAGCCTGGGATTTATATTGCAAAGCGTTAACTAGCCAATATTCTATTAATTTGCATGCATTATAAATGCTGACCTTTGCAAAAAAAATCTTATTTTTATTTTATTTACCAATGCATTTTACACATTTTTATCATCAACTGTGATTTAATTTTCTAGACCTCATATTAAACCCTGCTAGTTCAAACATTAAAAGAATAAACAGTCCTGAGACAACTCCTTGTTGCATTTTGTAGCCTAATATATCATGCAGGAAAATAAAGATCTCATTTTAATATACTCCATTTGCAATCACAATTCATTTTTAAGTGAAAGAAATGTTAAGACTTCAAAGAGGAGCCACTTAGCTAAATAATCCACTACATAGGAGACATATTGCAAGCTAAGGAGATACCCCCAGAAGAAAACATGAAACGGACACTTTAGTCCTAAACAGTTATATCCTTCCTAGACTATTGACTTCAGTGGTCTCAGAAGGGTGTAACTACTCTGAGAATTACATAATGAATCACCAGTATCACATCTGAGCAGGGTAGCCAACTCTGAGTTGTGAAATACCTGTAGAGTTTTGGGAGTGGAGCCTAAGGAGGGCAGGGTTTGGGAAGGGGAGGGACTTCAAATGCATAGAGTCCACTTTCCAAAGCAGCGATTTTCTCCAAGTCAGCTGGCCTCTGTCTCCTGGAGATCAGTTGTAATCCCAGGAGATCTCCAACTACAATCTCGAGGTTGGCAACTCTACACTTCAGCTTAACAGTACTGTTTATGAAACTATGATGAGAGTTGTAATTCTGTCCTGGGCTGAACATGTTGCAGCACTAGCAGTTTGGCTCCAAACTGACTGTGTCCTGCCTTGTGAATAGCACTAAGGAAAGAACTAACGGAACTAAATTTGAAAAAAATCTAGGTCTGTGTTGTTTTTTAAAAAAATATTCAACATCCAAATAGAGAGGAATTTATCGCAAAATTATTAGAAGCCACTGAGATGGATATGTTGACTATAAGACTACTAGAAGGTAATATGCAGAAATGTAGTGAGACGTGAAATCCAGTCTATCTTTGGGTGAAAGAAAAAGGTGTAGACTTGGAACAACAGAACTTGTAAATGGACGACCCCCAATGCTCCTTGTATGATTGGGGATTTCTGGAATGATGTTTATCTGGTGTATGTTGGTCTGTTGTCTGATTGTTATTAGTGTTATTATTGTTATTATTGTTACTTTGTGTTCCAATGCTGAGTTGTTTTGTTGTCTTTTTGTTTCTTTCTTTATTATAATAAAAATTGTATATTGGAAAAAAAATAAAAAATAAAAAAATATTCAACAGAAATACTTGAAACAAAGAAAGGAAACATATTTCTCTCTTGCTAGAAACCTCTCCTTTCAGAAGCAAGAAAATCTAACCTTCGAGTAAGGTGAAAGAGGAAAATAGCAGTGGACATAGCAGTGGGCTCAGCAAACATAAATGCTATACTGCAAAGCCTCTGGAAATTTACGCTATTCAACATGATCAGAAGATTATAAAATGCTGGGAATCCTGGGATTGCAATCTTCTCTGACTCCAGGACTGAGAAAGGGGGAAAACACAACTACATCCTCATTGATTTGCCATCACCTTGCTCACAAAAAGAAAGACCATATGTTACAGAACCCCCCCCCCCCATCATGGAATATGCTACGGATTATTAACTTTCTTCCAGATTTAAATCAGAATTTTCTTGTAACTCTCCCATCAGTTTTGATCCTTAATGTCAAAGACAATTTAATAGCTGATAATAGAATCTGTCAAGCTAACACAGTTACAATTTGACTGACACTTTTAGTTCTGTTAAGAAAACTTCAAAAGTTCATCATTCCTTTTTATTTCTACAATGAAAGTGAGTTCTTTTAGAATCTTGATAATATTAAGGGCATGAATTGCAACTTGCTTATTTCAAATGCTATTTGAGTGTCAATTTTCTTTTCCATAATTTGCTGCCACAAAGGATCCCAAATCATTACAGAATGTAATGTTAGAACAAAGCTGGAGTCCAGTAGCACCTTTAAGACCAACAAACTTTTATTGAGAATGTAAGTTTTTGTGTGCTAAAAGCACACTTCATCAGACAACAGCATGGGATAGAATTAGCAGTCCTACATATATAGAGAATGGACAGTGAATTAGTATGCAAAATAGTGAATGTTTTTAGCAGTTAAAAGAATAACAAATTGGGGTCTGGTAATAATCAGTTTGGGTTGACTGGGTGGAAGAAATAAGACAACAAAACACAAAGCATGATGGTTTCTAAACAGAGCAAAAACAACAAGACCATGCAATTTACAAATGACATACAGGTATATTATTATATAGAAATACAAGACGATATAACAATATAGTCACAGTCCATGAATGATGAAATGCAATTCCAGTCCAATGTGACGTTCTATAGACACAGTCCCAGGACCATACCAAATTAAAATAAAGAGTTCTTTCCACCTTTCTTCCACAGGTGCCAATGGGACTTCTCTAGAACAAGATACAAGGTTCTGTATAGGAGAAAAGGATCCCTGAGCCTGACTTGCTATTCGTATATAAGCAGTTTTGTGTCTTCTTCAAGAGCTCTGTCCTTTCTCATTAGCATCTTAAACAAATTTTCTTCTGATGGAACATAGTAGCCTCCAACAATAACACAGAGCAAAAGCTTCACCAGCATCCTTAGGCTAATCATGGGCAGTGAATTAGTATGAAAAATAGTGACTATTTTTAGCAGATTAAAAGAATAACAAGTTGGGGTCTGGTAATCATTGGTTTGGGTTGACTGGGAGGAAAAACAACAGCAAAAGCATTAAACATTAGAATTGGAGGCTGATGTCTTTGTCATTAGGTTTCTTAAGAAGAGTACTGGGGGGTAAACCATTTCTTCCACACAGACAACTCCCCAAACTCAAACAACTAATCACCCACAATAATACAACATTTCATTTGAGAATGGACACTGGTACCAGGGCTGGCAATAAACACAAATGCCAACTTTGCTACCACATACACCCCGACAACACAATCACTGGCCCTAACAGCATTAATTACACCATCTCAGGTTCATTCACTTGCTCATCGTCTAACATTATGTATGCCATTAAATACCAACAATACCCTTCAGTTCTCTACATAAGACAAACAGGACAAATCCTATGCCAAAGGATGAATGGACACATATATGACAAAAGGAATTACAAAATTGAAATACCTGTAGAAGAACACTTCATCCCTCCAGGACATTCAAAGGGTGACCTCAAAGTAGCTGCTTTACCACAAAGGAACTTCAAGAACAAAATGGAAAGTGAAATTGCTGAATTACAAGTTCTTATGAAACTTGGAACAAGCACCTCCCCGGTACCGAACAGGGATATTGGTTTCTTATCTCATTACATATGCTAAACCAATTCTCACTAAGTAGAGCTATACATCCATTGTATTCCACTGGATTTCTCTTTTAGAATAATATATCAGAATACTGTATGTGATATTATGCAATATAACAGAGTAGAAATCTCTGACAGAACTATTCCTAGAAAAGGGTGTTGTTAGGTCAACCCATATTTGAGAGGTATACATCCACTGTATTCTAATGTATTTTTGTATTAGTATTTGAACAGAGTAGATTCCAGCTTCATTATACAGAAAAACGTTATTTTAACCCATACTTTAGAGGAGGCCAATGAAACATTACAACAGAATCTAATTTATTACTCTGCACAATTATGACATAGACATAAATCTCCAATTCTGACATTTATTGCCATTGCTGTTTTTTTCTGCCCAGTCAATTTAAATTGATGATTAGCAGGCCCTAACTTGTATTCTTTTAAACTAAAAACATTCACTATTTTGCATGCTAATTCACTGCCCATTCTCTATAAATTGTTCTGGCCAATTTAGTAATCCCACAATTTATAATGAAATTTAATATAACTAAGGATTCTAAATAATGTTTTCTATCTATAGAATCTAACAGAGTCACTCCCATAAATATTTGATTCTCAGCTAATTGTAGTTCCCCCACACCACACGGAGTGTAGATTTTCCATTCTGCTAATATTCTTCAGCTGAGCATGTCTACTGATATACATAATGAACAAAGGAAATTTCATTCTTGGCATGTCCCATAGAGTGCAGTTTTGTGACTCAAAGGGAGCGAGAGAAACAAAGTACTTACATTAAGAGTATTTTGTTTCCAGGAAACATATCTTCCATCTCAATATTATATAAAGGAACAATTACTTAAATGTACCACTTATTTAACCCACAAAATTGGAGAAAACTCACATTTACATTAATGAGTATGTATATTTAATTCCTGAATTAAAAATAAGCTTCATTGAGGCTTAGAGGGAAAACACAATACATTCAAACTTTTATGTTCCTTATGTTGGATGAGTTTGTCTTTTATTTTCTGATAATTCCTTTTACTCATCATCATAATCTCAAAGCTCCGAATGTATTGCCATGGTGAAGGTTTTTCTAAAGGATCTCATTGGTGGCCTGAGATCATTAACATCTGGATATATGAACATGCCTGTAGCAAATCTAAACATTGGTCCATCTTATCCTGAACCACACCAGTTTCCACTGCAATTGGCAGAGGCTCCCTGCATTGGTGTCCACAGAGGCGAAAGGGTGTTTACCTCCACCTAGAATCCTAAATCTTCTGGATTTGCAGTTAACAGAACTTGCCCCCTCGGTACACTCAGAATTTTTTCTGTGGATGCCCTTAGTTGTCTGTCACCACAGACAGGCAAAAAGTTTCCCCCAACACTGACCTCTGAGATCATTTAATTAGAGGTGCTTGGGGCTGAATCTAAGAAGTTCTGCAGGCAAAGCATATGCTATGCAACAGAGCCATAATACAGCCAATAAATATCTGGATAAGTCATGGCTAGCCATTCCATATTCCAAGAGACTTTTCATTATATTGACTTTGAAGTCACCTGAAATAATATTTTATGAAGTCATAACAATAATGCACATCTATGTAGAAATGGCACAGTTCTATCCCTTATAGGTGTGCAATCTTGAGCTCTGCTCACTTAAATCATTCTGAGGTTTGGTTTCCTGTAATTAAGTCTACTAGATTGGTCTGGCAAATAATTGGCACTCATCTGGTCTTTGACCCATTCACAGATAAGGATCTTACACCTGGAAAAATCTTAAAATTAACATATGGTGAGAAATGCATTTTCATATGGTGAGAAGAAATGCATTTTTTCCCTTTGGAGGTTTGAATTAATCAAAACCTTTACTCTTGAGTTTTAAAAGGTTTCCCCCCTCCCCCTCTCTGGGCAGAGAACAGGCAAGAAGTGGGGAAGTCAGTTCAATTGCTTTCCAGATTATCCTCAGCCCACCTTCATACAAATGCTAATAGGTCTACTCTAGACCATGGGATAATCAATCTCTCGCAGCCCCCAGCCCAGGCAGGAAACAGAAACTTGGAGGAATTAAGACCAGAAAGGCTTCATGAAGAAATATCTGGAGACTTCAGGAAAAGCTTCCTTGGTCTAGTCAGTGGGAGGGGAAAGGGAGAAGATAAAACTGCTGGAAGGAAGGAGGAAGACCTCTCTTTGGTGCTGAGTCCATCAGAGCAGACAGAAACTCTCAACTGAAGTCTGGAGGAAGCAGACATTAACTATGTGCTGGCCTGAAGAGCTGGAGGAAGCTGTAAGATAATGGTAACTCTGTACAAATCTAAAACATCCAACACTAAAGAGCCTGTCCTATATTTTAACATCTAATAGTGCACAGGGGCACACAGAAACACATGTGGAGATGGAAGCCAGCATCTGTTTCAGCTGTGGGGTGGGGGGTAAGACAAGAGTGAGGGTGAGTGAATGCCAATGGTTGGGGTTGGTGAGAAGACAGCAAGGGTGGGGTTTGACCGAAAGTTGGTGGGAAGACATCAAGAGTAGGGATAAGTGGCTCTCATGTGTGTGGAAGAGTAGTGGAGTACCAAGAGTGTGGAGGTAGTTGAGAGGATGAGGTGCTTGGGGTGGGTGGTATTTGGAGGGGAGTAGGTAGTTGGGAAGATACCAAGTGTGGGCAGAGTGAATGCCTTCACTTGGGTGGATGGGTGGTGAGACATCAAAGATGGGGGGGCACCCATTCAGAGCCTCTTTCTAGAGCCCATTGTATTTTCCCCCACAACAGGCCTTATTCCTAGTCTAGTGATATTTCTGAAAATCTTCTCATCCATATTTCTCTCAAGGCTGTGGAGTTCCAACTTCTTTGGCTTCTGGGATTGATGCGCTGGGAATTGTTACCTGGGAAAGAAACTCCTGCATGTGTAGGCATCCTCTATGAGACTGCTCAGTCCTTCATATACATGGATATGTGTTCAGCAAATCCCTCCCCCACCCCCCACCCCGCCAAAAAAAGGTGGGGAGAACCTCTGTCAAAAATATGACCTTCCTAGAGTACAAAAGAGGATAGGAAAGGCAAGAAAGAAGAGGCAATTTAAATGCAACAATATATGACAAAAGCCTCTGTACACCACTATTATAATTCCTATTGTTGATAAGAATAAATGTGTGTCACCTGTGGGTAGTCCAGAGATTAATTCACCCAGGTATAGCTGAGTGCTGAAACCTCAATCCCCACTCTGCCATGGCAGCTTGCTGAGTGACTATGAGCTGCCATGAAGACAGAATGGAGACAGGTGATATAAAATTCCTCAAGTTCCCATTGTGCAGAAAGGTGGGGTACAAATTATATATATATATGTCTTAAGGGAGGATTAGCAGGGAGACTAGAGAGGAAAAGAGAAAATAATGGAAAACATTGGCCGCCCGTTCCCATCTTGTACTCACTCTTGGAGTGCAAGGAAGAACAGAGTGGGAAATAGGCCCTGAGAGCAGAAAGGAAACTTAGGATAGGAGGGGTATGTGATAGTTTCATTTAAGTAAAAAACACTCCAAAGTGATGACTGTAAAGCCATCCAAAGAAATTCCAAAACACTTTTTAGAGTGAACATAAGTAGCAATCTCCTAATTTAGATAGGAAATGCTGTCATCAGTAGGGTGGAACACAACAGCTGTCCTAACAAAACAAAATAACATTACAGAAGCAGCAACTGAAACATATTTTATCAAGCTGACACAGAGCACAGGGATTTCAACTAAGCAGAAGATAATAAACAAAACTACAATTTATCCAAAATCATGGGACCTTTGTGAAGCACAAATGGTGAGCTGTTACTTGTTTTCATGGTCCTGAGGGAGAAACAGAAACCTTCTGATGTCTTTGCCTCCAATGCAGTATTCTTTAGCTTTCTTTAATTACTCTGGGGAAGAACAAGCATTTCCCTCTCCCTCCCTTCTTGCATACCCGCTCTATCTGTTTGTAGAAGATGTTGCAAAAATATCTTGGGCATTGCCCTCCCAGTAGGAAGAAGGAGGCAAACACAGTATACATGGGTAACAAACAGGGTAACTTTACTGAATGTAACACGGCATGGGGCAACCTAAATAGCCGGACAGGCCAAGGGAAACCCCTGACCCTTCCCTGTCCAGCAGGGCGAGCCACCCAGCCCCCGGCATCAGCCGATTAACACCAGCTAATGCCAGGCCGACAAAAGGCCAGGTATACCCTCCGCTGGCAAGGCGCCATATTCCAGAGCAGCCTGCCAGAGAAGGGAACCCTATAGCGGGCATCCCAGCAAAGAGCTGTACAGCCCCTCTGCCGTTCTTGGGGTCATGGTAGATAACTCACTGAAAATGTCAAGACAGTGTGCATTTGCAATAAAAAAGGCCAACGCCATGCTGGGAATAATTAGGAAGGGAATTGAAAACAAATCAGCCAGTACCATAATGCCCCTGTATAAATCGATGGTGCGGTCTGATTTGGAGTACTGTGTGCAGTTCTGGTCGCTGCACCTCAAAAAGGATATTATAGCATTGGAGAAAGTCCAGAAAAGGGCAACTAGAATGATTAAAGGGCTAGAACACTTTCCCTATGAAGAAAGGTTGAAACGCTTGGGACTCTTTGGCTTGGAGAAACGTCGACTGCGGGGTGACATGATAGAGGTTTACAAGATAATGCATGGGATGGAGAAAGTAGAGAAAGAGGTACTTTTCTCCCTTTCTCACAATACAAGAACTCGTGGGCATTCGATGAAATTGCTGAGCAGACAGGTTAAAACGGATAAAAGGAAGTATTTCACCCAAAGGGTGATTAACATGTGGAATTCACTGCCACAGAAGGTGGTGGCAGTCACAAGCAAAGCCACCTTCAAGAGGGGTTTAGATAAAAATATGGAGCAGAGGTCCATCAGTGGCTATTAGCCACAGAGTGTGTGTGTGTGTGTGTGTGTGTGTGTGTGTGTGTGTGTGTGTATATATATATATATATATATATATATATATATATATATATATATATAAATTTTTTGCCACTGTGTGACACAGAGTGTTGGACTGGATGGGCCATTGGCCTGATCTAACATGGCTTCTCTTATGTTCTTACAGGTCCGCCACCTCAACCCTTATCGCAGGGTGCGGCAAATAAATGCCCAGGCCTTGACAAAGGGCCTTCTTAATTGCCCTGTTAGCCTTGCGCTGGGCCTTTTCGATCCCAGCTGGATCCCATGCCACCCTCCAGACCCTGCGAGGAAGAATGGCGGACCACACAATCAGCATTTCGGGGCACCTGCTCCGCATGACCTGCAGATCTTCAATGGCCTGCAGCGAAAGGGCCCTCCCTTTCAGCAAACCAAGGTTGTTGCCACCAAGGTGGACAACCAAAATATGCGGCAGAGGACCGTTCCTCCCCTGGAACAAGAGTGGCAGGAGCCCGGCCCACTGCAGGCCCTGCCGGCCCTGCCACTCAAGATGGCCCACTCGCTGAGCCCCAACTGGGATCCAATTGGTGGGCCGCCCAAAACACCATGCTGTGGCCAGCGATCAAAATTCTGCACCGTTCAGGCCGCACCACAGCACCTAAGAAATAGAAAAACAACCAATTTAACGGAACATCAGTAAACAATTGCCCATGTAAGACCCAATCAGGCATCCAATGGGCGAACATAATTTTTATATGCTGCGGACCTCCAGTGGCCCCCCCACTGAATCATTGGTCCCGGATACCCCATTGCCGCAGCAGTAGAAGCTGCTCCAATCTGGAAAGAATGGGTACCGAATCTGACACCTCCCAACCCCAGTTTATCCAGGGCCCTGGAGGTGATCGTCCAAAACTGGAACTTGGTCAATGGTGACCTGTCAACATGACAAAACAGAGGGCCCAACTCCTCACCCCGTACTACAACATACTGTTTTAAAGCAAACACCGGGCAAATGCACTGCTCATGGCACTAGCCCAAGGTGATCACAATACCTTTCTGCTTTTGATCAGTCTTGGACCTCCGTACCCTAATGGACACCTGGTCGCCCTCAAATTTGACATTCCCCGACTGCAGGGCTTGACCAGAGGAATTATGGCGTGAGCTAAGAACTAGCTCGCTAACTCTGAGCGCCCCAAAGAAGGCCATTAAAGCCGCAGCATGAAACAGTAAAGCCTCAAACTTAGACTTACACACCCTCTTCCAAACCGCATGTAAGCCCCTTAAAACTGCAGGCGAAAAGGGGTGCCTAGTATCTGGCCGAGGGCCTTGCTCACGAGCCCAACCCTCTAACATCTTGCGCAGCCAAAAATCACCCGTGATATCAGCAAAACCTTTAATCTTGCTGTCAAATGACAATGCTGCCAACTTTGCCCTAATGGATTTAACAACCAGCCCCTTACCTTTTAAATGAATGGAGAACTCCATGAGGTGCTAAGCCGGAATGGGCCACTGCAAGTCCAACCCTACCTGCTCCCTAAAAACTTGAAACTGTTCGATGGCCCGAGTATAAGCCCTCCTGGTACTGGGTGCCAGGGCTAATTGCATTGCCCGGTCAGCCTCAACTCTCCAAGCTGCCACATTCCGGAGGCATCCGTGCCAGCCGATGGTCGGCCTCTGGTGCAAGCTGTCGAAACCGCTCCATCTGCTGGCGAGACAGAGCATCTGCCACTCCATTGCAAACACCTGGGACGTGCTTAGCAAGAAATAAAATGTTGAGACACAGACAATGTAACGTAAATGCCCTAACAAGGCCCATAACAGAAACAGATTTGGAGGTCAGAGTTTTGATAATGTGAACCACAGCCAAGTTGTCGCACCAAAAATGCACAACATGATTGGCCAACTTGGTCCCCCATAGCTGAACCGCCACCACTATTGGAAAAAACTCCAAAAATGTAAGGTTGCAACACAGTTCAGTCTTCAACCACTCATTAGGCCAACTTTCCACGCACCAGTGGCCGCGGAAATAAACCCCAAACCCCACAGATCCTACTGCATCAGAAGTGATCTGAAGATCAGCGTCGATCCTCAATTCTTCACACCAAAATGAAACACCGTTAGATGAGGCTAAAAACTGCTCCCAGACCTTCAAATCTTGACGCATGCCTCGGCTAATCCTAATCCAATGATGAGGCAAACGTAACCCGCCCATGGCATCACAAAGTCACCATAAAAATGCCCTGTCAGGAGCCACAACCTTGCATTCAAAGTTAAGATGGCCCATAATCTGCTGAAGCTCCAACAACGAAATCTTGTGTTTTCCCCTCAACGCCGCCAGCTTCAACCACAGGTCTTGAACCTTATCAGAAGGAAGCTGTGAAGCTTGCCTCACTGTGTCCAATTCAATACCCAAGAAGGTTAACACCCGTGAAGGGCCTTCGGTCTTCTCGTGAGCCAGCGGGACCCCCAATTCCTCAGCCAACTGCAGAAACGAAAGGAGCATCTGGGCACACTGACCAGACCCTCCTGCACCCACAAACAAAAAATCATCCAAATAATGCACTGAATTGCCGGAGCCCACCCTCCTACGGAGGGCCCATTCCAAAAAGGAGCTAAAACGCTCAAAGGCAGAACATGATATAGAGCAACCCATAGGCAAAGCCCTATCCATGTAATATTTGCCCTTGAACATAAACCCCGAGAGCTCATCGGGATGAACCAGAAGAAGGCGAAATGCTAACTTGATGTCACACTTAGCCATTTTGGCACCCACCCGCAGCTCCACACCACTTTGACTGCCTGGTCAAAGGAGGTATAACGAACTGAACACAAATAGTCAGGAATAGCATCATTCACTGACCCCCCTTTTGGGAAAGACAAGTGGTGAATAAGCCGGAACTCCCCCGGTGCTTTCTTTGGCACCACGCCCAAAGGGGATACCCTTAAGTTAGGGATAGGCAGGCTATCAAACAGGCCCAAAACTCGGCCCTCCGCACATTCCCTTCCTAACTTATCATGAACAACCTGCTCCATCCCTTGGATGGAACGTAAATTCTTTGCCATACAAGGGCCCCTAGGGCCCTGAAATGGAATATGAAACCCCAAAAGAAAACCATCTACAAGATACTTTCTATCCCCAGCCTTGGGGAAATCAGCCAAAAGCTCATTAAGTACCCTCAGCTTGATGGGGCTGGGTCCCTTTGTTAGCTGACTGGGTTCCGCTACCCCCACCTGGTTGCTTCCCCCCGGCCTGGACTTGGATTTACTGCACACTGACAAGGCATGCGAACCCCCACACAGCAGGCACTCGTGCTTATACTTGCACATTTTTCTGTTACAAATGCCTTGCGATGTATACTCCCAGCACAGTAGCCGGGGTTGAACCAGCTGCCCCGCTGAAGCTCGAGGACCAACTACACCAGCCTGCTTGCTAACCAAATGCCCACTGTCTGACCTATCCCCACTATTGAACTCGTCATCATCCTGCAGCCACGCAGCACCCGAGAAGTCCGTATAGGCCTTATAAATGATATCACAGTACTGTAACAGCGGAGCGGCCCGTAAAGGTTGCGCCCGCGCTATCACACCTGCGTATATCAAAAATCCAGGCAACCAATTGGCCCAGTTCCTGTCAACCTTCTTCCTTTTGAGCTTCTCCTTGTCCTTCTCGTCCATCTTGTCCTTATCCTTCTTCTCAAGCTCCCTATAAATAAGGCTAAAGACATTAACATAGTCGCCTCGCAAGATCTTCTCCCTGGTAGCCACTGTCAAATGGTCACCAAGAGGCATGGCCATACCCCCGAAAGGCCGGGATTGAAAGGGGACTGAACCATAATGTGTTGGGGCAAGGCCCCAACCGCCCCACTGGGCGGCAGGCCATCCTACAAGCCAATGACTATAGGTCTGCTGACCTCATGGCAATGTCCCCGTTGACTGCTGCGTCGGCACCCCTTGCAAAGTGGAAGGCACTGCTGCTGGTGAAGAGACCTGAGTAAGGCCCCAAGGATAAGGCTGCCCATGAGACGTTGATGCCCAAGTCCCAGGACTGCAAGAGAAGCAAGAGGATCCACCTACACTACAGGGCCCAAACATAGCCGTGGAGCCAGTTGGACCCTGTATGCAGGGGGAGCCCCAACCCCCCCAGGGCCAACCACCACTGTTACCTTGAATTTTCCACTTACCCTCCGGGTCCTCGACAATGACAGCTAACACCACTGGAGCTGGAACCCCACCAGGCCTGTAGGGGCCTGCCCTGTCCGGAGAATTGCCCTCCACTTCTGACTCAGATTCATTGTCTGCCGGCTCCCAGCTCGGCCCTCCAGCAGAATCATCCCGAGCGGCCATGTTTTCTAACAAAGATAGACGAGCCAGAACCTCCTGCTCAAATGCCCTGGTAGAAGTCCTTGACACTTTACGACCCTTAGCCAACCCAGACGTAACAGGGTCCAAACCATGCTGCCTTTCCAACACACCCAAGTGTTCAATTATGGCAAGCCTAGTGCGAGGCTCATCCTCTTCCCTAGGGCATGGCACTGACGTACGCCTTCTAACACCCCTAAGGGGCTGTTTGCCCTTTTTGGAACCCCCTTGTCCCTTTTTAGGACCCATAACTACCCCCCAGAAGGAACAAAATTAAGGAGGGGGTGTGAGGCCAAGGAGAGTCAATCAGCTAGCTAATGCAGCAATGTATTAACCAGGGGAGCCAACTAAAAATTACCAAAAGTATTGGCTGCCCCCATGCCCCCCCAGCAGCCACTCAAGGAGTCCAGGCACTTAACCACTACACCATGCTGGCTCTAATCCAAGACCCAGTTCCTAAAGAAGACTCAGCGTCCCGTTGCCTGCCCCAGGCTACTACAGGAGGGGCCAAAGCACGCTCCTCAAGACGCTGTAGCAAACGAAAAAATGAGCCATCTCCCTTTCCCCACATGAATCCCGTTCCTCCCACCCTTCCAAGACGACGAGAGAAAAAACGTGCATCCCAGCTGGTCTGCCAACCAGCTGATTTGAAGGAGGGGGGGAGGGGGACAAAGGAAGAACTCAGCCTAAAATCAAAGCAAAACAACGACCGACGATCTCACAGTGAAGCGGAGGAGCGTGATCCGACCAAGCCCGGACAAACTGCACCACAGGAGGCGTGTCTGGGCTTAAAAAGCCTCAATTCATGCCCCCCCAACATCCCTGGATGAGGGAGGCTTGTTTGCCTCCACTCCATCCAGGGAGGCAAAAACAGCCCCCGCCCACATCCGTAAAGCGGCGTGGGCGGGAAGGAACCGCATACTTGAATGAAGCATAAGCTCTCAGGAGACAAATTTCCTGTCTAAATTTCTTCAACATATTCTGATATGATACACAATTGTATGGAGAAAGGTTAACATTGGCTGATAATAGACAGGCAGTTTGGGTCAACTCAGAGACGCCTCAGAAACCGACATGAAAAATCCTTCCCAATACTAACATCTGCCACCTGTCCCCATCCTGTACTCACTCCATCCTCCAGTTTCCTCAGAGTGGCTCAAAAAGCTACCACTTTCAAAATGGTAGCAAATTTTTGAGCCACATGCCAGTCATCTCTTCAGTGTCTGGATGTGGAAGTGTGCAAGTGAGGTCCTTTGGTGGTATGAACCCACCAAACCACCCCAAGTCGCTTCCGGCTTTTTAAAAAACAAACTACCCAGAATGCATGAGTGCATGAGCGCATGTGCGCATGTGTGCGTATATGCACATAACCACTAAAAATGTATAAAAAAAAGAAAACCAAACTGCTCCAAGGGAATGGTGTGCTTCAGCTGTCTGACCGTGCCAGGGCACCTCGCATGCGAGAAAAAGGCATCTTATGCTGGAGCGTGTGGACGGTTAGGATGTTTCTTTCGAGTCGGCCTGATTTGAGACACCTCCCATCCACTCCAAACTGCCTGTCTGTTATCAGCCATTGAGTTGCTTTATATAATGAAACAGCAGCTGCCTCTGTTGTTGTTGAATACAACTCACTAGAGTGGGTTGCACCCTGGGGCCAAGTGCGTGGGTTGCACCCTGGGGACAAGTACCCTGGGGTGTAACTGATTCAAGTCACCCTCCCCCCCCGCCCTGCACCCAGGGGGCACCGACTCACCCAGGTAGCGCACCCATATGTCCCTGTACAGATCAGCAGGAGGAGGCTCCCCAACGGGAGACCCCATCGCTGGCCAGCCTCGATTGAGCTGATCGCAGCTGCCGCCACTGGGCCAGAAGCAGCGCCCGCGAAGCTAAAGCAGGCCCGGCAGCCCGGGTCTCCCCCAACCCGCACCACATGGCGCGCCGCTCTGGGAAGTGGGCAGCCAATGGAACAGGCTGAGACCGAGCCGGGCCGTCCGAGCTGCCTTCCCCCTGGCCGCCTCCTTAATAGAAGGGTGGGGAGAGCCCGCAGGAGGGAGGGAGCTCTGGGGGAGGGCCAATGGCCCCCTTGGCCCCGCCCTAGTGACGCCGCTGAATACACTGTTCCTAGTAGCTACAACCACCCAACAAAAGTAGCTGCTAGTTCAACCTAATGGCTACACAAATGCAGTGTGTTTATCCATAACAATATGCACTTTGTGAGAAATTTATTGAACTCATTCCAAGTCATAGTCAAAAGTACAATTCCAGATGCCTTTGCTAGAAGAGATATTCTAATACTATTAGGATAAAGTGGCTAATCCCAGACTATATCACTGTCGATAAGAAGCTACTGATAGGAATAATCTTCCCAAAAAAACCACTCTGAACATAATAAACCTACAAGCATGATAGCATGGTGTGGAGAAACGCCATTTTAGTCAGTGGTGGTGCTTCATTTGGCAGGGGTCAGTAAATCCCTCAGCAAGCTTTGTAGCCTTCCCCTCACTCCCCCCCTCCCTTCCAGAGCCAAACCAACAACGCTAGGGGGGAAATCTCCTAGAGAGGCAGGAAGTGCTGTTGTTCCTTGCATGTGTTAGGCAGGAAGAGAAGGCAGATTTGAACTGGGGCTCGAGCGAGCATGTGGTGAGCATGGAGGCTCCTGCCTGGGAGGGCCCGGGCAGGCAGACCAAGTAAGTAATTCTCAAGACAGGACAAGTTTAGACCAGGGACAGTAGAAAGCGTTTATAAACACCTTTCCTTTGTCATGCTGTTTGCTGTGCTGTGCTAATTTTGTAGATGCAACTGTTTTTGTTTTGTTTTTCTTTTCCTATCCTTTTCTCTTTTAAATAAATGTTTTTTCTGTTTAAAATGCTGGCAGTCAAACTCTGTACCACATAGATCCCCAGACCGCTTTGGACCACGCTGTGTTGAGAAGGGGGCCCCGGGGAAGGGGGAAGGCATGCAGTTGGATAAGGTGCCAATCCTCCAGGGGTGCCCCAAAGAAGCGCTGAGGTCTCTGTGAAACCCAAGTGCAGGGTGGCAGAGGACCTGGAGGCCTAGCCTCACAGCTGGAGAGGGGGATTGGGAGTCCTGTTCCTCTCAATCTGAACCCTGGGACTGAGCAGGTGGTGGCAGCGCGCCCAAGGGGCAGGAGGAGAAATAGCTCCCTCCAGGAGTTGGCAACTCAATAGGGAGCTGACGGGACCGGGTCTGAAGGCAGAATCGGGCCGGTTCCGTCACACTTGGTGGCAGCGGTGGGATGAGAACAAACAGAGAACTTTATTGGCCAGGCATTTTTGGTTTTTGATGCGTGCAAGCACCCAGAGGAAGCAACAGAGGTTTTGTTTTATTTTCGGGTCAACTGGAGTAGGGAAAGTTTAGCTAGTTAGGATGGAGCGTGCTAAGATGCGGGAAATCCTGAAGATGACAAAGCCACAGCTCCAGGAAGAGTGCGCAAAACAAGAGCTGGAGTGTGACAACCTAACTGTAGCAGATATGCAAGTCCTCCTGTTGGAGTATCATCAGCAGGCAGGGGCACCTGCAGAAGGGCACCCCACCCAGTCAGACGCAACCTTGCGGCTACAGATGGAACTGGAGAGAATGCGTATCGAGGCGGACCGAGACTGCAGACGGGAGGAACGAGAGAGAGAGGAAAGACAAGCAGAGAGGGAGCTGAGATCCGCAGACAGGAGGAAAAAGAGAGAGCTGAGATCCGCAGAGAGGAGGAACGAGAGAGAGAGGAAAGACAAGCAGAGAGGGAGCTGAGACAAGCTGAGCTCCGCAGACAGGAGGAAAGAGAGAGAGCTGAGATCCACCGACGGGAGCAGGAAGAGCAACGTCGCCATGAGCTTGAGGTGCTACGTCTGGAAGCTGAACTAAGCAAAGAGATCCAAGTCACCCCCAAGGACTTTGCAGTGTACCAAGAGGGAGAAGACCCCTCCATATACCTCTCCAACTTTGAGAGGGCAGCCAAACAGTGGGGGATTGCAGAGGAGGACTATATGTCTTACCTCTGTAGCAACCTGACTGGAGAGCTTTCAGCCATCTATTACAGCATGCCTATGGAAGATGGGGGGATAACTTTTGCGGCCTATAAAGCCACTGTATTTAAAAGGTTTAAACTGGGGCCAGACCACTCCCGAAAGCAGTTCAGGGGTTTGGCTCCACAAGAAGGTAAATCCTATTCTGAATGTGGGGTAATGAAGGAACAAACAGTTCCAGTGTTATTGGGCCGGGATTTGTTGGTTGGCCAGTACTCTATCAATGCTGTAACCCGCAGCCAGACCCTCAGAGGAAAGTGGGAGGAGGAAGGCAACTTTAGGGAAGCCACCTCACCACCAACCAGGGAGGGGGAAATAGCCCAGGTTACTGAGGATGAAGAGAGGGCAGTCACCCAGGAGGGGGAGGACCAGCCTGTCTCAAGCCCTGGAGTAGGGTGTTCCCAAGGGGAAGAGGGGTGTAGCTTTCCCCAAGTGCAGCAAGAGGCTGTGGATGCTCCTAGCAAGGAAAGGAACCTGTCTAGCATAAAGGATGTGCATGCTGAAGAGACCAAGGTGGAGAGTGGAGATTTCATGGGAGGTTCTGAGAGCAGCAAGGCTAATGTGGGCTCAGAGGAGCACATAGCTGAAGGCTTGGGGGGACGGGAGCGGTTCCAGAAGGGGGTCCGGAGCGGCCTTAGGTTGGAACCGGTTCACCAAGTAGCTGTGGATCAGGAAGTGGGATCGTCCGAGACGCTCTCAGAACAGGTTGTCTTGAAGCAGGGCAGACAGGAGTCCTGGGAAGCTGTGGGACCTTCCAGGCAGGAAGGGGGTCAGTTGGGTAGTGCTGAAAAACCAACCGAGGGGACTGAGAACCCAAGCCAAACCCTCAGGGGAAGGTGGGGGGAGGAAGGCAACTTTAGGGAAGCCACCTCACCACCAACCAGGGAGGGGGAGGACCAGCCTGTCTCAAGCCCTGCAAGAGGGTGTGCCCTATGGGAAGAGGGGTGCCAATTTCCGCAAGGGCAGCAGGATGCTGTGGAGCCTTCCAGGCAGGAAGGAGCTCAGTTGGTTGACACTGAAAAACCAACTGAGGGGACGGGGATCCCAGATCAAACTTTGGCTGAGTGTTCTGGAAACAGTGGGACTAGGGGTGGCTTGAAGGAACAGATGATAGGAAGTCTGGGGGAGCCAGAAATGTTCCTGTCTGAGGTTCAAAGTGACCCTAGGCTGGAACCACTGTGTGAGGTGGCAAGGGACCAGAAAGTGGAGTTCGCAGAAGCTGAGACAGGGGATAGGGTGATGGATGTCCTGCCACTTCATACTGGTGAACGGAAAGTGGAATGGGAGGGACCCCATGTGATTGTGGATGACCTAGACGAGGCTACTTATGTGGTGGCTATGGAGGAAATGGGAAAGGCAGTTCAAGTGGTGCAGGTGAATGTACCACAGCCATTCTCTGCGAGGCCCATGGTGTTGCATATAGGTAGGAAGGAAGGAGACAAAAAGAAGCTGGGACAGCAATTGTTTGGAGCCCCAGAGGTGGTTTTCTGGGAGGTCAGAGTGGACAGAGGGAATATTCCACCAATGAGGGATAAAGAAGAAGCAACTTTGTGGGAACTGGGCAGTTTCCAACCTCATATATGGGGCCAGGAATTTCCTCCTTTGATGGACCACTCACCCCAGCAACAGCAGCAACGAAGGGAGAGCACCAAACTCCAGAGGTGGTCCTGGGAGATGGAGGAGTACATCTTAAAGACTGCACATTCCTTCTGCATGCAGCAATGCAACGTTTTGTCCAGAAAGGACATGGACACCTAGGTTGTGGGACTTTGTGTATTATTGGAGAAATACCCGAATGTTTGTGTAATATTTTGGTTAATGGGTTTCTCCTTGTTTGATTGGATTCTGCTACGGGGTCACCTCTGTAGGAGGCAACCCCTCCGGCTCAGAATTTAAGGAGGGGGAAGTGTGGAGAAACGCCATTTTAGTCAGTGGTGGTGCTTCATTTGGCAGGGGTCAGTAAATCCCTCAGCAAGCTTTGTAGCCTTCCCCTCACTCCCCCCCTCCCTTCCAGAGCCAAACCAACAACACTAGGGGGAAAATCTCCTAGAGAGGCAGGAAGTGCTGTTGTTCCTTGCATGTGTTAGGCAGGAAGAGAAGGCAGATTTGAACTGGGGCTCGAGCGAGCATGTGGTGAGCATGGAGGCTCCTGCCTGGGAGGGCCCGGGCAGGCAGACCAAGTAAGTAATTCTCAAGACAGGACAAGTTTAGACCAGGGACAGTAGAAAGCGTTTATAAACACCTTTCCTTTGTCATGCTGTTTGCTGTGCTGTGCTAATTTTGTAGATGCAACTGTTTTTGTTTTGTTTTTCTTTTCCTATCCTTTTCTCTTTTAAATAAATGTTTTTTCTGTTTAAAATGCTGGCAGTCAAACTCTGTACCACATAGATCCCCAGACCGCTTTGGACCACGCTGTGTTGAGAAGGGGGCCCCGGGGAAGGGGGAAGGCATGCAGTTGGATAAGGTGCCAATCCTCCAGGGGTGCCCCAAAGAAGCGCTGAGGTCTCTGTGAAACCCAAGTGCAGGGTGGCAGAGGACCTGGAGGCCTAGCCTCACAGCTGGAGAGGGGGATTGGGAGTCCTGTTCCTCTCAATCTGAACCCCGGGACTGAGCAGGTGGTGGCAGCGCGCCCAAGGGGCAGGAGGAGAAATAGCTCCCTCCAGGAGTTGGCGACTCAATAGGGAGCTGACGGGACCGGGTCTGAAGGCAGAATCGGGCCGGTTCCGTCACACATGGCATAGTTGTTATGATCAGATTAGTATCAAGGAGACTTGAATTCAAACCGTCATGTGCCCATGATGGTCTCTGGATGACTTTTGAACAATCATTTTGTCTTACCCTAAACTACCTGATAGCGATGTTGTAATAATCAGATGGGATAAACATGTATACTATCCTGAACTCCTTGAAGGAACAAAAAGATAAAATGTTATATTACATAAGATTTTCCTCCCAAATTATTTTCTATTATTTTCACCCACTCATCTGTAGGGATTGGCACAAACTAGCTCACAAGCCAGATTTTCACATGAACTTGGGCCAGTTCAAATCCCCAAACCGATGATCAGGAAAGGAGCCTTCCCCAAACATTTATTGGACTTTTGACTAGTTTGGCTGTTCAGGGCCATTTAAACCAAATAGCTGAGCAGCACAGAGTCCATAGCTGAGCTGTTAGTTTTAAATAGCCACTTATCCCTGCTTCAAATCTGTTTGGTTCAAATGGCTGCCAGCCATTTAACCTTTCCCAGGCAATCCCTATCTTTCTCCCCATTGTGGCTTGCCACAGCAGGGAGAAAGGGGAAACTGAACTCACCAAATTTGCACAGTTAGGCTGGGTGCCTTTGGGTTTGGTTTGGCGGCCACTCTGAACCCTCAAAAATTGTTAAGATTTGTGCTCATCCCTATTTATCTGTAATGATGCTTGAACACCTGCCATTCATTTCACTTCCTGTTTTCCAGTGATGATCAGGCGGCCAACTGATGAACCAGCTGCCAGATTTTGTCTGTAATTGTAGAAACAGACTACTTGGGGCCATCAGAAGTCAACTCCCAGCTGATGAGGGTTCAGCTGGGAGTTGTCTTTGGATCTTATGCTGGGGAAATTTTGCTCTGTCCCCAACAAATTCCCCCCCCCCATCTGATCAGTTGGAAGATAGATTCTTATCTACCATACTGGAAACTTTGTGCGCTTCCATATTTGATGATATGAAGCAAATTCAGCTGAGGGAGGGAATCGGAAATCCAGCTGATTTTCCTTTCTCTTTTTCCCACCTCAAGCTGGTTGGCTCGGGCTGCAGAGAAAATAAGGAAAGGTTGCAAAAAACTTTGTTTAATATTAATACTGCCCCAATTCAAAGGAAATTGCACAATATGAAAACCTACTCTTAATAAAATGACCAATATAAATAAAATCCATATATTAATATTTAGGGAATAATAACAAAAATTAAGACAAAAATCATGCAAAATTGATTGGATGCATTTTTTTTTATATCCTGACTTTTCCAGAGTAAATCCAGAATCACTTTAATTTTGACACCAGTTATACTGAGGCTTTGCTTTCACTGCTTATCACACTAAAAATATTAAAGGTAAGCTCTAAAACAATGTACAAAGAGTATGGTACTGGAAGTATAGTGTGAACAAGACTTATACTATATTTCATGATAAATGGAACTGACTGAAACATGTTTCAGTGGATAATACATTACTAGTTAATGCACGCACAGTGTTACATACTTATATCTACTTTTCCTTCAAGGAATTCAGAATATGACATATGAGGACATTGGTCCTGTGTGGTAAATTAACCTAAGAAAAGAAAACCAACCCAAAGTTCCTAAGAAAGTTTTGCGGATAAATGAGAGTTTGAAATGAGGCAATCTTCATATTAATTCATCACAATTGGGTTGCATGAATCTGAGTGCAAGAAGCAGATCATCTCATAGCTTCCCCTTCCCTTAGTAGTTCCCACTTTCCCTGGAGTTGTCGAACTCCCACAGACAAAAAGGTTATGCAATGTAACAGGCTAAAATGAATCAGGCAAAGAGCTATTTCTAAAACCAAAATGTAGTATTTCATTTTGATTGCATGTGAAGAACAATTCAAGAAGACAGATTTTTGTTTTCTTAATGTTATACAAGAAATAGTAAAGGAAACCTTCAAATGAAAGTGTAGAATAGCGATTTCCCTGATTTCATTGCTTAGTTGTGACACCCATATGAATGTGAACTTATTAGTGATTTGTTCATCATTATATTGTCTTGATAATATTATCTTCAGCAAGCTCCTTTTCATGAACCACTTCCAGGCAATTGCAAAGAAAGTAGCTAAGAAGGTAATCTATGAGATGAGTTCATGTTTCTCCTCCATCATAAACTCACTAGGTGATCTTAAACAAGCAATTTTAGCTATTTAATCTGCAGTAATGCTGGGCTATCCTTATAAGAATTGTGTAAGGATTCTTGTGATAACATGTGATGTGGTTTCAACACATAAAATATGCTATTAAAAGAGTAGTATCAGTACAAGTGAGTGCCTATGAGTAATCACAGGAGAGGAAAAAGAGAACTGAGAGTTTTCCTCATAATATAAAACAACTTTGCTTTGAAGATCTAATCTAGAAATGCTTCACAGCTCACAGTCTTTTCACTGGTCATAAACAGCGGGGGGGGGGGTTCTCTTGGGGGGGATGTTGTCCAATATTTTGGCTGCTTGCTGGCCTTATTAGATTTCTTTTCACAGGGCTTGTTTTGTAGAAAAAGCCCATCAGGAACTCATTTGCATATTAGACCCCCCCCTGATGTCACCATTGTTTCACACAGGGCATATTGTGAGAAAAGCCCAGCAAGAACTCATTTGCATATTAGGCCACACCCCTTGATGCCAAGCCAGCCAGAAATGCGTTCCTGTGCATTCCTGGTTAAAAAAAGCCCAGTCTTTTCATAATGCAAGCAGCATAGTAAAGCACCTGACAGTCAATATACATCCAGATAGATATTTTTAGCCCAATGGATGTTCCATGTTTCCCTTCCCTTCCCCCACAAAGCTATTGTTAGGGCACATAGCTCAACAGCCAGCCGTATATATTACACACACATCGAGTGAGCAAATCAATTAGCCAGCAGCTACGAACACTGTACTTTAAAGAAGAAAGTCTTACTTATGGGTGTTCACTGAAGTTGGTGTCATCAGTGTGACTTCACATGTGCACATTTTTGCATAGCCTTAGGTGAAGCCTATTTCACCCTTTTCAGGGGTGTCAAACATGCAGCCCAGGGGCCAAATCAGGCCCCCAGAGGGCTCCTATAAGTACTCCTATACTCCCTGAATAACTGGCTGTCATCTGCTTCTTTCTGCATCACAGCTTGCTTTGCCAAGCTTGCTCAATCACACAGGAGCTACAGAGCAAAGCCTCTATTTTCTCCATTGGCTGAGGCCCCTTCCTTGTTGAGGAAGGAGGGGAAGGATACCTTGCTTCAAAGGAAGCTCTGGCTCTTTTCTTCCTTCCCCAGGGGACCAGGAGAGGGAGGAGCCTCAACCAATAGAAGGAAGAGAGGCTTGACTCAGTAGCTCTGCTGTGCAATTGAGAGAGCCTGGATTGCATGGGAGAGATAAAAAGAAAGCACCTTTAAGATGAACAAGTGCTCACGTTTTAAGCATGTTTTAGGTTTTTAAAAACTCTTTGTGTTTGTGTTCTTTACAGAGTTTATATCTCTGCTGCCTGTCATTACATCTTATGACACACATGGCCCAGCCCAGCAAGGTTTCCAGCCCTCATAACAAATGAGTTTGACACTCCTGCTTTACATTGTTTATGTGGCCCAGCTATTCATGACTCTAGGTAGAATCATCTCACTTACTACACATTTGGAAAAAGTCCCCTCCAAACAAGGAAATGAAGCTTCATCACAACAGGAAAATGAAAGTCTAATGCCACAGTGTCTTAGCCACTAGGCAGGAGGCAAGCCCCATTAACATGGTCTGACAGCAGGGGTTCTCAGGTCACAGTTCAAGGTCTCAGGCTAGGTAAGTAGCCCTGAGGGTCAGGTATAAAGAATAGCTAAAAAAAAAAGTGTGGGGTTGTCAACAAAACTGCAGAGACTAGGGATGGGCATAAATAGATGGATAAACTGCAATTCATGCTTAAAATGGCTGATTCATGGTTCATTATGAATTGGAATTGATTTGGCAAATGGTGCTGTGCACAAAATAAAAATAAAATGGCTTGTCTTTTGGGTGATCTGTCTGTGTCATTGTTGGTTCAAACCATGATTAATTCAGAAAATAAAAGAAAAAAAAATGAACTAAACTACTGAATTGGGCAAATCAATAAACCACAAAATGAAATTACTCACAATTTTCACATTCTGTGCCCATCCCTACAGCAGACAAATTGATCCCATACTGGCTGCAGCCTCTTAGCAGACTTATAGTTTCCCTCCAGGTGCTGCTGGTTCCCATGTTATTCTGTTCCCTACAAGTTGAATCACCTGCTCTACTCATAAGGAACACAGGTCCAGATCATGAGGTGACTTTATCAGTCTCCTCTAACATTTCCTTAGGAAAAAGAAGGCTGTGAGGCACCCACTCCTTAGTCAGCCCTAACCCTTCACTTCTTTTTGCTTCTGGGGTGGTTCAGGAGACCATGGTGGATTAGGTTGTGGGCAGGCCCATGCTGGGACCTCCAGACCTGAGGGCCCTGCTGGTTCAAAGAGCGGTATTGGTGCTGGCTTAGAGTCCCTTTGGAGAGACTCTGAGACCCCAGCCTCACAAGAAGGGTTTGCCAGGGTGGGGCTTAGGGATGGGTTGTCCTCTTCTTCCTCTCCTCTATGGTACTCCAGGAAGGTCCATGGCACTAGGAATCGCAGATCCCTGGTCCAGGCAGGGGATCCTTTAATTTAGGGAGGGCTTTCCCATTGCCAGCTAGCTGGCCACAGGGGGAATCCCATCCCAAAATGACATTTTTGGGCCACTTCTGCTAAAACAGGAAGTGTTCTGAAAACTTGGAAGTGCCATCCCCAAAGCAGACATTTGAGTGGTTGCAAATCTTCAATAACCCTGATGGCTGAGAAGGCTTGCAGCCAGTTTAGGCTAACGGCTGTAAGCCTTTTTAGTGATCAGTTGTATTCCCCTCCCCCTGATTAGAAGTGGAGGGGGGGGAGTGAAAATGGGTGTGAAATTACTGGCAGCCATTTGAGTGCTCTTTCACTTCTCTCTAGCAAAACGGACCACCCAAATGGCTGCATCCCACTACCTGTTTTTTGGACCACTTCCAGTTTTATCAGAAATGGTCCAAAATGTCATTTGCAGGTGGGCCATCCCTGTCCACCCCCCAGAATGCCTCCTAAAGGCTCCCATTGGCAAGGTAAGGGGACCTGGTGACCCTACATGACACACAGATACTGCATAGCTGCAAAGGTGTTCAGTAACCATTTGAAGAGGATGGTGGACAGGCAAAACAATTGGACATTCCAAGAGCTTCAAGAGATTTAAGGTTTGGGTTTTATAACTTGTCTGTTTTTCTTTTTAGATGCTGCTGTTCCTGGCCGGAGGAGCAGAGTTCTCATCTGCGGGCACAGTTATGTGTTTTGGGCGGCACATCAAGCTCGGAGAACTGCTGTTGGCTCTCAGCTGGGGCTCAGCAAACATGTTACGATAGAATGGAGGGGGCGCAGGGGTCTTCAGTGGACTGGCTTGCTCCCCCTTTTGTTCCATGGGTGTGTGGGCCCTCCTCCACAGGTATTAATTGTTCACCTGGGAGGGAATGATCTCGGGCTGAATAAAGGCAAGGCATTGATCTTGCAGGCCCAAGATGATTTCAAGTACATAAGGAACAGATGGCCTGGTACCATTATAGTTTGGTCGGCCATGATTCCGCGCTTGGTGTGGCGCAGTGCTTGGAATCCAGCTGGGTTAGAAAGGGCTCGTTACAGAGCGAATAAGGAGATTCGCAAGGTTTTGGAGGGTGGTTTGGGCCACTATTTGCCCCATCCGGATATTTCTAAGGAATGTCCTGACCTCTACAGAGGGGATGGGGTACATCTCTTGGAAAAGGGTAATATGCTTTTCCTGAGGGATTTGCGGCAAGGGCTTGTGTTGGCTTTGGGCCTTTCGGTGGCTGCTAAGCCCTAAGTAGAGACTTGGCCTTAGTTGTGGCAGGTTTTACGGGGTTTATGGCACCATGCGGCCTGGGGAGGACCGGTTAGCCTTCCCCGTTTGGGGAGTTAGGGGTCTGGCAGGATCAACCTTTGGGTATGGCCCGAGGTGTGTGAATGCAGACTGTTCTGGAGATTCGATTGGATGGGTGCCTTTCACTGAGACGCGCGTCTGATGTCTGGGCCCTTCGGTGCGAGCCTCCCTGCTGGGCCTGCCTGACAGGAGCTGTGACACACTGCTCCGGCCGGGGGTCTGGGTCTCTCACTCGCTGAAAAAGGCAGGAGAGCGGTCTGAGAAGACCCCTGTCCCTGACCTGGCCGCAGTTCCGTTGCCCTTGCCGTTGCAGTGTTATTCAATAAAGTGGCCCATAGTTTCACCAATATAATTGTGTCCGCCTCTTTATTCTGACTTGGGGGGGGGGGTAATTGGACATTCCAAGAGCTTCAAGAGCCTGAATGGCTGTTGCTGGCTTTCTATCCAGACCCATGAGGGCACAAAGGGATTTGGCAGGTATGAAAAAGGGATAGACTTGGCTCTCCCCATCAGATACAATACGTTCAATAACTTCTTGTATCATGGGAGACTTGAAACAGGTTTCTCCTGGACAAAGAGCAGTAGTTAAAGTACACATAACATTTAAAAAACTTGCTATACCAATACATATGCTGAAAATGAAAAGCAAACATTTTCTGCAAAGGAAACAAGGTTACACAATAAACACTGTCGTGCAAACCTATTTTACATTTACCATTTAAACACAGTGCCTGATGCTTCTTTTGGACAGTGGATCACCCACTACCAACAATATGGTACTTTTTAAGACCAAAGAAATTTGAAATAAATTCATGCAGAACAAAGTTTATTTTAACCAGCATTAAACAAAGCTGTCTGGTTTTAAGAATAATAGTTGGATTTATACCCTGCCCTTTTCTTGCAGTCTCAGAGCAGCTTACAATCTCCTTTCTTTCCTCTCCTCACAACAAACACCCTATGAGATAGGTGGGGGTGACTGAGAGAATTGCTTTTAATAGAGCAGATCTGAGAGAACTGTGGATGACCAAAGGTTACCCAGCTGGCTGCTTGCGGAGGAGTGGGGAATCAAACCCAGTTCTCCAGATTTGAGCCTCTGGCCATTATTTTTGAGAATTCTTGGAGAACAGGTGAGGTGCCAGAAGACTGGAGGTGGGCAAATGTCGCCATCTTCAAGAAGAGGAAAAAGGAGGATCCAGGTAACTACTGGCCCATCAGCTTGACTTCTATTCCTGGAAAAGTTTTAGAACAAATCATCAGACAGCCAGTCCTGGAACATTTGGAAAGAATGGCTGTGATTACTAAGAGCCAGCATGGGTTTCTCAAGAACAAGTCATGTCAGACTAACCTGATCTCTCTCTTTTTTTTTTTTTTGAGAAAGTGACTACCTTGCTGGATCAGGGGAATGCTGTAGACATTGTTTATCTTGATTTCAGTAAGGCTTTTAATAAGGTTCCACATACTATTCTTGTTGACAAGTTGGCAAAATGTGGTTTGGATCCTGTAACCGTTAGGTGGATCTGTAACTGGTTAACAAATCGCACCCAAAGAGTGCTTGTGAATGGTTTCTCATCCTCTTGGAGAGGAGTGACAAGTTGAGTGCCTCAAGGATCTGACCTGGGACCTGTTTTGTTCAACATCTTTATCAATGATTTGGATGAAGGAATAGAGGGAATGTTTATTAAATTTGCAGATGATACTAAATTGGGAGGGGCTGCAAATACAAGTAGAAGACAGAGACAGGATCCAGGATGATGTTGACAGGCTGGAAAACTGGGCTAAAACCAATAAAATTAATTTTAACAGGGACAAATGTAAAGTTTTGCATTTAGGTAAGAAAAATCCCATGCATGGTTATAGGATGGGGGAGACTTGTCTTAGTAGTAGTATGTGTGAAAAGGATCTAGGGATCTTAGTGGACCATACGCTGAACATGAGTCTACAGTGTGATGCAGTGGCTAAAAAGGCAAATGCAATTTTGGGCTGTATTAACAGAAGTATAGTGTCCAGATCACATGAAGTGATGGTATTGCTTTATTCTGCTCTGGTAAGACCTCACCTGGAGCATTGTGTTCAGTTTTGCGCACCACATTTTAAGAAGGTTATAGACAAGGTGGAATGTCCTGACCTCTACAGAGGGGATGGGGTACATCTCTTGGAAAAGGGTAATATGCTTTTCCTGAGGGATTTGTGGCAAATCCCTCAGGAGGGCAACAAAGATGGTGAGGGTTCTGGATACCAAGTCCTATGAAGAAAGGTTGAAGGAGCTGGGCATGTTTAGCCTGGAGAGGAGGCGGCTGAGAGGTGATAGGATCACCATCTTCAAGTACTTGAAGGGCTGTCATATAGAGGATGGTGCAGAATTGTTTTCTGTGGCCCCAGAAGATAGTACCAGAACCAACAGGTTGAAATTAAATCAAAAGAATTTCCGGCTCAACATTAGGAAGAACCTCCTGACAGTTAGAGCAGTTCCTCAGTGGAACAGGTTTCCTTTGGAAATGGTGGGCTTTCCTTCTTTGGAGGTTTTTAAACAGAGGCTGGATGGCCAACTGACAGCAATGCGGATTCTTTGAATTTAGGGTGGGGGGGGCACATGGTATTTGTGAGTTTCCTGCATTGTGCAGGGGGTTCAACTAGATGACCCTTGAGGTCCCTTCAACTCTATGATTCTATGAGTCTGCCACTCTTAACCACTACACCAAACTGGATAGACCAAACTTAACCCATATGACTGAGCATACATTTTCAATAGTGACTATTAAACTAAGTCACCATTTCTAGTGAGTTAGTTAAATTTGGTCTGGCTATCTTCCACCAAATTTACAGTAAGTAAAATTAATTTTGTAAATGAAAAATGCCCTGAAATCGCAAAGAATCAAATTTATCAGTCCACAATTGTCTATAAAATATTAGATATTCCTAAATTAGCATATGATAGGTTAAGCAAAATTCCTAAGCTGGTGTTTGACAGTGGTCAACAAACAAGGCACTAATTATCATCTCCTATTAATCCTACTTTTGTACAAAATTTGTTCCAATGTTTAACAAGAGCAATAACTATCAACAAATTATGCACAAAAAATCATTAGCATATTTGTTCGCAGTAGATACTGGAATGATGTCTTGTTTACTTCCCAGAGTAAGTGGGCAATTACCTTCATTTTCAAAGTTAAGAGTTTCAAATATTTGCAGACTGCAGCCCCTGGGTGCTGTGTTTGGGTAGCAGTTGATCTTGAGTTTGGGTTTGCACCTCTCATAATATTCTTGCTCTTCTCTGTGACATTTGGTTCTCCTTCTCCTCTATTGCTTCCTGTGGGCAGTCTGCAGATCTTCTCCAGCCAGTCTTCACCCAATGCATGTCTGGAGGATTCTCTGTCAGGTTCAGATCACTCTCCTTTGCATATCTTTAAGATAGGCATAGACTGTAACTTTGCCTTTCTCTTAGCTTCAGGCTTGTCCACAATTTGGCACATATGGCATGCTTTGCAGCAATCTGTGACATTGTTCTAAGATGGTTCTTTTGAGTGTCTTTTCTGCCTGCTGTTCCAGTCATTAGGGGTTGCATTCTCCTCAACCAAATCTGGTTTCCATAGCAACATTAGTTCTTGGTGGCTTGTGACACCTTTGCTTACACTGCCTGCCCACTCTGCTGGCTTAGAACTCTGTTTAACCTTTTGGCTTCTGTTTACCACACTGACTTTCTGGATATGGTCTGCCAAGTCATTTCCCAGAAAGAAAGAGAAGGCAGAGTAAACGCCTACCTCTCATTCTCCTTCGCAGTCCTGTATGTTCAAAGGTGTGCTGAATTGTGGCCCTCACAAGGCTTTTATGCCTATTTCTCTGGGAAATATTATTCAACTTCATGAATTCAGGCTTTACAAGAGTCATACGTGCACCTGAATTTCCTGATATTAGAACCTGAGACTGAGATATTAGAATCTTCACAAGCTTCACACTCTGTGTTTATTCTCCCAGTCACTTGCCATACACATAGGACTATCTTTAGGTTTTCATCTCACGGAGCATTCCTATTTCCTTTCCTGGGCATTCACCACTACCTCCACTTATGGAACTGTGTTTACAGGTTTCCCTGGTCTTGAGGTTTTCTTAACTTGCGGCAGTTAATTGAAACAATGAACTTTTGTGACAATGAAGCTCCTCCAGTTGTTTCCTGGTTGGAAGGCCTGCCTTGCCTAGGTTGTTTTCTAAAGTATAGATTCTTCCACAGGGTGCCAAGTGTATTTTCTGGCATACGCTGAAATAAAATTTGGATCATCCATCAGAGTGTCCACTATTTCAGCAGCCTTAGCCACATCCTCAGGTTTCTTGTCTCTATCGATCTGTATTCCTTAGGGATGGCTCTATAGAATTGTTCCAATCCAATCAGATTTGCAGCATTCTTTTTTGTTAGAGCCACACTTTCTTCCAACTACCTTGCAAATAATCTGTCTAGTCTGCATTCAAATTGGCAATAAATCTCATCAGCTTCTGTTTTTAAATCACAAAATTGCTTTCTACAATGCTGAGCTGTCAGGTCATATCTTTGCCTGTGTGGAAAATGCTTCTCTGCTAGCCCTGTGATATCCAAGTTCAGGTCTCAGTTGGATCTAGGGTTGCCAGATCCATCTCAGGAAATACCAGGAAACTTTGGAGGTGGAGCCTCGAAACTTTCCTATTCCCTAAAATACATACATATCTAGATACATACATACATACATACATACAGCAATGTGGTCTCCTTGAATACAGTCTTCATTTCCTCCTCCTTTTCTGCCTTCAAAAGGTTCCCCAGGCAACTGCACTTCCACTAAATGAAACTGAACACACATAAAGCAGCCAAAACGAACAGTTTTCAAGCCCACACTTTTGTGATCTCATTGGGGCAATTTACTCACGGTTGTTTAGGCTTCCCAATCCCCAGGTCCCAGCGGGGGATCCCCCGGTTTTACAGGCTTCCCCCCTCCCCCAGCCAGCTGGCTGGCGGGGGAAGCCCCACCCCCACAGCCATTATGCACCTCCATGAACGATTCCCATAGGGAATGATGGGGAATTGATCTGCGGGTATCGGGGCTCTGGGGGGGGCTGTTTTTTGAGGTAGAGGTGCCAAATTTTCAGTATAGCATCTAGTGCCTCTCCCCCCAAAAAAACCCAAGTTTCAAAAGAATTGGACCAGGGGGTCCAATTCTATGAGCCCCAAAAGAAGGTGCCCCTATCTTTCATTATTTTCTATGGAAGGAAGGCATTTTAAAAGGTGTGCTGTCCCTTTAAATGTGATGGCCAGAACTCCTTTGGAGTTCAATTCTGCTTATCACACCCTTGCTCCTGGCTCCACCCCCAAAGTCTCCTGGCTCCACCCCCAAAGTCCCCAGATATTTCTTGAATTGGACTTGGCAACCCTACGGTTGTTGCTGGATGTAGCAATCTGCTGTATTTCAACTGATTCTAGCTAACTTTTTTAGTATCCATACAAACAACTTCTGAAACATATGTCAAACAAACAGAGGGACTGTGCTGGCTTCCTCTCTCACACACTCACCCTGCCCCACTGCAATTTATTCTGCTGAGATTTAAAGGCACACACACCTTCTAAAACTTAAGCAGTTTTTTGCAAGCTTCTTCTAAGCCTGTGGAGATTTAAAGGCACATGGTGGCTGTTGGAGAAGAGCTTCCCCTGCCAGCCAACTGACTATCAGTAAGGAGGAGTCTGTAAAACCAGGGAATCCCCTGCTGGGACCTGGGGACTGGCAAGCCTAATTGGATCTCTTGACGTTTTAACTTCTATAATTCTAATTTATGCTTTGACTTTCCAGCCCTCCCTGTTTGCTGTCTGGCACTTTCCAAATGAGCAAACTACATGTCTCAATTTGCCATTCACACTCTCTCTGTGTTCTCTCAGCTTCTAATTTATGCTTTCTCTCTTTTTCATTTTAAAATTTCTAATTCTCTTTCTGACTCTTTTTCTTTTTGTATCTTTTCTGAGCTAACTTAGCCATTTCTATCTCTCTTTTATTTCTCCATATTTCTGTTCTGTCCCCATAGGTTCTTCAACAGCTCAGTTGCATTCATCTGATTCAGCTCCAATGTACAGAGGCATTAGGACAAAAAAAATTCTCTGGCAGTTTAGAGTGGCAGAAACAGATCTATTTACCACTGATTATGCAACATAATTTTTGCAATTTTTTTTAAATGTATTTATTACAAATTAGTGGAACACAACTATAGGCTCAAATACAACTTCAAAAAGAATTATAAATTGTAGAATAAGCACAATTAGGACTTTATGTGACATGTTTCAGCCTACTGTCTTTATTCAGTGCTCAAACATAAATGTTATACATAGGCTCAATTATGGCTATATTAATTTTAATTAATACACCAAGTGAAAATTATGTTCTGATAAATATCAGTGACACAAAGCAAGGATATACTATATAAGCCTCATACAGCATTGCCTTGTGTTCAAATCAGGTATAAATAACCACACTGATTGTTACACTGGCTTCATATTTGCTTTAGGAATTGAATCTCCTAGACCAGGGGTGGCCAACGGTAGCTCTCCAGATGTTTTTTTGCCTACAAATTCCATCAGCCCCAGCCATTGGCCAAGCTGGATGGGGCTGATGGAAGTTGTAAGCAAAAACATCTGGAGAGCTACCGTTGGCCACCCCTGTCCTAGACCAAATAGGGGGGGTACACAGTTGAAATACCATTTTGGTAGTATGTCCCTTCCCAGGAGTGGTCAAGCCCCCTCCCTAGCATCTAATTGTAACCTCCACACTACAAAAACCTCAGCCATGACATCTTACAACTCAGTAGTTAGGGTGTATGGCATGGGACTCTGTCTCAAAGCTTCTTACTGTGTGGACTCAGAGCAAGCAGTGAAGCATTTTGGTGATAGGAAAAGCACAGAAAGGGCACTTAGCACTACATTTGTGCTAACACCCAACAAGGAGATCAAAGTCCATACTCTGGCTGACCTCTCCCATTTCAGAATCCTAACAAGTATCGTACTGCTGGAGGCTTGATCTAAAGCTGCAACCATATACTAACAGATAAGCAATGGCAAGGATCCCAAACCTGCTTCCCCATTAACATTGTTTGAGGCCAGGTGCTGTGATGGCACCACCTGCACTCAAGCACAGCATTGAGTTTGTGCAGGGGTGACCCAACCCAGACCTTTCAGCATGATGACCCCTGACATGCCATGGGAAAAGATACCAGGGAAGTTTCCTGGGAGAATTGCAGGGGGGTATGTTTTCTGCCCAACAGTGGGCTGTAATCTCTGTCATTTGTCTGTTTTGCACCTTAGCAGAAGACAAGGCATGTTGGTGGGAGGGTTTTTTGGGGGATCTGGCAGCTACTCCATTGTATGTGGTGAACAAGCTTTAGGTGATCCTTGGACTCATTTCCTTAAGCAGGAGTTACAGGTGTTGTGTGGATAGATCACTAGCAATCCCTGAGGACTTCAACACAAGACAGGTGAATGTGATTCAGATGGTACCTTCATGTGCTTCAAGTGTGTGTGGGGGGGTGTGAAGCCCACCATGGCGCTAAATATTCAGACCCTGTCAGGACAACACATCATAGCTGAGCCCAGCATGGCACTCATGCCAAGTTGTCATGGTTGCATGTATCCATGTTTTGCTTTCCTGCAGGTGAAGATCCAACAGGGAGACTTGTGGATGTGACTTGTCCCCCCTCCCCCCCTCCTCACTCTGCTCTTTCTGCTGCCCCAACCCTCATCTTGGACTGGAACGCTGCACCTGGCCAGCCCTTCCAAGTTTCGCTTAAAATGCTGTGCTGTGCCGCAGATCCTCAGTCCTCCTCCCTTTGGTCTCAGAGAAGTAGCAAATAAATCTTCTCACTTCATCATGGGTTTCACTTCAATAGAGACTGTGCTGTGCCAAAACTGTGTCTCTGTTTGGCTTTGACTACATGATTGGAGTTCCATATCCCTTCCTGCCCCATTCCCCCCCCACCCCATCTGTGACTACCCCTGAAGGTTTCCCGATGACATGGCTGGAAGGAAGGGCTCTTAGGTGCCTGGGGTGATTGAGGATGGTTCTGCAGGTGCCACTGGCTGTAGTCATCTGCCAAACATAGCAGGGGCCCAGCAGCACCTCCAAAGTTGATTGAGCAGCAGGTTCCCTCTCTCACCTCACAGCCTGCTATGTGAAAGGGGAGGGGCCAGAGCTTCACCAAGTATGAGTGAATGAGTCAGCTTGGTGCAGTGATTGGAGTGTCTGACTAGATCAGGGAGTCCCAGATGAAAATCTACACTTGTACCATGGAAGCTCGGTGGGTAGTTTTTGGCCAGTTATACACTCTCAGAGTAGCCAACCTCATAAGCTTGTTGTGAGCATAAAACAGAGGAGAGGAAAATGATGGAAGCTACTTGGGGTCCCCATGTGGGAGAAAGCTGGGAAATGAATAGAGTGAATGGATGAAGTTCTTAATTGTCTGTCCACTCTAGGAAGTGTGTGTGTGTGTGGGGGGGGTGGCTTCTGTCATCTAGGGGGAAGACATCTGTGAAGATGTCACTGAGGGGGCAGGGGGTGATGGGGGTGCCTGGAATCAATGGCTGGGGAGAGCCAATGTCTCAATGTTTTTGAAGGGGTGGGGAGGGCACTGGCAGGAGTGGTGCGGGGGTGTTTTCAGCTACATGGCAGGAAGCATGCCCACTAGACACCCTCCAAATGCATAGGGTAGCATCAACAACCCCTTTCCCATTCTGCATTTTGGGGACCCTGTGCTCTGTGTTGGCATTGAGGCAGCTGCACATGCCTGTGGGGCAGACAGCTCAAAACGCCTCACTACTATCAGGTGCCTGGATTGGCTGACAGCAATTGGTCCCTTTGTGGGGGTGTGCTGCTGACAATTAATGTGGAACTCTTGCAGCCCACCCCTCTCCTCCTCCAGCCTGAGATGAACGCTGGACTCCACCCCCTTGCCACATGGCCCCAGATTAATTCTGGTGGCCCTGTCTGTCACAGTGCCATCACTTCCACACAATGCCTCCATTGATCACAGTTCCATGGTTTCTGCAGACACTATCCCAGTGACAGTCAGAAAACACTGTGCAAACCCACCAAATGTAACTGCTGGATGCAACATAACCTATCCTCATAGAGAATTGACTAATGCTGCTGTATTTACTCAGCAGCTGGCTCCTGTTCTGTGGGTGCAGCAGAAAATTCCTCTGCTTATCTCTCTAAAACTATAATTCTCATCAACCCTTGCAGATTGGGAAAGACTAGGAAGAATAATTTATCAGAAATATGTCACTGATGGTGGCATCTCCCATTATACTCTTCCCCCTTCAAAAGTGTATTGTGTGGATAAAGCAGCTTCTGGTCCGTGTAGAGTATAAACATTTTAAATAGATAGGGAATATAGGAATAGATGGGGCAGGAAGAGAAAGGAATGGGTGCTTTTGTGCATTCACTTGCACATTTGGTGAGGGTCTAATTGATCACTCACAAATATCCACTGAACATTTTCCAGTGTTTTAACTATGTCAAGGGCGGGGGGAAGCAGTTGCAAGGATATTTGTCCATCCATCAATGGAACTCATGCTTTGTGCTTTCTGCCTGAGAGTACATATTCAAGCTGCGTATGAGGGGGTGGGAGCGGCCTCTTAAGGCCACTCCTCGCCCCCTCTCCCATGGGACAAACCATTGCCTCGCATCTGCACGGGGAGGCAATGGGCGGCCCCCAGCCTCAGCGGTCAATGGACCGCTCGGCTGGGAAGGGGCCGAATTTTTTTTTTAATTATCCCAGGGTTTTATTTGTTTGCTTTGTATTTACACAGCCAGAAATGCTTTCCCCAATGAAACCAATGAAATGACTCCCTGGGTGATTTCCTAATAATGATGGCTTTAGTTACAATGTCAAAATCAAGTTTTCTAAATGATACATGACTAATTCTAACTCTCTTTAATATACACCTAAACTAATGTATTATACATAGACATCTCTCTTCATGTGATGTGTTTGCACTAATTCATTTTAAGTGGTTGTGTGCCAAATTCACAGCAATTTGATGCACTTTTCTGACTTCTTTTTTGGTGTGTTCACACACACTAAACATGTTTTGCAACTGGATTTTTACTGTGTAAGAATAGCAAAATCCATTTGTAAATAGTTGCCTGTGAAAGCACCCTTTAACTCCATACATGTTTGAGGTACAATTATGAAGAAGCAATGTTATATGTTTTCAATTCTTCATTGTATTGTATATTATATTTTATATTATATCAATGATCATCCAAGATACAGAAAAAGCTGCAAGTTCCTTACAATATGGGTAGGTGAGAATGTACCCATTGTAGTTGACAGAGTCTGAAATGTGAAAGTTAAAACAGACAAGCCTTTTGTCCCGCCCAGCCCGGGCGAGGACTGCGCGAGGGGGACCCCCGGTGCCTGCCAGCCGTTCCCGGCCCCCGTCGCCGCCCCGAGAGCCTCCCACACCTTCCCACGCCCCCGCGGTGGTCCCACCCCTCACCTGGGCTGATGGGGCGCCAACAGCCGCTCGAATGACGCCTCCCAGCCGACGAGCCCGTCTCTGGGTCTGAGGAGCCTGGCCAGAGCGAGACGTTGGGGAGCAGGAGGGAGAAGCTAAGCCCAGCACTGGGCAGAGAGGAGGAGAGCCGCCTGACCCATGGCAGCGAGAGACGCCCCACCCCAGCACGCTGCAGAGGTCCAGGATGCCCGAGGCACGCCCAGGCAGCCCAGCCCCGGCTTGCCTCTCCGCTGGGGAGACAGAGGATACCGACCCCGGGGGGGGGCCCGTCCACCGCAGAACGTCCCACGACGGACGGCCGAGAGACGTGGCCGCCGGACCCGCAGTTCGTGGAAGCTCAGGCCAAGGATGAGGAGTTGGAGGCGTTGTGACAGCACGAAGCAGTTCGGGATGGGGTGGTCGTGGATGAGCGCCGGAGCCGGCACCTGCCTCGGATCATTAGGGAAGAAGGCATTTGGTTCAGAGAGGTAAAGGGCGGCTGCGCCCCAGGAAACAGCTGTTGGTCCCTCACCGGTACAGGCCCGAGGTCCTGAAGGGTGCCCACGACCACCAATGGGCGGGCCACCAAGGGGTGAAGAGTACTCTGACCCGGGTGTTAGCCAACTTCTTCTGGCCTTCCGTAGCGTGGGAGGTCCAGGCCTACTGTCGCTCCTGCGACATCTGCCAACGCCTCACATCTAGGGCAGAACTGCAAGCCCCCCTAGCCCCCTTGCCGGTAGTGGGGGCTCCGTTCGAGCGGGTGGCCATGGACTTTGTGGGGCCCCGACCCCGCACCCCTCGGGGGGCCCGCTACATCCTGGTCCTCATGGACTATGCCACCCGTTATCCTGAGGCTATTCCCCTGCCCACCATAAAAAGTGCTGGCGTGGCCAGGGCCTTGATGCATTACTTCGCACATGTAGGGCTGCCTCGGGAGTTACAGACCGGGGCACACCTTTCACGGCAAGCCTCATGCGACAGGTGTCCCAGACGCTGCACATCAAGCAGCTCTTCACCTCCGTCCACCACCCCCAAACTGACGGGCTGGTGGAGCGGATGAACCAGACCTTGAAGGCCATGCTGAGGAAGACAGCATACGACCACCCCACTGCCTGGGATTTCTATGTGGATCCGCTGATCTTTGCCATCCGAGAGATGCCCCAAGCGTCCCTGGGGTATTCCCCATTCGAGCTGCTGTATGGGAGGCAGCCCCGGGGGATCCTGGGCCTGCTCGGAGAACAGTGGGTACAAGGCAGGGGAGAACCAGAGGAGACCCCAGAGGAATACGTCAGGCAGCTGCAGGAGCGCCTGGAAGATGTGCGGCGGGAGGCCCGAGAGAACCTCACACAGGCCCAGGAAGCCCAGAAGAGGCGTTACGACAGGGGCACTAGGGCCCGGGGGTTCCAGGTGGGAGACGACGTCCTGGTCCACAGGGGAGTGATGGGCCGGAACCAAGGGGACCCGTGGCGGGGACCCTTCCAAGTCACCCGAGTCCTAGGTCCCCTGACGTACGAGCTCCAATGTGGGCCCCAGGCCCGCCAAAGGAAGACCCTCCACGTGAACAGCCTAAAGGCCTGGGTGCAGTGGGAGGTGGGGACTGAGCATGGGCTCTTGGCCGAAGATCCAGGCGAGCTCCAGGATGGAACCCTGCCCTGGACGACCGCGGAGGGCGCCGGGGGAGGCCCGGTGTTGGACGCCGCTCTCACCCCCAGCCAGCAGCGGGATCTGCAGAAGGTCCTGGCAGAGTGCCCGACGGTGTTCTCCGACGAGCCGGGCTTGACCACCCTGGTCAAGCACCAAGTAGTAACCCCCGCCGGCTAGGTAGTTCTTGCCACAGAAGCGCTGGGGCATCATCGCCCGGGAGGTGGAGGAGATGTTGCGCCTCGACATCATCGAACCATCACAGAGCGAGTGGCGCAGTCCGGCGGTCCTGGTGCCAAAGCCCGATGGCAGCGTGCACTTCTGTGTGGACTATCGGGAGGTGAACAAACTGGCCAAATTCGATGCCTACCCGATGCCACGGGCGGATATCCTGATCGACCAGCTGGGGGAGGCCCGGTACCTCTCCGCCTTGGACCTCACCAAGGGCTATTGGCAGGCGCCCATGCACCTGGCTGACAGGGAAAAGACCGCCTTCACCACCCCGCAAGGTTTGTTCCAATTCAAGCGCATGCCCTTCGGCTTGAATGGGATTGCGGCCACGTTCCAGCGGCTGGTGGACAAGGCCCTGGTCCAGTGCGAGGGTTTCGCTCGGGCCTATATCGACGACATCGTGGTGTGTAGCCCCACCTGGGAGGCCCACGTGCTCCACCTCTGCCAGGTGCTCCAAGCCCTGCAAGCCGCCGGACTCCACGCCAACCTGCGGAAAAGCCTTTTCAGCTTCCAGGAGCTAAAATATCTAGGATTCCTAGTGGGGAAGGGCCAACTCCGACCCCTGCCGGAGAAGGTCGTCACCCTGGAACAACAGCCCCACCCGCGCAGCAAGAAGCAGTTCTTGGGATTCGCTTCTTGGGATTCGCGGGCTACTACAGCAAGTTTATCCCCAACTTTGCGGCGGTGGCCACCCTGTTGCCGGACAACCTGCGGAAGATGTGCCCGAACGTCCTCCAGTGGGGGCCAGCCCAGGATGCAACATTTGAGACGCTGCGCACTAGCCTCTCCCGTGACCCCGTGCTGCACAACCCGGACTTCTCCCAGCCCTTTGTGTTGCACACCGATGCTTCGGGGACCGGTATTGGGCAGCCCTGCTCCAGGGGAGCCCCAGGGACGAACGCCCGGTGATATTAATCAGCCACAAGCTCCTGCCCGCTGAGCGGGCGTACTCCACGGTAGAGAAGGAGGCCCTGGTGGTCAAGTGGGGTGTCGGGGCGTTGAAGTTCTACCTCACCAACAATCCCTTCTGGTTGGTGGTGGACCACGCCCCCCTTCTGTGGATGTCGAGAATGAAGGACTCCAACGACCATGTCCTTCGTTGGTATATGTCTCTTCTCCCCTTTTCCTTTACAGTGCACCATCAAGTTGGGGTGGATCACCACGTGGCCAACTACCTCTCCTGGATCTTCAAGGAGGAGGCGGAGAAGCAAGGGACACGGGGGGGGGGGTGTCCCACCCAGCCCGAGCGAGGACTGTGTGAGGGGGACCCCCGGTGCCTGCCAGCTGTTCCCGGCCCCCGGCGCCGCCCCGAGAGCCTCCCACACCTTCCCAAGCCCCCGCGGCGGCCCCATTCCTCACCTGGGCTGACGGGGCGCCAACAGCTGCTCGAACGACGCCTCCCAGCCGACAAGCCGGTCTCCGGATCCGAAGAGCCTGGCCAGAGCGAGACGTTGGGGAGCAGGAGGGAGAAGCTGAGCCCAGCGCTGGGCAGAGAGGAGGAGAGCCGCCTGACCCGTGGCGGCAAGAGACGCCCCACCCCAGCATGCTGCAGAGGTCCAGGACGCCCGAGGCACGCCCAGGCAGCCCAGCCCTGGCTTGCCTCTCCTGGGTGTCTGGGGCTTTGAAGGGGGGGAGGAGCCAGAGTGGGGCGGAACCCAGGAAGGGGGAGGATTGGGACGGGAGGGTAAAAGGAAAGGGAGGCAGGAGGTCGGGAAGGAAGCTGGCCGGTGCTTATTGAGGCTGCCTTGCGAGAGAGAGGGACAGGAGCCTCAGCACAGCCAGGAGGGGAATGGGGGCCTGTGGTGAAGTAACCCGGCTCCCACCCCCTGTTTCTGAGACCTCCGGGGAACGCCCCAGAGTGCCCGGGAGGGGCGACGGTGGCACCGGGAGACCGGGAGGGGTGCCCAGGGCGTGACACCTTTGGAGAACAACTTCAGAATTATAAACTTGACTGTCACAGTAAATTGCCTTCTTGCCTTGGTGTGAGAAAATAGAGCCACTTAACGCCACTGAGGATGTTCTCCGCAGCTGAGAACGAAACGTCTGGAAGGAAAACTTTCTCTAGTAGAATACGGCACTTGAGCCCGAAAGATTCTACAAACCCTAGAGCCACTTAATTGCCTTTATTACCACTTACAGCCATTTATTATCTTCATTGATTTATTAACAACCATATTGGTCAGAGCAAACATGCAATGAAGAATTAAGAGTCCAAATTCTTTAGTTTTAGAATAAATTTTAGTAATTCTAAAGAGAACCTAAAAGTCTTGTTCACTCATTATATTTTCTAGTCACAGAATCTCTCCCCCCACCCCCATCCCCAGTGATCTGCTTGCCAGAATTCCAGTGAAAAATGTTAAATTCTATCATTCCTTCTTTTGGATTCTATGTGCAGACTGTGTGCAGATTAGACTTTTGTGATTATAACCTGGTGAGGAAGCAATTTTATGTGTAAAATATCCACACATAGTATTTTGTCAGAGATTCAATATTAATGATAATATGCAGGAGATATTATAGTTACCTTGCCCAGAAACAGCAGATTACATATTGGCAATAATTGGCTGCATTATTTTTCTGAAGGGATGTTTTTAAAACTGTGGATGGATCACAGCCACTTTGAGTGGCCAAGAGAATGTCCACTGAGTTGTGATTGATTATAATGGACACCAAGGATTTGGCGAGGCTCTTATATTTCAGCAACCAGAATGGACAAGAATACAGAACATGGCTTTTTTATTTATTTATTAAAACATTTATATTCCACTTTTCCTTGTGATTCAATGTGATTTACAATAATAGTTAGAAACCTCCTCAGCTAAAACTAAAAATACAATGGCAAACACCAAATCTCTCCCCACTTTATAGATCCCAAAATCCTATCAACATCCATCATGACAACTGGGTCAAATAGACTATACAGAAACCACACAATGCTTTAGACATTTCTTCTAAGCTATGTTATAACCAACATCCAAATTGGAATGTGTTTGAGAGATGTTATCAGCAAAATAGCTTTTCAAAAGCATCACAACTAATTGCCTGTTTCTGAAACACTACAGTCTCAGACTCAGCAGATGTCAAGATACCTTAAACAACTGGTCATGAACTAGCTGATACAATATTATGAATGAGCTCAATAGTAGGGATGTGCACCTGAAAAAGAAAACCCAGACTTTAGTATTTGGGGTTATTTGGGCCCTCGATACTATTCTGGTATTCAGATTTTTTTTTTCTTTTCAGAATTCCATTCCCACCCACCCCTTCTCGGGTCCATTATTCCCTTTAGAGAATTTTTCCAGTTGACTGGAGTGGCTGATTTTTAAGCAAATCACACCAAAGTTGAAGGGAATCTAGTCCTGCCTGTCCACTAACACCCAAAGTTGCTACTATAGTAAATCAAGGAGTCCAGTTCTTTATTAAAGTGCCCCCTGCCATTCTACTTGTCTCCATTTTCCCTATGAAAACAAGTGTGATGTAGTGGTTAAAAATGGTGAACTCTAATCTGGAGAACCAGGTTTAATTCCCCACTCATCCACATGAAGCCTGCTGAGTGACCTTGGGCCAGTCACAGTTCTTTCAGAGTTCTCTCAGCCCCACTTACCTCACAAGGTACCTGTTGTGAGGAGAGGAGGAGAAGGAAATTATAAGCCTCTTTGAAACTCCTTAAGGAAGAGAAAAGCAGGGTATAAAAACGAATGCTTTTTGTTCTACTACTATTACTGGGGGTGGGTTGGAAATCCATGCCTTCTCTAGGGCAAAGAAACCATACTCACAAGACCAAACAAACACTGGCCCAAACCCTCCCAATGCAAACAGAAAACCCAACAGAAAAAAACCAAACCAGATAATCCCAGCTGAACCACATGCCAACATGGCGAGCCCAATACATTCAATGACAAACCAGAGAATCCAAGACAAATAACTTAAGCAAGAAACAATGTTGCAAGACTAAGGGAACAAATTTCAAACCAGAAAATCCACACCAAACCAACGAAATACCAATAAGGGGGGTTTTGTTGTTGTTATATATTCTGGCTAGAAATATCTGAATTCACATCCCTACTCTACAGTATACTCTGGCAGGTTCAGTATGAGTTTTTCACCAGCATCTGTTTAAACATCTCCAAGGGCGTTTTCGCACTGACCTTTTACTGGCGCGACCACCCTCCTCACGCCGGCGGATCTGCAGGGATTTCGCACCAGAAGCGCCGGCACAGCCAAAAGAGCCGGCTACTTCCGTCGCGAAGCCAGCTCAAACGTTTTCCTGCTTCTTGGCGGTTTCCGTTTGAGCTGGCTTCGGGACGGAAGTTGCCGGCTCTTTTGGCTGCGCCGGCGCTTCTGGTGCGAAATCCCTGCAGATCCGCCGGCATGAGGAGGGTGGTCGCGCCAGTAAAAGGTCAGTGCGAAATCAGCCCAAGTCATTTCTGACTCTAGGGTGACATCACATAACAATGTTTTCACAGCAGACTTTTTACAGGGTGGTTTGCCATTGCCTTCCCCAGTCATCTATACTTTACCCCCAGCAAGTTGGATACTCATTTTACCGACCATAGAAGGATGGAAGGCTGAGTCAATCTTGAGCAGGCTACCTGAACCCAGCTTCCATCGGGATTGAACTCAGGTTATGCGCAGAGCTTGGACTGCAGTACTGCAGCTTACCACTCTGTGCCACGGGGCTGGTCTAAAACTATCTATATTTGACAATAAATTGGCAGACTTCCACTGTAGTTTGATGGACTCCCTAAAAATAAATGAAACCATATTTCGGCATGCAATTTCCAACTAAATTTTTTGTTCCCCTTTTTCATGCAAGATAACAGACATCTATAAGACTTGAACCAAAGGAAGCCCTTGGAATTTACCAAGTATAGTGCAATTGCATGCTTGTAGAACATTCTTCCAGTTATAAGTACTCTTACAAAACTGGAAGAATGTTCCTAATCACCTGGGATGCGGTCACACTCACCATTAAATCCATCTGCAATGTGCCTCTATTATAATCCGCACAACCAATTTTCTGATCAGACAACAGCCAGGCTCCCGTTCTATCCCATGTGGGTCCCATCGCTGGTCGATCAGAGTGCTCTACCGGTCCTCGTTTCATGAGATGTCAATCTGCATTAGTGCAGGCGCAGTGATGCCCGCTATCTGCAGCGCGTTGCTTTTAAATGGGTCGGATCACTAACAGTTTTGCTAGTCCGTTGGCGCTACTTTTCCAGCACGAGCACTACGTGTGCAGAAAAAAACCCAGGAATTCAAATCAGTTCACATCTACTTTCAAAAGTTAGTTTTGTTTCCGGACATGGGGCGGGTAAACAATTTATCGAGCCAACATTCGCTCGCTCATTCACTGGTACAGTGATATCACTTGCAGGGGGCTTTGGGAGGGAAGCGGTGGTGCGCTTCTGACAAGTTGCCAACGATGGAGTGTTCAAACAGAGAAATTCTGCTCAGGAACCGTCAGAAGAATTTTGTTCCTGATTTAAAGCAGTATCAAATTAGTCTGCGCCCCAGTCGTCTCAACACGGGACTCGAACGAGCTAACCACCATTCGCAGATGCTGACGTTTGGACAACCGCTTAAAATCCGACATGCTTCCGGACTCCACTCATGCCCATAGCGGGATTTTATGAACGTCTGACCTCACCCCAGGTCCACTCATTCATACTTCCTTTTAAAAGATACTGATTAATAAATACATAGAGGTAGTAGATATTGTTTATGCTCTGAATTTAAACAGTGTTCACATTTTAGAGCAGCTGGAAATTTTCAAATTTTACAGACATTCTTTATGTAGCAGGACTAACAGTATATAATAGGCAAAATAGGTATGAGGAAAGAGGGAACAGGAGTGAGTAATGCAATCAAGGAACTGAAAACTATGGCCATGCTTATAGAATCCACAAACCACTGGGGGAGTCTGATTTTAACTTGTAATCCACCCTTCTCCCTACTTACATTCATAGATGTGGTCAAACCTATAGGTTGAGTCCCATGGAATGTTTCTATTGATGGAAAGATTTCTGACATCGGGGCTTGGCTTTCTCTCACAAACACACCCTTCACCTTCCTCCACTGTAACTCAAAATGCCCTCTCAAATGTTGTTTCTAGCATTTGAGGGGAGGGTATTTGAGCTGCAGTATAAGATAAAAGGGGCAAAGAAGTCATGCTTCACTGATGAAAATATTTTTATCAATGGAAACACTTTGTATGATCCAATTCACCACAGCGAAGATGAAGATGAAGCATTGTTTTTTATTCCTCACTTTTCAGTACCCGAAGGAGTCTTGAAATGGTTTACAGTTGTTTTCCCTTCTTCTCACAAGAGACATACTGTGAGGTAGGTGGGACTGAGAGAGCTCTGAGATAACTGACTGGCCCAAGGTCATGCAGCTAGCTGCATGTGGAGGAATGGGGAATCAAACTTAGCACATGAACGAACACCTCACTGTGTGGTAATGGCCTTTGAGTCCCCAGTTGGTTCCTGCATGTTAAAGTTATGACTTAAGCAATATATGAAGGAATGGAAGTCTCTTGAGAATAAAGAGAAGCCTAATAAGTGTGTGAAAGATAATGCTGTTACTGAGCCAAAACAAAATGTACAGACATAGGACAGTCATAGGGGCTGATAGGTGATGAACCTACACTGGGAACATATATAGACTTTCATATTGTCAGCCAGGGCTTTTTTTTTTTTGTAGCAGGAACTCCTTTGCATATTAGGCTACACTCCCCTGATGTAGCCAATCCTCCAAGAGCTTACAGGGCTCTTAGTGCAGGGCCTACTGTAAGCTCCAGGAGGATTAGCTACATCAGAGGTTTGTGGCCTAATATGCAAAGGAGTTCCTGCTACCAAAAAAGCTGTTTGTCAGCCTATAAGTTTTCATTAAATTTTGTGAAAAGGCAATTCAAAACAAATTTGAATATTCATATTCAGGAGAAACAGCTGATCAATTTTAATAGAAGTAAAGATAATTTCAATAACATTCACAACATTTCTCAGGATGAGTACACACACCCCTAAAAAAACTACCACCAACCTGATGCTCTGAAAAGTTTTGGGAACTTCAGTGAAATATTAATGACATTTATGTAAATTATCCCATAGTTGACTAGTCATACATGTGTGGGAAATATTTTCTCCTTGCCATCTAACAGCAAGAAACACAATTTGTTTTATGAACAAAATTGTGAATGGAAATTCATTTACTAATTAAAAATACTTCATATTAAATGCTCCCATACAGTGCATTTGATTCTTCCTATTTTGTTATTCTGCAAAACCTTTTCAAAGCTCATTAGCACATTGCTGCAGATATACTTACAATTTCAGTTGGCACAGCATTTTCCCACTGATTGCAGGGTGGAAAATGGTTCCCTTTGGTGCCTTTCTCTCCCATCTGGAGCAGAGAACCTAACTGCTGTAACCACTTACGTGACAAAATTGGCAGATACAGGACTCCAGATGGGAAGCTCTTCAATTTCTGCTTCCAAGAGTAGCATCTGGGCCTTTGATTGGCTTTCTGGCTTGCTCCTTAGAACCTCACTTGAATTTTTCCAAAACCATTTCCAATTATCACTGCTTCAGAGTGACCTGTGGGGTTGAGACAACAACAGGAAGTCTGTAGAGCATCACCCATGGAAAAGGTTAGGAGAAATATTTATTGTTAAATCTCTAACTTTCCATAAGAGAGGTCTTATGCAATGACTTATTGATCTATGGTGGGTTACTTCTGACCTTCTGGAAGGACCATATGTGTTGTGTACTGCATTTTGTTCCCTGAATTTCCAGCACAGTGTTGCTTAGCGCGCACAGGGGAACTGTGGGAAACTGTGGGTCACCTGATTAGGGAAGAACTTAACTGAGCGCCTATTAAGAACTGTGGTATGAACTTTAACCATCCAGGATTGGATTGGATTTAGGAGGGGGTTGTCCAGGGTGCATGCATGTAAGTGGGGCCCCAGCCCCGCTATCTTGTCTTGTTGTGTAGATGCTAATGAAGTATGATTGCTGTTGAGCATCTCCAAACCCAGTACTTTACACTAGCGACGAGGATGGGATCCTGTTGAGCCAGCCTACTGCTCAGCCACACGCATGCCCCATGCATCAGCTCCAGTGCTCTTTCCATGCTCCAAACTTGCATCATGGCTGTCGCTCCAAGACACCAATTACCAGAGTTCAACTCTTCCAGGCCGGACCTGTGGGAGTCATGGGTGGTCCGGCTCAAATATTACATCCAGACACACAAGATGGAGGAAGCAGATGACCAGCAGGCACTCCTGCTGAGCTCATGCAGGGTCAAGAGGCTCCGGCTGATGAAACACCTCATCGCACCTACCACACTTGTGACCGCCACATACGAGGGTCTCATCAAGGCATTGACTGATCACTTATCACCACAGTTGACCCGCAGGCATGCATTCTACACATGGTGGTGGTGGCGGCCAGCCAAGTCCACAGCTGAATACCTCACTGATCTTAAAGGTCTCACCCTGTGCTGTGACTTTCAAGGGAACCTGGAGGAGATACTGCTTGACCAATCTGCAGTGGGTGTCCAGGAGGAGAAGCCGTGCCATAAGCTACTCACCACAGATGACATCACCCTCACAGGAGCACTCCGTCAAGCTTCCACCTCCAAACAAGCTCACAGCAGTCGCCCGGTGATGGCCACACACCAGGCTACAGCATTCTTGGCTTCAGACAGATTGGATGCAGAAGAAGCACAACAGCTCCATTGGCCTCCCCGCCACAGACACCGACCAGTGGCCCAACCACAGGCCACAGAGAAGCAAGCCCTGGGAAAGTGCATGAGCTGTGGGGAGCTGCATGAGCACCACGACTGCCATTTCGGGAATGCAGACTTCTGGAACTGTGAAAAGGTCAGCCACATTGCACGGGCCTGCTGGGCAAAGTCCAACCAGAAGCACCAGTCGACCCACCACAACTCAACGAAGATGCATACCGCTGCATCAACCAGCATCCAGGTACTGAATTTCCCCCAGGACACTCCCGATAAAATTAAAGTACCAGTGCTGATCAATGGGGCCCCATGCCTGATGGAACTGGACTCATGGTCCTCCATCTCCATAATCTTGGAGGAGACCCTGAACAAGCTATGCCCCAAGGGCGGTCTGCTCCTGTGGCCACCCAGGTTCATATTGCAGGACTTTCAAAAGAACCCAAGTACCTGGGGCCAAGTCCGGGTACAGTTTAAACTATTCAATGGGATGCTGGACATCCTGGTGGTGATGCGCAAGCTCACCAGCTTACTGGGCTTAGCCTGGTTCAAGCCACTGGGGATAGAAATTGTCAGAGTGAATCAAGTACAACTGGGAGATGATATCACAGGTCAGCTTGTCTGGGCCTGCAGCCTTGGGAGGGGATATGGAGGTGTGCTGTGGGCTGCTTGGGCTGGTGTGCTCTGGGATGTCTTGAGGGCTCCAGTCTCCTCTGGTGCCTCTCCAGATATGAAGAAGAGGGCAGGATTGGTTGCTGGCTCATTGGGGCTGGCATGGGTCTTGCTGAGTGTGTTGCTGACAATGCTTGTTCAGGTATTGAATCCAAACAGTATTTGTTAAGATAAATTATTGAGCGAATGTATAAACCAACATCATAGGGCAATAACTGCAGTACCACTATTATGGATAGTGTAATAACACTAAAAGTATGAAATATTTTTGTAGGTTCATTTACACATTGCACCGACTGTGGCTATAAGCTCTTTACAATGTAATCTATAACAGTTATACCCTTTAAAGTGCTTTGACTTAAGTGGACTTAAAATCACAAGGTGTTTACTGCTTATCATTGTCTAGTTTTCAAGGAATAAAACAACAACAACAACACATACAACAGAAAACCGTGGAGCTGCTGAGGATGAAACAGCAACTTAGATGGCTAGAGTAAGTGTGGCGACATGCTCGTGATGAAGAGTCAAGAACCTCTTATAGATCATTTATGAAGGTGTATGAGGGGGCTATGAAGTCTGCTAAGAAAGAGTCCATGGTCTCCATAGAGTCTGCAAAGTCGCGCCCAGCCCAACTACATAGAGTAATTCGGTCATTAACAGTTTTGTCATTGGGCAATCAAAATGGTAGGGAATTGGATAGTGGCTCTGAGGCCTTTGCAACATATTTCGCAGATAAAATCTTGACTCTCCGCCAGGACCTACCCACCACGATTGATACAGTACTCAAACTGGAAGCTCCTTGACCCTTTTCTGGTCCTATATTGGACTGCTTCAGTGGGCTCTTGCCGGAGGATGTGGACAGGATCCTGGCTGCAGTGAAGCCTACCACTTGCTCCCTGGATCCCTGTCCATTCTGGCTGGTGAAAGCCTGCCGGGATGGTATCAGGGACTCTCTGGGTGATATTGTCAACTTGTCCCTTTCAATAGGGACCTTCTCAGAGAAATTGAAGGAGGCAGTGGTTCGTCCACTTTCGAAAAAAGCATCATTAGACCCTGGGGTCTTGGCCAACTACTGTCCAGCTTTGAATTTACCATTTCTGGGTAAGGTAGTTGAGAAAGCGGGGGTGGAGCAGTTACAGGTTTTCCTGGATGAGACATCCACCTTGGACCCATTCCAGCCCAGCTTTCACCTGGGCCATGGGACGGAGACCGTCCTAGTCGCTGTCACAGATGACCTAAGAGAGCATCTGGATCAAGGCGGGTCAGCGCTGCTGATACTTCTCGATCTGACATGGTGGATTATGACCTTATGACCCACCACCTTGCCATAGTTCAGGGGGTGGCCTTACAACGGTTTTCCTCCTTTCTCCAGGGATGGGGACAAAGGGTGGTGCTTGGCGAGCAGATTTCCTTGCAGCATCCACTTATATGTGGAGTGTCGCAGGGAGCCATTCTCTCGCCAATATTATCTAACATCTATATGCACACCTTTGTCCAGATTGCGCGAGGTTTTGGGCTGGGTTGCCACCAGTACGCTGATGACACACAGTTCTATCTGTTGATGAGTGGCTGGCCATTTGCCGCCCCAACCAGCTGTCCGAGGCATTGGGAGCTGTGGCTGGGTGGTTACAACAGTACCGGCTGAAGCTGAATCCAGCTAAGATGGAGGTCCTGTACATGAGTTGGGTTGGGGTGGGTATGTGCATCCAGCTCCCAGCTTTGAACGGTGCCACGCTGGTGCCAGCCCAACAGGTGAAGAGTTTGGGAGTGACCTTGGATGCCTCCCTTTCCATGGAGGCCCAGATCACAATGGTTGCCAGGTCTGCCTTTTGTTTTCTTCAGCAGACCAGGCAGCTAGCACCATATCTATTCCCCCTCAGAACCTGGCTACAGTGATCCATGCAATGGTCACTTACAGACTAGACTACTGTAACTTGCTCTATGCTGGCTTGCCCTTGAGACTGATCCGGAAACTGCAGTGGGTGCAGAGTGCAGCGGCTCACCTGCTGACTGCACCACCTTTATGGGTGGGCATTCAGCCGGCGCTCCACAGTTTGCACTGGCTGCCCATTGAGTACCAGATCCACTTCAAGGTTTTAGTTTTAATGTTTAAAGCCTTACGTGGCCTGGGACCAACATACCTGTGGGACCGTCTCCTCCCATATATGCCCGGGAGGTTGTTACGTTTGGCCTCCCAACATCTGTTGGCCATCCCCGGCCCAAGAGACGCCCGCCTTGCCTCAACTAGGACCAGGGCTTTTTCAGTCTTAGCCCCGACCTGGTGGAATCAGCTTCCTACAGACATCCGGGCCCTACCCGGCTTATCAGTCTTCCATAAGGCCTGTAAAATAGAGCTGTTCCGCCAGGCTTTTAGTTGAGGCTGCGGGCATCTATTCTTGATCTGGTTGGCCTCCCCTGTCAGCACTGTCACCTGTGCTATAAAACGGAATAATATCTGCAATCTCTATGGGATATCATTATATGAGATGGCCAGGCTGGGCAATATGTGATTATGGTTTATATTCTGAGTGCTGTTGAGTTGTCTGTTTATAAAATGTTTTTATTGTATTTTATTATTTTATCATATGTTGTACTCTGCCCTAAGCCCTACAGGGAATGGGTGGAATAGAAATATACTAAAATAAATAAAATAAAACCAAAAATGTTTTGACCCAATATAAGAATAAATTATCAACAAACTGACACATGACAAAGGGGGTGGGGGTGGGGAGAGCAGAACAGTTGGTAGCAGCTGTGCTGTTGATGGAAGCAGGAAGGCACTTCCTGAAGAAGTTCTCCAGAGTCTTGGGGCAGAGCAGGTGGCAGCAAGTGCTTTCTTCGATTCTCTCAATACTCTGAGGAGCATTCAAACTCTTGCCGAATTTCAAAAAAATGCAGACTGTTAATAATGACTCTGAGGTTTAGCTAAACCCAGCAAGCCAGCAATTGGGAGCATGCACTAACAATGTCTACCTGGAGATGCACCATGGTGAATAGTGCTACTGTAAAGACACACAATTGCTCAGAATAGTGGTAATTTTAAATAAATCAGAAATGGGATTACTTGAGGTGCCTGACTTGAGAGAAAATGGGCACTGCAAACAATTTATGTTTTAATTCCTCATTTGCAAAAAAAGGAATAATCCCTGTACATAATATGATAATACAAAGTTAGCTTTTCTCTTCCTAGCCCAGTACATGAGCTCTCTCATCAGTTCTTTAAGAATTATCTCAAGGGTGCAATTAGGAGTTATGATGAACATGCAATTGCTACTAAAACCATATGTGTACCCAGACCTCATTTTGGGCAGGAGCTCACAGGAGCAGAGCTCTGGTACCTCTAAATTTTACAGTGCTCTTCTTTCTTACTCCCCCTAAATACTTGCTTCTGGGCTCCATTGTTCAAACCCCCTGTGAGAATTTTGCTGAACTCTAAAATTTGACAAGTTTCTAATATTTTCCACACAAAACATGGGAAAATAACCAAAACATATAAAGCAGACAGATGGAAATCTTCCTAATGCCACTGTGGCTACATAGGAGAAAGTAATTTAAAAAGTATGATAGGAGTAAGGTTTTATTATGACAATTATAATTCAAGAAACATTTTAAGGTAGATGCTGAGCTGCTATAATTTAATACACCTTCTGATGATGTCAGGAATGTGTGGTATATGAAAATGAGTTATGATAATGAGCTCTGGCACCCCTTTTTCTACAAAATGACCCCTGGGGAAAGCTGATTCATTTCTGAGGTTCCACAGAGGGTGTGGAACTGGCTTTAAAGGAATTGTTAAACATTTTCTTAGCAATCACCTGAGATGATTTTTCTGACTATTCTATATTTGCCCCCCCCCCCAAGTCGGAATAAAGAGACGGACACAATTAGATTGGTGAAACTATGGGCCACTTTATTAAATAACACAGCAACGGCAAGGGCAACCGAACTGTGGCCAGGTCAGGGCCAGGGGTCTCCTCAGACCGCTCCCCTGCCTTTTCCAGTGGGCGAGAGACCCGGCCCCCCAGCCGGAGCTGTGGGCCACAGCTCCCGTTAGGCAGGCCCAGCAGGGAGGCTCGCACCAGAGGGCCCAAACACCAGACGCAAGTCTCAGCGAAAGGCACCCATCCAATCAAGTCTCCAGGACAGTCTGCATTCACACACCTCGGGCCACACCAAAGGTTGATCCTGCCAGACCCCTAACTCCCCAAAAAAGGGAGGCTGACCGGTCCTCCCCAGGCCTCATGGTGCCATAAACCCCGTAAAAACTGCCCTAAAAAGTGACCAAACTCTACCCAGGCACCAACCCAAAGTCAATTCCTCAATCCACTGATATGCTATGCAGGGTAGGCAAAAAACACCCCCCAGTCACCACGCAAATAGCTGGGGAGTAAAAAATTCCTACCCGGACCCTCTAAAAAGAGGCGACCAGCAATTGCCTACATAACAAACAGGGTGGGCCAAAAACGCCGAGAGGACTGCAGAGCCGGCAAACGGGGCTTCAATAGCAGCGTTGAAGCCCCACCCCCTCAAGACGCGCTCGAAAGCGTGCCGAAGAGTCCGCTCTCCCTCCGGGCGGGCAAAATCTCCCCTGCAGCCATGCCACGATGCAACGGGCTGCAGGAGGCTCTGTTTTACACTTAGGGCTTTTTTTTATAGCAGGAACTTCTTTGTGTATTAGGCCACCCCCCCCCCCCCCCGATGTAGCCAGTCCTTCTGGAGCTTACAGTAGGCCCTGTACTAAGAGCCCTGTAAGCTCTTTGAGTATTGGCTACATCAGGGGTGTGTGGTCTAATATGCAAAGTTGTTCCTGCCACAAAAAAAGCCTGGTTGCACCGGGGATGGGCTTTAGGCCTGTAGTAGAACATACCCACAAAGAGAGGGGAAAAGAAACTAAACCAACCAACCAAAGATCTACAAAGGAAGTTTAGAAAATTAATAAGGAACCAAAAGTTAAAAACAACATTATCGACAAAAGTACATGTGTTTATTTCAAAAACATATACAAACCTTGTAAGGGTCCAACTGGGGTTGCCAAGTCCAATTCAAGAAATATCTGGAGACTTTGGGGGTGGAGCCAGGAGACTTTAGGTCCTAAGAGTACAAGTTAAATTCCCTTATCAGGATCAATTTAGCATCAGCAGGGCTTTTTTTTTTAGCAGGAATGCAGTTCTAGCCGGTTTGGCATCAGAGGGTGTGACCTAATATGCAAATGACTTCCTGTTGTGCTTTTTCTACAAAAAGGAAAGGAAAGGTCCCCTGTGCAAGCACCAGTTGTTTCTGACTCTGGGGTAACGTTGCTTTCACGTTTTCACGGCAGACTTTTTAACGGGGTGGTTTGCCATTGCTTTTCCCAGTCATCTACACAAAAACATTTCTACAAAAAAGTCCTCTGCAAAAGAATGGTGACATTAGGGGTGTGGCCTAATATGCTAATTATTTCTTGCTGGGCTTTTTGTACACAACAAGCCCTGTGTGTACCTTTCCTCTTCTTTTCAACAATGCCTAGTGCAAGTCCTGATATTATGGTTAAAAAATCATAGGGTGTTTTCGCACTGACCTTAATCGGCAGCGACGTCCCTCTTCACCGCGCAGGATCTGCGCAGATTTCGCACCAATTGCTGCAGAGCACCCGGAAGAGCCGCAAAGTCCCGCGGCTTTTGCGGCACAAATGGAAACCGCCAAAAAACAGTTTCCATTTGTGCCGCAAAAGCCGCGGGACTTTGCGGCTCTTCCGGGTGCTCCGCAGCAATTGGTGCGAAATCTGCGCAGATCCTGCGCGGTGAAGAGGGACATCGCTGCCGATTAAGGTCAGTGCGAAAACACCCATAGAGTTGGAAGGGACCTCCAGGGTTATCTAGTCTAACTCCCGATACAATGCAGGACATTCACAAATACCTCCCCCCCACACACATACATCCCCAGTGACCCCTTGTCCATGTCCAGAAGATGGCAAAAACTTCCAGGATCCCTTGCCAAACTGGTCTGGAGAAAAATTGCTGACTGACCCCAATGTGTCAATCAACATTTCCCTGGGTGTGCAAGAAAGAGCCACCAGAACTAATCACTGATGCAACCATTCCTGCCCTCTTTCTCATGATCTGCCTAATACACAGAATCAGCAATGTTGGGTTTGTTGCCTCTTCTTTTTATTGGAACTGGGTGAGCAAGTGCACCATGTTGAAACTTCAGGGCACAAGTCCATTGGAGCAGATATTATGACAGAACAGAGGGAAATTAGACATGTGGATGATGTTTTTTGAAAACTGGTGCAACATTAATTCGTGATTCTTCAAAATTCCATCTGGAGCTATTTCTTATGAGTTAACACTGGTCAACCAGTAATCCTAGTGTTCACAAGTCTGCAAATGGTTCTAGCTGCGCCCCCCCCTTCTGAGTGCACTGCTGTAAAGCAACATTTTAACCAGGGGTTGGCCTTACAATGGCTTTCCTCTTTCCTGTATGGTCAGGGAAAAGGGGTGGCAATTTGGAGACAGTCATCCCACAAGTACCTACTTAATTGTGGTGTGCCTCAGGGAGCGGTGCTCTCTCCAATGTTGTTTAACATTTATATGCACCTCCTTGCTCAGATTGCCTGGAGATACGGGCTGGGTTGCCACCAGTATGCTGATGACACCCAGCTCTATCTACTGATGGACAACCAGTTGGGCTGTGTCCCAGAAAACCTGGAGCTGGTGTTGCAAGCTGTGGCTGGGTGTCTTCGGCTGAGTTGACTGAAGCTGACAAAAATAGAGGTCCTTTGCCTGAATTGTGGCGGTCTTGGTAGGGAAATTTCATTACCAGCTTTTGATAGCGTGCCTCTTACAACAGCGCCCAGGGTTAAAAGCTTGGGAGTGCTACTGGAACTTTCTCTGTCAATGGAGGCCCAGATAGCAGCCACTGCCAGATCTGCCTTTTTTCACCTTAGAATAAGACAGTTGGTTCCCTTCCTCGAGCGTGGCAACCTGGCAATGGTGATCCACGCAACCATCACCTAGAGGCTGGAATATCCTCTACATGGGGCTGCGTTATCACGAATCCAGAAACTTCAGCTGGTGCAAAACACAATAGCTAGGCTGTTATTGGGGTTCTCTATGCGGGAGCACATATAGCTGGGGCTACGGAAACTGCACTGGCTGCCAATAATGTACTGGATCCGCTTCAAGGTGCTGATTATTACCTACAAAGCCCTATATGGCAGAGAACCTGCTTACCTGAGGGACCATCTCTCCACACATGTTCCTCAGAGAGTACTTAGATCTGGATCACAAAATCTATTATTGATCCTCAGGCTCAGGGAGGCAAGACTAAAATCCACCAGGGAGAGAGCCTTCTCGATTGCGGCCCCCTACTAGTGGAACCAACTGCTGGAAGAGATTAGAGCCTTGTGGGACCTCGCCCAGTTCTGCAAGGCTTGTAAGACAGCATTATTCTGCCTACCTTTCGATATCTAGAAAACTGAATACCATCAGATATCAACAATACTAGCACCAATCTGTTTTAATTGTTATTTATAGAATGTTGTATTATTTTAAATGTATAACGAATGTTTCACTGTGAATATAGGGGGAAGTGTTTGTGAGTTTCCTGCATTGTGCAGGGGGTTGGACTAGATGACCCTGGAGGTCCCTTCTAACTCTATGATTCTATGATTTTATGCTTGTGAGTGCCCTGAGCTTGCTTTGGCGGGGAGGGCAGGATATAAATCTAAATAATAATAATAGGCTGGGGTCATTTTGTAGAAAAATAGGTGGTGGAGCTCATTAGCATAGCTAGTTAGCATATGCCAACACCACCAACAACCAAAAGCAACCCAACAGATGAAAAGAAGAGCCCCTGGTGAGTGAGGTCTGTTTGGGCTGGCTAGAGATCCAGCCAGCCCAAGCAAGCCACTCTCACTTGGGGCTCTCCTTGGCTCCCCCCCCCACAGTCAAAAGGCCAGCAAACTACCCACCACCCAAAATCATATAAGGTGGAGAAAGGGTGGCACAGGATTCCCCAGGAGTTAATGAGGTCTGTTGGGAGTGTAGCAAAGCTCCTGGTGGCTGGCTGCCCACTCTCCTAATCCAGGGATTGTTATGCAGCTGCACCTACTATTCAATGGACAAGGGAGGGAGGAGGGGGGCTGTTAGGAAGGTTCAGGAGCTATGTTCCTGTGGGCTCCTGCTGAATTCATGGCCTGGTCATAGTCAATGCAGGCAGATGATCAAGGACTGATAAAGATGCAAGCCCTTGCTCACTAAACAACTTGCTAAGACTGAGGGGTGTGTAATGTTTGTGAATTTAAGGAAATAATCCAATCCACATTTTGGAGTTTGTTTTCAATGAATTTACTGCAACACCATTTTGCAAAGACAAAAGCTTACGGCAGGTTTTCAGAGCACAAGCACTAACACATAGCAGAAGGAGAAACTGCAAGAGAACAAAAATTCAATAAACCCTATGTTATGTATTATAGTGACAAATCAAATGCAAGACTGTGATCAGGCAGGCAAAAAGGGACTATGAGGAGCATATTGCAAAAAACATAAAGACCAACAATAAAACTTTCTTCAAATATATTAGAAGTAGGAAAGCAGCCAGGGAGGCAGTGGGGCCCTTGGATGACCATGGGGTAAAAGGATTACTGAAGGAGGATAGGGAAATGGCTGAGAAGCTAAATGAATTTTTTGCCTCCGTCTTCACTGTGGAAGACGAGAACTTTTTGCCCGCCCCAGAACCACTAATTTTGGAAGGGGTGTTGAAAGACCTGAGTCAGATTGAGGTAACAAAAGAGGAGGTCCTACAACTGATAGACAAATTAAAAACTAAAAAGTCACCGGGTCCGGATGGCATACATCCAAGAGTTCTGAAAGAACTCAAAGTTGAACTTGTGGATCTTCTAACAAAAATCTGTAATCTTTCATTGAAATCTGCCTCCGTTCCTGAGGACTGGAAGGTAGCAAATGTCACCCCCATCTTTAAAAAGGGTTCCAGAGGAGATCCAGGAAATTACAGGCCAGTCAGTCTGACTTCAATACCGGGAAAGTTGGTAGAAACCATTATCAAGGACAGAATGAGTAGGCACATTATGAACATGGGTTATTGAGGAAGACTCAGCATGGGTTCTGCAAGGGAAGATCTTGCCTCACTAACCTGTTACATTTCTTTGAGGGGGTGAACAAACATGTGGACAAAGGAGACCCGATAGATGTTGTTTACCTTGACTTCCAGAAAGCTTTTGATAAAGTTCCTCATCAAAGGCTCCTTAGAAAGCTTGAGAGTCATGGAGTGAAAGGACAGGTCCTCTTGTGGATCAAAAACTGGCTGAGTAATAGGAAGCAGAGAGTGAGTATAAATGGGCAGTCTTCGCAGTGGAGGACGGTAAGCAGTGGGGTGCCGCAGGGCTCGGTACTGGGTCCCATGCTCTTTAAGTTCTTCATAAATGATTTAGAGTTGGGAGTGAGCAGTGAAGTGGCCAAGTTTGCGGATGACACTAAATTGTTCAGGGTGGTGAGAACCAGAGATGCTTGTGAGGAACTCCAAAGGGATCTGTTGAGGCCGGATGAGTGGGCGTCAACATGGCAGATGCGGTTCAATGTGGCCAAGTGCAAAGTAATGCACATTGGGGCCAAGAATCCCAGCTACCAATACAGGTTGATGGGGTGTGAACTGGCAGAGACTGACCAAGAGAGAGATCTTGGGGATAACTCACTGAAAATGTCAAGACAGTGTGCGTTTGCAATAAAAAAGGCCAACGCCATGCTGGGAATTATTAGGAAGGGAATTGAAAACAAATCAGCCAGTATCATAATGCCCCTGTATAAATCGATGGTGCGGTCTCATTTGGAGTACTGTGTGCAGTTCTGGTCGCCGCACCTCAAAAAGGATATTATAGCATTGGAGAAAGTCCAGAGAAGGGCAACTAGAATGATTAAAGGGCTGGAGCACTTTCCCTATGAAGAAAGGTTGAAACTCTTGGGACTCTTTAGCTTGGAGAAACGTCGACTGCGGGGTGACATGATAGAGGTTTACAAGATAATGCATGGGATGGAGAAAGTAGAGAAAGAGGTACTTTTCTCCCTTTCTCACAATACAAGAACTCGTGGGCATTCGATGAAATTGCTGAGCAGGCAGGTTAAAACGGATAAAAGGAAGTACTTCTTCACCCAAAGGGTGATTAACATGTGGAATTCACTGCCACAGGAGGTGGTGGCGGTCACAAGCATAGCCACCTTCAAGAGGGGTTTAGATAAAAAATATGGAGCACAGGTCCATCAGTGGCTATTAGCCACAGTGTGTGTGTGTATATATAATTTTTTTTGCCACTGTGTGACACAGAGTGTTGGACTGGACGGGCCGTTGGCCTGATCCAACATGGCTTCTCTTATGTTCTTATGTTCTAGTGCTCACTAGGGTACTAGGCTCAAGCTTGAAGAATGCTTCCATTACTCTCCAGGATCCTGATGCCTACATTCTGATTGGCCATTCTCTTACAACCAGCCAATTGGGATGTGAGACATTTCTTCCATAAAATGCAAGTGAAGGATCCTGGAGTGACCAATAGGAGGGATTGCTGCCAACTAAAGGGGGAGTGTTTTACTCAGCCACAGTGTATATTTTGAATTGAGTTGCCTGTTGGTAACTGTTTCCTCTTGAATAAACTGTTGCTGCTTTTGGAAGAGCTGATTGAACTCAACTTTACAATACCCTAAACACTAGAGAATGCTCCAAAGCTCCCTTAGGGTACAAGAGGACTAAAGTACTCTTTCAACAGTATTTATAGTAACTAGATTCTTAACAGGCTGTTACTTCTCCAACATATCACAGGCAAAACTTAAACCGCTCCAACACAGCCTTCACTGACTCTTTTCAGACACTGATTCCTTCAGACACATGTCTCTGCTGTCCACTTGTGGAATGCTACTGCTGCTCTCCTCAGACTCTGATTTAGCTGTGGTTGTGTGGATGGAGGAAATAAAGTCCTGAGCCTTGCATCTGATAATCCCTTCACTATAAATATTCCTAAAATAATTCTCCTTCCAAAAAAACATGGGTAGTGCTATGTTGTCAATGTCACACACACACACACACACACGTGTGTGTGTGTGTGTGTGAAAGAGAGAGAGAGAGAATATTGAAAATTAATTTCTATGTTATGGTAAAAATTCCAATAAAAATAGAAAACAGTGCAAAACTAAATATTGAAAATACCCTAGAAACTAAGAATGAGGATAGCTTTTCAGATTGGAATCAACTTGAGTTTATGTTGAGAAAGGAGATTAGGATGGATTTACATTCTGTGTCGCTTACAGACTACATAAAGGCCAAACGTATTCCAAGAGGTTTGCGTATTCAGAAGCCTCCTGCTATGTTTAGTGAAGATGTGGCCTTCAAAAATAGGTGGTTAGCGATACTTAATAAATGCTCCCTAGACCTTATGGTTCTAATTATAGAGAAATCTTTGGAGGAGGGTAAGAAAGTGAAAGAGGAAATACTAACACTGAAGGAATCCTTAAAGAGCAAGGTTTCTAATAATACGTGGGAGCTGAACATGAAAGAGCTAGAAGGGAAAGTTAAGGCTTTTGAGAAGAAATTAAGAGAAGTTAAAGTGAGAAAATTTGCAAGGGACCAGAAGGATTATAGTGAGTCGAAGGTTTATAACTGGTGGCAAACTAATACTTCTCTAAAGAAAAAAGTTACTTGGGCAGACCAGGCAGGACGTTTCTCTGATTTAGAATCAGAGGCTGATGATTCTACCTATACTTCTGGAGAGGAGGATGATACTGATCGTTATAGACCATACAGGAACACAAGAAGCAGATCTAGGGAGGGTCGGGATTTTTACAGAGGACCATCAGGAAGGAGAGGGAGACATCGGATTTAAGTTATAAATTTATCATCCCACCATCTCTCTCATGATGAGCGTAGGGTTTTGAACCTGGGTCTTAGCTTTGTTCCCACTCCTTACTATGACTCTTTTTCCACTAGAGTTGATTTATTTAAATTATGTCGCCTGTTAAAATTGAAACATATGTTTGGACAAGATGAGGGGATGTGTGAACAAAGGACACCTTTTAGACGTAGGTCTTTGTTTATGCCTACTAATGATGACCCACGAATTATTGTTTTTGAGAGAATGGTGCTTCAGGATCTTGAACAACTAGAGCGTCGACAAAACCCTTACTTCAACAATCTGAATAAATATGAAAGGGACATTTTATCCCAACTATCTGCTAATCCCGATCTTGTAATTAAATCAGCTGATAAAGGAGGCGGGATTCAGGACAGGCAGGACTATCTTTTGATGGTAGGTTCATTATTATCGGATGTGGAATACTATACACGTCTTAACACTGATCCAACTGAAAGAATATCTAAATTGGTGAGGATGGTACTTGTAGACGCTAGAGAAATGGGGTATATCTCCAAGAAAGAGTTTGAATTTTTGGATAACTCCCACCCTAAGGTACCCATTTTTTATGCCCTCCCTAAGGTACATAAAGAAATCAGACCCCCTCCTGGTCGTCCAATTGTGTCAGGAAAGGATTCGTTACTAGAACCCTTATCTAAATTTGTGGATCACTTTTTTGAAGCCTTTTGTTTGTAAGATTCCCAGTTTTATTAGAGACACGACAGATTTTGTCTCAAAGATTGAGGATTTTTATATCCCTGCAGATGCCTCATTAGTAACATTGGATGTTCAATCATTATACACTAACATTCCCTTTGAGGATCTGAGAAGTACAGCTCAGTGTTATTTGGATCAGAGAGAGGACTTAGATCCTTTTTTTGTTGGAGCTAGTGGACCTGATTATTGAAAATAACTATTTTCGTTTTGACCAAGAATTTTTTCTACAACGTAAAGGGGTTGCAATGGGCAGCGCTCTGGCGCCATCTATTGCCTGTTTGTTTATGGCTGGGCTGGAAAATGATTTTTATTGTAACAGCGACATTAACCCGTTCTTTGAAGATATATTGTTTTTTGTCAGGTTTGTGGACGACATCTTTTTGGTGATGAAACATGCAGAAAGATTGGAGAGTTTAGTTGAATGGATGGACTCTTGTCACCCTAGCATTAAGTTTTCGTTTAATAGAGATTCTGACACCATTGTGTTTTTGGACACTGTGGTGTATCGCACCGCTAATAACACTCTAGCTATTAAGAATCATAGAAAGGCGGTGGCTAAGAATGGGTATCTACATTATGATTCTTTCCATCCTCCCGTTTTGCGGAATAATATACCCTATGGGCAATTCTTACGCATGAAACGTAATAGCACCTCAGTCACTGAGTTTAAAAAAGCATGTAATCAACTGACAGTGCAGTTTAAGGAACGTGGTTATCCAGAAACAGTCATCAAAGGGGGGGAGACGAGGGCTGCCAAACAAGAACGTTCCCTTATGCTTCAGCGTATGAACAAACAGAATGGAGAGGCTAGGGAAAATCAAAGATTATTTTGTTCATTACAATATACTCCGAAGGCATTAGCGATTAAAAATATCATTTTGCGCCATTGGAGTATTGTTTCCAGCATTGCAGGATGTGCCTCCCCACCTATAATTGGTTTCCGTATATCTCGGAATCTAAGGGACTATTTGGTACATACGGATTTGAATACTGCACAGACATCTTCTAGATTGCCCCCTGGTCATTTCCGTTGCAAGGGTTGCAAAGCATGCAAGTACTCTCTACAAATAAAAGAGTATGTGGATCCTAGATCCCAAACAACTATTAAATTGACAGGTTTCACTAATTGTGACTCCAAAGGAGTTATCTATGCCCTGGTCTGTGGAGATTGCTCTAAAATGTATATAGGATGTTCCCGCAGGGCGATTAAGACACGTGTTTTGGAGCACATCTCAAGGGTTCGCCATCAAGTTCCTGGTGTTCCTCTCCTGCAACATTTTACTGAGACTGATCATAACTTAGAAGCCTTAAAATTCTTTGTGATTCAGAAAGTTGGTGATATTTGTGTAAGTAGAGGTGGTGATTTACAAAGGACCATGTTACAAAAAGAGGCACGGTGGATACATCGTTTAAATACCATTGAACCCTCTGGCCTAAATCAACACAATGATTTCTCTTGTTATATATAATGTATTTTGTTTCTTGGGTATGTTGGTAGATTGTGGTGTGGTCTCCTTTAAATGGTTGAGTAACAACAGCTGTGTCCGTCCCTTTAAAAAAAGCCGTGGGCTCTGATAGCCCAAGCCGCAAATTAAGATATCAAAATGGGCGTTTGAGAAAGAACTTGGCTGGAGTTTTCAGGTTGTTTTACCAACTATTTCTGTATGTTTTTGTTAAGATTACTTTGTTTTAGGGTAGTTTTTATCGGTCACTTTTGTTGTTTACAGTTGACTTACGAGGAAGCTGCAGGAGCAGCGGAACGCAATCAAATCCGGGGTTTGCGTGAAGGCTAGAATTTGTCCTTCAGAAGTCAACAAACAACGGAGGGACTCCTGTGGAACATTATTTTTGAGTCTGTGTACTCATTTTGGAAAACTCAGTGACTGTGTGGGGTCCTCCTTGGTATATTGTTTTGAGACTGTTGTTTTCTATTTATACTGTATGAATGTATGCCCACTGTTGTAGGCTGTTCATTTCATTATAATAGAACTTTATATACACCAGTTAAGAGTGTTTGTTTGTGCACAATAGTTTGTATTGTTGTATTTTTGGATTTCATATATTGTGCTGCCACTGTTCTTTTGCATTAACTGGTTAGCCAGCTACCACTTTTCCTGGGCAGAAAAGATCTGGCCATTGTTGGCCATTGTTGTGCATGTCTTGCTTACATCTAAATTAGATTATTACAGTACATTCTTTGTGGGTCTAACCTTGGAAAGTGTTGAAAAACTACAGTTTACAAAAATGCTGCAGCCATGATAATGACTGTAACAGATTGTAGAGAATGTATAATTCCAGTTTTGGAATCATTCCCAATTATACTGGCTTCTGGTCTGTTTCTGGACACAATTCAAGGTGCTGGCATTGACCCTTTAAGACATATATGGTTTGGGACCAACATACCTGAAGGACCACTTACTTCTTTATGAAATTAATGGACCAAAGTGGTCATCTTCCAAAGCCCTGCTTCAGGTTTTGCTGACACATGAAGTTAGCTAGTGGCAACCTGGGAGAGGACCTTTTGGTTGCAGCACCAAAACTCTAGAATTCTCTTCCCAGGGAGACTCATCTTTCCCCTTCTGTTGCCACCTTCCACCTTCTTCCTGTCCAGATTTTTTTTTTTATGTTTTGCGTATTGTAGTTCTGGTTCTAATTGTTTTAATAATGCATCTGTTGTTGATTTTAATGGTTTTTAATGCGCGCGCACGCGCGCGTGTGTGTGTGTGTGTATATATATAATTTGTTAGCCACCTTGGGCCCTATTTGATGTGGAATGAAGGGATGAAAAATTCAATTGGACCTATGATACAAAAATTGTAAGTGTATATAGCTAGAGTAACTTGTATAAATTGCAATCCTATATACACTCACTTAGCATTGTGCCATTTAATACAATGCATAAACATAAATAGAGATGGGCTGCAAAACCTAACCAAAGTCACCTGAATGAATTAAAAGGTAAAGCCACATTTCACAGTAACTTGCATCCTTCTGTATATTCTAAGTTTCATTCTATTCTCTTTTTAACCATGGAATTCAAATAATTATAATGAGTAAGGGATTTGGTGATCCATGATGACTGGGATCTTAGATTTGTATGAGCAAAATAATAGGTTGGTTGGGGATGAGATGAATAGCAGTAGTAATGGAAGAGCCCACCACTTGGCTTCATTTGCTTCAAGAGAGGACAAATGTTAGTCTTTTTTATAATTTAAGTTCCTAATTTGCCAAGCTGGTTGGCAGCAGTGGGTGACACAGCATGCCCAGGAAGATAAAAGGGAAACACAATGAAAGAAAGGAAATTATCCAAGGGGGGATGAGTAGAGCATAGCAAATAACATTGTTTACTGTGTATATAATATCAAGCACCAATGAGCAGCCAACAATCAAGTCTGCAGGGAGGGGTATTGAACAGATATAGATCAGACAAGATAGTACACATATCATATTGATGAAAAGCACATGAATACCAACTATGCAAAGTCAGATGCATGTATGGGGGTGGAACAATATATTCTTGATGAATTCATTCCTTCTTCTATGAACAAAGTTCCTTTAAGTTGCACTCTCTCAGCTTACAGGGATGTTCTGAGCATGCAGTGGAGGAACATGAAACAATGTGCATTGCCTTGAGCTCCTTGGTGAAAGGATGGGATAAAATTAGGTAAAGGACATATGATAGATAAATTATGGATAAAACAAAAAAAAATAGCAGCTTTAAATATCAACCTTGTTCCACCACAGCACCTTCTCTCTGCAAAGTAGGAATTGAATTTAAAGGTGCCAAGAAAAGTACTGAGCCTTATCCAGGTAAAGTAATATGACTGGACATAAGCAAGTCATTTGGGACTGAAGAATGTGTTCTCCACTCTGGTTCAATTATTCCATTCAGAGTTCTTAAATAAAATTTTGACCTTCACACCTCAATGCTGATATTTGTCCCCTGCATCAAATGTAAGTCTTGTGACCTCTATTAGTAATGTATATGTATGTCATCTGGTAGCAGGAACTTGCATAACAGCCATAGACTGATAGCTTTCGGATCACATCTTTCTTGTCTCAGATCAGAGCACTGTCCTGTCTGATTGCTCATGAAAGTGGCAACCTGGATGATACTAAATTGCTTCATGATGACTTCAGGAATGAAGGATGGCATAGTGATATAGTCAGAGAAGTTAAAACTTGAGAAATAGATCAGAGACCAAATATCCACTTTTAAACTTTCTTATTAATATTTTGTGTTTATTTTAGGAGTAGCACAACCAGGGACAAGTTACAAATAATATGCAGAAAAATAAATCCTTAGAGTGTGATTCAGGATGTGGACTATAGAAACAAGTATTGGTTTGTTAGGATAAAGACAATAAGAACCTGGGGGAAGGACTTCATAGGCATATTTGGAAGTTTTTGACCAATGAATTCCATGCAGCTTCCTCAGACTGGAAACAGATTCCAGTTGGGTAGCCATGCTTGTCTCTTGCAACAAAAATAAGAGTGAGTGTCACCTTAAACAATAACAGATTTATTGTAGCATAAGCTTTAATGAGCTAGAGTCCACCTTCTCAAATGCAGTCAGGGCCGGACCTAGGGCACAGGGTGCCACAGGCAGACTTGCCACCTCCCCACCCCCCAGACTGCACACCTGTCAAGTGCCCTCCCCACCCACCCTCTGATGATCGGAGTCTCTGTCTCCCACTCTCCCCACCCCACAGAGACTGTACGCCAGCCAGGTGTCTTTCTCATCCACTTTCTGATGCTTGGAGTCATCAGAGAGCATGTGGGGAGGGTGCTTGGGTGGCTCACACTCTGTAGCACTCTTCAAGCATCTTCTGTCCAAAAGTGGATGATGCTCAGAGATTGATACAGAAACATGCCAGCCAGGCACCCTTCCTTCCTGCTCTCTGATGATCTTTCTATTACATCTTATAATATCTTACATACAACATGTGGGTTTTTCTTTTGCCGCACAAACCTAGGTATGTCCTTCTGCCATTGTTTATGGTGAACCAGTATGGTCTGAAAAAGGAACAACATTCAAGGAAAAACATTCATTTTGATCACAGAAATAATGACAATTGCAGTTTATTCCATCTTACCAAATCTTTTTAAACTTTGTCCCATGTTTTAACATAATTATTTTGAAAAAACATACAGTTCATATTTGTCAACATAATGCCCAGGTGTTTTACTTTCTTTTTCAACCCTGAAACAAATTTTGTTCATCAATTCTATTTGTTCTTGTGTTTTCATTTTTTGGTTAACATCTTTGTTTTCTATTTATTTTTTTATCCTGCTAGCATACCACAGTCTTTCAAATTATGCATTAATACTTCCATCCAGGGCTTTTTTTGTAGCATGAACTCCTTTGCATATTAGACCACATACCCCTGATGTAGCCGATCCTCCAAGAGCTTACAGTAGGCCCTGTACTAAGACCCCTGTAAACTCCAGGAAGATCGGCTACATCAGGAGGGTGTGGCCTAATATGCAAAGGAGTTCCTGCTACATAAAAAGGTCTGCTTCTATCCCATTTAAGGAATTTTCTAAAGTTAATACCAAGTCATCTGCAAAAGTTCCTAATTTATAGGTCTTTTTAAAAAAAAAAAAAAAACCCAAAAACTTCATACTTTCAATCCTCTCATCTTGTCTAATGTTATTAATTTGATTTATTAATTGCTGCTTATGCAGCGCTCTGGGTGATGTACAGCAAAAGGCATAGAGCCACAAAACAAATATACAAAATATGAAAACTTCACTATAACAAGATTAAATAAATTTTTAAAAGTTAAAGGAGACCAGATTAAAAAGAAGTCCAAGATGGTGTTCCTATAAATTATATTCCAATTTTGTGCTGCCTGGCCACTTTCTGGGCAGGGGGAGAGGAAGAACAAGATCAGAATTGCAGGAAGGAGAAAGAGAGAGGATGCCAGCCACAATAGAAAACTGTTGCTGTCCTCAACCAAAAGCCTGGCAGAACATCTCTGCCTTACAGGCCCTATTCAAAACTTCAAGTGCTAAAATAAACAAGAGGTGACAATGGGCAGCCTTGTCTTGTTCTTTTTTGTATCTCTAATGGTTTAGTTAAATCTCAAGTTATTTTTTGAGAAATATATTAATTTAAGGGCAGTAGAATGAATTGTTGTATTGTAAGAAATATGCAGGCACGCACCATATTCAGTTACATCTAGAAGGACAAAGAGTAAGCCTTTCTCAGGAGAGATTAACAAATATTCCCAATTTCTATTTACTCCCTCCTCCTTCTCTCCCAGCATTGTCTCCTCAGTATATGCAATGGTAACTTAGAATGGGCTTAAAGGATGTAACTTTGCTAAAGATGGCACTGTAAAGTACCAACCTTGATTTCACTTTCACATAAATTGTATATTTTTGACTGTACATCTGGATTTGTTGTCCCTTTGGCATATTCACGTTATACGTGGCATTAAAAACTTGAGATCTGACTTTTAGCCTCAGACAGATTTAAAGGTAGGGAAGTCTCTCAGAAAAAGCTTCTAAGGTAGGAGCTGGAGCTTACTTCAAGTAAATGTGATCCTGTAGTGTGTTCCATTAAAGCTTGCTTTGAGCTGAGGATATGGCTTGTTATCTAGAGATTAATCTAGTGTTTACAGGCGAGGAAATTACTCTTTGAAAAAACTGAGATCATTCTTGTAAAGCCCCTTGAACTTCGAAGTCTGCAGTTGATAAGATTGGCCAGCAGTATCTCTTCATTTGGAGAGATGCTTCCCAGGTTCTGAACTGTGCTTTAAAAAATAATAAAATAAAATGCAGGTATTTTAAAATATATAATTTAAATAAATGTATACAAACAGTTCTGCATTTTTAAATATGCTAACAAAATAATATTTTAGTTGAATTTAGTTTGGAAATACACTCTAGTTAAGAAGAAGAAGATATTGGATTTATATCCCGCCCTCCACTCCGAAGAGTCTCAGAGCGGCTCACAATCTCCTTTACCTTCCCCCCCCCCCACAACAGACACCCTGTGAGGTGGGTGGGGCTGGAGAGGGCTCTCACAGCAGCTGCTCTTTCAAGGACAACCTCTGCCAGACCTATGGCTGACCCAAGGCCATTCCAGCAGGTGCAGGTGCAGGTGGAGGAGTGGGGAATCAAACCCGGTTCTCCCAGATAAGAGTCCGCACACTTAACCACTACACTAAACTGGCTCTCCAGTTAACAGTTAACACTGTTGAGATAAAATAGTAGGTCTTATGTTTGCAAAGTTTGTTTCAGAGGATAGCTGTGTTAGTCTTGTTTTGAGTCCAGTAGCAACAAGATTTTCAGGGTATGAAAATTCAAGAGTTAATGGTCTGTGATGAATCCGACAAAGAGAACATTGAGACGCTCAAAATCTTATATCCTGAAAATCTTGTTTGTCTCTAAAGTGCTACTGGACTTGAATCTACCAGTTCTATTGCAAAACAATATGACTACCCTCTGCTACTACTATAGTTGCCTTGCAGTAGCTAGAGTTTGTTTGGCATATCAGTTACTAGTGACCAAAACTTAGTAGCAAAGTTCTCATGGATTATTATAGGTATAATACTTTAATATTTCATCACAACAGAAAGGGATTATTTTGTTTATTAGTTAGATTTTTATCCTGCCCTTCCCTGCACATAGGGCTCAGAATGGCTCACAACAATTAAAGACACAGATAATAACAATAGAAGCCTATTGCAGTTCTAAAAAATTTGTACAAATTACATACACGAAGGTTGTGATCATAAAGCATGCTCACCATGCTCAGATTATGCCTCTGATTTGATCCTTTATTTTAGTGTCTCATAAAAGAATGTTTAGACATCCCCCCATCACTTTCCTAACTGCATGCTCATTCCATTGTGGATGGTCCAAGCTCTGCCTGAGGGACTCCTGGACCTTCTTCTTGCCCCATACCACTAACAAGTCTAGAGTTTCCTCCCCACAAACAGCTGCCATTTTAAGATTATCCCACCACAGGCAGACTGTCACATGACACTGGTTCTAAATGAAGAACATGGCCCTAATAGGTAAGCCTGACTAGTGACTATTTTCAAGGCTGTGCAACCAACATAGACAAGAGAAAGGAGTTTATTATTGGAGTTTACCTCTGGAACCCCCTGGGGGCTCCTGATCCCCCCCCCCCCAAAAAAAGCACAGGAGTGCACCGGCATACATTGAACTCAAAGAAATGTTTATGCAGTTATGCACATATCACTAAGGGATGAGAAAATGGCACCAAAAAAAGGAAAGGAAGCTTCCCTTCCATTGCAGCTTGAAAGATCAGCTAGAAAGATCAGACATTGGGAAAGGCACAGTAGATCTGCATACCTTGGACTTCTGCTGATGTTGAGGAATTAGGGGAGGGACGGTGGCTCAGTGGTAGAGCATCTGCTTGGGAAGCAGAAGGTCCCAGGTTCAATCCCTGGCATCTCCAAAAAAGGCTCCAGGCAAATAGGTGTGAAAAACCTCAGCTTGAGACCCTGGAGAGCCGCTGCCAGTCTGAGAAGACAATACTGACTTTGATGGACCAAGGGTCTGATTCAGTATAAGGCAGCTTCATGTTCATATGAATTTGTGCCAGGAGAGAGGTGAGTATGAGAGGCCAATCAATGAGAACGGGAGGCAGATGTTGCTGTCTGATTGTGCATTTTAGATCCAGAAGGCAACAGCTATGACACCAACAGCTTATCTAATCAAAACTCATGACCCATAAGCCTAGGAGCATGTTCCTATAAGTCTACAGAAGTGCCCAAAATTAAACAGGGCAGTGGGTGATCACCCTCAATAGTCACTGAACATACCTGGTCAGGGGTTGAAGCAGGGGAGTCCAGAATAAATGAGGCATCCATCGCCTCAACCAAAGGCCTGGCAGAACATCTCCATTTTATAGGCCCTGCAGAACTGAAGCAGATTTTTCAGGGCCCTGTTCTCCCTTGAGAGAGTGTTCCACTAGACCAAAGCCAGAGCCAAAAAAGATCTGACTCTTGTCAAGGCTAATGGATGTCCAACCTTCAGGCTGGGGACCACCAGCACTTGTTGTTCAGTTGAGAGTAATGCTCTTTGAGGAACATAGCAGGAGAGCTATATACTAAATGAGAAAATTTAATGTAAATGATAAAAGTGTGAGCCTTGAAGTACCTCATTAGGATTTATTTTTGTTTATTCACTTACTTCATTTGATGGCATTAGGGTAACTGCAGTTTCCAATGCTCACCATTAATTCTTTGGCCAGTAATATCAGTTAGGTGAACCCTATTGCTATCCTACCACTCCACTGAAAATTTGAAGCCTTCCTCCAGCCTAAGGATCCTTACTACAACAAATATTCTTCCTCCAGCAGAAAAGCCAGTGTGATATAGTGGTTAAGAGCAGCAGACTCTAAACTGGAGAACTGGGTTTGATTTCCACTCCTCCACATGAAGGTAGCTGGGTGACCTTCAGCCAGTCACAGTTCTCTCAGAACTCTCTTGACTTTGCTTACCTCACTAGGTGTCTATTGCGGGGAGAGGAAATGAAAGCAATTGTAAGTAAACCATTTTGAGACTCCTTAGGGTAGAGAAAAGCAGGGTATAGAAAACAACTTCTTCTTCCTCTTCCTCATTGCAAACTCCAAATAGGGAGGTATCTGGAAATTTGGAGGCAGAGCTGTGGGTGGGGTGAAGTTTGGGGAGAAAGCTCGGCTGGGATGTGATGCCTTTGAAGCTTCCATTTTCTCCAAGGGAACTGATTTTTTGTAGCCTGGAGATCACTTTTAATTCTGTGAGAACTCCAGCCACTATCTGGTCAGACAACAACAAACAAAGGAGACCTGGGGTGATTATGTGGCTATAAAATACAAGAAAAGCTCCAGGATAACAAAAGACTAGAATACTTAACACTTTAACATTTTAGACATCAGTAATTGAGAACAATATGTAAAATAACAAAGCCCACACTAACAAGGAAAATTCAACTAACAAGTAATGCAACAAGCAGTGTAACACAGTGCAGTAAACAGTACAAAAGCAGGTTGCTCTTAACAAATAAATATCAAGCCAGTCCAAAAATGTGGAGGATTGTTGTATCCATGCCACTAGAACTGACAGAACACTGGATATCCCCTGAATGGATGACAAACAGCAGCAAAAATAGTCCCTCATACAAATGAGATGACTGTAACTGCATACTTGGGAGGCAGTCCAGGCACACAGATAAATATAAATTGGTTAATCAACATACACATATACTCTCCATTGCTAGCCAAATTGCCTCAAGAGAGAGATGGGGAATTGCTTACGTGGGCAATGATGGAAAACAATTGCAAGAGTGATAACCTGTGTATACCAGAGTCAGTTCTCTGTAGGAGCACCCTTTAAATAATGAGATTTTAAACTAAAAATTTTAAACTAAAAACTTATTAGAAAAACACACAAACATATAAGAAACCACGAATTCTCATAACACATACAGGCCTAAGAAAAATAGGAAGCAAATAGATAGGGATGTTTGCATTAGCAGGAAAGTAGTGGTGAGGGGCAATACTGATACCTTTCCAGTGAGAAGACAAGAGAGATTCTTCAGTGAAGACAAGACGAGGGAGGGGGAGCAAGAGACGATCAGCGTTACCTGCAATAATGGACCCAAACTGATCAGAATGGGGGTAAGCTCTCGCAGCAAGGTAGAGGTACTGTAAGAGTCACACCTGAGTTGCCAAAAAGCTGACATTCTATTGCCAATTTCATATCCCAGGGCTGAGTCTCATGATGAGACTTAATAGTCCGGTGATGGTTCCCAGGAGTTTGAACAAAAGAAATTGATGGGCCATGATCGTCCACTGGGGGCAAACCATCTATTACACAAAAAAACTCTGATTGTCAGTTTAGAGACTGATATTTGCTTATTGTAACACCTCAGGAAGAAGTATTGAGAAGACAAAAGAATTGGAAGGAGGGAAGATGGGTGACTTGAGATGGCTGGAGAGGGGTGATTAATCCAGTCATGTTCTATAGACGAAGAGAGATTTCCTCAATGAGCGGCAAGAAGATTCCTTTGTCTGGAGAATGGTGTTGCAACAGTTCTTTGTTAACAGTCAAGCAACTGTATTTGCACCTCCATAGCTTATGCTGAATTCTGGAATATGGTGCGTGAGGAAGAAACTGTATCGCTGCTTGCAGGAGTGTGTGCTGTCTTCTTGGAACACCTCAGGAACATGGCCCCTCTCAGGGCTGCTTCTGGTCCTGTCCTTATGGAGACAGAGGTGCAGTTTCTAGTCTACAGAGCTGGGCAGCTAGTGGATGAAGCACAGTCCAAAGTGCACGTGCCTTTGTAGGCACAAGCTACCCACAATATAGCAGGCTAGGCAAGGAGCATGTCAGGCCTGACCTGGCTAAATGCTGTATAGTCCATGAGGGCCAAGTGCCCATATCTGATCTGGCATAGGTGCCAGGATGACATAGCCCACAACAATCCAATATCATTGAAGAGGAGGCCCAGGACTAACACAATAATAGCCTGCTGGAGGCTACATATCCTCTAGAAGGGATGGCATTTTAAGGGAAGTAGAGAGTCAGTTAAAAGAGAAATTGAGGAAGAGAGAAAATTGATCTTATTGGGTCTTGGAAGGGGTGATTTTGAGGGTTGGTTCCAAACTGCCCTCCTTCTAATTTCTCACAGGCTTCCAATTTATGGGACTAATAATAACAATCTATCTTACAGATAAATTAAGAATTGCTAAAATAATAACACTCTGAATGCTTTAAAAGTTTTCTTATTTCTACTAAAAATTAAAGTTCTATCCATCTTGTAAGAGCTGGCAAGCTTAGTCTAAGAGATCAGTTTGAATAGTCTTCTCCATCTTCCTGATCTTATGCTTGTCTGTGTGTGTGTGTGTGTGTGTGTGTGTGAGGGGCAGCGGGGAGGGGGGAGATTCCAAACTAAAAGATTATCATGAAAGAGATTAACTAGGGTGGAAATGGTCTGAGTATTTGAGTCAGGAATTTTTCAGCATTGTTCTTCCCATCATTCAACAGTGCAGGAAATGAAAAGGAAAAGTTTTGCCTCATCATAGCCACAGCCCTGGAAGATTCAGGCAGTCAGGCTTTGAGATAAATGCCAAAATCCACATAAATTGTTGTCAGAATTGGTTTGTACTTCCATCAAACTGTTTATGAAATTAAAACAGCCAATCTCCATTTTCAAAAATAGCATGTATAAATTCTGTACATGAAATAAGAGGAAACAATATGCTTTCCTAACATAGGACAGCTAGATTTGAGTCCAGTAGCACCTTAGAATCTAGTTGTATCAGTAGCGAGAATACACTGAAATGGTGTAACTGTTCCAGCTCATATAATTTCACAGTCCACTTTTAGACCTCCTCAAAGCGAATGCAATGATCCCAAAGCTAATTTGCATGATCCCAGTCATCTGCTTGTCTGCTGAAGCTGTTACTCTCTCCATTCTCTACCACCCATCCCTCTGACATCCCTGGAAACTGAACCTGAAAGTTATGGGGCCAGACTAACTGGAAGATCAGAAGGTTTTTGAGCAGTCCCAAGCTTTGGATGTAATTCTATTCAAATCCACATCACTTGCTATTGTTGCAGATTAACTATGTCACATGCTGAATTGAACCGTGTATTTCCAATTGCGCATCCTTACAGACCTGGCGCGTGGGAGTAGGCAAACCAGGCAATTGCCTAGGGCGCCAGCTCCCAGCAGGGGCAGGTGCCTCGTCCCTGCTCGTGCCATCCCTGAGCCTCCACCACTTTTTCGGCTCTGAGGGATCCAATTCCTCAGAGCCAAAAGCAGTGCTTTTCCTTTCCTCTGTGCTCTCTGAGGGCAAGGGGGAAGGGAAGGGTCAACTGTCCTTTTGGCTCTAAGGGATCAGAGGAGCTTTTTCCAATCCCTTAGAGCTAAAAGCAACATCTTCCCTTTCCTCCGTGCCCTCCGAGGGTGGGGGGGAGGGCCAACTGTCCTTTCAGCTCTCTCCAGGTGCTTTGCACATGTGTGAAATGTTTTATGGGCAGGGGCGTTAGGGTTCTGCCTTAGGCGCCAGAACCCCACACACCAGGCCTGCATCCTTATGACAATATATGTGAAGTGCTGTAACTTAGTGTTCCTTAAAGCCTTCACTGAATAGTCACAAAATTGTTGGAGAAACCAATATGTAGTCACACATCCTATCTGAAATGGATCTTGAAATCTTACTGTGTATAGCATTAGATGATACTGGTTTTATGCAAGCTTATAAATATTTGGGAGGAATTACTTATTAACAGCCACAACCTCTGAAAGTAAATTAAGCTATTGCTGATTGTTGTCAGGTACAAGTCCATGACAAAAATTTGTCTCAAACTTGTAGTTCAGAAACGTCTATTGATTTTTCTAATAGTATTGTAATTGCTGATGAATAGTCAGTTATCCAAAGTATATTCATATATCCATAACTACATTTTCATGTATTCATATATGCACCTATGCCCATATATTCATGACTGTACTAACCCATGAATTACAATATCAGTATTCACTAACCCACACATATATTCACTATATTCTTTTAAAGTTTTATATAGAATAACATTGGTAACAAAGGATGCCACAGTAGAAGATTAGCCAATGTGGGAGGCAAGGACCTAATCTCATCTCCCTGGTAACTGAAGATAGGTAACAATGGAATATGTATGTAAATTGGAATGCAACCTTGGAAAAGAGTAACACCATAGTCTGGGGACTAATTCAAAGACTTTTGAGCAGGAGATGTTTAGGCAGGAAGATTGATGGGCCATTAATGTATAACCTATATTTGGACTGTAAGTTTCATTTCAGGGGAGTCTGGCAAAGTCAATAGCCTTGTGTACACATGCTACAAGTGTTTGTTATATGTTTCTTCATTAAAACTTCTTCTGCAATTACTCAAGAAGCCTTGTGATAGATTCTGGGCAAAACCTTACAATGGTAATCCATAACAATATCCTAAGGAAGAAATTAATAGTTTGAGCTCCCTTCTAAACCCATTGGAGTTAATGGCTTTAGAAAGATGAAACTGTGTTTAGGACTGCACTGTAAACAACCTACTTTACAAATAGTTAAGTTCACCTTTCTTCTAGTTCTCTAATGTTCCAAAACAAAGGCACATTCATATGCCCTACATTTTATATTACTAGGATTCAGACATAAAAGCTATATACCAAGGACTAATTTTGCTGATCAACAGAATTAATCAACCACTGTGTCAAAAATAGATGAAGCAGATGTTTTCCAACATGTTGTCTTGTATTTCAGTGGCTACTTAGGCTCAGGGCAATCAAATTATTAATATTCTCACTACTGATCCATCAAAAGGGAGATATACTCAGTATTTGTAGTGCATTTATTACTGCTGTTAGAATGGATGAGGATGAATTTCTGTATTGGGATCAGGGTTTCTAGAGAGTTTAAATAATACTCTTGATCCTATAACGACTATATGGAAATTGAATTTATATTAAATTATTTTAAAATAGTACAACCAATATTCAGATTAATCAATTATCCTTGTGTCCTTCACAGGTTTACTACGAGGACTTTTCATGAGATGTCAGGGAACACTGAGTCCCAAATATGGAACTTGCCAGGGAAAATGCAGAAGTGACATCAAACCTGTCTAGGAAATGCTGGGAACTCCTAGAGAGGACTGAGTTTACTTCCAGGATTTTCTCAGATGGCAATTTTTAGATTATTTCCCCCCACAGTAGAGGAAGCAGGAAACAGGAGAAAGAGGGTAGGGTGTCTGGTAACTGCAGCATGCCCTCATTTAGAATACTGTGTATAGTTTTCATTGCTGTATCTTGAATAACCAAATCATACAGCTGAGAAAAGTACAGAAGAGGAGCACTTTTCCTATATGGAAGGAATTCACTGCCTGTGGAAGTACTGATGGCCCTGAGAGTAGATATGTTTAAAAGGGGTTAGAGAGACTCATGCAGCATAGATCCATCAATGGCTACTACAGGTTGAGTAAAGGGAACCTCCACATTCAAGGGAATGTTCTGATTCACGTCACATTTAATGTCTAGCTTCAGAGAGAGAGAGAGAGAGGTGTGGAGCAACAGCTAAAATGCTGTGCTAGAAGCCAACATTGATTTAATTGTTTTAACGAGTTGGAAGCCGCCCTGAGCCCACTATGGGAAAGGGCAGCCTATAAATCTACAAAAATAAAATAAAAAATAAACATCAGATGAAGACAACTATGCTGTGTTTGTTGGTACTCCAGGACAAATGGTCTGAATGAATTCTGATCTGAATCAGACCCTTCATGCCTGGGAACTGAAGTCTGAGCATGCAAGCATGTTTGACTGAAAGTTCTTGTGGGGGACCTGAGAAGACTGTATAGATGATTTAACATAAATTAGTCCCTGAGTGTGTAAAAGAAAAGTTGATGTAAAAGTGATGTAAAAGAAAAGTTGATTCAAAGCTTAGTCATTACTTAAATTGAAAAAAAACCTCTAATAAAATGTACTATGGTTCCCAAGGGGGGGGGGGAGACTAATTTATATTAGTACTAAAAGAGTTGGAAAATATTTTTCATCATAATACTTCATGAAGCTGGGGGAGACTTCCTTTGCTAAGCAGTTTTATATCTGATAGGCTTTTCTTTTTTTTTTTTTTTACAAAAACTGGTTGTCCAATTTGTAAGCACGCTGACAGAACATAATGTGAATCTCATTGGGAAACTGGCGATGCTATGCTCTTAGAAAACATGAGAGCTAGGCAAAATAATAATTGAAGTGCCATCATACACACACTATCATTGCCTTGTGCCTATATTGTTCATGTGCATTTATAATCCCTTCCAGAATTTCACATTAAGTGGGAAAATAAACAAACTGAAATTGAGTTTGGTCAACTGAGTTGAATATAGTCAAGACCATTGGCTGGTCATAGTTTAATCTAGGATCCCTTTGAAGTTCCAGTGTGGCTAAACTATGTTGAGTACTAATTTTCAAGATAAGTTCCCCAATCTTTTTTTTATGAGAGAGACTCAGGTCAGGCCCCATATTCTGATTCATGTCACATTTAATGTCTAGTTTGGCTCACAGAGACAGAGAGAGAGAGAGAGCCAGGTGTGGAGCAAGATATTGTTCAGGGTGGTTTGAAGCCATGTGATACAGCTAACTTGTTGGAAGTTAAGCAGATTTCTATTTGAACAATGCCTATATGTGGTATCTTCTGCAACCCCTATGCATGTTGGCTTGAATTCCACAGTATAATGAACAGGGATCTGACCTATGTGAGAGTCTTTTAAATGAGGATCTGATATCTCCTCTCAGGTAAATGCTGGCCTGAAGTGAGCTGATGATACAGGAGTCTGCCCAAAAAAATCAGGGTTTTTGTTTTACAAAAATTGTTGGTGGGTAAGGGCAAGCTAGCCTTCTTCTCCCACCTTACTTAACTGTGCTGATTACTCGTCTACTTGAAGCATCCCCCCCAGCTTAGTCTGCAAGCGAGAATTTTAATGGCCAGGCAGAGGGATTTTCCTACCTACCTCAAAATTGAGAGGAATAATGCTTTCAGTGAAGTCATAGTTTGGCAGAATGTCATTAAAATTGGTTGGGATATTTTTTTAAAAGTTTGCAAGTAGGAATACTTGAGCGGCACCACTGTGAACAGGGAGCCAGTTGTTCAGTGGACAGTTCAGGTTGCTTATAAGAAGCACCATCTTGTTTGCTAGATTACTTTCTTTACATTATTTAGTGCACATTAAACCCACTCAGCCATTTCTATAGCTTCATCAGTCTCTGCTTATTGAATGAAGAATGAACAAAAACAATCAGTGAAATACAAACAAATATTTTAAAGGTCATACCACTCAGTGTTCATCAGTGTTTGCCTGATCAATGTTAATAGCCCCGAGTCTGTTTGGCTCTGCAGCGGTTCTTACATTCACTTTTCTAATAACCCCACAGGAATTATAGTTTTCTTATGCTCCTGACATCATTTAGTTACTTGAGTCAACCACCCAGCTAATGTGCAGGCGCAAAACTGGTTGTAAGGGAGAAGGAAATAAAGATCTATCACCCCAACTGCTGTACAAAGTTGTTTGACATGCTGTTTAAATCTGATGGCTGTGAGACAAGGAGATCCAAGGCTCATCTCGGAAGTGATTATGTTTATTGAAGTGCTTGGAAATATTCACAATATTCACTGTAAAATTACTGGCTTTCATGGTTACAGATAGGAATGTTAAAGATACAGGGGGGGGGGGAAGCTAGTTTGGTATAGTAGTTAATAACATGGACTCTAATCTGGGAGAATCAGGTTTGATTCCCAACTCCTCCATATGCAGCTGCTGGTGTGACTTTGAGTCAGTCACAAGTTCTCTCAGAACTGTTTTCTCAAGAGCAGTTCTCAAAAGAGCTCTCTCAGCCCCACCTAACTCACAGGGTATCTGTTGTGGGGAGAGTAAGGGAAGGGAGATTGTAAACTGTTCTGAGACTCCAAGTGAAAGGCAGAGTATAAATCCAATCTCCTCCTCCTCCTCTTCTATATGCCAATGGAAGCAAAGAAAATGGTAGCTGAATATGAGTCTGCACATATGCCATAATATTATTGAAGAATCTTAAAAATTATTAATGAACAAATTTGAACTTCCACCTCAATTATGTGTACATTCCTAGCCTGTAATGATTTTGACCATTACCCAGTACAATCAATGGAAGAATACACCAGTCATTACTCAGAAGTAAAGGTGTAGGATTGAATTGTGGCCATTTCTTCAATTCCTATTTAAACCAAAGTCCCATTTTCTTTAGTAGGAAACGATACACAATAGACTGCAGGATCAAGTTTGATTATTTTAGTTTCCAATGGCCTTGAATCAGCAATAGGTGGGTATTATTTAAACTCACTATTACAAGTATCAGCCTACAAATACAAGGGAATGCATTCCCTACTATCAAAGTAAATGAGATTTTTTTCCTATTGATTTTTATCAGTAGCCACTAGATTATGTCAGATCAGGACTACAAATTAGTTTTCTCATTTAGTTGTACTATATATTAGACCCTTATTATTGAAATAGATTAGGAAAATAAGGTGTGTAGAGATAATGTAGCATTCAGATTTAAATGTATTATATATAATTCATAAAAAGGTAAGTCTCCTGTGCAAGCACCAGTGGTTTTCGACTCTGGGGTGACGTCGCTTTCACAACGTTTTCATGGCAGACTTTTTACGGGGTGGTTTGCCATTGTCTTCCCCAGTCATTTACACTTTCCTTCCAGCAAGCTGGGTACTCATTTTATCAACCTCAGAAGGATGGAAGGCTGAGACAACCTTGGGCCAGCTACCTGAATCCAGCTTCCACCGGAATCGAACTCAGGTCGTGCAGCTTTACCATTCTGCTCCTAAACATACTATGTGGAAGTAAAACTAACTGATTTCTGAGAAATGTGGGCCCACTTTACATGTACCTCTTGAGGTGGGATTTCCATTTTTTCTATGGATACCTCCATACCAGTTTGGGTACCTACAAAGGTACATCTATGTAGATAAACTGTCATATTTACAGTCACAGAAGTGATGGATCTGGAATTGTTTACATGGTATGTAAGTGGAAAGTGAACCAAATTCACATGTTCACCAGACTTGCATGGTGAGGTACTGGCAGCTAAATTGGGAAGGTTGTCTTATTATTGCAATAAAGAGTGGTAAAGTCAGCTGTATTTAGATCCAATTGATTTCAGTAAAAATTAGTTGTCTGTTATTAATTCTCATACTAAAATCAATAGAACTCAACAGGTTATATGTTTGTAACTGGCTAGATCATAGCCAACGATATTAGGAAAATCCTCTAAAACATCTTTGAAATATCCATGCTTAAGGTCAAGAGGTTTGTGGATCATGGTGACGGGCATTCAATAAATGACCCAGGGACCACACTTCAGGCCATAACCTGTGTAATTTTTGTGAGTTTCTTACTCTGTGTGGTGATGAAGTAGAGGTAAGTGAACCAAATACAAAAGTTATCTTCACTCAGCACAACTGTATTTTCAGTAGTACAGAGCAGGAGCACTGAAACTGCAAGGCAAAGCAGCAAAAAAAATGTAAAAGTCTAATAATTCACCCCTAACATAGGTAGTTTAATTGTCTGAACACACATCAGAATATTTGCTCCAGAGAGAAATGAAGTGTCATCTACCAAAAAAGCGCTGCTCCCATTTTGCAGGAGCAAGCTTCTCCAGAGCTACCCATTTAATTAGACAGAAGTAGTGTACTTGCAGTCACAGCATGAGTGCCTTTTGATTGACATACTGCGAGTGGGATTTGGTGAGAATATAGAGCGGCTGCTGTCATGCATAGAGTAATGATGTGATTTCAGACTGAATTAAACGAGTTATAAGAAAAGACTCCTGGGGGAATGTTTGTGTCCAATTACCCACTGTATGTGTTAAGGATTCTAAAAAGAATTGTGTTTCCAAAGGGAAAAGATAAAAATGCTTAGCTAATATTGCTTACATTGTGTAACACACTTGGTTATAGGGGCAGCCTACCCATATTGTAATGTAAGCTACTCTCCATAGATGACAGACTAATGTCAGGTTGAGAGCATCTATATCTGAGGCTACGATCACACACACAAGATAATACACTTTCAATCCATTTCCAAAGCACTTTTCAACTGGATTTTGCCAGTTCACACAGTAAAATCCAGTTGGAAAGTGTATCAACAGTTGATTGAAAGTGCATTATTTAGTGTGTGTGAAGTCTGAGACAGGGTATTTTCTACCTCAGGGTCACTGATCTAAGTGTCCTGAACAATAGAAGTTGGAAGACCAACATGCAGTAAGCAAAAACTGCTGTCAGATATAAATCCCAAAGGAATGGGCATGAATTGGGAAAATGTGCTTTGGTTCATGGTTTGTGGTGTGCCCCACTCATAAACTATGGACCATCATGAACTTTTTGGTGCTAAGTGGTTTGGTTTGTGAGGTTTGTGACATGGTAGAATGCCACTCCCCCCAGGGTACTAGAGAAACCAAGCTGGCAGGGATTTTTTGGATGATTCTTCTCTACCTGCCCTCCAAGTTTGGTGAGGATTGGGTTTACAGTGTCTGAGGGTGTTTTCGCACTGACCTTAATTGGCAATGACGTCCCTCTTCACCGCACAGGATCTGCGCGGATTTTGCACCAATTGCTGCGGAGCACCCGGAAGAGCCGCAAAGTCCCGTGGCTTTTGCGGCGCAAATGGAAACCGCCAAAAACCAGTTTCCATTTGCGCCGCAAAAGCTGCAGGACTTTGCGGCTCTTCTGGGTGCTCCGCAGCAATTGGTGCAAAATCCGCGCAGATCCTGCGCGGTGAAGAGGGACGTCACTGCCGATTAAGGTCAGTGCGAAAATGCCCTGAGTTATGGCTCCTCAAATAAGGTGCCCCCAGGAAAGTGTTTTCTGGGGAAATGTCAGATGCAGGTTCAGGAGTGTGTAGAACAGAGGAAAGGAAACACCTGAACTGCCTTGGCCAGGCAGATTTGGAATTACATAAAGGCAGACATGACAGGACTTTTGACAAAGTAACCCCATGACAGCTTGGTTGGCCACACCAGACAAGCAAGTGAAGTGTGCTCACAACTCCCACAGTCCCCCCCACCCCACCCAGGCTGAAATACCTCAATATAGTTTTCTATTCTGCAGAGGAAATACCTGTTGAGCTGCCTGGGCCAGGCAGATTTAAAACAGAAAGGCAGACTTCTGACAGGGGCTCCCCAAAGTAATCCATGACTGTTTGGTGGCAACCCCTGGCAATCACTGGAACCCAGAAAGGTGTGCACACAACAATTCCAGGATCCCTCTGGCCCAGACACATAGATCTTCTGGTCACAGCCCACCCCTAGGTGAAATTTAATTATTCATCATTTGTAGAACACATTGTACAGATAAGAGATCACCTGTTGTGAATTGAATGCAATGGAAAAAGATAAATCCAGCAAAGACAGAGGTCCTTTGCTTGGGTCGCCGTGGTCCGGGGAGGAAGATTCCCTTACCGGCCCTCGATTGTGTGCCTCTGTCAGTGGCGCACAGGGTTAGGAGCCTGGGGGTGCTATTGGAGCCTACTCTAACTATGGAGGCCCAGATAGCAGCCACTGCCAAGTCCGCATTTTTTCACCTCAGGCTGGCAAGGCAGCTGGCCCCTTTCCTGGAGGACGGCGACCTGGCAACAGTGATCCATGCAACGGTCACCTCGAGGCTGGACTACTGCAATGCCCTCTACATGGGGCTGCCCCTGTGCCGAACCCGGAAGTTGCAGCTAGTGCAGAATGCCGCTGCCCGGCTGTTGTTAGGGCTCCCTAGACAAGAACACATTCAGCCGGGGCTTCGGGGACTGCATTGGCTGCCGATAACATACCGAGTTCAGTACAAGGTGCTGGTTATGACCTTTAAAGCCGTTTATGGCCTGGGACCTGCCTACCTTAGGGACCGTCTCTCCCCACATGTTCCCCAGAGAGTGCTGAGATCAGGGTCTCAGAACCTCTTTATAATCCCTGGGCCAAAGGAGGCCCGTCTGAAAGCGAACAGAGACAGAGCCTTTTTGATTGCAGCTCCCAGTTGGTGGAACCAGCTCTAGGAGGAGGTGAGGGCCCTGCAGAACCTTGAACAGTTCCGCAGGGCCTGCAAAACAGCCTTCTTCCGGTTGGCATATAATTAATTGATATCGGAATGCCTGAACATTAAATCTCGAACATCAGATGATTGAATACTGGAATATTTGAAGAACTGATTTAAGGAAAGGTAGCATAGTGCATATTGATGTGAGTTTTATGTGTTTTTATGTATTTTATTGTATAATTATTAATGTATTTTTAAGTTGATTCTTGTTAGCCGCCCTGAGCCCGCCTCGGTGGGGTAGGGTGGGATATAAATCGAATAAAATAAGTAAATAAATAAATAAATAGTGAAAAGGGCGCTTGCTTGTATAGGCAGATGTTTGTTGAGGCAAATGTTTGCTGAGATAGATCTTGCTCCAAGAAGGAGGAGTTGTGTTATGAGGTAGATGTTGTTTCATGAAGGAGGTGTTGGGTGAGGGAGCCCATCCCCACCTGGCAGAGGTGGTCATTCTCCTATCCAAGCACCAAGGATGCATCCTGCAGGGTGCATGCTGGATCACCCAGAGAGGATGAGGCATGTGGGGACACGCAGGAGGACAACAGGGGTCCTGGATCTTATCCTGTGAGATCCAGAAAGGGGTAGCTCAGCTAGCAGATGCTGCCCTTGAGGAAAGCCAAAGTGTCCACTCTGGGTGGGTCCAGATGGGAGCAATGGGTGTTGAAAATGTCCGCCAGATGGGAGAACACCTGCTTGCTCTGCACACTGGTGGGAGGGCAGAAGAGGAAACTCATTGCTATGCAAGAGAGGTTGTGCCAGATGGCAGCCTTGCATAACCAGTACTCCAGGGGATTGGTATCAGCAGGCTAAGTAAACTTGGTGGGGTACTTCCTCACCATCACTTTTGCCAAATCCTCTGCCATGGCATGTCTGGCATCCCCAACACTGCTATCCTCTTAGTTCATCACTGACAACTAGCAGTGAGGCTTCTCCCTGGCTAGTTTTTTTAAGGCACAGGTGCCAGGTTGAAGCCCCTCCTCCCCCTCCCCCCCAGCCTCTTCCACATATATATACTTCCCTTGCATGAGCTCTGAATTCTGGAGATCAATGCTATCTTTAATCTGGAGGTCACATGTCCAGGCCAGCTTGTACTCCCCTTACTTGTAGAGAGAGTGAAGTCTGGTGGGCAGGGGAAGTGGGTCAGAAGGGCCATTATAAGCTAGTTAGAAGCCCCCGAGCAGGAAAAAGTTGCCAGGGGTGCTCCCATTTGGGAGGGGCGTCATCGCGCATCTGGGTGCTCGTGACCGCTAGCTTTTGAGATGGCGGTGCTTGCCTGCCTGACTGCTTTGCTGGGCGGCGCACCTGGGCTTGAACCGCAATTGGAATCGGATCAGGAGGATGGCCTGGACGAGGGTCCGTCGGGTGAACAGGTGAGCGGCGGCGTGTCTGGAGGCGGAGTGCTGCAGACCCCAGGCAGGGCTGGAATGCCCTGGGTATTGGCGGTAAGTTCCTGTTGCATGCCCCGGTAGTGATTCCTGCCGTTCCCACTGTGTCGCCCCTCCCCTGGCATTTTGCACTGTGGGGGAGCAGCAGTATGCACATATACTGGGGGCGTGGCCTGGTGTGCAAGGCGGGGGCACTAGGCAGTGCCTAGTGTGCAGGGCAGAAAACCCTGCAATTTCAAGCAAGAGTGGCCACTTTGCAGTGTGGATCACGCCTTCTCCGCCTGTATTAGGTCAAAGCCACGGCCCGGTGGTAGGTGCCCTGGTGGGGGCAATGGTGGCAGTCAGCAGCCCCCTGGAAATGGGGCCTAGCCCCATTCGACTGAGGATACTCAATTGTTCATCGAGTAGGTTCCCACGTGAAGCGATGGGCCTGTATCTGCCTGAGGTGTTTCTCTTTGGGGTTTCGGATCCCTTATCAGGGGCCTAGGTTTGGCTGCTAAGCTTCAGTCAGTGGTGGGTCTTGAGCATGTAGTTAGGGCTAAGATCGCCAAAGAGGGACAGGACGGCAGGGCTTACGACCCTTTGATACACCACCTGTACCCACATGGTGCGTATCTCCCCCGGGGGTGGTGCCTAATAATGCGCCAGGGGAATATTGCCTTATTCTTCACCGGTCCTACCCCAGAGGGGCGTCGGTAAAGTATGGAATTATGTTCGGTATGGTACACTTCCTTTGACCAGTCGGTTAAAGTACTGTGGGTTTTGTGGAGTTGGGGCCGCATTGGCGTTACGCGGCATTAAGTTCCTGGGGTTTTTGTTTGAGAGCAAATTTGACATGGATTGGGCCCTCCTTATGGGGTGTCCGGTCTCCTGCACTGCATTCAAGCACTTTGGCTTCTTGGTGGAGTGGTCGTTATGGGACAGGACCGGGCTTAACGACACGGTGCACTATCGGGGCGCCTACCTTTTGTCGGTCCAGTAGGTACAAGGATGTGCCTGGCTCTTACATGCTTTTCAGGAGTTGGCCATCAAGCTGGGGATACCTTTGGCGTATGAGAATACTGAGGGGCCCAGTACGGTGCTTACATTCCTTAGGCGTTGAGCTCGATACCCACCAGCAGGCGTTTCAGCTGCCGGAGAATAAGGTTGCTGACCTCAGGGGCCGGTTGGCTGCCCTTAGGGGGCAACGCAAGGTGTCGCTGCTCTAATTACTGCAGGTTGTTGGCACCTTAACTTTGCACGCAAAGTGGTGGCACCTGCCGAGGCCTCTTGGAGGCGTATTTGGGACGCTAGGGGCACCTGCATTGGACAGCGGGTTCAGAAGGGTCCCGCCATTTTTGGAATCTTTTCCCTATTCTAGTGGCCGTTTAGCTTTGGGGTGAGCTACTCGCCGACCGTTTTGGGTTTGTCAGGGGCGACAACATGGCGGTAGTACATGTTGTCAACTCCTTGACCTCTAGGCATGTCGGTGATGAACCGGGTTAGGTTATTTACACTTCGTTTCCTCTGGTGGAATATTTGTTTCCTGGCAGGGCACGTACCTGGAGGTTGCATGGGGCGGCGGACGCTCTATTTCGCCAATAGATGTAGTGCTTTCGGCAGCTCGCCCCGGAAGTGGACTCGCAGCCAGCGTGATTCCCCCTGGAACTCTGTCAATTTGGGAAGCTGATGCTGGTAGGGACATTCGGCTGGCTTTGGCACCTAGTACCAGAGGGGATTATGGTAGTGCGGCCTTACTATTCCAGGAGTTGCATAAGGCCGCGGTGCTGTAGGATTACTGGTCGATTTCGACGGCTCATATTATGCAATCCTACGTGTTGCAGAGAGATAGTTCTGGAGTTGAGGACTATTGGGGCCAACTGGCGAAGTGGGCCTTTATTGGTAAAGCCCATGGGTTTGCTGAAGAAGACTTGCTAATAGAAGGGCAGATGACAGGCGGATTCCCAATTCCGAGCATTTGGGAGCACCACGGGACAGCTGGTTAGTTGGCGGGTTCCGTGGCACAGGTTATGCAGTTCCCCTTTCAGGGCCACTGTGCTTCATGCGGCCTCATTGATGGCCTTGTTTGGGGCGCTACGTATTAGCTAGTTAGTTGTGCAGTCTAATGACTGACACTGCGGATTGGGCGCCCCATGCCGGGATGTCGACATTGGTTGGCCCGTGGAGGGTGGCAACCTTTTGAATCAGGTGCGCCCGTCGGTTGCCGAGGGGTCATTTTTGGAGGGCGATGGTTTTATCGCCTATTGGTTATTACCTGTTCTGACAATTTTTTCTGTTTTTCAGGTGCTGTGGCTCGTAGTGAGAGGTAGCGTGTTCTCATCTGTGTGCACAGCAGGGTGTTCCAGTCGGCCCATCAAGCCAGGTGGTCTCCGGGGGCACCCGGCTGGGCTTCAGCGATGGGGCAGTCGGCGAATGGCCGGGTCACCGGGGGGCCAGTGTTGGCCATAGTGCGGAGAGAGGCAGGGCACCTCCTCCGCCCATCTGGGTCATTCGCTTAGGCGGCTTCAGGGGAGCACCTACGGCCTAGCACCATGGGTGCAGGTGGATGGTACGAACCGCAGATGGGCTACACGGCTCAGTGCGGGGACTACAGTCCACAGAACAGCCTCACCTGAGCGTATCTTTCCACGGGGGATTGACGCTAGTTCAGGTGGTGAATGGCTGGGGGCCTGGCCGCTCAGCTACAACCCGAATACAACGGGCTTGTGCTGGGGGCAGGGTAGCTCGCCCTTTGGACAAGGCGGGGTCCGGTGGCGACCCCAGGGCTTGTCCTTTTTGGCTGGTCCTGGTATGGTCATCTAGATTGCCACGCAAGAGTTGGAGGTGCCCCTTTCACCTGGTGGGATGGAGTGTGTTAGGTGCAAGGCCAATGGCCCTGTAGAATGCCATGGAGATGGGCTTGGGGATTTTCTCTCTCATCCGGCCATACGGGTGGAGTAGGCTGACCTGTATCGGCCGGATGGTGTTCATCTTTCGGAGTTGGGCAACCGGGCCTTTTTAGGAGATACGGCAGGGTTGCGGTTGGCTCTGGGCCACCCGTTGGGGTGCTAATGCCTAAGCAAAGGCTTGGCATTGGCGGTGGCTGGAGGAGGTTTGGCCACAGGGTTTTCCAGGGGAGCACCTATGGCCTAGCACCGTTGGTGCGGTGGTCTGCAGGAACCGTAGATGGGCTACACGGCTCAGTGCGGGGAATACAGATCACAGGGAGCCTCACCTGGGTGGATCTTTCCATGGGGATTGATGCCAGCCCAGATGGTGATGGCTGGAGGCCTGGCCGCTCAGCTACAACCCGAATATGGCGGGCTTGTGCTGGGGGCAGGGTGGCTCGCCCTTTGGACAAGGCGGGGTCCGGGGTTGACCCCAGGGCTTGTCTGGTTCAGGTTCTTTCACCCCCTGCCAGTTACAGTTGTTAATTGTTAATAAAGTGGCCCGGTTTAAAACCCAACACTTGTGTCTGCCTCTTCATTCCGACTGGGGGAGCAAGGTCCGGCCCCTTCCCAGCTGAGCTGGCTTGCCGGCGCATAGGCTGGGGGCCATCTTTGCCTCCCTGGAAGGAGGGAGGGGCAACATCACCCGACATACGGGTGTTTGTCTTGGGTGCGGAGCCGGGGCTTTATAAGCCCCGGCCCCCGCCTCCTCAGCACGCAGTTCCTTTTGGCTCTCTGCCCACCCACCCTTCCCTTTTGGCAGTACAGGCGTATGCCGGTCGCCTTATTAGGGGCCAGGTAGGAATTTTTTCACTTCCACACAATTGGCGCATGTGGGGGTGTTTTTTGCCTACCTTGTACTGCCTAGTAGGTTAGGATTTGTTAGGGGTATTTGTTATGGTCGCAGGCTGGAGGAGGTTTGGCCACAGGGTTTTCCAGGGGAGCACCTATGGCCTAGCACCATTGATGCGGTGGTCTGCAGGAACCGTAGATGGGCTACACGGCTCAGTGCGGGGAATACAGATCACAGGGAGCCTCACCTGGGTGGATCTTTCCATGGGGATTGATGCCAGCCCAGATGGTGATGGCTGGAGGCCTGGCCGCTCAGCTACAACCCGAATACGGCGGGCTTGTGCTGGGGGCAGGGTGGCTTGCCCTTTGGACAAGGCGGGGTCCGGGGTTGACCTCAGGGCTTGTCTGGTTCAGGTTCTTTCACCCCCTGCCAGTTACAGTTGTTAATTGTTAATAAAGCGGCCCGGTTTAAAACCCAACACTTGTGTCTGCCTCTTCATTCCGACTGGGGGGGCAATATTTTCTTGCTTCTTCTTTAGATTTCCCAGCTCCTTCCACCATATGTAAGTGTATCAGTCAGTGTCATCTTATCTAAGTAATATTAGGATTTGTACCTGTAAGTGTACTGTGCCAGCAGGCAATTGCCTAATCAGATACCAGGTCAGTTGGCTACACCTGTATTGTATCCATTTGACAGTAGATCATCTAGATCTAATTCTGACAGTGTGTCATCTAGATGAGAGTTAGTTGACTGCTCTAAATTAGATCCTGTTTAGGATTGGCTAATCAATTAGCCTGTCAAGTAACAACTGGAATGTAATCTGACTGGAAGCCACACCAAAGACAGATAGACATTCACACACACAGAGGAAGATAGCTTCATAATCATCTAGACAATGAGAGGGATTGATGTCTAAATGTGTTTTGGTGCTGACCAACAGAGTGTCAAGTGAGTAAGACTTAGGGCCAGTAGCCAGAGAATACTACATGGTCAAGTGTAGGAGGTAGTTGGCTGGTTGCCTACAGTCTTTTATTTTGAGTGTATCTCCTCTGTGTACACTGTATTATCTTTTGTTTGTTTTATGTCCTTTTATGTCCCCTTTTCTCACTTTGTAAATAAAGTCTATTATATTTTTCAAAGAATCATAGAGTTGGAAGGGACCTCTAGGGTCATCAGGTCCAATCCCCTGCACGATGTAGGAAACTCACAAACACCTCCCCCTAAATTCACAGGATCTTCATTGCTATCAGATGGCCATCTAGCCTCTGTTTAAAAACCTCCGAGGAAGGAGAGCCCACCACCTCCCAAGGAAGCCTGTTCCACTGAGAAATCACTCTAACAGTCAGGAAGTTGTTCCTTATGTTGAGCTGAAAACTCTTTTGATTTAATTTCAACCCATTGGTTCTGGTTCTACCTTCTGGGGCCACAGAAAACAATTCCACACCATCAAGTACTTGAAGATCATGTCACCTCTCAGCCGCCTCCTCTCCAGGCTAAACATCCCCAGCTCCTTGAACCTTTCCTCATAGGACTTGGTCTCCCAACCCCTCACTAACTTTGTCCTTTGGACCTGTTCCAGCTTGTCTATATCCTTCTTAAAATGTGGTGCCCAAAACTGAACACAATACTCCAGGTGAGGTCTTACTAGAACAGAGCAAAGTGATACCATCACATCACGTGATCTGGACACTATATTTCTGTTGATACAGCCCAAAATTGCATTTGCCTTTTTAGCCACCGCATCACACTGTTGACTGATGTTCAGCGTATGATCCAGTAAGACCCCTAGATGCTTTTCACACATACTACTGCTAAGACAAGTCTCCCCATCCTATAACCATGCATTGGATTTTTCCTACCCAAATGCAGAACTTTACATTTATCCCTGTTAAAATTCATTTTATTGATTTTAGCCCAGTTTTCCAGCCTGTCAAGGTCATCCTATATCCTGTTTCTGTCTTCTTCTGTGTTTGCAACCCCTCCCAATTAAGTATCATCTGCAAATTTAATAAACATTCCCTCTATTCCTTCATCCAAATCATTGATAAAGATGTGGAACAAAATAGGTCCCAGGAAAGATCCTTGAGGCACTCCACTTATCACTCCTCTCCAAGAGGATGCGGAACCATTCACAAGCATTCTTTGGGTACAATCTGTCAACCAGTTACAGATCCACCTAATGGTAACAGGATCCAAACTACATTTTACCAACTTGTCAACAAGAATAGTATGTGGAACCTTATCAAAAGCCTTACTGAAATCAAGATATATGACATCTGCAGCATTCCCCTGATCCAGCAAGATAGTCACTTTCTCAAAAAAAGAGATCAGGTTAGTCTGACATGATTTGTTCTTGAGAAAACTATGCTGGCTCTTAGTAATCACAGCCATTCTTTCTCAATGTTCCAGGACCGACTGTTTGATGATTTGTTCTAAAACTTTTCCAGCTGATGGGTTGGTAATTACCCAGATCATCTTTTTTCCCCTTCTTGAAGATGGGGACAACATTCGCCCACCTCCAGTCTTCCAGCACCTCTCCTGTTCTCCAAGAATTCTCAAAAATAATGGCCAGAGGCTCAGAAATTACATCCGCAAGCTCTTTTAGAACCCTTGGATGCAGTTCATTTGGCCCTGAGAACTTAGTTTTATTTAAAGAAACTAGGTGTTTATGTACTACCCCTATGCTGATCCTAGGTTGGAACTTCATACCCTCCCGGGACTTCCGGGGGAGGAAAATGTCAACTTGAGCTGCTTCTCATAATGGGAGCAGGCTGGATCTTCTGTTCGGGGTAGTGGAAGGCAAATTAATGACTACTGCCTACTTTTCTCAGTCAGAGATTAGTCCAAGATATGCACAGGAAACTTTGAGGAGATTTACCTTGGCTAAAAGGGAGTCCCGGGTGGGGGCTCCTTTGAGGCTTTGAGGGGTCTCTGGGAAGAGTTGCATTTTCATCATCTGCAGAAGTTTTCAGAGTCGTTTATTTGACATAAGCTCGACAGAATCCTAACCTTCTTGGGCATTGCTAAACATCTAAAGCTACGCAAGACCGGTGGGAACTTGGATAATTGGAAGAGAAGGTACAGATTACTGTCTTTCATTCCGGGACTATTTACAGCTTAATGGAATAAATTTAAAAGGTGGGAAATGAAAATCTAGAAAGTTTGGAAGAAGAAGGGAGGAAGAGGTGAAATTTGGACTTTGTAAATATAAAGGACAGTGCTAAAAAGTGGAAAGGAATTTATTATTTGGTCTACTTGCAGTTTTGAAAAAAGAGCACCATCGTCACAGACCTGCAGCACATTCAAGCAACACAGGAAGTACGTCAAGTATTGTGAGATCTCCTTACCAGTGTGAATTTCATGGCAAGTAAAGCAGGAAGTAGTGGATGGAAAACCTACTCTAGGAATATAACAACATTGAGAAACATCGGCAGCCATTGCTGGGAGGCCAAAATTAAAAAAAAATATTTTTAAAGTGTTCAGGACATTAAACATTGTTGGAATTAATTGAGAAGAGGACAAGAAGATAAATATTATTGGACATATTATTTGTGTGGACTTCAGACGTTTTTAAAAAAGGAAAAAAAATTGTAAGGAGCAGCAAAAAGTCGCGACCGCCATTTTGAAAGATTTAAAAACTTTAAAAATAAATACCCCCAGGTGAAGTTTTTGTGCCAGACAGAGAATGCCCTTGATTTGCACAGCCTTCAACATTGCCAGCATGTTGGTGCTGGTGTCTGTGGCCATGTATCCATGGATGATGTTGCTGCTACCCACTCCCTCAGGTTATTCTGTATCATGGCAGTGATGTTTTACACCATATGGTCTGCATCCATCCCTTGCACATGGAGCAGAACCACTTTGTAGTCTAGGCTGTACCCCAACAGTCCACAAAGAAAGGTCCTCTGGTTGCCAGCAGTGTGTGGTGAGGGAGAGGTAGCCATGCTGCTGGCTACTCCAGAAGTCTGCCATGAAGTACATGGTCCTGCCTTGTGCTCTGAGGAGCTGAGCCTTGACCATTATAACTGCAGACCTGTGCATGGTGAGGAAGACTCATTAAATCATGGTCCTCCAGAAGTGGATGGAATACCAGGGTGTCAGGTGTTGCAGCAACCAGTGAAAGCTATGTCCTATACAAGGTATAAGAGTTGGTCATCAGCAGTGGTAATCTCACTGACAAGGTGAGTGATTGTTTATTGGGCCCTCCACACAGCCCTTCTGGATAGCACTGTTAGCATCCCTTGGGGAACAGCCTCTTGGAGAGTGGCCCTGAGTGTGGGGAGCCTTTCTTGGATGGGCCTCCTGCCCCACCTCCACTTCTCCCTGCTGAGAGGCAGTGAGCCTCTTCTTCCCACTGACCTCCACTATTTTCCCTGGCAGCAACATGGTAGGGTGGACATGTACCTCCAGATGCCAAGTTTATCTTTTAATGGACACAGCTCAGATGATTGCTATTGGACCTAATCATGGAGGAGGACAGATGTTGGGGGGAGGTTTGTCCCACTCCAAATGTGGGTGTGGCACACCTGGTACTCTGCCACACAGGGGTCACTTGGGAGAGTATGGAAATGTTTTCAAACTGTGGGCTGGAAACTGGGTCCCAGGATTGAAGAAGGTGGGGGGAGGGACAGCTGCTATCTGGCATGGGACTTGGAGGGGCCACAGAGGTGTGTACTTGAGGCAGGAGCAGCAAAAGAGAGTTGCATGGAAGGGTATGGTGCTGCCCCCAAATCACTGCTATTAAAGTCCTTCTCTCCGAAGAGTGTTAGCAACTGCTGGGCTCTGGGCAGTGCTAACAACTCTTTTGCCTCTTTAGAGAGACCCAGGAACAGATCAGGGAAAGGAGGCTCCAAGACCCTGGTGGTCCAGTGGCTCCAGTGGACTGGCAGGATGGGTTTGGTGCCCAAGGACAGGGGCCTGTGGTACATGGAGGGGTGGAGAATACCTTCCACCCACAATCAGCACCCTTTGCACTCACTTTCACCTTCATGGGACAGAAGGGTGAGCCCTGAGTTCACCTAACACCACCAAATTGGAGTTGGGAGTAAGCAGTGAAGTGGCTAAGTTTGTGGATAACACTAAATTGTTCAGGGTGGTGAGAACCAGAGAGGATTGTGAGGCACTCCAAAAGAATCTGTTGAGGCTGTTGAGGCTGGGCAAGTGGGGTTCAATGTGGCCAAGCACAAAGTAATGCACGTTGGGGTCAAAAATCCTAACTATAAATACAAGTTAATGAGGTGTGAACTGGCAGAGAGATCTTGGGGTCGTGGTAGATAACTCACTGAAAATGTCAACTCAGTGTGCAACTGCAATAAAAAAGGCCAACGCCATGCTGGGAATTATTAGGAAGGAACTGAAAACACACCAGCCAGTATCATAATGCCCCTGTATAAATCGATGGTATGGCCTCATTTGGAATACCGTGTGCAATTCTGGTCACCGCACCTCATAAGAGATATTATAGCATTGGAAAAAGTGCAGAAAAGGACAACTAGAATGATTAAAGGGTTGGAACACTTTCCCTATGAAGAAAGGTTAAAACACTTGAGGCTCTTTAGCTTGGAGAAATGTCGACTGAGGGATGATGTAATAGAGGTTTACAAGATTATGCATAGGATAAAGAAGGTAGAGAAAGAAGTACTTTTCTCCCTTTCTCACAATATAACTTGTGGACATTCAATGAAATTGCTGAGCAGTTGGATTAGAACTTTCTTCATCCAAAAGGTGATTAACACATGGAATGCACTGCCACAGGAGGTAGTAACAGCTGCTAGCATAGCCAGCTTCAAGAGGGGATTGGATTGCTTGCAGCCTGCAGTGAAGCTGCTAGGCTGCTTCAGCAAGATTTGCTCCCTTGGAGAGGGAAGAGCGGATCTTCGGCCCATTTGTGTTAACAGCCAAGCCTCTGCTTCTCTTTTCAGTCGCTTTTGGAATCAGGCCTGGCTGGGAGCGTGTGGAGACGCTCCTTGTGAAAGGCCTGTGAGGCGTGTTGCGTCTGCGGCTGTCGGGTCCTGGCGCCGCGTTTCTCAGCACTGAGGTGGAAGAGGAGCAGCGTGCGTTTCGGGAAGGAGTCCGGGGAGTGAAGTCTTATTTTCAAGCTGTGTATCCTGGGGGGGGCTGCCTCTATTTGTTGGTTGGGGGCCGTGTTCACCGTGGGAGCCATTTGAGGCTCCTGCTTTTATTATCAGGGACTGTCTCTATTCGGGGAGCAGTCTGCTGAGACCCTGGTGGGAGCTGTGTGGTTCTGGAGAGTCCTTTGAGGCTCCTGCAGGGGCTTAACGTTTTGGGGAGCTGTTTTGTTTTTTCTCCGTGGGGAGCCTTGTTGTATTTGGGGGCTGTTTCTCTTTCCCCATTGGGAGTCTTGTTGTAGTTTTGGGGGCTGTTTCTTTTTTTCCATTGGGAGCCATGTTGTAGTTGGGGGGCTGTTTCTCTTTCCCCATTGGGAGCCGTGTTCTTCTGGGGGGGGTGTTTGAGACTCCCTGCAACCTCATTAAGGTGGCAGCCATTTTTTGGAAGGTCCCTTCTTGGTGGTGTGGCATCCATTTTGGTTTCCCTTTCTTCTTCAGGGGAGGGTGGCCATTTTATGTAGGCTCTCTGTGGAGGCCATTTTGTGGGTCCGCTTTTTGTGAGTCAGTTGCAGAGCTCTGCAAAACACCCTACAGACTATAAATTGCAGAAATTCACAGAACAACCAGTACATTCCACAGAACAATCAGCACAGTCAACAACCATCTTCTGTTAGCCAAAATGCCCTCAAAACGAGGTTGGGGAATTAGTTTGATGGACACCCGGCTTTAATAGGAATCTTTTTACCAAATGTATACCAGGCTCAATCATCCAGAGAGTGAATGCTCAATAAAATGGACTCTAATTTAATAAAAACCAATTGTAATTTATTTAGAATAATAGTTCTTTCATACAAGGTAAAAATACAAAACAGTCACACATTCACACAGGTCTAAGAAAAACAGATAGATTGATAGGGGTACATATAAGGGTAGACATACAGGGCGATATTACCTCTCGCAGACTCCAAGGAAGACTTCGAAGGCGACAGTTGAGGGAATGGGGGAAGGGCCCGAAACTGATCAGGAATCGGGGATGTATCTATACAGCGGTAAATGGGTTGCTGAATAGAAGCACACATGAGTGGAGTTGGGTCAGAGGTTAAATAGACTCCCTTAGACCCCTTAGGTGCTGGGAGGTCCAAGGGAGGAGCAGGGGGAAGGCTCTGTGATGACCATGAGGGCTGGACATTCGCAGAGCCAATGGTGAGTCCCTTGCTGACACCTAATTGGACGCCAGTTTGGGCCAATGAACTTCACCTTAGTCCGGTGAACCTGGAAATTTCCAAGTTGCAACATGGCCTGAGGCGGCTCCAAGGAGTTAGACTGGGGTAAGAATGGGAATGACTGGATACTTAAGATTAGATGGGATTATCTGGGAAGGTGACAATAGGGAATCAAATACTGGCCTAGGTATCCCCGGTGTAGACAAAAGAGTTGACAATGACAGGAGATATCCTTCCTCTTTTCTCATCATCTCCTAGACCAGAGCTACTGTTCAGGATATTACTGAGCAATTAGGGTCAACAGTCGAGCTATTAATCCATTCATAAAACGGATGGGTTGCTTGCGGGCTAGGAATGACTCAGGGTGCGCACGTGAGATTCCCACTAAGAAGGAATGAAGTCCAGCCTGGCAGGAAGATGGCTACAAGTGGTGTTAGCGAAACACAGTGGTTTCCATGCTTAGCGCTTCAACACCGGTCGCCTGGACAGCTCCGTGGCGGCGCAGCTTCTTCCTCACCATGGCGGGCCCGCTCAGTGACGGGGGAAACGTTCGTATATGTTGGCAAGCACTTCGTGCCTGTTTAGAATGCCAGCACAATAATGCTGCTTGTACACATGAGTCTTATTTAGTTCCTGGATGGCTTTACTCGCACTCTCTGGCCAGACGGGTGCAAGCTCACTTCTCCAGGCGCCCTGGCAACCGTGCTTGTGACTATAATATTTGGGAAAGAGGGGTCATTTCCTCACACTTCCTTATCTTCACACCCCTTCCAACCCTCCCAGCAATTAACACAGAACAATGGTCACATTCAACAGCCAGTTTCCTTATCACTACCCTTCCAGGAAGCCCCACCAAACAATGGGCACATCCACAAACCTATTGCCCTTTCACCACACCCCCTCCAGCCTAGAAATAGCATCTCTCCAGCAGCCCTGGCCTCACTCAATGCACAGCAGACAAGAAGGTCAGAGCGCCTGCTCCGGCTGTAATGCCACTGAGGATGTTCTCCGCAGCTGAGAACGAAACGTCTGGAAGGAAAACTTTCTCCAGTAGAACACGGCACTTGAGCCTAAAAGATTCTACAAACCCTAATGATGTTACCAGCCATGAAAACCTGAAATCTTTGATAATTATCACCCTGTTTGTCTACCCATGTGTTGTCTCTATATCTCTCTCTATTTTTCCTAGGACTGTATGTATGTTTCATTAGCACATTGTCTTGTATGTAAGCCTATATTTTCTAGAATAAATTTTAATTGTTTTACTTAATTAGAGTCCCTAATATTTTTAAGCATTACTTTCTGGACATGGTAATCCTGGTGGAGACAAAAGCCTGGATTGCAGTGTTTAAATTCAGGCTCAAAATTCACTTTAGAACAGATCCTAACAGCCTTCTTGATTGTATGAAAAGAGACCCATATATTTCATCCTGGACAGCAGTGCTTCTGTCCAAACTCAATCAATTGGGGTTAGAAGTAGATGATTTTTCTACCTCTGATGAGTCATATATCTTCAGATGTATTAAATTGAGACTGTGGGAATCGGAGGAAATGAAATTATGGCCAACTGACCCTTATATTTGCTCTCCAGCTTCCTTAGGTCTCTATGCTTTCTGTGGCAAAATGCTCAATTATCTATCAGACTTAACCACTCCAAGTCATTGCAGGGCATTTATGTTGGCTAGACTAAATGTGTTTCCCTCCAAAGTTTTACAAGGGAGATATCAGCGAGTCCCTTTAGCCGACAGACTTTGCTCCTGTGGAGCGAATACTCCTGACTCAATCCAGCATATATTGCTTGATTGTTCTTTCTACCATAACCTCCGTAAAGATTTATTTGACAAGCTTTCTTTTCCCCCAGATTTGTCTATTCTGCCACCCTGTTATTATTCATTGAGTGATACTGAGGGGGTGGTTAGTGAGGCCGTGGCAAAATTTCTGGCTGACATCCTTAAATTTAATTCTGACCATGTTTGAATGCATCTGTAAGCTCGGTTTCATTGTGATTTTATCTCCAATGTTTAAATTTTTATATTCTGTGTATTTTCATCTGAATCTATTATGCCATTAAAAGTTTGGTATGGTATGGGTAGGATTTTGGACACTTTTTCACACACACCAGTGTGTAACCTTAGGGTTTCCCCCTGGGGGGGTACATAAAAAAGGCGCCTGGTGAATTTCGTTTGATTCACCATCTTTCCTACCCCAAAGGAAAGTCAGTTAACAATGGGATTCTTGAGTACTTATGCTCCATCAGGTATACCAGCTTCAACCAGGCTGTTGCCGTGGTACGACGCTGTTGGGAGGGGGCAGAGTTGGCAAAATGCAATGTTAAATCTACATTTTGCCTTTTACCAGTGCATCCTGCTGACTTTGAGCTCTTGGGCTTTCCTTTGAGGGCCAATTTTACATGGACAGAGCATTGCCAATGGGCTGCTCTGTATCGTGTTCAGCGTTTGAATGTTTCAGCACATTCTTGGAATGGGCTGTGTGCGAGAAAGTGGGTTTGCAGGATGTAGTTCATTATTTAGATGACTACTTTTTGTAGGTCCTGTGGGAATGGGGCGTTGTGCTCGGCTGCTGTCTGGCTTTGTGGAGCTGACTGTAGAACTTGGGGTTCCTCTGGCTGAGGAGAAAATGCAGGGTCTGGCCCAAAAACTGGTCTTTTTGGGGATCAAGCTGGACACGCTGTTGCAGCTTTCTAGGATCCCTTTACAAAAGATACTAGATTTAAGGAGCAAGATTCAATCTTTCCTTAGTAAGTGAAAGGCCACCCTGCACGAGTTGCAGCAACTAGTTGGTCACCTTAACTTTGCTTGCGAAGTGGTTGCTCCTGGGAGGGCCTTCCTTCGTAGGCTATGTGATGCTACGGCAGGCCTCCGCTTGCTTCAGCATATAACAAGGGTTACCAGCAGCATGAGGGATGACTTGCGGGTTTGGTGGGAGCTTTTGGAGTCCTTTAATGGGGTTTCATTTTGGAGAGAAGACATGAGGCTTGAAGCCGAGCTCCAGGTCATGTCTAATGCTGCTGGGTCTTTGGGTTTTGGAGTCTATTTCCGTGGACATTGGTGCGCTGAGGGTTGGCCAGACTCCTGGATACAGGTAGGTGTGAACCGAGATCTTGCATTTCTCGAGTTCTTCCCTATTCTAGTCGCGGTTTGGCTATGGGGGACGGATATGACCAATCGCACAGTTCATTTTTGGTGCAATAATATGGTGGTAGTCCATGTTATTAATTCCCTTTCATCCAAATTGCGGCGGGTTATGAGGTTGGTGAGGGCCTTCACTCTGCATTGTCTACGGCTTAACATATTGTTTTTAGCCAAGCACATTCCTGGGGTGAATAACAGGGTGGCTGACGCTCTCTCCCAAAAACAGATGGAGAGATTTCATCAGCTGGCCCCAGATGCTGATCGGAAGGCAGTGCCAATGCCCCAGGAACTATGGCTGATTGGGGAGTCGAAGACTGCAGAGCGATAGGTTTAGCCATTGTGCCCAGCACCAGGAAGTCTTATGAACGGGCTGTGTGGCAGTTTGAGGGCTGGGGCAGGGTTTTGCATTGTTTGACCCCTCCCGGTGGAGCAACTGCTCCACTTCTGTGTTTCCCTATGCGGTAAGGGAGTGGCCATGTGATCTAGTTGCTAGCAAGGCATTTGGTTACAGTGAAGAAGCAGCTGATTTTTGCCTTCAAAAGATGCTGGAAAGCTGGGCTAGAAAAGTTGGTTCTAGGCCAGATAAGCGGAAGCCTATTTCCCCTCTGATTCTGAGGGGCCTGAAGGGGGTTTGGGACTCAGTGTAGGCTTCATTTTTTGACGCCGCTTTGTTTCACGCTGTGTCCTTAATAGCCTTTTTTCAGGGCTCTTAGAGTCAGTGAGTTAGTGACTGGGTCCAGAAATAATGTTTCTGGCAATGCTTTGAGGTTAAGTGACATGAGGTTGGTCTAGGGCTTTAGACAAGCTGGGGTTAGCGGGAGTGCGGTTTGGTACCCACTCTTATAGGATTGGTACTGCTTTTACAGCTGCTGCCCTGGGGTATCCTTCCTCCTCCATTCAGAGTTTCGGTTGTTGGCGTTCTTCGGCTTACAAATCTTATATTCGACCTTTGTTCAGTCCCTAGGTTGGTTTGTTGGTTAAAATGGTATGAGCTATATTCTTGTTTGACTGTTTTTTTCTTTCTGTTGTTCCTGGCCAGAGGAGCTGAGTTCTCATCTGTGGCCACAGTCATGTGTTTTGGGCTACACATCGGGCTCGGAGAACTTCAGTCGGCTCTCAGTTGGGACTCAGCCAACATTGTATTGAGAGGCGGGGGCACCGGGGCCTTCAGTGACCGGGCCTGCTGCCTTTGTTATTTCAGGGGGGTTTAGGCCTACCTCCTCAGGTTTTAATTATTCACCTGGGAGGGAATGATCTCAGGCTAATTAAAGGCAAGGCGTTAGTCTGGCAGGCCCATGATGGTTTTCAATGTATCAAGGAGAGATGGCCGGAGACCACGATTGTTTGGTCCGCCATGACTCCTCGCCTTGTTTGGCGCGGTGCCCTGCTGGCATGGAGAGGGCCCGCTACAAAGCCAACAAGGAAATTAGGAAGGCTTTGGATGGAGGGTTGGGCCACTATTTGCCCTATCCGGATATCTCTACTGAGTTTCCTGACCTCTATAGAGGGGATGGGGTACATCTCTCAGAAAAGGGTAATATGCTTTTCTTGAGAGATTTACGGCAAGGGTTGTGGGTGGCTTTGGGCCTCTCGGTGGGTGCTAAGTAGAAACTTGACCTTAGTGGTGGCAGGTTTTCTGGGTTAGGATACTTTGTGGCTAGGGGAGGACCACGAAGCATCCCCCTTTTGGGGAATTTGGCGTCTGGCATAAGCAACCTTGGGGTTTGATGACCCGGGTTGGGGAAAATGCAGACTGTCCTGGAGGCTCAACTAAAGGATGCCTACATTATAGATGTAGGGGTGGGCCTCCCTGCTGGGCTGATCTGGCAGGAGCTGTGTCTCACAGCTCCGGCTGGGGGCTGTTCTCTCGCCCATTAATGGCAGGGGAGCGGTCTGTTGAGACCCCTAGCCCTGACCAGGCTGTGCCTTTGGGTGCCCTTGCCATTGTGATTATTATGATTAATAAAGTGGCCCTTAGTTATACCAAAACCTTGTGTCCAACTCTTCATTCCGATCTTGGGGGGCAATGGATAAACATATGGAGCAGAGGTCCATCAGTGGCTATTAGCCACAGCATATTGTTGGAACTCTCTGTCTGGGGCAGTGATGCTCTGTATTCTTGGTGCTTGGGGGGAGGTGCAGTGGGAGGGCTTCTAGTGTCCTGGCCCCTCTGATGGACCTCCTGATGGTGCTTGGGTTTTTGACCACTGTGTGACACAGAGTGTTGGATTGGATGGACCATTGGCCTGATCCAACATGGCTTCTCTTATGTTCTTAAATCCCAGCAGGAGAGAGCAGTTCACAATCAAAATCTGGGTCTTCAGCTGAGGCATCCAGTAGCTAAGCCCCTCTTCTTAGTGTGAGCAGAGTGAGGGGTGGCTCAGAGCTCTGAGTCCATCTAGCACCCAAACCACAGCAGGGAAGAGGAGTTCACAATCAGGGGTGGGGATGTGCTCTGCTAGTCTGCTTTTAACAAGTTCCCTGCATCTCTATGTAACTGCCAACAGAGGAGAGGGTGCGGAGCTGAGCAAAAGGGGTGTGTGTGTATGTGAGTTGTGTAGAGAGGGGATGCTTTTTGTAGCAGGAACTCCTTTGCATATTAGGCCACACACCTATAATGTAGGCAATTCTCCAAGAGCTCACAGAGCTCTTCATTCAGGGCCTACTATAAGCTGTTGGTGGATTGGCTACATCAGGGGTGTATGGCCTAATATACAAAGGAGTTCCTGCTAAAAAAAAGCCCTGTGTGTGTGTGTATGTATGTATGTATGTATGTATGTATAAACATTTTGACACCGGGTGCCAGACCTTCTCTCACTATCTAGTCTCTGTTTAAAAACCTCCAATGAAGGACAGCCCACCACCTTATTGTTCTAACTGTCAGGAAGTTCTTCCTAATATTGAGCTAGAAATTCTTTTGATTTAATTTCAACCCATCAGTTTTGGTCCTATTTTGGGGGGCAACAGAAAACAATTCTGCACCATCCTTTATATGACAGCCCTTCAAGTACTTGAAGATGGTGATCATATCACCTCTCAGTCATCTCCTCTCCAGGCTGAACATACCCAGCTTCTTCAACCTTTCCTCATAAGATGGTCTCCAGACCCCTCACCATCTTTGTTGCCTTCCAATGTGCAGTATTTAATTTCATAAATAAACAGCAGTATTTTACCCTCTCTCTCCCCATAGCTCCATGAGAAGAAGAAGAAAAAAAAGAATTGCAGATTTTTACCCTGCTCTTCTCTCTGAATCAAACTCAGAGCGACTTACAATATTTTCTCACCCCACAACAGACACCCTGTGAGGTGGGTGGGGCTGAGACGGCTCTCACAGCAGCTGCCCTTTCAAGGACAACCTCTGCCAGAGCTATGGCTGACCCAAGGCCATTCCAGCAGCTGTAAGTGGAGAAGTGGAGAATCAAACTCAGTTCTCCCAGATAAGAGTCCACACACTTTACCACTACACCAAACTGGCTCTCCTGTGTGACTTTAGGAGTTTCTCACTAATGACTGTTTCCTATTTTAGCTAAAATACCATGTAAAGGAGTTTCTATCAGTTATGAAACCATCATGGGTTTCATAACCATCATTGGATATAGTATTATGTATCCAATCATCCATGTATGTCACAGAGCAGGACTTTCACACTTCCTCCTCTTGCTTTGTCCATTCTGTTTTGGTGGAGTCAGTGTACCCTCAGGAATAGGGAATGGGCATGGACCTTGTCACAAACCTAAATTCATAATGAAAATCACCTGGTCCATAGTTTGTGAACCAAAGGTCATGTAATTGTGTTTGTAATGAGTCTCCCATGAACCTCCATGGTTTTCATGGAGGTTCATGCAGCAAACATGCTGGTGCTGATCAATTAATTGTCAAAGCAACAGGGGAGGGGATGGACTTCTGAAGCTCTTCTTTATTCCTGGAAATGCCAACAGTGGCTTCCAAAGCTCAACAGGCAGTGCTGGCAGCCAGCTAGAGAGCTCCCATTCTGTTCTTTGGAAGCAGAATGGATATATACCCACAGCACACATGCAGCTTTTTTACTTTGCAGCAGGCAGTTAGATTGAGAGTTAGAGATAGAAAGTAAAGGGAACTGGAAGTCATTCCTCAATGTGAAAACAGTGGGGTGGAAAGTGTTTGGTGCTAACTCAAGTCTCTGAGGCACCGATCTGTTTGCTCAAGCCAAGCTGAGGAGTTCAGCCAGTGGGTTCCTCAGCTGAGGACCCACACTACCCTCAGTGGAATTTTTGAATATTTAATTTTGTTCTCCCCCTTTTGCCATTTGGATCTTTGAATCCTTGACTTCCATGCCTCTGGGCATCCCGCCCCTTGGCTTAGCATCACCAGCTGCCCTTGTTGTGCCTGCCCCTCATCTTTGTTTTCTAGCTCTCTATCACCTTCTGTGTCAGACCTCTCATTAGGTCCCCATTTTGCACTTTGGACTTTGTCACAAACCTAAATTCATATGAAAATCACCTCAACTTCTATGCCTCTGGGCACCTTCCACCAGGCTTAACATTATCAGCTGTCCTTGCTCTGCTTGCCCTTCATTTTGGTTTTGGTAGATGGAGGAGATTCAGCTGGAAACTCGCTGTGAGTTTGGTGTCTTTAGCCCACAGGGGGGGGGGGGCGGGGGGGCGGGCATTCTACCGCCTCATGAAAAGGACCAGTTCAGTAAACAAGAAGGTTCATGAAGGATCATGATTCATGAGACTCCACAAACTATGATCTGGGACAAACCTCCATTTTCCTGGTTCATGCCCATCCCTACTCAGGAACAACACAGGGGAAAAGCAAAAAGAGGAGTCAGTTGGAATCTTTGCCCCCTCTTCCACAAACAGATGTCATTCCCCAGGGAGAAAAAAAAATCTGCATTGTTGGTTGCATGTGCTAAATGGAAGGTTGAAAAGCCTTGGGGTTCCTTTTTTGTGTAGCAGAGTTGATAAAGCTAGATAAAAGCCATAATCAATTATTTCTGAACATTTTGGATTGGTCATTTACTTAATTTTTTGCTAACAAATTAAACAGTGATTACATCTACAAGATTCTGAGCTTTATTATTAGTTAGAACACTGAAATATGATACTACAGGAGTTTCCCTTCTGGATCAAGACAATATTTGTTAAACTCTAGTCTCAGGTATTTAGATCCCATCAAAGAACTTTAAAATTTGGTCATAGGTTTTAATTTTAGGGATAATCTAACCCTGTGTTTTTATGTCAAATTCAGCCTTAGTTTTTACCTGATGAAATCCTGTTGGAAAAGGACCCTGGTCATCAGTTGCATGATTCACTTAGGAAATCTAAGCAAATAAATATTTGAAATTGGATTAAACATGATTGGGTCCAATAGCAGCCATCTGGGCTATGGCCATTAAAAGGTAAACTTGGCATATTTACAGAATTTACATCCTGGGGGTTTGTGTCAAGCATGGTAAAATTCCAATGGTAATTAATAGTTTAATGGCCTTCCATAAAACTGGTCTGTGAAATATCATGGAGGACTGAAGTAGTTTGTTATTCTTACCCCTCCCCCTTTCCTGCTTATTGCTGTAAAGTAGAGTAGGAAAAAAACGAAGCTAACAAAGATAAAGAGTATTCGCACCTTCCCATGCATTCCTGGTTGGGAGTGTGAAACATCTGAGGGAAAGCAAGGACAAGATACTGATAACATTGTGAGAATGAAGACATTTATGATAGTTTATGTGTTAGAGAGCATTCCTAGCCCCCACCTTTGGGAACCCTTTGAAGTGTGTCTTAAAAGAACTGTATCAATGTACTATCTGTATCACTCTCAAGAACCTGTCTTAAGAAAGCGTATCAGTCTATCAATAAATGTAGTTTTGTATCCACTTGACTCGTCATTGAATCTGCATGCTTGACATTTTGAAATAAATAAACTGATGTGAAATTATAAGTAATTAGCTCCAGCTTTTTAGAAGACCCTACGAATTTTTATTTTTTAAAATCTAACAACTGTTGGTTAATAGAGACAAATGGTCTAGTTACTGTGGAACATTTTTAATGCCACTGATAAAAATGCTTGCATTCCACAAGAAATGGCTGCTTAACTATGTGCATAGCAGTTATAGAGATAAATACAAGTGATGCAGATAGGATATAGGAAATCTGCCCTGAAATGCAAAAAGTTTAATATGACAGTAATTGGAAATATTATTGTTACTTGAAAGGGAAAAATGGATTGCTCTATAATTTTAATTTAAATCTAAAAACTGAAATAGATAGACAGACATAAAGACAGATAGATATAGATACACACACACACACACAACATTTAAAAACCACAGACCTCAAATCACATACAGTATGCCCTCAATCCCCTCTGAGGTCTGTACCCATTAGATATTTTATAGGTTTGGGTGAAGATGACTGTATTGAAAACTATCTCTTTGGAGAGCAATTAACACATTTCTTAATTCTTTCATATGATTCGTCTCCAATTACTTCACCATTGTTATCTTCTAACTGTCAGCCTCAAGAGGTGATACAAGGCTAGTAAAGAGATATGATAATGCCAGACACTTTTATTGCACCTTTCAGCAGTGTTTCCAGGTACAATACAAAACATACAATAGTTAAAAGAATACAGACATTTTCCTCTAATTAACCACCCTTAGTATCCCATGTTTGTACCAGAAAGAAACTCTAGGGTCTGAGGTGGAACCTAGAGCACTATAATGGGTATTTTGGCCCAAAATCCTCTTCAGTCACTGAACTGAAGAGGATGTTCAACATCAGGCCCTCTGATTGACAGACAGCTTGAAAACTCTGGATTTGGCATTTCCTTATATAAATACAGAGGAACACGGATTTATAAGGAAGGGGGGAGGGAAATGGCTCATAAAGTAAAATTCATCAGCAATTTTGTGCCGTTTGTGGTTCATGAAGCAATGTTCATGGGCATGGACACCTGGCCAACTTTGGTGCTGTTCATGATAGTTCATGAATAGATACATTTCCAGACAAATGTCTCTACTCAAATTGTTTACATAGCTCAAAAGCAGCAGAAGGGGTGGAATTATCCAGTTTTGGAACACCAGCCCGCTAAGGTTTTATAGTTACTGCTGGCTGCCAGTAACAGAGTTCCCATTCTGCTCTATGGGATCAAAATAATATATTTTGCTATATGATCCCAGGCTACTCCTACCTTTCCTGTGTGTGTGCACATCTCACTTGTCCCTGCTTTTGAGTGTTTAGAGTAGTGGCAGTGGCAATGATCACCCAGGCATCTCCTTTCCTCCACCCTGCAATTTACATTGTGGTAGCCATGATGAGAGGAGCCACTCTAGTGCAAGGAGAGGGGGAGAGAGAAGGTCTGGCACCCTGAGTCACTGCAGCAGCAGGGCACCCGAGAACATAAGAAAAGCCATATTGGATCAGGCCAATGGCCTATCCAGTTCAACACTCTGTGGGCGTTTTCGCACAGAGCTTACCCCCGGAGCGACGTCCCTCTTCACCACGCAGCGTCTGCGCGGATTTCGCACCAACTGCTCCGGAGAACCAGGAAGAGCCGCGAAGTGCCGAGCCTTTTGTGTCGCAAATGTAAACTGCTAAAACCCAGTTTATGTTAGCGACGCAAAAGCCGCGGCTCTTCCTGGTTCTGCGGAGCAGTTGGTGCGAAATCCGCGCAGATGCTGCACGGTGAAGAGGGACGTCGCTCCGGGGTAAGCTCTGTGCGAAAACGCCCAGAGTCACATTGTGGCCAAAAAACAAACAAACAATCCAGGTGCCATCTAAGTGGCTTATTTTAGCAATGCAGACATGCGGATCAGCCATAAAAACAGGAAAAATATGCAAATGAACTGAAAAAAGAGGCTGAAAACTGTGGCACACTGTTCATTTAAGTCTGGAATTAATTTAAGAGAAGAGGGCGGGGGACCACTAAGTATTCTCTGACCCATTTACATGTCTCCGACCTTCAAAATTCTGACCACAGGACTGGTATAGACCAGTTCACGCACTCTCTCTAATAGGGTAGGAATAAATGGTGGCAATGAATGATTGTAACAGTGTTTGAACCCCAACCCAATAGCTCTGTATGAGGGAGGGCTTATTATTAAAGGGGTCTGGCCTACCCTATATGGATGTCTTTGGGAATGAGAGAGAAGATCTGAAGTGTGAAATGGTCATGGGTCTTTGTATATTTTAAAAGAGACACGAGAGATAACTTGTGACATCTTTACCTAGTGATAACTCTGGGCATAAGAGAGAGAGGTTGCTGAGAGTGGTAGGCACTCTGTGTAAGTGGAAAGGGGCATCACAACACATTTATAATAGATCTTTTGAGAATGATCCCACTGAAACCAAAATTAGGAGGGGGGAGGAATCCAAAAATTAATTCTGTGTTTCTGAAATATTTTGTGCTATATTTTATCTCGGAGAATATCTTAAATTAATTCCAGACTTAAATGAACAGTGTGCCAGTTTTCAGCCTCTTTTTTCAGTTCATTTGCATATTTTTCCTGTTTTTATGGCTGATCTGCATGTCTGCATTGCTAAAATAAGCCACTTAGATGTGATTATCAGTGTGGCTAAATCAATAATATCTCTCATCATCTCTGGTTCCCCCAGATGCTTCTGTCTCAAGTGATGGTCTTTGGATCAGAAGAAGCTTCTTTTGACCACAGAAGAACAGATTCCAAACTTTCCATTTACTATCCCATAGTGCTATGGCAGGCAATATAATATTGGGCTATCCACATTTAAAACTGAAAATGAAGGCATCAGATTTTTAGTATGGGCTTGTGGTAGCCCCAATTAAATAAGGTGATTTTTTTAAACTGCCCTATAAGGTGCCTTGCACCTAGAAATCTAAAATGTACAAGTCCTAAAGATAATATGCTGTCAAATAATTCAATTAACTAGGCTAGCCATCTATCACTTCAGCTGTGTGATTAAAATGTCCCCAGTTATCAACTTTAGCATCCATTAGTCAAAGGCAAAATCCATTTCAACTGAAGATTATCATCAAAATGAAGTGCTGCAAATTTGATTAATCAAGTCCTAATTACCTAAGACTGACACAGGACATCTTTTTTGCACATAGCCTTGATGTGTCAGAGGATGAAAGTAACTAAGAGCAAGCAATCACATGCTACATTGTCAAATCCTGAAAGTGGCATTAACAATCTTTATTCATTGTCAAAGCTCATATTATTCACTTTTTCTTGTGTTCTTTCTGAGATTAAAGAAATTGCTTTCTGTATTCTTTCTAGCTAACCATTCATTAAACAAAATTCAAGCAAGACAAAAGAAGGACAAGACAAAAAGAAGAAGAGGCAACAATATAGGGAAAACTGTACCAATATCTGAGAAAGTCAGTTGGTTGTGGAAAATGAGGGTTTAAAGTAGGTATGGTAAGCAAATGAACATTTCACTTCACTAATATTGTAGCAATGGTCAATTCATGTCAGTTACTGTTCATATCTAGAATGACCAGAGACAAAGGATAATAGGTATCCTTTACCATTAACTAAGGCTACAATTTAAAATTCTTCCATATAGACTCCTGAAATAAAAACAATCATTACAAAGGACAGAAAACATATTGAAAAAATACTTTGACATTGAAAGTAGATTATAGTTGAAAGTATAATTGCAGTCATGAACCTTTTCAAACATACTCTTTTGTTTGAAATATTATGTTAGTGGTAAATTACCTATAATTAGATTGTTGCTCAGTTATTTTATATTTAAATGTAAAATGTAGAATGCAGAATACTGTTTATTAATAAACTACTAGTTTAACAGTAAAAAATACTTTGACAGTGTAAATTTTCATGTCTTTGTAGCTGCTAATGCTTTTTTTTCACTTGTTACTTTTCTTTAATTAGTCATATAAGTGATCCCAATGAATCAGGGGCCACATACTTAATGGGGAGGTATTACATTCTACTTAGCCCATTAGATTTAGTGATGAGATTATGTTACTGTGGTCCATAAAACCCCTCAGTAAGCCAACTGAAAGTAAGAACATTTTTTAATTACTTGCATAAGTAATTTCAGACAATTAGAAACCAGGCAGTGAATGGGATGGCATCATTACTGATATGAAATTACTTAAAAAGGTAAAGTTAGTCCCCTGTGCAAGCACCAGTCATTTCTGACTCTGGGGTGACGTCACATCATGACATTTTTATGGCAGACTTTTTACAGGGTGGTTTGCCATTGCCTTCCTCAGTCATCTACACTTTCCACCCAGCAAGCTGGGTACTCATTTTACTGACCTCGGAAGGATGGAAGGCTGAGTCAACCTTGAGCTGGCTAGCTGAACCCAGCTTCCACCAGGATCAAGCTCAGGTCGTGAGCAGAGAGTTCAGACTGCAGTACTGCAGTCACGGGGCTCTTACTTAGTTACATGATAACATTGCCCCCCCCAGTCGGAATGAAGAGGCAGACACAAGTGTTGGGTTTTAAACCAGGCCGCTTTATTAAACAATTAACAACTGTAACTGGCAGGGGGTGAAAGAACCTGAACCAGACAAGCCCTGGGGTCAACCCCGGACCCCGCCTTGTCCAAAGGGCGAGCCACCCTGCCCCCAGCACAAGCCCGCCGTATTCGGGTTGTAGCTGAGCGGCCAGGCCTCCAGCCATCACCATCAGGGCTGGCATCAATCCCCATGGAAAGATCCACCCAGGTGAGGCTCCCTGTGATCTGCATTCCCTGCACTGAGCCGTGTAGCCCATCTACGGTTCATACAGACCACCGCACCAACGGTGCTAAGCCATAGGTGCTCCCCTGGAAAACCCTGTGGCCAAACCTCCTCCAGCCTGCGACCAAAACAAATACCACTAACAAACCTAACCTACCGTTCATACAGACCACCGCACCAACGGTGCTAGGCCATAGGTGCTCCCCTGGAACACCCTGTGGCCAAACCTCCTCCAGCCACCGCCAATGCCAAGCCTCTGCTTAGGCATTAGCGCCCCAATGGGTGGCCCAGAGCCAACCGCACCCCCTGCCGTATCTCGTCCAAAAAGGCCCGGTTGCCCAACTCCGAAAGATGAACGCCATCCGGCTGATACAGGTCGGCCTGCTCGACCCGTATGGCCGGATGCGGGAGAAAAATTCCCAATCCCCCCTCCATGGTTTTCTGAATGGCCCTATTGGCCTTGCGCCTGGCACGTTCAACTCCCCCCGGCGAAATGGCATACCTCCACATCCTACGCGGCAAAATTGCCGACCGTACCAAAATAACCCCAGGCCACCTCCGCCGAATTTCGCGGAGGTCAGCCAAAGCTTGCTGGGAGAGAGCCTTCCCACACAGCAGCCCCAAGTCATTACCACCCAAATGGACGACCAGAATGTGTGGAGGTGGTGCCTTCCGCTCCCTAAACAACAGTGGCATGATCCCGGGCCAGTGCAGCCCCCGACGACCCAGCCACTCCACAGTAGCCCACTCACTGAGGCCAAGCTGGGTGCCCACTGGAGACCGTCTGGTGAAATGGGCAGCCCAGAAAACCATGCTGTGCCCGCAGATGAGAACGCGACGTCTCTCACCACGAGCCACAGCACCTGAAAAAAAACAAACAACTGTCAGCATAACATACACAATGCAAACCAACCCAGCCCCCCACCTACCCATTAGGTGACCAAGGGGCGCACATAAGTTTTATAAGCCGCTGACTGCCATCGACCAATATGCCGGATGGCGGAGGGCGTGTAACCCATTGAAGCTGCTGTGGAGGCTGCCCCAATCCGGAAGGAATGCGTCCCAAATTTGATGCCCTTCAGACCCAATCGGACTAGGGCCCTACTTGTGACCGACCAGAACTGATATTTGGTGAGAGGGGAGCCGTCATCATGCCTCAGAAAAGGGCCCTGGACCTCACCCCTAAGCTGGACGTAGCGACGAACAGCCCTCACCGGGCATAATTCCTGTAATGCACACATGCCAATCGTGATGACAGATCCCCTATGCCTCTGATCAGTCTTGGACCGGTGAATCGTCAGAACAAGCTGACTATTAGTAATTTTTATATCCCCGGACTGGAGTGCTCTCCCAGAAGCATCAGCCTTTGACTGGACCACCAGCTCACTTACCCTCAAGGCCCCAAAAAAGGCCAACAGCGAAGCAGCATGAAACAACGCTGCCTCAAAAGGGGAAGAACAGACACTGGGCCATCCCCCGAACAATCCACGGAGGACAGACGGGGAGATAGGTTGTCTGTCATCCACTCGCAGGGCCCGCTCCCTTGCCCAGCCCTCGAGCATCTTCCTCACTCTAAAATCCCCCGTGAACTCAGGGAGACCGCGGGCCTTGCTTTCAAAAGCCAATGCCGCCAGTTGTCCCCTTATAGTTTTCAACCCCAAGCCTCTCTCCTTTTGGTGCATGCAAAATTGCATAATGTGCGCCGCAGGAATCGGCCAGCAATCCGGAAGTGCAACGGCACTCCTGAACTCACAAAATTGGACGGCCGCTCTGTGATACGCCCTCCTCGTACTAGGAGCTAGCGCCAACTGAATGGCCCTACCGGCTTCCTTTTCCCAAGACTCCAGAGTTCCGCGGGCATTTTCGCCGGCCAAGGATCTGCCTCTGGGGCCAGTTGCCGAAAACGCTCCATCTGTTGGTGAGACAGAGCATCCGCCACACCGTTGCATACACCCGGTACGTGCCTTGCCAGGAATAAAATATTCAACCAGAGGCAGCGCAGGGTGAAAGACCTAACCAAATTCATAACCAAAACAGATTTAGAAGTCAATGAATTGATAACATGTACTACTGCCATGTTATCGCACCAAAAAAGAACCGAATGGTTGGCAAGCTGCTCCCCCCAAAGCCAAACAGCCACTAAGATGGGGAAAAATTCCAGGAACGTCAGATCTCTACCGAGCCCGCTGTCCAACCATTCCGCGGGCCATTGCTCAGCGCACCAATGTCCCCTAAAATAGACACCAAAACCACTGGCGCCAGACGCGTCTGAAGAAATCTGAAGCTCAGCTTCAATCTTCAGATCCTCCCTCCAAAAAGAAACACCATTGAAGGACTCCAAAAACTCCTCCCAGACCTGCAGGTCGGCTCGCATTCCAGCGGTGACGCGGACCCGATGGTGGGGGAGGCGCAACCGGCTCATGGCATCACACAAGTGTCGCAAAAAGGCCCTGCCCGGGGCCACCACTTTGCAGGCAAAGTTAAGGTGGCCCACAACCTGCTGCAATTCCAGCAGCGAAACCTTCCGCTGTCCCTTCAAGGTGGCCAACCAAACCTTAAGGTCAGCGACCTTGCTCTCCGGCAAACGTGACGTCTGCTGCAGAGTGTCTAGCTCAATGCCTAAAAAAGTGAGAACCGTGCTAGGACCCTCGGTTTTCTCATGTGCCAACGGCACCCCAAGCTCGAGGGCTAGCTCCTGAAAGGAGTTTAACAACCTGGCGCACTGATCAGATCCCGCTGGACCGACGAAAAGGTAGTCGTAAAGGTAATGCGCCGTGTCGCTAACACCAGTCCTGTCCCTGAGCGCCCATTCCAAAAAGGAACTGATGCGCTCAAAAGCAGCACAAGATATGGAGCAACCCATTGGCAATGCCCGATCCATATAAAATTTCTCTTCAAAGGAAAACCCCAATAACTCAAAATCATCGGGGTGGATAGGCAAGAGGCGGAATGCGGACTTGATGTCGCATTTTGCCATCTCGGCCCCAACCCCACAGCCCCGAACTACCTCGACCGCTTGGTCAAAGGAAGTATAGCGCACTGAGCATAGCTCCTCAGGGATAGCGTCGTTCACCGATGCTCCCCTAGGATAAGACAGGTGGTGGATAATACGATATTCACCCGCTGCCTTCTTGGGTACAACCCCCAAAGGGGATACCCTCAACGTGGGAACCGGCGGTGCATCAAAAGGTCCAAGGACCGTACCTTCCAAGCATTCCTTGGCAATTTTTGCACGAACCACATGTTCGAGCCCAACAACCGATCGCAGATTGGGGGCTAAAAAGGGGGCCCTGAGCCCCCTGTATGGAATTCGAAACCCCAAGGTAAACCCGTTCCGTAAGTATCTAGCATCTGCCTTACATGGGTATGCACACAACAACCTATTGAGAGCCGGCAGGCGGATGGGGCGGGGCCCCTTTTCCAGGGGGCTGCTGACCGCCGCCGCTGCCACCGGGGCATTTACCACCCTCTCCGGGCTTTGATCTGCTGCAGGCCGAAAGCGCGTGGGCCCCACTGCACAGCGGGCACTCATGTCGGAACTTACAGGGTTTCCTGGGGCACACACCCTTAGATGCGAACTCCCAACATAACAACCGGGTTTGAACCGGCTGGCCCGCGGAAACGCGGGCCCCTGTAGTAGACTGTTGTTGCTGCGAACGCTGCACTAGATGACCGCTGTCAGACCTATCTCCAGCATTTGGTTTTGCCGGGGACATCAGCTGCAACCACAGTTGCTGATTTATTTGGTCCCACGGCATCCCAGGATTGACAGCGGCCCTCATACGGAAGGCTTCGTCGTATTGCAGCCACGCTGCACCGACGAAGTCCGTATAAGCCCTATAGACAATATCTATGTACTGAAAAAGGGCTGCCGCCTGCGCCGGCTGTGCTCTCGCGATGACTCCGGCGTAGATCAGGAAACCGGGCAACCAGTTTGCCCAGGACCGATCGACCTTCCTGCGTTTCAGTTTTCCCTTCTCCTTATCATCGAGCTCGTCCTTACTTTTCTTTTCGAGCTCTCTGAAAAGGAGGCTGAACACGTCCACATACTCCCCGCGGAGAATTTTCTCACGCGTGGCAGCTGTCAAGTGATCCCCCAGAGGCAAGGAGGTATCGTCGTAAGGGAGGATGTGGAAAGGGATGCTAGCGTAAGGGTTGGGGGGGTAAAACCACCCACTACCCTGGGCCGCTGGCCATGCCCCCTGAATTTGTCCAAACTGCTGACCACCCCAAGGCAAAATGCCAGGGGTGGGCAGGGAGGCGGGGGCAGCAGGCGGCGCCACAGCGCCCACCTGCTGACCAACTGGGGAAAAAACTGAACTGGACAGCAGGCTTGGTGTATGAAAACCCCAAGCCCACGGCTGGACAGGGCCCGACTGCTCCCCAACTCCAATCTGTCCGGCCCCCCACGCTACCCCACCCGCCGCCGGCGGTGGGGGAGGAAGTTGAATTGGACCCCAAGGCCACCCCTGAACAGGCGGAAAAGGGGGCTTACCACCATCGCCCGAAAGGACACCCGCACCTCCAGGGGTCTGCTGCCCACCGCTGCCAGATGCGCCGCCACCCGATGGCACGCCCGATGGACCTTCCTCCGGATCCTCCTCCTGTTCCGGTTCCAACGGTGCTTCAGGCTCAGACGGCCCACCCTGCAATGCAGATAGCCATGCGAGCAATTCTGATTCAAAAGTAAGCCGCGCCAACCGGCCGGTGGCACGGTGACGCCCCCCCCCCCAAAATGGGAGCGCCCCTGGCAACTCTGTCCTGCTCCAGGGCATCCAGCTGACTCATAATAGCCAGCCTAACCCGTTCACTTTGCCCCGCTTCTTCAGCTGGAGTTCCCTGTTGGCCCCGCCCACGGGGTGGGCGGGCGGGCTGCTTGCCTTTTGACTTGCCCTGCCCTTTTTTAGGTGCCATCCTACAAGCTTCTATCAGCACAAGCTGCAAGATAACAGGGGCTGATACCCCCAAGCACTCCAAGGTTCCCTCTCTGCCCCTCCCACCACCAAATGGTATGATGGTGGGACTGTGTAGTTAATGGGGGCGTCCCAAACTCCCAATCAGAAGGCCAGGGCCACAGCACAGCCTCAAAACAGCAGACTGGGTCTACAGGCTCCCTGCCCCCAAAGGAAAAAGGAGGGGGGGAGGGGGGGAGTAACCGGAAGAACGAGCCCCAGCCGAGGCAACAACCAGCACTCCAAATAGGCGGGCCCAGGCTATCCAGCCGGAGAAGAAAAAAGGGGGGGAGGGGTAATAATTCACCCCCCACTAGGCAACCACAAGGCCAGATCCCCTGCAAAGAGAACAGCTAACAATGCAACGGGGCCCGGGATGGCAGGAAGCACTTCAATCCTGCGAGACCCCCGCCCCCAAAGAAAAGGCTACTGCCTTGAAAACAGCCGGCCGTCCACGCTCCCCCCAACGAGGGGCCGTTGCACGATGTCCCCCAAAGAAAAGGCTACTGCCTTGTAAACGGCTGGCCGCCTGCGCTCCCCCTAAGGAGGGGCCGCTGCGCATTGTCCCCCAAAGAAAAGGCTACTGCCCTGTAAACGGCCGGCCGCCTGCACTCCCCCTAACGAGGGGTTGCTGCGCATTGTCCTCTCTACGAGGAAGAGAGAGTGGCAATGGCTCCCAGCCCTCGAAATGCCGCCCAGAATCAGCCCCCCAAGGGCTGCGCAATAATGAAGCGGCCGCGCTGGCCCTGCCCGACCCGGCCTCCCTGCCGATACCGCCCAAGTCAGCAACAATACGGAGCTTCAGCCTCGCCAGCGCCTGACAGCCGCCGCACGCGCCTTGGCACAGCGCCGAAACCAACGCCACGCTGCTCAACAGTTCCCGCCGCCGAGGTCCCTCACCGCCCAGGCCTCGCCGCGCCGCGTTGCACCGCAACAGCACGTGGCTCTCCAACAGAGAGCCAAAAGGGAACTGCGTGCTAAGGGGCGGGAGCCGGGGCTTATATAGCCCCGGCTCCGCACCCGGACGAACACCCATATGTCGGGTGATGTCGCCCCTCCCTCCTTCCAAGGAGGCAAAGCCGGCCCCCAGCCTAAGCGCCGGCAAGCCGGCTTGGCTGGGGAGGGGCCGAACCTTACTGGCGGAGGGGATGAGAGAAAGAACAAAGAGATGTCAGTATAAATGAGTAGCAAACTTTTTATTTTATTCTTTGGTGGGAAAATGTTTCCCAAACCAGGAAGTACTATCAACTCAGCCCAATGCTGTAACAATACTTGCAAAAGAGAAGTTGACTCATGTAAATGACTGCTGCAATCCCTTGTTCTGTAAACACAGTACTGATAACCAGGGGTCATTTTGTAGACAAATAGGTGGTGAAGCTCATCCAGGGATTGTTATGCAGCTGCACATACTATTCAATGGACAAGGAGGTGGAACTCTCAGAAGGGTTCAGGAGCTGTGCTTCTGTGAGCTCCCACTGAATCTGAGGCCTGCAGATAGCCTACAAGTATCCTTTGCCCTGACTTGGGTAGCCCAGACTAGCCTGATCTTGGAGGCTAAATAGGATCAGTCCTGGCTAGTATTTGGATGGGAGACCTCCAAGGAATATGAGGGTTGGGATATAGAGGCAGGAAATGGGAAACCATCTCTGAACATCTCTTGTCTTGAAAACCCCAAGGGGTCGCCATAAGTCAGAATTCCCAAATTTCATTTTATGAATAAGTCCTTCCTTTTGCCTTTCATGAATTTATTGCAAAATGTGACTCTTCAGCTAGCGATTACGTAAAGGACGTTTATCCTTTGAAGCCAATTTATGGTAGTGGACTCTAATCATAACCTACGTATGAACTTGAATAATCTTTCAACTTTAAAAGACTAAGAAATTCATGGAGCCCTTCCTTAATGTGAATTTGTTTTCTTCTGTGTATGGATGGTACCTTCTCTGTATATTATTGCCTGTTTTTTTGTATACTATGGAATTAATTTTCAATATAATTGGAGAAGTGTTTTTTTTAACTTTGATTGTATTTTGTTTGGTTAGGCACAGTCTATGTTTTTCTCCTACTTCCTGTTCACTGTGCTTCCACTTCGTCTGTTTGCAATAGAACGTGAACGCAGCTTTCCCAGTGGCCCAGTCCTCATCTGTTCTGGGGCTGGAGGAATTGAGTGACACGTGGCTCAGTCAAAGGCATGGTAGGTGAGTCATCACTAGTAGGACCTGGCTTTTATAAGTATAGGATTCCAATTGAACAAAAAGTGAACAGAATATTGCCTTAACTGTTCCTTCAAAATTAAATAAGATAAACTTGGTCCCTAAAAGAAACTTTTTTGTATTTGTTTCTGTAATGGAAATATTTTCAGTGGTTCTGACACCATATGCCTGCTATGGCTAGAAATCTGTACAGACTACCAGAAAACAACAGGCCTTGTATTTTGAGATAGTTATTGGAATAGGCCCAATGTATATAAAAGTAAACTATTATATTCTTAAACTGGCAAACTTCCCTTTAAAAAGATCCATGTGGGCAGTCGTGTTGGTCTGAAGCAATAGAACAAAGTTGGAGTTCAGTAGCACCTTTAAGACCAACTAAGTTTTATTGAGTGTGTGAAACCTTACATTCTCAATAAAACTTTGTTGGTATTAAAGGTGCTTCTGGACCCTTTAAAAGTTAAGAGTACAGCATTCTTAGAAATGAATAGTTGACCTTAACAACTCAATGTTTTAATAGTAGCTACTGCTACTGAATAATTAAAGGTATGTGTTTCAAACATCAGATTTTGGGGGGGTTTTGGTGTATGTATATAGGTATACTTTAGTAATAGCTCTATTAATTCAAGAGCAACTTAAGAGCTTCTTTGTTTCCTTTGTTGCATTATTTTGCTTTAATTAATTTAAATTGTGGTAGCAATCATATTAATTAAAACAGTTCATCTAGAAGAAGCTTAACATTTTCCCATCTCATTGCATTATAGCCTTGCAAAAACACTATTCAGCTGGAAACCATATCATGAGACCTCTAGATAACATAGCTGTAGCGGTATCATAATTTCCACCAATACAAACGTGTAACAAAAATCTATTGCTTGAATACTGATGTACTCTAGTAACTCACTGAAAATTGTAATTTATGTTTAGTGATATATTGTAACCCACTTGTCTATGCAGAATCCTTATATGAACTCTTCATCGGTGTCAGTTTCACGTTTACTACTTTGTACGAAATACCAGTAGAGTGATAATGTAAGTGCTTCCTATCATTTCTGTAAATCCTTGTCCCACTTTTAATTTCTTTTTTTTTCATTTCTTAAGGGATTTTACTTTTCCTGAGTGCTATATATTTAAAGAAATCCTATTAACTCTGGGAAAGTAAATGTGCATGATATACATACAGTGAAGCACAGACATTCTGATTGGTATCATGACCCCAGTAGGCTTGGATATTCATGGTTTTATGCAACCCCTCTTTTCTCTTTCTATATTGTGAATATTTGTTTCTTTGCAAGCAAAGTCATACATGCAAAGTCAACAAGACAAAATGATTCTGAAAGAAAGTAAAAAGCAAACACAATTTTAGGACTTCATAAATCTGAAGAATTGCTGTGGCACAGGGTATATTTTATTTGTTCTGTGCAGGGCACTATCTCTTTCCTCCAGGAGGACCAGGCCAGTCATATAGCTGTCCCATATGTCATTGTTGTAACACATCACTCTCTTTGGGTCACATTCCATGTTAATCACATTCTCTTCCTTTCCATTAGAGTAATTGTTTCTTTCTCCCTCCCTTATGTGTATAATCTATCCCCATAAGTGTTATGGGCTATAAATAAATATTTCTTCTCAGGGTGGCTGCTAGACTTATGATCAGTTAGCCTTCCCCCATTTCCCTAATGAATGGTTGACACACCTGATTAGAACAATCTGGCATCTCCAAATGATATGTTAAGAGCCACGAGTGAACAAATAATTATATACTGAAAGAAAAATGGTTTACTGTTGACAGTGGTTCTGGGGGGAAGTGATAGAAAGCATCTGGTTTCTAATCAAATGTTTGCAGCAAAATGTTTGAATAGTGAAGAGGAGGGATGAATACAGCATACTTCTGGCTTTATACTCCTGCTTTAGAAGTTAGTCTGAAGAAGACAGAAGTTCTCCACCAGCCTGCACCCCAGGAAGATTATCACCCTCCCTGCATCACTGTGGGTGAATCAGTTCTGAAGACAGTCCAGCAGTTCAGCTACCTGGGGTGCATCATCTCCTCAGATGCCAAGATCGACAAGGAGATTGACAACAGGCTGGCAAAGGCAAACCGTGCATTTGGCCGATTGCACAAAAGAGTGTGGAGCAACAAGCATCTGAAAAAAGGCACAAAGATCAATGTTTACAAAGCGGTTGTGATGACAACCCTCATCTATGGCTCCGAATCGTGGGTTTTATACCGTCATCACCTGCGACTCCTTGAGCGCTTTCATCAGCGCTGCCTTCGCACCATCCTCAACATCCACTGGAGTGACTTTGTGACCAACACTGAAGTCCTCAAGCGGGCAGAGGTTACCAGCATCGAGGCACTGCTGTTGAAGACGCAGCTGCGCTGGGCAGGGCATATTTCTAGGATGGAAAACCACCGCCTTCCCAAGATTGCCCTGTATGGCGAACTCTCCACCGGCCATCGAAATAGAGGGGCACCAAAGAAGAGGTACAAGGACTCCTTGAAGAAATCCCTTAGCACCTGTCACATCAACCATCACCAGTGGTCTGACCTAGCCTCAGATCGCAAAGCATGGAGGCACACCATCCACCAGGCTGTCTCTTCCTTTGAGAACGCACGCATAGCTGGTCTTGAGGACAAAAGGAGATTGAGGAAGAATCGCACTGCTACAGCACCAACCCCAAATCAGACTTTTCCCTGCAGCCACTGTGGCCGGACCTGCCTGTCCCGCATTGGTCTTGTCAGCCACCAGCGAGCCTGCAGCAAACGTGGACTATTGCACCCTTCTTAAATCTTCGTTCGCGAAGCCAAGCCGAGAGAGAGATTCAATATAAGTGCATTGGCTACTTCAGTCAACGGGAGTGAAAACAGCATTCTGTTAATTCCTAATAGGCTTGCCAGCCTTCAGGTCAGGGCGGGGGATCCCCCAATTTTGCAGACTCCTTCTCACCCCTAGTCAGTAGGAGGCGCCTGGCACAACAGCCATGATGTGCCTCTAAATCTCAGCAGGACATTTTAGAAGCAGCTTGCAAACTTTTTTTGTTTGGGAATATGTGTGCATGGGAGGGGGGTGAGCAGGCACAAACCACATGGCTCTTCCCAGTGAGTGTGTGAAGTGTGTAAGAGAGAAAAAGAGCACAGTCTCTCTGTTCCTTTGGCATTTGTTTCAGAAGTCCTGTTTACAGTAAAAAATGGAGAGTAAAGAGTTAACTAGAACCTAATTCTGAGATGGAGGAAAACTCCACTCCCTAGACTGTTCTCTTACTTTCATTTTTCTTTGTTAATCTGAAGAAGTTGGTTGAAATGAAGCAGGTTATTACATTCAGCAACTCCTACGTATAAAGTGATTTATACCATTGCCCCAGTGTGATTGCAAAAGTGTGGGCCCCCAAACTGTGTTTATTTTGGCTGCTTTGAGAGTGTGTGTGTATATCCATTAATAAAGCCATGCTTGGAAATGCTACCAAAGCCTGACAAGGGACTTGAAGGGTGGGGGGGGTGGGCAGGGCACAACAAATTATACCTCCATATAGTGGAAGTTCAGATGCTGCCAAACCATTTGAAGGCAAAAAAGTGGATGAGGAAATGAAGACTTCAGAGGAACATCACCACCATATTTTTATTTAGTTAGTTTAGGGAATGGGAAAGACTCCAAGCTTGACTGCCAAAGTCTCTAGGCTACATCTCCAAAGTGCCTAGGTATTTCCTGAGTTGGACCTGGCAACCCTAATTCCTAAGATGGCATATTGGTACATAATAAGGTCAGAAATGATATTGACACTTTTCCAATAAAATAAAGAATGCGTAGCAAACCTATTTAGTTATATACAAATGAGTTTGCATCACAAAGTATGACAATTAATTGCTCAAGAAAAACCAGGAAACTGATATTTATATTCAGTAAAATCTAACAGATTGGAACTGAAATGCTCCTTCATCAAAAGAATATTAGTTTAATTAGAACCATTAGTAGTCAATGACTTTCAAAGATGTCTGAGCATACTGCATTTCTTGTGGGGGTACATTTTTTATGGACACAATCCACTGAATACTTGTTCTGCCTGTTAAGATAAACATAAGCATCACATGAATCGAGCTTTGCTATATTTGTTCCTAATTAGAAAATTATATGCACCAAGGTACTTGTACTACTCAGACAAAATGGTGGTACCTGACCCAAATGTGTGTTCAAATGTAGGCCTGCCCTAATCATGTTTAAAATGTACTGAGAGTGTCAAAGGAATACATTGACCCTCCTATCTCAGTTTTCCTTTCTTTATCCTTATCCCAGGTATTTTTTTCTTCAAGACAAGAGCATTTGTGTTGTTCAATTTATCTGCAGAAAAATGAACTTCAGGGAACAGATTGTAATATCACACCTTTAGCTAAGCGACAATTTAAATAAATGAAAACAGAAATAAGAATGTAAGAAAAAGGTAAGTGAAGGAGCCTCTAGTGTAAGAGACATATGGGTGAAAGAATCTTTTTCACCAGAATCCTGCACAGAAATAGCACAATGGATGATTGCTGTGATATTCTGATATAAAATATGCTGGTATTCCTGTGAAAGCTATGGACCCTCCTTGTGAAATTCCCATCCACCCAGGATTTTAATTTGAATAATCAGAATGAATGTACAATCAACTGTCTGTATAGAACCATGAGCATTCACAATGTTGTTTACAGGGCAGAGGAGAGTGGCATGAGTGGCTTCTCCACATGCTAGACTTCAATAATTACATTATCTTGAGCAGGGAGGCAAGGGAGATGTAGAACAAAATGACAGAGGGACTAGGAATCCAAGACAACTACATAGGCAATGTGGTATGAGAGATAACTCAGTTTTCCACAATGACATAAAGATGACTACATGGGCAATATGGCATAAGGGACAGTCAGTTTCACATAATGGTTAAATTAATTAACAAAATTTGGATTGAGTCTCAAATATGCAATAGATACTGCAAATTTCCATTAATGTTCACAAAACTGGTCATTACAGAGCAAAATGTACTCAAGAATAGCTATAGCACATGTGTTATATAAAATGTTTAGAATATTGAAAACATATTTTAATGCAACCTTTTTAAAATAGAATTTCGTTCTGGGTCTGAGGTTGTCTTATCTGATGATGAAGTACAAAAGTAGGGGATAATATCTTATTGGAAAGTATAAAATTCACTCCATCATCATCAGCCCACCTTATGAAACAAAACTTTGTTCTGAATAGTTATCAGACCAATAGCCATGTCTGAAAATGACAGGTTAAAACATCAGCCATAATCTTGAAGACAGCAGATGAGGTTATCTTCAAAGTAATTTTTGACAGAAGGTGTCTGCCAGATCTTTCGATCGGCAAAGGAAATTAAAGTACAATGTATTGCATTACAGCTCCAGTGAAACCTTGCTCGCATCCATTGAAATTTTCCACATCACATACTGGTTCTCTCATACAGTTCTGAAGCACTATTTGGAAAGCTAACAACACAAAACTACAGAAAATAGTATCATAAGTTGATGTTTTGTTTTCTTGAGGTATATGGCTGGAATGGGGTAGTTGTAGCATTAAACCCACCAATGAAACATTGACTAAAGGTAAGGATAGAAAGTGGTCAATGCCAGCTGCATTTCCTGGCAGGTGGGAATTCAATATTCTTTACTGAAAGACAATATTCTATAACTCAAAAGTTCCATTCTCACAAAGAATGGAATATTAGTCATATAAGCTACAATGATCATTGGACAACTGAAATAGACATTTTTTTGATCTGTGGCAGGTGTTTGCACCTAAGATTATTTTTTTGTAATTTTCCATTTCATATTCTCATAGAAAATAGGAACATACTTATAACACACCATTTTTCATATCAAGGATCATTGGCCAAGGCATCCCTTGTGCACATCTAGAAGTTCTATACCCCCTTCTTTATGCTGTATTAATTACTCAGCAATTGCCTGTCTACTATTAATTTTTAAAATGAGTTGAGAATATTGTTCTTTTGGTTAAAATATACTAGAAAAAAATTAGTTGTCTTGCACTAGGTTATTAACAGTTCAAAATATGCCTCAGCAACTATGATGAGTTAATTGACAGACTGTGATCTGCCTGATGCTTTTCTGTTTATGTCCATTCATAGATATTAGAGACAATGCATCTGCTCCCCGCCCCCCCCCCTCGGTTGCTGTGCTGCTGCAGGTGACAAAGCGACCTCCCCTTTCCCTAGTGGAACCTTGTCCAGCAGGCGCGGCTGCAGCAGGGGTGGGGGGGAACAGGGGTGAATGAAGTAGATGGCAGCCCCCTCCCCTGTGCAGAGTCTGGCAGCCAATGAGTGCAGGTGCACCCGGGACAAAGCAGACACAATGTGCGGCATGCGGGGTTTGAGTGCAGGCAAGGGGAAAAGCGGCTGGCGTCAGCACCTCTCTCTCTTCCCCCCCTTCCAGCCTTTCCACAGTATCGCACAGCCCGTGTGCCTTTAGCATACAGGAACTGCGTGAGCTGGAGAGTGCGTTCTCTTGAGCAGCCGGGGCTTGAGGCAGGGTTGCTAGTTCATGAGGGGGGAGTGAGCGGTTCCTGTTCCTTCCATGCGTTTGGGATTAGATCTATTCCTTCCATGCGTTTGGGATTAGTGGCAGTGCTCTTGCAGCCATCAAAGTGGATCCCAGGCTCATACAGGGCATCTCAGCACTATCACAGTGAAGGGTGACAACCTCCAGGTGTGGCCTGGAGATTGCCCACTTTTACAGCTAAGCACCAGTTGGCAGGGGTTGGCTCTGCTGGAGAAGCTGGATGCTTTGGTGGGGGGACCTTGCAGAATGGTACCAGGCCATGGGCCCTCACCTCCACAAAACCCACCTGCTCCTGCTTTTACCCCACAAGTCCCCAGCAATGTTCCCTCTAAGCTGTAGAGTCTTATGAGCAAAAATTCTACTTTGTGAGTTACTAGTATTAAGGTTGTGAGTTGCTAGCAGTGAAGTCATGAGCTATTGCATAAATTATTGTGCTTGGGGGTCACCCTTCCCGAGCTATGACTAATAAGGAGAATGAGAATAAGAATGTGAATAAGAATAAAAACTATCTCATGCTAACTCAGCTTAGAGGGAGCACTGATTCCCAGGTAACTTCCCAGCATGGACCCAGCATCCCTACGACTGGACTTGTGTTGTTAGGGCTGCCGGGGCAGTCTTACATCACTGGCTAAAGTGCCGGGCTACTGATGTGGAGGGGGAGCTGTTGCTGTGGCAGGGGACCAGGACCCAATGGCTTACTGAATATTATGCTTTATTAATTTTGGTCACCCCCCCCCCTTTTTCCCATTGGACGCAGTATGCCAGCCAAGAAGGCAGTACAGAAGAAGGGTGGTCTGGCTAAGAGGGCTCCCAGGCACATGCCAGTAGCCCTATCCTCCTCGGAGGATGAGGAAGGGCCCTCGTTGCAGGACCTGGCAGCCAAGATCTAGGCCATGGAAAGAGCCAAGGCTGAGAAGTGTAAGAGGGGCGATGCTGGCATATCTAAGGCAGCTGCCCCTAATAAGCGCACCACGTCTATGGCATGCAAGCAGGAGCTGCAAGCCCTCTATGTCAGGTTGATCCAGCTACAGGACAAGGCGGGCAAGGAGACAACAGACGCTGGAGCAGCAACAGAAAACTGGACACAAAGCAGTGAGTCCTCATGGGTGGGTGGGGCAGGGGTAGCCGGTGAACTACCACCGGCCTTGGCAGCACCCACGCCTAGTGGGCTCCCAATGGGATGAGGTCAAGGTCAGCCTGCCACAGGGTTGATCGGTACTGGGGCAGGGGCAGCAGGGGACAAATCAGTGGGAAATGTGTGCCAAGGCCCATTGCCAGAGCAGAACAAGCCGCCACATAACCCGGCCAGATATCAACCCTATGCCGATATGGAACACTCGCTTCTCCTGGGGGGGGTCATCTGCTACCTGACACGAGAGCTAAGATTTGGAGGGGGGAATATGTGGAGATTTTCATGCTATTATTCAGGGATGTGGAGCTGAAGGCAAGTGTAAAGGATGATCTGAGGGAGCTCGAGAAGATTAAACGCATGCAGATTGACAAGAACTTTGACAATTGGCTCTTGGCTTATACCATCTACATGGGAGTGGTGTTGGAGGCCTACCCCAACCTGGGGCCCATGTTGGTGAAATATCAGGACCTCATTCACAGGGCATACAGAGAATACTCTGGGGCAGCTTGGCTGCGATATGATGAAATGTTCCATTCACGTGCAGCAATGAACCCTGCCCTCCCTTGGGACAGGGAGCACCAGCAGCTCTGGTCCCAATGCCTGGGTCCTGCAGCAGTGATGCAAGGCAGATACACTGATAGTGGACACCTAGTAGCACAGTCACGTATTGAGGTGGGGCAAGGAGCCGGCAATAAGTCGTGGGTTCAACCCCACCTCATCTGTTGGGACTTCAATGCCACAAAGTGCTCTAGGAAGTCATGCAAATTTAAGCACAACTGCAGCACCTGTGGGGGCTATCACCCAGCGGCTTCATGCAGGAGTGGGGAGGGCTGACAAGCCAGCAGGGGCAATGATGGTAGCTCCAGGAAGGCAAAAGGGGGCCCCCCTGGGAAAGGCACGCAGCCCAATTAAGCTTGAGGTTTTACAAAACTGGCTACGAGGGTACCCCTGGAGGAAGGATGCCATTTACCTGGAAGAAGGGTTCTGGGTGGGGTTCTGCATCCCTTTTGAAGGGGAAAGAAAACACTACATGGCTAAGAACTTACGGTCTGTAAGAAGGTTGGAACAGATTGTACAGCAGAAAAGAGATAAAGAGGTTCAGGAAGGTAGGGTGGCTGGCCCCTTCACAAAACTGCCTATGGCTACGCTGTGCATATATCCCCTAGGGCTGGTGCCTAAGAAATCCCCAGGGGAATACCAGCTATTTCACCCACATGGGAGCTCAGTGAATGATGGGATCCCAGAAGACCTGACCACAGTGCGCTACACATCATTTGATAGTGCAGTGGCAATGGTGACCCAGTGTGGGAGGGGCTCACTGATGGGGAAATGTGATATCAAATCGGCTTTCCGCCTACTGCCGATCCATCCAGGGGACTTTGAACTGTTGGGTTTTGCCTTTGGGGGGCAATTCTTCTATGACATGACCCTGCCCATGGGATGCTCAATCTCTTGTGCAGCATTTGAGAAATTTAGCTCATTTCTAGAATGGGGTTTCAAACGCAGGGCAGGCAACAACCTGGTCAGGCACTTTTTGGATGATTTCTTGTTCGGGGGGGGGGGGAGAGGTACTAATCAATATTCCAGTTCCATGGATATTTTTCAGAACATGCTCATGGAGCAGGGGGTGCCCTTCGCACAGGAGATGGAAGGACCTGCCATTAGATTGTCCTACCTGGGCATTTTAATTGACTCTGAAAGGGAGCTCTGCTCCTTGTCGGAAGACAAGGTGGCAAGGCTGGTGACACTACTTGAGCAGGCTTGTTCACGGAAGAGCATGACCCTTAGGGAATGGCAGGTGCTGCTTGGCCATTTGAATTTTGCCTGCAGAATAGTGGCCCCAGGGCGGGCATTCATTTGGAGGGCATGTGGTGCCCTAAAAGGGGTCTCTAACCCTCAGCACAGGGTGCGAGTCTCTGGAGGGATCAAAACTGACCTATACATGTGGCTCAGCTTTCTTAAAGGGTACAACGGGGTGTCTTTTTGGTGCAGATCTGCATTGCTTGAGGCCTCCCTGCAGATATCCTCAGATGCCTCAGGTAGCCTGTTAGGGAAACTGCTCTCAAAATGAGATTGGGGAATTAGATTGAGAGACAGCTAGCCCAATAGGAATCTTTGTTATCTGTGTATACCAGGCTCAACCATTCAGATAGTCAATGCTCAATAAACTGGACTCTAATTTAGTAAAATCAATTATAATTTATTTGAAACAGTAGTTCTTTCACACAAGGTACAAAAGCAATCACACATTCACACAGATCTAAAGAAACATAGAGAGATCGATAGGGGTACATAAAAGGATGGACATACAGGGTGATACTACCTCTCGCAGACTCCAAAGAAGACTCCGATGGCGACGAATGAGGGAATGGGGGAATGGACCCGAAACTGATCAGGAATCGGGGATGGATCTATACAGCGGGTAAGGGGGTTGCTGAATAGAGAGCACACCTGTGGGTAGCTAGTCCACAGGTTATATAGAGTCACCTTAGTCCTGAGGGGATGGGAGGTGACTGGGAGTGGTAATGGGAGGTTCCGCTGATGACCAAGAAGGCTGGACATCGGCTGGACCAATGGCGAGTCCATGGCGACACCTGATTGGGTGTATGCTTCAACCAATGAACATCACCTTCATCCTGGGCATCCTGGAAACTTCCAAGTTGCGACAGGGCCTGGGGCGGCTCCAATGATATCAGTATGGAAATGGTTGGGTGCTTGGGATGAGATGGGATTAACTGGGAAGGTGACAATAGGGAATCAGATATGGACCTAGGTATTCCGGTGTAGACAAAAAGGGCTTGGAGGTTGCAGGAGAGATCCTTCCTCTTTCTCATCATCTCCTGGGTGAGGACTGTTGTTCAGGATATTACTTAGCAATCAGGCTCAATAATGGAGCCATTAATCCATTCATAAACTAGATAGGTTGCTTGCGGGCTAGGAATGACTCAAGGTGTGTACGTGAGGTTCCCACTAAGAAGGAATGAAGCTCAACCAGGCAGGAAGATGGCTACATGTGGTGTTAGCGAAACACAGTGGCTTCCATGCTTAGCGCTTCAACACCGTTCGCCTGGACAGCTCCGTGGCGGCGTAGCCTCCTCCTCGCCATGGCAGACTCCACGCGGTAGCGGGGAAACGTCTGTGTGCGTCTGCAGACACTCTGTGCCTGTCTCAAGCACTGGTATAATTAGTAGTTGGTGCACATGAGTCCTATGTAGTTCCTGGATAGTTCTACTCGCACTCACTGGCCAGGCGGGTGCAAGCTCACTTCTCCAGGCGCCCTGGCAACCATGTATGTGACAGAGGGGTCATTTTCTCACAAGCCTGGGGTTTGGAGTCTTTTCCCAGGGAAGTTGATGTGCACGGCGCTGGCCACAAGACTAGGCAATATTTGGCCTCACAAGGGATTTGACTTTTCTTGAATTCTTCCCCATGGTGGTGGAGGTACACTTATGGCATATCCAGCTTCAGAACAAGGTGGTTAAGTTCTGGTGCGACAACCAGGCAGTGGTGCAGGTGGTTAACCAGCTCACCTCGAGGTCTCCTTTAGTCATGAGACTGGTAAGAACATTTGAGTTGCGCTGCCTACAGTTTAATATCCTGTTTGTGGCTGAGTATGTGCTGAACATTGCTGATGTCTTGTCTCACTTTCAGGGGGAATGGTTCAGGCAGCTGGCCCCAAATGCAAACAAGAATCCAGAGTTAATGTCAGGGGAATTGTGGAGTCTTGGCAGGGTGAAGTCAACAGAGCGGTTGCAGCATCGCTAGCCCCAGGTACAAGGGTGACATACAAGGGGTATCAGGATGCCTTTAAGGGGTTCCAAAATAGTCAAGGGCTTGGGCAGCAGTGGCCAGTGCCAGTGGAGCATTTGATGCAGTTTGTGGTTTTCTTGCGGAACAGGGGCCTGGCTGTCCAAACCATTAAGGGCCATCTGGTGGCAATAGCCTTTCAATCGAAAGCCAGCGGCTTGGAAGACTGCACAGGAGACTTCAGGTTGAGGCATATGCTAGAAGGCTGGGTCAGGGAAGCACCACCAGTGCCTGATAATAAGCAGCCCTTTACATCAGAGATTATACAAACACTGCTGCAGTTATTTGGGAACATTTATACATCACAGTGGGAGGTTGAACTGTTTAAGGTGGCCACATTGATGGCATTCTTTGGGGCACTTCAAATAAGTGAGCTGGTGGTTAGGACATGGTGGGGCAACAGAGACAGGGCCTTACTGATAACAGATGTGAGGCTAGGGGTGGACACGGTCACATTGAGGGTATGTCGGTCCAAGACGGATCAGAGAGGGGTGGGGCAGACAATTACCCTTCACAGAAACATGGAGGAGAGGCTATGCCCAGTGGGCAAGCTTGAGCATTGGCTGCGGGTGATGGACCGGAGGTTGAGTCTGCTGTTTCAACATAAAAGAGGCCTTCCACTGACACAGTATCAGTTCTGGGCAGTAGTACGCTGGGCCTTAAGCTTGGCAGGTCTGGCTGCAAGGGACTTTGGTGCCCTCTCCTTTCTTATTGGAGTGACTTCTACAGCTGCCGGGCTAGGGTTTAGACATCCAGCAAGTGGGGGGCTGGCAGTCCCAGGCATATCGGGTTTATGTGAGGAAACAGAAAGGCTGATTCTGGGACCGTTTTCGCACACAGCTTACCTCGCAGTCACAATGCTGTTACCTCCACAGCATCTGGTCGGATTTCCCACCATCTGCGCCAAAGTTACAGGAAGTGCCGCAGCTTTTGCGTAGCAAACGTAAACCGCTAAAACCCAGTTTACGTTTGCTACGCAAAAGCCACGGCACTTCCTGTAACTCCGGCGCAGATGGTGGGAAATCCGACAGATGCTGCGGAGGGAACAGGATTGTGACTGCGTGGTAAGCTGTGTGCGAAAACAGTATGGGTTTCCTTGCAGGATGCGGCACAAGGATGGAGACCATCAATATATTGATTTGCAGGCATTCCATCATGTATTGGACAGGCAGAAGGGCTGGGAGCTCCAGCATTGGTACCCAGCTAAGCCTTGGAGATAGCACCATGATTAAATGGCTGGGAAAGTGGGGAATGCGCTGGGGCCAGCTGTTGCCCCTCATCCATGCCTATCTCTCAATGGGAGCGGCTCCCTGTATCGTGGTCATACATTTGGGCGAAAACAATCTGGGCACTAGGCCAGCCTTCTCCTTGTTGGCCAAGGTCTTGAAGGATTTCGAGAATCTGCGACAGTGGTCCCCTGACATAGTATGGGTCTGCTCCAACATGTTGCCATGGAGGGTTTGGAGGGGAGTGCATAACCTGGCTCATGTGGACAAAGCCCAGTGCTGGCTGAACAATGTCATAGGTAGGTCAGTGATCTTGGGGGGGGGGGGGGTGGAAGCATCATTCCACATCCCAGGATCCATTTCTTGTTGCCGCATCTTTTCAGAGCCAATGGAGTGCACCTTTCTGAGGTGGGGACTGACATTTTCTTAGCTGATCTACAGGGTGGTCTGCGTGACCTGGTGGTCTCTGGTTGGCGGGAGGGGAGTTAAGCCAAGGCTAACCCCCTCTGTGGCAGGAAAAGCACAGGTTAAAAGGATTTGGAACTGGCAAGCACCTTGAGATATCAGCTGTGGAGGGGGATCCTCAGTTGAGCTACCTAGAGGCTTGGCAGCCTGGGTGGCATGGTTGGGGGCCTCTTTGGGGTTGGGGGAGCATACGACCGGCCCTAAGGCTTCACAGTCATGGACCAGGGATATGTGCAGCCATCCCCTCTACGCACTAGTGTGCGGGCCGTGATGGGTAAGCCCTGAGTCGGGGTGGATTTGCCCTGTCAGAAAGCTGGCTTTGCAAGCTCAAGACAACCCGTGCTTTATGGTGTATGTAATGTTGAAGAACTTTCCACCGGCCATCGAAATAGAGGGGCACCAAAGAAGAGGTACAAGGACTCCTTGAAGAAATCCCTTGGCACCTGTCGCATCAACCATCACCAGTGGTCTGACCTAGCCTCAGATCGCAAAGCATGGAGGCACACCATCCACCAGGCTGTCTCTTCCTTTGAGAACGCACGCATAGCTGGTCTTGAGGACAAAAGGAGATTGAGGAAGAATCGCACTGCTACAGCACCAACCCCCTAATCAGACTTTTCCCTGCAGCCACTGTGGCCAGATCTGCCTGTCCCGCATTGGTCTTGTCAGCCACCAGCGAGCCTGCAGCAGACGTGGACTACTGCACCCTTCTTAAATCTTCGTTCGCGAAGTCAAGCCGAGAGAAATGTTGAAGATCAGCTTTTGTGTAAATAAAGTCCCAGTTTAACCCATAACTTGTATGGTGTTTCATTTGAGGGGTGGGTGGGCAAAACTGGTTGGTGCCATAGAGCAACCGCGGAGAATGACCACACCCCATTTCATCAAATTAAACCACGAGGAGGGGATGAGCCTATTCAGATATGGTGCGGGAGATCTAGCCAATCCAGGAGGTGATTGACTGGCCAGGTAGGGCAGAAGTGCCATTACCGGATCAGTCTTTCCCAAAGCAAGCTTCCCACCTGCCCACCCTCTTGGAAAGACCATGTGAGATTAGCTAGTCATCAGTTATGGGGCTGAGCAGGAATTTTTTGGGCCTCACTCTGATTGGCAGAGAAGGGACCTTTTTTTGCCTGCTCCACATGGTCAAAGGGGGTGAGGAAAAAATAGGCCTGGTGTCACTGGTTAGGCCCTGACTGGGAAGGTGGGAAAAGCACAGGTTAAAAGGATTTGAAACTGGCAAGCACCATGAGATATCAGCTATGGAGGGGGGTCCTTAATTGGGCTACCTAGAGGCTTGGCAGTCTGGGTGGCTTGGTTAGGGACCTCTTTGGGGTTGGGGGGGGCATACAACCGGCCCTAAGACTTCGCAGTTGTGGATCGGGGGTATGTGCGCCCATCCACTCTCTGCACTGGCGTGCGGGCCATGATGGGTAGGGCCCTGAGCTGGGGTGGATTTGCCCTGTCAGAAAGCTGGCTTTGCAAGCTCAAGGCAACTCGTGCTTTATGATGTATGTCATGGTGCTAATAATAATAATAATAATAATAATAATAATAAATTTTAATTTATATCCCGCCCTCCCCGCTGAAGCAGGCCCAGGGCAGCTTACATGACATAGTACATTGTACCATGATACAACAATAAAATTCAAAGCAATTTGCAATTAAAATACAATTACATAAAAACAACACCCAAATTAATAATTTAAATTACAATATAACATAAAATGGTGCTACAGTCTTAATATGCATATGAACACAGTTTTTGTGGTGATGGTGCAATGGTTCCACCTTAAAAGGCCAGCTGAAAGAGGATGGTTTTACAAGCCCGATGGAACTGATTAAGGCTCCATAGGGCCCGTACCTCCTCTGGTAGCTGGTTCCACCATTGGGGTGCTGTTACCTAGAAGGCCCGCTCCCTTGTCGCTTTTAGTTTGGCCTCCTTTGGCCCAGGGATTTTCAGCAGATTTTTTGAGCTAGATCTCAGTACTCTCTGGGGAACATATGGGGAGAGATGGTCTCTAAAGTAGACAGGTCCTCGGTCATATAGGGCTTTAAAGCTGATAACCAGCACCTTGTAACAAACTCAGTACACAATAGGCAGCCAATGCAGTTCCCGCAGCACAGGCCGCACATGTTCCCGCCTAGGGAGTCCCATTAACAGCCTGGCTGCTGCGTTCTGCACTAGCTGCAGTTTCTGAGTTCGGCACAGGGGCAGCTGTAGAGGGCATTACAGTAGAGGGCATTACAGTAGTCTAACCTCAAGGTGACCATTGCATGTATCACTGTTGCCAGGTCATCACGCTTCAGGAAGGGAACCAGCTGCCTCGCCTGCCTAAGATGAAAAAAGGCGGATTTAGCAGTGGCTGCTATCTGGGCTTCCATTGTCAGACTCCAGTAGCACCCCCAAGCTCTTGACCTTGCGCACTGCTTCTAGTGGTGCACCATCAAAAGCTGGTAGGGGAATTTCCCCTCCCAGACCGCCACGGCCCAGGCAAAGGACCTCTGTCTTCGCTGGATTTAACTTCAACCCACTCAGCCTAAGCCAGCCTGCCACGGCTTGCAACACCAGGTCCAGATTTTTAGGGACATCGTCAGTCCGGCCGTCCATCAATAGATAGAGCTGGGTGTCATCAGCCTACTGGTGACAACCCAGCCCATATCTCCGGGCAATCTGGGCAAGGGGGCGCATGTAGATGTTAAACAACATCGGGGAGAGGACAGCTCCCTGAGGCAACCCACAATTAAGTAGGTGTCTCTGGGATAGTTCTCCCCCAATTGCCATCCTTTGTCCCCAACCCTCAAGGAAAGAGAAAAGCCACTGCAAGGCCAGCCCCTGAATCCCTGCGTCGGTGAGGTGGTGGGTCAGCAACGCAGCCGATAGGTCTAACAACAACAGTACCACCGAACCACCTCAATCCAGATGCCGCTGGAGATCATCCATGAAGGCGACAAGCACTGTCTCCATCCCATGGCCCGGGTGGAAGCCGGACTGGAATGGATCTAAGGTGGAAGCATCATCCAGGAAACTCTGCAGCTGCAACTCCACTGCCCTCGCTATAATTTTGCCCAAAAAGGGCAAATTGGAGACCGGCCAGTAATGCGCCAATTCAGTCGGGTCTGATGTAGCCTTTTTTCAGGATGGGACAGACCACAGCCTCTTTAAGGGGTGTTAGAAAAAGGCCCTCCAAGAGGGATCTATTTATGATGTCCCATATAGGACATCTCTGGCAAGCTTTATTTAGCCAGGAGGGACATGGGTCCAAATCACAGGTTGTTGGACGTACAGTAGAGAGGATTCTGTCAACTTCCTCCAAGCTGAGTGTGTCGAAGCGATCCAGGATCAAACCAGAAGACAGGCACGGAGCCTCAAGTTCACATACTGTATCTAATGTGGCGGGGAAGTTGTGGCGGAGCGACATGACTTTGTCTGCAAAAAAAATCGCAAAAGCCTCACAGCCTATCTCTAATCCCTCAGCATTTGGTCTGCCTTGTGGCAGTGTTGTGAGATTCCGAATTGTCCTAAAGAATTGTGCCGGGCACGAATTTGCAGACGCAATCTTAGCCGCAAAGTATATTTTCTTTGTGGCTTTGACAGCCATCTCATAGGACCTCGTAAAAGATGTTCTAGTCACTTCGTCCCAAGTACGCCGCCATTGCCTTTCTAGCCATCTGAGTCCTTGTTTCCGCTGGCGCAATTCCGGGGTATACCACGGGGCCAGCTTAATGCGAGGTTGCAGAGGGCATTGAGGTGCAATCTCATTGATGGCTCTGGAGCGTCGGCCATGCCAGGCATCAACCAGGTCATCGAGGGAATCGCCAGGGGACCAGGGATCCCGTAGAGCCATTTGGAACCGTTCCAGTTCCATCTGACTCCGCAGGCGAGCTATAATAAGCTCACCGCCTAAACGGGTTTGGAGTAGAGCATCCACACGAGCCTTAAGGGCAAAGTGGTCTGACCATGGCACCGCTTCTGCAGTTATATCATCCACCCTAACCCCGGCCGCAAAGATCAAGTCTAATATGTGCCCCGCCTTGTGGGTGGGGGATGTAACAAACTGAGAGAGTCCTAGTGTCGCCATGGATGACACTAGGTCCATTGCCTGACTAGAGGCCGGGTCATCAGCATGGACATTGAAGTCACCCAGGATCACCATCCTTGGGTACTCCAATGCCCAGTCTGCTGCAGCCTCAGTCAGGGATGGTAAGGCATTAGCTGGTGCGTTAGGCAGACGGTACACCAGCCAGATCGCCAACCCCTCTCCAGCCTCCCACGCCAGAACGGCACATTCAATGCCTTTGATCTCTGGAGCCAGGAGAGCCCTAAAGGAATAAGCCTCTCGTATGAATAGGGCCACTCCCCCCCCGCCCGCTAGTCCGCAATTTGTGAAAGACTGAGTAACCTGGGGGAGCTGTTTGTGAGAGAGCCACAGTGTCTCCCTCCTGAACCCAGGTCTCAGTCACGCAAGCCAGGTCCATGTCCTGCTCGAATAAAACCTCTTGGAGGACAGAGGTCTTATTGTTAATGGACCTGGCATTGCATAACAACAATGATGGAGGTGAGTCATTCAACCTGGCCCCTCTACCTGTCACCCTCGGGATGGGATGCAGACTGGAAGGTGGTCGAGCATGGTCTGGTCTTGGTCTCCTTCCCTTGTGTCGTTGTCTGTTCCCATCGTCATACCTCCCCCTCCGCAGGAGCACTGGAATCCCTAGGCCAGTCACCTCCCAGTGGTGGCTGATTCTGTTGTAGCTGCTACAAGTACACAACTCCCACACCACACTTGGTTAACTCCCCAAGCCACTCCACCCCACCAGCTACAAATTTTTCAAGTCAATCAACCCAGTTAAAACCCTACCTACAATCTCCCTTTTAAATTAATTGGCTAAAATACTTAAATTAATTCTAATGCCTAATTATTTAAATATAAATCCCACCCTAACGATAATCCATCCTTAATTAATTTGCCAAAAATATATATTATTCTGAAACCAATCAATCCAATTAATCTATAAGTTAATTAACAAACCCCTAAGCAACTCAGTTTATAAACTGGCAGTTTGTAAATGGTTGGAGGTAGTTGTTATCACAGAGTAAAGTGCTATTGTGCTTCTATAACATAGATGTAGATAACGTAGATGTAAAGTTCTCTCCAATTGCAATTTGTATGAAAAGCAGGGTCCCCAATTTTTTCTGATGTAGTAATGGGATAAAATTCAGTCTCTACAATGTAATTGTGGAGTAAAGTTCAGACCTGAGTGCAGTGGTCGTACAGCAGGGTGTAGAGCGGGATGTAGGTGACACATATAGAGCAAGCGAGCGAGCCTGAGTCCGATATTCTCCCCATGTAGTGTGGCAGACCCGGGGGGGGTAGAGGCCCCCCCTTGTGCTCCCCCACCACACAGTAAGGCTCCACAGCTCAATTTGTAAGTTCGTCCGGCTCGTCATAGATTTCCGCTTCGCCTGTGCACTCGTCAGCCCTAGGATGGCTTTGAGGTCCTTCTCCTTGCCAGAGGCAGCCCAGCCGTCAATCTTCCAGTCAGCGCTCCGCTCCCAGTGCCCGACCACGTCAGCGACCCAGCGCCCACTCGTCGAACGGGTCCCTCCGACTCAACTCGGCTCCATCCAGGTCTGCTCGTCACCCGGCCCCGTTCAGCCACATCCACACTCCAGACTGCCATCTCAGCAGCCCTCCACATCCGCACCAGGCCCCACTTGCCGAGAACGGTAGGGTGAAAATAAACTTAGCTGCTCTGAGGGACCCTCCAATGTTAGGCTGTCCCTCTTCCAGCTTACAATTTTTGCAATTCTTTCCCTTTGAAGCAGTTAAACAGGAAGGTAGAATCAGAGCTATTGGCTTTTTCTATGCTCCCTCTCACTTCATTCCAATAAAGCTTTAAATATCCTTTCTCCACTGACCTGTCCTATGTGGGTTATTCTGGCTGAACCCCACAGGGAATTCCCTCTTGTGGCTTACAAGCCATCTAGGTGGCCTTGGGTCAGTCACAGTTCTCTCTGAGCTCTTTCCACTCCACCTACCTCGCAGAGTGTCTGTTGTGGGTAGAGGAAGGGAAGAAGATTGTAAGCTGCTCTCAGCTTTTGTGTAAATAAGGTCCCAGTTTAACCCATAACTTGTGTGGCATTTCATTTGAGGGGTGGGTGGACAATAGGAAAATGAATGAAAATTAACTTTTTTAAAGCTTATGTACTGTACTATTTGAAAGCACACTGACAAACAGAAGTGGATTTGTTTGTTTTTCAAAGGTGAAAATTAAAGTCTGTTTTTGCCCTGGAAGCACCCAGCTGCATGCCCCAACATATCATACTTGCTTAGATAGCCATGCAACACCATTAGGATGGTGGGAAGTCTGGGTGGTTTTGCATCAGTGACTATGGTCTTGGTAGATCCAAGAGGGCAGCCATGTTGGTCTGAAGCAGTTGAACAAAGCAGGAGTCAAGTTGTACCTTTAAAACCAATGAAGTTTTATTCAGAACGTAAGCTTTCGTATGCTCTCTAAGCACACGTCATCAGATGAGGGGATCAGGTATTGTGGGCTGAAATACATGCAGTTTGTTGTTTAAGAGAGCAAACTGGCTGTGGTCACCTGATAAAACAGTGTGGCTTGGCCATTTGGTCTGCATAGCCATAAAAGGTAATAAAGTTCCCTGCCAATTGGTGTTTTTGCAAATCACAGAAGGACATGTATTTCCTAGTTGTAGGCTACTTAATTTACTTATCAGCATCATCTTGGGGCTACAGAGCTAATAAGATAACCTGTGGTAGTGCATAAGTTAACTATTCTTAAATGCTTGATCAAGTTGATCAACAATCTATAACAAGCCAATCTACTTGGGAACCATCTTCTGGGAATAATGATGATGGGAAGCAATGTTCTAGTAAAAGGAAATCAGCACCAGAACAGGTTGGGTGATTACATACTGGCACTTTGGGTCAACTCAGAGATGCCTCAGAACTTGACCAAAAAATCCTTCCACACACAAACATCTGCCACCTGTCCCTGTCCTGTATTTACCCTGTCCTCTGGCCTCTGCAGGCCAGCTCAAAAAGCTACCACTTCTGAAGTGGTAGCAAATTTCTGAGCCGACAGTCAGTTGCCCTGTCCACGTCTGGAAGCAGAAGGGCGCAAGGGAGGTGCCTTGGTGGTGTGAAACTGCCAAGCTTCCCTAAGCCATTTCTGGCTTTCTTTCTTTCTTTTTTTTTTTTGTAAAACCAAACCAGAGCATTTGAGTGCATGAATGCACAAGCACTTGACTCAGGGGAGAAAAACAGCAGTTCAGCTTCTGAGGTACCTCCCCGTCTGAACACACCAAGTTGCCCTGCAGATGGGATGGGGCTGCCTCGTTGGGGAGCGTGTGGAAGCTTCAGGGCAGTTCTTTTTGAGCTGGCCCAATTCAGAATGCCTTCCAACCGCTCCAAACTGCCAGTCTGTTAGCAGCCATTATGAACCAGATGGCAATAGCTGTTAGGAGGCCAACAAGAGGTATGTGAATAATTCTGGGTCAAGGAAGTAGCCTTTAGGCTTCAGAAAATATCTTTCCATAGTCCACATTAGGGATGGGCATGAATCGATGGACAATGCTATCTGGGCTAGGCTGGTGTTGCCCAAATGCTGGCAGCCATCTGAGATTTCCAGGACCAACCCAAGGATAAAGAGATTGCTGCCCTCTTCATGCCCATGGGAAGCCCACTGTTCCCTTCTCCTATCTCCCCTCCATACCACAGGGAAGCTGCCTCCACTAATACCTCCCTCACTGAGACCAGGGCAATGGCTTCCTGTGATGCCACCCTTTCAACAGGACTGATTGGGTGACCAAAACAAAAACAAAACTCAGTCTTGCCCTGGGCATTTCCCACCATCTGTAAGGCTCTAACAGTGTAATCCTAAGGGGAGTTACTCCAGTCTAAGCCTATTCATTTCAATGGGCTTAGAATGGAGTAACTCTACTTAGGATTGCACTATAAATGGCTTGAGGCAGGAGTACATGAAGGACCATTTCCTCTCATACTATCCAGACTGCCAGTAAACATCTGCCTTTCAAGCCCTCCTGTGCCCAAGCCTTCAGAAGTGAGGCAAGTGGTGATTAGTGATGGCATTTTCTGGGGTGGCACCTTACCTCTGGAACACCCTACACCTCAAGGCTCACCTGCCACCTACTTTGTTTTCTTTTAGGTGCTAGGTTAAACCACTTTTTTTTACAATGTTCAGTTATATGTCCACTTTTTATATGTCCAGTTACATATAATTTTACAAAAAACAGGTGTTAATTAGGGCTTGCTTCTGATAGACAGCTTTTTATGCTGCTTTCGTCTAATGTATTGTTTTTAATATTGTTACTTGGCTTTAATTGTAAGCTGTCTCAAGTGGAATTCTGAAGAGGCAGCATACAGCTATCTTGACTAATTAAATAAAGCAGGAAGAGTGGCCCTGATGGAGGGAAGGAAGGAGCAGGTTTAACTACAGTAGGCCCAATACTACAGGATGGGTGTGTGTCAATAGGGATGGTTTTGGAACCTGTCAACCTCTGGCACCCATGGCAATCACCTTGGAGTTTGCCAAAAGGGGTGACCTCTTCTAAAGATGAAGTACTTAATTATGCAGATCAGCCATTAAGAAACTTATTTTAACCTACATTCTGGTATCTATTGTTTTCATTCCAAGGTATGGAGCCCTGATGGTAATAATATTAATCCTGTGAAGATACATCTGCAGTTCCCAAGAACTTCTCTAGATCTCAAATTGCAGAACACCACCTACCAGTCAAATATATGACTGTCACAATTAATCATCATAATCATCATGCATAAACCAAGTAAAAGCTAATGGGACAAAATTTGGGTTTCCATGAGAAGGAGAATGATGCTCAGAAGTAGTACCTTCCTTATAGCCATTATTTATCTTTCATCTTCTGACTTTACCCTCTTCATTCCTGGGTCACCCAGGACCAATGGGATTAAGCCAGTAAAATAATTAGGCTTATGCTTGTGTTGGATAGAGTATGACCCTGATTTATAGTAGACATATTGGAATTAGGCACATGATACTGATGTCCTTTTGGCTACATCTCCTGCCCCTACCCTTGCCACTGAGTCCTATTGCTTGCCAGTTACATATAATTTGGAATCAATGCTCATTTGTAAAAGGATATTGTTATGCCCTTATTCTATATTTTCTGAAATGGGAACAGATGAGCCAACAGAATAATAATTTTTGGCTCTGACCTACATCTAAAACTGTTTAATATTCTTTTCATGTGGAAGCTGTTGTCTGATCATTAATCATGTTTAGTTGCACCTGCAATTATTTTTTCATATCCTTAATACACCAATTTTATTACAGTGACTGCTCTCAGGAGGTTTATAACAGTGATTAAAGCTTTGTTAATTGTTGTATGCACTTCTGGATTGTTTCAAAGTCGTCATGATCAAAGAATGGATGGGATCTGGATAAAAGGCAAGGTTATCACCAACAGTAGAAAGTTTGATTTTTATATATCTGTTTTCAGTATCATGTGTTGGGGGTGATCTGTCTCTACTCATCGCAAGCTTGGGAAATTAATATCTTTCATGTTAATACATTTCACTTTAAATAATATCCAATCAGTCTTATCTAAGCAGATAAATGCATGGAGTGGGTGGGTGCGTGGGAGAGTCAGTTCCCAGAACATGCTGTGCCATTCCTAAGCTTCTGATGTTCTTTCACAGAAAGTTCTTTTTTGTACTTTTATGAGCAGCAGGTAATTTTAGAGGAGACAAAATGTTTAATTTGATAAAAATCACAGATCTTAGATGAAAACAACCAATGTTTGCCGACACAACAGAAGTGAAGTAAGAAATATGTGCAACATAATGGGTTGGGTTTTTTTTTTTTTAAAGTAGTTGAATGTATACATTAAAACATAAGAGACGAGTGTGGAACCCAAAGGGATTTGGAAGCATCTCATCCCACCCCCCCGTAACTTCCTCACTACACTATTTTCTTTCACTCTCCCAGCACCCTCCGCCACCTCTTCCTTTTCCCAGCTTCCTTCTCAGCCTTTCACAAACCAACCTACCTATCTTTATTTGCCTTCCCACACCCTTCTGCTTTCCTCATTGCTCTTCCTGTCAACTTCTTGCCTGTTCTTCTCTCTCACCCACCTTACTGCTTCATTGTCTTCAATCACCACTACATAACCCACCACCTCATAATGCTTTAGGCTCAGGCTCAACTGAGTATATGTGAATGCAGGGGCGTAAACATCTTGATTTTTTGGGGGTGGGGAGGCGGACCTGAACCTAGTCCAATCCCACAGTTAGTAACAGATAGATAGATAGATAGATAGATAGATAGATAGATAGATAGATAGATAGATAGATAGATAGATAGATAGACAGACAGACAGACAGACAGACAGACAGACAGACAGACAGACATATATATTAAATTATTTATATTTCAAAAAACATATGCCATCAACAATTATGTGGTTTGAAAAAATATATTTTTCACTCATAATAGTCAGAATCTCAGTGAGTAAGAGGAGGGGAAAGATGTCACAAACTCCTTCACTGAGACAATTTAAGTATTTCATTCATGAATGAAAGGAAATATTCCTTTCTCCTTTCTCTTTTCCACATAAGTTTAGCTGAAATGTGTGACCAGTCCAAGGCCATATTGAGTGCTTGATAACTAAATGGGGATTTAAACTCTGGTCTCCTCCATCTTAGACCAACAGTGATGCCAAGAAGTGATGCAGAAGAGTGAAATTTGGGAAGGAAAAGTAGAATGTCTTGAACTACATAGTCCAATGGCTTTGAGGTTGTGGAGATGGAAGATGGTTCTGTAGGGGAACCAACTGTCATGGTATGAAAGGTAAAAACAGCAAACACACACACACACACTGTGATATGCTGGTTAACACATTTAGTAAAACTTTTTTTTCAAGAATCATATATTTTTGTCACATTATAAATAAATACAGCTCTATAATATTTCAAGGAAAGGTCCATCCAATGACCACCCAGTTATGGGCTCATCTTGTCAAACTCTTCCCATTCAAAGTTATCAGCCTCTTGTTACAATTCAGTGTATTGGGAGCAAGCCAGTCCTTAGCCTCTTCTCTAAACATGCAAAACCCTCTGAAATTGGCTGGGAAAATGCTCTTTTCAACCTCTTTATTTTCTTCAAAATTATCATCCTGGAATAAACCATGGTAATTACAAGATACAACACAAGGCTGAATGGAATATTTGTTAATATACTATTGAATGCTATTAAGGACTTACCTCTTAATACCACTTAAGTGTTTATATTAAGAGTAGGCCAGTCCTGAACCTCTTCTCTAACTGGATGCAAAACCCTTCTGATTTTTGCTGGCAGAATGCTCTCTACAAAAAGCCTGAAAACGATTAACTACTTAACTACTTAAAGAAAACTTTTTAGATAACTCCATGCAACTGTGTGTTGGATATGTCTTTCTTAAAGTATAAAACACAGTATAATACTGATCAAAGTTGCTGTGGACTGAAATCTTATATAATACTTCCACCTAGATGCACTTTAAATATATTACTGTTAAGAGATAAACTAGGCTCTGTTTTTTTCAATTTATTAAATAACTGCAGAAGCATCACCTTCAATGATATATGAATAAAGTAATTAGAACATTTTGAAATCATACCAGAAGCTTATTACTTCCCAGAGATCTAATGGAACACTATTATTGAATCTTTATTATAGCTAAATCTTTACTAGCCCCATTGATTTCTTAATCTTTGTTACTGTAACCAAGGAACTAATCCTAATTGGCCTCAGTCTTCTAAATGAGAAAGTCACTTCTAACAAGATTGTTCCATAGAAAAATCTCAATGCTTACATAGTTCCAGATATGATGAGTTGATAATTCCCAACATTAAAAATTCTTTAAAGCAGGGGTGTCAAACTCATTTGTTATGATGGCCGGATCTGACATAGATGAGACCTTGTCAGGCTGGGCCATGAGTGTCATACAATGTAATGCCGGGTAGAGGAGATATAAAATTTATAAAAGACACAAACACAATTAATTATATTATAGAATTACAGAATGATAGAGTTGGAAGGGACCTCCAGGGTCATCTAGTCCAATGCCCTGCACAATGCAAGAAATTCACAAATACCTTTCCCCTACACCCTGCTTTATTTTTTTAAATACAAACTTGCTGAAAACATTAACACTTTTGCAATATTTCATTGCTGATGCTCCCTTGCTGCCTAGAGTGGGGAATCTACAAAATTAAACTGGAGTGTTTGTCTACAAAACTAGAGTCTTCCCCAGAAAAAATAACTATAATAACTACAACTCCTACAAGGCAATGCAATAATAGAGAGACAGCAATGTATAGTGGTCAGCCTATTATTTGAGAGACTTAGTGTCAAAATACCCAGAATATAAAAGGAAATGTGCTGGGTAAAGTTGCTCTGGACAGACAGTCTTAAAGGTGAAACTTGACTCTTACTCTCAGCCTAACCCACTTCTATGGCTTGTTTCACACACAGAGAGACACTCAGTAGCAAGGCTAGGGGGAGGGGGACCCAGAACTGCAGCATAACAAGCCCCAAAAAAAAGAAAGAGAGAGGAACAAGGCACAGGAAAATCCATGCCTTTAAAGAAATGTTGTTGGTCTTTAAGTGCCATGCTGGTGGACTCAAAACCTAGTTTTACTCACACAGAGACACGCTGGGAAGGGTATGAGGCAGGTGGGTTGGGAAGAGAAAGAGACAGGTGGGTTGGGGAGGGGAGGGGGGGAAGAAAGCAAAGCCAGCTCTTATCTTGAAGAAAGTGTCTTATTTAGGTGCTTGTGGATTCAAAACAGCTTCACACACAGACAGAAGTGCTGGGAAAGGGAGAGGGGAGGAGGAAGTAGAGCTGGCTCTTATCTTGAAGAAAGACACTGGGAAGCGAAAGAGGCAGGAGAAGGAAGCAGTGCAATCTAATTTAGGTGCCAGTGGACTCAAAGCTTCTCACACACAGAGAGAGACACACGGGGTGTCCCAACCTGGCTGAGACGGGACTCCGCCTGGAGGCCCCCCCCCCCCCAAATGCCAAGACACCCGCTAGTTTGAGGAGCCGACGTGTCCGCCTTGGGCCTGGGAAAGTTGGCGGAGCAGCAGTTGCAGCAGCAAGGAGGGGGAGGTCTGAACAATGCCCCACAGAGAAAGCGGAGAAGGCCGGAACCTCGAGCCATGCCGAACACAACACCAATGCCCCAGCCACCTCAGCAGACCCAAGAAGGACATGCCCCAGGAAGCCCCACCTCAGCGTCCTTGCTTATGAGTGAGGGCAGAGCTAGCTGGGGGTGGGACCTGGGAGGCGGGGAGAGGGCCAGAGGAAAGATAAAAGGCCAGAGGCTGAGGGGTTGAAGAGGAAGCAGGCTGATGCAGCACAAGGGCGGCCCACAGAGAGAGAGGGAGTGGAGCCCAAGCACAGCCGGGGAGAGGCAAGAGCAAAAGGGGTGAAGTAATCCAGCTCTGCCCTCCCAATTCTGAGACCTCCGGGATGCCTAGACAAGCCCAGATCAGAGTCAGGGCACACCCAGAGCAGCGGCCACAGTGGGGCAGGGGCCACCAGGGGTGTGACAAAGTGGTGGAGAATGTGGGCACCACCCCAGGCCTAGGACAGCCCTGCCCCCATATCCCGTCCCTGCCCGGGTGGCAACCCGCCCGATCCAAGCGTCAGACCAGTGAGTTCGGCTCCAGCAGCTCCTCTGCAGGCAAGGTCAGTAACAACTCAGTCATAGAAGTAGGGCAGCCGACGGACATGGATACCAACTCCATACCTCTGGATTTGGCCCAGTTTGGGCAGTAGCTGGTAGAACACCAGGCTCCACTCCTGCACGATGTCACCCAGCAACAGCAGGTAGCCGAGGCAGCACTTGTGCGGGACCTCCAGCAGGCGCTACTGACCCGGCCTGACCCAGCGAGGGCAGCGCCTTTCAGGGCTGGCCAGAGTCCCTGGCCCCCACTGACGATGACGTGGAGGCCTACCTGATGGCATTCAAGAGAGTCGCCAAGGCCGCCAGGTGGCTGAAGGAACAATGGGCTTTTATCTTGGGACCCTACCTAACGGGCGAGGCCCAGGCCACCATGAAGGTGCTGGAGAAGGCCCAGGCGGCCAATTATGATGAGCTCAAAACCGCCATATTGGACCGCCTAAAGGTCACCCCAGAGCTCCACTGCCAAAAATTACGCTTGTGGCTACTCCCCATGGTAACCCTCAAAGATGCGGTGACCCATTGGCACCATCCAGCCACGGAGGATGGGAGACATATTGTGGAGCTGGTGGTGATCAAACAGCTGCTGCAGGTGCTGTCACTTCACACTCAACACTGGGTGGCCTGTTGGAAACCTACATGTCTCAGTGAGGCCCAAGAGCTTTGGGAGAATTTCTAGGTAGCCGACCACCGCGACATCCCCACCTGGACAGACGGCAGCAAGCCCACAAAGGTACCAACCCCGGTTGCGGGGTGGGCGGCCCCTGGGTCAACCCTGGGGCGAACATCTGCCCTGCATGATAGAGGCCCTCACTCACCCGCACCATACCCAGCCTGTGGGGAACCCGGGGCTGACCCCTACTGCTGGGCCCGGGATCCCGGCCCAATAGTCGCAATGGTGGCGGAGAAGGATGACCTCCTGCAGAAGAGCGACAGCCAGTTGGCGAAGTGGGGCTGTGCTTCACTGCGGCCAGTGGGAGCACCTGAAGAGGGAATGCCCCCTTATGGAGTGTAACGCTGGCTGGGAAGCGGCCCTGCAGACCTCAGTGGTGAGAACCCGGCCTCCTCCCTGGACCATCCCTGTAGGGTTCGGGGGACAACAAGTGCAAGCCATGGTGGATAATGGCAGTTCGGTTTCAATGATACGGGCCTACCTGGTACTAGTCCTATTGCCCATCAAGGCAGACAGCCTCCATTGCCTGCATCCATGGACACACAGAAAGCTGCCTGGTGGTGTCCATCCCTTTGAAGTACCTGGGCCAGTATTGGAGCATGCCGGTGGCCAAGGTTCCACGACAGCCCTAACCAATCCTCCTCGGGCAGAACACCCCATGTTTCCTGGATGTTTTAGAAGCCGTGAATCCTGGACACCAAAGGGGGCCTGCCTCCGTCGACCAGGAGACTGCGGCCCCAGCCATGGAAGCAGGTGAAGATCCAGGAGAGGGGCCATTGACCCAGGCTCCGATGCTGGCGGACATTAGGGAGGCCTGGCCAGTGGACCCTCAGTTTGTGGAGGCACAAGCCAAAGATGAGGGACTGGAGGCCCTGTGAAGGCGTGAAGCGGTCCGGGATGGGATCACCATAGATGAACGGTGTGGTTGACTCCTGCCCCAGATCGTCCATGAGGAAGGCGTCTGGTTCCGTGAGGTAAAAGGGTGGCTAGGCCCCTGTAAACAACTGCTAGTCCCTCACCGTTAACAGCCGGAGGTCCTCCAGGGGGCCCATGACCACCAATGGGCAGGCCACTAAGGGGTCAAGAACACCTTGGCCCGGGTCTTGACACACTTCTTCTGGCCTTCCGTGGCCCAAGACGTACAGGCCTATTGTCGCTCCTGCGATGTCTGCCAGAGCCTTACCTCCGAAGCAGACCCCCGGGAGCCCCTGGCGCCCCTGCCACTCGTGGGTACCCCCTTTGAGCGGGTGGTTATGGACTTTGTGGGACCCCTGCCATGTCGGAGCAGCAGCAGGATCTTTGAGTGGTCCTGGGCGACTACCCCAAGGTCTTGACCCACCTAGTCAAACATCAAATTGTGACAGCCCCGGGCCAGGTGGCCCGCACCCGGTGGAGGCCGGTGCCCCAAAAGTGATGGGATATCATCACCCAGGAGGTGGAAGAGATGCGCCGCCTCGACATCATAGAGCCCTCCCAGAGTGACTGGCATAGCCCCGTGGTCCTGGTGCCAAAACCAGATGTCATTGTGCACTTCTGTGTGGACTACGGGGAGGTAAATAAACTAGCCAAGTTCAACGCCTACCCGATGCCCCGCGCAGATATCCTCATTGACCAACTGGGAAAAGCACAATATCTCTCCACACTAGATCTGACCAAGGGTTATTGGCAGGTCCCCATGCATCCAGCTGATAGGGAGAAGATGGCCTTCGCCACTCCCCAGGGGCACTTTTAGTTCAAGCAGATGCCCTTTGGGCTGAATGGAGCAGCAGCAATGGTTCAGTGGCTCATTGACAGAGCATTAGCCCAGTGCGAAGGCTTTGCCTTGGCCTACATTGACGACATAATCATATGCAGTCCGACCTGGGAGACACACTTGGACCATCTACGCCAGGTGCTGAAAGCCCTACACATGGCAGGACTTCAAGCCAACCCCCAAAAGAGCCACCTCGGGTTTCAAGAACTTAAGTATCTGGGCTTCCTGGTTGGGAAAGGATAGCTGCAACCCCTGCCCGAGAAGATCGTAACCCTGGAATGGCAGCCATGCCCCCGCACCAAGAAATTACTATGCCGCTTCTTAGGGTTTGTGGGGTATTATAGTAAATTCATACCCAACTTTGCAACTACAGCCACCCCACTGACGGACAGCCTCCAGAAAGCATGCCCGAACGTCCTGCAGTGGGGGCCCACCCAGGAATCAGCCTTCGAAGAGCTCCACACCAGTCTGTTCCAGGAGCCGGTGCTGCAAATCCCAGACTTTTCCCAACCCTTTACCTTGCACACTGACGCCTCTGGGACAGGGATTGGGGCAGCCCTGTTGCAGGGCGAGCTGGGAGACGAGCGCCCGGTCCTGTTTATCAGCCGCAAGTTACTACCCGCGGAGCAGGCCTACTCCACGGTAGAAAAAGAAGCCCTAGTCATGAAGTGGGCCGTTGGGGCATTGAAGTTCTACCTTATTAATAACCCCTTCCGTTTAGTGGTTGACCATGCCCTGCTCCTGTGGATGTCTAGGATGAAAGATAGCAATGACCGCATCCTCAGGTGGTACATGTCACTTCTCCCTTTTTGCTTTACAGTCCATCACTAGGCCGGGGCCGACCACCAGGTGGCAGATTACCTCTCCAGGCTCTTTGAGGATGACCCCACACAGCCCGACACATGGAAGGGTGTGTATCCTGTCTTAATTGAGACAGGACTCCACCTGGAGCCCCCCCCCCGCAACCTCCGAGGTCTCAACATACCTCGCAGCCTCCTGCCAAGGCCCTGTTGGCTGAGACACCCACCAGTTCGAGGAGCCGATGTGCCCGCCCCCGGGCTCAGGGAAGCTGGCAGAGCTGTGGTTGTGGCAGCGAGGAGGGGGAGACCCGAACAATGCCTCGCAGAGAGAGCGTGGAAGGCCAAAACCTCGAGCCATGCCCAGACACAACACCGATGTCCCAGGCACCTCAGCAGACCCAAGAAGGACATGCCCTAGGAAGCCCCACCTCAGTGTCCTGGCTTATGAGCGAGGGCAGAGCTAGCTGGGGGTGGGAACTGGGAGGCGGGGAGAGGGCTGGGGGAAGGATAAAAGGCCAGAGGCTGAGGAGTCGGAGAGGAAGCAGGCTGATGCAATGCAAGGGCGGCCCACAGAGAGAGAGGGAGTGGAGCCCAAGCACAGCTGGGGAGAGGCAAGAGCAAAAGGGGTGAAGTAATCCAGCTCTGCCCTCCAAATTCTGAGACCTTCGGGATGCCTAGATGAGCCCAGATCAGAGTCAGGGCACACCCAGAACAGCAGCCATGGTGGGCATGGTGGGGGCCACCAGGGGCGTAACACAGAGCAGAGTAGAGGCAGGAGGTGAGAAGAAACAAAGTGAAAAGTTGTTCTGGCAGCTGCTCAGAGCAAGGCAAGACTGTGGCTGGGCAGTTGCTTTCTGGGCCTCAGCCCCACCAGTCCTCACTGCTGTGCAGAGCAGCATAAGGTCCTGCCATAAGGTCCTGCCTTATGCTGTGCAGAGCAGCATAAGGTTCCCTCTCTCTGATGGGGGGGGGGCATGGGGGTTGTGTTCTCTCATGGGCAGGATTGAGAGCCTCAGTGGGTCGGTATTGGCCCATGGGCCAGACATTTGACATTCCTGCTTTAAAGGGTGGTATACAAATTGCCCCTGCATGTATTTTTTTAAAATTAAAAAGGCATCAGGAGCAGCAGAAGTTTGGGTGCAGAAATAAATATTAAAATGCTGTTATTGGGGAACACTGTAGTTACTTGGACCCCACTGTGGAGTTCTACTGTCAAGACAAATTCAGGACAGATCTCAGACTTGCAGTGGCATTGGGCCAATGGTTTGGAGTGAGTTGCCTACTGGTAGGTTAGGATTAGAGACACTTAATTAGCTCAGTCATAATATTATGTAATCAGTGGAATCAGTTGCCGGAAGAGGTGAGGGCCCTGCAGGACCTTGTTCAGTTCCGCAGCGGCTGTAAGACGACCCTCTTCCGGCTAGCCTATACCTAGCTTGAGAACTTAATGCAACTTGCCAGATTTCTTTTATATATATTTCGAATATTTATTAATATTTATGGTTTTATCTGTTTTACCTGTTTTAAATGTTTATTCCCTTATGTTTAAATATTTTGTAATTTTATGCTGGATCTATTGTTGGAAGCCGCCCTGAGCCACTCGTGGGAAGGGCGGGATATAAATTCTAAATAAATAAATAAATAAAATAAAAATTAAAGTATTCATGCACCCAAAACAGTGGTTTAGGGATATCCCTTACCCAAGTCTCAGTGGGGGGGCTGGATCCCCATTGTGTAACATGTACAACCAAAAGACATATGACCTATGAACATTTCGTCATTATAAAATAATCTGTAGAGATTTGACTACAACAGGAACTAACAGGTAAATTGTGTCTAATTTCTTCTCCATAAATTGAACTAAGTTCTGAGTGAGCCATTGTGATATAATTGCCTTCAGTAGCCTTGTCAGTTGTGTCTTGTTCTCTACCTCCTATGATTTCTTTTCTAAAATTCTAGTTTGTCTCTAATGTGCTTGCTGGTTTTCATAGATACCAAATTTGTATAAGTGTATTTGTATTTGGCACAGGATGAACTTTCATGGTAGGTATACATTTCTGTAAACTTGTTAATTTTCTGCTAGTTCAGCTTTCTGCTTATTGTTCCTGCCATAATAAGAAATATTTACCTATTCCCAGAAAGTAGAATTAAAATAAAGTAAAACAATCAAACAATTTCTAGTTCCCATTCTTTTTTCATGCCACAGTTTCACTAAATTCCACAGATATATAGGACTTGTAAAGATACAAGTCAGTGCCTATATAGTATGTGATTTTTCTGTTCAGAATATTTTCTGTTTGAAGTTTCAGTACTCTGATTTATGAAAGAGCCATGCAGTGGTTTTTTTGTTTGTTTGTTTTAGAGGATTGACAGCGACTGCTGAATTCCCACAGAGCAATGCTTTGATATAATCTTCCATCCCAAATAAAACAACCCACTTAATGTCTCAGTATCAACAAATATGCCCCCTCTTCTCTTTTCTTTGGTAATAAGCATGAGTGCTAATTGTTGCTAATTTGGTTTTGATGGGTTTTACCTAATTAGCACTTAAGGCATTTTTATAAACTTAAAGAGATGTTCTAATGAAGAAGACTAATTACCTTTTTCATATCAGCACAAAAGATTCCTAGTGACAGAAAAAAAATCATTTTTATCTTCCTTTCTGACCCATCAAGCACAATGATTTTGGGAACTTATTTTCTCTGTTTGAAACCTCCAGCCCTTTAGTTTTTGACATCTTTCATTTCTGAAGAGCTGTGTCTTGATTGCTCTGACTACTAATTAATCTCTATAATTATTATATTCTTTTAAAATGATAAAGATCAGTAGCAGCATAATAGTGGATGAAGGGAAAGAAACTCCTTCATTGATGTTGCAGATTAAAATAGTCTGATTTTTATGAAAGCAGGTGACAAAGGAAATCTTATTGATATATTTAAGTCAATTTACAAAGATTTTACTGTAACTAGATCACCTTTCTCTCTCTTCTATTAAAAACATTGATTCATATAACAATAAACAGGAGTCTTACAGTACATCAAAGTGTGACATGACTCTTGTTTATTTTTGCTGCAAGAGACTAATGCAGCCGCACTTTTTTAGTCATTATCATATTTCTATGATTCATATCACTTTCAGGTTCAATCTGACATGTCCAGATCAGACACCACTATATAAGTAGAACTCTGCATCATCAAAATTCCAGTTTAACTTGTAAGTTTAAACTAAACGGAATACCAATGGTCACCAGAACTTGGGGGCAACTCCACTCTGCCTGCAGATCTGGCCAACATTACCACCAAATTTTGTTTTTTTCCAGTCTGCACATTTAATTGTGCAAAGAAGTGTTGGGGGCCATTCTCCATCCACAGTGAGCTGCTTGGCAAACAAAGTGTTTGGTATATGTTGCACAGCAAGCCACTTTCCGCCACTCTAATGAATGATGTGCTGCTTTAGGAATCATAATTCTTATGTTTGCTTAAAAGCCATTTTCCAATCTTGCCTTTGCAAGAACTCTGACCATACAAAGACAGCATTTAAACATAGGCTGTTAATCCCCTTAACAACATGCAAGGAGAACATCTCACCAGAATTTTGAATGGTATCTTTCTCACCCCACTAGATTACTAGGCTTTCCATTTGAAGGCCATCTGTCAGAAAATTATGAAATAAAGGCAACACCTCATTCCAAAGTATTCATCATTCTTTGCATCAAATAATGCTCATTAGGTCATGAAGCTTAAGCTATCTTTTGGCAGCCTAAAACAAACAATCAATGGAATGACTCATGAGTACCAGACAAGATTTTTTTAATGTATGCACACTTGCAATGAAAAGGAGATCTGCATCCTTCATTTTAGCAGTGAATAGCTCAATTTCAACCCCCCAATAACTTTCTCAGGGAAAAACAACTAATTAGCTACCCTATAAGCTGCACCAGTTGTGTATGAATGCATGTTCAGCTTATACTGAGAGCTTCTGTTTGATAATCCCATCTGGATGTTTCAAAGGTAAACTTTTATGGTGCTGAAACAAAAACCCATGGCTACATCCCCTTCAGCATATAAAACCTATGATATATGATGAACATAGAAATATTTATTATAATTAAATATAGATGGGCACTCTATGGTAGTGGGAATATAAAGGATAATGAAACATATACAACCATGTGACATATATAAACACATTCTGACTTGAATAACCAGATGACGATGATTATATTGGTGGTGCTTCAAACCCAACTTCCTCTGGTAGTTACAAGGAGATACACACACAAAATACCAGGCAAAAGCTGGCTCATTCATGGGCAATCAGCCAAAGATGGCCATGTAAGACGGGCAGCCCAATCCAGACTTAAGTGGCGGCTGGCCATAGCGTAGCTGCCGTGCCGCTAGTAGACTTCCTGAGGACTTCAGCATACTGGAACATGGGAAGGGGAGAGGCGCAGCTTGCCGTGAGGGAGACGGTCAACATGGCAATGCCGCTGGCATAGACACGCAAGGGAGGCGGAGGCAGTCAGAGGGGAGGGCCAGCCCACCCACCCCCCATTGGCCAGTCCTGGTGCATGTGATGCAGCTCATGACAGTCATGGATGGGGAGAGGCGGCCCCAGAGAGGCTGATAGCGATCCTTAACCCGCCCCCAAACAGAGAACGGAGCCAATGATGGGCAGACCATCAAAGGCAAAGGAGAGACATCCCACCAACATGGGGAGGGAATAGAAGTGAGGCTGGGCATGCGCGCACGAGAAGCCTGGCTTGGTGGCGAGGCAGGTGTGGGGGTGAGACAGGCCTACACAGGAACATGGAGAAGCTGTCAATCCCCTCACACCCTCCCGCTGTCAAAGACTGCCAATGGCAGGCAGACAAGCAGGAAGTACCAAGTGCAGGAGTTCACTGTCATAGACAGTGACTGGAATGTGTGTCTGGGAGTGAACAGCCCAGCAGCAGACACCCCCCCACCCAGAGTCACCCTGTGTTGCCTTGATGCCCCCTGCCATGTGCACGGAACACCTCCTTGTGGGGGCCACAAAACTCAGAGTGTGAGTGCATCAGCTGCAGAACTCTGAGTTCACTTTATTAGCCCCCCCTTAATGCCCTGCACACAATAGCCCTGTGGGGTCGAGTAGGTTGTCAGCCTGGGCAGGCTAAGGGGCGGCACTCTCCTCCCCTGTCCAGCCACGCGGGGGGCAGCGTGGCATCTCATAGACCGTTCCACCCCCAAAACCAAGTCTGCACACCCACCTCCCTGCATCGGGGTAGCTGCCACACACACACACACACCCTGCCCTTCCAGGGGCTGGGAATGCTGCAGAGGGCAAACCAAGGGAAGGGAGCAGGTGGCAGCACAGGGGAGCAAGGTCAGCAAATGGCCCCTGCCGGAGCCCACTGCCTGGTTCAAGTGCCAGAGATGCTCGCACACCAAGCAGTCGAGAGTGAGGAGGGGGGGGAGGCTGAGGGGGGGGACAGTGGAACTTACCCAGCCATGAGCGACAGTCCTCGCATGCAGAGCCTCCAGGAGTTCAGAACCTGTGGAGACCTGGAAACAAGAGCAGTTAGCCCCAGGGGAGAGACCTCTCTTTCCCCCTCGCAAGTCAAAGATACTGTAAAAGCAACTGCACAGTGCAAAACCCGTCACCAACGTGCCTGCTTGTCCCTCACCCTAAGTCTGTATGGCCAAGAGCTCACCGGCATAGTTTCCCGCCACTCAAACCTGTCCCTAACAACTGAGTTGTGTGAGGCAGATTGGAAGTATTTCTAAAAGGGGGGGCGCTATTGGGCACGGGGAGGGGGCTCACCAGACCAAGGTGTGAGAGGATTGGTGAAGCAGACGTAATTATAGAACACAACAATGAAGACCACTAGTCAAACTGAGTCAGATTTAGAACAAATTTTTAGTCTAGTGGCACCTTTAAGACCAACAAAGGTTTATTCAAGGTATGAGCTTTTGTGTGCATGCAAGTGTTTGGTAAGTGAGACCACTGCAAGGGTTTAGGATCAGGTGTGGTCCTAGGATCATCCATGATCTTTAAATATTACAATGATGGTCATTTGGACAGGGTGACATACAGCACAATCCAGAGGGGGGTGGGCGGAAAGTCTTTTGGGAGCAGACAAGTCATTATGTGGGCGCAGGAAGGGTTTGCACCGACATACAACCAGCGCCACCACAGTGGAGGGGAGTTATGTGGGTGGGGGGTCACCCAAGCACCGCTCCGCCCAAAGTCAGTGGCGCCTGAGGGCTGCGCCCGAGCGTGGGCAGAAGTGAGACAAAGCGCGGCGTTCAGGCACAGGAGGGGGTGGAGTTGGAGGCGTGACCAGGCTTAGACCGCTTCAAGAGCAGTTTGGCCCATGACACATCCCCCCCCGAGAGGTGGAACATCACGCCAGCAAAAATAGGAGCTGCAAAAGCTCACAGGAATGGCTACAGGGGTACCCCTGTGGAAGGGATGCAGCTTACCTCAAAGAGGGGTTCCGGGTGGAGTTCTGAATCCCTTTTGAAGGGGAATGAAAACACTACATGTCTAATAATTTAAGGTCCATTAAAGGGTTGGAACACATTGTGCAAAGAAAAATTGATAAAGAGGTGCAGGAAGGGAGGGTGGCTGGGCCCTTCAGGGAATTACCCATGGCCACGCTGCACATATCACCCCTGGGGTGGTACCTAAGAAGTCCCCTGGGAAATATCAGCTGATTCATCATTTATCCCACCCACATGGGAGCTCAATGAATGATGTGATTCCGGAGGCCCTGGCCACAGTGCACTATGCATCACTTGATAGCACAGTGATGATGGTGGCCCATTGCAGGAAGGGAGTGCTGATGGGAAAGTGTGATATCAAATCAGCTTTTTGCCTATTGCTGATACACCCAGATGATTTTGAGCTGCTGGGCTTTGTATTTGGGTGACAGTTATTCTATAACATGGCTCTGTCCATGGGATGTGCGATTTCCTGTGCAGCCTTTGAGAAGTTTAGCTCCTTCCTGGAATGGGCTTTCCAGAGCAGGGCAGGCACCAATCGAGTCACTCACTACTTGGATGATTTTTGTTTACAGGGTGCAGGGACTAATGAGTGTCACAATTACATGGATATTTTTCAGAACATGGCTGCAGAGCTGGGGGTTCCCCTGGCACAGGAGAAGACGGAGGGACCTGCCACTAGATTGTCCTACCTAGGCATTCTAATTGACTCTGAGAGGGAGATTTACACCTTGCCTGCAAATAATGTGGCAGGGCTGGTAACGTTGCTAGAGCAGGCTTGTGCACGGCACAGCATGATCCTGAGGGAATGGCAGGTGCTCCTTGGCCATTTGAATTTTGCCTGCAGGGTGGTGGCCCCAGGGTGGGCGTTTATAAGGAGGCTATGCAATTTCCTACAGGGGGTATCTAACTCTCAGCACAGGGTGCGAGTCTCAGGGGGAATCAAGGCTGACCTGTACATGTGTCAAGAATTTCTTAGGGGGTACAACATGGTGTCCTTTTGGTGCAGCACTGCATTGCTTGAGGCTTCCTTACAGATCTCCTCAGATGCCGCAGGTAGCCTGGGGTTCAGGGTCTTTTTCCAAGGAAGCTGGTGTACACCGCTTTGACCACAAGACTGAAAAGTATCTGGCTTTACGAGGGATTTGACTTTCCTTGAATTTTTCCCCATGGTGTTGCAGTACACTTGTGCCACAACCAGCTCCAGAACAAAGTGGTTAAGTTCTGGTGTGACAACCAGGCAGTAGTGCAGGTGGTTAATAAACTCACCTCAAAGTCACCTCTAGTTATGAGGCTTGTAAGAGCGTTTGTTTTACACTGCCTGCAGTTTAATATTCTGTTTGTGGCTGACAATGTGCCCGGTGTTCACAACAACATTGCTGATGCCTTGTCTCGATTTCAGGGGAAGCGGTTCAGGCAATTGGCCCCAAACGTAAACCAGGACCCAGAGCAAATGCCGGAGGAATTGTGGAAGCTTGGTAGGGCGAAGTTGAAAGGGCAATGGCAGCATCGTTAGCCTCCGATACAAGGGTGATATACGGGGGTACCTGGAAGTCTTTCATGGCTATAGGGATGGCTAAGGGCTTCGTCAGCTGTGGCCGGTGCCGGTTGAGCATTTGCTGCAGTTTGCAGTAGTCCTGCAGACCAGGGCCCTTGCTGTCTGGACCATTAAAGGACACATGGCAGCGATAGCCTTTCAGCCAAAAGCTAGGGGCTTAGGAGAACACACAGGGGACTTCAGGTTGAGGCGAATGCTACAGGGTTGGGTCAGGAAGGCACCACCAGTGCATGACACCAGGCAACCCTTTACCCCAGGGATTATCCAGACACTCCTAGGGCTGTTTAGGGATATCGGTACATCTGGGTGGGAGGTAGAGTTGTTTAGGGCAGCTACGCTTACAGCATTTTTTGCTGCACTGAGGATAAGTGAGCTGGTAGTTAGGTCACGCTGGGATGGCAGAGACAGGGCCTTACGGATAACTGATGTGAGGCTGGGGGTAAATGCCATTATGCTAAGATTGCAGCAGTCAAAAACAGACCAGAAGGATGTGGGGCAAATGGTAACCCTGTACAGAAACATGGAGGAGATGCTGTGCCCAATACAGGGATTGTAGTGCTGGTTACAAGTGATGGATGAGAGGTCAGGTCAGCTGTTTCAACATGAAAATGGGCTTCCTTTGACACAGGGCTGTGCTACACTGGGCCTTGAGTTTGGCTGGTCTGAAGGCAGGAAACTTTGATACACACTCCTTTTGCATTGGAGCGACTTCCACAGCTGCCGGGCTGGGGTTTAGCCTCATGGAGGTACAGTGTTTGGGGTGCTGGAGGTCACAGGCATATTGGGTGTATGTGAGGAAATGGTAAAGGCTGACACTGTGTTTCTTTGCAGAATGCGGCACAAGGAAAAAGACCACCAGTATACTGATTTGTGGGCGTTCCATCATGTATTGGGCAGGCAAGAGGGCCAGTAACTCCGCCATTGGTACCTAGATAGGCATTGGAAGCAGTGCTACTATTGAGTGGCTTGGGAAGCGGGGAATGCTCTGGGGCCAGCTGTTCTCTATGGTCATCTCTCAACAGGAGCACCTCCCCGGGTTGTGGTCGTGCATTTGGGCAAAAATGATCTGGGCACTAGGAAGGCAGTATCCTTGTTGGCAGAGGTTTTGAATGATTTCAAGACTCTGCAGCAGCAGTTCCCTGGCACAGTGTGGGTCTGGTCTAACATGTTGCCCCGGAGGGTTTGGAGGGGGTATATTGCCCAGCCCGGGTGGACAAAGCAAGATGGTGGCTGAACAATGTCATATAAGGGGCAGTGGTCTCGGGGGGTGGAAGCATCATTCCACACCCCGGGATCCAGTTCTCGGTGCCGCATCTCTTCAGATCCAATTGAGTGCATCTCTCGGAGGCTGGGATGGACATTTTCTTAGCTGATCTGCAGGGTGATCTGTGTGACCTGGTGGTCCCTGGATGACGGGAGGGGAGTTAAGCCAAGGCTAACCCTCTCTGTGGCAGAAAAGCACAGGTTAAAAGGTTTTTTTTAACTGACAAGCACCTCGAGACAGCAGCAATGGTGTGGGGGGGGGTCCACAATAGGGCTACCTAGAGACTTGGCAGTATGGGTGGCCTAGTTGGGGGCCCCTTCGGGGATGGGGGAGCATATTAACAGCCTTAAGGCTTCACAGTCGTGGGCTGGGTTGTGCGATCCCATCCCCTCTACGCACTACCTTGCGGGCTGTGATGGGTAAGGGATGGAGCATTCCAGACCTTGCCCTGAGCCAGGGTGGGTTTGCCCTGTAAGGGAGCTTGCTTTGCAAGCTCACTGCAACCCATGCTTTATGATGTATGTTATGGTGCAGATCAGCTTAAGTGTAAATAAAGTCCCAGTTTAACCCATAACTTGTGTAGTGTTTTCATTCAAGGGGTGGACAGGCAACATATCCTCTTATACTGCCCATTCTTCACTCAGATGTGTATATGTTTGCTCAGTCCTCTCTTCCAGTTTTTTAAGGTCGAGCCTAATAGAGGTATTGAATTCTTGCTAGCAGATAAATTCTTTGAAATAACCGAGCAAGTGGAAAAAGAGGAAAAGAAAGAGGGGAATGGATAGGAAGGAAGGGGAAGAGTGAATGAGAGAAAGCAGGTCCATAAATCATTTAATTATGCTCCCCCTGATTGTTAAGTTCTTACTGCATTATTTAATTATTTTTTGCATTATCTGAGATTGTTGTGTTTTTAAAATTATTATTCCTTTTTTCCCTCTTATTATGTAGCACCACAAAAGGTTGTATTCATATTGTCTTTTATATTGTCAAACCGTATTGTACTGTTTTCCTTGTTATGCCATTAAAGGGAACTGGAATAATTTTCTTCTACTCATAGCAGAAGCTCTCTGACCATAAAAGTTCTCTTTCTCATCAATAGTAAATTCACAGCTTTCTCAATAAAGCCCAGTTACAAAAAGCAGAGAAAAAGCTACTGTCTTCTGCCTCTCCATGGAGATGCTGCAGCTGTCACCACTCAGTTTTTCCTGCAATCAGTTGTTGATCAGTATCTCCAAAGTACTGTACCAAAAATATATGGTGATCCTCTCCTCCCACATTTGAAACTAAAGTAAGGAAGCTGCAACACTTGCTTCAAAAAGTTTTCAATTCATCCTCAGAGCCACACAGCAAATGCTTGCATGAGGGAGGCAGAGCCTGTTTTCTAACCCACTCCGTAATGACATTCACAATGGCTGAGCACCAGTCCAGTTTCACCAGCCGTATCTCATGCCACATATGAATGATAGGTGCTGGCACATAAGCATCAAAACTACAGCATACTTCTAAAAAAACCCCAACATTAATTTTGATAAAGCTACCCAAAGATATTCCTCCTGATATGAGTCATATGATGTGTCCAGTGGATCATAATATTGCTGCCTGCTCAATTTACCCAAGGCTTCAGGCTGTTCCTTAAGTATGACTGAATGGTCACAACATACAAGAGACTTCTGCTACCTCACACATACCCATATAGATACTAGTGCAATTCCAGGTAAGTTATCTGTTTGGTAATTAAATAATCAATTCATCAAACTATTTGTAATATAGTTATTATATACTATTTAGTTATCCATACTGTAAAATACTACTTACCGCTCACACAGTAGTCTTTATATACAATATTATATGGTTACCCATTGTAGTTAACCAGTGTGATATCAGAAAACCATTTCCCTTGGTCTCTCTTATATAGTAATTTACCTCTTATACTTACAGTTAATCCTAAGAAGTGTTTTCCTTATTGTTATAGCTTTCATAAGATATAAAATCATATCAACCATTTTATTGTGGGAAGGAGAAAAATCAAACTGAAAATAATAATAAAACTCATGGTTAGAACATCTGACTAATTGTTGCATTATAAAACAATAAAAAAGTGTCCTAAATTATTCTGTCAGTGGACTGGGGGCTTATATTACTATATAGACAGTATGAGGAATGGTGAACTGAATATTCTCTTTTAAGCTTTTTCCTGATTGATAAACACCTGTGATTGGAAACATGTTATTAAAAGCAAGTGTTGCTTTAAACATGAGCTATGTGCCATAAATCTAGGTAACATTCTGGTTTTGTTAGTTTAAATAGAGGGCATGGTTTCTCAAGAGATTATCCATTATAGTTTGCCATTAGAAAAAAAAGAAGACATTAAAATACAGTGGAGGATGGGTTAGCATATGCAATAAGATTTGTCTTATTGCATATACCAACCCATCCTCCACTGTATTATAATGTCTTCCTTTTTTTCTAATGGCAAACTATAATGGATGCTGCAATCTCTTGAGAAACCATGCCCTCTATTTAACCTAAAAAAGCCAGAATGTTACCTAGATTTAGCTTGCCATATACTTGACAGAGGATGGGTGCGGCGAGTTCATTGATTCATATGCACATGCACCTAGCAGTGTTTTATTTCCTAAATCCATAGTGAGATTTTTGAGAAAAAATGCCAATGAGACTGCATTCCAACCAAGGCAACTACAGGCATCTGACTCTGTGGTCTGTGGATATCACGGCATATTTTTTCTACAGTTGCACAGTAACCTGCCTGTGATTTTTTATTATTATGATTTATTTATGATTTATATCCCGCCCTTCCCACCAAGGTGGCTCAGGGCGGCTCACAACACATGGAATCCAACACAACAAAATTAAGTTTAGGCATTTACACAATTAAGACATTTAAAATAGAAAAACATTAAAACAAGGCAAAGCAAAGCATTAAAGCAAAGCAGAAATCTAATAGAGCTACAAGTAGTTTCCTATGCCAGATTAGTTGTAGGCCAGCCGGAAGAGGGTTGTCTTACAGGCCCTGTGGAACTGAGCAAAGTCCCGCAGGGCCCTCACCTCTTCCGGCAGCTGGTTCCACCAGGAAGGGGCCATTACAGAGAAAGCCCTATCCCTGGTAGATTGCAGGCGGGCTTCCATTGGCCCGGGGATAACGAGAAGATTTTGGGTTCCCGATCTCAGCAGTCTCTGGGGAACATGTGGGGAGAGATGGTCCTTCAGGTAGGCAAGTCCTAGGCCATATAGGCAGGCAAAAGGGACTATGAGGAGCATATTGCAAAAAACATAAAGACCAACAATAAAAATTTCTTCAAATATATTAGAAGTAGGAAACCAGTCAGGGAGGCAGTGGGGCCCTTGGATGACCATGGGGTAAAAGGATTACTGAAGGAGGATAAGGAAATGGCTGAGAAGCTGAATGCATTTTTTGCATCCGTCTTCACTGTGGAAGATGAGAACTTTTTGCCCACCCCAGAACCACTAATTTTGGAAGGGGTGTTGAAAGACCTGAGTCAGATTGAGGTGACAAAAGAGGAGGTCCTACAACTGATAGACAAATTAAAAACTAAAAAGTCACCGGGTCCGGATGGCATACATCCAAGAGTTCTGAAAGAACTCAAAGTTGAACTTGTGGATCTGTAATCTGTAATCTTTCATTGAAATCTGCCTCCGTTCCTGAGGACTGGAAGGTAGCAAATGTCACCCCCATCTTTAAAAAGGGTTCCAGAGGAGATCCAGGAAATTACAGGCCAGTCAGTCTGACTTCAATACCAGGAAAGTTGGTAGAAACCATTATCAAGGACAGAATGAGTAGGCACATTGATGAACACGGGTTATTGAGGAAGACTCAGCATGAGTTCTGTAAGGGAAGATCTTGCCTCACTAACCTGTTACATTTCTTTGAGAGGGTGAACAAACATGTGGACAAAGGAGATGTTGTTTACCTTGACTTCCAGAAAGCTTTTGATAAAGTTCCTCATCAAAGGCTCCTTAGAAAGCTCAAGAGTCATGGAGTAAAAGGACAGGTCCTCTTGTAGATCAAAAACTGGCTGAGTAATAGGAAGCAGAGAGTGAGTATAAATGGGCAGTCTTCGTAGTGGAGGATGGTAAGCAGTGGGGTGCCGCAGGGCTCGGTACTGGGTCCCATGCTCTTTAACTTCTTCATAAATGATTTAGAGTTGGGAGTGAGCAGTGAAGTGGCCAAGTTTGCGGATTACACTAAATTGTTCAGGGTGGTGAGAACCAGAGAGGATTGTGAGGAACTCCAAAGGGATCTGCTGAGGCTGGGTGAGTGGGCGTCAACATGGCAGATGTGGTTCAATGTGGCCAAGTGCAAAGTAATGAACATTGGGGCCAAGAATTCCAGCTACAAATACAAGTTGATGGGGTGTGAACTGACAGAGACTGACCAAGAGAGAGATCTTGGGGTCATGGTAGATAACTCACTGAAAATGTCAAGACAGTGTGCGTTTGCAATAAAAAAGGCCAACGCCATGCTGGGAATTATTAGGAAGGGAATTGAAAACAAATCAGCCAGTATCATAATGCCCCTGTATAAATAGATGGTGTGGTCTCATTTGGAGTACTGTGTGCAGTTCTGGTCGCCGCACCTCAAAAAGGATATTATAGCATTGGAGAAAGTCCAGAAAAGGGCAACTAGAATGATTAAAGGGCTGGAACACTTTCTCTATGAAGAAAGGTTGAAACGCTTGGGACTCTTTAGCTTGGAGAAACGTCGACTGTCCTTATCTAAGATGGCTTCTCTTATGTTCTTAAAGGCCTTTCTTTTGAGCAGATTCAAGAGCTGTACTCTGATGATTTAGCATAGAATGACTGAATGGTGGAGCAATCTGTAAAATAGAAGGACATGCCCAGACACGCTCTAAACTTCTCTGTGCAACCCCAGGCATGTATATCTTGCAGTGAGTTCCACAACAACAGCATTGTATTTCAATAAAGCGCCCCCTTGTGGACTTAAACCCTGACCTTTTGTCTGTTCATTTTTAAAAAAACTAACCAAACAAAATTTCTTTTAATTAAAAATATTTATTTACATGATTACATGGTTATCCAGCCAGGGTGTGTGGCAGCTTTGTGTTTTTCAGATGTTCTGTGAGACAGCTGTGGCATCTCTGGAATGGAGGCAGGGTTCTTTAGGTATTCCAAAGCATGGCAATTAGTCGTGTCGCCCACAACAGAAGATGGAACATTAAGTTCAACCATAGCCTTCATGAAAACATCCCAACCTTTAAGCTGGCAATGGCTAGGCAGGTCATGTGTTTGAGTGACAGCCTTCACCAAATCCATAAAATGAGATCCCTTTATATTTTCACCTCGATATACAAAGGTTCCATTGCCATCCCAAGAAGAAATAATTTTGTTCTGTTTCATTTTGTTTAACAGTATCTTAAACCTGTCAGGCAAGCTGTCTATTATTTCCTGGAAGACCACATCAGAACTCGTATTGGTTTCTCCAGAAGCTGTCTCTGGCTGAGGCAGAAACAGGTTCAGTTTAGATTTTTCCATTTCCTCCTGCATCACGTGAGCTAAAAATTTTTGCAGCAGTTTCAAAATAGGCTTACTTTTTGAAACTCTGTTAAATCTTGCCTTTGGAGAATACCCTTCATTTCAGTATCTAGGGAATGCATTGAATTAGCTCTGATGTTCTCCTCCTTAAAGGGGGTGTTCCAGCTGATGGCTAGGAACCAAGTACATTTTTTCTGCATATTCCATCACCTGCTTGTTAAAAGGTCAGTCAAGAGAGGAATAGCAAAGCTTAACAGAGGCTCTATAAATCCGCCAGATTGTTTCACCAGCTATTTCTTCTTTTTCAGTGGTACTCTCTTGTTACTCAGTTTTTTAATGAAATGTTGCCTTTCCTCAACATGCACACTTGACGTGGTGAAAGAGGAATGTTCCCTTTTAAAGTATTGAGCGCCATTTCTGAGATAGCTGCGACAAGATCATCTGAAGCTGAGAATAGAATGGCTTTCTTTTGTTTTGGGGTAGTCTTGATAAGTAGTTTAAGGAGGGGCAGATTCCTCTTTATACGGCTGGACATATTGACCCTTTGGAGGATTCGGAGGTGACAGACTGTTTAGTGTACCAGCTGTTTCCTTTTTTGCCCACTGGGAGCTTGTTTTGTTTATAAGACATACACAGCAGGCCACGGGGCGGGGGAAGCATCGTTCTTAACCTCAATGAATCTGGCGTGCACGCATTTAAATCCACAAGCAGATACCCATAAGGTTTTTGTGTTGCATCCTCAAAGGCCTCCAGAAAGAATTGGGACTTCCCTGGGTACATTTGGCGGACCAGAGTGGCAATCTGAAATTTGACCCTGGTTTTCTAAACAGAACCATGTATTTTGTATTTAAACTTATGGTTCTGGTGCTTTTTCCACGAAAGAAAATATTCTGAGTAATAAATATAATGCTCAGATTCTGATGCACGTATTTGGTAAAGGCTCTCTCAATTTCAGGGTTTTGAGAAGCAGAGTCCATCAAATCATCCACTATAATCAGACTTACTTTATTAGCGGGGAGCAGTTGATCATCATTTAGGGTTTCAGAAAGCCCTTCAACAAACTTTACAGATGTGAATTTACAGAGGATTTCATCATACAGATTCTGCCAACAGCTGTAAAACTACATGACATTATCAGGTGATACAGAAAGCACATGTTGAACATTGTCCAAAATACTTTTTACAAAGATGTTCTTACCACAATTGCTAGGCCCTGCCAATACTGCAGAAAATGGATGTTTCCACCGTACATCCATTTTAACAGCCGTATGGCAATGTTCTGTATTTATCCATAAGGACCCTCTTATCATAAACGACTTTGAGGGTTTTCTTAAGTGGCCCTGTCTCAATAAGCCACTGATTCTTTTTCCTTATGATGGAGGGTTGCTGGACTCTGATCTCTTTAGATGTCTGCTTGGCAGCGTAATCTAACATCAGGTCCTTCAAGGTATTAAAGTTAATTTTTTCACAATTAGAAACATTGAGGGTAATGTCTTTGGCTTTCATACACACCTTTCCACCTGACAATTTGTAACCATAGGTTTTAGGACATGCTGACGTGAACTCTGTAATATGTTCAGATGGTGGGAGTTCCGATGTCAGATCTCCTAAATAATCTCTGAGAGCCGTAATAAACTCTCCCTCCCTACTGACAAAAATGACTGAATCGGTGTCATGGTAAATGACGCGGTCCTGCAGTCTGTCTAAAATTTCATACAATTCTAACTGTGCATAGGATGTTGTAAAACATGCAATCAGAACATTCGTGTTGCCAGATAAGGTAACTATCTTTTACGTGTTTCCAGGACACGCTTGCTGTTTCATTGTCCAACTCTTGCATTTCTGTCAAGGTCTGTCCCATCTTCTTTCACAATTTTGCAGCACAGGTAAAGCAGGGTATTATTTAAATCCATATAATCATCTCCATTTCCAGCGATGAAAAACTCACGGGGTTGATTCCGACAAAGCAGCCAGAGGAGGAACTTCAATATATAGACATCTCTCAGTGCTGGTTTGTGTCGGGGCTATTTGGCATGGGTCCAGTTCAGATTTGGTGCATTCTTCTGACCCGCTGCGAATAAAGGCCATTGCTGTTTAAAATATATCTCGGGGGCTCGGGAGATGTCCTCCTGCACTTCTCTTGGCCTTCTGCTTCTGAGGGACCTTGCGCTTCACAGCTTTTCTTTTAAAGGGGCGTGGGGGGCCAATTAGTTGCGCTTGCAATGCCTTTCTTTTAACTCCACGCTGTCTTTTAAGGTACATGAGGCCTGAGCCCTCTTGTGGCATAGGGGGACTCACTTTATTTAGAACAGCACCAGAAACATGACCTACTACATCTTTGGCTATATTTCTGGTGGCGGTTCTCACATGGGGCTTCATGAGTTCAAACCCCCTTCTCAAAAGAGGGACAGCTTTTCTGAAAAGGCTTCAGAAAATTCTACCTACCCCAGCCCCATACATCACTGGGGCACCATGGTAACCAAGAAGAGTATAGACAGCCTGGTTCTTGTAGTACCATCCTCGACTCCCACCAGTCGGGCTTTCGCCCGGGTCATGGGATGGAGACAGTGCTGGTTGCCCTGGTAGATGATCTTCAGCGGCATCTGGATCGAGGCGGCTCGGCAGTACTGATGTTGTTAGACCTATCGGCAGCATTCGATACGGTCGACCATCGGTTGCTGACCTGCCGTCTCACCGACGTGGGGATTCAGGGGTTGGCTTTACAATGGCTGACCTCTTTCCTTGAGGGTCGGGGACAAAGAGTGGCAATCGGGAACGAACTGTCCCGGAGGCGCCCACTTGATTGTGGGGTGCCTCAGGGGGCAGTTCTCTCCCTGATGTTGTTTAACATCTATATGCGCCCCCTTGCCCAGATTGCCCGGAGATATGGGCTGGGTTGCCACCAGTATGCTGATGACACCCAGCTCTATCTACTCATGGATGGCTGGCCTGCCTGTGTCCCAGAAAACCTGGACCTGGCGTTGCAAGCCGTGGCTGGATGGCTCAGGCTGAGCGGATTGAAACTAAACCCAGCAAAGACAGAGGTCCTTTGCTTGGGTTGCTGTGGTCCGGGAAGGGAGATTCCCTTACCAGCCCTTGACGGTGTGCCTCTAACAGTGGCACACAGGGTCAGGAGCTTGGGGGTGCTACTGGAGCCTACTTTAACTATGGAGGCTCAGATAGCAGCCACCGCCGCGTCCGCATTTTTTCACCTTAGGCGGACAAGGCAGTTGGCTCCTTTCCTGGAGAACGGTGATCTGGCAACAGTGATCCATGCAACGGTCACCTCGAGGCTGGACTACTGCAATGCCCTCTACATGGGGCTGCCCCTGTGCCGAACTTGGAAGCTACAGCTAGTGCAGAATGCCGCCGCTCGGCTGTTGTTAAGGCTCCCTAGAAGGGAACACATTCAGCCGGGGCTTCGGGGACTACATTGGCTGCCAATAGCATACCGAGTTCGGTACAAGGTGCTGGTTATGACCTTTAAAGCCCTTTATGGTTTAGGACCTGCCTACTTTAGGGACCGTCTCTTCCCACATGTTCCCCAGAGAGTGCTGAGATCGGGGTCTCAGAACCTCCTTACAATCCCTGGGCCAAAGGAGGCCTGTCTGAAAACAACTAGGGACAGGGCCTTTTCGATTGCAGCTCCCTGTTGGTGGAACCAGCTTCCGGAAGAGGTGAGGGTCCTGCGGAATCTTGGACAGTTCCGCAGGGCCTGTAAAACAATCCTCTTCCGGCTGGCATATAACTGACCGATACCTGATTATCTGAATTCATGAACATCAGCATATTTGAACATTGGAATACTTGAAGAACTGACTTAGGGAAGATGTAGCATGGTATATTGATAAATGTGTTTTTATGTATTTTATTGTATTAACTATTAATGTATTTTAAGCTGATTTATTGTTAGAGTTTTATGTTGTAAGCCGCCCTGAGCCGGCTTCAGTGGGATAGGGCGGGATATAAATCAAATGAAATAAATAAAAAATAAATAAATAGTAATTCCTATAGAGGTCAGGATCCCCATAGTTTTTACGATGACCATCTTTGCGTGCTTAACAGACCAGGCTTTTCCGTGGACGAAAGTATAGCTTCACGATCACCTTACCAAACTGGAATGGCACGTCCTTGTTCTGGTCTGTCTTTATTTCAATAGTGATGGTGTCTATGTGGTGCTTATTCACAGGAATATAGTGCGGCTTGTCATAGATATTATTGATACAGTCGCCAGTCTCCCCTTGCACAGTGATACAACACAGTAATGGAATATATGCATCACCCACAATTTGGTGATCCACAATGTCTGTGTAAATGTACAAAGTGTTGAACCCCCATGTGATGTCTGCTGTAAAGTTTATATTTTGGATTGCCTTATCTGGGGGTGCCCCTAAAAAGTGAGCCAATTCTTTAGAAGCTGAAAAGGTATTAGTAGACGGTGCTCTTAGGCCAATCTTCCTACACAGCGGGTCATAGTCCATGCTCAGTTCAGGGGGGGGGGGAATGTAACTGTATGGTGTTGTTCAGTTTCACCACTAGGTCAGGAATGCTTTTATAATAGCTGCTACTGAATCTGTATTTCCACTGTTTCTCCTTGGTAGCTATTACAATGGTGGAGTCTTCGGTGAGGGTCTTCCAACTATGAGAATACTGTATTTCCACAAGCCCAACGTCCCAGCCCCTGGAAGGTTCAGTGACCATGCTAGATGGGTGGTAAAGGTCGCTGTACTGTTCTGTGGAAAAACACTTGCACAAGCGTTGCTAGGGAGCGTGATAAAGAAGCCGGTGTCAGCCATTTTTTTCTATATAGGATCATAGGGTTGAGAAGCAGGAACCCAGCTATTAAATTTATCAGCCCACCCTAACCACTTCACTAGATGCTGTTTTCTCTTCCCCCTGCCTTTGGAGGCTAAGATTTTCTCAATTCGATACACTCTGTCTGCTTTACTCTTAACTTTTTGCAGCTCTTCAGGATAGAATGAGCCTAAGATTCAGAGCCAGTTTGGTGTAGTAGTTAAGTGTGCGGACTCTTATCTGGGAGAACCGGGTTTGATTCCCCACTCCTCCACTTGCACCTGCTGGAATGGCCTTGGGTCAGCCATAGCTCTGGCAGAGGTTGTCCTTGAAAGGGCAGCTGCTGTGAGAGCCCTCTCCAGCCCCACCCACCTCACAGGGTGTGGGGGAGGAAGGTAAAGGAGATTGTAAGCCGCTCTGAGACTCTTCGGAGTGGAGGGCAGGATATAAATCCAATATCTTCTTATCTTCTTCATCTTCTAAGATGGGGTCTCCGGCATAATCTTTGAGCAAGTACACAGGCCTCTTGCCTCTACAGATGACCTGTTCTACTATAAATAGTTCATCCATAAAACTCCATTCATATCCTTTTACAAAAACTCCTTTGCTTTTAGACACACGCACATGATCTCCTTTTCTAATGAAAGGCCTTTCCTTTACATTTGCCCCAACACATTCTCCGTAAAACGTTTCCACATGGTCTGAGCGTTGGTGTGGTTTACATCTGCAGGACGGACTCCGATTGTCCTGTGAAAGCTGTGGTTGTAACTTTTAATAAGCAGCGGCAGCACGTCAATATATCTGAAGGTGTTGTTGGCAGTAAAATACCTCCACATTTTTGTTTTTAATGTTCGATTGAAGCGCTCCACAATAGCTGCTTTGACTTCATTATGGGTGTAAAAGTGGTAGACTCCGTGTTGCTTTAACACGTTGCTTACAGACTGGTTTAGAAACTCTTTACCTGCATCAGTCTGAAGCTTGGCAGGTATTCTACCTTGTTTAAAAATTTCCTTAAGGGCTTTTGACACCCTCCCCCCATCTTGTTTTTTAAGGCCAAAGCCCAGGCATATTTAGACAATATTTCAGCAACTGTTAAAATGTACTTGTAGCCATCATTATTTTTGGAATATCCTGCATATCAACTAAATCCGCCTGCCACTGGGCATCGAGACCAGAAACCATGGTCTTGTTTCTCTTAAAGTGGACGTGGGTTTGCTTATGCAATGTGTAAGCATCTTGCTCTGAAAGCCAGTTAGTAACATGATTTTGAGTGAGAGCTTTACACTGCTTTTTGGCTGCCTGAAAGAGAGGCCTCACCCCGCCAAAACTCCCTGCTTTTCCGGGTGTATAATACTTGTGCCTTAAGGCCTCCTCTTCATCAACTGCCCCCATCATTGCCCGCTTAACTCAGAAATGATCACACAAGGTTATAAAACAAATGTCTTTATTGTAACAGAACTACCTCTTCCACTTATTATTCATTTTATTCTTTTTCTTGTTGCACCGGGTAACTTTGGTACAGAAACATGACACACACGATAGATTCACGTCAACAGGGTTACTGATGTGAAGATTACTGAAAGCCTGGATAAAATTCTCATCAAGCTGTCAAAATAAAATAAAAAGAACAGCTCAGTGAAAAAGCTCATCACCCGCCTTCATAATACACCCATTCAAAAACACTGTTTTACCTGATTACCTGTGAGATTGACACTGCAGTCTCTTGTTCCGTGGATTCGTCTAAAACCTCTTCATTTTCACCCCCCTCTGGAGTTTCATCATCATCTTCAAACTGCTCAGCAGGGTCCCGGTAAATACACCACAGCAGGTTGGGCATTCCCAAGTCCAACTCATCTTCAGGGCGGCTGGAAAGTGCGTCCACACATCGTGCTGGCTTCTCCATGCAGGCATCATCGTGTTTTCTGTTCTGCCATTTACCTCTGGAGTTGCGCAGTGCTCGGGCATCTCCGCAGCCTCATTGGAGACCAGTTAAGTACAGTGCATAGGGACAATGCCGCCAAAGTACATAGTAGATGCAGAAGGGATATTGAATACCAGCTGCCTGCCAGGAGCGCCAATGTTGTTGAAGCTAGGCCTCCCCAATAGCGATGGTGTGGTGAATACCTTGGACCTGGCCGGAGTTTCCATGTTCTCAGCAAGAGCCTGCACATGTGTGTTCAAGCCCAAATGGCTTCTTTCCTAAATTAACCTGGTGGGGGTGGGCCCCAGCTCCCCAGCCCATTTGCTATTGGCCAGGGGTGACTGGATGTGTTGTTAGAGGGGTCACACAGACCTATTCAGGCCTTCTCAGTGGTGGCCCCCAATTTCTGGGAGTGGGGTGCCACAGGCGGAAGTTCAATGACGCTGCAGTGGGTGGCGCTGGAGAAGGTGGCAGGGGAGGGGGCTGCACATGTGATTTCCGGCCTGCTCAATTAATATGCAGGGGTGCTACGCCACAGCGGGGTGGACGTAGACGCTGATTGGCCTGGCTATGTCACGTAGTGTGAGTCAGTAAGGTCATTTCCTGGAGGAGGTGCTTAATTAATTATGCGGGGTCACTACGTCATGGTGGGGCAAAGATGGTGATTGGTGGGTTAGGTCACGTGGGGGTGGGGTCATGACCTGGAGGAGGTGCTTAATTAATTATGTGGGGTAGCTATGTCATGGTGGGGCATAGATGGTGGTTGGCGGGGTTAGGTCACGTGGGGGTGGAGTCATGACCTGGGTGACGTCATTGGGGTCATGACCCTGATGATGCAGTTTCCGGTAATGTCACCAGATGTGACATCACTGGCCACGCCCCTTCATTAATTATGCATGGGTTTACAGTTTCCGGTGATGTCACTGGATGTGCAATCACTGGCCATGCCCACTTCATTAATTATGCATGGGGTTGACACAGTTTCTGGTGCCGACACCGGAAGTGACGTCATTGGCCATGCCTCCTTCATTAATTATGCATAGGGGCTATTTACTACTGTTATTAAAAGAGGAAAAGCTAGGTGAGGATAAGATTGTGGAAGTTAAGAAGAGGTGGTTTGAGTATATAAGATGGTTAAAAGTGTGTGTGTGGGGGGGATAATGATATATTGGTTAAACTCCAAAAGGTATGCTTATGACTACAGAAATAAAACAAGGTATTATTGCTGGTCATTTTGAGGGGGGGGAATAAAAAGGAAAAGGGGAAAAAAGAAGCATTTGATGTATTGATATATGTCACATATGCTATGCTATGTATTGTTTAAGTTATATGGAAGCGGGATCAAATATTTTAACAAACTATCTGTTCTGGGAAAAGAAAAAAAAACAACTTATCCTATAACTATGTACCTGATGTATTCCATTCCCTCTTATCTTTTTAGGCTTAGTTAAATGAGACCGCATGTCATTGTGTGCAAGCATGGTGGGGTTTTTTTAATATAGACAGCTTGATCCTATAACTTATACAAGTAGGATTCCCTCCTGCAAATCCTTTTTGGGGAAAAAACTACATTTATTTCCAGATAAGAAGGTTCTTTGCAAATTCAGCATTTTATGTATTATAGTACAGATATGCCTTGCTATCAATTAATAATATGAATTTGACATATTAATGCCTTCACTCATGTACTTTATTGGAAGCAAAGGTCTTTATTGGCAATTATGTAAGAATGAAAAAGAATAAAAACAGATGAAGTGAATTTAACATAAGAATAAAATGTAAATGGAATTACTGTTGCAAGCATTTATTCCATTATTTCTACACTTCAATTATCTCCCATTAGTTTGTTATTAAAATAAAATGACTGGTTTTGCCAGTGGTGGATCAGATCAACTGAATATTAACTATTATTAATATTCTATCAATCAAAGATGCATTAACAATAGACACCACCTATACACAGAACTTTTAAGTTGCAGGCAAGCAAATATTTTATCATTCTTCAAGGACACTGCGTAACAACAGGAAAAATTTGTAGGAGCAAAACCTAGTATTCCTAACACCCAAGCCAGAGGTAGAATCAATGACGTTCAAGACAAGCTTTCCCTTCCACCCTTGTCTTTAACAGCTATATGGCAGAAAGTACTTTTGCAGCAATGGGTTTTTACATTCCAAGTTCAAATCCAAATAGCTACCATGGTCATGCCCAGATTCCAATGCCCATCAGAAACTGCTCTGAAACTCCCCTATTTCTACATAGGATCATCATGTGGCACAGGAAGCCTTCCCTTTTCTGTGAAGATATGAGGACGATGACTTTCATTTTTTTAAATGCATCTGAAAAGTGAGCTGTGGCTCATGAAAGCTCATGCTGGAATAAATGTTGTTGGTGTTTAAAGTGCTGTTTGTTTTATTTAAATACACACAGCTCTAAAGCTCCTTTAGATCTTTGGAATGAATTCTGTGGTCTATAGAATCCAGGTTACTTTAACATCATATGAAGAAAAACTTTAACTATTTCATTTAAGCCTGTCAGTTCACTGTACAAAACACAGCTCTTCTGTCATGCAAACAAACAAAACAACATGGCAGTTCTAACTCAATATGCCAGGTCAGGCACCCACAGTTAGTGCTACAGTAGTCCAGAACAAGCCCCTCCCTTCCATCATGTGGGCAGGCTGACTCAAACTTCAGCATGGTAGTGCTTGCCATGACACACTTTCCATTGGTGGTACAAAGTGCCATGAAATCACATCCAATTTATGGTGACCTCTGGTGGTTTTTGAGACAAGAGACATTTAGAGGTGGTTTGCCATTGCCTAGTAATCCTGAATTAAAAAGAAGCCAGGCTGTGTATGACGAGATCCAGGGTTTTTTCGGTGACAGCACCAGAACTTTGGAACACCCTCCCAGAAGCTATAAGGGCCCTGCGGGATTTGTCTGCGTTCCGCAGGGCCTGTAAGACCGAATTGTTTAAACAGGCTTTTGCGGTTTGATTGAAAAAGGGCTGCCACCGGACATCCTACAGAATGCTGGCAATCATAGTCGAGAAGTCAATACCGCCTATACTAGACTGAAATAGCGCTATAGAATGGTTTTAAAGTTGATATATGTAAATTATGGTTTTATATGTTTTACTGGATTGATTGTTTTTATGATGTTGTAAGACGCCCTGAGTCCGCTCGCGGAGAGGGCGGGATATAAATGGAAAGTAATAATAATAATAATAATAATAATAATAATAATAATAATAATAATAATAATTTCCTTGGTGGTCTCCCATCCAAATACTATCCAGGGATAACCAAGGCACTTTCAATTACCTCTACGCAACAAAACTTGTGCTGAGATGCTGTGACTGATATACAAAAGGTGCTTCCCATTCTAGAAAAACAACAACAGCAGCAACAATCCCTTTTAGTCCTGTTTGGAGTGTAGGCCGAAGAGCTAGAAGCCAGTAATGATCCCTAGAAGGGCTGAATGAGAAAAATGGAAGGGTGTGGGGAGTGAGAGAAAAAGGAAATTCTCTCTGTTTTTAGTTACATAGGGCTTGAAACTCCAGAGTGATAGATTTTGAAGAGATTCTTTCCCAGGAGACTCAGAGCCTTGCCTTTTGAGTGAGAACTGGTGAAAATAGTAAAGGAGCAGAGCTAGGATTTTGCCTCCAGATCTGTGGGCTAAAATAAATCCTTTGCTAGGAGACTGTAGAATCTTAGAGCCTAGTTTTTTGGAAAACCTGGCTGTTAAAGTTAACTGCTCTCTGCATCCCTAGATTATCAGCTGTAACCTTATAAATAAATGGGTCCAGTAAGACTGTGTTACTCCTGTAAATAGTTTCTGTTTGCTATTCTGAAACACCTTAGTCCTCATATATCTGGGATAAATAAAAGTTAGTGTTCTTTTACTTTTTCAGTCATGGGTGCTGAACTTATTACATTTAAAATCCACTTGGATTATGTCTGTCAGGTATAGGGCTCCCATTCCCCAGTTGAGGGTGGGGCATCCCCTCCCCTGCTCCTGTTGTTCACCACCACTCAGAAGAAGTGGGAAACCCTGCAGCCAGGGCTGGCGGTACTGAGTAGGCCAGGTAGGCCTCTGCCTAAGGCACCATCTGACCACTGGTGTGGCAGGTGCCCCCTCCTCACACAGCTCTTTCTGCGTGCCCCCCTCTGCAAGCCTGGAATGTCCCAAGCAGCTGACAGAAAGCTCCCAGTGCCTCCTCAGCATGCCCCCCCCATGGCTGCCTTGTTTTGCCCAGCCTCACCCAGGGGGAAGTTTGGAAGCCTTGCTGTCTTGCCTTTCTGGGGTTCCCAGCGCCTCCTTGGCATGCTGTCCCACCTTTCCCAGGCTCTGCAGGAAGGCAGGAAGGTGGCATGCTATCTGCCCCTCCCTTCTTTCCTTGTATCCTCCTCCTGCTGGGAACAGACTGGCCTGCTGTTGAGAAGTGGTTGGCATTGGGTTCTGGGGTGCCCAGAGTGTGCTGGGCTGTTGTAAGATGGCACAGGGGCAGCCTGAAGAGTTCTGGAGGGCTTAAAAGCTTTGTTGTGTAAGTTTGTCTTGCGTAAGAAGCACCATGCAACTTTTTTCACTCAATCCATACTTCTTAAAAACAACAACCTGAAGCCCAGTCTGTTCTCAAAAGGCAACCTTATAGCGATGTGTCTATTTTGCCAGAATGTTATTTACCCCCCCCCCCCACCCCACATCCTGGTGCACAGCAGTAGGTCTGGAATGGCCCCCTGAGCGGAGATTGCACAAAGTACCCTTCTATTGATCGCTAAACCCCACAGCCTCCCTGGTGTCTGAGATGAGCTGGGAAAGGACTCCAAGCAGGCAATGACTTCCAGAATCATCCTTTTGGAAATCCTGCCAGCCTTTGGTGCCTGTCTCAAAACAGGCTTCTTGAAAAGAGTGGGAGAAGGAGGAGAAAGAAGGAGAAAAAAGTTGGGGAATCCTAGCTTATGGGGCAGCCTTGCCCATTCCCCAGAAGTCTCCTCCACCTCCACTGGTGAGACAGAGCTGGCTTGCCATAGGCGCCTTATTCTTTCCCAGGCAATAGGGCAGTAGGTAGGGGCTATGCACTTTCCAAAGGGAAGCAGCAGGCAGAAAATGAGTCTGTCTGGAACTAGCTCTTGCCTGGTCTGCCTCTTTCACTCTCTCACTCTCTCACACACATTTCCTTTTGCCTCAGCCACCCACCGGCCATGTGGATGGTAGCTGAGCCTCTTGCCCTCCTCTGCTTTAGCTTAAAGGGCAGGAGAGGAGGTGCCTGACAGACGGCTGGTCTGCTTCTTCATGTGCCATTGCTGGTGAGGGAAGCAGAGTGGCAGATGATGCCCCCCAGGGCCCTGCTCTTCCCAGTCCTCTGCACCACTTGCCTGCAGAGCCTGGTCAACCTTGCTCTGGCAAGGACTGGATTGTACTCAGCAGCAGGTACCAGTTGGCAGGGGCAGGAAGTCAGGGGTGGGGGGCTGTCAGTGGAATGGGAGGCCACTGGAGTAGGGTGGGGGGCCTCACTTAGGGCGCCAAAAAGCCTGGCACCAGCCCTGCCTGAAGCATAGTGTGTAGCTCAATGTCACTTCTGATTTTAAAAAACAGAAGCGACATAGGATAGTTCTAGATGTTACAATGGAGTTTCTGCCAATTTGTAGCTGTGTAACTTAAGTTTCTTTTACCAGGAGCAATCTGGCACTAAAGCCATCATAATACCCCCCCCCCTAATTTTTCCACCCATAATTACCCTGCCATTTGTCAGGGACTGCCTGACAATCCTAGTCAGATAGTGGGTTGGGGTACAGACCACACCTGTCAAGCTTCAGTCACACTACCTTTGTTTCAACATCAGTTAAGACACCGCCCTTCCCAAAGGCCTCATTTCCATTCCTCCACTCAGGCTGCCAGGTGGTACTATAGCTCTCCCTATAATATCAGTTTGATATTCACATCAAATGCCGGGTGATAACGAATACATCCATGACATGTAAAGCTTCATCTGTCCATTCCTACATGTTATATTATAGAACAAGCATAGTAATGATGACAACAGGAACATCATTTGGTCTTATCCACACTAGCATTGTAATACCAGTCTACTGCAGCACTTAGAATTTTCTTTGTTTAGTCAAACCTCTTTAGGGGCCAAGCCTATTTTTTTCCAAGATGTCAGAATCAGGTTTTTTTCCCGTTGATGAAGGATAATTTTTTATTCAGTGATTTTGAAAAGTAACTCCAGCCTTTGGCCTTTTTTGAAGCTCCAGAACTCCATTATTGAGCCATTAACTGTACTGCATTTCTGGACCGCTGACACTATCAGGCATTTGTGCTGCTTTAATTATGACAATGATTTACAACTACTTGACCTTTTCAAAAGAGACAAAAACTTGGTTTCTGAAAGCTTCACTGCTTATGTTCATTTCAAATTCCATTTCTTAACAGAATATGAAATTATCTGTGACACAGAGACTAATGACATTAGAACCACTGAATTGGAAGGAGATGAAATCTAAGGCCCACATAACAATAGTAATGATAATGGTGACATACAGCTGATGTGCATGCAAGGGGGAAAAAAAAAACAAGAGAAATTCTTAATGAATTTTTATGTTAATCCAACCAACTGTAGAAATAAAGTAGGCAACTATTGTGAAAACAATCATTTTAGAGTGTGCGGAACCCCAGAGAAATATTACTAATATTACTGAAAATCTCTTCCTTGCCATTTTTTTTTTTTTGGGGGGGGGGGGCTTTTTTGTAAAGGAATATCCAAATTTGCTTTGAATTTCATTCCTGAAATTTCACAAGCAACTCTAATAATCGTGTGAAAACCATTTATTTAGGGTCCCTTGCTTTGTTTATTTTTTAATATTGATTTAAGGATTTGACAGTGGTTTCTGCTCTACATTTTTTTAATGGATTCTGGAGATTCATTTGCTTTGTGTACATATATTGTCTAATAACAACACCCAATACATTTATTTATACAGATAATCAACATATCAAATTCTGAACATGGCCCATCTGTGGATGCTTAAATCCAGAGACTGCAGCCATTACATAAGAACATAAGAGAAGCCATGTTGGATCAGGCCAATGGCCCATCCAGTCCAACACTGTGTCACACACTGGCCAAAAAACCCAAGTGCCATCAAGAGGTCCACCAGTGGGGCTAGAAACCTTTCCACTGTGCCTCCCCCCACAAGCACAAGAATACAGAGCATCACTGCCCCAGACAGAGAGTTCCAACCATAAGCTGTGGCTAATAGCCACTGATGGACCACTGCTCCATATGCTTATCCATTACCCTCTTGAAGCTGTCTATGCTTGTAGCCACCACCACCTCCTGTGGCAGTGAATTCCACATGTTAATCACCCTTTGGGTGAAGAAGTACTTCCTTTTATCCATTCTAACCCGACTGCTCAGCAACTTCATTGAATGCTCATAAGTTCTTGTATTGTGAGAAAGGGAGAAAAGTATTTCTTTCTCTATCTTCTCTATCCCATGCATAATCTTGTAAACCTCTATCATGTCAACCCGCAGTCGATGTTGCTCCAAGCTAAAGAGCCCCAAGCATTTTAACCTTTCTTCATAGGTGTTCCAACCCTTTAATCATGCTAGTTGCCCTTTTCTGCACTTTTCCCAATGCTATAATATCTTTTTTTGAGGTGCGATGACCAGAATTGTACACAGTACTCCAAATGAGGCTGCACCATCAATTTATACAGGAGCATTATGATACTGGCTGATTTGTTTTCAATTACCTTCCTAATAATTCCCAGCATGGCATGGCCTTTTTTATTGCAATCGCACACTATCTTGACATTTTCAGTGAGTTATCTACCACGACCCCAAGATCTCTCTCCTGGTCAGTCTCTGCCAGTTCACACCCCATCAACTTGTATTTATAGCTGGGATTTTTGGTCCCAATGTGTATTACTTTGCACTTGGCCACATTGAACCTCATCTGCCACATTGACACCCACTCACCCAGCCTCAAAAGATCCCTTTAGAGTGCCTCACAATCCTCACTGGTTTTTACCTCCCTGAACAATTTAGTGTCATCTGCAAACTTAGCCACTTGACTACTTACACCCAACTCCAAATCATTAATGAACAGGTTAAAGAGTATAGGACCCAGTACTGAGCCCTGTGGCACCCTACTGCTTACCATCTTCTACTGTGAAAATTGCCCATTTATACTCACTCTCTGCTTCCTATTAATTAGCCAGTTTTTGATCCACAAGAGGACTTGTCCTTTTACTCCATGACTCTTGAGCTTACTAGGGAGCCTTTGATGAGGAACTTTATCAAAAGCTTTCTGGAAGTCAAGGTAAACCACATCTATTGGGTCCCCCTAGTCCACATGTTTGTTTACCCCCTCAAAGAACTCTAACAGCTTAGTGATATAAGATCTTCCCTTACAGAACCCATGCTGAGTCTTCCTCAATAACTTGTGTTCATCAATGTGCCTACTCATTCTCTCTTTGATAATGGTTTCTACCAACTTTCCTGGTATTGAAGTTAGACTGACTGGCCTGTAATTTCCCGGATCTCCTCTGGAACCCTTTTTAAAGATGGGGGTGACATTTGCTACCTTCCAGTCCTCGAGAACAGAAGCAGATTTCAATGAAAGATTACATATTTTTGTCTGGAGATCCACAAGTTCACCTTTGAGTTCTTTCAAAACTCTTGAATGTATGCCATCCGGGCCTGGTGACTTATTAGTTTTTAATTTGTCCATCAGCTATAGGACCTCCTCTCTCATCACCTCAATCTGACTCAGGTCCTTCAACACCCCTTCCAAAATTAGCAGTTCTGGAGTGGGCAAACACTTCTCATGTTTTACAGTGAAGACGGAGGCAAAAAAAAATGCATTTGTAGCAGCAACCTTAGCTGTTGGTGGTCAGGCAGAAATGAGGCCACAGGCAAAATCAGGAAGAAACAGCTGTTTATTTAAAGTGTACATGGACCCCAGATCAGACTCATGTCTAAACACATCTGGGAGCCCCGATTTCAGGAAGGTCTACAGTTTTATAGTCACAGACAATCATTTCCAGTAAACAATCGCACAATTACAGGAAAGGACCACCCCCATATCCCATACATCATTACAAGCGTCATATTACTAAAGGAATAAGGAGGAGACAGGGAGGGTCTTTCCATACATGGCATTGATGTTGCTAACACTCTTGGAGCAATATCCTTCATAAAAAGCACATTTGCACCTTTGACTTGCTCCCGAGACATTATCCAAGGTACATTTGCTCAGTGCTTATTTTAGTGCATATTCCAGCAAGTTTCTAGTTTTTCTTTTAGGCAGCTGTGGCGGAGCGGTGGGTGAAGGATTAACTTCTTCTTTTGCTGCCTTATACTTCTACAAGTTGGTCACACTGCTAACTCCCCTTTCCTTACTTTTGCAATCTAGAAGGATTATTTCACAGAGGCATCTAGCAAGCATTTTTAAAATCTCTTTGACATTTTGTTTTCTTGCCCTTGTGCCTAATTGATGGCTTTCAATTTACCTAATTTAATATCTTTTTATTTCAGCCCTGCTTCACATTCAGCTTCTCAGCCATTTCCCTATCTTCCATCAGTAATCCTTTGACTCTTTGGTCATCCAAGGGCGCACTGCCTCCCTAGCTGGTTTCCTGCTTCTAATATATTTGAAGAAATTTTTATTGTTGGTCTTTAAGGTTTTTTTGCAATATGCTCCTCATAGTCCCTTTTTGCTTGCCTGATCACAGTCTTGTATTTGATTTGCCACAGCCTGTGTTCCCTTTTATTAACATCACTTGGACTAGCTTTCCATCGCTTAAAGTAATCCTTATCTTTTATCGCTTCCAAGACTTTGTTTGCTAACCATGCAGGCTTTTTCTTATACCTATTTGTGCTTTCCTAACTTATGATATATATTTTATCTGAGTTTCTAGGACTATAGTTTTAAATAGCCTCCAAGCTTTCCCAAGGGTTTTGACTCTGTTTACCTTTCCTTTCAGTTTACTCTTCACATGCCTCCTCATGTCAGAGAATTTACCCCTTTTAAAATTAAAAGTGGTTGTGTTGGTCTTTTGGGGCAACTTCATATTTATACAAATGGTGAAATCAATGACATTATGGTCACTGCTCCCAAGCGGTGCAATCACATTTACATCTCTCACCAGGTCTTGGGCATTACTTAGGACCAAATCCAGGATCGTCCCACCCCTAGTAGGTTCTGTGACCATCTGTTCCATAGCACAGTCATTGAGAGTATCTAGAAACTCAATCTCTTTCTCCTGAACAGAACACATATTGACCCAATCAATCTGCAGGTTGTTAAAATCACCTACTATGACACAGTTTTTATGTTTACCTGCTATCTTTAATTCTTTCATCATATTATAATCATCCTCTATCTTTTGATCCGGTAGGCGATAACAAACTCCTATAGTTAAATTTCCTTTTGGGCACACTATTTTGACCCAAAGCATTTCTAGAGGGAATCTAATTATCTGACCTTCTCAATCTTACTGGACTGTATACCCTCTCTGACATACAGAGCCACCCCACCTCCAACCCTTCCCTCCCTATCCTTCCGATATAATTTATATCCAGAAATCACCGTGTCCCACTGATTCTCCTCATTCCACCAAGTTTCTGAAATACCCACAATGTCTATGTTTCCTCCCAACACTAAACATTCCAACTCCCTGATTTTACCTCGGACACTTCTAGCATTTGTATGCAAACATCTATACTTTCCCAGGCAAGTTAGGCCTACAACCTTCCTCCTGCTACTTTGAGACTTTGGCAGACAGTCCATACTGTTTGTCACCATCTCAGTGGACAACTCTAATCAATTGCCTGGTAGAAAAGGTACAGCTAACCCTTCATCTCTTTCAGATGAGTCCTCCCAAACCAGAGACATTTCATCTCCTGTCGGCTTTCCCCCAAGATTCAGTTTAAAAACTGCTCTGCCACCTTTTTGATTTTAAGTGGCAGCAGCCTGGTTTGTTCTGGGGACAAGTGGAGACTGTCTGTTTTGTACAGCTCCCACTTGTTCCAAAAAGCGTCCCAGTGACTAACAAACTTAAACTCTTCCTCTCTACACCATCATCTCATCCACACATTGAGACTTCTACTTTGTGTCTGTCTCTCCAGCCCTGCACGTGGAACAGATAGCATTTCTGAGAAGGTTACCTTGGAGGTACTGGCCTTGAGTCTGCTGCCTAGCAGCCTAAATTTTTCCTCCAGCACCTCACGACTTCATTTCCCCACATTGTTGGTGCCAACATTCACCATGACCACTGGCTCCTCCCCAGCACTATGTCAGCCTATCTACCACACACGTAATGTCTGCTACCTTCGCACCAGGCAGGCAAATCACCACATGGTCAGAATGCAGTTTTGCCACCCAGCTATCTACTTGCCTAAGGATCAAATCACCAACTACCAAGACCCCCCCCCCTCCCTGCCCAGGGATGGTTCCTCAGCGTGAAAGGATACCTGCTCACCAACTGAAGAAGAGGTCTTTTCCGAGGATGCATTCCCCTTATCCTCAGCACGGTGCCCTGTTCCCTCTTGACCCTCATGCTCCCTGGCAGCAACGGGGCTGCCATGTTTGGAGTGGGCTCATCTAACAAGTCCCCAAGAGTCTTCTCCGAGTGCCTAACTGACTGTCTCTGCTTCTCCAGGTCAGCCATCTCGGCCTCAAGGGTTTGAACTCGGAGCTCCTTGCATCGAGCACACACCCAAGACTTCTATCCTGTGGGCAGATAGTCATACATGTGACACTCAGTGCAAAACATTGGAAATCCCCCACCCCCCTGCTGGCATTCTACCTTCATAATAGCTTTTTAAATATACAGTCCCCCCTTTAAAACCTTTTGTTTTTATATAGCTCTCCTTCCAGAAAGTCTACTTACCTTATTGGTTTTTCCTGGCATTGACACACAAAAAGATCTTTCTACAAACCTTAGGAAAGCCCCAAATTTGCAGAAAAATCCAAAATATTTTTTATTAAAAAAATTGGGGCTTAAAACCCTCCGAAATGATAAAAAGGAGCTCCTGTAGCTTTAAGAAAAAAACATGCCCTTCATGGCTGTTGCTAGGCAGCAGCAACAGTATTGCCAGTGTTGGAGCTTTGGTTTCTGTTAGGAAAAGTCAGAGGATGGAATCTAGAGTCCTTTCAGCACTGTTTTTGTCTTTAAGGAAGGATGAATTGGGGCCAGGCCTGACAACAACCACCAATAAATTTCCCATCACACAACTTGCATGACTCATCAAGGCCCAGGAGTTTGCTACTTTTCAACAGCAGCCACCTCACACAAACCAGTTTGGTGGAGTAGTTAAAGGCTGTGAAAGACCCAGGAGCCAGATAACAGTAGATTGACTAGGGGGTAGGAAGGATAGATGGAAGCAGGAAAAGGGGAGAGGCTACAGTGGCTTTTTTTGGAAGGGAAGATGAAACAGAGGGGAAAGGGAAAATGAGATACTCCTTGCAGGTCCCCCACTTGTCAATATTTCTAATTCTAAACATGGTCAAATCTATGGATGCTTATACTAGAGACTGGAACCATCAACAGAGAAGATAGACCTTTTTTACAAACCTGACAAATGTCCCAAGTTTGAAGAAAAATCTGAAATGTTTAAAAAAAATCATAACCCCCTCCCCCAAATAATAAAAATTTAAAAAAATGAATGCCCTCAATTGCTGTAGCTATGGAGCCATAGAGTATTGCCAGCTATCAAGCCTTGGTCTCTGTCAATAAAAGGTAGTAGGAGGGAGAAGGCCCTTTCCAATGCTGTTTGATCCTTTAAAAGAGGACTAATCAGAGCAAAGCCTGCAGAGCAAAGCCTGCTAGTTTTGACTCACCTCCTCATGGTGCACCCTGGATAATGCTAAAAAGGTAAAAGGTAAATGTAATCCCCTGTGCAAGCACTGAGTCGTTACCTACCCATGGAGTGACATCATATCATGACATTTTCTTGGCAGATTTTTTTATGGGCACAATCAGTTCCACCTGATATCCATAACCTGGTAAGCACCAATGAGAAGCCTGCAGGATTGGACTTGCCACATATTGGGGCTGTTCAGACGCATAGTATAATCAGTTGTCGCTGCTGTTTCATGCCGGATTAAAAGTGGCTGATCAGACAGCAACATCTGCCTCCCAGTATTAACTTGTAGTAGCCCCCCCCCCCCAATCTTTCTCGGAAATGGAGTATTTTGTTACCTGCTCCTTTGTGGTGTTTTTTTTAGTTCTCTGGTTATACCTCGTAGTTTCCCTGTCTGGATAGTTCTCAACCAACTTCCAGATGTCTGAAGGCTGTCCTGGAGAAAAAGGAGCCTCGGACATCCAGTTTACGGATGCTGTCATGGGTGCTGGGGACTCTGCGGAAGGAGCGGAGCCTGCAGAGGAAACTGTGCCCCTGCCACCTGCACCAGCGCCCCTGCCTCCTGCTGGAGAAGATCCCAGCCCCCCTGCCTCACCCTCTCGGGTGGCTCGTGTGTGTGACCGCCTTCGTCAGGACCTCAGGGATCAGAGGAGGGCAGCACGCTCACAAGCAAGACGCTCCCTGAGCCCTGAGTTTTGAAAGGATTCTGGCCCTTCTAAGGGCAAGGATGCTTGAGTTGTAGCAGGATCCTGGCTGCCTCTCTGAGCCAGCAATTAGCCCAAATGGGCAGCAGCCAGCAGAGGGCTATATAGCTGTGGGCTTTGGGAGGAGGCTTTGTGGAAGCAACTAGTCATCTACCTGATGTTCTAGCATCCACTCCGGCTTTGACTTTTGGACTCCCTGACTTCGGCTCTTGACTTCTGGACTCCCTGACTTCGGCTTCTGAACCTCTGACCTGCGTTACCTGGATGGTGATTCGGATTTGGCGCCTCGGACCCTCTTGCCTACCGGCTACAGACCTCGGCCTGCCCTTGGACTTTGCCTGACCCAGCCCCAGCCGTGACAGATGCCATTTTTTTTTACTACTTAGCGATATGCGAATAACTGCATAACCACATAATGTTTTAACCTCTGCACATGGACATGTGCATATGTGCCCATAAACTCATAATGCGCACATGCACATAATGCACATAAAAGTGGAGAAAAAAAGAACTGCATGGTGCCGTCATGTGGATGGCAGAAGACGGTTTCACCACGGAGTGATTTGAACTGCAGTATGGCAGTCTGATCGATAATATCCAGAACAAAGATATTCAGAACAGTTTAACATGGACTCAACACGCTGTGTGAACAGGGCCAAAGTGTGGATGATGGCTAATAGAATACAAACAAGTTTGGGCAGTTGTGCAGACTTGTTTAAAATACCAGGACTCAAAAGTGATTGTGGTGTAGCCTGCAAAACTATTTTTAATCTGTCACAGGAATGTGAGTGTCATGCTTTATAGGGAGATGTGACAGTTCTTTGAACTCTCCCCAGCTGTGATTGAGTGGACTGAAAACGTAAATATTATATTAGTATTTAGAGGGATTACCCAATTGTTCTGCATACCTATCGTATCAACTTGTTTATGTTTTTTTATATATTATTATATCTTCCTGTATGTATCTCTGCCACAGGGCCGGCCCTAGACTGTCTGGTGCCCTAGGCAAAGCTAACTCCTGGCTGCTGCCCCCACCACCACCACTGATAACCATTTTCAAAAACAAATGAATTGTGGGGGGAAATGAATAACGCAAAACTTGAGATTGCTTCCTGACCTGGATAGTCCAGGCAAGCCTGATCTTGTCAGACCTTGGCAGCTGAGCACAGTCAACTCTGGCAAGTATTTGCATGGGAGACCTCCTTGGAATACCAGCAGTCAGGAGGGCAGGCTCTATTCAGCTCCCTCTTTGAATATCCTCCAGGCCCCCCCAGTAGAGGTCAGTCACCAGAGGTTAACATGACTTCCAGGTAAATAACACATTCACACACACAATTCCAAATAAACCAACCTGTAATTGCTATTTTTTTAAAAAAAATGATACTGAGGTCATGAGGATATTGAAATTATCCTGTTCTGTTAATAGTCTTAGTAAGCAATGATCCCTCGAAGCTGTGGAGTCTTGTGAGCAAAAATTCTACTTAGTGAGCTATTGGCCTTAATGTTGTGAGCTACTGCATAAATTAGTTTGCTCTGGGGCCACTTTTCCTGAGCTAAGACAAAAATATGTGACCTAGAGATTAAAAAACTGTGAGCTTGCTCACACTAATTCAGCTTAGAGGGAACACTGATAGTAAAATGGCATTCTAAATGAATAAGAATGTGTACTGCTTGACATGAAGATGACATTGAGCTGGACTATTGGTTAATAGCCAAATATTATCTTCTCTGGCTTGCAGTAACTCTTTTCCGGGCATAGTACATGGCATCTTGTAGCAGAAGATGCCAACAGCAAAATTTAAGAGAGGGGCCTCAGAAGGATACAATGACAGTGAGTCCACCCTCCAAGGCATTCATTATCTCCAGGGGAACTGATATCTGCAGTCTGGAGATGAACTGTGATACCAGGGGATCCTCAGGTTCCACCTGGAGGCTGGCATCCCTACAAAATGCAAACAGAACCAGTGAGCCCAACAGAAATAATACCAAACCACAAAATCCAAGCTAAACCAAATGTATGGATTAAAAAAAACAAACAAACCCTAAACCCTCACCTTCAGTGAATTGTTATTAACATGTAACAAGAATTTTTTCCCCCTGAATCTGCTGTAACAATTTAAAAACCATCAGAAAGACCCTGAAACTCCATGAAACCACAAAACAAAACCAAAGAACAGGAGAAAGGTGGGAGAGAGAGAGAAGGAATGAGAGAAGAAGGAATTGGAGGGAAAGTGTGTGTGGGGGGGGAAGTGTGCCTGCCCAGGAGCCTGGTGCTGCCACTGCCTCCAGAATGGAAGAAAGGGGAGGGGGGAGAAAGGAAGGAAGGAGAGAAAGCAAGTAACTTGGAAGCCAAGTAACCTCTCCTTCATGGGAGGAGGAAGGAAACTGGTGGAAACGGGTGGTCACAGCAGCCCGGCTCAGGCACGGTGGCATGCACAGGCCCAGGCACTTTCTGTTGGGCCAACTGGCCCCACTCAAGATGGCGCTGCACTATGCCTGCTGCAGGAGTCCAATTCAAGCTTTGAATTTTTTTTAAAAAAAAATTACAGTAAAGTCACATGGGGGGAACCTAATTTAGCACACACACCCCGCCTGCCACCCTACGCAAATACCTAATTTACCTAATGGGCGGGCTGGCCCTACTCTGCCATATGATAAATAAATAAATAAATAAATAAATAAATAAATAAATAAACAAATAAATAAATAAATAAATAAATAAATAAATAAATAAATAAATAAATCTGGCTGCCATTTGTGACGTCCATATTTTCAGTTTTCTGAATAATTTTGAAATTCAGTATTTTGGACTCTCATTCCGCTTGTGTGAAGTTCCAAAGTGTGGTTTACTGCAGCAAAATTGAGCAGCTGTCCAGAGGCCTATTAGGGATAAACTAGGATTTTTCCAGCAGAGATTCTGTGCATCAGAAGTTTCTTTCCCTCTGATTCATGAAAACTTGTTCTGGAATGAATTTTTATTAGTCTTTCGGGTGTCACTGGACTGTTCAATTTCATCTGCCATGTAGTTTGACAGGTCAGGCTTGTTTATTAGTATTATTTGTAGGTTATTGTGTATATGCATGTCTGTAAGTGTTCCTGACTAGGGCTATGCACCAAAAAATAAAGAATAAAAAAAATCAGTAATATCCAGATCCAGAAATTTCTGGTGAAATTTCTTTTGGTATTACTGATATTTCTGAATAGTAGTATCCAGTATATTCAAACATATACTGAGATTTCATGGTATACACAGAGATATTCGGATATATCTGGATATTCAGCTCCATTATATCCTATGGGCCATTGAAGTCAATGGCAACATAGGATCTATTGGAAGCCACCTGGAGGAGAGGGGGTTTAAGGAGAGTCCCCAAAACTGCAAGGCATCTTCAGGGGACTCTCCTCCAAGGAACTCCCAAGTCCCAAAAAGATTGGACCAGGGGGTCCCATCCCATCATTATACCCTATGGGCCATTGAACTCAATGGCAACATAGGGTATAATCAAAGGCAACTGGGGGACAAGGGATTTGAGGGAGAGCCCCAAAAACTGCAGGGCAGCTGCAGAGGACTCTCCCCCAAGGAACCCCCAAGGTCCAAAAAGTTTCGGCCAAGGGATCTTTAGCTGTGGGCTCCCCAATAGGTCCATTGCTCCCAATGCTGGGGAAAATCCAATTAGCCCCTTCCCCCACTGTAATTGATGTGGGAAAGGTGTCTCTGGGAAGTAGGGGGTTTGAGGGAAAGCCCCCAAAACTTCAGGGGACTCCCCCACATGCAACCTCCAAGGCCCAAAAAGACTGGACCAGGGAATCCCATTCTAGGGGCATCCAAAGCCAAACCTAACATCACATCTGAGAATCTCTATAGGACCAATGCACTACATCCATCTACTCAATGGGCCTTGCTGGCCTAACACCAATAAAACCAGTTACCAACTTCTCTGGCCACATGAAACACAGTCTGAACAAGGTCTGCAGACCTATCTAGCTGCAGCAAACCCAGATGCCAACTCTCCAGCCCTGCTACAACAACACAAGGAAAGTTGGCCAACCACATCAACCATGTCAGTTCAGGTTTCCTCACTCAGATGCCAACTTCCCTGTCGCAGGGCACACACTCTGATGATGCCAACTCTCCAGCCCCACAAACAACACAAATAGAGTTGATCAAGCACATCAACCATGCCAGTTCAGGATCCTTCTCCTCCTTGGACACCTCATCAGAAAACTAACCATTAGGAGGAGAATATTCAGCCTCCCAGAGACACAAAGAAGATGCAATTACACTTACTTTGAGATGGATGGTCGATCAGTCTAGCTCTTTGGTGTTACTCAGCATGCACCATGAAGAGGCAAGTCAGAGCTGCACTCCAAATGAAAGAGATCTCTGGGAGGGCCTCGGAGAGTGAGAGGGAGGGAGCTGTTCTCTCTCTCTCAGCAGCAACACACACCAGCCACCACTGTCCCATTACAGAAATTTTAGCCAAGGTATGGCTGCTCTCCTCATCACAGCCCGCCCCCCCCCAGTCTTCCTCCTCCAATGAAGAAAAAACTGAAGGAAAAGAAGAAATTGAAGAGAAAGAAGAAAACATTGGATTTCCATCCTGCCCTTTACTCTGATCTCAGAGTCTCAGAGCAGCTTACAACAATTTCCCTCACCTCTTCCCCCCACAACAGACCCTAGGTGGGGCTGAGAGAGCTCTCACAGAAGTCACCATTTCAAAGAAAACTCTGAGAGCCATGGCTGACCCAAGACAAGCAGAGGAGTGGAAGATCACACCAGGTTCCTTCCTAGTAAAATGTCAAATTGCAACCCTATGCAATTCACTTTTCTCCATTGGTTTTCCCTGCCTTTGCTTTCCTTTATTGTGTTCGAAGAGAGACTGGGGTTTACCAAATATTTCCAAGTCTGGAAATATCTGGAATTCAGCTATTTGGAATTCCAGAATAGTCTTCAATGCCTAGCTGGAATTCCCCAATTCTGGATATTTCCAAATATGCTGGTATTTGGTAAATATCCAGTAAGCCCTTTACCGAATGCACAGACTGGTGGAGGAACAGGAAGAATCTGTTTGATGTTTGATGAAGAGTCACATTGTACTTTCAAAGCCCTATAATTAGGTATTGATCCTCTGCTTTGTTGTAGCTGGGGGTCGAGGTCATTAGGGTAAACTAGACACAAGTTATCTCAAAAATTCAACCTCTGCTGGTGTTTCCTGCCTCTTTCTCTGTAGTGTTTAGATACCATTATCAGGGGTTGTTTTGTAGAAAAATGGGTGGTGGAGCTCATTTAGGGATTGTCATGCAGCTGCACATACTATACAATGGACAAGAAGGTGGAACTCTCAGAAAGAGGAAGTGGAACTCTCAGAAAGGTCAGGAGCTTGCTCCTGTGAGCTCTCACTGAATCTGAGGCCTGACTATTATTCACATGATGGTGTTATCATCTATATATCTATTTCTCATGTGGGGAAAAGGGGAGTTGTCTGAGAAGGGAATGGGGAAAAGGGGGGATTGCTTGACAAGGAGTAGTGAGGGAAGAGAGGAGAATTGAGAAGAGGTTGGGGAATGGGGGAGATTGTCTGAGACGAGGTGGAGAAAGAGAGTAGGGAGATTATCTGAGAAATGGTAGGAGGACAAAGGGGAGGTAAGAGAAGGGAGAAGATTGATAGATAAGGGATGAGGGCAGAAAGATAGAGGGGAACATTGATAGATAAGGTGGGGAGAGAGAGGGAAATGAAGGTGAGGGATTCCTAGGGATGAATATGAATCGGAAAATGTGGTTCTGCTTGTGGTGTGCCCAATTCACGAAAGATGAACCATCTTTCCCCCCTTTTAATCCCCTGTTCTTAGACCAAGGTCTTGAACAATTAAGCAAAAAATCTTAAATAAAACCCATGTCTAAAAATACCACCCTTCAACACTATCCTGCAGCCTCTAGAAATCAAGGAACAAAACAAATACATTGGGAATCAGAATATTCTAAAAGGAATTGAGCCTTTTGCTCTAATGTCACTAGAGAAAGCATAAGCAGGGCATGGCACTATCCATTTTAGCCTAAACAAGCACAGAAGGACATTGCAGGAGAATATGTACAAGAAAATACACTGACTAGAGGGGGCAGGGTCATAACTGATCTGAAAAAGAGATCTTTAGCAGATGACCCAGCAATATTGAAAAGGGGCAGTTAATTTGTGAATGCATAAAGGTCCTACATTTCCTTTTGTCCATCCTGCACCTGCTGCCCATCAGCTTTATTGGATGCTCTCAAGTTCTAGTATTTTGGGTGAGGGATAAAAATTTCTCTTAGTTAATTCTCTTCATCTGATGCATAATTTTATAAACCTCTATCACTTCCTGCCTTCTAGTCCCAGACTCTTCAGCCTTTCCTCATAAAGAAGGTGCTTCAGTCCCCAATCAACTTGGTTATCCTTCTCTGTACTTTTTCCAGCTCCGCAATGTCTTTTTTGAGATATGATGACCAGAACTGTACACAGTATTCCAAGTGAGGCCACACTGTAGATCTACACATGGGCATTACAATATTGGCAACATTCGCAATCCTGTTCCTAATAATCCCTAACATAGAGGTTGCCTTTTTTCACAACAGCAGCACACTGGGCTGATAAGAACATATATATATACACATACTGTGGCTAATAGCCACTGATGGACCTCTGCTCCATATTTTTATCTAAACCCCTCTTGAAGGTGGCCATGCTTGTGGCCGCCGCCACCTCCTGTGGCAGTGAATTCCACATGTTAATCACCCTTTGGGTAAAGAAGTACTTCCTTTTATCCATTTTAACCTGTCTGCTCAGCAATTTCATCGAATGCCCACGAGTTCTTGTATTGTGAGAAAGGGAGAAAAGTACCTCTTTCTCTACTTTCTCCATCCCACGCATAATCTTGTAAACCTCTATCATGTGACCCCGCAGTCGACGTTTCTCCAAGCTAAAGAGTCCCAAGCGTTTCAACCTTTCTTCATAGGGAAAGTGTTCCAGCCCTTTAATCATTCTAGTTGCCCTTTTCTGGACTTTCTCCAATGCTATAATATCCTTTTTGAGGTGTGGCGACCAGAACTGCACACAGTACTCCAAATGAGACCGCACCATCGATTTATACAGGGGCATTATGATACTGGCTGATTTGTTTTCAATTCCCTTCCTAATAATTCCCAGCATGGCATTGGCCTTTTTAATTGCAAACGCACACTGTCTTGACATTTTCAGTGAGTTATCTACCACAACCCCAAGATCTCTCTCTTGGTCAGTCTCTGCCAGTTCACACCCCATCAACTTGTATTTGTAGCTGGGATTCTTGGCCCCAATGTGCATTACTTTGCACTTGGCCACACTGAACTGCATCTGCCACGTTGACGCCCACTCACCCAGCCTCAACAGGTCCCTTTGGAGTTCCTCACAATCCTCTCTGGTTCTCACCACCCTGAACAATTTAGTGTCATCCGCAAACTTGGCCACTTCACTGCTCACTCCCAACTCTAAATCATTTATGAAGAAGTTAAAGAGCATGGGACCCAGTACTGAGCCCTGCGGCACCCCACTGCTTACCGTCCTCCATTGTGAAGACTGCCCATTTATACTCACTCTCTGCTTCCTATTACTCAGCCAGTTTTTGATCCACAAGAAGACCTGTCCTTTTACTCCATGACTCTTGAGCTTTCTAAGGAGCCTTTGATGAGGAACTTTATCAAAAGCTTTCTGGAAGTCAAGGTAAACAACATCTATTGGGTCTCCTTTGTCCACATGTTTGTTCACCCCCTCAAGGAAATGTAACAGGTTAGTGAGGCAAGATCTTCCCTTACAGAACCCATGCTGAGTCTTCCTCAATAACCTGTGTTCATCAATGTGCCTACTCATTCTGTCCTTGATAATGCTTTGTACCAACTTTCCCGGTATTGAAGTCAGACTGACTGGCCTGTAATTTCCCGGATCTTCTCTGGAACCCTTTTTAAAGATGGGGGTGACATTTGCTACCTTCCAGTCCTCAGGAACGGATGCAGATTTCAATGAAAGATTACAGATTTTTGTCAAAAGATCCACAAGTTCAACTTTGAGTTCTTTCAGAACTCTCGGATGTATGCCATCCGGACCCGGTGACTTATTAGTTTTTAATTTGTCTGTCAGTTGTAGGACCTCCTCTTTTTCACCTCAATTTGCTTTCATTGATGCTTTCATTGAGCTATCCACTATGACCTCTCTCAGTCTCAGCACATTCAAACTCCATTAGCCTATACTTGAAATTGAGATTTTTTTGTTCTAATAGCGATATCTCTTCTGCAAGTAGATGTTCAGAAATACACATTAAAATTTCCCTTGTGACCTAATAAATCATTATTTTCAGAAGTGTGCCTTTGGTTTTCTTTGAATGTATATGGATACAAACTTGGATACAAGAAGTCTTATTAATGTGATAGTTTAGTCAGAAGCAACTGTACACATTTGAGTTTTCTGGAGTGTAATTATTCAATGTAACATGCTAACTTCTAATTGATGAGTTGTGATTATAGCTATACTTCCATCGAGTGATGGATGGAGCCTTTAATGAAAACTGTAGTGTTCTTACAAATTGCACAGAAAATATATATATATTATGAATAAATCTGTGTTTATGGATATAGTAGCAGAAAAGATCCTAAAACATCAGTTTTGTTATTGGGATTGTCTTGGATTGTGTGGATGTTAGTTAACAGGAAGTCACTAAGAGTTACAACTTGTCTGCCACTCCCAGACCCAACTCCCCCCTTATAAAAAGATTACCATTGCATTATTATGGAACAGTCCAGGAGCATGGGTTTTTAAAAAAAAAAAAAAAACAGAATAAGGTTGTATTCCATTGCAATGTCTTTTGTATATGCTATCATGCTTTTACTGCACTGAGTACTGTTGTAATCCACTGTCAGCACTGTTTATGGTGGGTCATGCCTTAGAAAGTTTTCTGTTTGTGTCATCACAATATCTAATTCCAGGTCTCATTTTGGAGTAGAGCTCATCAGAGCAGTGCTTCTTTAAGCTGCCCAACAAGAGAAGCATCCAGCTGGGCTTTGTGTGCAACAGGGAGAGACCTCCCCGCTTCATGCATGCAGATCTCTTCGCAGGCAACCTTTACTGCCCAGCAGGAGAAGTCTGTAAGCAGGCTCTCCCTGCAGCTTGGTGGTTCCTTCCTTCCTCACTCCCTCCCCATCTTATTTCTTGCTTTCTTTCCCCTCCCTCCCTCCTCTCTCCCACTCCATCCCCATTGCTTTCTTTGTTTCTTTCTCGACTTCCCCTCATGCCCTCTCCCTTCCTTCCTTCCTTCCTTCCTTCCTTCCTTCCTTCCTTCCTTCCTTCCTTCCTTCCTTCCTTCCTCCCTCCCTCCCTCCCTCCCTCCCAATCTTATTTCTTGCTCTTTTCCCCCTCCCTCCTCCTTTCACCTCCCTCCCCATCCCCTTGCTTTCTTTGTTTCTCTCTCTCCTTCCCCTCTTGCCCTTCCCCTTCCTCTCCCAGCAGGGAACAAAACCTTGCACAGATCCTTTTAAACTTCCCCTCTCATTTTAATTCTTTTGTTCAGCAATCTAAGACTAGCAATCATCTCATGCCACTTGTTAAAAAAAATAAAAATAAAAACTAGTGGAAAATAGAGCTTGTACACTGATGAAGGGGAAGGATGGCAGAAGTTTCCGAGTAAGAGGAACAACCTCAATGTGAGCAGTGGAGTGACATTCAAGGGGTGAGGGAAATGGAGGGGGGATTCAATGGAATCTGTATGCTTTTGAATTACCTTTGGCTTGGAAGCAAAGCAAGGGAAAACCCATCAGAAAAGCACTCTCAAAAATCCTGAGGAAACAGCAACAGGAAAGCAAATGGAGCACTAAAAGGAGGCAAATCAATGCAAAACAAAAAGAAAACCTAACAGACATGCACAGTAACAGTGAGGTAAAACACCCGTACATGAATGGCCTATGCTTCCTTCACTTCTATGACCGTATGTGTATTATGTGCCATCAAGTTGCTTTCAGTTTATGGAGACCTTATGAATTAATGACCTCAAAAATATGCTATCATTAACTGCCTTGGTCAGGGCTTGCAAACTGAAGTCGTGACTGTACAGAGTCCAGTATTTGGCTTAAATGTCATCATCCTGAGAATTTCAGTGTTTGGTTTCTGTGACTGTAAACATAAGCTTGAAAAATTGTGGGATGTTATATCTAGTGGCTTCTAAATCCAGAGGAAGAATATGCAGCATTTGTACAGGTTAAGATGCAACCTTGGTTGCTGCATACCTGCCTGCCCTTCTCATGGCTAGAAGATGCATAATAAATAGCTTAATGAGTTAAACAAATTAACTGGATGCATTCAGATGGCTTTGACCATATTTTATTAGTGTTGCAACATTTTCTTTGAGAAAGATGTTAGATTAGCTCAACATGGAATCTGGCTATTTGAAGGCACATGAAAGGCTTTCTCATAGATCTATTCTTCCCATTAATATGAATATTAGAATGTGCAGCCATAACAATTTGTTAATGCTCTCTAGCTAAAGGAACATCATTTTGCAAGAGAGTGAAATAACCACAAAGTAATAATTTGAGCAACTGTAGAAATATAAATTTGCCATTTAGTCAGTGGCAAAATGTGGCACTGGGTTTTTCAACCATGAACAAACTATGAATTTGTCAATTTCCTCTGGGATGCATACAGGTCTCTGCTCACTTAAAATAAAAAGCCCTCTTTGAAAATCATTCTAAATTATTCAGACCTACATGAATTGAGCATGTAACATCTCCATTTTTAATTGGCAAGCCTCATTATTTAAAACCCATAATAAAACACAAGAAAGCGAGGCAACTGACAAACCAAGAAAGGACCTGCTGCTGTAGTTTATGCTGAGCACAGTACTAAACATGTGAATACTATAATGCAACAATAGCTCTTTAGAGCACAGTTCTCTCTATTCAGATATGAGACCAACATATTAATTAAGAGGAAATGGACCTACGTTTAGTCAGTACTGTGCTTTCATAAGTTCCATAGAAGGAACCTTTTCTAAAAAAAAAAAAATCAGGCACAGTCTCTGAAATGAATTTGCAAATGGACTTTTAATGCAAACTGGCATTTCACTCTATCTTCTATCTCAGACAATATTGTATTATTTTAATGCTAAGTTTGCATGTTAGACAAAATCTGACTTTGTATAAGTCAGAGTTTCAGAATGGCTGGAAAACAACTGACCTGGACAGTCTGGAAGTGTTTGCACTCCTGTTTCCTGAAAGATTGTTTTCCCATGAATTTACTTTTTGATATTTTAAAATTATTTTTTATCCTATGCATATGTCCATATAGCACACGTGTATTCTGGGAAGTTGGAATATTTATCTAGCACATTTTTCTTTATCCCACCCTTCCTCCATAAAACTTAAGGCAGCATACATATTTCTCCTTTGACTTTTTATCTTCTGATCCATCTATCTACCTCCCAAACAGTAGGGGCAGTGTGTGTGTGTGCTGGGCAAGTGCAACTTTGGCAGGGAGTGATAGTTGGAGGCAGCAAAACGGTGGCAGTGTTGTTGTGGGGGGGGGGGAGAGATGGACTGAAGAGAGGCAGTAGTGATCAGTAAGGCTCCAGGAAAACCTCTCAGCAGAGAACTGTCTCGCTCAAAGGTCAGTGGCCTTCTGATAGGGTTCTGGCCTGACAGGGCCAGCAGTAGATGGGTCACAGAGAGACATTGAGGAGTGGTGACAGAGTACAAGGCCACTCCTATGGTAGCTACATCTTCCAATAAAAATTGAGAGTCAAGCCAACACTTTCAGCTTTTATTATACCTACGATGCACCACAATGTATGTGAATCTAAATGAACTGTAAGACAGCTCATCAATGAAAGTGTTGGTGCTATAAACAGTATTGTGCTGGTAAGAAGGGTGAAAATTGGGGAAAATGGGGAAAAGCTTAATAACTGAAGCATTGATACATTGCTACAGACTTCATTCTAGTCAGACACTTGCCTGGCTCTCAGAGGAGATGCATGAATACATTAGAGTACTACTAGAACAGAACTTGAGTTCTTGTTTTAATTTTATTTTTATCACAGATCTCTCACTTGACTCTTAATTGAAAACCAGGAGAAAGAATGTGTGGGAAACTTTAAAAACACCATACACACACACATGCACATTGAACTAAAAAAATCAAAATAACTTAATCCTGGTTGGCTGCAATTCAGTTCTAATATATTGGTCAACAGCTGTTAATGAATGTTAGAAGTCTCAGGCCAGATTAAATTACAACTTGTTGGTTTTAAATTTCTTCTGCCTTTCCACCAAACTCCATTATGAGTGAAAGGGTTTTAAAAATTATACATAGTGTAATGTGCACTACAAATACCAGACATTATTCACAAAATTGTAGAATGGCTGGTCAGATTCTTATACTGTAGGTCAGAGTGACCACTTTTGTAACTGTTGAAGGCTTTACTGTTCTGTAAAAATTATTGATCCAGCCCTTGAAAAAGACCTTACTTCCGGTGGAAACAATAATCGGACAAGGGACCTCAGGAGCAAGAGACTTCAGCGTCTTCCTGAGAGTTTTATTGTCTTCCAGAGTTTTTTTGTCTTGTTAAATAATTCTTTGAGCACTCTGTTCAAAGGACTTTTGTTTTATTGAGTGTACTTGTTTGCCCTCCCAGTCAGAAGAAAGAGGCAGATGTGAGTGTTGGATAACTAAAGGCCACTTTATTAATTTTAAAATAGTTAAAATGGAAATGGCATTAAATTGAGGCACATGCAAGGTCATTGAACCCCTCCCTTGCCCAGATAGTGAGTGAGCCCCCTAACCTTAGGTTGGAGACAACAAGGCATAGCTCAGACCTGGCCGGCACTGCAGCAGGGATTGCCAAAGGGTTCCTCCCCCTTTGCCATATAACTTAAGGAAGGCTCACCCAAACAATCCCTAAAGGCAGTCAGTTTTCCCAGCCCAGGGTCATACAATTCAGGGTGTACTCACCAACCCCTGAACCCAAAGGGGTGATTGCTGGGGCTTCACCAAAACTGCATCCCCATGCCCACTAACTTCTGCCAACACTAAGGCCAAGTCTCTGCTTAGGCCTTCGCACCCACCGAGAGGCCCAGAACCTCTTGCAGTCCTTGCCATAACTCACCTAGAAAGAGAACCATGCCGACCTCCAACAAATATACCCCATCACTCTGATACAACTCGACCTGGGCAGCCAGGATCCCAGGATGTGGCAAGAAGAAGCCCTTTCCACCCTCAAGCATCTTCCAGATCTGCCAGTTGGCCTTGCAGCAGGTCCTCTCAATGCCCTTTGGATCATTTACTCCATGCCAAACTAATCTTGGCACAATGGCTGACCACACTATCAGCGCTGAAGACCAGCAGTTCCTAATGACTTCAAAGTCATCCTGAGCTTGCAAGATAAGAGCTTTACCTTTGATCAAGCCCAAATCATTGCCCCCTCAGATGGATCAGCAAGATGTCAGGCAGAGGACCCTTTGTTACCTCAAACAGCAGAGGCAACAGGTCTGAACACTGTAAACCCTGGCAGCCCAGCCACTCAAGATTAGCCCACTGGTTAAGACCCAGTTGAGTACCGATAGGGGTCTGCTGAGCACGATGTGCTGCCGCAGATGAGGACCCGCCTTCTTTCATCTTTGGTGACTAGACCTGCAAAAAAAGAGAACAACAAACCATGGAAACAGGATGAAACATGCTTAGACTGAACCCAACTAACCACACCCTTAAGAAGAACCATTGGGCAGACATAAGTCCTAGTCGCTGAATATCATGAGCTCGAAACCCCAAGGCTGCTGTTGTGGAAGCCACCCCAACCTGAAAAGAATGCATATAAAAGCGCACCCCTGACAACCCTAACCTATCTAAGACACCAGACGTTACTGCCCAAAACTGATGTTTAGTCAATGGGGTCCCATCCAGATGTCAGAAGAAAAAACCACCACCGGTTCCCCTCAAGACCATATACTCAGTCAGTGCAAAGACTGGACATAAGTCCTTCTCAGAGCATGCACCCAATGGGATAACTGTCCCTGCCCATCGCTGATCTGTTTTGGAAAGCCTCACTGTAATGTAAGCCTTGCCATCTGCCACACATACATCTCATGCCAACAGCGCACGGCCAGATGCATCCAAGTGAGACCCTGTGACAAGTTCACTTATGCGAAGGGCTCCAAAAAAAGGCCACCAATGCAGCAGCATGGAATAAAATGAACCTCATAGGCAGAACAACAAACCCTCGTCCAGGTGCCATAAAGACCCCGGAGCACCGAAGGAGAGATAGGTTGTCTTTTTTCTGGGACACGCAAGGCCTAACGCGTCCAGCCTTCCAGAACCTTACGCACCCTGAAATCACCTGTAGAATCAGTGAGCCCCCCAGCTTTACTGGCATGAGCAATAACTGATAACAGTCCTTTAACAGAACTAACAGCCAAAACCTTACCTCTCATTACAACACAAAAATGCAAGAGGTGGTCCACTGGAACAGGCCATAATTGTCGATACCCTACCTCCTGCCTAAAAGCCTCAAACTGACGTACTGCTGATCGTAAGCCTTCTTCTGTGGAGAATTGATCCACAGGTATCTGGGGCTCTGGTGGGGCTGTTTTTGAGGAGGATGCACCAAATTCGCAGCATTGCATCCAGTGCCTCTCCCCAAAATGTTTAAAACCTCTTATCTAGTGTCACACCACACAACAGTCACTCCACACTAGTGTCACACCACACCACCCTGGCAGCCCGATGCTGGAAAAGGGGTTTTAAACTTTAAACCCCTTCTCCAGGGTTGCACCGCAGCCACAGCCTGATCTCCCCATTCTATCCTATGGGCTCATAGGATAGAATGGAGAGATCTCTCTTAAGTCTTTCTTCCCTTCTCCAGCCAGCCTACTATGGCTGGCTGGGGAAGCAAAGAAAGATCAGGGAGACCTCTCCCCACAGGTTCAGCTCTGCCCCTCTGTTTTTACCTTTCCATTGCCACCCTCTCTGAAGTCTTGTCTTGGGAAAACTATGTTTTTTCTCCACAGTGGAGACCAAAATAATTTACATTATTCTTCTCCTTTTTATCTACACAACAACTTTGTGAGGTAGGTTAGGCTGGAAATGTGACTAGTTCAAAATCACCCAGTCAACTTCCACAGCAAGACCAGATGAACCTGGGTCTTGCAGACCTTAGTCTCAAGCTTTAACTGATGCATCACACTGGCTTTCACATAGGGTTACCAATCCAATTCAAGAAATATCTGAGGACTTTGGGGGTGAAGCCAGGAGACATTGGGGGTGGAGTCAGGAGCAAGGGTATGACAAGCATAATTGAACTCCAAAGGGAGTTCTGGCCATCACATTTTAAAGGACCACACACCTTTTAAATGCCTTTCCTCCATTGGAAACAATGAAGGATAGGGGCACCTTCTTTGGGGACTCATAGAATTGGACCCCCTGGTCCAACTCTTTTGAAACTTTAAGGGTATTTTGGGGGAAGACACTGGATGCTGTGCTAAAAATTTGGTGCCTCTACCTCAAAAAGCAGCCTCCCAGAGCCCCAGATACCCACGGATCAATTCTCTATTATCCCCTATGAGAATTGGTCTCTATAGGGAATAATGAAGTGACCAGCAGATATCTCCCTCCCCCCCCCCACTTTCTGATGACTCTGAAGTAGGGGGGTGGCTTCCAAATGGGGGGATCCCCCACCCCCACCTGGGGATTTGAGCTAAATTGCTGTCAGAAGAATGGCTTGCTTGAAATTAAGTGGTAAGCTTTTTACAATATAAAAACTTAAGAATTTTTTATTTCCATTCAGCTTTGTGGTATCTCTTGTTGTTATTATCTTGGTTTATTCCAGAATGAGAGAGAAGATTTGCAGAAGAATATTTACATTTAGTTGGTATTAGAGGCTGTTAACCCTGGAAGAAATATAGAAAGGATTACTCCAGAGGAAGTCTATTGACGAAATGAGTCTACATCTGTGTGCTCATAGGACTTTTTTGTAATATGGGAATGTTAGAATTGTTAGATCTCTGTTACAATATCAAGTATTAAAATAGTACTTTTTTTTGTAATATGGGAATGTTAGAGTTGGACCTCTGTTACAATATGATGTATTAAAATATATGAAGGTTTTTAAATGGTTTTATTAAACTTTGTTAGCCAACATATCACAGTAGTTGTTTAACTTTATTGCTTGTCTCATTAACTGTGATTCCTTTTTTGTTTATTATATATCCCATCTGGGGATTGGCAATCCTAATTTCACAGGTTGTCTGCTCTTGAACAATAGCAAGCAGCCAGACTTGAGGTGGGTGGATCAAATCACCCAAAGGTTGCTGCCAGGCCTAGGGTTGCCAACCCCCAGGTTGCTGCCAAGCCTAGGATTGCCCATTTCCAGGTGGGAACTCCAGACAGCCATCATCCTAGAGAAAATGACTGCTTTGGAAGGAGGACTCTGTAGAATTATATAATGCTGAGGCCTCCCCCTTCCCAAAACCCTGCATTCCTCAGACTTTATCACAAAATCTCCAGGAATTTCCCAATCTGGACCTGGCAATCCTAGCGGCCTTGCCCCAATCAATCCTCTCTCAAAGGTCAAAATAGGCTTGGAAAGGGCCCTGCCCCCTCTCACTACCTTTTTACTCACATAAACTGAAGCCTGGAATATTATGGTTGTCTAGCAACAGCCACTCAGACAAACTGTTGCTTAAACCTAAAGGTGCTCTTTTTTTACCATTTTCAGATTTTTAAACCACTCAATGCAGGTTTTTTAGATTTCACATTTTTCTGCAAACCTGGTGCCCTTTTCAGGTTTGCAGAAAGATGGTCCGGCCCCTTCCCAGCCAAGCCGACTTGCCGGCTCTTAGGCTGGGGGCCGTCTTTGCCTCCTCAGAAGGAGGGAGGGGCGACATCACCCGACATACGGGTGCTTGTCCGGGCGCGGAGCTGGGGCTATATAAGCCCCGGCTCCCGCCCCTCGATACGCAGTTTTTATTTGGCTCTCTGTGGGAGAGCCACGTGCAGTTGCTGTGCAGCGGGGTCGAGGCCTTGGCAGCGAGGGACTTCGGTGGCTGGAACAGCTGATCGGCGCAGCGTTGGTTTCGCGCGGTGCGACGCGCGTGCGGCGGCTGTGAGGCGCAGCGAGGCTGAAGCTCTGGAACAGCTGATCGGTGCGGCGTTGGTTTCGCGCGGTGCGGCGCGCGTGCGGCGGCTGTGAGGCGCGGCGAGGCTGAAGATCTGTATTTTGTCGGTGGGTGGTCTTGGTCGGGAGGCCGGGTCGGGCAGGGCCGGCGCGGCCGCTTCCTCACTGCGCGGCTCCTTGTGAGGCCGATTTTGGGCGGCAATTCGCAGGGCTGAAACCCACTGCCACTCTTTTTGTCCCGAAGCGGGGCAGCGCGCAGCGGCCCCTTGTTAAGGGGAGCGCAGGCGGCTGGCCATTACAAGGCGGTAGCCTTTCCCTGGGGGGCAGGGGCCTCGTGGGATTCAAGCGTTTCCTTCTACTCCTGGGCCACCTTTGTATGCTTAGCTGCCCCCTTTGGTGGGGGAATTGGGCTTCTGTTCGCCGGGTTGGGGGTGAATCATTCCCCCCCCTCTTTTTCTTCTTCGGGGGATAGACTGTGGCCACCTATTTCAACTGCTGGTGGCTGCCTGGTGCTGGGGCTCGTTCTTCAAGTCCCCCCCCCATCACCCTTCCTTTTTCCCTTGGGGGGTAAGGAGTTTGTGGACCTGGGGTGGCTGTTTTGGGGCGGTGCTGTGCTCCTTGTCTTCGGATTGGTAGTCTGGGGCCGATCCCATTAACCACACTTCCCTCTCATCATACCAGTGGAGGTGAGTGGGGCCTTTGGGGGGCTGGTGGGCAGCAGCCTTGGTTATTTTGCTGCTTAAGTTTGTAGGATGGCACCTAAAAAAGGACAGGGCAAATCAAAGGGCAAGCAGCCCGCCCGCCCACCACGTGGGCGGGGCCAGCAGGGAGCTCCAGCCGAGGAACAGGGGCAAAGTGAGCTGGTTAGACTCGCTATTATGAGCCAGCTGGATGCCCTTGAACAGGACTGTGTGGCCAGGGGTGCTCCCATTTGGGAGGGGTGTCGCCGTGCCACCGGCCGGTCGGCGCGGCTGACTTTTGAAGCAGAATTGCTCGCACGGCTGTCTGCCTTGCAGGGTGGGCCGTCTGAGCCTGAAGCGCCGTTGGAACCGGACCAGGAAGAGGATCCTGATGAAGGCCCATCGGGTGTGCCATCGGGCGGCGGCGCATCTGGCAGCGGTGGGCTGCAGCCCCCTGGAGGTTCTGGCGTCTTCTCGGGCGATGGTGGTAAGCCCCCTATTCCGCCTGTTCAGGGGTGGCCTTGGGGTCCCATTCAGCCCCCCCCCACCGCCGGTGGCGGGTGGTGTGGTGTGGGGGCCCGGGCAGACGGGAGTTGGTGAGCAGTTGTGTCCTGTCCAGCCGTGGGCTTGGGGTTTTCATACACCTAGCTTGCCGTCCAGTTCAGTTTTTTCTCATATTGGTCAGCAGGTGGGCGCCGTGGCGCCGCCTGCAGCCCTCGCCCCCCTGCCCACCCCTGGCATTTTGCCTTGGGGTGGTCAGCAGTTGGCACAATTTCAGGGGGCATGGCCTGCAGCTCAGGGCGGTGGGTGGTTCTACCCCCCGAAACCTTACGCAAGTATCCCTTTCCACGTTCTCCCTTACGGCGACACCTCCTTGCCTCTGGGGGATCATTTGACAGCGGCTACGCTTGAGAAAATTCTCCGCGGGGAATATGTGGACGTGTTTAGTCTCCTTTTCAGAGAGCTCGAAAAGAAAAGTAAGGACGAGCTCGATGACAGGGAGAAGGAAAAACTAAAACGCAGGAAGGTTGATAGGTCTTGGGCAAACTGGTTGCCCGGATTTCTGATCTATGCCGGAGTCATCGCAAGAGCACAGCCGGCTCGGGCGGCGGCCCTTTTTCATTACATAGACATTGTCTATAGGGCTTATACGGACTTCGTCGGTGCAGCATGGCTGCAATACGACGAAGCCTTCCGTATGAGGGCCGCTGTCAATCCTGGAATGCCGTGGGACCAAATAAATCAGCAACTGTGGTTGCAGCTGATGGCCCCGGCAAAACCAAATGCTGGAGATAGGTCCGATAGCGGCCATTTAGTGCAGCGATTGCAGCAACAACAGTCTACAGCAGGGGCCCGCGTTTCCGCGGGCCAGCCAGTTCAACCCCGGCTGTTATGTTGGGAGTTCGCATCTAAGGGTGTGTGCCCCAGGAAACCCTGTAAGTTCCGACATGAATGCCCGCTTTGCGGTGGAGCCCTCGCGCTTTTGGCCTGCAGTAGATCAAAGCCCGGAGCGGGCAGTAAGCGCCCCGGCGGCAGTGGCGGTGGTCAGCAGCCACCTGGAAAAGGGGCCCAGCCCCATCCGCCTGCCGGCTCTCAGTAGGTTGTTGTGTGCATACCCGTGTAAGGCAGATGCTAGATACTTACAGGACGGGTTTACTTCGGGGTTTTGGATTCCATACCGGGGGCTCAGGGCCCCCTTTTTAGCCCCCAATCTAAGATCGGTTGTTGGGCTCGAACATGTGGTCCGGGCAAAAATAGCCAAAGAATGTCAGGAAGGCAGGGTCCTCGGTCCCTTTGATGCACCGCCTGTTTCCACGTTGAGGGTATCCCCTTTGGGGGTTGTGCCCTAGAAGGCAGTGGGTGAATATCGGATCATCCACCACCTGTCTTATCCTAGGGGAGCATCGGTGAACGATGCTATCCCTGAAGAGCTCTGCTCAGTGCGCAATACTTCCTTTGACCAAGCGGTCGAAGTGGTTTGGGGCTGCGGGGTTGGGGCTGAGATGGTGAAATGCGACATTAAGTCTGCATTCCGTCTCTTGCCTGTTCACCCCGAGGATTTTGAGTTATTGGGTTTTTCCTTTGAAGGTAAATTTTATATGGATTGCGCATTGCCGATGGGCTGCTCCATTTCTTGTGCTGCGTTTGAGCCATTCAGTTCCTTTTTGGAATGGGCGCTCAGGGACAGGACTGGGGTTAACGACACGGCGCATTACCTGGACGACTACCTTTTCGTCGGTCCAGCGGGATCTGATCAGTGCGCCAGGTTGTTAAGCTCCTTTCAGGAGTTAGCCCTCGAACTTGGGGTGCCATTGGCACACGAGGAAACCGAGGGTCCCAGCACGGTCCTTACTTTTTTGGGCATTGAGCTGGACACTCTGCAGCAGACGTCACGTTTGCCGGAGAATAAGGTCTCTGACCTTAGGGTCCGGTTGGCCACCTTGAAGGGGCAGCGGAAGGTTTCGCTGTTGGAATTGCAGCAGGTTGTGGGCCACCTTAACTTTGCCTGCAAAGTGGTGGCCCCCGGCAGGGCCTTTTAGCGACGCTTGTGCGACGCTATGGGCTGGTTGCGCCACCCCCACCATAGGGTTCGCGTCACCGCTGGAATGCGAGCTGACCTGGAGGTCTGGGAGGAGTTTTTGGAGTCCTTCAATGGTGTTTCCTTTTGGAGGGAGGTCCTGAAGATTGAAGCAGAGCTTCAGATTTCTTCAGATGCGTCCGGCGCCAGTGGGTTTGGGGTCTATTTTAGGGTCCATTGGTGCGCTGAGCAATGGCCCGCTGAATGGTTGGATAGTGGGCTCTGTAGAGATCTGACGTTCCTGGAATTTTTCCCCATTTTGGTGGCTGTTTGGCTCTGGGGGCAGCAGCTTGCCAACCATTCAGTCCTTTTTTGGTGCGATAACATGGCTGTAGTACATATTATCAATTCATTGAAGTCTAAATCCGTTGCGGTCATGAATTTGGTCAGGTCTTTTACCCTGCGCTGCCTCCGGTTGAATGTTTTATTCCTGGCAAGGCACGTACCGGGCGTATGCAACGGTGTGGCGGATGCTCTGTCTCGCCAACAGATGGATCGTTTTCGAGGCAGATCCATGGCCGGCGGAAATACCCGCGGAACTCTGGAGTCTTGGGAAAAGGAAGCCGGTAGGGCCATTCAGTTGGCACTAGCCCCTAGTACGAGGAGGGCGTATTACAGAGCGTCCGCCCAATTTTGTGAGTTCAGGAGTGCCGTTGCACTTCCGGATTGCTGGCCGATTCCTGCGGCGCACATCATGCAATTTTGTGTGCACCAAAAGGAAAGAGGCTTGGGGTTGAAAACTATAAGGGGACAATTGGCGGCATTGGCTTTTGATAGCAAGGCCCGCGGCCTCCCGGAGTTCACGGGGGATTTTAGAGTTAAGAAGATGCTCGAGGGCTGGGCACGGGAGCGGGCCCGGCAAGTAGATGACAGACAGCCTATCTCCCCGTCTGTCCTCCGTGGATTGTTCGGGGGCTGGCCCAGTGTTTGTTCTTCCCCTTTTGAGGCGGCACTGTTTCACGCTGCCTCGCTGTTGGCCTTCTTTGGGGCCTTGCGGGTAAGCGAGCTGGTAGTGCAGTCAAAGGCTGACACTTCTGGGAGGGTGCTCCAGTCCGGGGATGTAAAAATTACCAATAGTCAGCTGGTTCTGACGATTCGCCAGTCCAAGACTGATCAGAGGCAGAGGGGATCCGTCATCACGATCGGCATGTGTGCATCACAGGAATTATGTCCAGTCAGGGCTGTTCGTCGCTACGTCCAGCTTAGGGGCGAGGTCCAGGATCCTTTTCTTAGGCATGATGACGGCTCCCCTCTCACAAAATATCAGTTCTGGTCGGTCACAAGTAGGGCCCTAGTCCGATTGGGTCTGAAGGGCGTCAAATTCGGGACGCATTCCTTCCGGATTGGGGCGGCCTCCACAGCTGCTTCAATGGGCTACACGCCCTCCGCCATCCGGCATATTGGCCGATGGCGGTCAGCGGCGTATAAGTCTTACGTACGCCCCCTGGTCACCTAGTGGGTAGGTGGAGGGTTTGGTTGGTTGTATTGTGTATGTTATGCTGACAGTTGTTTGTCTTTTCAGGTGCTGTGGCTCGTGGTGAAAGACGGCGGGTTCTCATCTGCGGGCACAGCATGGTTTTCTGGGCTGCCCATTTCGCCAGACGGTCTCCTGTGGGCACCCAGCTTGGCCTCAGTGCGTGGGCTACTGTGGAATGGCTGGGTCGTCGGGGGCTGCACTGGCCCGGGATCATGCCCCTGTTGTTCAGGGAGCAGAAGGCATCACCTCCACACATTCTTGTCGTTCACTTGGGAGGGAACGACTTGGGGTTGCTGCGTGGGAAGGCTCTCTCCCAACAGGCGTTGGCTGACCTCAGCAAAATTCGGCGGAGGTGGCCTGGGGTTATTTTGGTGTGGTCGGCAATTCTGCCACGTAGGGTGTGGAGGTACGCCATTTCGCCGGGTGGAGTTGAACGTGCCTGGCGTAAGGCCAATAGGGCCATTCAGAAGGCCATGGAGGGGGGATTGGGAATTTTTCTCCCGCATCCGGCCATACGGGTCGATCAAGCTGACCTGTATCGGCCGGATGGCGTTCATCTATCTGAAGTGGGCAACCGGGCCTTTTTAGACGAGATTCGGCAGGGGGTGCGGTTGGCTCTGGGCCACCCGTTGGGGCGCTAATGCCTAAGCAGAGGCTTGGCATTGGCGGTGGCTGGAGGAGGTTTGGCCACAGGGTTTTCCAGGGGAGCACCTATGGCCTAGCACCGTTGGTGCGGTGGTCTGTATGAACCGTAGATGGGCTACACGGCTCAGTGCGGGGAATGCAGATCACAGGGAGCCTCACCTGGGTGGATCTTTCCATGGGGATTGATGCCAGCCCAGTTGGTGATGGCTGGAGGCCTGGCCGCTCAGCTACAACCCGAATACGGCGGGCTTGTGCTGGGGGCAGGGTGGCTCGCCCTTTGGACAAGGCGGGGTCCGGGGTTGACCCCAGGGCTTGTCTGGTTCAGGTTTTCACCCCCCTGCCAGTTACGTTTGTTAATTGTTAATAAAGCGGCCCGGTTTAAAACCCAACCCTTGTGTCTGCCTCTTCATTCCGACTGGGGGGGCAAGGTCTGGCCCCTTCCCAGCCAAGCCGGCTTGCCGGCTCTTAGGCTGGGGGCCGTCTTTGCCTCCTCGGAAGGAGGGAGGGGCGACATCACCCGACATACGGGTGCTTGTCCGGGCGCGGAGCTGGAGCTATATAAGCCCTGGCTCCCGCCCCTCGATACGCAGTTTTTATTTGGCTCTCTGCCTGCCCACCCTCCCGTTTGGCAGTACAGGCGTATGCCGGTCGCCTTTTTGGGGCCAGGTAGGAATTTTTTCACTTCCACACAATTGGCGCATGTGGGGGTGTTTTTCGCCTACCTTGCACTGCCTAGTAGGTTAGGTTTTGTTAGTGGTATTTGTTTTGGTCGCAGGCTGGAGGAGGTTTGGCCACAGGGTTTTCCAGGGGAGCACCTATGGCCTAGCACCGTTGGTGCGGTGGTCTGTATGAACCGTAGATGGGCTACACGACTCAGTGTGGGGAATGCAGATCACAGGGAGCCTCACCTGTGTGTATCTTTCCATGGGGATTGATGCCAGCCCGGTTGGTGATGGCTGGAGGCCTGGCCGCTCAGCTACAACCCAAATACGGCGGGCTTGTGCTGGGGGCAGGGTGGCTCGCCCTTTGGACAAGGCGGGGTCCGGGGTTGACCCCAGGGCTTGTCTGGTTCAGGTTTTCATCCCCCTGCCAGTTACGTTTGTTAATTGTTAATAAAGCGGCCCGGTTTAAAACCCAACACTTGTGTCTGCCTCTTCATTCCGACTGGGGGGGCAAATGTCTTCCCCCTTCACTGTTCCAGTCATTGGATTTAAGTATCCAAAGATGTGGCCAACTTTGCTATAAAAATAAGATCGTATAGAATAACTTAATTAATAAATTGCTTAAACCAAAATTGTCATGTTGTGTCTTCACTTTGAGAGGATGCCTAGGGCAAGTGGAATTCTTGGCATTAGAGCCAATACTATGTGAAGTAACCTGCCATTATATCTAAGAATTTTATCCTAAAGGTATGTCCAAAAAGTAATCTGACTGAAGTGGCAGGGATTATTTTCTCTGATTGCTCTCCTCTTTCACTAGTAGAAGAGCTATTACGATCCAACTCTCAGAAATTTTTGCTGCAACAGAAGACATATGCAGAAACGTGGCTTCCGTGTGCCCAGTCAAGGATCTATCCACATCCTGCAATGGCAGTATGAAATAAATCCCAAATTAGCCTGTCATAGTCCCTTGCTTTGTCTGAAGGTAATTAGCTTGCAGCATGTCTAGCAACACTTCTTGTGAAATATTAAATGTGTGGAGGCACCTGGTTTAGTTCCTAGTTCTTTGGTAACGGCTATTCTGCCTTTGGCTCCATTGCCCTTTCACTTTTATAAGGTACTCTACTGTAGTTTGCAGTGATCCAGGTTCAACAGAATATGTAGCAAGCAATGGGTAGACAAGATGGATATGAAAAGCTGCTTGTTATTATCGCTGTTAGAGATTACCATAATAACACAAATTTAACTCAGTATTTCAAGGCCACAGCACATCTTTATCACAGCATGTTCAGAGATCTTGGCAATCCCTTTGGCATCAAGACTGTGTGAGGTAAAGACAGAAGGGCCATGCAAATAAATATGTAAGAGCAGCAGGTGGAAAACGCAAAGAGAGGAGTATTTGTTATTACCCACCCCTCACAATATGTCATAACACTGGAGCAAGCAGCCTGTTTGATACAGGGGGAGGAGAGTTCTGCCTTCAGTTGAAAGCTTCATATGCGTCACCTCACAAGTACAAGGTGTCCATTGTATTTATAGAAATAACAGTTCTCAAGCACCCAAGCAATCAAATCATTTAGGCAATGCATTACTAGAAAATTTATGCTTCATTTAAGTTTTGTTATCATAAAATTTCCTTGCCTTCTCTTTCTCCTTAAATTTAAGACAAAATTCCTTCAATTATTGTTTTAAATTAGTTGAATGAGAATGATAAAATAAGAAATTACATTAAAACTACCTGGATGGTACTTTTGTCACACTGATGCACAAACATTCTCCTCTGCTAACTTTGACATACATCCCAGTATAGAGGGTTGTTTATATATTGAATTTTTAATGAAAAAATTGGAGCAAAATTGGTTAATAATTCTCAGTCAGTACATGAAAATTACATTACAGACCTTCTGAGAGGGGGTGCAAACATTTCACCTGGGGGTGGGACATGATCTAGATTAGGGAAGAGAAATTGTTCTTTTTTGTTTTATTTTTGTTTTGTGTGTGTTTTAACAATTTATTAATAACACATGGTTACAATATTTAATTATCTTTTACTTACACTAAACCATATGATATTTCATCCCCCCTCCCTCCAATATTGACTTCCCCGAAGTTATAAATTTAAATTCAATTCTAAAGGTACCACTAATCTATCAAAAAAATAATACTTTTAGTTAATACTAAAAAATTGTCCAATATCTTTTTATGTTCCACACTTTCTCCATATATCCTTTGAATTTCTTCCACTCCTTTTTGAATAAGTCTAAGTCATAGTCTTTTAAGGTTTTAGTTAATTTGTCCATTTCACTCCACGATAAAACTTTCACAATCCAATCCCATTTCTCTGGTATTTTTCCTTGTTTCCAAAGCTGCGCATACAATGTCCTCGCAGCTGAGAGCAAGTACCAAATTAAAGTCCTGTCTTCCTTTGGAAATTTTTCTAATTGTAATCCAAGCAGAAAAGTCTCTGTGATTTTCTTGAAATCATAACCCAAAATTTTGGAGATTTCTTGTTGTATCATGTTCCAATACTCCTTCGCTTTTTCACAAGTCCACCACATATGAAAGAAAGAGCTATTTTTGTTTTGTGTGTGATCATGTTTTATTGATTTTCTAGATTATTAGAGTTTTATATTTCACCTTGAGCATTTGACAAAAATGGAAAGCCATTTTAAAAACAATAACAAGAACAAAACATTAAATAATCTGCTTCTATCCAATTCTTTTTAGCTCTCTTTCCTATAGCCAAAACTTTTCAAATTACTTTTGCATTTCTATGTCACTCTCCACATAATAGAAGTCTTCTGGGTTTACATCTCTAGATGAAGCATTCCTTTAGTCTCATATAAATTGTCAAGTAACTGCTGAACATGCCCTACAAGGCATGTATTCCACTCAGGTTCCATGTTTACATAAAGTAAAGGATTTCATGGTGACAGATTTAAGAGTTCTTAATTTTTAGCTTGATATCCTCCAGGAAACAGTTCAATGTCCCTTCCTTTTTGATCTTGTTGGATGGGTAAGTGTAAGTATGTTCTTTATAAGGGACAAGACCTGTACAGATGTTTGTTTGAATAGGTTTGACTCTAATTACATTAGGCAGAGGGGGGAGAGGTTGAAGGAGTTGAATTGCTACCTCTCAGTCTCTTTCTCAGGTTGGATGAAAACTGATTATTTGTGAAGGCCAAGGGGATCATTTTTGAGAGACTAACTTCAAGGCTTGAGTATTTCTTGGATGATTCAGGCTGGGAAACTTCTGGTTTGAACCTTCTTTACTTTAACTGCTTTTGGTGATACTGTATGAGGAGGGGGGAGAGCAGATTCACATTCTCTCAGTCTCAGTAGTTTAAATCTCAGATGCTCCAATCTGTCTGTGATGGGTTTTTGCTCAGTAGCATGTAGAACATTTATTATGTATATGGACTCAAGAGAATACTTTGGTATTTCTGCCTGGCTCATTGGAGCCATACGGACTGAGCTTGGGGACTTGGGAACAAAGTGCTGTAGGATTCAAACCTCCACAGCCCAGGACCAATCACAAGCCCCCCCGCCGGTTTGAATGACCCAATAACGTGGTTGCGCGGGAACCCAGAGATGTATATAAGTTCAGCCCGTGGGCCCCAATGCCAGTTGTACTGTGTGTGTGATCATGTTTTATTGATTTACTATGTAACTCCTGTTAAAGAGCTTGTTATCACTTACTCTGAGACTCTGTCATGCATAGAACTCACTATATTATAGTCACGGTGAAGGTGGGATCCAGATGAACAAGGTCCAGGGCACCCCAGCACAGCCAAGCACACCGAGCTCCAGCACTGCCGCGCAACAGGCACTGCCACCCAGCCTGACCATGGCTGCCGTGTCCAGATTGCAAAACTCCATTCCGGAGTTCAACATGGCACAGCCTGAGGCCTGGGAAACCTGGGTCAAAAGTCTCAAGTACCACCTCGTGGCACAGCGAATCAAGGATGATGAACCCGAAATCAAGAAGGCTATCCTGCTTAGCAACTGCGGCATCGCCACACTACAGCTTGTGGAGGGCCTGGTCATTCCAGAGATGCTGAAGGCATCTTCTTTCAACAAGATCATCAAGGCACAGACCAGCCATTTTGTCCCGAAGCCTACTCTACTCACCTGGAAGCTACAGTTCCTCGACAGCTTCCAGGAGCCGAATGAGGCCGTAGTGACCTTCCTAGCGAGACTTGGGCAGGAAGGCAGAGTATGGCGCACAATTGGAAAAGACCCTGCTTGTGATGTTCACTCACAGCCTCAGGGACGGGAAGGCACATTGGAAAATTGCGACAGAATCAAAGCCGACCTTGGAGAAGGCCCTACAAATAGCCACTGCCGCTGAGGATGCACACAAAGAGAAGGCCTGCTGCCCAGGGACCAGCGCCCACCAGCTGTGACCGGCCGTAGAATAAGACGACTCAGACGGGGATGACACCCTCAAGCTGCATCAGATGACCCAACAAAAGCCTAGGCTGCGAGCAACAGAATTGACCACCCCAAGACTTGCGCCAGCTGTGGGGAGCCACATGAGCAGTGCACGTGCAAGTTCAGGAGCATGACCTGCCATACATGCGGGAAGACCGGGCACATAGCTTGGGTGTGCTGGTCAGCAGCTCTGCGCCAAGGAAAACTTCCTCGCCAACAGAAAGGCCGCCACCATGAGGTCACACTAGGGGATGACATCCAGACACTCACCACTTCGGGGACCCAGGTATGCCAGTTGCCCATTCCCTCCCCAGATAAATATTACGTGACTGTGGTCATGGAAGGCAAGCCCTGAAAAATGGGGGGGGGGGGGGGTAGACAGTCATTTTGGCCCGCCTGTTCAGGGAGATGTGCCTAGAGAGGGGAAGCTCAGTTAAAACCAACATCATTCATTGTCCAGGACATTCAAAAATGGGAGGCTGCAGTCCGGGGAGTGAGCCTGGTCAACATTAAGTACGGAAAGTTCAAGGGTGAGCTCCCCCTCAAGGGCAATCTATGCAGCCTTCTAGGTCGGTCCTGGTTCCAGGCCCTGGGCATCCAACTGATGGGGATCTATTACACCCCCACTCAAAGGGATTTTCAAATGGTGTGCAAAGAGTTCCCCAGGGTTTTTGACAGGACTCTGGGGCATACACAGGGCCCCCATATCATTACAACGGGACCCCAACATGCAACCCATACGGTTGAAGGCCAGGCGCATGCCACTAGCTCTGAGGCCCAAGATCGAAGAGAAGCTGGATTGCCTCGTGGCCCAGGGGGTTCTGAAACCAGTTGCTAATGCAAAGTGGGAGACTCCCATAGTAACCCCAATCAAACCCAATGGCAGCATCCGCATCTGTGCTAACTACAAATGTAAGATTAATAAGGTGCTGCAAGGCCATGCATACCCCATCCCAGTGGTGAACCACGTGTTAGCATCCTTAGCGGGAGCAATTTTTTTTAGAAAACTAGATTTGGCATAGGCTCCCTGTGGACACAGCCACAGCAGAAGCGCAAACTATTGTAATGCACCGGGGGGGCTTCAGAGTTAGACGCTTGCAGTTTGGAGTCAGCGTGGTTCCAGGACTGTTTCAGAACTTAATGGACTCCCTTCTTAAAGGTATCCCCGGGGTCCAGCTGTTCTTCGACGATGTGCTGATTGCGGCAGCCACCGAAAACGAATTCAGTGACCACCTCTGAATGGTGTTACAGTATTTCGAGGGGGCAGGGTTAAAGGGAAAATGGGAAAAATATGTATTGGGAGTGCCCACCATAGATTTTCTGGGGTATACAGCGGACGCAAGTGGCATTCATCCGGCCCAGAACAAAACAAAGGCCATTTGTGATGTGCCGGCTCCCACCAACAAAACAGTTACAATCGTTCTTGGGAATTCCCAATTTCTACCATGCCTTCCTTCCCCACAAGCCGGCGGTAGAAGAGCCCTTACACAGACTGCTGGACAAAAGGGCACCATGGGTTGGGGTCGTTGGCAAGCCGCTGCTTTCCAGGCAGTAAAAGACATTTTGCTTGCTGGTGCACTTAGATGAGCGGCTACCCATTATGCATGCGAGCAATGCATCGCCTTACGGGGTTGGTGCCGTGTTGACCACAGGTTGCCAGATGGGTGTGAGGTCCCGGTGGCCTATTATTCAAGGACCTTACAAAAACCAGAGTAAAACTATGCTCAGATAGACAAAGAGGGCCTGGCTATCATGGCAGGGGTAAAAAAATTCCACAATTACCTGTACATCACTATCTTGATGGACCACAAGCCCCTGCTGGGCCTGTTTGCCCCTGACCGACAAACGTGCCAAATGCTTTCACCGCTGTTGTTGAGGTGGTCCATCTTCCTGGTGGGTTATCTGTATGATCTCAAGTACCACCCTGGGAAAGCAATGGGTCACAATGATGCTCTGAGCTGCCTGCCGCTGCCCTCCATGGACCCAGATCCGACATTCCAGTTCATGCTACTGAAGCCCTCCCGGACCGCCCGGTGCATGCAAAGGACATTGCCTGTTGCTCATCCAAGGACAAAACTTTCTCCCGAGTTCTGGACTGGGTGTGGAGGGGGTGGCCAGAAGGACGGGTGGGCTCAAAATTCTCTCTATTTGCATCCCGCTGGGATGAACTGTCTGTGCATAAAGGGTGCCTGTTATGGGAAATAGGGTGGTGGTGCCCCCAGTACTACTGCAGTGAGTCCTAACAGCACTGCACGAAACCCATCCGGGGATTGTACGCATGAAGGCGCTGGCCCGCAGTTATGTATGGAGGCCAGAAATTCACAATGCCATTGAATCCTGAGTGGCCCGATGTCAGCCATGCCAGGAAACTCATCTGGCATTGCCCCGTGCCCTGGCCCAACAATGGGAGATCACTCGCAACCCCTGGTTCCACTTGCACCTCGACTTCGCGAGGCCCTTCCAGGGGCACATATTCTTCCTTATTGTGGACTCCTACTCTAAATGGTTAGAGGTAGTGCCAGTGGCCTCCACCTTTTCTCGGGCGGCATTAGGGATGCTACACAGGGTATTCGCCACACAAGGCTTCCCAGACATGTTGGTATCTGATAATGGGATGGCCTTCACCTTGTCCAAGTTTCAGGATTTCTGTGGACAGAATTCAATAAAACACATAAGGTCAGCCCCCTTTCACCCAGCCGCAAATGGCCAATCAGAAGGAATGGTGCGGGCTATGAAGGAAATGCTCCGCCGCATCATATATGGGGAGTGGGAAGCATGCCTTTCCGAGTGCTTCCTAGTGCAACATTCTACCCCCAGAACAGTCACTGGCCACAGCCCAGCAGAGCTTCTCATGGGCCGGCGGCTGACAACCCTCCTGGATCGCATGCACCCGGACCACGAGGCCAACCTGCAAGAGGTGCCAGAGGCAGTCCCAGCCCCCTGGGGGTTCGACACAGGAAACTTAGTGTTTGCCACAAACTTCAAGGGGGGGGGGAGCAGCATGGATACTAGCACAAGTATCCTGAGTACTAGGGGCCGAAGTCACCTCAAAGGGGGGATTCACAATAAGGCGACACATTGACCAAATACTTGCATGAGAGGTGCCCAGGGGGAAAGACGAGGATGAGAATGCAACCTCCCCGGCTCCTGCTCTTGGCAAAATAACCCCTGAGCCGGAGGAAGCAGAAAAGCCAGCAGCTACACCCGTGCCAGAACTAGCGAAACAAACAAGACCACCATCAGCTCCAGAAACCTTGGAGGACCCAGTCCAGCCAGCGGATTCCCCCTTGGCACCAGGACCTCCGCCAGCAACGCCTGAAGAAACCACTTCGCTGTCAACTCCTGTGCTTAGGCAGTTGACACGGAAGCACCGCAAGCCCGCATACCTAAAAGACTATGTCCACTAGGGGCTTGCGAACTAAGGGGGGAGGGGTGTTATGTATGTGGACTCAAGAGAAGACTTTGGTGTTTCCGCCTGGCTCATTGGAGCCATATGAACTGAGCTTGGGGACTTGAGAACAAAGTGCTGTAGGATTCAAAACCCCACAGCCCAGGACCAATCACAAGCCCCCACTGGTTTGAATGACCCAATAACGTGCTTGCGCGGGAACCCAGAGATGTATATAAGTTCGGCCCGTGGGCCCCAATGCCAGTCGTACTGTGTGTGTGTGACAACAAACAACATACTAGGCCCAGAACAAATAGAGTTTCGCCATGGTAAATCCACCCTTGACCACTGTGTCGTTTTATCACACCTAGTTTCTAAATACAGTGGGAAATCTGGCAACAAACTCTTCGCTGCCTTCTTAGACCTCAAGGCAGCGTTTGACTCAGTTCCTAGAGAGTTGCTTTGGATTAAATTGGCCAGGATGAACATGGATCCCAGATTGCTTACCTTGATTAAAAAACTGTATACACGTACCAGCTGTCAAGTTAAGTACAACCTTCAGGGAAATCTAACTTCGGAAATTCCAATTTGTAAGGGTGTGAAACAGGGCTGTATCCTTGCCCCAGCACTTTTTAATCTTTTTAAAAATGATCTAGCCCCTGTTTTACATGCAATCTATGGGCATGCCCTTAAAATTGCTCACCGTCACGTTCCCATCCTTTTATATGCGGATGATGCCGTCTTACTGTCATGTTCCCAAATTGGATTGAGGCTTCTATTATACCAAGTTATGACCTATCTCAATAACAACGAGTTAACCCTGAATTATGGGAAAACAAAGATTTTAGTTTTCTCTAAATCTTGGAAGCAACAATTATGGTCAGTCCAGGGAAACCCTATTGAACAGGTCAAAACTACCAAATATCTGGGGATTAATTTTTCCTACAATGGGAGCTGGGCAACCCATCGCAAGTGCACTCTAACAGTGGCAAGAACTAGTGCCTTGGCTATTGCCCGTTTTTTTTTTTTTTTTATCTGAAAGGGAACCGATATGTCCCTATGGCCCTAAGAGCTTTCAATGCGAAATCTAGCCCCCAACTCTTATATGGTGCCCCCATATGGATCAGTGCCTTCGATTACATCACTGAAGGCCTACAATCCTTCTTTTTGAGGAAAATACTGGGATTACCCAACTGTGTTCCTTATGCTGCAATTTGCATGGAAACTGGACTGTTGCTGCTGGAAACTTGCGTCTGGCTTTTGACCTTTAAGTTTTGGCTGTGCCTTTTATTTAACTCTGATCAGAATTCTTTCACCTTTTTGATGCTGATGGACCATCATGCATCCAAATGGTTGACCCTGATCCAAAAGAAAATCACATCCATAGGAATTTCCTTGGATGCATTTTATCTATCCTCTGCTCCTGCGGTATTTCAATGCATCAAACGCAGACTACTAGATATCCATTGGCAATGTCTAACTGAGGCAGCTCGGAAAACTTGATCCCCAAGCTATCTGGGTTTATCCCAGACTCCTGGGCTTTTAGCTCCCTATTTCCTCTTTTTAACTGATCCTCACCAAAGAAGAGCACTCATGCTGGCTAGATTTAATGCATTACCATCGGCCATCCTCTCTGGAAGATACCACAGAACCCCCCGCAATCTTAGACGATGCCCTTGTACCCAAGGAGTCATCGAAACGGTCCCTCATGTTCTTCTGGACTGCCCTTTTTATAGCAGTCCACGAGCAAGATACCTAGATGCGCTGCTCTCTGACCATCAAGGCCTTTCTGACAATGCCAAGGTTTGCTTTTTACTCCACGGGAAACAAAACTTCGTCACTACTCATGTTGCTTGCTTTTTACAGGTTGCGATCCAAATCAGAGAGGCTTTTATTCATGCATAGCCCACAGCTATTTTATGTCATTTAACTTTTGCTGGTTTTTTTTAAGGTTTTATTATATTCTATAGTGTTACTGTTGGTTTTAAAGTATACTGCATTCTTATATTAATGCCAATAAAGGTCTATGGTATGGAACCCAGAGATGTATATAAGTTCAGCTCGTGGGCCCCAAAGCCAGTCTTGTACTGTAACCTTTTACTATGTAATTCCTATTAAAGAGCTTGTTATCACTTACTCCGAGACTCTACCATGCATAGAACCCACTATATTATAACATTAAAATAATTAATTAGGTGGTCTTGTATTATATCCTTAAGGGGAGAGTTCTCAATGTGGCACTGCACTTGTACAGGTGGACAGACAGTCCAGCTGATGAAATCACAGTCTAGGGCCCATCTGGCTCCCCCTTTGTGTTCTGTTCTTTGTCATATCATTAGGTTTCAGTGGGCAAATGGTTCCTGGGCTAAAGAGAAGGGGGAATCTTGAAATTGTTGGTAGACTAATTACCACAGCAACTGTGCACAATCTAATTAAATTGTATACAAAGGTTTATTTAGGAAAGAGCAGAGACAGAGATAGGGTCCTAGCTACATCTCTAGCTACATACGTGTGTGTGTGTGTGTGTGTGAGAGAGAGAGATTTCCTAGAAGAAGAACTTGCCATAAGAATAGCAATCTGGAGACAGGCAAGAAATTACACTTAAAGGAGAGAAGGTGCTGACGTCACTATGCTACTTAATTGTCTTCTTGCCCCCTGCAAAGTCTTCTTCTCTTCTTTGTGCACCAGACATTGTCTTTTCCAACAGAAATGTTATTTAAAACTCTAGTTAGAAATACTCCATTTTCAGGAAGTGACCACGTCATCCACTTTGAAAGAACTGAAGTCCTTTCTACGGTCTCACATTATCATACCCGCCTGAACAGAGAAGCTATTGAGATTTACAAACACCAGCACAATTTTAACAGAAAGGAAGAAGGCATTTTCATCCACCAATCTTGGTACCCAGCTCTGCAAAACACCCTACAGACTATAAATTGCAGAAAGTCTCAGAACAACCAGCACATTCCACAGAACAATCAGCACAGTCAGCAACCATCTTCCTTATCTTCACACCCCTTCCAACCCTCCCAGCAATTAACACAGAACAATGGTCACATTCAACAGCCAGTTTCCTTATCACTACCCTTCCAGGAAGCCCCACCAAACAATGGGCACATCCACAAACCAATTGCCCTTTCATCACACCCCCTCCAGCCTAGAAATAGTAGCTCTTCAGCAGCCCTGGCCCCACTCAATGCACAGCAGCCAAGAAGGTCAGAGCGCCTGCTCTGGCTGCAACGTCACTGAGGATGTTCTCCGCAGCTGAGAACGAAACGTCTGGAAAGAAAACTTTCTCCAGTAGAACATGGCACTTGAGCCCGAAAGATTCTACAAACCCTAATGATGTTACCAGCCACGAAACCTGAAATCTTTGATAATTATCACCCTGTTTGTCTACCCATGTGTTGTCTCTATATCTCTCTATTTTTCCTAGGACTGTATGTATGTTTCATGAGCACATTGTCTTGTATGTAAGCCTATATTTTCTAGAAATTTTTTAAATTGTTTTACTTTATTAGAGTCCCTAATATTTTTAAGCATTACTTTCTGGACATGGTAATCCTGTATACACAGGTAAAAAGATCCTGAGTGAGAAAGGTGCTCACCTGACAATTTCCCAACCTCGTTTTGAGGTCATTTTGGCTTACACATTATATGCAGCAATTGTGGCAAGAGCAAAGTAGTCATTGATTTTGCTCTGCTAGAGACTGGGGAGTGAGCTAAATTGATCAGTGTGGACTGGCACTTACTTGCATCCCTCTCTCCCATCAAGCTCATAACAAGTTCAGTGACAATACCCCTGGAAAGTGAGGAAAGTCCAATATTAAAGCTAGATTTTGTGGCAGTTTTGTAATGATGCAGGTTGAAAGATTCAACTCATGATGATCAATTCTTGGAGAGGATACAGAGAAAAAAAAACCTACAGCTACAGTTAACCTAAAAAGAACTCTGCTAAATTTACTGTAATATTTTCTATGGAATTTATGTAGAAGAAGGAACGTTCTATGTTCAAGTCACTCCACAGAACCTAATAAAAACATGCCAACTACAGATTTCTTCAGGGAAGCTTTTATCATTGTTATTGAAATGGTATGCATGAGAGAAAGTGAGAATTCTATACTGAAATTATTGTCTTTTCTCTAAAGATTAGCCTTATTCGCCTGGAGAAAAAATTACCAGTATGCCTTATCAAAAATAAGGAAAAAAATCTTTCTGGTGTTCCTTTGCTTCATGAATATTCTGTTATTCATTTATTACCAATGGTAATAAGAGAAGTGGCAATTTAAACAAGTGCTTTTCCAAAGTCTTCAATCCATCCAAATTTAACAATACTTGTTAAATCAAGTGTTTTCTCATAAAATCTCAGTTTATTTTCTTAATCACACTTCCAATGATGCCATTAGAATTAGTCTCAGGAGGTAAAAATATTTGAAGTTTTGATTTTTAAAAAAAAAGAGAGAGAGAGAGAATGATTGGCTTGCAACATCCTTACTAAGCTTGTAAGTGTGGTGTAATGGTTTAAAGCTGTTGATTGTAATCTGGAGAACCAGGTTTGTTTTCCCCACTTCTCCACATGAAGCCAACTAGGTGACCTTGGATCAGTCACATCTACGTCACAGGGTGTCTATTATGGCGAGCAGAAGGGAAGGCTATTGTAAGCTGCTCTAAGACTCCAGGGAGTGAAGAGCAGGGTATAAAAAATGACTCTTATTAAGCTTAACCTCCTCAAAAAATTATACAAAGACTTGATCATTTGTTCTGTCTCTTCATGACATGAACTTTAAAATACCATTCCAGAGCTATATGTGTCCATTTACTGTCAAACCAAGATGACCAAGTATATAATCAAGTGTTTTATATAGATGGTCAATGGATGTCATAGAGTGTCTCTGAAGAAGCAGAGACACATGACACACAAAACTACAGCTGTAAGTACATGTGTAATTATCTGATCACACTCTACTGACTGGAGGAGTCCCATAATTTAGTTCTTGTCAAGTATTGTGGTATTAGATAGAAAAAAACTCCAAAGCCAGTGCTCAGAAGTTTTTTTCACATGAGATCTGTGAACATTGCAATTCTTTTATTTATTTATTTTCAAACATGAGCTGCCAAGCAGGAAGATAAGTGGAAGGGGCTTAATATATTGGATGTTTTGAAGGTCTGCTTGGAGCTTTTAAAAATCTGTTTATCTGGCACCATCAATAGAGGCTCTTCAAATCAATGTCAGGCATGTCAGTCAGTGAGCAATGAAAAAAGGAAAGAATGATATATGTCCTTTAAAATGATCTTTTCATCAGAGGAAGTGCATTGCTTCAGAATTTAATAAACAAAATATACTGTACTGACTGCAAATTAAGATTTAGTCATTGAGCAAATGCTAGCAAAACCAAGTACTTGCTAGTGGTACATTTAGCACAGATGGACTCTGATGTAAGTTCTTTGCTTTTGTTGTCAGATTTCATTTAGGAATTCTTCAGAAATTCTTCTCATCCAAATTTCTTTCTGGATTTTAGAGTTCCTATTGTCTAGTGTTATTTCTGAAGTACAATCACCATATTAAAAGTCCTCCATTGTTCATAAATACATTTCATACAGAAACCCTGGGGCTACCATACTCTGAGGACCATGCACAGTAGACAATTTGACATAGGACAGAAGTTACTCAAATCAGAGGGGTCAAACAACAGGCAATTACCCCCCCCCCCCAGTCGGAAGAAAGAGACAAACAAAATATATGGGTAAACAAACAGGGCAACTTTATTGAACATAACAAGGCATGGGGCAACCTAACTAGCCGGACAGGCCAAGGGAGATCCCTGACCCTTCCCTGTCAGGCAGGGTGAGCCACCCCGCCCCCGACAGTAGCCAATTAATACCTGCTAATGTCAGGCCTGCAATGGTCAGGAACACCCTCAACCAGCCAGGCACCATACTCCAGAGCAGCCTGCCAGAGAAGGGAACCCTATAGTGGGCATCTGAGCAATGAGCTGTCCAGCCCATTTGCCATTCAATCCCACCACATTCCCTGAAACAGGGAATAAACCGAGGGTGCTCACCGGTTACCTAACTAGCCAATAAAACTCCTGCCCAAAAGTTACCGAGCAAGAAAAAAGGGCAGAACTCCCAAACCACTGCAAACAGTACAAGGTAGGCAAAACACATCCCAACCAGTGCCAATCATTGAGATGAAAAAATTCCTACCTGGCCCCGAACAAAACAGCGACCGGAGAAGCCTGTCCTGTTGCAGGGAGGGAGGGTGGGCCGACGAAAGCCGGGGCGAACTGTGTCACAGGAAGTGTGCTCGGGCTTATAAAGCCCGATCCATGCCCCCACCCCAAAATCCCCAGATGGGGGAAGGCTTGTCTGCCTCTACTCCATCCGGGGAGGCAAAAACAGCCCCCGCCCTCAGCCACCGGAAAGCAGCGCGGGCGAGAAGGGGCCGCATTGCCCCCCCAGTCAGAAGAAAGAGACAAACAAAGTATATGGGTAAACAAACAGGGCAACTTTATTGAATATAACAAGGCATGGGGCCACCTAACTAGCCGGAGAGGCCAAGGGAAACCCCTGACCCTTCCCTGTCCGGCAGGGTGAGCCACCCCACCCCCGACAGTAGCCGATTAATACCGGTTAATGTCAGGCCGGCAAAGGCCAGAAATACCTTCAACCGGCCAGGCACCGTACTCCAGAGCAGCCTGCCAGAGAAGGGAACCCTATAGCGGGCATCCAAGCAATGAGCCGTCCAGCCCATTTGCCGTTCAATCCCGCCACATTCCATGAAACAGGGAATAAGCCGAGGGTGCTCACTGGTTACCTAACTAGCCAATAAAACTCCTGCCACCACAATGCCAAGCCTCCACTTAGGCAATTGCGCCAACCGGTTGGCCTAAAGCCAACCAAAGCCCCAGCCGCAGTTCCTGCAAAAATGCCCTGTTACCCTTCATGGACAGGTGAACACCATCCTGCCGATACAGGTCTGCCACCTCCACCCTTATCGCAGGGTGCGGCAAATAAATGCCAAGGCCTTGACCCAGCGCCTTCCTAATTGCCCTGTTGGCCTTATGTCTGGCTCTTTTGATCCCATGCCGCCCTCCAAACCCTACGAGGAAGAATGGCAGACCACATAATCAGCACCTCGGGCCACCTGCTCCGTATCACCTGCAGGTCCTCAATGGCCTGCAATGAAAAGGCCCTCTCTTTCAACAAACCAAGGTCATTGCCACCGAGGTGGATAACCAAAATATGCGGTGGAGGACCGTTCCTCCCCTGGAATAAGAGTGGCAGACGTCCAGCCCACCGCAGGCCATGCCAACCCTACCACTCGACCACGGCCCACTCGCTGAGCCCCAACTAGGATCCAATTGGCGAACATCGAGCCTGGTGCACCGCCCAAAACACCATGCTGTGGCCAGCGATCAAAATCCTGCGCCGTTCATGCCGCACCACAGCACCTAATAAACAGAAAAAACACCAATTGAACACAACAATGGCAACACAATCACCCATATCAGCCCCACTCAGGCGTCCAATGGGCGAACATAACTTTTATACGCTGCGGACCTCCACCGGCCCACCCGCTGAATACTTGGTCCTGGGTACCTCATAGCAGCAGCTGTAGAAGCCGCTCCAATCCGAAAAGAATGGGTACCGAATCTCACACCTCCCAGCCCCAGTTTCTCCAAGGCCCTGGAGGTGATTGACCAAAACTGGAACTTGGTCAATGGTGACCGGTCAACATGACAAAAAAGGAGGCCCGACTCATTACCCGCACAGCAACATACCGTTTCAATGCAAACACAGGGCAAATGCCCTGCTCATGGCACCGGCCCAAGGTGATCACAATACCCTTCTGTTTTTGATCAGTCTTGGACCTACATATCCTAATGGATACCTGATCACCCTCAAATTTAACATCCTCTGCCTGAAGAGCTCGACCGGAGGAATCACGGCACGAGCTAAGCACTAGCTCGCTAACTCTGAACGCCCCAAAGAAGGCTGTTAAGGCCGCAGCATGGAACAGTAAAGCCTCGAATGCAGACTTACACACAACCTTCCAAATCGCATGCAAGCCCCCTAAAACAGAAAGAGAAACGGGGTGCCTGGTATCTGGCCGAGGGCCTTGCTCACGAGCCCAACCCTCTAACATCTTGCGCAGCCAAAAGTCACCCGTGGTATCTGTAAAACCTTTAATCTTACTGTCGAATGACAACGCTGCCAACTTTGCCCTTACCTTTTAATTGAACGCAGAACTGCATGAGTTGCTGAGCTGGAATGGGCCAAAGCAAGTGCAACCCTATCTGCTCCCTAAAAACTTGAAACTGCTTGATGGCCCGGGTGTAAACCCTCCTGGTACTGGGCGCCAGGGCTAACTGGATTGCCCGGTTGGCCTCAACTCTCCAAGCCACCACATTTCCGGTGGCATCCGTGCCGGCCAGTGGTCGGCCTCCGGTGCAAGCTGCCGAAACCGCTCCATCTGCTGGCGAGACAGAGCATCCGCCACTCAATTGCAAACACCTGGGACATGCTTAGCGAGGAATAAAATGTTCAGTCGCATACAACATAATGTGAAAGCCCTAACCAGGCCCATAACAACAACAGATTTGGAAGTAAGAGTGTTGATAACGTGGAACTCAGCCATGTTGTCGCACCAAAAGTGCACAACATGATTGGCCAATTCATCCCCCCATAGCTGTTGGAAAAAACTCCAAAAATGTAAGGTTATGGCAAAGCTCACTCATCAACCACTCATTAGGCCAACTTTCCACGCACCAGTGGCCGCGGAAGTAAACCCCAAACCCAACAGAACCGGCTGCATTAGAAGTAATCTGAAGATCGGCCTCAATCCTCATATCCTCACGCCAAAATGAAACACTGTTAAATGAGGACAGAAACTGCTCCCAAACCTCCAAATCCTGACGCATGCCCTGGCTAATCCTAACCCGGTAATGGGGCAAACGTAAACCGCCCATGGCATCACAGAGTCGCCGTAAGAATGCCCTGCCTTGAGCCACAACTTTGCATGCAAAGTTAAGATGGCCCACAATCTGCTGAAGTCCCAGCAACGAAATCTTACGTTTAACCCTTAAAGCAACTAGCTTCAACCACAGGGCCTGGACCTTCTCGGTCGGAAGCCGTGAAGCTTGCTGTACTGTGTCCAGTTCAATACCTAAGAAGGTCAACACCCAAGAAGGGCTCTCAGTCTTCTCGTGAGCCAGCAGAACCCCCAATTCCTCTGCCAACTGCAAAAATGCATGGAGCATCTGGGCACACTGATCAGACCCTCCCGTGCCCACAAACAAAAAGTCATCCAAATAGTGAACCGAATTGGCGGAGCCTGCCCTCCTATGCAGAGCCCACTCCAAAAAGGAGCTAAAACGCTCAAAGGCAGAACATGATATAGAGCAACCCATGGGCAAAGCTCTATCCATGTAATATTTGCCCTCAAACGTGAACCCTAACAGCTCAAAGTCATCGAGGCGCACCGGAAGAAGGCGAAATGCTGACTTGATGTCACACTTCGCCATTTCGGCGCCTACTCCGCAACTTCTAACCACCTTGACCGCCTGGTCAAAGGAGGTATACCTTACAGAACACAAGTAATTGGGAATGGCATCATTCACCGACCCCCCTTTTGGAAAAGACAGATGATGAATAAGCCGGAACTCCCCTGGCGCTTTCTTTGGAACCACGCCCAAAGGGGATACCCTTAAGTTAGGGATAGGCGAACTATCAAACAGGCCCAAAACGCGGCCCTCCGCACACTCCCTACCTAACTTGTCATGAACCACCTGTTCCATCCCTTGGATTGAAAGTAAATTCTTAGCCATACAAGGGCCCCTAGGGCCCTGAAATGGAATATGAAACCCAAAAGAAAAACCATCAGCAAGATACTTTCTATCCGCAGCCCTGGAGTAATCGGCCAAAAGCTACTTAAGTACCCTCAGCCTGATGGGGCTGGGTCCCTTTGTTAGCTGAATGGGCACCACTACCCCCCCTGGCCGCTTCCCCCCTGACCTGGGTTTAGATTTACCACACGCTGACAAGGCATGTGAACCCCCGCACAGCAGACACTCATGCTTATACTTGCGCATTTTCCTGTTGCAAACACCCTGCAATGTATACTCCCAGCAGAGCAGTCAGGGTTGAACCGGCTGCCCCACTGTAGCGCAGGGACCAACTACAGCAGCATGTTTGCTAACCAAATGCCCACTGTCTGACCTATCCCCACTATTGGGCTTAGCCGGGGACATCAGCTGTAGCCACAATTTTGGTTAATCTGGTCCCACGGAATTGCAGGATTCAACGCTGCCCTCATATGGAACTCCTCATCATACTGCAGCCATACAGTGCCCGAGAAGTCCGTATATGCTTTATAAATGATATCGCAGTATTGAAACAGTGGAGCGGCCCGTAAAGGCTGCGCCCACACTATAACTCCCGCATATATAAAAAATCCGGGCAACGAATTGGCCCAGTTCCTACGCTAACAGGACCATACCCAGCCATAGAGCTAGTCGGACCTGGCATGCAGGGGGAACCCCAACCACCCCCCCCAGGGCCAGCTTACCCTCGGGGTCCTCAACATTGACCACCAACACCACAGGAGCTGGAACCCACCAGGCCTCGAGGGGCCTGCCCTATCAGGAGAATCACTCTCCACCTCTGACTCAGAGTTGTTATCCACCGGCTCCCGGCTCGGCCCTCCAGCAGAATCATTCCGAGCGGCCATGTCCTGTAAAGAAGAAAGACGAGCCAGAACCTCCTGCTCAAAAGCCCTAGTGGAGGTCCTTACCGCCTTACAGCCCTTAGCCAACCCAGACGTAACAGGGTCCAAACCATGCTGCTTTTCTAACACTCCCAGGTACTCAATTATGGCACGCCTGGTGCGCACCTCATCATGTTCGCCAGGGCGTGGCATTGGCGTGCACCTTTTAACCCCCTTAAGGAGCTGTTTGCCCTTGGCACCCCCCTGTCCCTTTTTAGGACCCATAACTACCCAAAAAACAACCCCTTCAAACTAGGAGAGGGGGGTTAAACCCAAAGGAGAGCCAAACAAGGCTATCTTATAGTGGATCCACCCACTGCTATATCAAGGCCACTAATGTAAGATCAGCATAGGCCCCACACGCCCCACTGAGCCAAGTCCTCACCCCCATTATGGACTGCCTAAGGCACTCCAGGACTAAGGGAAAGAGAGGGAACCCAGCTCACCCAGAGAAGAGTCCAGGCACTTAACCACTATACCGACCTACTTTGGCCTGATAAAAAGCGGGACTCGCTAATTAGCCCAGGCTACCCACAGGGGCAGCTGAACTGAGCCTGCTCACCTTTCCCAACAACACTCCCAACCCTCCCAACCACGAAAAGGTAAACGCGATGCATCCCTGCAGGTTGGAAGACCAGCAGAGGCAAGGGAGGGGAGGGAGGAGGGAAAGCCGAAGACCCAAGCCAATGCGTGACGCAGCGATGATCGGGAGCGCAATGAAAGATGATGCTCCGACAAAAGCCCGGGTGAACTGTGCCATAGGAAGTGTGCCCGGGCTTATAAAGCCCGATCCACGCCCCCACCCCAAAATCCCTGGATGGGGGAAGGCTTGTCTGCCTCTACTCCATCCGGGGAGGCAAAAACGGCCCCTGCCCTCAGCCGCTGGAAAGCGGCACGGGCGGGAAGGGGCCACATTATCACCATTCGTTTAAATATTCTAGGAATGGGTAGGTAACTATTGCTAAATAATTATTAAAGCATAAGTTTATTGGTGAAATGCTCTGTGTTAATTACTCTTTGCATTTATGCTTGTATTTGTACTATGCAAGACACATTGTAGTCCTGGTCAGAAGTCAGTGGACAAAAAAAACTCCTTAGCTCTTGGTCTTTCTGAAGCATTGGATACCTCATCATGAAGGTAAGTGCAGTCAACTTGTTCCCAAGGAGGCCAAAAAGTGCCTCCACTGTCCTATCAAGGGACACATAGTGACTAAATTTGCCTTCCTTGATGGTCCTCTAGGACAACTGGTTGGCTGTTGTATGAAATAGGATGCTTTACTAGTTAGACTACTGGTCTGATTCAGACCGCAGTTCTTACATTGTTAAACTGCAACTGGCAAATGGCAAGAGAGATGTTTTCAGGGCTTAAATGCCCTTAGGAACCCTTTCCCCAGTGTCAAATTTCCTGCTGGGCATGCTCCTAAGGACCATGGCAAAACCCTGTCCTAGATTACAAGTGGGGGAGGCAAATTCCTAAAGATTTAGAATAAAGTAGGAGTCAAGTTCACCTTTAAGACCAACAAAGTTTCATTCAGAACGTAACCTTTTGTGTGCTCCAAGCACACTTCATCAGATGAGGAATCAGGTATAGTGAGCAGGGCTATATATAGTTAGTAGGCAGTGGTTTAGAATGCAAAATGGTACAAATTTAAGATCCAATGAGAGAATAGTAAAATTAACAAATTGAGCAAACCTTTGATCTGGGTAGCATGAGTATGCGAAAGCATTAAAACAGTAATATGTCAAAATGTGAGAATGTCAGTCAATCACTCTATTATATAAGTCTGGGTCAAAAAGAGGTCATTACTTTCTCAGAAGTTTTTCCCATCTAAGTAATTTACCTTTTAACATGTAACATACATATAGTTTGCCATTAGAAGAAAAATACATTAAAATATAGTGGAAGATGGGTTTAGTATACGTAATGAGATAAACAGCCAATATCTTTATTTGAGTATGTTAATACAGCTAAAAGAGAAATACTTTGTGATGTTCTTGTCCACCCAATTTACTTTTTAACATGTAAACATCATTCTAGTTTGCCATTAGAAAAAAGAATATAATAAAATACAATGAAAATGAGTTAAGTATATAGTAATGAGATAAACAGTCAACATACTTATTTTGAGTATGTCAATACAAAAAAAATGCTCTTACACTATTCTGAAAGAGAAATACATTGGAATACTGTGGATGTATAACTATACTCAGTGAGAGTGACTTTAGAATCTGTAATGAGATAAAAAAAAAAACAATATCCCTGTTCAGTCCTGGGGAGGTTTTGTTCCAAGTTTCATAATAATTTGTAATTTAGTAATTTCTCTCTCCATTCTGCTCTTGAAGTTCCTTTGCAGTAAAACAGCTACCTTGAGGTTACTCATTGGATGATTTGGAAGGTTAAAGCATTCTCCCACAGATTTCTCAGTTCTGTAATTCCTAATGTCAGATTTGTGTCCATTTATCCTTTGGCATAAGGTTTGTCCTGTTTGCCCTATGTAAAGAACTGAAGGGCATTGTTGGCATTTGATGGCATATATAATGTTGGAAGACTAACAAGTGAATGAGCCTGAGATCGTGTAGTTAATGCTGTTAAGCCCAGTGATTGTGTTGTCTGGGTGTATGCGGCAGCAAAGTTGGCACTTGGGTTTATTGCAAGCTCTGGTACCGGTGTCCATACTCAGATGAGATGCTGTATTATTGTGGGTGAGGAGTTGTTTGAGATTAGGGGACTGTCTGTGTGCAAGAAAAGGTTTACCCCCCCAGTACTTTTGAAAGAGAGCTGTCACTGTCCAATAGAGGTTGTAAATCGTTGATGATACGTTGAACTGTTTTAAGTTGAGAGCTGTGGGTGACCACAAGTGGTGTTCTGTTATTATCTCTTTTGGATCTGTCTTGTAACAGGTTTTCTCTGGGTATCATTCTGGCTTTGTTAATCTATGTCCTGACTTTATCAGGTGAGTACTTTAGTTCCAAAAAGGTTTGTTGTAGATCCTTCAGGTGAGAATCTCTGTCAGCAGGATTGGAGCAAATGCGGCTGTAGCATAGAGGCTGGCTGTATACAATGGATTGTTTGGTATGTTTGGGATTGTAACTGGAGGCATGCAGGTATGTTTGTTGGTCAGTAGGTTTCCGGTATAAGGTAGTGTCTATGCGTCCATTGTGTTTTTTTACAGTGGCATCCATAAAATGTATTTCTTGCGGACTGGTTCATTGTCAGGTTGATGGTAGGGTGAAAGTCATTGGGTGTTTTTACATTCAGTTTGATCCAGAGTTTTAGAGTGTTCAAATCACTTGCCACTGTTCCGCTTTAATTATTTTCCTTTCACATTTAAGTGTTTCAATTGGGGGGGGGTCTCTGATCCGAGGGCAGCTGGAATACCAGCGCTTAGTTAAATATATACAATTGCTTGGAAATCATGTCAACACTGCAAAAACAATACAAATTTAAATTACTAGATGAGGCAAGCAATGATATGTAAAAATTTCAAGTGCTGTCAGTTCTCATGCAAATTACTGCACCTTGTGGTGGCTATTGGAGGAGTCTTTTAAAACACATGAAAACTTCTACAATACAAGTTTGAAATGCCTATAGAGAAAAGACCAGATCAAAATTGGTGTGAAGAAAAACATTGCAGCAGCAGCTCCAAAACTCATCTCACCGAAACAAATATAGATGCTTCAGGCAGCAAAAATGCAAAACAGTTGTGAGAACATTAGGTAATGTAAAAGGTGAGTTTCCAATGCGGTGATAGAGAGTCACAAACTGTCAGTGTAAAAACACCCATTGAATGCTTGGTGGAATGCATCCCGGGCTTCTTTATCATGTGTCCAGACCATAAAAATGTCATCAATGTAATGCAGGTATAAGGTAGGTAGGAGTGGGTGGGAGTCTGGGAAGTGTTGCTCCAAGTCAGTCATAAAGATGCTTGCATATTGTGGGGCCATGTGGGTGCCCATGGCTGTACCATTGATCTGTAGAAAAAGTTAATTGCCAAATCTGAAGTAGTTATGGCTGAGAACAAAATGGCACAATTTGGTTGCAAACTTTACATAAATTCAAATCATTGCATACAGTATCTTCTTTATTGTTGGATAGTGTCCATTCAGCTAGCATAGGCACTCAGATATGGTCAGCTCATTTCTCTGTTGACTGTATACTTTTTAAAGATGAAAGGCACAATAGAAAACCAGACTGATCTTTGAAGAAATCTTTATTGCATAATGTGAGATTGGTGACAGAATTGGGCAAGGAAATGGAAACTAAATAGAAAGATTAATAATTTAGAAGAATCTTCTCCAACAATAATTTGGGATGCAGTAAAACCTGTGTTATGACGTGTTCTAATTTTGAAATCATCATTCCTGAAAAAGCAAAGAAATAAATTGAAATCAGCTAGACAAAATCAGTGTCCTAGAAAAAAAAATTATAAAGAAAGGGGCAGCAAAAATATCTATAGTAAATTACTAGCAGAATGTAGACTGCTAGAGTCTTTAAATACAACCCAAATTCAAAAGAATATTTTATAATTAAAACAAAAATACTTGCAAAATAGTCCTAAATCACTTCGATTACTTGCCTGACATGTTAAAGAGAAACCCCAAACCAAAACTGTTGCACTGCTATCTGATAAGAAGGGTATGTAACAAGGAGGGTATACTGCAAAATAACTCTAATAAAATTACATGCAGCTTCTGAGAGTATTTTTGTACTCTTTATAGTTCCAAACTGTGATCTTCTACTGTAATAGAGGATTTCTTTTTGTCATACCCTGTCACCCAAAAAAATGATAGAGAACCATAAACTTTTTCTAGATAAGCCCTTTACAACTCAAGAAGTTACTAAACAGCATTTATTTAACACATTATTTTCACACATATTTGCCATCATTATATCTGCTTCCCAACTTGGCCCCATTTGTGGGTACTTAAATCCAGAGATGGGAGCCATGGTCTAATAAGACAGATCTTTCTACAAACATGAAAAAAGCCCCAAGTTTGCAGAAAAATCTGAAATAATATTTTTTTAAAAAACAGTGTGCATGAGAATTGTCTTTAGAACAAACAGTGTTTTTTCCCCTATATTGTTGCAACTGTTCAACAGCAGCCCCCCCCCCACACACACACACACAAATGGTATCATGTAGCAGTAAGAGTTTCATAGCAGGATCCCGAAGACACAGGTTCAAATCCCTATTCTGCCATGGAAGTTTACTGAGTGACCCTGGCTACCCATTCTCAGTCTAACCTACCACACAGGGTGGTTGTGAGGATAAAACGGAGAAAAGGAGGATGCTGTAAGCTTCTTTGCACCCCCAAGACAGAAAAAAGAGACAGACACAAATTTGATTGGTGAAACTATGGGCCACTTTATTAAATAACACAGCAATGGCAAGGGCAACTGAACTGCGGCCAGGTCAGGGCCAGGGGTCTCCTCAGACCACTCCCCTGCCTTTTTCAGCGGGCGGCAGACCCGCCGCCACAGCTCCCGTTAGGCAGGCACAGCAGGGAGGCTCACACCGGAGGGCCCAAACACCAGACACGAGTCTCAGCGAAAGGCACCCATCCAATCGAGTCTCCAGGACAGTCTGCATTCACACACCTCGAGCCACACCCAAAGGTTGATCCTGCCAGACCCCTAACTCCCCAAAAGGGGGAGGCTAACTGGTCCTCCCCAGGTCGCATGGTGCCATAAACCCCGTAAAACCTGCCACAACTAAGGCCAAGTCTCTACTTAGGGCTTAGCAGCCACCGATAGGCCCAAAGCCAACACAAGCCCTTGCCGCAAATCCCTCAGGAAAAGCATATTACCCTTTTCCGAGAGATGCACCCCATCCCCTCTGTAGAGGTCAGGACATTCCCTAGAAATATCCGGATGGGGCAAATAGTGGCCCAAACCACCCTCTTAAACCTTGCAAATCTCCTTATTCGCTCTGTAATGAGCCCTTTCTAACCCAGCTGGATTCCAAGCACTGCGCCACACCAAGCGCGGAATCATAGCCGACCAACTATAATGGTACCAGGCCATCTGTTCCTTATGTACTTGAAATCATCTCGGGCCTACAAAATCAACGCCTTGCCCTTAATCAGCCCGAGATCATTCCCTCCCAGGTGAACAATTAATACCTGCGGAGGAGGGCCCACACACCCGTGAAACAAAAGGGGGAGCAAGCCCAGCCACTGAAGACCTCCGGCGCCCCCGCCATTCTATCGTGACATGTTTGCTGAGCCCCAGCTGAGAGCCAACAGCAGTTCTCCGAGCTTGATGTGCCACCCAAAACACCTAACTGTGCCTGCAGATGAGAACTCTGCTCCTCCGGCCAGAAACAACAGCATCTAAAAAGAAAAACAGACAAGTTATAAAACCCAAACCTTAAACTACCCCAGCTCCTAATCACAAACTATTAGTGGAGCAAAGGGCGAATATAACCTTTGTAAGCCTGAGACCACCAACAGCCAAGGTGCTGAATGGACGAAGTAGGATAACCCAATGCAGCAGCCATAGAGGCCATGCCGATTCTAAAGGAATGGGTATCAAACCTCACTCCAGACAACCCCAGCAAGGCTAAAGCCCTGGACGTCACAGCGCAAAATTGATGTTTTGTCAGAGGACTGTTTCCAGAATGACAAAACAACAACCCTTCGTAGCCTCCCTGCACAGCCAAATAGTCGGCCAATGCGGAAACTGGGCAAAGCTCCACTTCAGAATATGGACCCAACTACAGCAAAGTCCCCATGCCCTCTTGATCCGTTTTGGATCGCCGGATAGTAAGAACCGCCTTACCCCCTAACAACTTAATATCCCTCAATAACAACGCCCTACCTGAAACATCACTCTTGGAGCTTGCCACCAGTTCACTAACCCTCAGCGCCCCCAAAAAAACCACCAAAGAGGCTGCGTGAAACAAAACTGCCTCGAAATGAGACGCACAAACTGCGCTCCAAACCCCCTTCAAACCCCGAAGAATCTCAGGAGACATAGGGGTCCTAGTATCAGGCTTAGGCCCAGCCTCCCTGGACCACCCTTCCAGCATCTTTCGAATACGAAAATCTGCTGTTTCCTCTTTAAACCCTAAGGCCTTGCTAATAAAGGCCAGTGCTGACATGCGTCCTTGAATTGATTGCACAGCCAATCCCTTACCTCTTAAGGAAACACAATAATGGAGCAACTACTCCACTGGGAGGAGTCCTCAAACTGCCGCACAGCACGTTCATAAGACTTCCTGGTGCTAGGTGCAATGGCTAAGCCTATCGCTCTACAGGCCTCGGCTCTCCAATCAGCCATAGCTCCTGGGGCATTGGTGCCGCATCCAGATTGGCGTCCGGGGCCAACTGATGAAACCTCTCCATCTGTTTACGAGAGAGAGCGTCAGCCACCCCGTTATTCACCCCAGGAACATGCTTGGCCAAAACCAAAATGTTAAGCCGCAGGCAACACAGAGTGAAGGCTCTCACCAACTTCATAACCCGCTGCGATTTAGACAAAAGGGAATTAATAACATGAACAACCGCCATTTTATCGCACCAAAAATGAACAGTGCAATTAACCATATCGCTCCCCCACAGCTAAACCGCAACCAAAATGGAAAAAAAATTCCAAAAACGTGAGGTCCCGGCTCAAACCGGCCTGCACCCATGACTCCGGCCACACCTCCATGCACCAGTGTCCATGGAAGTAGACCCCAAAACCTAATGACCCAGCAGCATCAGACATGACCTGAAGCTCAGCCTCGAGCCTCATGTCCTCTCTCCAAAAAAAAATCCCATTAAAGGATTCAAAAAACTCCTGCCACATCCGCAGGTCCTCCGTCATGCTGCTGGTAACCCTGGTCCTGTTCTGTGGCGAGCGAAGGCCCGCCATAGTGTCATAGAACCTGCGAAGAAAAGGCCTACCAGGGGCAACCACTTTGCAGGCAAAGTTAAGATGCGCTGAAGCTCAAGCAGCGTAACTTTCTTCTTGTGAAGGAAAGAATTACTCCTTTCCTTCAAGTCCTGCAGGTTCTGTTCAGGAATCCTAGATGACTGCTCTAAAGTATCCAGCTCAATCCTCAGAAACACAAGGCAATGGGCCGGGGCCTCGGTTTTTTCCTCAGCCAATGGCACACCCAACTCAGCGGCCAACTCAATAAAGCCAGCTAACAACTGAGTGCAGCAACCAGAACCAGCAGGGCCCACAAACAGGTAGTCGTCCAGATAATGAACGACATCCTGCAAATCCACTTTCTCGTGAACAGCCCATTCCAAAAAGGTGCTGAAACACTTGAAAGCGGCACACAATACAGAGCAACCCATAGGCAATGCCCTGTCCATGTAAAATTGCCCTGCAAACGAAAAGCCCAGCAGCTCAAAAACATCCGGGTGGACAGGGAGGAGGCGAAATGCAGACTTGATATCGCATTTCGCCAACTCAGCCCCCTGAGCACAGCGTCGAACGACGCCCACAGCCTGATCAAATGAGGTGTACCTAATGGAGCACAGCTCCTCAGGTATGCCATCATTGACAGAGGAACCCCTGGGGTAAGAAAAATGGTGAATCAAACAAAATTCACCAGGTGCCTTCTTCGGCACCACCTCCAACGGGGAAACCCTAAGATAACCACAGGAGGACTAGCGAATGGGCCCAAAATCCTGCCCTCCGCCAACTCCTTGGCAATTTTTGCCTCAACTATGTGCTCTAAACCCTCAACTGAATTAAGGTTTCTGGACCAAGTTGGTACTCGAGAACCTTGAAAAGGAATTCTAAAACCCAACGTAAAACTGTTTAACAAATATAAACTGTCTTCCCTACGTGGGTACCTGCGAAGCCATTCTTCAAGAGGCCCCACCTTTATCAGGCTGGGGCCCTTTTCCAGTTTGAGAAGGACCCCCGCCTGATCTTTTCTGACCTTTGCACGGCCGAACTCTCGGGCAGTTGTTGAAGGAGTGTTGGCCAGCACACAGGGGGCATTCATGCTTAAAATGGCAGGCTTTGTGACTGCACACCCCCTGCAACCCAAACTCCCAGCAAAGCAAGTGGGGTTGAACCGCCTGTCCCCCAAAACTGCGGGAGGAGGAGGATGCACTAGAAGGAGAAGAGGAAGCCTTAGTTACTAGGTGACCACTGTCCGATCAGTCCCCCAAATTGGGCCGTGCCGGTGAATTCACCCACAGCCACAACTGTTGGTGAATCCGATCCCAAGGGAGTGAAGGGTACAAAGTGGCCCTCATCCTGAACTCCTGGTCGTATTGGATCCAGGCTGGGTCGCTGAACTTCGTATACCCCTTGTATATGATGTCCATATATTGAATCAACTCAGCAGCCTGCCAGGGCTGCGCACGCGTTATCACTTCCGCATATATAAAAAAACCCGGAAGCCAATTGGCCCAGGTCCGATCAACCTTCCTCTTCCTGAGCTTCTCCTTCTCTTTATCATCCAGTTCCTCCTTGTCCTTCTTTTCCAATACTCTAAATAAAAGGGAAAATATGTCAACATATTCCCCTTTTAAGATTTTTTTCTCTCGTGGCAGGCAGCAGGTGATCGCCCAAAGGTAAGGCAACCTCGCCAAAAGGCATAGTGCCAAAGGGGACAGCCCCATAAGGAGATAGTAAACCCCAGCCACCAGACCAAGCCACTGCTGACACCTGCTGACCCACCCTGGGCCAGTTGCCAAATGGACCAAACTGACCCTGTGGCCACATCCAATTGCTCTGCTGCTCTAAGCCTAAAGTTGAAGGAGCCCCTGAACCACCTGATGAAGCACCAGCCCCACTAGGACCAGCAGACCCCCAAGCCCCCCAAGGCCACACAGGCCCAGTGTGAGGCAAAGAGCCATCCCCAGACTTACCAGGAGGTAAAGCAGGCACCAATGCTGACCCGGCCCCAACCGCACCGGACGACGGGCCCGCTCCAACATCAGAGCCAGCAAGCCCCACAGCTCCTCCAGCCGCAACAGCAGCAGATCTGCCCTCCAAAAGAGACAAGCGGGTCAGTATATCTGCCTGCAAAGCACGCTTAGAAACCCGCCCCTTCTTAGGCATCTGAGAAGGTGGAAACCCCGATGCCTGCTCCAATGCTTGCAGTCGCTGGAAAATGACTGCGTTCACTTCATCATCTCCCTCCTCATCAGAAGATGAAGGGGGCGGAGGATGCTTTGGGGGCAGCTTAGGAGCCTTAGGGGCAGGCTGCTTTCCCTTTGGTTTTCAACTCCCTTTACGCCCTGACATACTCGCTAAAGAGTGCAGCTCCAGTTGAATTAAATGGGGAATAGACTGCTGTAAAGCAGCTAACCACTCTGAACCCAAAAAAGGTGAGTAACCAGAACCCACCCAACCCTTCAGTTATCCTACCAAAGAAAAAAAGGGGGGGAGGGGGAATGCCAAAGCAAACACCTAAAATGGCCACAGCCCCTCTAAACCTTAAAATGGCTGTCAGCTCACTAGGTCCTAAAATGGCCACCAAGAACAAGGGATGATGAAGAAGAAACCCACAAAATGGCCACCAAGCATGAGAAAAAACCACCACACTAGTGCATAAAAATGGCCGTACACACCACCCACAGACAACACCTCAGCCTTGCTTAAAATGGCCACCAAGGCCACCCAAGAGAGGCACCACAATTTCTTCACGCAAAAAAAAAAGTGAGGGGGGGGGCAGCAGGCGTTGAATCACTATTGCCTATTTAAACTGTAACCGCTCTCCAGGATCTCAGGCTGAGGTTTTTCACACCTACTTGCCTGGATTCCTATTAGCTGGGACAATAATGCCCTTATGAGGAAGCAACCTCCAAACACCCCCCCTTAAGAACCACCGCAATTCCCCCTCACAAAGTTCCCAAGATGGGCTGCAGCTGAAGGCCACCATCCCATATACTCAAGCAGTAAATAATGGGATTTTTCACACCTATTTGCCTGGATCCCTATTAGCTGAGACAATAATGCCTTTAAGAGGAAGCAACCTCCAAACACACCCCCTTACGAACCACCGCAATTCCCCCTCACAAAGTTCCCAAGATGGGCTGCAGCTCAAGGCCACCATACCATATACTCAAGCAGTAAAATAATGGGGAAAAGCCTCAACAGCCGCTCCAACGACACTCAACGAATCCCGACGACGACCCTTCCCGGCCTAATCAGCCCTGGCGCCAAGCAGGAGCATGAAAGCACGCTCCCAGCCCACCGAGCACCCAGAGCAGACTGTCGTTACAAGGAGCGGAGGCTTCGAGGCAGGCTCTGAAGCCCCGCCCTCGCCAGACGCGCCCGAAAGCACACCAAAACGTCTGCTCTCCCTCCCGGGGGGGGGGGGCAAAATCTCCCCTGCAGCCACGCCGCAATGTGGTGGGCCGCAGGAGGCTCCGTTGAGTCCATATTATGGAGAAAGATGAGGTATGAATAATATTCCAATATATTACAGACCGTTCTAACATTGTCTTTCAAATATCTTCTAGGAAAAAATCCAGCCTGATCTTGATGTATTGTGGACTGTAGAACTTCCTTCAGGCGTTGTGCCAATATTGCGCAAAAAATTTATAGTCCACGTTCAAAGGAGAGATTGGGCGATAATTTTTAATATCTTTCAAATCTGCACCTTCTTTGGAATTAAGGATATTGTAGCTTCTTGCCAAGAGGCCGGTATTTGAACTTCGTCTTGAATCCTTTCAAGGAGACATTTGAATGGTAACAGTAAGGACTCCTCATAAGCTTTGTAAAATTGCGCAGGCAATCCCTCTGGACCCGGGGCTTTACCATTCTTTTGAGATGCCATTGCATCTCCCTGTTCCCTTATTGTTATTGGTTCATTTTAAAAAAATTGTTGTTCTTCTCTAAATTTATTAAGATTATTTTGACTAATATATTCTTCTAAATATGCCTTATGAACTCGTTTATCTTCATATAATTTTCTTTAAATTGTTCCACAATTCGGCGTATCTCCTGTCTTTGAACTTTCTCTTTGTTATGTTCGTCTTTAATAATAATAATAATAATAATAATAATAATAATAATAATAATAATAATAATAATAATAATAATAATAATAATAATAATAATAATAATAATAAATTTATTTTTGTATCCTGCCCTCCCCCGCCGAAGGCAGGCTCAGGGCGGCTAACACGACACAGTATATACCATGATAGTAAAATACGATATTACAACAACAATTAAGCAATTAAAACAAATAAAATTACATTCATAAGTTAAGTTAAAATTAAATAGACAGTTAAACCATTGTGAATTATACATTTCAGTGCTACAGTTCAACTATATCTAGGAAGGCTAGATGTCATTTCCCGGGTTTCATCTTAATGCAAGCTGAAAGAGGGCAGTTTTACAGGCCCTGTGAAACTGATTTAGGTCTCGCAGGGCTCGCACCTCTTCTGGTAGTTGATTCCACCATTGGGAAGCCATTGTTGAGAAGGCTTGCTCCCTTGTTGATTTCAATCTAACCTCTCTTGGTCCAGGGACTTTTAAAAGGTTTTGAGAACTAGATCTCAGTGCTCTCTGAGGGACATATGGGGAGAGGCGGTCCCTAAGGTAGGCAGGTCCTCGACCATATAGGGCTTTAAAGGTAATAACCAGCACCTTATAGCGAACTTGGTACACAATCGGCAACCAGTGCAGGTCCCGCAGCCTAGGCTGCACATGTTCCCACCGAGGCAGTCCCACTAACAGCCTGGCCGCTGCATTCTGCACTAGCTGCAGTTTCCGCGTTCGGTATAAGGGCAGCCCCATGTAGAGGGCATTACAGTAGTCTAGCCTCGAGGTGACTGTTGCATGGATCACAGTTGCCAGGTCTCTACGTTCCAGGAAGGGGGCCAACTGCCTCGCCCTCCTAAGATGGAAGAAGGCGGATTTAGCAGTGGCAGCTATCTGTGCCTCCACTGTCAGGGAAGGCTCCAGTAGCACTCCCAAACTCTTGACCCTGCGCACTGGAATCAGTGACGCACCGTCGAAGGTTGGTAGGGAGATCTCCCCTCGCAGCCCGCCGCGACCTATGCAAAGGACCTCAATCTTCGCTGGATTCAGCTTCAGCCCACTCAGCCTGAGCCAGTCCGCCATGGCTTGCAACGCCCGGTCCAGATTTATAGGGACATCGTCAGTCCAGCCGTCCATCAATAGATAAAGCTGGGTGTCATCAGCGTACTGGTGGCAACCCAGCCCATACCTCCAGGAAATCTGGGCAAGGGGACGCATGTAGATGTAAAATAACATCGGGGAGAGAACTGCCCCCTGAGGCACCCCACAATTAAGTGGGTGTCTCTGGGACAGCTCTCCTCCAATCGCCACCCTTTGTCCCCGATCTTCAAGGAAGGAGGAGAGCCACTGTAAGGCTAGCCCCCGAATTCCTGCATCCACTGTAAGGCTAGCCCCCGAATTCCTGCAAACTAGAAGACATGCATTTCAGAACCGGTATTATTCTTTTGGCATTCTCTTTTCTCATTCTATAGGTCAACCACCTTCCAGGTTTATTAGCATGTTAAAAAAAATTTTGTCTTGCAAATCTCAGTTTTATTTCCATCTCCTCTATAAGTAATAAATTGAGTTGATGTTGTGTTTCTTTGACCTTATTTTGAAACTCCTATCTTGTTGGTTGCACTTTCAAGTTCTTTTCAGCTTCTCCTGCTTGCAACATTAATTTTTGAAAATTTTCAGTTCTTTCTTTCTTCTTCTTTGCATTATATCTGATTGCAAGACCCCTGTAATATGCTTTAGCGGTATCCCAAACTACTTGCATCTTTACATCTTGAGTTATGTTCTGTTTTAAAAAAGATTCCATTTCAACCTTAGATTTTTAAAGAAAATCTTTATCTTTTAAGATAGAAGTATTTTACCTCCACGATCTTCTTATTGGTGTAGCTTTGAGTTTCACCATTATGGAACTATGGTCTGATATAACTCTTGTTTGAATTTCTGTCTCAACTAAATCTTTAACCAAATTTGCAGAGAGCCAGCACATATCTATTCTTGACCATGTTTGATGACTGGCAGAGTAGTAGGGAAAGTCTTTCGAATTTGGATAGTTTGTTCTCCATATATCAACCAGATCCAGTTCTTCTACTAGCTTCCAAAAGCTTATTGGTAGTTGAGGACTTTTGCTTTTAGTATGTTTATGTATTTTTTGTCCAGTTGTCTGTCAGAAACTGCATTAAAGTCTTCTACTATGCAATGTTCTACATATTCTAAATTTGATAATTTAAAATGTAAATCTTGAAAAAAATTCTCTTGGTGATCATTTTGAGCACAAATATTTGCTAATAGAAATTTTTTGTTGTCCACTGTGACTTCCACTAAAAGAATTCTTCCATCTTCCAAAGCGTACTGTAGTTGTGGGTTAAATTTATCCTTAACATAAATTGCTACTCCCCTTTTCTTTTTATTCATGTCTGTTGCTGCAAACAAACTGCCAAGTTTCTTATTTTTCAAAAGGTGTTGAGCTAAAATATGGGTTTCTTGTAAATCAATTATGTCCATTTCCAATTTTGTCAGGTGTCTAAAAGTCTGCCTCCTTTTAACAGGAGAATCGAGTCCATTCACATTAATAGAAATAATTGATGCCATTATGGATTTTTCTTATCACTATCTTTTTTAGTCTGTAATCTTGTCGGGTATTTCCGTGGTTCATTTGGGTCCTCTTCACCAGAGCTTTTTTCTTCTTCCTCATCATCATCCTTCTTTTCCTTCCCCTCTTTTTCCTTCACTCTATCCAGAAAATTCTGAGTTTTGAAAATAGAATTTATCTATACCTGTTCTCTTCATAAGTAAAAAGGAGGCATTCCAGCATTAGCCATGTATAGGGTATTTCTCTTTCCCTCAGGAAGCTTGCCAAGGTTTGGTATTCTCTCCTCTTTTGTCTCACTGGCCGTGGTACCTCTCTCAAGATTTTCACCGTATTTCCTGCTATCATCATTGGTTTGTCTCTTGCTTGCTTCAAAATATCATCTCTGATCCTCTTTCTTGTAAGTTTCAAATGAATTTCGCTAGGCAATTTATTCCGTCTTGGAAAACTTGATAGTACTCTCTTGACTTGATCAAACTCTTCTTCCATCCTTTGAGGAGTCACCTGTAAAATTTCAGCCAAGGCCTCACTTAATATTTTCTGTAAATCTTCATTTTTCTCTTCTGGTACATTTTGAAACCTCAGCATATAGGCAGCTCTATCTATTTCCAGTTGTAAGAGTCTGGTATCATGTATATTCTGTTCTTTTCCCAATTCTTCCAGCTTCTGAGTATTGTCTGTCACCTGGACATCTAGTACCTTTAAGGTTTTGTTGGTCTCTGCTGCCTGTTTTCTGTTCTCTATAAGCTCTTGTTTTATCTCTGCCATCTGCTCCCCTATATTATCTACTTTACCATTCAGCTGTGCTATGGCAGTGAGTAGAGTATTTTGCATCTCTTTGATATCTCCCTGCATGGTTGTAAATTTCCCTGGACCAGATGCAGAACTGGGTGATGGGATTGGTGGTTTACCTTATCTATTATCTTTTTTAATTGTTTCTTTAAAGCCAATTGCAGCTTTATTTTCCATCCTTATTAATATATTTGCACTCACAACCACAAAGTCCTTATACTTGAAAATTTGTTTTGGAACACAATATTCCTGTGCATATTAGATAAGCTAGTATCTGCCAAACAATACCAGTATTAGACAATGATTTTAAGAAAACAGTCTTCTAGCTACTATCAACAATTCACCAGACCCAAAACAATTATAAAACTTATAATAAACAAGATCTTTTTAGCACAACATCCTTAGTGCCACCTAGCCAAAACAGTTCAACTCACTGAAACAACAGTTCACTATGATTCCAAGTTTTAGCAAACTCATCCAGCTGCTCCAGGTTATAAATTGTAATCCAGGACTGGATGCCCCATTTGTAATCCACAGGTGAAATCAAAAATTAAAAATTATACAAACAGCCCAAGAAAAAAAGAAAAAAATAGAATAAATCAGAGCAAATTAAGCCAGATATTTCCAGATGAAGAATAACAAAAGTAAAAAACAAAAAGAAAGAACTCGAAATATGATATGAAAACGAGGAAAAAATGGGAAAAATGAGAATAAAAGTAAAAAACCAAAAATGTTCAAACCATATGGAAAATAGGACCAGACTTAAAAAGTTATATCCATAACATCCACCATCAGAGGTTTATAATCCACTTTAAAGGTTTGTACAGATATTCTTCCTTCAGCCAACAATCTGATTATATTTTATAGTCTAGTATACACAGCCCACAACAGTTTAGATGCTTGTTTGAAGCTCACATAAATTAGTTCAGAGCACTTCAACATAATCTTCAGATTGCTTCTTATGCCAGCTGTCCTTCTTATCCATATATACTTGCAAGCAACTTTCCCAAAGCTAAGTCTTTCTCCAGAAAGAAGTTTAAAACAAGTCAGTTCAATTCAGCCATCAAGTCTTTTCTATATTAGAAACTGGTGTGCTTCATACTTTTCATGCAAGGGTTATAAACATCACCAGATTAGGCAGGAACTTATGGAAGCCTCGGAGGAGAAAGAGAGAGCGTCCCCCCCCCCCTTTCTCAGCCTTTGCCTCTGCCAAAGTTCCTCTTCAGTCCCAACTCTCCACTTCCCCTGCTTAGAGAAGCAATACCTCAGGATTCAATATTAGAAAGAAAGAGAATTTACAGTCTTCATAAGAATGATGCAGCTTGTCCAATTCATGCAGAGTCACTAGTTGAAAGGAAAAAAGTAGAAGTCTGGCAATCAACCCCTGTGCCATTTAAAAATGGCGATTGGCTTATGGTGAGCTGGGGTCGGGAGGCAGCCACCGTTGTCACCTCCATCCCTCAGCTCAAGCCGTCTGCCTTCCTGGGTCCCAGAATCGAGTCTCCCAAGCTGAGGAGACCCCTCCACTGCCTGATTTAGGAGCGGCTCTGGATGCGCTGATCCAAGCCACTCCTAATGCCGAGTTGCTGAAACTGGAAGTTGGCATTGCAAGCTTAAAAAGAATCTCAAAGCACAGAGTCACAAATCCAAGCAAGGGAGGTAGAATTCTGAAGCTCTGTTCATGAAAATGGGAAGTGAATAAAAAGGAATGCTGACAAGGTGGAGGAGGAGGGGGAGCCCTCTTGAAACTGAAACGACTAGTTTGAAACTGACAATAGTGTTTCCATGGTTGGAGATTTCCCCCACCCATTGTTTTGAAATTTGGTGAAAATTTTATTTGGGCAGAGAAAGTCTGCATGGATATGTATCCATTCATGACTGGGCATTAACCTTCATGAACAGCTTGAAAGTTAATGGAAAGTTCATTCCAGTTGACCTCCCACAAACTTTAGTTCACAAACCACAAATCAGCCAAAATTAGATATGAACTTCAGTTTGTGAGCCAGTTCATGCCCATCCCTATAAATATGTATAGAATTACACTTGTTTTGGGAGTCCCCCCTCAAAAAAATTAAGGACATCAGACAACAACATGGGTTTAACAAGTTTTGTTTAAATGGCTGATCTACATCAAAATTTATTAACATTTGCTAATAGGTGGCCTGCACTTGGCAGCCTGCCAATGGCTACCTTTGTAGTGTAGATTCTATTGCTACCAACCAATTTTAATGCAGCCAGTAAAAGATTGGGCTTATTTGATTTAATTTCTTCTGCCAGTCTGGTAGGCTATTATCACTGAATGTGATGTTTTTGTGTTCCATTGCTGGGATGGCTGCAACTTTTTTTTAGGACTATATTTATTGTTCTGCTGTGGTCTTGTTTTTATATATTTGATTCATTTTGTATTTTTATTGTTTCTGAAAGCCACTTCTTTTATAACACAAGAAGGCAAAAAATTCAAAATAAATAAATAAAAATAAATGTGGTTTACTCAAGCTTCTCAGACTTTTGAAGTTCTTTCTTTCCTAAATTTTCAAACTAAGGAGTCAGCTTCTATGTTTACAGAAGTTCTAGTTTGTTACAATCATTAAGCTCAATGCATTCTTTCAAAATACCTTGGCTTTAAGCTTATCAGCAGGACACCTGGTTCTGATAGTTTTAAAGAGAGATCACCTTAGTGACCCACAAATCTTCAGTATGTTTCTTGATAACATGTCACTCATGCTCAAGAAGTCTTATCCTTTGCTTTTTTTGGTTTGAATATCACAATTTTTTGCATCCTATATATATCTATTAGAAGTACAGTGAGGTTATAACATAGTTCCTAGTTATTTCCAGGCTATGCACAGGATGAGTGGGGGTAAAACCAATCTTCTCTTCTTGACATAGCCTAGACAATGAGAGTTTTTGAGAGAGCACCCATAGTCTTGACAGTTTTTTTTTTTTTGGTTAAGGTATATGGGGCAACTGGGAAATTTACTTAAATAATACCACTCATTTAATCTATAGGTTTTGAGTACTGCCACATTAGAATCTGCATAAACCAGGCTTTAAAATAATCCTAAAAACTTTTCCTACTTGTTATAAAGTATGGGGAAAATGCAGTAGTTAAAGTAACCTCCAAATCTACCTCAGCCAAAGGTGTCTCTCTATTTTTCTACCACTGATGCATCAACACTCCCACATGGGGATAGAGCAATCCACAAATCTCTCACATTTGAGAAAAAATGGCATTCAAATAAACAATGTTGCACTATAAGACTTTAGAAAACCCAACTCACATAAATGATCCAAAATCACCATTCTAGCTCTCTTCAATCCCTTCAGCTCTAATAATTAAAATAATCTGAATTCTCAGCATAGATAACCTATCTTCTATCTGTTACTTCCAAGAGCTTATATAAGAATCCTTTCTTAACAATAAAAGGCAACCATCATTTTTAGAAGCAAATACAATCTTCAACCACATCCTAAGGACAGCCACCCAAGCTGAGGCTTCAAGGGAATTAATGCCCAGTTTTGATCTCAAGAAAGCCCCCACTACAGATCTAGGGACTTCAGTAAGTTTATACACACACAAACACACAAACAAACAATTATCAGTGGATAGTCCAGTGTTTCTTGACAAACTTCTGTTCAAACTTGAGCATCATATAGAAATGTGGTTACTCCCCTAAAATTAAATAATGTCACTGCAGCAGAAAGATATTGCCCACCCTTAGTGTAGCACACACCGTCTGTGCCCAACAGTCCCTCCAGTCCAATTGAAGGGACTCAACAGCCAGAGTTCCAAGTGAGTTTATCCAGATCTTTATTACCACTGGTGGCTGGAGGAAAAAGCCATACTCTTTCTATACCACCATCCTTCCTGCATTTTTCCTCCAACCCGTCTTTACAAACATAGCATATTTATACAATTTCTGATAACAAAGCAGGTCTTGTTGATTGGTTACAAATCTTCGCTCTTAGCCTTTTATGGTATCTCATTGGCTTAAAGAAATCCGTCTCTACCAGGGTGAGGTAATTCCTTGGGGATTTCCTTGTTCTCTACTCCCAATCTCCTTTGCTTTACAGGTCCTTTTGTTCTTTGTTGTTCAGTTGCACAGTCGAGTCCGACTCTTTGTGACTCCATGGACAAAATCACGCCAGGCCCTCCTGTCTTCCACCATCCTCCGAAGTCTGCTCAAATTCGTGTTTGTTACATCAGTGACACTGCCCAACCATCTTATCTTTTGCTATCCCCTTCTTCTTTTGCATTTCTGTCTTTCCTAGCATCAGGATCTTCTCCAGGGAGTGCTTTCTCATTTGGTGGCCCTACAGAAGGCTAATAAGCCAGGAAGGGTCCGGATCACTGTAGGGAGCTGATTCCAAGTTGGGGCCAGAACTGAAAAAGCCCTGTCCCTAGTTGAGGCAAGGCAAGCGTCTCTTGGATCGGGGATGGCCAACAGATGTTGGAAGGTCAAACGTAATGACTTCCGGGGCATATATGGGAGGAGACGGTCCCACAGGTATGTTGGTCCCAGGCCACGTAAGGCTTTAAACATTAAAACTAAAACCTTGAAGTGGATCTGGTACTCAATGGGCAGTCAGTGCAGACTGCAGAGTGCCAGCCAAATGCCCACCTGTAAAGGTGATGCAGTCAGCAGGCAAGCTACTGCATTCTACACCAGCTGCAGTTTCCAGATCAGTCTCAAGGGCAAGCCAACATAGAATGAGTTACAGTAGTCTAGTCTGGAAGTGACCATTGCATGAATCACTGTAGCCAGGACCTGGGGGGGATAGATATGGTGCTAGCTGCCTGATCTGCTGAAGATAACAAAAGACAGACCTGGCAGCCATCATGATCTGGGCCTCCATGGAAAGAGAGGCATCCAAGGTCACTCCAAAGCTCTTCACCTGTTGGGCTGGCACCAATGGGGCACCATCCAAGGCTGAGAGCTGGATGCACATACCTACCCCACCCCACCCCGACTCAGGTACAGGACCTCCATCTTAGCTGGATTCAGCTTCAGTCGGCTCTGTTGTAACCACCCAGTCATTGCTCCCAATGCCTCAGACAGCTGGTCAGGGGTGGCGACTGACTGGTCACTCACCAACAGATAGAACTGGGTTTCATCAATGTACTGGTGACAACCCAGCCCAAAACCTCAGGTAATCTGGGCAAGGGGGCGCATATAGATGTTAAATAGTATTGGTGAGAGAATGGCTCCCTGTGGCACTCCACATATAAGTGGATGCTGCAAAGAAGCCAGCTCGCCAAGCACCACCCTTTGTCCCTGTCCCCGGAGAAAGGAGGAAAACCATTGTAAGGCCACCCCCTGAACTTCGGTGATGGCGAGACGGTGGGTCATAATGTCGTTATTGACTGTGTCAAACGCTACTGACAGATTGAGAAGTATCAGCAGCACTTAGGTCTGATGCCTTCTTAGGTCATCTGTGAGAGCAACCAGGGCAGTCTCCATCCCATGGCCTGGGTAAAAGCCAGATTGGAATGGGTCCAAGGCAGATGTCTCATCCAGGAAAACCTGTAACTGCTTCGCCACTGCTTTCTCAACTACCTTACCTAGAAATGGTAAATTTGGAACTGGGTGGTAGTCGGGCAAGACCCCAGGGTCCAATGATTTTTTTTTTTCAAAAGTGGACAGACCACAGCCTCCTTCAATTTCTCTGGGATTGCTTTCTGGAAAATCCAAAACAGGTTCCCTAAACTGTAACTAGTTGTAGCTCAACATATAAGGGCCTATTATGTACACATAGTTTACTGAAGATTTTCTGAGCAGTCAAGTCTTAAAGCTTGAGTTCAGGTTCTGTGCCTGCCTTCCTTTTTCTGTGGTACATTTATTCTGCAGCTACAACCCCCCCCCCCCAAAAAAAAAGAACACACACATAAAAAACTAGGTTTTCTTTAAAAATGGGGGTAGGAACATCACTTGTGACATGTGGGGGGTGGCACTCAAAGTTTTTTTTTAATTTACCCAATTGCCCTAGCACAGCTGCTTAGTATTGTCAAGTAAGCACTTTCCGTTTACATCCTCTAGTTCAATTCCTTGAATGAAAAGGAACACAGAGGGTAAAAATAAATCATCTTGGAACTGATAAAACTATTTTTGAAACTGACTAGAGCAACGGTGAAGCCCCCTTTTCTATACTGTGAAGCTCTAGGTGGTTCTCTGCTGTGTTATCAGACACTGTGAAAAATGGAAAAGAGTCACCTCTCCCTGCCATCCCATTCCTTTATGGCCATACAAGTGCCATTTTGAGTTCTTTCCTCTGTAGTTTTATTATTTTTTTGTAAGTAGTATGAGACTAGTGATAAAACATAAATTTAAATCTACCAAAGGTAAGAGAGTGCATAGTACTGCCAGATCTACATGCACTTATGGAGGCTGGAGAAAGGGAAGGGAGAAGATTCCCCCACCCCACCCCAGTGCTAAGCCAACTGCAGACATTTCAAGGGTGATTCATGCCCAAAGTGGAGAAACATATCTACTAGATCCTGGAGACAGAAGAGGGAGCAGGATGAATAGGGAAGCTGTGGGGACACTGGGATAGGATGGAGAAGAGTGTGTGTTAAACCATTTGGCTGGCCCATTCCACATGTGCACACACACACATACACACAAACACCAGCTGAGCATTGGCTACAGCTGCCACTCTCACTGCTGGACTTGATTGGTGGCACACAACCCAATGGTGTTCTTTCCTTCTGCCCTCCTCCATCCCCCCCTTTCAGAGCTTGTGAAGGAGGTTGCTCAAAGAGCTTCCAACTCTACCTGCTACTGGACAGCCGGCCTGACTGCGTCCCAGAGAATTTAGACCGGGCTTTGCAGGCTATGGCAACCTGGTTGAGGCGGAGTGGGCTGAAACTGAATCCAGCGAAGACAGAAGTCCTTTGCCTAGGTTGGGGTGCTCGGAGAGGGGAAATACCTCTCCCAGTCTTCGACGGGGCACCGCTGAAAGCGGCATGCCGGGTCAGGAGCCTGGGAGTCTTACTGGAGCCTTCACTATCAATGGAGGCCCAGATTGCAGCCACTGCCAAGTCAGCCTTTTTCCATCTAAGGCGGGCAAAGCAGCTGGCTCCCTTCCTAGAGCATCAAGATCTGGCAACGGTGATTCATGCAACGGTCACCTTGAGACTGGATTACTGTAATGCCCTCTACATGGGGCTGCCTCTGTACCGAACCTGGAAGCTGCAGCTGGTGCAGAACGCGGCGGCTAGACTGCTGTTGGGGCTCCCCAAGTGGGAGCACATACAGCGTGGGCTATGCGAACTGCACTGGTTGCCAGTTGTATACCGGGTTCGTTACAAAGTGCTGGTCATTACCTTTAAAGCCCTATATGGTCGAGGACCTGCCTACCTTAGGGACCGTCTCTCCCCATATGAACCCTAGAGAGCACTGAGGTCGGCCGGGAAAAACCTGTTGACCATTCCCAGACTGAAAGAGGTGAAGCTGCCAAGCACCCATAACCGGGCTTTCTCCTCTATGGCTCCAAGCCTATGGAACCAACTTCCAGAGGAAATACGGGCCCTGCGGGACCTTGAACAGTTCCACAGGGCCTGTAAGACCATCCTCTTCCGATTGGCTTTCGCTGAAGAAGGAAATTGTTAAGAAAACCGCCATCATAAAAGTAAACATAGCATTAGCACTTTTTATTAATTTTAAAAATTTAACCAGAATTATAATTAAACTGTTAAATGTAGTTTTATTCAATTTTGTATAATCAATGTATGAATCATGTTGTTAGCCGCCCTGAGCCTGCTCCGGCGGGGAGGGCGGGATACAAATAAAAGTTGTTGTTGTTGTTGTTGTTGAGAAGCACATGTAGCAAAAGAATTGCAGGGGAGCACAACCTCTGGCACAACTAAGTTTTTCCCTGTTGTTTCACTTTAAAAAAAAATTAGTGATCCAAGACTAGCAATTGTTTGTTATCACTGCAACCATATATGTTGTAAAAAAATAATAAAGCTTTTGAATTGCCTTTGGTTTGTAATAGAAGCAAGGAAAAAATGGCACAAAAGTGCTGTCAGAAAACCAGAAAGTGAACAGAAAATGACCAGAAAGTGAACTGAGCATCGAAGGGAGGAACATCGATGGAGAATGAAACAGAAAACCCAGTAGACTTGCACAGTGAAAGTGAGGGAAAACGCACATGCATAATAGACCAAGGCATATTTTATTTACTGCTGTTGATCTCTGTGACAAGTGAAGAACATCTTCTTTTCTCCTCAACAGGTACAACACTTTTGGAATTATTTATATAAATGCATCTTCCTGTGGAAGGATGGGGGTGAGAATCAAACCTCAATGAATGCACCATATTTTGCCCAAATTAAATTGTAAGGTCTCAGCAGTAGAGAACTCACACTGTCAGTAGAAGATACTAAGCAGATCTGGTCAAATAATTTTAGGTAGCAAAACTGGGAAAGATCTCAGAAAGATGATGTCAGGAAAAGCATGTAAAACTTTGCTAGAAGAATTTATGGTCTGTTTCTGTATTTGAAGCAACATAGTAAATAGTAGTAAATAGCCCCCACACGCATAATTAATGAAAGGGGCGTGGCCAGTGACATCACATCCGGTGACATCACCGGAAACTGCACCATCAGGGTCATGACCCCAATGACGTCACCCAGGTCTTGACCCCACCCCCACTTGACCTAACCCCACCAATTACCATCTATCCCCCACCATGACGTAGCTACCCAGAATAATTAATTAAGCACCTCCTCCAGGTCATGACCCCACCCCCACGTGACCTAAACCTGCCAATCACCATCTATGCCCCACCATGACATAGCTACCCCGCATAATTAATTAAGCACCTCCTCCAGGAAATGACCTTACTGACTCACACCACGTGATGTAGCCAGGCCAATCAGTGTCTACGTCCACCCCGCTGTGACGTAGCACCCCTGCATATTAATTGAGCAGGCCGGAAATCACATGTGCAGCCCTCTCCCCTGCCCCCTTCTCCAGTGCCACCCACTGCAGCGTCATTGAATTTCCCCCTGTGGCACCCCACCCCCGGAAATTGGGGGCCACCACTGAGAAGGCCTGAGTAGGTCCATGTGACCCCTCTAACAACACGCCCAGTCACCCCTGGCCAATAGCAAATGGGATGGGGAGCTGGGGCCCACCTCCACCCAGCCCACTCCAACCAGGTTATTTTAGGAAAGAAGCCATTTGTGCTTGAACATACGTGCACAGGCTCTTGCTGAGAACATGGAAACTCTGTCAGACCCTTGGTACTTTCCAGTCCATCGCCATTGGTGAGACAAAATTTTAAAAGGAGATATGTGAGCAGTTCTGAGGATGAAGAATTTGTTTCTACAAAGCTCCATTTCCCGGGGCCTGTTTTTGACGAAGAGACACGCGTTAGTATAGACAGCGGGGAGACAACAGCTGACATGTTAGCTAAAAATGCCATTTCCCAAATTTTGCAAGGCCTCCTGGAAGATTTCCCAGACACTCAGGAACTGATTCCCTACAGCACCCAGGTTTTCCAATAGATTTCTGATTCCCAAGAGCTGATTCCAAGCGAGAACTCTATGGCACAGGTAATTTGGGAAAGGGGAAAAGGGGTGGGGGGGAGTAGAAAAGGTTATTGGAAACAGGTTTTGCATAGTGCATTTAACTGAAAAAATCTGCTTTTAATTTTTTAGTATTCTGCCTGCATTGAGCCACAAATTCCAGATTTAAAATTGGCTGAAGCCCCAGAGGAGAATATTCCTTCAGAGGTGAAAATCTCCACGCAGGTATGGACCCCAGTTGTTTAGTGTTGTGTGGTGGGTGTGGGGGCTTGTCAAGGCTTGTAAAACTAAAATAAATGCTGTCTTTTTAACAGGAACAGCAAAAAATTCCATTTGGCATGATGCCCAGGGAACGAGTCATTGCCATGAGAAAGCTTTTATGCATGGAAGTTTTTGAAGATTCTGACTGTATACCACTCCGAAAACGGAAATCAGCAATGTCAGCATTAGTTCGTGCTGTGGTCTATTCGATAACAATGCATTGTATCAATGAATTTTTATATGATTCTTGTGAAGGATGCCAGCTTCAATCGCCCGGGCAGAAATCTCACACATCTCTTTCTTGGTCTGAACAAATGGTAGACCGCAAGGTGAAATTTGTAATTGATGAAATGTCAGTACATTCGATAATGCAAGTTGTGACCTCAGTTGCCTATTCATTGAAATGTCTGCTCTTCACGCAAGAGAATATGGACCAAATATTTGATTTATTGAATAGAGTTGGGGACTCCCCAAATTCACGTGAAACGCTTGAAACAATTTTGAAAAACTCTGACAGTGCAATGGTTAAATATGTTGAAGGTTATATCAAAGATTTGCATTTTCGTTCATTTTTTCTGCGCCAGAAAAAAATGGCATTTCTGTGATGTAAATAAGAGATATTGCAGCTGCTTTTTACTGTCTGTTTTTTAAATAAACCTTGTAAATAGACTGCAACTCCTTTTTTCACTGTCTGTAAATAAAAAGGAATCTTTTTAAAGAATTCAGTGCTGTTATTACATGCCCAGGTATACCTCCATGAAATGAAGGCCTGGTGGGAGGGAGGGTGCTGCACTCTGATTAAATCTGGCAGCATTTTAAAATTCCTAGGATGGTTAGCCCCCCTTTTTACTGGCTGTTTATTTTAAAAAAATTGGGAGGGGGGTTTGCAAGGGAGAGAGAGAAAGGGGGCTGCACTCTGATTAAATCTGGCAACATTTTACCCCCCTCCCCTTTACTGGCTGCTGTATTTAAAACAAAATTGGGTAGGGAGAGCCTATATTTAGCATTTCAAAAACATTTCATTAAAAACTGAGTAACAAGAGAGTATTACTGAAAAAGAAGAAACAGCTGGTGAAACAATCTGGCAGATTTATAGGGCCTCTGTTAAACTTTGCTAATCCTCTCTTAACTGGCCTTTTAACAAGCAGGTGATGGAATATGCAGAAAAAATGTACTTGGTTCCTAGCCATCAGCTGGAATAATTAAGGAACCACCCTCCCTTTAAGGAGAAGAACATCAGAGCTAATTCAATGCATTCCCTAGATACTGAAATGCAGGGTGTTCTCCAAAGGCCTGATTTAACAGTTTCAAAAAATAATCCTATTTGATACTCTGCTGCAAAAATGTTTAGCTCATGTGAAGCAGGGGAAAACTGAAGAATCTAAACTGAACCTGTTTCTGCCTCAGCCAGAGACAGCTTCTGGAGAAACCAATATGAGTTCTGATGTGGTCTTCCAAGAAATAATAAACAGCATGCCTGAAAGGTTTAAGAACCGTGCAAAGATACTGTTAAACAAAATGAAACAGAACAAAATTAATTCTTCTTGGGATGGCAATGGAACCTTTGTATATCAAGGTGAAAATATAAAGAGGTCTCATCTTATGGATTTGGTGAAGGCTGTCACTCAAACACATGATCTGCCTAGCCATCGCCAGCCTAAAGGTTGGGATGTTTTCATGAAGGCTATGGCTGAACTAAATGTTCCACCTTCTGTTGTGGGCAACACAGCTAATTACCATGCTTTGGAATACCTAAAGAACCCCTCCTCCATTCCAGAGACACCACAGCTGTCTTGCAGAGCATCTAAAAAACACAAAGCTGTCACATCCCCTGGCTGGATATCCTTGTAATTATGAAAATAAATGTTTTTAATTAAAAGAAATTTTGTTTGGTTAGTTTTTAAAAAACCGAACAGACAAAAGGGCAGTTTTTAAGTCCACAAGGGGACGCTTTATTGAAATACAATGTTGTTGTTGTGGAACTCACTGCCAGATATACATGCCTGGGGTTGCACAAAGAAGTTTAGAGCATGTCTGAGCATGCCCTTCTTCTTTTTTACAAATTGCTCCACCATTCGGTCATTCTGTGCTAAATCATCAGAGTACAGCTCTTGAATCTGCTCAAAAGAAAGGCCTTTACTGCGCAACTGTAGAAAAAATATGCAGTGATATCCACAGACCACAGAGTCAGATGCCTGTAGTTGCCTTGGTTGGAATGCAGTCTCATAAAAATAATTGCAGAATTTTTGAAGGAAGATCCTGAATGGGAATAGAAATATGTATGACTATATATAATGAGTAAATTCACTCTATGCAAAAAAGAATAATCTGCGAAGAGATGTGGTCATAAGATTTATGACAAAAGAAATGGTGGGAAAGATCATGAATAAAAACTTTTAAAAGTCATTGATAGCGGAGGCAGTAGAGTAAGAATTATGAAAGAACTGCCAAGACAAGTGCTAACGGATAGAAAGGCATATTAAAAATTGACAGAAAAATTACGTGACAATGGAATGAGGTATAGATGGATAATACCTGAAGGGCTTGAGCTTTGAACTTCAAGGGAAAAGGATTATAATCAAAATACACAGGAACTGCGTAGATTTTATGAAGAAAATAAAGAATTTGCACCATAATGGATTACAAATTGATATCTTGGAATGTAAATGGACTAAATTCACCACAAAAAAGAAAGGCAACGTTTCATTGGCTAAAAACGTTTCATTGGCTAAAAAAACAAAATTGTAATATAGTATGTTTATAAGAAGTGCATATTAGACAGAAGGATTATAAATTTCTGTGGAATAAACAGTTCTCTCCCCGATGTTATTCAACATCTTTATGCGCCCCCTCGTCCAGATTGCCTGGAGATTTGGGCTGGGTTGCCATCAATATGCAGATGACACCCAGCTCTATCTACTAATGGACGGCCGGCCCGCCTCCGCCCCGGGGAACCTGGACCGGGCTTTGCAGGCAGTTGCAACGTGGCTTAGACTGAGTGGGCTGAAGTTAAATCCAGCGAAGACAGAGGTTCTCCATGTGGGTCGTGGCACTCTGGGGAAGGAAATATCTCTCCTGGCCTTTGACGAGGCGCCGCTGAAGACGGCGCAGCGGGTGAAGAGCCTGGGCGTCTTACTAGAGCCTTCATTATCAATGGAGGCCCAGATAACAGCCACTGCCAAATCAGCATTCTTCCACCTGAGGCGGGTGAGGCAGCTGGCCCCTTTCCTAGAGCGTCGGGACCTAGCAATGGTGATCCACGCGACGGTCACCTCAAGATTGGACTACTGTAACGCTCTCTACATGGGGCTGCCTCTGTACCGGACCCGGGAGCTGCAGCTAGTGCAGAACGCGGCGGCCAGGCTGTTACTTGGTCTCCCAAGACGGGAACATATACGGCCGGGGCTGCGCGGACTGCACTGGCTGCCAATCGTATACCGGATCCAGTACAAAGTGCTGGTCATAACCTTTAAAGCCCTATATGGCCAAGGACCGACCTACCTGAGGGACCGTCTCTCCCCATATGAACCCCAGAGAGCACTGAGGTCAGTGGGGAAAAGCAGACTGAATATCCCTGGGCCAAAAGAAGTTAAACTTCAAAGCACCCGCACTCGGGCCTTTTCCGTTGCGGCCCCACAACTCTGGAACCAACTCCCAGAGGAGGTGCGGGCCCTGCGGAACTTAGACCAGTTCCGCAGGGCCTGCAAGACCGCCCTCTTCAAACAGGCGTTCACCAATAACTGAATTAATGTTTACCGCCAGATTAATAATGTTTACCGCCAGTGTTAATTTAGGAATGTTTTAATTAATTATTGACTATTGACTGGTTTTAATGTGAATTTTAATGTGAATTTAATGTTTTTATTATTGTATTGTTTACTTGAAATGCTGTTAGCCGCCCTGAGCCTGCTTCGGCGGGGGAGGGCGAGATATAAATAAAATTTTACTTTACTTACTTTACTTACAATTGGGACTAGAATTTTTTAAATTGGCTAAACAGAAGAAGAGAGAGTAGTCTTTTATATTAAACAAGAATTAGACCCGAAATTGGTATTTAAAGATAAAGATGGAAGGTATATAGTGGTAGAAATTACTTTGAATGCCAAAAAAAGTTGTTGTTGGGACTTTATGCTCCAAATGGTGCTAAAGACATTTTCTTTAAAAATATTACACACCATCTTGATGAAGTGACCTATGAGCAAATTTTATTGATGGGGGACTTTAACGGAACAATTCAGAACACGATAGATAGATCTGGAAAGAAAAAAAAATTATAAAGAAGGGAAATTGCCAAAGTCTTTTTTTGAATTGTTAAACAGGAGAGTTTGGAAGAAATATGGAGGAAGTTTAATCCTGAAGTACGGGACTATAACTTCTTTTCAGCTAGACATAGCTTTTTCTCTAAAATTGACATGTTGTGGGGTACTAAAGATTTGGGACTTATAACAAAGAAAATAGAGATATTACCTAAAATAGGACCTGATCATAACCCAATAATGCGAATTACAAAGCTATCGAAAAAGTCAAGAAGATGGAGATTAAATGAAGATTTACTACAAAATAAAGAAACAGTGACACCTCTAGAAAATATAACCAAAGCGTACTTCCAAGTAAATGACAGAGAAGATATAGAATTTCAGATGGTATGGGATGCCTACCAGGCAGTAATGAGAGGATTACTAATAACATTGAATAATAAAGACAAGAGAGCAAAAGATAAACAGATGTTGGACATTCAAAATGAAATTAAGAAAAAAGAAGGTGAATTAAGGAAAAGGCCAGGGGAAAAGAAAATTATAAGGGAGATTACAATATTGCAAGCACAAATGAGACATCTGTTAAATAAAAGATTGGAATGGAATTTGAAAAAATTAAAACAGAAATCTTTCGAGGGAGTGAATAAATCTGGAAAATATTTGGCCTGGCAATTGAAGAAAAAGAGAGAAAGTAAAATTATTAATAAAATTGTGGCTGATGGAAGAGAGATGGTAGATCAAGAAGGAATAAAGAGAGATTTTTTTAAATATTATGCTAAACTATTTAAAGGTGTTAAAGTAAAGAAGGCAAAGATGGAAGCGTATTTGCAGAAGATTAAAATAGCACCCTTAACTGATTATATGGAAAAAGTTTTGAATGATCCAATTGAAAAAAATAGAAATTGAAGTAGCGATTAATGCAATGAAAATTGGAAAAGCACCTGGACCAGATGGATTTACGGCAAAAACATTTTAAACGTTTAAAGAAGAATTAATACTGAAACTTCAAAAATTAATGAACGTGATAAGAATAAATGAGAAAATACCAAATACATGGAAGGAAGCAGTAATTTTGTTGATTCCAAAGGAAGATAGAGATGTCACTAATGTAAAGAACTATAGACCAATCTCATTATTAAACAATGATTATAAGATATACACAAGAATCTTAGCAGAACGGCTTAAACAATATCTAATAAACTTTATAAAGGAAGACCAAGTGGGTTTTCTCCCTAAAAGGCAAATAAGAGACAATATTAGAACTGTTGTAAATATTGCAGAATACTATGAAAGACATCCAGAGAAGGAAGTTGCATTATTCTTTGCGGACGCAGAGAAAGCTTTTGTTAATTTGAATTGGGACTTTATGTTTGCAGTAATGGAGAAAATAAAGTTGGGGGAAAACTTTATAAGAATGATAAAAGCAATTCATACTGAACAACGTGCAAGGTTATGTATAAATGCAAATCTTACAGAAGAAATGACAATCAGCAAAGGTACAAGGCAAGGTTGGCCGCTTTCACCATTGTCGTTTATAATGACTCTTGAAATCTTATTGATGCAAATACAAGATGATGAAGAAATTGAAGTAACGTGAATTAAAGGATTTTCCTATAAATATAGAGCATTTGCAGATGATATAATGTTTATAAATGAAAATCCTATGCAAGTAACACCTTTGTTGTTAGCCAAAATACAAGATTTTGGAGAATTGGCGGGACTTTATGCTAATAAAGAAAAGTCAAAAATTTTGTGTAAAAATATGCAAGTAAGTAAACAAAAGGAATTGCAGAGATTAACGGGATGTGAAGTTACCCCTAAAGTAAAATATTTGGGCGTGGCAATAACAATGAAGAATATTGATCTGTTTAAAAACAATTATGAAAAGTTATCATGTAAAATGGACGAAGATATGATAAAATGGAACAAGCTTAATTTGTCACTGCTTGGTAGAATAGCTGCAATTAAGATGAACATTTTGCCAGGAATAATGTATTTGTTTCAAATTATTCCAATTGTGAAAGACAGTAAACAATTTAATAAATGGCAAAGAAAGATTTCAGAATTTGTATGGGCCAGGAAAAAACCAAGGATTAAAATGAAAGTTTTAACAGATGCTAAAGAAAGAGGAGGATTTCAACTACCTGATTTAAGATTATATCATGAAGCAGGTTGTCTAGTGTGGATAAAAGATTGGGTGATGCTGTTGAATAAAAAACTTTTAATGTTGAAAGGTCATGGAAATAAATTTGGCTGGCACGCTTATATGTACTATGGAAAGAAAAAGTCTGATGGTTTTTTTTTCCTTACCATTATATAAGAAATAATCTACTAAATATTTGGATGAAGTACAAGAAATATGGCGATGAGAGAAAACCACTATGGATAGTGCCAGCAGAAGTAATAAGAATAACAGCTGAGACAGGAGAGGAAAAAGGGATGTCATATAATCAATTACTAAAAATACAAAGCGGTAAAATAAAATTGAAAACTGCTGAAGAGTTGAATAATAAGTATGATTGGTTTCAAATGCAACAAATAAAAAGTTTGGTGGAAAGCGATGTTAAAACTGAAGGAATAAGACGAGAACAAACAGAAATGGAAAAAGTTCTGCTTGGAGATAATGAAAAATTAATTTCGAAAATCTATACGTTACTTTTAAAATGGTCTACGGAAGATGAAGTATGAAATCTCAAATTATTAAGTGGGCAATTAATGTAAATAAAGAAATACAGATGGACACATGGGAATATTTGTGGAAGAACTCTATGAAACTCTCAACATGTCAGAATGTTAAAGAAAATTTTTTTAAGATGATGTACAGATAGTATACGTCTCCTAAAAAGTTGGCAAGGATGAAATAATAAGATGCCAGATAGTTGTTGGAAATGTAAAAAAACATGAAGGTTCTTTCTACCATATGTGGTGGATTTGTGAAAGAGCGAAAAAGTATTGGCAGATGATTCAACAAGAGATTTCTAAGATCTTGGGATACAAATTTAACAAAGTTGCAGAGACTTTTCTGTTGGGATTACAAATGGAAAAATTTCCAAAAGAAGATAGAACTTTAATCTGGTACTTGCTCTCGGCTGCTAGGACATTGTATGCGCAGTTGTGGAAACAAGAAAAAATACCAGAGAAATGGGATTGGATTATAAAAGTTATAACATGGAGTGAAATGGACAAGTTAACAAGAACCTTAAGAGACTATGATTTAGAAGTATTTAAGATGGAATGGAAAAAGTTCAGAAGATACGTAGAAAAAGAGTTGGAAATAAAAGGACATTGGACAATTTTTGATAATGACTAAGTATAAGAGGGAGGAGGTGTGATGGAATCGAAGGGTTAAAATAGTAGGTGAGGACTCAAAGAGCACTGAATCATGTGACCCGAGGGTGGGGGCCAGGTGCACTCAGAACTCTCAAGACTGGAGTGGGGAGGCAGAAAACGGTCAAAAACGGGGAGTTGGAGACAGAGTGCTGTGAAGGAGACTTCGTGGGGAGGGAAACTCTCCGTCGGCTCGGTGAAATCAGCCAGGTGGCTGTGGAGGGCATATCTCTTTTTCGCGGGTGCCCTCAGAGAAAGAGGAAGGTGACAAGAGAGTGTCAAGGTTGAAGACAATAGTGGTCACAGACATATTTTACACTGCTCCTAAGAACTTATAAGGTGGCGGAGGGAGAGCCGCGGGTCTGAGGGAGTCAGGAGAGCTGGGGGCTGTCACACCAGATGACTCCAGGGACCAGGCACATAAAGCCCCAAAGGCCAGCCTAAGTAAAGTTTTGGAGAAAGGAATAATAAAAGGACTGTGAACCCTGAAAAACCTCTGTGCCCTACTGAAGGTGTCAAGCCTACTGCCTGTATATAAACTGTTATTCATAAGAAGACACAAACTATCCTCTGTATAAACATCCCATCACCCCCAGTTCAAGCCTATCTGTAAATAAAGTACTGTGGTTGATTGTTTCGATCTTCGGTGCCTGAGTCTTTGGGAGAGACATCTATTTAGCAGTGATCCTCTCATTAGCTATCAGCAGGACCCCCGAAGTGACTAATATCATTATACGTCCTTGCTCAGCATCTGACCTTCCAGGGAACAATCTGGGTTGATTTCCCTTGGAACTGACTGATTTGATCTTCTTGCAGTCCAAGAGACTCTCAAGATTCTTCTCCAGCACCACAGCTCGAAAGCATCTATTCTTCTGCACTCAGCCTCCCTTATGGTCCAACTCTCACAGCCATACATTACTACTGGGAATACCATCGCTTTGACTATATGGACTTTTGTTAGCAGGGTGATGTCTCTGCTTTTTATTATACTGCCTAGGTTTGCCATAGCTGTCCTCCCAAGAAGCAAATGTCTTTTAATTTCATGGCTACATTCACTATCTGCAGTGATCTTGGATCCCAGAAATGTGAAGTCTGTCACGACTTCCATGTCTTCCCCTTCTATTCGAAAAGGTGTGATGGGGTCAGATGCCATAATCTTAGTTTTTTTGATGTTGAGTTTCAAGCCTACTTTTGTGCTCTCCTCTTTCACCCTCAACAAGAGGTTCTTTAAGTCCTCTTCACTTTCTGCCAGTAGAGTGCTGTCATCTGCATATCTGAGGTTGTTGATTTTTTCTCCTGGTAATCTTAATTCCAGTTTGTGCTTCATCCAGGCCGGCATTCTACATGATGTACTCTGCATATAAATTAAATAAACAGGGTGACAATATACATCCTTGTCGAACTCCTTTTCCTATTCTAAACCAATCAGTTGTTCCATATCCCATTCTGACAGTTGCTTCTTGACCCTTATGTAGGTTTCTCAGGATACATGTGAGGTGGTCTGGTACTCCCATCTCTTTAAGAACTTGCCACGATTTGTTGTGATCCACACAATCGAAGGCTTTAGCATAGTCAATGAAACAGAAATAGACATTTTTCTGATACTCCCATTTTCTCCATAATCCAGTAAATGTTGGCGATTTGATCTTTAGTATTCCAAATAAGATTGCATCATAGATCTATATAGGGGGCAGTATAATGTCTGTCTTATTTTTAATCACTTTCCTAATAATATCCAATGTAGAATTTGCCCACTGAATTGACAATTGTATTGAGCTGACCACTATGACACCAGTATCTCTTTCCCTCTCATTCTTAGCAAGTTCAGATCCCATTAACATGTATATTTTTTTTGTTCTAATGAGCTTCACCATATCCTTACCTACAGTGAATGTCATTTGCCACATTGTTGCCAACTCATTCAATTTGTGAACATCCTCCTGAAGCTCTCTACAGTCAACATCAATTCAGAATTATAGAATCATAGAGTTGGAAAGTACCCCAGGGTCATCTAGTCCAACCCCTTGCATTTGCAGGAAATTTGCAAATACCTCCCACCCCTTCACACAAAGTGAACCCTGCTCCATGCCCAGAAGATGGCAATAATCTCCTGAATCCCTGGCCAAAGTGGCCATGAGAAAAATTGCCTGACCCCAAAGTGACAATCAGAATTTCCTGTAAATGTAAGAAAGGGCCACAAGAACTAAGCACTGGTGCAATACTTCCTGTCCTTCTTCTCATGATCTGGTTTTTTTTCCCCAGTATCCTTAATAATTGTGTGTCATCTGCAGATTTGGTCACTGCTCACATGAGTTTCAGATCATTTACGACCAAATTAAATAGCACCAGCCCCAATACCAATCCTTACTTAAACCATGTTGCTTACTTCTTTTAAATAAGAGTTATCCAACTATTCCTATCTACTTCCTTTTGTTTAATTAATTTTAATCCATAAAATGACCCATGCTCTTATCCTATGACTGCTAAGCTTACTCAGGAATCTTGGGTGAAAACTCAAAGCAACTTACATCATTATCATCTTCATTTTATTGTCATAATAACCCCATGAGGTAAAGTTAGACCAAGAGAATGTGACTGGCTCAAGGTAAAGCAGCAAATGTTTAAGGCAGAGTAGAGATTTGAATTTGAGCCCTTCAAATCCTAATTCTGTAGGTTTAATCACTTCAGCACACCAATAATGATAAACTTAAAGATGCTTAGTTGATTAAATATAGGTCTTTTAACCAATTCATCAACCAACTTCATTCAAATTAACTGTATATTAATGTGGTGGAACATGTATGCTCTGGCCTGGTATGCTCTGTTATCAACATCTTGCTTTTCTCTGGTAACCCATGGCCACCTGACCTTTGTTAAAAAAAAAAAAAAAAAAAAAAAAACAAGCCCACTGGGACTGTCAGGTCTCCCAGCTTCCCTTCCAAGTTCTCTGTGTGTCCCAGTGCCTGAACACCATGGGGATAGCTTACTGCCTTGTGCGCCCCTGGATTAATAGCCACCCCCCTGGTGCTTCTTTTAAAATAGTGTATCCAAGATGGTGGAAGTCTATGTGGTACAAAGAACCACTACCAACATCCAAAGTTATAAATATAATTTTTTCAAAAATGTCCACAAGCATACTTTAGTGCAGCATCAGATTGAGCTAGGGATTCAAAAGAAATGGATAAAATGCAATTCCTCTGTCCCTCTATCTATACATGTGTTATCAGATGTTAAAATAGGACAAGCTCCTTAGCTTAGAAAGTTACACATTTCTACCGGGTTTCAATACCTTGAAGCTTTCTCTAGCTCTTTCTGGCCAGCACATGGTCAATGGCTGCCTTAAGAGTTCTGTCCATTCTGATGGATTCACCATCCAAAGAAAGAGATTGCCTCCTTGCTGCAAGGAGTTTTTATCATTTCTCTTTCCGCTCCCACTGACACAGTCAAGCCAAGTCTTTTCCTGGTGTCTTCAGAAATTTCCTTCCTGGAGATTATTCCCATGGCTTTTCAAGTCTAAAGTCCTCCAAACCTCTGTTCCCTGCCTGGAGAAGAAGCAGAGCATGACCCATCCATTATCTGTCCTAGATCTATTAGCATTTGTATGAAAGTGGGCTGATGTATGCTACAAAAGCAATCAAACTGAGTTCTCCTCTTGCCTGTTTTCTGCCCAGAGAGAGAGGGAGAGAAAAACTTAAAAACCTAGAGTGAAGATTTTGCTCATTTTAAACCTCCAAATAAAACATGTTTCTTCATAATTACCAAGACATGTTGAAGGACTTATGAGTTTGTTTTCTGATGAACAAATGGTATTAGCTACAGTTATAACCCTGTTTATTAATAGAAGAAACAGAAATCTTTAGTGTTTTCTTTTTAATTATTCTGAATTACAAATACATAGCATTGACTCACATTCTCACAAATATACATATAGCCTTGACTCACAAATATACTCACTCAGCCTTGACTCACATTCTCACTAGTAAATAGGATACCAGCTATCAATCAGTTATTAATTAATCAGTTATTAATCACAAGGCGATCCTGGTTGTCTCACTCTCTATAGAGGCCTAGGTCGCTACAGTCACCAGGTCTGCTTTTTATCATCTTTGACAGATCAGGCAGCTAGTCCCCTATCTCTCCCTCCAGGTCTTGGCTATAGTGACCCATGCAATGGTCACTTCCAGACAGGATTACTATAACTTGCTGTATGCAGGCTTGCCATAAATGCCTCTCCTCGTATGTGCCCAGAGAACCTTGTGCTCTGCAAACCATCACCTGCTGGTTGTCCCCAGCCCAAGTGATGTTAGCTTAGCCTCAACAAGGGCCAGAGCTTTCTCTGCCCTGGCCCCAGCCTGGTGGAACATGCTTCCAGCTGACAGTTACAGTTTTGCAGGGCCAGTAAAATGGAGCTGTTCCACCAGGCCAATGGTTGAGGTGGCAGGATCTATCAGTAAGCCTCCCTGTTGCAGCCTCAGATGCTAGGATACCACCAAAGATTACATTGCTCAGTTATGGTCCAATCAGACACAGGAGGCAATGGTGGGCCCCAAGGGGGAGGGGGGTTCAAAGGGCTGCACGGACCAACAAGTGAAATAGTATATAGGAGACATTTTGAAGGAAGTGGACACTCAGTGTTGTCTTCCACTAGCCTCCACTGCAGCAGAGCTAAACTCATCACAAAGAGCATCTGTGAGAAGAACAAAAGATGTTGAAAGCCCAAGATCATCTGAAAGATAAACTATTGGGCCAGCAGATGAGTCAGGTGAGTCAGAACCCAAAGTATTTTTGACCAATGAATAGGACGTTGGGGCCTCTTTACAACTTTTAGAACCAATCTATAGGCTAGCAGCAATTCAAAGCTGCAGCCCCATCTACTGAGAACCTTACATCAGCACATATATAAGAAAAATATTGGCAATATTATTAAATAGAATCAATTAAAATTGTAGGCCCTGCTTAACACACAGCATCTGATACATAGTGCAATACTGCAATGAAGGCCAATACACACACATTAAAATTAAGAAAAGTATAATACATCTGTTATTGGAATAGAAACCAGCCCTTTAGTTTCCTAGTGCTAAGATGTGAAAAGCAATGATATATGAACAATACTAACAGCTTAAAAGGACACAGCCAGAATGTGATGAACAATGGCAATCTAAAACTGAAGCTACTGAGATGTGCATCATGGGAAATGAGAAATCTAAGACACTTTGACAAGAGAAGACATTTTGAAACTGGACTATCCTGTGGGATCACATAGATATTCCTCCAGCACAGAGGAGATTAGCATCAATCCATTCCAAGAAATGACAGAGGTGGTGTAAAGTAGCATTAACAGTTTCCAGTGGAACAAAACTGTGTTTACTTGCCTTGGCAGCAAAAGGATAATTATTTGGATTCTTTGAATATGCCAGTGCTAAGGGTGAAAGTCATAAATCAACATTTACAATTTTATTCAGCCATCTGGTGTATTTTTATTTTTTGTCTTCAAAGCTCATACAGATGATAGGGCTTCAGTTATTCTCTAGAGTGATTAAAAATTAGCCACTGTCCATGTAATTTCTAAACAGGTGTTGTTTTCAAGTTGAGGTTGTTTTTTTGGGGAGGGTGTTGCCCCTTGTGTGCCATTCTGCCTCCAAACAGTACCAAACTTCCCAAATTTTGAAAAGAACTGGTTTCCAATTTAAAAAGGTCAATGCACTATATTATCTCTATAAAACAAAATAGCCAGAGAACATTTTAGTTTTCCAGAAACTAAACAAAATATGTATTGATTTTGTTTTATCATTCACATTTTATTTAGTTTTGTTTTACCTTTAGCAATAATGAAAGAAATAAAATTTTCTGATATAGATGACAAAATGACAGTACTAAAGAATTTTAGACTTCAATGTTATTAATTTACTGAATTATAAACAAAGAACAAAGTAGAACAAAGCAATCAAGCTCCAAAATATATTAGGTACATCTTAACTGGGATCACATGTAAGACCTGTAAAAGAAATATCCTAAGGAGAAAGGGCAAATTGCTCTATTCCAAGGCCTTCTTCATTTGCTGAAATGCCCTTTTACACAAGTACAAAAACTCTGTCTGCTTTGCCTCAGATTACAGATAAGGAGTTGGATCCAGACTAAAAATTTCAGTACTGGAATAGCATTCCTCCCACTGCAGACCTCTACCTCCACTGAGGAATAGGGGACCTTGAGGAATGTTGGAGGGGAGTCTGTAGTAGGGGTGTGCATTCGGTTCGGCCAAACCGAATCAACCGCCGAATCACCCGATTCGGCTGTATACGGAATCGCATACAGCCGAATCCAATTGGGGCCCATTATGCAGGAGTCGAGTATGGCTCCCCGTATACTTCCGTATAGATATTCAGAAGTATACAGAATTCAATGCAAAAGGTGGGAAAGGGGCTTCTGCAGCCTCAGGGGAGCTGCTTGCCTCCTTTCCCGCCTTTGGTAGCCTTTTCCCGCCTCTCCCATAGCCTCCCTGGGATTGGGGGAGGGGGAAGAGGAGCCCCAGCAGCCAATCCAAAGAATGCATTTGCAAAATGCATTGCAAATGCATGCTTTGCAGAGCTGTTGTGTAGCTGATCACCCAGCCATCAGCAACATTGTTGTTCTTTTGATCTTTTGCTTACTTGGGTATCCAAGTAAGCACTGTTGTCTGGCCAATCACAGAGCAGTGCTATTTTTTGAAACTGCTCTCTGTAGGGTCAGAGAACCTTTTTAAGGAGTCTGCCTGCCTGGACTCCTCCATTGCTGCTGTGTTGGTGTGAGTGGGTGTGTGAGAGAGATTGTGCTGGGCTGGCCTTTGGCCTCAGCTTCTGCTGCTCTCTCTCAGTCTTACCAGACTTGCCTGGAGTAGAGAAGACGTCTAAGGTAAGACAGTCTTGGGGTTCTTGTTTTTATTTTAGTTGGTAAAAGGACTTTTTAAGATTCAGAGTCCCTTTACATATCCAGATATGGGTGGTGGGTACTAGCTTATTTGGGGTTAGGGTTAGGGGGTTCTGCTGGGGGAGGGGGCCTGGGGTGGGTTTTTTTTTTTTGCCAATTTGCCCATATCTTATTTTAGTGAGAGGACTTTTAAAAGTGCAGTGTCCTTTTACTTTTCCTGATTTGGGTGGCTTAGATTTCTTGGTGTTAGGGTGAAGGGGTTTTTTGGGGGGGAGGGGTTGGTAAAGTTCCTGTGTTTTTAAAAGTTAAGGTTTTTTACTGTTTTAAAAGGAGTCTGTGTTTGATTTATTGCTGCTGTGTTGTGCTGCTGCTGTTCCTTTTCTCTTCTGGTTCTGGTTCTTGGGGAGGGGCTGTTTGGCCTAATTTTCATTGTTTAAAAGGCCACTTTTTTAACAGTTGAGTTTCTTGGCCTTCTCCTGTTGTCCCTTTCCTGGTTCTGGGGTTTTTTTTTGGGGGGGGGGAGCTGGCACCTGGGTGAGAGGCCCAGAACCAGCAGGCTTGTTGTGCTTGGCCAGCTCTCCCCATGTTGTTTGGAGCAGGGATGGAGAGCTGGCATCTGTAGATTGTGTGTTCTGTGGCAGGGAAGCTGGCATCTGGGTGAGAGACCCAGAACCAGCAGGCTTGTTGTGCTTGGCCAGCTCTCCCTGCGTTCTTCGGGGCAGGGCTGGAGAGCTGGCATCTGTAGATTGTGTGTTCTGTGGCAGGGAAGCTGGCACCTGGGTGAGAGACCCAGAGCCAGCATGCTTGTTGTGCTTGGCCAGCTCTCCCCGCGTTCTTTGGGGCAGGGCTAGAGAGCTGGCATCTGGGCAGAGCAGACCTTGAGCAGATTGTGTTTTGTGTGGCAGGGTTCATAGAGTAGATAGATGTATATAGTGCATTTGGGTCCTATAGAGATTCTCTGGTGTGAAGTTAGGGTTGGCTTTGGGTGCCCCAGGAACTGGACCCCCTGGCCCAATCTTTTTGGGACTTGGGGGGTTTGTAAGGGAGAGTCCCCTGCAGGTCCCCTGCAAATTCGGGGGCTCTCCCTCAAACTCCCTTCCCTCCAGGCAGCTTCAAATATACCCTATTTGCCTTTGATTTTAATGACCCATAGGGTATAATGGGGCTGTATATTCAGAAATAGCCACGCATCTACCATATATGCGGCTATTCCGACTACGGAATTCAGAAATATACAGGATTCCGTATTTTTTTTCCCTCGTATATTTCTGAATCCGTGTACTACCGATTTTTTTTTTTGCACATCCCTAGTCTGTAGCTAAAGGGGGAAATCAGTCAAAATTGCAATTTAGTCAGCCCCCTAAATTCCTTTGATTTCATTGACACTTATTTCCACATGACTTTGTTGAAGATATGCATATTAAATAGGCTGTTTATCATCCTTTCATCCCTGGTATTGACTGATCTTTCTCTTCTTCATGACAGATTTTAAAGATCTGACATATGCTTTAGCTGTAAGGAAGAAAATATGGGTTTATTGTTATTACTATGCTTTTCAGCAGATTAAGCAATTTTCAAATGTGTATCGATTCAGCGGGCTCTCTATCATACTTTGAATGATATGTAAGGTAGAGGGATTTTTTTCTCCAGCCAGTGGGAAACCATAATGGGTTGTGAGTTAGAAAATAATGGTTTTTCTAAAGCCTCCTAATTAATTTATGACAATATTGGGAAGAAAAGAGTAACTTGCTAGTTCTCTCTTGATCATTCCCATATATTTTATTAGTTTTAACATATGAACTACCCAGAATGCACAATTTTAAATAGATGCAGCATCTAAGATAGAGAATGTTCCTGTCATCAAGGATGTCCCCAGCCAGTCTCAAGAAGGCAGTGGTTCATCTGCTTTTTAAAAAGCCATCTTTGGACCTGATGGTCCCAGCCAATTACCACTCAATTTTGAATCTTCCATTTCTGGGTAAGGTAATTGAGAAAGTACTGGCAGATCAGTCCCAAGCTTTCCTGGAGGATTCATCTGCCCTTGACCCATTCCAGTCCAGCTTCTGCCCTGGTCATGGGACGGAGACTGTTCTGGTTGCTCTCACAGATGACCTCAGAAGGCATCTGAATCAAGGTGGGTCAGCTCTGCTGTTGCTTTTGATCTATCAGCAGTGTTTGACATGGTTGATTATGATCTAATGAACCACTGCCTTGCCAACATTGGAGTTCAGGGGGTTGCCTTACAATAGTTCTCCTCCTTTCTCCATGGTCGAGGACAAAAGATGGTGCTTGGCGAGCAGACCTCCCTGCAACACCCTCTTCAATGTGGTGTGCCTCAGGGAGCCATTCTCTTGTCTGTGATGTTTAACCCCTATATGTGCCCCCTTGCCCTGATTGCTTGAGGTTATGGGCTGCATTGTCACTAGTATGCAGATGACACTCAACTCTATCTGTTGATGGATGGCCACAGACTCCGCCCCAGATCATCTGACCAGGACCTTAGAAGCTGTGCCTGGATAGTTGCAGTTAAGTTGACTGAAGCTTAATCCAGCTAAAACGGAGATCCTGTACTTGAGCTGTGGGGGGATAGAGTTGGCATCCTGCTCCCAACCCTGGATGGTGCACCTCTTGTGCCGGCCCAGAAGGTGAAGAGCTGGGAGTGATACAGGTTGCCTCACTTTCCATGGAGACCCAGATCACAGCAATTGCTTGATCTGCCTTTTACTGTCTTTGACAGATTAGACAGCTAGCGCCCTACTTGTCCTCCCAGAACTTAGCTACAGCGATGTGATGGTCACTTCCAGGTTGGACTACTGTAACTCACTCTACGCAGGCTTGCCCTTGAGGCTGACCCAGAAACTCCAGCTAGTACAAAATGTGACAGCACAGCTGGTTTACCAGCTGCATTACCTTTGTGGGCAAGCATCCATCCAGTGCTGCACCAATTGCACTGGCTACCAATAGAATACCGGATCCACTTCAAGGTTCTGGTCTTAACATTTAAAGCCTTACACGGGCTGGGACTGACATACTTGCAGGACTGTCTCTCCCCATATGCACCCCAGAGACTGCTGCGTTCCACTTCACAGCATCTTCTGACCGTCCCTGACCCAAAGGATGTTTGACTTGCTTCGACCAGGGTCTTTTCAGCCTTGGCCCTGGCCTGGTGGAATCAAGTTGTTAATTTTGTTATCTCCCTGTGGAGATCCAGGCCCTACCTGATTTGATGCCATTTCATATGGCCTTCAAGATGGAGCTATTATACTGGGCCTTCGGTTGAGGCAGCTGACATCCTTATTTCCATCTGCTTGGCCTCCCTTGCCTGTCATGATGCTATATTATTTTATCTTAATCTATTATTCCATCTCTGGGCCCACTGCTGTACTGATATATAGAATGCACCCAATGGAAAACACTGCCTGTGACATATATGCTATTTGTTTTATTGTATTTTATGCTTTTAGCTTGTAGTTTTAATTGTTTTAGCTTTTGTAGTTATCTGCCCTGAGCCTGCTTGCAGGAAAGGGTGGAATACAAATTAACAAAAATAAAATAAAATGTCAGTTTCCATTCTTAGACATATTCCTTACTATAATGGTTCTACGGGGGGGTCAGTTGGAAACGTTACAATATGATAAATGCTTCACACTGCAAGCTTCTCTCTGTTATCATGCTATTGTCAGTATAATGGCTCACCAACACTCCTTACTACAAGGACTGCCTCCAAACCTTTGAAGAATAAATATTTTAAATGATGAAACCATCATGACAAAACTGTTGTCCTACCCAGTCGCTCGCCCCAAGATCTCTTTACTGGATCCTTCAGATAGCTGAATGGATGACTAAGTGCAGTTGTATTTTGCTTATTGCATGCTTTTACTTTTCTTCAATGTTTGTGTGTTTTTGTGTGTGCTATTTATTCTTGTTCTGCACTTAAGGAACAGTTGTTGATAGTAAAAGCATGTGTAATGAAAGTGAAGCTTCATTTGAGAATATATGCTATTTTTGAATCTGTGCAATGGTCAGTCTGCATCATCATAGTAAACAGCTGGCCTGCAGGTGGTGTTAATTCATGCTCAGAGCACCACAATCTAGTCCATGCATTGCCTTCTATTGCACACAAACAGCAATTTCCAGATGGCAGTGTGAGAATGCATATATGCAAAGTATTTGCAAGGTTATTTAGAACATTTGATAAATATTCAGTCCCCCTCCTCCAAGTCAATATTGGGACTGAATTGAACAAATAACCACATTAAAGAAGCCAGAAAAAAAAATCCTGGAGTCATGTTATGTAACAAGATTTGGACTCATGCAGCTGAAAAGTTCAAACCAAGCAAGCATCATAGAAGGAACAAAGCATCTCTTTTGTGAGTACTTTTTGTAGGCACTCCTAAATGGATTAGGCTATTTGGGAGACAAAAGGCGAAATGATGCAGCTTTGTTCTGGACTGATATATTCCCTTACAAATAAATAACCATTTTCAAGAGGCAAAGCAAGAAAATTTATGCCCACAGCATTTATAATTCAATGCAGAACAATTTTAAATGCTCCCTCTGCAAGTGTTCAAGGACCGCGCCTACAGGATGGAGTGATAGTACATCACTGATCATAAGCAGTGTTGTACTTCCTTGGTGAGGAAATGGCCATCATAACAAATGATTAAACAAGACAGCCAGTTTGCTGTAGTGGTTAAGTATGCAGACTCTGATCTGGGAAAACCGGGTTTGATTCCCCAGTCTTCCACTTGCACCTGCTGGAATGGCCTTGGGTCATCCATAGCTCTAGTAGGAGTTGTCCTTGAAAGGGCAGCTGCTCTCTCAGCCCCACCCACCTCACAGGGTGTCTGTTGGAGGGGGGAGGTAAAAGAGATTGTGACCGCTCTGAGATTCAGAATACAGGGCAGGATATAAATCCAAATCCAAAATCTGCATCCATTTTCATGGACAAACGAAATTATCATTGTAACAGTGCACCTACAAGTGTTGCCTTTTACTGCATAGGGTACCTAGAATAGTAATTGAATTTGCCTTGTGTGCACATGCAAAGAGTTGCTTCTTTTGAAGTGGTAGCAAATCACTGGAGCACTTCCAGGGAACCTTTCCCGGTCATCTGAATGGCCGGGGAACACAGGGAAGCATCAGTCAAGTGCTTGAATGGTTTGACCACTCCTACAAGGTGCATGTGGCCTATCCCCGTTCCAACAGTGGGTCACAGGCTGTCTGACTGGTCCAGGGTGCTTTACTTTATGCTGGCTTACTTCCAGGACAGGAGGCTGCTGTTCCAAGCCACCCATCTGTAACCAGGCATACAATTGGAAGGTACCGCCAGGGTCATCTAGTTCAATCCCATGCACAATTCAGGAACTTTATAAATACCTCTGCCCACACCCCCTTCCTAACCTCCTTCTCACAGAATTGTAGCAAAACAATGAAACTGTGCACCAAATTTCAAATAAGCAGTATCAATATATATTAATAACAATTCACATATTATCATACAAACACAACCCACATACATATATCATACATACATAAGCACTACCAACAAATAAAGTCACTGTGTCTTCTCAAATGGTGGCTCTTCCAGGTTCCAGGATCCACAGATATCAATCTGAAATTTTTGTTTGAGCTGATGAAGCTTCTGCTTGGGAAACCCATCACAAAGTTCACTCACACAGAATAGCATCCAATATTTGCTTCCAAGAAGTAACAATCAATCATTCCATGACAAAACTCCAATTAGCTCCATAAGCCACTAACTAAAGCCACTCCTCTGTAGACTGCTACTTCAGTAAGCTGCCAATTGGAAGATCAAATTACACTCCCGCCAGCTTGTATAGTGTTTAACACCAAGGCTTTGTCAGAAATAAATCCTTCGTCTACTGGTAAATACAATAATAAGATTTCATTTTGTGTGCACAGTAAGGCTGTGCCCCCAGCAACAGATAAAAACAAACAAACATACCTTAATATCTAAGTTCACTCACTCACTCACAAGAACTTCATAGAACAATACAGAACTCTCTTTTTCCAGCACGCGCTCAAACGTGCAGTTCATACACACCATTATTAAAGGTACAGCCACATTCCTTAATTAACAATTTCTTAAAGTGCTCATGTCCAAATAGAAACACAGCCAATGTATCCCATTAAATGTAGCTTGAAAAGTCATAGGAGGAATTAAGACCATGAGGTTGAACCATTTTGAGACGAAAAATCTGTTGTGCCTTTTTTTGAAACAATGCTTATCATATTTTTAGGTTTAAAAGGGTGCTGTTCTAGTTTCTGAAGAACAAAAAATCTCAGGGACTAAATGCTATGGTTGAACATTTGAAAATGATCAACAAGAGGTGCACCTGGCTATTTATGGTGCAAACATGAGATATGTTCCAATATGCGCACCTTGATGGGACGTGTAGAACACCCCACATACAGCATGCAACATTCACACTGAATTACATACATTGTGCTTCTGGACCCACAATTACTGAAAGATCTTATAACTATTTTTTGGTCTGTCCACTGGTCATAAAATTTATTAATGCATAAAGCATATTGACATTTTATTTATTATATTATATTATATTTGGAGGGGGTGGGGGGTGGGCTCCCTCCAGGTGTCCTGCCCCCCCCCAGGGAAAGTGTATGCGCAATACATCGCCTCTCCTTTCTCGGTGTAGTGAATGCTGCATGGTCACTGTCTGGCTATGCCTGGCAGATGGTCACTGCAATGGCCTCTCCTACATTACTGCATCCACGGCAACACCTTCTCGCTGGATTTCCCCCCCCCCCCCCCCGTTTTCACAGAGTTTGCCACGTCATGGTGCGACCGTATGTCCGGCGATATAACCGGATGGGCAGGCTGGTCTCACCAACCTCGCCAGCCAAGAGAAGGAAAACTCTAACATCAAGCCTGGGCAGACAGAGCTCGTAAATGTAACATCTACCACCTGGAGGACTCGCTGCCGGCATCCCAGCTTACTGGGCCATGGCAGATGACCCCATGGTGAAATGGTGGAGCCAGTACTGCGCACACTGCACTTCACCTAAACATTCCTCTGCGCAGGCCTGAAGGGTATCCACATCCACAACATACCAAGTCCTGCAGCGATGGGCAAGGGGCGAAACGACAGGTGGAAGATGCCACTGGAAGCCGAAGTCCCGATCCTGCATATAGGCGGTTCAGGGTATTGGTCGCCTTATGCTGACCTGGAGACGAAAGCATTTTTCGGCAGCACCCTGAACGACCAAGCAGCCTTATTTAGGGACAGCACTACTTGCTCCATATGGAGAGGGGCCTAGAAAAGGTGGCCTAAATAAAGCTCGTCTCCTCCTCCCCCCCCCCCCCCAGTTGGCTAGCCACGGTCAACGGGCATCCTTACTTGCGGTCGAAAAATAACAACAAAGAAAAAGGCATGCACCTGCCTCACAAAGTGTGCAAAGACTAAAGCTTGCGTGTTGGAACATGAGAACCATGCTTGACACAGTAGACAGTGATCGCCCTGAACGACGCTCTGCTCTAGTTGCCCACGAACTTCTCAGGTTGAATATCGACATAGCAGCTCTCAGTGAGGTCCGTTTCCCTGAGGAAGGTAGTCTTCAAGAACACGGTGCTGGCTATACCCTCTACTGGTCAGGTAAGCCAAAGGCTGAGAGCCGCCTTTCTGGTGTTGGCTTCATGGTCAGGAATTCCATTGCTTCTAAACTAGAAAACCTGCCAACAAATCACTCAGATCGCATCATGTCTATGCGCCTCCCACTTCAAAACAAGCAGCATGCAAAACTCTTCAGTGTGTATGCCCCAACCCTTCAAGCAGATTCTGCAGAAAAGAACAAGTTCTATGCTGATCTACGCTACCTCGTACGGAAGATCCCTACAGAGGACAAGGTGATCATCCTTGGAGACTTCAATGCCAGGGTAGGTAAAGACTTGGAAGCCTAGAAAGGAGTACTTGGCAAACATGGCATTGGCAACTGTAATGATATGCACCTTATTGACTACATTCTGGTGCGCCAGAGAGACCTTCGAGGTGTCTTACACACCCAAGTAATGCCCAGTGCAGAATGTCATACGGATCATCGTCTTGTACACTGCAATCTCCGTCTTCACTTTAAATCTACACCCAGGAGAGGCGGTATCCCCCGGAGGAAGTTTCAGGTTGGCAGCCTTCAGTCAGCCGAAGTTAAAGCTGCCTTCCAGGCAAAACTCCAGACAAGAATTGAGGACCCCAGTCGCCTCACAGATCCTTCTCCAGAAGCACTCTGGGAACACCTAAAAACTACCATCCTGTTGACCTTTGAAGAAGTCCTCGGGTTCTCCACAAGGAAGAACAAGGACTGGTTTGACGAGAACAATCAAGAGATCCAAGAATTATTGGCGAAAAAGAGATCTGCCTACCAAGCACATCTTGCTCAGCCCTCCTGTCCCGGGAAAAAAGCAGCCTTTCGTGCTATATGTAGCAACCTCCAGTGCAAGCTTCAAGACATTTAGAATGAGTGGTGGACCAAGCTTGCAGAGAGAGCCCAGCTGTGTGCAGACACTGGTGATTTAAGAGGGTTCTACGAAGCCCTGAAGGCAGTATATGGTCCATCATATCAGGCTCAGAGTCCCTTGCATAGTGCAGACGGCCAAGTGCTCCTCACAGACAAGGCATCCATACTGAACCAGTGGTCGGAGTATTTTCAGGTTCTCTTCAGTGCCAATCGCGTAGTTCAAGATTCAGCAATCCACCTCACCCCACTTCAACCAGTGAAAACAGAGTTGGATGAGATCCCCACTCTAGAAGAGACTGTTAAAGCCATCAAGCAACTGAAAAGTGGCAAGGCAGCGGGAGTTGATGGAATCCCACCAGAGATCTGGAAGCATGGGGGCATAGTACTACATAGCACACTTCACAAAGTACTTGTCACCTGCTGGGAACAAGGCAAACTACCACAGGACTTTCGCGATGCAATCATCATTACTCTATATAAGAACAAAGGGGAAAAGTCAGATTGCTCCAACTACCGGGGGATAACCCTGCTCTCCATCGCAGGCAAAATCCTTGCTAGAATACTCCTGAACAGACTGGTGCCCACCATTGCAGAAGAACTCCTTCCAGAGAGCCAGTGTGGCTTCAGAGCTAACAGGAGCACCACCGACATGGTATTTGTTCTCAGGCAGCTCCAAGAGAAATGCAGGGAACAGAACAAGGGTCTATATGTGACTTTTGTCGACCTTACCAAAGCTTTTGATATCGTTAGCAGGAACAGCCTGTGGCAAATCTTGGAACGTCTAGGATGTCCCCCAAGGTTCCTCAGCATGATCATCCAGCTACATGAAGACCAGCGAGGCCAAGTCAGACACTGCAACGATCTCTCGGAGCCCTTCCCAATAGGCACAGGTGTAAAGCAAGGCTGTGTTCTCGCGCCAACTCTCTTTATGATCTTCTTTAGCATGATGCTTCAAAGAGCCGCAGTAGATTTAGATGATGACAATGGTGTCTACATCTGCTATTGCACCGATGGCAGCCTGTTCAACTTGAGGCGACTAAAGGCCCACCCCATGACAATGGAAAAACTTATCCGAGAGCTACTACTTGCTGATGATGCTGCACTCGTCTCCCACTCGGTATCAGCTCTGCAGCATATGACGTCCTGCTTTGCAGAGGCTGCCAAGCTATTCGGCCTAGAAGTTAGTCTGAAGAAGACAGAAGTTCTCCACCAGCCTGCACCCCAGGAAGATTATCACCCTCCTTGCATCACTGTAGGTGAATCAGTTTTGAAGACAGTCCAGCAGTTCAGCTACCTGGGTTGCATCATCTCCTCAGACGCCAAGATCGACAAAGAGATTGACAATAGACTGGCAAAGGCAAACCGTGCATTTGGCCGACTGCACAAAAGAGTGTGGAGCAACAAGCATCTGAAAAAAAGGCACAAAGATCAATGTTTACAAAGCGGTTGTGATGACAACCCTCATCTACAGCTCCGAATCGTGGGTTTTATACCATCACCTTCGACTCCTTGAGCGCTTTCATCAGTGCTGCCTTCGCACCATCCTCAACATCCACTGGAGTGACTTTGTGACCAACACTGATGTCCTCAAGCGGGCTGAGGTTACAAGCATCGAGGCATTGCTGTTGAAGACGCAGCTGCGCTGGGCAGGGCATATCTCCAGGATGGAAAACCACCGCCTTCCCAAGATTGCCCTGTATGGCGAACTTTCCACCGGCCAACGAAATAGAGGGGCACCAAAGAAGAGGTACAAGGACTCCTTGAAGAAATCCCTTGGTACATGTTGCATTAACCATCACCAGTGGTTTGACCTAGCCTCAGATCGCAAAGCATGGAGGCACACCATCCACCAGGCTGTCTCTTCCTTTGAGAACGCACGCATAGCTGGTCTTGAGGACAAAAGGAGATTGAGGAAGAATCGTACTGCTACAGCACCAACCCCAAATCAGACTTTTCCCTGCAGCCACTGTGGCCGGACCTGCCTGTCCCGCATTGGTCTTGTCAGCCACCAGCGAGCCTGCAGCAGACGTGGACTTCTGCACCTTTCTTAAATCTTCGTTCGCGAAGTCAAGCCGAGAGAGAGAGAGATATTATATTTATATCCCACCCTCCCCAACGGGCTCAGGGCATGCTCTGCAGCTTCTGCAGGAAAAATGCCCCCGCAACCCTTTGAACATGATTTCCTTCTTTAAACAATCAGCTCTCACTAACTGATCTTTAAGTTTGATGATCTCTTAAAACCAATTCTAGATGGCAATGCACAACCAGGAATGTCAGAGAATATATTCCAGTGTTCTATACTTTTCTTGATGACAAACACTCTGGGAGAGAATTCCAATGAACAAGTAAGTTGATCGTCACTTTCAGTATCAACAGATCTAGTACATAGCATATTCTCTTTGCTCTCCTTCTGGACCCTATCCCTAGCATTCACTATAACCATCTCCAGATATCCCGGTTCCCTCAGTTGTTCAGTTAAATGTTGACTCTCTTTATGGAAATCCTGCTGGTAAGTACAATTCCTCTTAACTTTCATAATTTGACATCTGGATTCTTTAAAGATGGAGACTGACATGAAGATTAGTGCTGGAAATTATTCCTATCCACTTGCTTTCTAAAGTTTCTGACTGCCAATGTATTATGGGACGTCTTATACACTATGGAATCCAAAAATGACATAGATTGTACATTTTATGTACTTGTGAACCTCATTGTAGGATGACACCTATTTAGCCACCGAACAATATCATTTACCTTGTCCTCAGATTTACATACCACAAAAATGTCATCAATGTAATGCCTGTGCATAATTATTTCATCAAAGTTCAGATTATTATCAACATCACATATCACACGTGATTCAAAAGATGCCATAAATAAATACACCATGGACAGCGCGAAAGGGTTGCCCATCACTACGCCCTTGACCTGGAGAAAAAAAGCCTATATTTAAAATGAAAATAATTCTTTCCAATAGGAAGATCTAACAAATCCATCAAAAATAAGTAGGTTGATCAATATTCAAATGCCTGTGCTGCTGTAATTCTAAGATCTTCCTTAGGAATATTTGTATATAAAGATTGAAGTCCATTATTTACAGGACAGCATCTGATAGAATCTTCACATTCTCTATTTTAGCTATAAAATCCATACTATCTCATACATAACTGTGAATCAGGGGAACTAGTGGCTTAAGAAAATGATCTATATACTTGGATATAAATTCCAAAAGTAATTCAGATCCAGACACAATGGGTCTCCCTGTGTATTTTTGGCAAAGTATAGAAGATGGGCACTCTTGGGAAGGGATTAAATAAAAATTCAAACTCCTGATCTATAATATAGTCCATTTATCTTGCATCTTCCAATATCATACAGATTAATCTTGAAATATGTCCTGTGGGGTTTGAGTCCAATGGAATGTAGAATCCTCTATACCCCAGTTGTTCAACAATGTCTTGTTATGAGGAATAGAGGATGTTGTAACAACTTATCCAGAACAGAGAGGATGTGTATTAAGAATCTGGCAGATGACCTTGATTTTGTTATAAAACTGGCTGGTAAGAGTGGTGCCATTGTGCTTATGAATAAGTTCAACTATGAACAAGAAATTGTTGAACAACTGGAGAACAGAGAATTCTACATTCCATTGGAATTGGACCCCACAGGGCATATATTGAGATTAATTTGTATGGTATTGGAAGATGCGAGAAAAATGGACTACATCAAGGGTGGCCAACAGTAGCTTTCCAGATGTTTTTTGCCTACAACTCCCATCAGCCCCAGCCATTGGCCATGCTGGCTGGGGCTGATGGGAGTTGTAGGCAAAAAACATCTGGAGAGCTACTGTTGGCCACCCTTGGACTATATTACAGATCAGGAATTTGATCAGGATCTTAAGTTAGTTGAAAATACAGCAGCTCCTTTGCCTAGAGTCCCAGTTAGATCCCCAAAGTGTATGCTTGCAAACAAACTGTTTTTATTTTGGCTGCTTTTTTAGTGTGTGTTCACCTTCATTTACTGGAATTGCTGGGGGACAATGAAATGAAGAGTATTCATGGGAATTGCTGTATTTTATACTGCTGTATTTTTATTTATTTTAGGGAATGGGAAAGTCTCCTGGCTCCACCCCCAAAGTCCCCAGGTATTTTCTGAGTTGGACTTGGCAAACCTAATTCTGCACCATCCTCTATATGATAGCCCTTCAAATACTTGGTGATCATATCACTTCTCAGTTGTCTCCTTTCGAAGCTAAACATACCCAGCTCCTTCAGCCTTTTCTCATAGGACTTAGTCTCCAGACCCCTCAGCATCTTTGTTGCCTTGCTCTAGACAAATTCCAGCTTATATAGAACAGTTTTATATTATTCGGCCCCCACCCAGCCGAGTGGTCGATTGGCTGCTATAGGCTGGGGACCTTCCATTGCCTCCCCGGAAGGATGGGAGGCACTGGACACTTTCAGGGCTGACTGGGGGTGTGGGCAGCCTTATAAGGCTGGCCCCACCCTCAGTGGCACACTTGGAAAGCTGCTCTCAGTGAAGGTAGATCGGCCGCACATCAGCTGTGCGGTCGGGGCGGTTTGGAGCGGCTCATCGGCCCCGGCACCAGGGAAGCGTTCGTTCCCAGCGTCTCGGGAGGGATGCGGAGGCATCGTGTGGCTGTTCGTTGTTGCGGAGCGGCTTGGGATCATCGTGGGAGCTCCTTGAATAATGGTGGGTAGTGAGGAAGGCAGTAGCAGCATGAGTGAGGTGGTGCCGTTGGATGAAGAGCAGCGGGAAGAGCCAGAAGCGGTTGCAGTGGTGCCTCTTGAGGTGGACGGTAAGTCACCGGCTCAGCAGGGTGGGATGGTGTGGCCTTGGGGCCCCTGGGGACCGACTGTGGTGGTGGGTTCAGGGCTGGTGGGAATGTCCCCGGCTAAAGGGTTGCCCTATGTGGGCAGGGGGGGGCCCGCCCACAAGTCAGCAAGTGTTATCAAATTCGATGTCCATTCAGTTTGGCAGTTTACTTACAATTCCTGGCCAGGGTGGGGTCTGGTCGCCTTGGCCCTCGGCTGCAGCAGGAGGAGGGCAGGCGAGAAATGCAGGGGCAGTAGGATCTTCAGCGGCGGGGGGCATGTTACCTTGGGGATGGCAGCAAGCCACTGCCTTGCCTCCAGCCTGGTCCCCGCAACAGTGGGGGAGTTTTTCATCTCACCCCCCAGTCCCTTACAGTTCAGTGGCTTTTCATGTGCTACCTTTCGGGGATCCAGCTATGCCGCTTGGTGATCACCTTACGGTGGCAACTAGAGAGAAGATATTAAAAGGGGAATACGTAGATGTGTTCAGCCTTTTATATAGGGAGTTGGAAAAGAAGTCTAAGGAGGAGCTAGACGAGAAGGATAAAGAGAAGCTGAAACGGAGGAAGGTGGATAGGTCATGGTCAAATTGGTTGCCGGGATTTCTCATATATGTGGGGGTCATAGCCAGGGTCCAGCCATGGAGGGCCGCCTCCCTCTTCCAGTATTGCGATATCATTTATTGGGCATATAACGATTTTATAGGGGGGGCGTGGCTGCAATACGATGAGGAATTCCGTATGCGAGCAGCCATTAATCCCGGTCTCCCTTGGGACCAGATCAACCAGTAGCTTTGGCTGCAGCTTATGGCACCTGCGAAGCCAAACGCTGGGGACAGATCTGATAGTGGTCATCTTGTTCAGAAGATTGGTTCATTCTGCTGGCACCCACGTGGCTGCGGGGCAGTCGGTTCAGCCACGGCTGCTTTGCTGGGAGTTCACCTCCCAAGGCGTTTGCGCCAGAAAAGCCTGCAGGTACAACCACGAATATCTTCTATGTGGTGGGTCACATGCCTTCACGGCTTGCAACAGGTCCAAACCAAAAGGGGCCAATAAGCGGCCTGGGGGGGGGCAAGTCAGCATACTGGAAAAGGGGCCCAGCCCCATTCAGCTGAAGGTTCTTAGAGTGTTGTTGCATGACTATCCACGTTTGGATGAGAGGCATTATTTGTGGGATGGGTTTTCACGGGGGTTCAAAATTCCTTATCAAGGTCCTCGGACCCCATTTTCTTGTTCAAATTTACAGTCAGTGCACGGTTTGGAGCACTTTGTGAGGGCAAAAATTAAGAAGGAGTGTACAGAGGGGCGAGTGTTGGGCCCTTTTGCGGTTCCTCCGGTGCCCAATTTATGGGTTTCTTCCTTGGGGGTTGTACCTAAAAAAGCGGCAGGGGAGTTTCGTTTAATTCATCATCTGTCCTACCCGAGGGAGCGGTCAGTCAATGATGCTATCCCCGCTGAACTATGTTCTGTTAAATACACGTCTTTTGACTGGGTAGTGCGGATAGTGCGTCGTTGTGGGATTGGTGCAGAGCTGGCGAAATGTGACATTAAGTCGGCTTTTCGCCTCCTCCCTGTGCACCCGGATGATTTTGAATTAATAATAATAATAATAATAATAATAATAATAATAATAATAATAATAATAATAATAATAATAATAATAAATTTATTTTTATATCCCGCCCTCCCCTGCCAAAGGCAGGCTCAGGGCGGCTCAATTGTTAGGTTTTGCTTTTGAAGGCAGTTTTTATCTTGACAGAGCTCTGCTGATAGGGTGTTCCGTATCATGTGCTGCTTTCAAATGGTTTAGCACATTTTTGGAGTAGGTGTTACGGTTTAGGACTGGGGTGCGTGATACGGCACACTAGATGATTTTCTCTTTGTGGGCCCTGCAGGCTCCGGGAAATGTTCCCATTTGTTAGAGGCATTTGAGCAGTTGGCGGAGGAGTTAGGTGTTTCGTTGGCTCGGGAAAAGACAGAGGGACCAACTACAGTTTTGACTTTTGATACTGAACTATCTAGGCTGCTGCGTGATAAGTTGGAGAATCTGCTGGGCAGAGTGAGGGCTGTAAAGGGTAAGCATAAGGTCACTCTCCTCAAGCTTCAGCAGCTGGTGGGCCACCTGAACTTTGCGTACAAAGTGGTGGCCCCCGGATGGCCGTTTCTCAGACAGTTTCATGACGGCATGGCGGCCCTGCGTTTACCCCATCACTACACCCGCGTCACCGAGGGGATGCACAGTGATCTTGAGGTTTGGGAGACTTTTTGAGGAGATTTTAATGGCAGCTCCTTTTGGTGGGGTGTTATGCTGTTAGAAGTGGAGCTTCAAATTGTTATGGATGCTGCCGGCACCACTGGTTTTGGTGTGTACTCCCGGAGGCATTGGTGCGCCGAGCGTTGGCCAAGGGAGTGGTTGGGCTCTGAGTTATGTTGTAACTTGACTTGGAGTTTTTTTCCATCGTGGTTGCTATATTTCTTTGGGGACACTCATTGGCCAATCACACGGTGCACTTCTGGTGTGACAACATGGCGGTCATCCATGTGGTCAACAACCTGACAGCTAGGTCCCAGCCGGTCATGAGAGTTGTGGCAGACTGGAGGGATGAAGTTAACCGGGCAATCCACCTCACCGTAGCTCCTAGCACGAAAAGTTGTATGACTGGACGGCTAGTCCGTTTACTGTTTTTTGGGAAGGGGCAGGGCTTACTGAGGCCTGGCCGGCACCAGTGGAACATCTGCTGCAGTTTTGTGTTTGGCAGAAAGGGAGAGGCCCCTTGGTGAAATCTATTAAGGGTCAGCTGATAGCGTTGTCCTTCCTTAGTAAGGCTCAGGCGTATCCGGAGGTGACTAAGGACTTTCACATTTTAAAGATGCTGGAGGGATGGTCGCGGGAGGCTGGGCAACGTTTTGACCACAGGCAACTGATGTCCCCATCTATCCTCCAAGGGCTACATGCCACTTGGGGTTTGGTTTGTGCCTCAGTTTTCGAAGAGGCACTTTTTCATGCAGCCACCTTGACAGCTTTTTGGGGGGCTTTGCGGGTGTCTGAGCTGGTGGTGCTCCCCCGCAATGATACTTCATCTAGGGTTCTCCAGGTTGGGCATGTCAAGTTTGTTGATGGTCAGGTGGCTGTACGTGTACATCAGTCAAAGACTGATCAGAAGCAGAGGGGTTGCACAGTTACTTTGGGACCTTGCTCAGAGAGGGAGTTGTGTCCGGTGGCTGCCCTTGCGCATTATGTGGACTTGCGAGGGTCAGCGGATGGTCCTTTGTTCTGCCATAATGACACAACTCCTTTGGCTAAATTTCAATTTTGGACCGTTACTAGCCGGGCGTTGGTGAAGTTAGGTCTTGGGGTGTGAAATTTGGCACTCATTCCTTCAGGATCAGTGCTGCATCTACAGCTGCAGCTATGGGTTATGAGGGCGAGGCCATTCGTCATGTGGGACGATTGCGGTCTGGGGCTAGTCGGACATATATCCGACCTTTATGGCCATAAGGCGGTTCCCCCTTTGGCAACTTTCACTCCAAGTGGTTAAGTTTTGTTTTTATGCTGGGAAATGTTCTAATGGTTTTTCTTTTCTAGGTGCTATGGCTGGCGTTGAAAGGAGGAGGATCCTCATATGTGGCCACAGTATCATTTTTTGGGTGGTACATCAGGCCCGGTGGACGTCAGTCGGTTCTCAGTTGGGCCTGAGTGAGCGGGCCGTCATTGAGTGGCAAGGCCACCAGGGCATGAATTGGTCGGGGCTACTTTCACTTCTTTTTAAGGAAAGGAGTGGCCCTTTGCCGCATATTTTGGTGATTCACCTGGGGGAGAATGATTTGGGCCTAATGAAGGAAAAGGCCCTTTCACTTCAGGCCCGGGATGATATCACCTTGATTGGCAACAGGTGGCCAGGCATCCTCATCCTGTGGTTGGCCATGCTGCTGCACCAGGAGTGGCAAATGGCCTGGGACCCAGCAGGTTTGGAGCGAGCCCGGAAGAAGGCCAACAGGGCTTTGCTAATAGCCCTGGGGAGGGGTCTCAGAGTTTATGTGCTGCATCCATCAATTAAGGCCTGTTTTGAGAATTTGTATAGGCCGGATGGGGTCCATCTTTCTGTAAAGGGCAACGAGGCCTTTTTGGCTGACTTGCGGCAAGGGCTGGAACATGTTCTAGGTTAGTGTGGGTACACTGGTCTAAGCTGAGGCTTGGCTCTGTTTGTGGCTGTTTACTGCTGGGAACATGTTGTGTGGGGTATTGGTGAGCTCCCGTGGCACTGCACCATTGTGGTGCATGGCCTCCTTGGGGTGACCGTTAAGCTGCACAGCCCAAGGCTGGCTCCAGGGAGCCTTGGGATCCCGTCACTTGGAGAGTTGTCTATATCACAGGCTGTACAGCTTGGGGGATGGTGGAGCTCTGGTGAATGGGATCTTGTGGCCTGGCCGGTCGGGTCTGAGCCGTTGGGTTGGCTCACACCCAGGGCTTGGGATTCACCCAGTTCTGGGTTAAGGAGGTGGTCTGGTACTGACCCGTGGCATAACCTGTCCCCACTGTTTTGCCCTTGCCGTTAAGTTAAATAAAGTGGCCCTTTAATCCATTCCTGTGTCTGTCTCGTTATTCCGACTGGGGAGGCAATATAGAATGACATTATATAGAACTGTGGAGCATTGTTTAATTTTCCAGGCTCACATACAGCTTTAAGTTGTAAGGGCCATTATTTGTAGTCAAGCTGTATTTGAGGTAATATGTACTCAAGTAAAAAGATATGGGGAAGAATGTGACCCCTAATACTGCCCAATGCCTGCATTTATGCAGCTCTGTATTGAATAATAAACCACAAATTGGTCTGTAGCTATTTATTTTATTTGCTGCATTTATCTCCTATTTTTTTCTCCCTGTGGGGACTCTTGCTCTTCTCTTACATTTTATCCTGACAACAACTCTGTGAGGTAGCTTTAAGCTGAGACTGTGTAACTAGCCCAAGATAACCCAGCAAGTTTTCATAGCAAATTAAGCATTCAAATGTCAGTCTCCCATATTCTAGTCAGACACTCAAACCACCACAAGACACTGGTTCTTACGTCATATCATCAAATCCTTCAAATAGCCTAGACACTCCATTCCAGAAGAGAAGGAACAGATGAGAAAATCCAAACTAGTAAAATGGAGAAAGAGAAGCAAATATGATGGAATTAATACACAATATTCCAAAAGCATCTGCAGCTTTCAGAGTGAATGATAAATCTGTTTCATATTTTCTTTTTTTGCTGAAAGCTAAGGCAAGAAGAAAGTAAAAATACCAATTCCCCAAGTCCCTTTTCTGCCTTTTACACATACTTAGAACACTTTGCTAGCAACTAAAGAGTGCAGTTTAGCATGAACAATGATTGTTCTCCCACTCCTGGCAATTGATTTAGCTTGATTGGCAGCTTATTGACTACAATGCAGGAGATGGGGGAACATTGCAACAGCTGAAACTTAGCATGACTATTGAGCGCAAAGTCCTTTTTTCCTGTCTTATTTAAAATTACCAAGGTCTTGCAATTGCTAACTGGGAGCCATTTAAAGTTAACCCTTATGCATGATTATGTATCACTCAAAAGCAAGCTTTTTTGACAAGGTGTTTTTTTCACAGTTTTTTCTACTTATTGTGGGGCCATAATAAGCTTCCATCTGGGTGGGAAAAACAGATGACCACTTAAGACCAGATTTTACATTTTCTGTGTCCAAACTAATGAATGGCTTCTCTTATGTTCTTATGTTCTTAATGTGATCTTCCCAACTGTCATTCTGCCAGCCTAAAAGAGGTTATTCCTATTGATAGACGTTCAGGGCCCAGAAGCAGTGACTATTCCATAGGATTGCTAATACTCAGGTAGAATTATATACTATTTCCTGACCTGATAGCTCAGAGAGATTATATATTACCTTAGGGAATTCAAAGGTTGCATGAGTAGGTTTAATGATGGCTATTTATTTATTTATTTATTACATTGATATTCCTTCCATCCTGCAACTCATGGCGGCATATATACAATGGGATCAGATGAGCTGCTTACCACAATGGTCTCTTGGCTTTTAAAAAGCCAATCCTGTTCAAGACAGGTTGCAGTGAACAGATGGTGCCCATTCAGCTGATGACACAGGTTCAGGCCACACACTCACAGAGTGGTGTGATCACATGGCCAGAAACATGCCACTGAAGCACCTAGTGTCTATTTAATCTATTCTCGGGCCATCATAACACAAAGTAAGGGTCAGTGGGCCACGGGGGACAGATGTGTATGTGTGATTGCATACATTAAATGCTCTGGCAGACCCAAAAGCCCATTTGATTGCAACCACAGTGCTCTTAGGAAGCATCCCATCTGTGATATTGTAAAATACAGATCTTAGCTTCAGCAAGGTTTCTGTATCATATACCTTATAATTTGAATTATCCTTTGAATCATATAGCCTTATCATTTGAATTTGAGGGGGGGAGGGTTAGCCATGGAACATCTGAAGGAGCTGCCACAGGCCCTATACTAGGGAAACTGGGAGGAACTTACTGCCTAGATGAAGCCATTGTGACTCTGCACCTTCACAGTTGATTGGGCTGAAGTTGAAATTAGGCCTTACATACTTTTTCATTGAGGTGAAGATACAGGTCTCTCCCTTCCAAGAGAAGGTTGCCAGTAATTAAAGGTGCCATGCCCAATTACTGTGGCAAGTACTGTGATAGGACTGAGTTGGTTCAGGGTTTTGAGAGGCCTGAGAGGTTGGTGGATGAGAGTAATAGGTTCTGGGTTGAATGGTTCAAGATCCAAATCTAAATCAGAAGCCCAGGTTAGCCAGGCAGACTCATAGTTTTGGGGTTCCTTCTACAGATCAAGGGAGGCTCCTGCAGGTGTTTCAGCTGTGTCCTTCTGTGCTGGCATTAGATGTCCATATGGTGCCTCTTCTTTGTCATCTTTGCCTCATGAGGAAGGGCCAGTACTCTGGTCCATGGAGTTGTGGGCAGTTTTTTTTTAGCCCAAACCTATTGGTTCTCTTGATTTCAATGACATTTATTCCTTGGTATATGTTTGCATAAGATTAGAGCTTCGCAAATTTTCCTGCCTGCATTTATTTTTATTTATCATTTATCAGATTTATATCCCACCCTCCCCCGACAGGCTCAGGGTGGCTAACAACAGTTTAAAAACATTAGCAGTTTACAAACATATTTAAATTCTATCTATAAAACATTTCCATATATATTAAAAATCCGAGATAGCAAGCTTCTGTTTTCCATTATATTAATTCCGTGAGATTGTCGATGCTGAAGGTAATAGCCATCTCCCCCTAACCATTAAAGGCATGTTTGAAAAGTTCGACCTTACAGGCCGTGCAGAACTATGGCAAGTCCTGCAGGGCCCTGATGTTTTCAGGGAGGGCATTCCACAAAGTGGGGGCTGTTACCAAGAATGCTCTGGCTCCAGTGCTGATCAATCGAGCTTCTTTTGGTCCAGGGATCTTAAGGATATTTTGAGACCCTGATCATAGTGCTCTCTGGGGTACATACGGGGAAAGGTGGTCCCGAAGGTAGACAGGTCCCAGGCCATATAGGGCTTTAAAGGTTATAACCAGCACCTTGAAGTGAATCTGGAACGCCACAGGCAACCAATGCAATGCTTTCAGCTAGGCCTCAGATTCAGTAGGAGCTCATAGTAGCGCAGCTCCTGAACCTTTCTGAGAGTTCCACCTCCTCCATCTGAGAGTTCCACCTCCTCCTCCATTGAATAGTAGGTGCAGCTGCATAGCAATCCCTGGATGAGCTCAACCACCTATTTTTCTACAAAATGACCGCTGCTTTCAGCACAGGTTGAATGTGCTCCCATACAGGTAGCTCCATTAACAACCTGGCTACTGCGTTTTGCACCAGTTGCAGCCTCCGAAGTTGAGTTAAGGGCAGCCCCATGTAGAGGGCATCTATTCTCAAGGTAACCATTGCATGGACCACTGTTGCCAAGTTGTTGCGCTCCAACTGCCTTATCCGCCTAAGATGGTAGAATGTGGATTTGGCAGTGGCTGCTACCTGGGCCTCCATTATCAGCAAAGGCTCCAGGAGCACCCCCAAGCTCTTGACCTTCGATGCTGGTGCTAATAGCGTCCCATCAAAGGCCGACAAGGGGATTTCCCTACCCAGGCCACTGTGACTCAGGCACAAGACCTTTGTCTTCACTGGGTTCAATTTCAGTCGACTCTGCCTGAGCCATTTCACTACAGCTTGCAATGCCAGGTCCAGATCTTCCAGGGTGCAGCTGGACTAGCCCCCCAACAATAGATAGAGCATTTTAAACATGTTTATTAGGAAGTAAATTCCACTGTATGTATAAAATCAGAGTATGTATAAAATTGGGCTGCTCATCATATTTAATTCAGAGAAACAGGTACATAATGGGTTGAATCCCAATTAAATTTTCCAGTGTTGGAATGGAATTTTCCTGAGTTTCTCCTTCCACTACAGCTAATTGATCTCCATGAAACTCTGCTCCTAGGAGGAATGTCATGAAAGTGGTCTGCAGTAGGAAGGGAGAATCAGTGGCAACTACTAGTTTAATCTGAATCCAACTCAGTGTCTTAAGTTATCCTGTAAGAGATGGTGTGAGAATGGTATGGTTGGGAAAGACGGCTAGAAGAGGAACAGATTTGTCACTATCTGCAGTTGGACATTGTGTGTGAAAAAGAATTGAATGAAGCACAGTGGGAGAACTTAAAAGAACTTATTTTTTTTCCAAAAATATGATTGTGTGGTTTGTGTGCAGGGCCGGATCTAGGGGGGGCAGAGGAGGGTGCTTGCCAACGGAGGGGGGGGCAGCAAATTGGATATGGAGTCCATTGTATTCTATGGGACCATAAGATAGAATGGCCCATAAGGGGGCATCATTTTTTTTAATTTTGCCCCCCCTCAAAAAACATGTAGATCCGGTCCTGTTTGTGTGTGTGCTTTCTTGAAATCAGTACTTTACTGCTGATACTTTATACCTGTCCATTCTTGCATTATTTCACTCATATTTTCTGTATAACACCTATTTGTGGCAATCTGACAAGGACCCAAATAGGAAACTGAGAATTTAATTTTATCTGGTTATCAAGTTTTTTTTCCAATTTTTTAAAGCAAACCCTATTTTTACTTTGATCCAGAGTCACATATAGCGGTAGCAGTATTTATTGTTATAGTCAGCAACCAGAGTAGTCAAATGTAAACTACTATGTGCAAATGGTATTGTTGTATTTGTGGGAATTCTCATTCATTTAAATATAGGGGGCAGTTTCTACACACACAAAAGAACTACAACCTAGTTTCATTTAAGTTAATTGGAACCACAGGGAGGGAATGAGAACAAGAACTAGTCTTTCCAAAGGATGCATTGCATTATCAAAGATTTCAGGTTTTCACGGCTGGTAACATCATTAGGGTTTGTAGAATCTTTCGGGTTCAAGAGCTGTGTTCTACTGGAGAAAGTTTTCCTTCCAGACGTTTCGTTCTCAGCTGCGGAGAACATCCTCAGTGGCATTGCAGCCAGAGCAGGCGCTCTGACCTTCTTGGCTGCTGTGCATTGAGTGGGGCCAGGGCTGCTGGAGAGCTGCTATTTCTAGGCTGGAGTGCCTCTTGTGTTCGGTGAGACGGGTGTTGATACTGCGTTGGGTAGTGCCACTGTCGCTTGTTTCAGCCAGAAAAATCAGCTGTAGCTGAACATGCACTTCAAGAAGGAGACCACGTCATCCACTTTGAAAGAACTGAAGTCCTTTCTACGGTCTCACATTATCATACCCGCCTGAACAGAGAAGCTATTGAGATTTACGAACACCAACACAATTTTAACAGAAAGGAAGAAGGCATTTTCATTCACCAATTTTGGTACCCAGCTCTGCAAAACACCCTACAGACTATAAATTGCAGAAAGTCTCAGAACAACCAGCACATTCCACAGAACAATCAGCACAGTCAACAACCATCTTCCTTATCTTCACACCCCTTCCAACCCTCCCAGCAATTAACACAGAACAATGGTCACATTCAACAGCCAGTTTCCTTATCACTACCCTTCCAGGAAGCCCCACCAAACAATGGGCACATCCACAAACCAATTGCCCTTTCATCACACCCTCTCCAGCCTAGAAATAGCAGCTCTCCAGCAGCCCTGGCCCCACTCAATGCACAGCAGCCAAGAAGGTCAGAGCGCCTGCTCCGGCTGCAACGCCACTGAGGATGTTCTCCGCAGCTGAGAACGAAATGTCTGGAAGGAAAACTTTCTCCAGTAGAACACGGCACTTGAGCCCGAAAGATTCTACAAACCCTAATGCATTGCATTATTTGACTTCTACATTCCCATTTTGTCCTTTGTCTTTCAGTTTTTTTACACACTAAAAAGTAGAATTTTACAGTGCTGTATCATTATTGTGTCTGTTTATGGAAAAGTTTCTTCTTAATTTCTCATCATAGATAAATAAATGCACACACAATTATACTAGATAGAAGAAAAACATGATACTTGATTTCCTCAGGAAACTCAAAAACTTAAGTGGTAGGATTAGGCAAGATTTCTATTAGACAAGGTCAGGAATTAGTACCTCACAGTTTTGCGCCCTTTGATGTCTTGGCTCTACCCTTCAACCTTATCAGAAGCATGTGAGGGGCCAGTCTGATGATCTTTTCAAGTGCTCCTTTGGCTCTCTGATCCACTAGAAGTGTGCATTTGGTTTGGCCAAATCAAATAAAAAAACCCAAAACAGTTGATTCAGCTGTATTTAGGCTGTATAGAGCTGAATCAGATTCTTTGATTTAATTTGACTGCTGAGTACAGTAGCCACGAATAGCTACCAAAATCAGGCAGCCATTTGGCTCCATTATACCCTATGGGTCATTGAAGTCAATAGCAAAATAGGGTACAAGGAATACAAGGAATGGTGGCTGGGAGGGAGAGGGTTTGAGGTAGGGGCTCCAAATTTGCAGGGCAGCTGCAGGAGCCTCTCTCCCAAAGAACCCCATTTTTTTAAATGGACCAGGAGTTACAATTCTAGGGGCACCCAAAGAGAGTGCCCCCATTTCACCATTATACTCTATGGAACTTTGAAGTCAATGGCAAAACAGAGTATAATGGATTGCAGCTGGGGGGAGGGGGTTTAAGGTAGAGCCTCCAAATTTGCAAGGCAGCTTCAGGAGTCTTTCCCCCATAGAACCCCCAAGTTTCAAAAGGATTGGACCAGGGATGAACACAGTTGATGCACCAGATGAAGCTGCAGAAAAGCACTCTGAACCACAGCAACCACCTGATTTTCTAATGTGACCACTGTATCAAACAGCTCTGCCATTATGCAAACCTGACTTTTAAAGTGAAGTGTAACTCTGGGCGTTTTCCCACAGAGCTTACCTCAGAGCGATGTCCCTCTTCACCGTGCAGCATCTGCGCGGATTTCCCACCAACTGCTCCGCATAACCAGGAAGTGCCGGACCTTTTGCGTCGCAGATGTAAACCGCTAAAGACCAGTTTACATTAGCGACGCAAAAGCCGTGGCTCTTCCTGGTTATGCGGAGCAGTTGGTGGGAAATCCACGCAGATGCTGCGCGGTGAAGAGGGACGTCGCTCCGAGGTAAGCTCTGTGGGAAAACACCCTCTATCTCAAATCTCTGGTGTACCTTTCTACTAACCAACAGCACCTTTTTCTGGTCAGAATTTCAGCTTCTTCATCCACATCCAGCTTATCACTAACTCCCAACACTGGTTTAGCACATTAACAACTTCCTCAGAATTAGGTGGAAAAGAAAGGTACAGCTGAGTATCATCCACATATTGGTGACATTGCAGCCCAAGACTCCTGGTGACCTCTCCTCTTGGCTTCATGAAGACTTTAAATAGTATAAGACAAAGGTCTGCAGAACACCTCAGTCCAAAGGCCATGGAGCAGAACAGGGATTTCCAAGCACCACTTTCTAGGACTGACCTCCCAGAGATAACATGAACCACTGTAACACAGTTACCCCCAGCATCACAAGGCATCCAATAGTTTATCATGGTTGTGTTGGAGTGAGTGACTTATCATGCCTGGACACTGGGGGGCACTGAATCACCCTGAGGGTGCTTTCACACATGCTGAATAAAGCCAACTCAATCCACTTAAGTGACTATCTGCAAGTAGATTTTGCCATTGCACACAATAAAATCCAGTTGCAAAGTACATTGAAAGTACATCATTTAATGTGTGTGAAAGCACCTTAAATTTGTATAAGTGTTATCTCCTTGAATGGGATGCCTGTCTTTGTCCCAAGCTGAGACCTGTCTTATGACCCTTCCTCTTTCTGTGTGTCTTTTGTTCTTCCTCACTCTTCACATGGCTTTTTATGGAGTCACACATCTCTACAGGTCTCTCCCATAGAAGCAATGATTGCATACTTCCATACACATGGTGCTGGATCATTTGGATACTAGTGATAGGGAAAGTACTCTGTAGATTAGACTTCTTGCTCTCCTTTCAACCACAGCCTGAATGTGAACTGAATCTACTTGAATAAATGTTTTACTTTTTGTAATATACTTCTTGGGGGATTTATTTACTGTACTCAGTATCATGCTTCTATGATTGGGCAAACTCTGCAATATTAGCCAAATATCTCAATAGGTTGATGGTATTGGAAGCTGCTGAGAGATCCAGGGTGCTATCACACTGGGAAATTGACACAATAGTATCCTGAGGTGGAAAAACCCGATTCAGACAGGTCTGTTTAAGAGGGATCAGACAGCCTCCGTTGAAGCAGCAGCATCCTGGTAGCCATCTGTGCTTTTGCCTTCAGACTGCTAGCCCGGCTCCGCTGCAGAAAGGGTGGTTTTTCTGTGAAGGACCCCTGTGTGTGTGCCCCTGTGTTATACATGTGCAGAAGTGCACCGTGGAGAGGGGCTGGGGAAAAAACACCCCGACTGTACCGGAAACTGCTTGATGTGATCATACAGCTCTTCTGCTCATTAGTTGTGCTGGGACATTCAGACAACAGCCATTATGTGACCTACAATCAAATCAGGGGGATGCTACTGGGAGGATCCAAGTAGCTTTTAAATGTAGATAGGAGGTGTCTAGGGATGGGCTGGGAATGCGCTGGGCTCAGAGGGCAGATGTACTCGTGTGAATGTGCACCTTTGAATCAAACGGGAGGCATTCCTAGGCCAGGCCAAATCTCTCATGTGAAACTGCCCCCAGAAGAACTAGCAGGATCACACTCCTGCTATCTATTTCTCAGTAGAAGTCATCTACCAAGGATCCCAAAGTAGTCTCTGTCCCAAATTCCAACCTAAATTCAGACTGAAATAGGTCTAGAAAATCAGTCTTTTTCAAGAGCCCCTGAAGATGAGAAGCAACCACTTGTTCTGGTCTAGCACCTTACCCAAGAATGGAAGACTGGAGACTGGCCAGAAGTTCTACACAATTGCAGGACTTGGATATTTGTTTTTTTTCCTCTGTAACAGGTCCAATAATTTCTAAAGGAAGCATTCACCACTCTCACACTTGATCAGTCCCCTCTGGCAGCTTTTATCAGCCAGGAAAGGTAAGGACCAAGAAGACTTCATCTCTCCAAGAATCCCACCTACATCCTCAGGCTCCACAAGTTGAAAGGTATCCATATATATTGGGCAAGCTATTTTAACACCATTCAGACATAGGGCGTTTTCCCACAGAGCTTACCTCGGAGCGACGTCCCTCTTCACCGCGCAGCATCTGCGCGGATTTCCCACCAACTGCTCCGCATAACCAGGAAGTGCTGGACCTTTTGCGTCGCAGATGTAAACCGCTAAAAACCAGTTTACGTTAGCGATGCAAAAGCCACGGCTCTTCCTGGTTATGCGGAGCAGTTGGTGGGAAATCTGCGCAGACGCTGCGCGGTGAAGAGGGACGTCGCTCCGAGGTAAGCTCCGTGGGAAAACACCCATTGTCATTTATACACTGATGCAAAAAAACAATGTAAAAAGGCCAATAATCCAGTGGGGGAAAATGCATCCCAAGGAAGGAGAATATGTTATGAAAGTTAAGATTTCCAAGTTTTAGTTACACACCAATAAGAGGAAAAATCTGTGGGAATTTTCAAATCAAATCTACATCAGGTACAAAATGTGGAATCATCCTTAATATTATCCCTAATATCCCTGATTGAAGTAATTAGATTTAGAAAGGTACATTGCACTGTGAATATATAATAGTGAGAACTGAAAGCCAACATGATGTAGTGGTAAAAGTGCTGGACTAGGATCTCTAAGACCCAGATTCAAATCTCTGCTCTCTCACAAACGCATGGAAGCTTGTTAGGTGCTCGCTTAGGGCTAGTCACATAGATTAAATCACCTCTCATGGTTGTTTTGAGGATAAAATGGAGGAGATAATCCTATAAGTCACTATGGTTCCCCATTGGGAAGAAAGGCAGGGTATAAATGAAGTCAATAAATAAATAGTATTCCAAAAAGCCCCCCCCCAAAAAAAAGAAACCCCAACAACAACAATTGCTATCCAAGTTGTAATGTATGTGGTTGTTTTCTTCTGAAGTAAATATATTCAGTCTAGTAGGTTCCATGACTGGAGTGTCCTTGACTGGTAAAAATTTCTGCTGTTGCCATGTTAGCAACTCTTCATGTTTCTTCTCCATTTCATTATGGTCATTCTCTTCTTGTATATCCAGCTGCCATGAAGAATATGAGTGGCAGGTATGATTTTTAGTCCCTCCACACAAAAAGTCTCCAACTAGGTAATGACATTTTCCCTCAGCAGGAATGCCACAATGGCTTTTAATCATTGAAATGTGATAAGTAGTCCTGTATCCTTTCTCCAAATAAATAATTTTGTCTAAGTGCCCTGAAAGGACATCAGTGATGACATTTGGCAACTGAAAAAAATATTGGCAGCTGGATAATATAGGGACATATGCTGCAGTGGGAGATCATGTTAGCTCTGCCATCTTTACTGTCTTCAAAAGCAATCCTAAATAGATTTCCTGGCAGGAGACATGTAAAATAGAACTCATCCATTATATGACAAGTCCCCCCCCACCACCACCACTGACTATAGAATGAGGATAGAGAATGTATGAAGAACCCAAATTGAAAACCTCTTACATGCCAATGACCCGGGGGGGGGGGGGGGGAGAAAAGAATTTTTAATCAGAGTATAAAACTGCAGATCCTTGAAAATAACTTGACTGCTGATCTACATCTAAGAGCTAATAAATGATGAGCCGAATACTGGATGACTGTCAAGCTTTTGATAACGTTTAGGATTTCAATTGGAGAGTTTTTCAGCATTAACCGGCCCCTCCCAGACAGCTGGCTTTGCCAGTGATAAGCTGAGGGGGACGTTGTTGCCTACATGGATGGAGGGAGGCTGATTGTCGTCCCATCCATCCAGGAATCAGCTGCTGGGTGGGGAGTCGGGGCTATAAAAGTCCTGGCCCCGCCTGGTGTTGCGCAGTTCGTTTCAGCTCTCGGACTGAGAGCTGTGTCGGGGATTATCAGAGTGCTGGGGCCGACGTGATCGGCGGCGTGAGCGCTGGGTCGGCGGGCTTTTGAGCGAGCGTCGGCATTCCAGCTGGGCAGCGTCAGCACATGCAGCAGGGGCTGGGGACGCTCCTTTCTGGCATGAGCGGTGGCCATGCAGTCAAGCTGTTTCGGGGCTGTGGGAGAGGCGGTTCCAGGGTGGTTTTTCAGCCTCAGGGGGCTGCCTGGTGTCGGGGGACATATTTGCAAGGGGGCTCTTTTGGCTGCCCCCACCCCTCCTTTCCCCTTGTGTTTGTCCTGGCGGTGGTTCACGAGGGGGCTGGTAGTGAGGTGCCAGGAGCGAGGTGGTGGCTCAGTGGCAGAGCAGCTGCTTGAGAGGAGGAAGGTCCCGGGTTCGATCCCCAGCGCCCCCCCCCATGTTGGTTGGGGCATTAGTTGGTGGTGGGACAAGGGGGTCAACTACAGGGGGTAGGCTGCATGCGCCCCCCGTTTGTTGTCTTCTTTAGCTCACGGGGGAACAGAGGTCAGGGGGGCTATGGGCATTATAGTGGCGCAAGCCAGGTGAAGAAACCGGGGCGGAGTAGGTATAGGGGCCCAGGTAATGGCTCCTAACAAGGGTCAGGGCCCTTCTAAAGGGAAACAGCCAGCCAGACCTGTAAGGAGGCGAGGCCAGGATCCGGGCACTCCCAGGGAGGGTGGCTGGGAAGCCCAGATAAGGCAGGCTATCATGGGCCAATTAGAGGCTTTGGAGCAGCAGAGGGTTGCTACAGGGGTGCCCATATGGGAGGGGTGCCTCAGGGCAACAGGCCGATCTACCCAGTTGACATTTGAGAAGGAGGTGCTGGCCCATCTTTCTGCATTGCAGGGTGGGCCCAACGGTGCTGACAGGAGACGCGAGTCGGACCATGATGACGCGGGGGAATTGCCAGGCGGGGAGCCCTGGGATCGTGGGGAAACAGAAGATGTTGGGCAGTCAGCCCCGGCTGTTGTGGTGGCGGTTACCCCCTCGGAGATGTGGGTAAGCCTCCTTCGCAGCACCAACCACAGGGGTGGCCTTGGGGCCCCTGGGGCTCGTCACAGTCAGTAGTGTCCCCAAGTATGGCAGGTTGGGTGTCGGAAACGCCAGGAAATGTCGGGCCTTGGGTTCCCCAGGGCGTGGCCGGGCCGTCATGGGCTCGGGGCGCTCCTTTGAGACTGCCACAGGTTCAGAGCGGTGCAGGTGCCGGTTTCCAGGCCCCTTCACAGGCAGTTGCCCCCTGGGCCTCAGAGAGTACCCCTACCCCGCAGCCCGCACTGGGTGTGCTTCTGTGGGGCAGGCAAGGACAGATGCCAATGCGGGGGGGGGGTCAAGCTCCCCGTGTGGCACGTGGTGCTACCCCCTGAATCCCTATGGGACCATATCGTTTCAGGTGCTTCCATATGGCGACACTGCACTCCCATTGGGGGACCACCTGTCGGTGGCGACAAGGGATAAGATTTTGAGGGGAGAATATGTTGATGTCTTTAGCCTCTTATTTAGAGAACTGGAAAAGAAGGATAAGGAGGAATTAGACAACAAGGAGAAGGAAAATCTAAAGCGGAGAAAGGTGGATAGGACCTGGGCGAATTGGCTGCCAGGTTTCGAGCGGCTGCTCTTTTTCAATATTGTGATATAGTGTACCATGCATACACTGATTTTGTGGGCGCGGCATGGCTGCAGTATGATGAGGCCTTTCGGATGCGGGCCGCCATCAGTCTGGGGATGCCCTGGGACCAGATTAACCAGCAGCTTTGGCTGCAGTTAATGTCACTGGCGAAACCTAACTTAGGTGATAGGGCGGATAGTGGACACCTAGTGCACAAGCAACAGGTGAGTGTAGGTGCCCGCGGTTCAGCGGGCCAGTCAGTTCAACCCCGGCTGTTATGTTGGGAATTCACGTCCAAGGGCGTGTGTTCCAGGAAGGCGTGTAAGTTTAAACACGAGTGCACGCTGTGCGGCGGATCACATGCCTTTTCAGCCTGTAGCAAATCCAAACCCAGGGTGGGTGTTAAATGCCCTGCGAGTGGTGGGGGGGCAGCAGCCACCTGGAAAAAGGGCCCAGTCCCACACAGGTGAGGGTACTTAGGCGGTTGCTGGTCAATTATCCTCTGGAGGCAGACAAGGCATATCTATTGGACGGCTTTTATTTTGGATTTTGTATTCCTTATCAGGGACCTAGAGTACCTTGTTTGGCTCCCAATCTGCGTTCCGTAGTAGGAATGGAGCATGTGGTAAGAGCAAAAATAGCTAAGGAGTGTGTGGAGGAGAGGGTCCTCGGCCCCTTTGATGCTCTGCCAGTACCTACCTTACAGGTTTCCCCCCTGGGGGTGGTGCCTAAAAAGGCACCCGAGGAATACCATTTAATACACCATTTGTCTTACCCCAAGGGCGGATCAGTTAATGATTCCATTCTGGATTTTCTTTGTTCAGTCAAGTACACCTCGTTTGACCAAGCGGTCAAAGTGGTTCGGAGTTGTGGCTGGGGGGCTGAAATGGCAAAATGCGACATTAAGTCAGCCTTTCATTTTTTGCCGGTGCACCTGGAGGATTTTGACCTTCTGGGCTTTAGTTTTGATGGGAAGTACTACATGGATAGGGCATTACCTATGGGTTGCTCAGTGTCCTGTGCTGCATTTTTGGGTATTGAGTTGGACACCACACAGCAAGCTTCACGGCTGCCTGCGGAAAAAGTGGAAGGCCTCAGAGAACGTTTGGCCTCTCTTAGGCAGCGGCGCAAAGTGTCGTTGCTCGAGCTCCAGCAGATAGTGGGGCATCTCAACTTTGTGTGCAAAGTTGTTGCCCCGGGGAGGGCCTTTTTGCGGCACCTATGTGACGCCATGGGGTCCTTACGGCTCCCTCACCATAGAATGCGAGTGACTGTGGGCATGAGGAGGGACTTGGAGGTATGGGAGGAGTTTTTGGATTCCTTCAATGGGGTTTCTTTCTGGCGGGGGACGTGAAGATTGAAGTGGAGCTTCAGATATCTTTGGATGCGGTGGGTGACACCGGGTTTGGAGTATATTTTCGGGGCCACTGGTGTGCAGAACATTGGCCCACCAGGTGGTTGGCCAGTGGGATCTGCCATGACCTCATGTTTTTTGGAGTTCTTCCCCATTGTAGTAGCGGTTTGGCTTTGGAGGGAACAGCTGGCCAACCATACGGTTCATTTCTGGTGTGATAACATGGCGGTTGTACATGTTATCAACTCCTTGTCATCCAGATCCGAATTGGTTATGAATCTGGTGTGGGCATTTACATTGCGGTGCTTCTGGTTGAATATTCTATTTCTGGAACTACATGTTCCAGGGGTGTGCAATGGGGTGGCGGACACTCTATCTCACCAACAGATTGAACGCTTTTGCCAACTTGCTCCGAAAGCAGACCTTCAGTCAAAGCGAATGCCCCAAGAACTTTGGCAGCTTGGGAAGTCGAAGCTGGTAGGGCGATCCAATTAGCATTGGCTCAGAGCACCCGGAAAGCTTATAAAAGGGCTGATTTGCAGTTCGGGTGTTTAGGAACGCTGCCGGGCTGTCTGATAGCTGTCCGGTCCCGGTGGCGCACATTATGCAATTTTGTGTTTATCGGAAGGATAGAGGGTTAGGGCTGAAGTCAATTAGGGGCCAGTTGGCAGCGCTTGCTTTTATCAGTAAAGCGCAAGGCCTTTTGGAACGTACAGGTGATTTTAGAGTTAGGAAGATGCTGGAAGGCTGGGCTAGAGAGCGTGAGCCGCGGTCGGATGCCCGGCAACCTATATCCCCTTCTGTACTGCAAGGCCTTTTTGAGGCTTGGCCCAGGGTGTGTTCATCCTCCTTTGAGGCCGCTCTGTTTCACGCGGCTTCTTTAGTGGCCTTTTTTGGTGCACTTCGGATTAGTGAATTAGTGGTACAGTCAAAGGAGGACAATTCTGACTGGGCACTGCGTGCCAGTGACGTCAAATCTGAAGGGGGACAAATATGACTGTTAGGCAATCAAAAACGGACCAGCATCAGAAGGGCATGCTTATTACAATTGGCCAGAGTGTCACACCTGAGTTGTGTCCAGTTAAGGCATTGGAACAGTATTTACAGGTCAGGGGAGATGGGGAGGGCCCCTTGTTTCGCCACAGCGATGGGTCCTGACAAAGTATCAATTCTGGGCAGTGACAGGTAGGGCACTGGCTAAGTTGGGACTAGGGGGTGTTAAATTTGGGGCACATTCGTTCCGGATTGGTACCACTTCCACGGCAGCCAAAATGGGCTATTCACCCCCTGCTATACAGCGGATCGGCCGTTGGCGGTCTGCAGCCTTCAAATCCTATGTGCGCCCATTGGTCACTTAGGTGGGGAGGGGGTAGTTAGTTTTTCATGCCCGTTGGCATTTTTTCCCATTGGTGACTATGTTTTGTTTTCCAGGTGCTGTGGCTTGTAGGGAGAGGCGTCGGATCCTCATCTGTGGGCACAGTATGGTGTTCTGGGATGCCCATCAGGCCAGGAGATCATCAGTGGGCACCTAGCTGGGCCTCAGCGAGTGGGCAACGGTGGAGTGGCTGGGTCGCCGTGGCCTGTGTTGGTCAGGGATCATGCCACTGTTGTTTGGTGGGAGGAGGGCGCCTCCTCCGCACATCCTGGTCATCCACTGGGGTGGGAATGACCTGGGTTTGATGAAGGGGAAGGCCCTTTCGTTGTAGGCGCAAGTGGATCTTCATGCCATCAAGCGGAGATGGCCTGGAGTTACTTTAGTATGGTCGGCAATTCTGCCATGCAGGGTTTGGCGTTATGCCTTGTCCCCTGGGGGGATTGAGCGGGCTAGACGCAATGCCAACCGAGCCTAGCAGAAGGCCATGGAAGGGGGCTTAGGGATATTTCTTCCCCATCCGGCCATACGAGTCGATAACGCCGACTTGTATCAGCTGGATGGGGTTCATTTATCTGAATTGGGTAACCAGGCCTTTTTGGACAAACTAAGGCAGGGGTTGCGGTCAGCTCTGGGCCGTCCAGTGGGTGCAAATGCCTAAGCAGAGGCTTGGCATTGGCGGTGGCAGGATGAGGTATTGGCCACAGTGTTTTTGGGGAGCATCTATGGCTCAGCACCTGTCAGTGCAGGTGGTCTGTATGAACTGCAGATGGGCTTTACGGCTCAATGTAGGGAGTGCAGATCACGATAAAGCCTCACCGGGAGGATCTTTCCAGTGGGATCGATGCTGGCCTGGTGGAGGTGGAGTTTGGGCCTGGCTGCTCAGCACCACCCAGAATATATTGGGCTCGTGCTGGGGTAGGGTTGCAAAGTCCAATTCCAGAAATATCTGGGGACTTTGGGGGTGGAGCCAGGAGACTTTGGGGGTGGAGCCAGGAGACACTGGGGTGGAGCTAGGAGCAAGGGTGTGACAAGCACAATTGAACTCCTTCCCTCCACCCTCTCCTTCTCCGATTCCACCCCAGAGGTGGAGCAGAGTGGGCAACGCCGCCGCGCTGCTGCCACCTCTTCCCTGCCCCACTGCAGCTGCTCCTCTGAGATGGGCCCAGCCTGAGCCCATCTCGAAGGAGCAGCCATGGAGCAGCCAAGGTGAAACCAGAGAAGGGGAGGGGAGGGTGGAGGCAGGCCAGGAGCATGGCAAGCTGCGAGTCCGGGTCTTAGAAGGACCCAGACTCGCGGCCCGCCATGCTCCTGGCCTGCCCCCACCCCCCCTGACTCCACCTCAGAGGCGGAGCGGAGCGGATGATGCTGCAGTGCCGCCCCCTCCCCACCCCATCCCAGCTGCTCCTCCGAGATGGGCCCAGCCTGAGCCCATCTCGGAGGAGCAGCCAGGGCAAAACCAGAGAAGGGGAGGGGAGGGTGGAGGCAGGCCAGGAGCACAGTGAGCCGTAAGTCCGGGTCCTAGAGGGACCCAGACTCACGGCCCGCCACGCTCTTGGCCCGCCCCCACCCCTGACTCCACCTCAGAGGTGGAGCGGGCAAGGCCGCCACTGCCCCCTCCCCGCCCCATCCCAGCTGCTCCTTCGAGATGGGCCCAGCCTGAGCCCATCTCGGAGGAGCAGCCACGGTGAAGCGGAGAAGAGGCAGCAGCAACGCAGCGGCGTCGCCCGCTCCGAGATGGGGCGGCTCGCCATGCTTCTTGGGCACCGTTTCCCCCCTCCCCCGCTTCCATTTTTTTGGGGAGCGGGGGAAGAGGCTGGAAATCCTGGGGTGCCCCGCCAGGGCGGAAGGGTTGGGAAGCCTATGCTGGGTGCAGGGTGGCTCGCCCCTTTTCAGGACAAGGCGAGGTCATGGGGCTGACCCCAGGGCTTGTCTTGTTAGGCTTTACCCCTGCCAGTTTTAGTTCGTTCAAATTGTTTAAATAAAGCGGCCCTGTTTATCCAACATACTGTGTCAGCCTCTTCATTCCGACTGGGCGGGCAACCATGCTTACTAATTTCTTTTTTTTTTGCTAGGACATCTCAGAATGGTTTGCATTTTCATAGTTTTCGTAATTCAGGATGCCAAAGCACTTTGTTAAGGATAGCCTCACTGAGCAATAAACTGAGTTAGGTGGACCCAAAAGGTCCTCCAGTACAATGACCAAAAAAGGCTCAGAACCAAACTGTAGAAAACATGAAAGAAAACAACAGATGTATGCATAAGCCTTCTTTACCAGGCAGATATTAATGCCACTTGGGTACACTAATTCTTCTTCAGAGAGGGAAAAAATGCTAAAAATAAGCTACTGTCTCTTCACATATAATTTGTTAACTTCTGCTTCCTACTGTGAGGAAAGGCTGTTTGCTCATCCAACTTCCTGATCAAACCAGACAACAGTATGCCACAAGCACAGGGAGCAGGTGTCCCACAAAAAGGCACCCCACAGAATAAATAGTTCCAGATGGCACCAGCAAGCCAGCCAGGGGACATCTACTACACAGGAAGACATAAAAAGAACTAAAAACAAACAAAAAGGACGAATGTAGCCTGGACAAAAATCCATCCATAAGTCTCACCTTGAAATCCAGATACACGTTTGCCTGTGTGTGCATAGTGTGTACAATATATATTATACATAGTCAAAAGCTGATATCCTTGAACAAGGCTCTGAGGTAATTCCATGCTATGGATGTTATTTTCAGGCCTAGACTTCTGTGGGTTCAGATTAAATCACAATTGCCAGTCATGAATACCTCCCTCCCCTGGTTGATCGATCAATGATTGGACCATGTATTCAAAGAGGCACTCATTAGAGTTTGCCAAGTGGTTGCACATATGCATCCAGACTAGCCTTCATTCATATGCACTGTGAAATGTATGTACAGTTTCATGTAGGGTTGCCAAGTCCAATTTAAGAAATGTCTGGGGACTTTGGGGGTGGAGCCAGGAGTCTTTGGGGGTGGAGCCAGGAGACATTGGGGGTGGAGCCGAGAGCAAGGGTGTGACAAGCATAATTGAACTTCAAGGGAGTTCTGGCCATCACATTTAAAGGGACTGCACAAATTTTTAAACGCCTTCCTTCCATAGGAAATAATGAAGGATAGGGGCACCTTCTTTTGGGGCTCATAGAATTGGACCCCCTGGTCCAATCTTTTTGAAACTTGGGAGGTATTTTGGGGAGAGGCACTAGATGCTATACTGAAAATTTGGTGCCTCTATCTCAAAAAACAGCCCCCCCAGAGCCCTCGATACCCGCGGATCAATTCCCCATTATTCCCTATGGGAATCGTTCATAGAGGTGCATGATGGCTCTGGGGGCGGGGCTTCCCCTGCCGGCCAGCTGGCTGGGGGAGGGGGGAAGCCTGTAAAACCGGGGGATCCCCTTCTGGGACCTGGGGATTGGGAAGCCTAGTTTCATGAGTGACCACAAAAGCTGCATTTCCCCCATGGGCAAGGAAGTACAGTTCACCACAACAAACAAAAACACTTGTCTTTAGTGATAAACCAAACAACAAACTTCAGTCACTTATGAAACACTGGCCTCTCTCCTTTTTGAAACCATACCGCCTTCTGCCAGTACTGTAGTGAGTTTTGATTTTTTTTCCCTGTTCTTTTTTTATTTACAGGAGGACAGTGTTATCATCTTCCTGGCGCCATCCCAGGGCCTGCAAGAAGGAAGGCAGGCAGGCAGGCATATCTACAAGCTCATGTTGCCTGGATGCCCCATCAGCAGAGTACTTACATGTGTAGTGGAGAAATGATATGCAAAGCAAGAAGAGCAGCAGATTGTGTGGGTGTGTACCACTATACTCAAGCAAAATGGGGAATAAGGAAATGAGTATGGGGTAATCAGTACAATTAATGCCCAAGTGAGCCAGGTTTCACAATTTAACACCAGGCTGACCACAACTATTCCAATTTCATTCTTTTGACAACAAATATCTGGGAATAAGTGGCCCAGAAACAGTTCATCCTGCTGTCTTCCCAGTGTCTCTGGATGCAGCCAAAACCTTATTCAACTCCTGACTTAATGTTTCCATAGCTATGTGTTCTAGGGCTGCATTTCACACATTCTCCCTCCCAGATATGAAGTGATCTGGTTGACCAGAACACCAGGTCTATTTATCAAGACCATAAGTGTCAAGTCTGATGTTTCAATAACGAGACCTTTGTTGATAAAAGTTTCTAGTTTATTGTAACATGTTGTTAGACTATAGAACGAAATTGAAAGACTGGCGTGTATACAATCAGAGCCAACATTTAAGGTATACATCAAAGGAATTCTTGAGGGAGGGGTACTCTATGCAGGGCACATTCACACATTGATGTTACTATTTCGTTCTCAGGCCTGGGTTGTCCTTGAGCGTCTTCTTGGCACCAGGCCCCTCTGAGAAGGCTCCGTAATCTTGTTCCCATATTCCCATTTCAAAGCAAGGCTACATAACAAAGGACAGGAGGGGGGGTGAGGAGAGTTCGAGCTAGCAGCATTGGCATACAGTGTGGTATTACCCAGGATCCTTTTCCTGAACCAAAGAAATGATTTAGCTACACACAGAAACTACAGCAGACTTGACATACTGCCCCCCCTAAGCCCCCTCCACGGCATATGGCTGCGGAGGAGGCTGGGCTGCTTGGCTGTTGAGGCAGCGGTCGACCAGCAGGGAGGAGGGGGACCCAGATGGACGAGGATGCCAACTCGACGGCCCAGGGTCCCAACGGAGCAAGCTGCAATGAAACACAGGGTGGATTTTACCCAGGGAGGGCGGCAAGTCTAGTTCCACAGTCACTGGATTAATTACTCTTTTTATTCTGAAGGGCCCTACAAATTTGTAAGCCAATTTCCTGGAGGGTTGGTTGAGGGGCAGGTTTTTGGTTGACAGGAACACCGAATCCCCCACTTTGAATTCCCCCACGGAAACGTGGGACTTGTATTACTTTTTGTAGGATTCTTTGGCTGCTTCTAGGTTCTCTTTGATGGTTGGCCAACTGCCGCTTGGTCCCTGCCACCATTGTTCAAAAGCTGAGGGGGTCCCCTGACTTTCCCTTCCTGGTAGTAGGGGGATCGGCTTCCCCTCATAGCCGAATACGGTGAAGAAAGGGGAAGCTTTGGTGGAGCTTTGCACACTGTTGTTGTAACAATACTCCGCAAAGGGGAGCAAATCTACCCGGTTGGACTGGCGTTGGTTCACAAAGCACCTTAGGTATTGTTCCAGCACCTCGTTCACCCTCTCCGTCTGTCCGTCCGTTTGGGGGTGGTACGCTGAGCTCAACCCCTGCTCAATCCCTACTAGTTTACAGAACTCCCGCCAAAAGGTGGCAACGAACTGCGGCCCGTGGTCACTAATGACCTTATCGGGGAATGAGTGTAATTTTATCACGTGGTCAAAAAAATAGGGTCGCTAGTTTCTTTGTGGTGGGTAGCTGGGAGCAAGGGACAAAGAGCGCTTGTTTAGAGAAGGTGTCTACCACTACCAGAATGGTCATTTTCCCCCAGGAGGGGGGGAGCACTACTATAAAGTCCATTGAAACCACCGCCCAGGGCCGCTTGGCTGTCTCTAGCGGTTGTAAGAGTCCGGGTGATTTCCCCCCCCCTTCGTTTGGCCATCACGCACACTGGGCAGCTCGTGACGAAATTTGACACGTCCTTCCGTAGGGACGGCCATCAGAATTGCCGGTTGGTGAGGTGTAGTGTTTTTACATAGCCAAAGTGCCCCGCTAGCTTGGAAGAGTGGCAGAGCTGCAAGATCTCTTTCTTTAGACACTCCAGGATGTAAAGCTTCTCCCCTTTGTACCACAACCCGTCTTTCCCCTTCTGTACCCCCTCGGGGTGCCCACCTCCCTCCCTTTCAGTTTCTAGCATGATGCATTCTCGGCTGATTCCCTCTAGTTCCTTTTTCTTTTGGGAACGGGTGGTGACCATGGCCGCCACTTGGGACGGTGAGATTAAAGAGTCCACCACCTCCTCTCTCTGACTCTCGTGCTGCGGAAGCCGCGAGAGCGCATCGGCTAAGAAATTCCTCGTCCCCGGGATGTGCCTTAGGGTGAAGTCGAATTTGGAGAAGAACCCAGCCCACCTGACTTGTTTTTCACTGAGTTTGCGCTTCCCTGTCAGCGCCTCTAAGTTTTTGTGGTCGGTCCACACCTCGAACGGTACTTTGGCTCCCTCTAGCCAAGACCTCCAGGTTTTCAGAGCGAACATGACAGCGAATGCCTCTTTGTCCCAAACTGACCAATTTCGCTGTTCGTCTGAAAACTTCCATGAGATATAGGCGCATGGTCGCAGTTTCCCCTCCCCATCCCTTTGCATGAGTATGGCTCCTACGGCCACATCGGAGGCGTCGCTTTGGACCACGAAGGCCCTCTGCTCGTCCGGGTGACTGAGAACTGGCTCACTCGTGAACAGGCACTTCAGTTGATCGAATGCGTTTTGGCATTCGGGAGTCCAGTTTAACCCGGCCCCCGGTCGCTTGGCCTCCGGACCTTTGCCTTTGGTTTTTAACAGGTCGGTCAGAGGCAGGGCGATTCGGGCGAACCCCTCTATGAATTGCCTGTAAAAATTTGTGAACCCGAGGAACGATTGGAGCTGTCTACGTGTCCTCGGGGGGACCCATTCTAGCACTGCTTGGACCTTTGCCGGGTCCATGGCCAAACCTCGTTCTGACACTTGGAACCCAAGGTAATCCAGCTCCGTGCGGTGGAACTTGCATTTAGACAATTTAGCATACAGTTGGTGCTTCAGCAATGTGCTGAGCACCTCTCTCACCAACTTTACATGTGATCGTTCGTCTTGTGAGTAAATAATGATGTCATCCAGGTACATCACCCCCCCCCCCGGTACAAATATTGTCTCAACACATCATTTATAAAGTTCATGAACACCCCCAGGGCCCCCTGCAGTCCGAAAGGCATCACCAGATATTCGAACTGTCCCATCGAGGTATTGAACGCTGTCTTCCACTCATCCCCCTCCTTGATGTGCACTCTGAAGTAAGCATCCCGCAAGTCCAGCTTGGTGAAATTTTCCCTTCCGCCACCGTGCTCAATAACTCCCGGATGAGGGGGATGGGGTAAGAGTTCGAAATGGAGATCGCATTAATCCTGCAAAAATCTGTGCAAAGTCTAAGCGAGCCATCCTTTTTCTTCCGGAAAAGTACTGGGGCGGCGTGGGGGGCCGTGGCGGGTTGGATGAACCCCCTCGTCAAGTTCTGGTCTAGGAACTTACGGAGTTCCTGTTTCTCCGCCCACCCCATCTGATACAACTTGGCTCGGGGCAGGGTTTCCCCCGGGATCAGTTCTATGGCACAGTCCGTGCTCCGGTGGGGGGGCAATTGGTTGGCCTCCTTCTCGCTAAACATGTCCATCAGGTCCTGGTAAACCTTTGGGATTGGGTGTACCTCCTCCACCATCACACACGCCCTCTCCCTGTCAACAGGAGCCCTCGGCCCCCACACCTTGCTCCACAAATGTTCTTTGCACTCGGGGTCCAGGAACCTGATGGTCTGCACCCTCCACCGAATTAAAGGTTCATGCTTCTCTAGCCAGCCCACCCCCAGTACCACTGGGTATGAGCACGAAGGGGCAATCACAAAAAACTCCTGGTCCCAGTACTCCTCTATCCCCATGGGGCAGGGTTGCGTCTCGCGCGTGCAAGGCTCTCCGCACATCACGGACCCATCCATTTGCTCAAACAGCATGGGGTGTGACAGCTGTGAGCTTCCTAGTCCCAAAGCCTCCACCACTTTGGTGGAAATCAGTTCTCTGTTACACCCCGAGTCTATGAGGGCTCGTATCTGCAAGAACCTCCGTAACTTGGGGTTCAGCAATTTCACAGTCACAAAATACAATCTCCCTGTCACTCTCACCGTCAGCGGTGCCTCGTCTCGATCGACCTGCTGGTGGGCACCCTTCAGAGCAGCAGTTCGGGTTCATTTCCCACTGGCTCCTGGAGACTTCCGGGGAGGAAAATGGCGAGCTGAGTTGTCTCTCGTAACGGGAGCAAGCTGAAGGTCTTGTTCGGGGTAGTGGAGGGCAAATCAAAGCCCACTGCCTACCTTTCTCAGTGAGAGAAAGGTCCAAGACTTGCACAAAAATCTTTGGAAGAGATTTACCTTGGCTAAAAAGGAGCTCTGTAGAGGGTTCCTTTGAAGCTTTGAGGGGTCTCAGAAGTTTGCATAGTTTTCGTCTGCAAGATTCTTCAGAGTCATTGATTTGGCATAAGCTCGTCAGGATCCTAACCTTCTGGGACATTTCTAAACAACTAAAGCTTTGGAAGACCAGTGGAACTTGGATAAGCGGAGAAAAAAAGGTACAGAAGCTCTTTTTTCACTCCGGAGCTATTTACAGACTAAAGGGACGTATTAAAGGTGGGAAAAAGGGGGAAAATATAAAGCGTGCAAGTAAAAGAAAGAGATGGTGAAGGTTGGACTGTTTCAATATAAAAGACAGTATTAAAAACTGCTAAAATTGAAAGGAGATCAATTTATGTCTACTTGCGGTTTGTGAAAAGTAAACAGCCACATTGCACTGGAATTTACTGGAACGGAGCTACAACCCTTCTGAGCAAGACAGGAAGTGCGTCAAGTATCGTGAGACTTCTGTGAGAGTTGATGGTGACTGAGACAGGAAGTAGTAAAGAAAAAAGCCTACTCTACATCATAGAGAAACATCGGCAGCCATTGCTGGGAGGTCCAATTTAAAACATTGTTTTAAAAAGATTTGGGACTTTAAAAATTGACAGAATTGACTGGAAAAAGGGTAAGAAGACAAGGACTATTGACTATACTATTGGTGGGCTCCTGGGGTGATTTTAAAAGGGAAAAAAAATTTTAAAAGGAGAAAAAAATCGCGGCCGCCATTTTGGATTTTTAAAAGACTTTTTTGATAAATAACTTGGCTTTGGAGGCTCAGAAACCAGCGAAATTGGGCTTGCTGGAAAGGGCAAGCCCTGCTCTATTGAACCTGACTGTCAGATTTTAAATTGGTGAGGTCAAAAATTTCGTCATTTTTTAAAGGGGAAAAATTCTTTTAAAATTTATATCTGGGCCTGGGAAGCTCAGAAGAAAACAGAACAAAGTTTAAACAAAAAAGAAAATTCAGACTTTTTGAACTTGGTAGTTCAATCGGTAATTTGTGAGACGGAAATTTTTGGTATTTTTATTTCATCCCATTGCTCTTTGCGTAAATGTCAGAGCCCAGGCAGCCCCGAACAAGAGCCCTTTCATTAGAAAAAATGCAGGACCAAATGGAGGCTATGGAAGCCAGGATCATGAAAGGAGTTAAGAAAATGATGGAAGAATTGAAGGAAGAACTTACCACAGTGATTAAAAATGAAGTGGATGAGCTCAAAAACCAAACTGGAGAAACAGTTAAGAAAGTGCAGGAGGTGGAAGAGAAAGTTAAAATACATGATACCACCTTGTTGAAAGTTCAAGAAAAAGTGACGATCCATGACTGCAAATTAATGGAAAATCAGATACGTTTGAGAGGAGTACCTGAGGAAGAGAATGATGATTTAAAAGGATATATAATAAACATAATTGCAGAATTCTTAGAGGAAGACCCTGATAAGTCTAAAAGCATGTATGATCACATGTATAGAGTCAATTCGTTATATGCCAAAAAAAACAACTTGCCAAGAGATGTTGTTGTAAGATTTATGACAAAAGAAATGGTGGGAAGGATTATGAAGAAAAACTTTGAACAGTCATTGATAGTAAGAGGTAGCAGAGTGAGAATTATGAAGGAGCTACCTAAAGAAGTGATAAACGACAGGAGAACATATAAAAAGTTGACAGAAAAATTGAGAGACAATGGCACAAGGTACAGATGGATAATACCCGAGGGTGTGAGCTTTGAACTTCAGGGGAAGAGAGTCACAATTACAAATGCCCGAGAATTGAGAAGATTTTTTGAAAAAAATAAAGAATTTGCACCATGATGGATTACAAATTACTGTCTTGGAATGTTAATGGACTAAATTCACCACAAAAAAGAAGGGCAACTTTTCATTGGATCAAGAAGCAAAATTGTAATATAATTTGTTTGCAAGAAGTTCACATCAAACAAAAGGATTATAAATTTTTATGGAACAAACAATTGGGAAGGGAATTTTTTTCGTTAGCTGAACAGAAAAAAAGGGGAGTAGTTTTCTATATTAAACAAGACCTGGAGCCAAAATTGGTGTTTAAAGATAAAGATGGAAGATTTGTAGCAGTGGAAATAACATCAAATGGGAAAAAAACGCTGTTATTGGGACTATATGCACCTAATGGTGCAAAAGATGTATTTTTTAAAGACGTTATACAACAATTAGATGAGTTGACCTACGATCAAATACTCTTAATGGGAGATTTTAATGGAACAGTTGAGAACTCATTGGATAGATCCGGAGGAAAAAAAATAATGGGAAAGAAGGGAAATTGCCAAAGTCTTTCTTTGAATTAGTTAAACAGGAAAATTTGGAAGATATATGGAGGAAGTTCAATCCTGAAGTGCGGGACTATACTTTTTTTTCTGCAAGACATAAGACCTTTTCTAGAATTGACATGCTGTGGGGAACCAGAGATTTAGGCCTTTTAACGAGGAAGATAGAGATTTTGCCTAAAATTGGTGCTGACCATAACCCAATAATGTGGATTACAAAATTGTCCAAAAGATTGAGAAGATGGAGACTGAATGAGGATTTGCTACAGAACAAAGAAACAGTGACTTTCCTAGGAAAAGAAACTAAGGAATTTTTCCAAATGAATGACAAAGAAGATATTGACTTTGGGACGGTCTGGGATGCTTACAAAGCAGTAATGAGAGGGTTGTTGATTACTCTGAACAATAAAGATAAAAGGGAGAAAGAAAAACAACTATTGGACATTCAAAATGAAATAAAGAAAAAAGAAGGCGAGCTGAGGAAAAGACCAGGGAAAAAGAAAATTTTAAGGGAAATTTCAATATTGCAAACTCAATTAGGACATTTATTAAACAAAGAAGTGGAATGGAATTTGAAAAGGCTTCAGCAGAAATCGTTTGAAGGAGCAAACAAGACGGGGAAATACTTGGCGTGGCAGCTGAAAAAAAAGAGGGAAAACAAAACAATTAGTAGAATTGTGATAGATGAAAGAGATGTAGTTACTCAAGAGGGAATAAAAAGAGAATTTTTTAAGTATTATGCCAAGCTGTTTAGGGGGGCTGAAGTAAAGAGAAAAAAGATAGATGAATATCTACAGAAAATAAAAATTGAGCCTTTAACTGAAAATATGAGAAAAACTTTGAATGACCCAATTGAAAAAATAGAAATTGAAGCAGCAATCAACGTGATGAAAAATGATAAAGCCCCCGGGCCAGATGGGTATACAGCTAAATACTTTAAAACTTTTAAAGATGAATTAATACCAAAATTACAGAAGCTGATGAATGTAATAAGAGCCAAAGGGAAGGTACCAAATACATGGAAAGAAGCTGTTATTTCTTTGATACCGAAAGAAGAAAAAGACGTCACAAATGTGAAAAATTATAGACCAATTTCACTTTTGAACAATGATTATAAAATATTTACAAGAATTCTGGCGGAACGACTTAAGCAATATCTGATAAATTTTATAAAGGAGGATCAAGCTGGTTTTCTTCCCAAAATACAAATAAGAGACAATATTAGAACTGTTGTAAATATTGTAGAATATTATGAAAGACATCCAGAAAAGGAAGTAGCACTATTCTTTGCGGATGCAGAAAAAGCATTTGATGATTTAAATTGGGACTTCATGTTTGCAGTGATGGAAAAAATGGAGCTTGGAGGGAGTTTTATAAGAATGATAAAGGCAATATATTCTGAACAAAGGGCAAGGTTGTGCATCAACGCAGATCTTACGGACGAAATGAAAATCAGTAAAGGTACCAGGCAAGGCTGCCCGCTTTCGCCATTGTTATTTATAATGACTCTTGAAATTTTACTGATGCAGATTCAAGAAGAAAAAGATTTAGAAGGATTACAAATAAAAGGATATACCTATAAATATAGAGCATTTGCGGACGATATAATGTTTATAAATGAAAATCCCTTACAAGTTACACCTTTGTTGTTAACAAGAATACAAGAGTTTGGGGAGTTGGCGGGACTTTACATAAACAAAGAAAAATCAAAAATCCTATGTAAGAATATGCAGAAAAATAGACAACAAGAACTACAAAGACTAACGGGTTGTGAAGTTACCTCTAAGGTAAAATACCTAGGGGTAGAGATAACAATGAAAAATATTGACCTGTTCAAGAACAATTATGAAAAGCTATGGCGTAAAATAGAAGAAGATATGTTAAAGTGGAATAAGCTCAACCTGTCATTGTTGGGCAGAATAGCTGCAGTAAAAATGAATATCTTACCAAGGATTATGTATTTGTTTCAAACTATCCCCATTGTGAAAGATGCTAAGCAATTTGATAAATGGCGAAGAAAAATTTCGGAATTTGTGTGGGCTGGGAGGAAACCTAGAATTAAAATGAAAGTCCTGATAGATGCAAAAGAGAGAGGTGGATTCCAATTACCAGATTTGAAACTGTATCATGAAGCAATTTGTTTAGTATGGTTGAAAGAATGGATAACGCTATTAAACAAAAAACTTTTAGTGTTGGAAGGCCATGGGAAAAAATTCGGCTGGCATGCATATTTGTACTATGGGAAAAAGAAGATGGACGGTCTTTTCTCTCACCATTATATAAGGAGAAGTTTATTAAATGTGTGGATAAAGTACAAGAAATATGGTGATGAGAGGAGACCTTTGTGGATAGTGCCGGCTGAAGTGATAAAGTTAACGGCCAAAACAGTTAAGGAAAAACAACTATCATACAATCAATTACTAAAAATACAAAGTGGGAAAATAGAACTGAAAACTGCAGAAGAACTGAGTTATAAATATGATTGGTTTCAAATGCAACAAATTAAAAGTTTGATGGAGAAGGATATTAAAGCTGAAGGAATAAGGAAGGAACAAACAGAAATGGAAAGAGTTCTGCTTGGAGATAATGAGAAATTAATTTCAAAAGTGTACAAATTACTTTTACAATGGTCTACAGAAGATGAAGTAGTGAAATCTCAAATGATAAAATGGGCAATTAATGTAAATAAAGAAATAAAGATGGAATCTTGGGAATATCTGTGGAAAAACTCTATGAAACTCGCAACATGTCATAGTATTAAAGAGAACTGTTTTAAGATGATGTATAGATGGTATATGACTCCAAAAAAACTAGCAAAGATGAACAATAAGATGCCAGATAGGTGCTGGAAATGTAAAAAGCATGAAGGTTCTTTCTACCATATGTGGTGGACTTGTGAAAGAGCGAAAATGTTTTGGCAGATGATTCAACAAGAGATATCTAAGATCCTGGGATATGAATTCAACAAAGAAGCAGAGATTTTTCTGCTGGGATTACAAATGGAAAAATTTCCTAAAGAAGATAGAACTTTAATATGGTACTTGCTCTCAGCTGCTAGGACATTGTATGCGCAGTTGTGGAAGCAAGAAAAAATACCAGATAAATGGGATTGGATTATAAAAGTTATGTCATGGAGTGAAATGGATAAATTAACAAGAAAACTAAGAAACTGTGATTTAGAACTTTTTAATCGGGAGTGGAAGAAATTTAGAAGATATGTAGAGAAAGAGTGGAAGATAAAAGGACATTGGACAATTTTTGATGATTAAGATTTTTAAGATTTTTAAGATAAGAATATATCTTTTGAAGGGGGAATATTTCTCTTTATTATTCTTTATTTTTTCTTGATAGTTAAAGGTACCTTTAATATCTGTTTTTTCAAAAAAAATAACACTGGCGGGGGTCAAGTAATGGGGGGAGGGGGGGGAGGAAAGTAAGATGTGGGGTAGAATGATGATTTTTTTTTTATCCTAAACTTTTTATAAGTTGTAGATTTAGTTCTACTACCATATGTTACTAATAAAATTGTTTATACACATTTCCCACTGGCTCCTCCACCCAGGCGAGGTCGGCCAGCTCCGCGGACAGGAGCACTTCCTCCTCCTGCAGCTCCTCTTGTACCGCCACCACGCTGCTCTTCGCCGCATCCTTAGGGCGGCTGGGAGTCTTCTTGGGGCCGGGGGTGGCCGGCTTGGGGGGAGCCGGTAGGGCCCGCAGCGGCGGAGGATGTGGGCAGTTGGCGGTGAGGTGGTTTGGGTCCCCGCACCTGAAGCACCGATGGGGGCCCACCGGCACCGCCACGGCCGGTTTCTTTCCTTTGGGGGCTCGGCCTTCCCGGGTCCCGCTTTCGCTTGGGCCTTCCCCGACTGGTGTTGGCGTAGCATGGCCACCCGTTTGAGGTTGTTCTCCACTTCCACCACCAGCTGGATCCACCCCACCAAGGTGGTCTGGCGAGCTTGGGTGAGGGCCCGATCCAGGATACTCGCGTTCAGTCCATTAGTGAACTGCTCGATCTTCATGACCTCGTTCCACCCCCGGACCCTGGCGACGTTGGCTTGGAAGTTGGCCGCGTACTCACGGATGGGCCGGGCTCCTTGCTGCATGTCCCATAGGACCGCCAGCGCCCGGGACTCTTGCAATGGGTCTTCATATTGGGTTAGCAGGGCTTGCAAGAAGGTGTGCACATCGTCCAGGATGGGGCTCCTGGTCTCACACAGGCTGACATACCATCTCTTGGCAGCCCCTCTCAGCTTCGAGCCTAGGTAGTCAACTCGGCTGAACTCATCTGGGAAGGAGTGCCCCCAATAGTTCATGTAGCTGTTCGCCTGGATCCTGAAGTAGTTCACTTCCTCTGGGTCCCCATCAAAAGTGGCATCTAACTCCCTCCCCACGTTCCGCGGCGCCCCCTGAGGCGCAGGGGGTTGCGGAGCTGGTGTGGCACCGGCTCTCGGTTGGGTTGGCACCGGGGCTGGCTTACTCGGGGGGCCCCGCGCCCCTGCCTGGGCGGCCACCGGTCTTCGAGATACTGCTCCTCCCAGCGCTCTCCCCAGCTGAATCATCAGGTCGCGGACCTCGTCCCGCAGGCCCCCCAGGGCCCCATCGATTTCCCGGCGGAGCATCGAGCGGAACATCTGATAGTCCTCCTCGTAGGGGTCCTTGGGCTTCGGGTCCCCACTCTCGGCTCCCTTGCGCCCGGCCCCATCTCCCTCGTCTTCCCCGACTTGGATGACGATAATGCTGTCCGCCTCCCCCGTCTCCCCAGAGTCCGGGTTTGTGGCTTGTACTCCAGCCACCTGGATCTGCCTGATGTGGCGGTTCAGGATGGAGTCCCGGCGGAGTGGGGCCTGATCCATGATGGTGGTCGAGGTCCTCGGTTGGTACTGCCGGGGTGATATCACCAGTTGGAACTCGGGGGGAGACTCTGCTGCTCTTCTCAGGTCTAAGACGTGCCACGGAGTAGCAGCTCCCTCCAGTCCCATATTGGGTGGGAGTTCTCCGTTGTCCGGAATCTGGTCGGCCATCGGGCTTCTCAAGTTGCCGGAAAGGTTGAACTCCAAAAAGGGAGTCTTTCAAAATGTCAAGTCTGATGTTTCAATAATGAGACCTTTGTTGATAAAAGTTTCTAGTTTATTGTAACATGTTGTTAGACTATAGAACGAAATTGAAAGACTGGCGTGTATACAATCAGAGCCAACATTTAAGGTATACATCAAAGGAATTCTTGAGGGAGGGGTACTCTATGCAGGGCACATTCACACATTGATGTTACTATTTCGTTCTCAGGCCTGGGTCGTCCTTGAGCGCCTTCTTGGCACCAGGCCCCTCTGAGAAGGCTCCGTAATCTTGTTCCCATATTCCCATTTCAAAGCAAGGCTACATAACAAAGGACGGGAGGGGGGTGAGGAGAGTTCGAGCTAGCAGCATTGGCATACAGTGTGGTTTTACCCAGGATCCTTTTCCTGAACCAAAGAAATGATTTAGCTACACAAAGAAACTACAGCAGACTTGACAATAAGAAGAGCCCTGCTGGATCACATCTAGTCCAGCTTCCTGTCTCACACAATTGCCAACCAGTTCCTCTGAAGAGGCAAAAAGGGGCATAGGGGCCAAGGACTTCCATTATATTGCTTCCAGGCACTGGTATTTGGAGCTTTGCTTAATAATAATAATAATAATAATAATAATAATAATAATAATAATAATAATAATAATATTTTATTTTTATATCCCGCCCTCCCCGCTAGGCGGGCTCAGGGCGGCTAACAGACACGGGAGTCTCATGATTCACATTAAACAATAATAGACATGGGAGTCCCGTGATTCATAAAATATAACAACTTAAACATTAATTACAATAAATTATTTAAAATACATAAAAACATATAAACATATAAGATATAAAAATAGGTGCTAAAATGATGTATTTAAGATGGCTGAGTGTCTATTCATTCATTAATCAGGTTCCGTCTTAGTTGCCACATGGTGACTCAAATGCTAACTGAAAAAGAAATGTTTTGCAAGCCCTGCGGAATTGGTTCAGGTCCCGCAGGGCTCGCACCATCTCTGGGAGATCGTTCCACCAGCGAGGGGCTATCACCGAGAAGGCCTGCTCCCTAGTGGCCTTCAACCTAACTTCTCTTGGCCCAGGGATTGTTAATAAGTTCTGAGAACCAGACCTCAGTGCTCTCCGGGGTACATATGGGGAGAGGCGGTCCTTTAGGTAGGCAGGTCCTCGGCCATATAGGGCTTTAAAGGTAATGACCAGCACCTTATAGCGAACACGGTAGACAACCGGCAGCCAGTGCAGATTGCGCAGCCCAGGCCGTGCAGGCTCCCACCGTGGTAGTCCCTCCAGCAGCCTGGCCGCCGCGTTCTGGACTACCTGGAGTCTCCGTGTTCGGTACAAGGGCAGCCCCATGTAGAGGGCATTGCAGTAGTCTAACCTCGAAGTGACCGTTGCGTGGATCACAGTTGCCAGGTCGGTGCGTTCCAGGAAGGGGGCCAACTGCCTCGCCCTCTTGAGATAGAAGAAGGCGGATCTAGCAGTGGCAGCTACTTGGGCCTCCATTGATAGGGAGGACTCCAGTAGCACCCCCAGGCTCTTGACTTTGCGCACCGGTACCAGTGGCACACCGTCAAAGGCCGGTAAAGTAGTCTCCCCTCCCGGTCCGCCGCGGCCCACGCAAAGGACCTCAGTCTTCGCCGGATTCAACTTCAGCCCGCTCAGCCTGAGCCAGTCAGCCACGGCTTGTAGTGCCCGGTCCAAATTTGCTGGGACATCACCAGCCCGGCCGTCCATCAATAGATAGAGCTGGGTGTCATCTGCATATTGATGGCAACCCAGCCCATACCTCCGTGCAATCTGGGCAAGGGGGCGCATAAAGATGTTAAACAGCATCGGGGAGAGGACTGCCCCCTGAGGCACTCCGCAATGGAGTGGATACCTCTGAGACAGTTCCCCCCCGATCGCCACCCTTTGTCCCCGACCCTCAAGAAAGGAGGAGAGCCACTGTAAGGCTAGCCCCCGAATTCCTGCGTCGGCGAGGCGGCGGGTCAGCAGCCGATGATCAACCATATCGAACGCCGCCGATAGGTCTAACAACAGCAATACTGCCGAGCCGCCTCGATCCAGTTGCCGTCGGAGGTCATCCATGAGGGCGACCAGGACTGTTTCTGTCCCATGGCCCGGGCGAAAGCCGGACTGGCATGGGTCTAGGACGGAAGCGTCCTCCAGGAATTCCTGTAACTGCACCGCCACGGCCCTCTCGATTATTTTGCCTAAAAAGGGCAAGTTTGAGACCGGCCGGTAATGTGCCAATTCGGCCGGATCTGATGACGGTTTTTTCAGGAGAGGGCGGACCAGTGCCTCTTTCAGAGGTGTTGGAAAAACACCTTCTGAAAGGGATCGATTTATAATATCCCGTATAGGATATCTTAATTCCTCCTGGCAGGCCTTAATTAGCCAGGAGGGGCAGGGGTCCAGATCGCAAGTCGTGGAACGTGCAGTGGCAAGAATTCTGTCGACTTCCTCCAAGCTGAGCGGGTCGAAGCAATCCAGAGTTGAATCAGAAGACACGCATTGGGCTTCGAGTCCACTTACTGCCTCCAAGTTGGCGGGGCAGTCCTGGCGGAGCGATTGGACCTTATCCGCAAAGAATTTCGCGAAGGCCTCGCAGCCGATTTCCAATTCCATAGCTTTAGAATTGCCCTGAGGCAATGTAGTCAGATTCCGAATTATTCTAAATAATTGGGCTGGGCGCGAATTTGCGGATGCAATCCTAGCCGCAAAGTATGTTTTCTTTGCGGCCTTGATTGCCATCTCATAGGACTTCATAAACTTCCTATAAGATGTTCTAGTCGCCTCGTCACGAGTGCGTCGCCATTGCCTCTCTAGCCGTCTAAGGCCTTGTTTCAGCTGGCGTAATTCCGGGGTATACCACGGAGCCAGCTTAATCCGAGGTCGCAGAGGGCGCCGAGGTGCGATCTCCTCGATGGCCCTAGAGAGCCGGCTATTCCAGGTCTCAATCAGGCCATCAAGGGAGCCGCCAGAGGGCCAGGAGTCCCGCAGAGCCATCTGGAACCGTTCCGGGTCCATTTGACTCCGCGGGCGAGCCATAATCGGCTCCTCGCCTAAACAGGTTCGGGGGGGCATATTCACACGGGCCTTGAGGGCGAAGTGATCCGACCATGGCACAACCTCTGTGGTTATATCGCTCACTACAATCCCGGCCGCAAAGATCAGGTCTAACATGTGCCCGGCCTGGTGGGTGGGGGTCACAACGAATTGAGAGAGTCCCAGTGTCGCCATGCTTAGAAGAAATACTGGTGCTAACTGGTGGGACTACCCACTGCAGGCTACACCTGCAAAGTGTGGCAGCTCCAGAAAACAATCAGACCCCAAATCCCACCTAACATTTTCGTAAATAAATGTCTTTCTACCTAACACAAGCTGCTGCTACCATCAAGGCAGTGATGCTGCAGGCAAGCTGGGGAGGAAGAGGAGTTATGGCTTTCTCTCACAATTGGGTTGGGGAGGAGCCAGAGCTGTGGCTCACCTGCATGAGGGGAGGAGGACAAAAAGGCAACCATGGCAGAACCCACTACAGATGCCACCTCCTTGCCTTGCTGCAAAGATATAGGTAGGCAATGGAGAAGGAGGAGGGAGTTTTGTACTACCCTCCCCCCTCCATTGATGTGGGGCGGCCAAGCAAACAGGGCAGCAGCAGGATGTCACTGCAACTAAGAATCCTTCCCGGCAAGTCACTCACGGGTCCATCCATGTATTTATATATTGAATGCTGTCTAAATTACATTTTCACCTAAACTAATAATGGAATGATATTAACATACGTGCTATGTTGACGTCATTCCATTATTAGCTTAGGTGAAAATGTACAGTATTTTTTGCACCATAAGACTCACTTTCCCCCCCCCAAAAAAAAAGTGGAGGGAAAAGTGTGTGCGTCTTAAGGAGCGAATACTGCAAAAAATTCACACAAATGCCTCTAAATTCACACAAACGGCTCTAAAAACTAGGTGCGTCTTATGCTCAGGTGCGTCTTATGGAGCGAAAAATACGGCATTAAAATTAAAAACAAAAATATTGTTCTTCAGTCTTAAGAACATAAGAGAAGCCATGGTGGATCAGGCCAATGGCCCATCCAGTCCAACACTTTGTGTCACACAGTGGCAAAAAAAAAATTATATTTATATATATACACACAGACACACACACATTGTGGCTAATAGCCACTGATGGACCTCTGCTCCATATTTTTATCTAATCCCCTCTTGAAGGTGGCTATGCTTGTGGCCGCCACTACCTCCTGTGGCAGTGAATTCCACATGTTAATCACCCTTTGGGTGAAGAAGTACTTAATTTTATCCGTTTTAATCTGTCTGCTCAGCAATTTCATTGAATGCCCACGAGTTCTTGTATTGTGAAAAAGGGAGAAAAGGACTTCTTTCTCTACTTTCTCCATCCCATGCATTATCTTGTAAACCTCTTGTACATCTTGTAAACCTCTGCTGCTCTTCCCATGCATTATCTTGTAAACCTCTTGTACATCTTGTAAACCTCTTGTACATCTTGTAAATGTATCATGTCATCCCGCAGTCGACGTTTCTCCAAGCTAAAGAGTCCCAAGCGTTTCAATCTTTCATCATAGGGAAAGTGTTCCAGCCCTTTAATCATTTTAGTTGCCCTTTTCTGGACTTTCTCCAATGCTATAATATCCTTTTTGAGGTGCGGCAACCAGAACTGCACACAGTACTCCAAATGAGACCGCACCATCGATTTATACAGGGGCATTATGATACTGGCTGATTTGTTTTCAATTCCCTTCCTAATAATTCCCAGCATGGCGTTGGCCTTTTTTATTGCAAACACACACTATCTTGACATTTTCAGTGAGTTATCTATCACGACCCCAAGATCTCTCTCTTGGTCAGTCTCTGCCAGTTCACACCCCTCAACTTGTATTTGTAGCTGGGATTCTTGGCCCCAATGTGCATTACTTTGCACTTGGCCACATTGAACCGCATCTGCCATGTTGACGCCCACTCACCCAGCCTCAACAGATCCCTTTGGAGTTCCTCACAATCCTCTCTGGTTCTCACCCCCTGAACAATTTAGTGTCATCCTCAAACTTGGCCACTTCACTGCTCACTCCCAACTCTAAATCATTTATGAACAAGTTAAAGAGCATGGGACCCAGTACCGAGCCCTGCGGCACCCCACTGCTTACCGTCCTCCACTGGGAAGACTGCCCATTTATACTCACTCTCTGCTTCCTATTACTCAGCCAGTTTTTGATCCACAAGAGGACCTGTCCTTTTACTCCATGATTCTCAAGCTTTCTAGGGAGCCTTTGATGAGGAACTTTATCAAAAGCTTTCTGGAAGTCAAGGTAAACAACATCTATCGGGTCTCCTTTGTCCACATGTTTGTTCACCCTCTCAAAGAAATGTAACAGGTTAGTGAGGCAAGATCTTCCCTTACAGAACCCATGCTGAGTCTTCCTCAATAACCCGTGTCCATCAATGTGCCTACTCATTCTGTCCTTGATAATGGTTTCTACCAACTTTCCCGGTATTGAAGTCAGACTGACTGGCCTGTAATTTTCAGGATCTCCTCTGGAACCCTTTTTAAAGATGGGGGTGACATTTGCTACCTTCCAGTCCTCAGGAACGGAGGCAGATTTCAATGAAAGATTACAGATTTTTGTTAGAAGATCCACAAGTTCAACTTTGAGTTCTTTCAGAACTCTCAGATGTATGCCATCCGGACCCGGTGACTTATTAGTTTTTAATTTGTCTATCAGTTGCAGGACCTCCTCTTTTGTCACCTCAATCTGACTCAGGTCTTTCAACACCCCTTCCAAAATTAGTGGTTCTAGGGCGGGAAAAAAGTTCTCATCTTCCACAGTGAAGACGGAGGCAAAAATTTCATTCAGCTTCTCAGCCATTTCCCTATCCTCCTTCAGTAATCCTTTTGCCCCATGGTCATCCAAGGGCCCCAATGCCTCCCTGGCTGGTTTCCTACTTCTAATATATTTGAAGAAATTTTTATTGTTGGTCTTTATGTTTTTTGCAATATGCTCCTCATAGTCCCTTTTTGCCTGCCTGATCACAGTCTTGCATTCGATTTGCCACAGCCTGTGTTCCCTTTTACTAATCTCACTTGGACTGGTTTCCACTGCTTAAAGGAGTCCTTCTTACCTTTTACAGCTTCCATTACTTTGTTTGTTAACCATGCAGGCCTTTTGTTATGCCTGTTTGTGCCTTTCCTAACTTGTGGTATGTATTTTATCTGAGCTTCTAGGATTATAGTTTTAAATAGTCTCCAAGCTTCCCCAAGGGTTTTGACCGTATTTACCTTTCCTTTCAGTTTCCTCCTCACATGCCTCCTCATCTCAGTGAATTTACCCCTTTTAAAGTTAAACGTGGTTGTGCTGGTCTTTTTGGGCAACTCCCTATTTATACAAACAGTGAAATCAATAACAGTATGGTCACTGCTCCCAAGCGGCGCAATGACTTTTACATCTCTCACCAAGTCTTGGGCATTACTTAGGACCAAATCCAGGATCGCCCCACCCCTGGTAGGTTCTGAGACCATCTGCTCCATAGCACAGTCATTGAGAGCATCAAGAAACTCAATCTCTTTCTCTCGACCAGAGCACATATTGACCCAATCAATCTGTGGGTAGTTAAAATCACCTATTACGACACAGTTTTCACGTTTAGCCGCTATCTTTAAGCCTTCCATCATATTATAATTGTCCTCTCTCTTTTGATTTGGTGGGCGATAACAAACTCCCATAGTTAATTTTCCTCTTGGGCCCTCTATTTCAACCCAAAGCATTTCTTGACAAAGATCAAAAGATAGTTATTTTCTTCACTAGAAGATTAGACTTCAGTACTTTCTTTTTTCTGCTCCTTTGATTAAATTGCTTTTAAATATATTAATTATGACACCAAATTTTGTTTCTATAAGAGCGTGATAATGCATTTAAGAAAATCTTTTGCGACCTGAATTCTCAAATGTTTTGACAGTGATACAGTGCCTTTGAGCCAATCAACCTAGTCAGAAATAAGAAAAACACACCTTCTATTAGAAACAGAATGGTGGCCTCACATCTATCTGTTCACTTATGTGAAAAAGAGATTTTCTTTCCCTCTTTTCTTTTTTCTGTCTGAGTGAGAAAAATACCAAAATCTGTGAGGCTGTATTTTGCTGGCTAGGGATTTACAAAGACATAAACAGATTTTTTTTATCCCTTTCTTCATCTTGAAATGGTGTATGTGTGTGTGTGTGTATATACACAAGATATATTCATATCTTAAAATGGCATGTATGTGTGTATGTATACGCGCGCACACACACACACACACATATATATCCTTATGGATGTACACTCTGACTCAAAAGATAGTTAGTTTATGACATTCATTGTAGGAGACATCAGGTTTAAAATTTACAGTGTGTGAAAAGAGAGAAAATATTTTTTTTTCTTCACAGATTTTCTTATCCAATTTGAAGGCTATTCTTTGGGTATGACTGATCCCTTAGGAATGAAACAAAGGAGGCACAGTGAGCTAAGGTTAGAAACACTGAGCATCTTAAAAAATTCCAGCAGTAATGCATTTGGCTGTTGTGGTGGAGTCAAGAGAAAAACAGAGCTATAGTATATGTCTAATTTCCAATATGTGATTGACTATTAAGAAAACTAAGAACATGGGAGTCCAAAAATAACCTATGAATTTGAAAATAAAACAAGCATAACAGAGATCATGTTGGAATACTCATCTAAACAAGGGAGAGTCACCTATGAGTCCCAGTGTATTAATACTGTCCAGAAACACATACACTGGACAATATGGGAAAAGTAGGATTTTGTAAATCTAATAAATACATATAACAGACACCCAAGTAACAGAAGGTCCGGCTTTCATCACTGGTTGCCTTACTGCAATTGCACACTTTCAGTCCTTATGATCAGCGCCTCTGTCTTCCTTGCTTTCATAGTAAGCTCCTTGAGGTAGAGAACTGCCTCCTTTGGTTATGCTGTACAGCACTATGTACAGTAAAGATGCTACATAAATAATAAACTGAAGAAATGTGTTGACTTCTTGCACATACTGGGAGCTGCTCCTGGACTTTGGACACTTGATATACATAGCACATTTTCAAACTAAAGTAATAGCAGCACTTCTATCAGATTAAGTTTGGCAAGATGCACTTTACACTTTTGCCCTACTTGACACTAGCAGCACTATTGAAAATGGTGTTGGAAAATGTTTTGCCACTTGAAAACCCTAGGGTTTTAAAAAAATGTAAAAGTGATTAGCTGGCTGCAAGATCCACAAAAGAGACAGGATATAACTACTTATAGCTCCTGCAAACCACCAAATAAGAACGTACTGTTCTTCAACATTAATTATTTAGTTTTTTATATTTTTACATTTGGATTTTTATATATGCTAATATGCATGCTAATTTCTTATTGTAATTCACTCTAGTTGGATAGATTTATGAACAGGAAAACTTAAAGCTAGCTGGTTAATTTAAGGGTTGTTCATCTCACTTTTGTTATCCCTCCGCTGGATCTTCTCAAAATTTCAGAAAGTCTTGAGAAGGAGGATGCCAAAAAATGAGCAAAGATATTTCATTTAGATCTTCTAGAACTATTGTCATACTATCTTCACAGTAATGACTTAGGTGGATAATAGACTGACATAATATACAGTAACTTCATATGCTCATAAAACTAAGAGTATGCTTCCAAAAATTCCTGAACCACAATTATGTTTTTAAAAGTCTTTTCATGTCATTCTGTGTATTTACAGAATGGGGAAAAATTGAATTATAAAAAAGCACACAAAAACTATGTCTAATTGTGTCTTGCCCCCCCCCCCCCCACTCCCAATGTGGGAAAATGCCATGTTTCCTCCAAGACAAGGAAGCCAACAATTGCTAAACAGAACCAACAGCAAACCTGGGAACCAAACAAAATAATGTCAAGCCAGGGAATCTAAGGCAGCCAAAACCATCAAGCCAAAGTGAGCCAATATCAGACCTTAGAATCCAAACTGTCATGTAGAATTCCTGGCATTAATGCTGGGGAAGAATTTGCCTCAGCCCACTAAAATTCAAAGGAGGCACAAAACCTCAGGCAGCCAGTAGAGAGGCACGACTGTTCAGAATATATTGTAGCTGTGCCTCTTTTGAGCAGGATTCTTGCTACTGGCTGCTGAGGAGAAATGCGGCTGAGTTGATCCGAGCCTGCCCATGGGACTTTCATCTTTGTGTGATATTAAATTCACTATGCAAGGAGTGATCATTATTTGATACTGTGCATTTTTTTTGTATGTGCACACCTGGAAGTCATGATGACCTCTTGTGACTGACCCCTACTGGGGGCATGGAGAAGTGGCTGAATAAAGCTTGTCCCTGCCCCTGGTTCTGGTATTCCAAGGAGGTCTCCCATCCAAGTACTTGCCAGAGTTGACCCTGCTTAGGTTCCAAGATCTGTTGAGATCGGGCTTGCCTGGGCTATTCAGGTCAAGGTATTATTGTGTGGTTGTGTGTTTTGACACGCAAGTAGGAGAGCCTGGTGTGAGTGATGGGTTGGGGAGTAGGCTGTGACACCACAAGAGAAAAGAGATGACCAACATAGGAGTTTCAATGAAGGACAGCAAGCAGCTGAGGTACACATTGGAAGGCCAGGTCAAATGGAGCCAAAGGTGCAGGGCTTCAGGTGCCTGTATACCAATGCCTAAAACTTAGGCGATAAGGAAGAGCATATGCTTCTAATGCAGACAAAGAGATATGATTTAATAGCATTACAGAGACTTGGTGGAATGATTCCCATGACTGGAAGGTAGTAGTGAATAGATATGAGTTGTTCAAAAAAACCCCAAAGGGTTAAAGGTGAGACAGAGTGTCACTGTATGCAGGGCTCTTTTTCTGGCAGGAGCTCCTCTGCATATTAGGCCATGCCCCCTGAGGTAGCCAATCCTCCTGGAGCTCATAGTAGGCCCTGTACTAAGAGCCCTCTAAGCTCTTGGAGGATTGGCTACATCAGGGGGCATGGCCTAATATGCAGAGGAGCTCCTGCTAGAAAAAGAGCCCTGACTGTATGTGAGATGATGGTTTGCTTGTCAGGAAATACTGGAGGGAGCAGGTGACAGCCTTATGGAAAGTATCTGGGTGAGGATAAGGGAAGGAAAGATGAAACAGTATTGTGATTGGAGTCTGCTACAGATGGTCTGGCCAGGATGAGGAGGCAGATGATTCTCCCTTCAAGCAGGTTGACAGGGCATCCAGGTGACATGAGCTTGTAGATATAAATGACTTCAACTTCCCTGATGTGTGCTAAGGGACAAACTAAGAGCCCAAAGTCATGGAACTTCTGCTGTGATGGACTGCACTTGAAAAGCAGGTTTTATAGCACAGCTAAATCAGAGAACCTGGAGCTAAATAGTTAATTTTTCCCTGGAAGGGAGAGCTTGAGTGACAGGCTGCTCCTCTTCTCCCATTGACCAGGGCTAGCAAAGGAAAATTCATGTTCAGCTGAGTGCTGAGAGGAGTAGTCAGTTGTGAGTTTGGAGATTATAGTTTAAAGCTGGAACCATTCTGAAGGCCATCAGTTGGTTTCTGATGTTTTTTGAGTTAGTAAGTCTAACTCCTTGCCTTAACTGTACTATCCCTAACTTAAGGAAGAATTCAATGTAAGAGTTCAAAGTCCAAATGTCACCATAAGCTGAAGTACAGTTTATAGAGACACCTGAACTGGGAAACAGATTTGGCAAATGTGATTGGGGTAGTGTGTGGAAACTCCCTTTCAAGCCAAAAAAGAACAGGGCTAATTCCCCTTAGGAGAAGATTAATCCCTACCCAGTGTCTCTGAGGGTTTCGCTCTAAGGAGGACCCTATTCTGTTGTAAGGGAAAACAATTTTAAACAACTCAGGAAATAGAGATAAACCAGGGAGTGAGTTAGGTTCACAAAGTCAGTAATCAACTCCAGGAAACTTGAGCCACCAGAGGAAACCGTCTGAAGAAACATTGTTGCTGTAATTAAAATGCTAAGTAAGGCACCTCAAATAACTAAGAACTAAGAATACCTGAAAATAAGTTTTAATAACATCATTTTGTCTGCTCAAGGAAGTGAATTCTGTATTATCTTTAACCTCACCAATCCCAATCCCTGATTTACCTGTTCAATTCCCTGCCAGTTGAATAAACTTGTTCTTTTGTATTACTGTTAAAACCATCTCCAGTGCCACCTCAAAATGGAAATAAAAAGAGGGTTCCTGCTTTTCCACATCAAGTTCCTAGAGCTTGGTTAAAAGCCAAATAATATTCTGTGGGACAGGGTGGGACAAAAAATCTTTCAAAAACCTCTATTGTTTACAGGCTACCAAGGGCTGTTCAATCACAGCAGGGAACAAAACTTTTGGCAGGAAAATCTGCCTTGCAGTGGGGGAGTGACAGGGGTTGGTCATACCTGCCTAGCTGACAACTTCCTTTTTCAAATAGTGGAGGAAGCTATGAAGGCTTGTCCATACTCAATATAAACAAGAGGCAAGAGTTGGTAGATGGCATGAGGGTGGTGGTGGCACTTTAGGGGAAGGTGACCATGTCCTCTTAGACTTTCTTTTGCTGGGGGGGGGGATCAAGGAAGAAAAAGAAAATGTTTAAGAAATTAAGAAAAGGACATACCTCTAAAGAAGAGTATCTCTAGGGTTGCTAGTCACTGTAGGTCAACCATCAGATAAGCCAAAGCTGATAGTATGCTGAGGTTGGCTAGAGAGGCTCAATACAACATGAAAAACTTCTGTATTCTGACTCTGCTTGGCTTAGATATGACGAGATTTTTTGGTTGAGGACCACTCTGGACCTAGAATTGCATTGGGACAAGGTGAATTACTCTGGACCTATGTGCAGTAGTGAGGCCTTCAAAGTATGTTGTGGATCCAGATCCTGCCCTCTCTACACCAAGAGAGGGCAGTCATACCAACATTCTTATTCTACATCTGGGTGAGAATTACCTGGTGTGAACAAGGTCTTGGGTGACTTCAATGTTCATGCCGATGACACGGCCTCCATTCAGGCGATAGACCTGGTGTCACCCATGGCGACACTGGGACTCTCCCAAGTTGTTACAACGCCCACTCATCGGGCGGGGCACATGTTAGACCTGGTCTTCCCGGCGGGAGTTTTAGTGGACGATATGAATGCTAGAGCAGTGCCATGGTCGGACCACTATGCTCTTAAGGCTCGTGTGGGTGTGCCACCACAAACCTGTTTACGCGGAGAGCGTATTTTAGCTCGCCCACGGAGCCTGATGGACCCGGAACAGTTCCTGACGGCTCTACGGGACCCTGAGCCCCCTGGCGATTTCTTGGATGGTCTGGTGGAGTCTTGGAATGATAGACTCTCCAGAGCTATCGAAGAAATCGCACCTAGGCGTCCTCTGCACCCCCGTCTGAAGTCGACTCCCTGGTATAACCAGGGGTTGTGGTGACTAAAACGGGAACTCAGACGATTAGAGAGGCAATGGCGGTGTACTCGAGACGAAGCGACTCGAACATCTTATAGAGAGATTTTGAAGTCCTATGAGGTGGCAATCAAAACTGCAAAGAGAACATACTTTGCAGCTGAGATTGCGTCCGCAACGTCGCGCCCGGCACAATTATTTAGTATAATTTGGAATCTAACAACACTGCCTCAGGGCAGACTAAATTGTAAGGAATTGGAGATTGGCTGTGAGGCTTTTGCGAACTTTTTTGCGGACAAGATCGCGTCGCTCCGCCTTGACCTCCCTGCCACAATGGAGGCAGTTAGTGAAACCGAGGCTTTGGGCCTGTCTTCGGATCATGTTCTGGATGGTTTCAGCCCTCTCAGTTTGGAGAAAGTTGACAGGATCCTCTTATCTGCACGCCCAACAACTTGTAAATTGGACCCATGCCCCTCCTGGCTTATTAAATCTTGCCAGAGGGAGCTTAGATATCCTGTACGGGATATCATAAATAGATCCCTCACGGAAGGGCAATTTCCAACACAGCTTAAAGAAGAGGTGGTCCGCCCCCTCTTAAAAAAAACATCTCTAGATCCGGCCCAATTGGCTCACTATCGGCCGGTTTCGAATTTGCCCTATTTGGGCAAACGTATTGAGAGGGCAGTGGCGATGCAGTTACAGACCTTCCTGGATGACGCTTCCGTCCTTGATCTTCTTCAGTCCGGCTTTCGCCCGGGCCATGGGACGGAGACGGTGCTGGTCGCCTTAGTAGATGACCTGCAACGGCATCTGGATCTGGGCGGCTCGGCGGTACTGATGTTGTTGGACCTATCGGCAGCGTTCGATACGGTTGACCATCAGTTACTTGCCCACCGCCTCGCCGACGCGGGGATTCAGAGGTTGGCCTTGCAATGGCTTTCCTCTTTCCTTGAAGGTCGGGGACAGAGGGTCGCGATTGGGGATGAGCTGTCCCGGAGGCACTCGCTTGATTGCGGGGTGCCTCAGGGTGCGGTTCTTTCCCCGATGTTATTTAACATCTATATGCGTCCCCTCGCCCAGATTGCCCGAAGGTACGGGCTGGGTTGTCACCAGTATGCTGATGACACCCAGCTTTATCTGCTTATGGACGGCGTTACAGGCTGTGGCTGGGTGGCTCAAACAGAGTGTGCTGAAGCTAAACCCAGCGAAGACAGAGGTCCTTTGCTTGGGCCGTCGTGGCCCGGGGGGGGAAATACCCCTTCCGGTTTTTGACGGTGCGCCGCTGATGGCGGCGCACAGGGTCAGGAGCCTGGGGGTACTTCTGGAGCCTTCCTTAACTATGGAGGCCCAGATAGCAGCCACTGCCAAGTCCGCATTCTTCCATCTTAGGCGGGCTAGACAGCTGGCTCCCTTCCTGGAACGCGACGATCTAGCAATGGTGATCCATGCTACGGTCACCTCGAGGCTGGACTACTGCAATGCCCTCTACATGAGGCTGCCCCTGTGTCGAACCCGGAAATTGCAGCTGGTGCAGAACGCCGCCGCCCGGTTGTTATTGGGGCTCCCAAGGTGGGAGCACATTCAGCCGGGACTTCGGGTTCTGCACTGGCTGCCAATATCCTACCGAGTTCGGTACAAGGTGCTGGTTATTACCTTTAAAGCCCTATATAGTCTAGGACCTGCCTACCTGAGGGACCGTCTCTCCCCGCATGTTCCCCAGAGAGCACTGAGATCGGGATCTCGAAATCTCTTGGTTGTCCCCGGGCCAAAGGAAGCCCGCTTGAAGATCACAAGGGACCGGGCCTTCTCTGTAATGGCTCCATTTTGGTGGAACCAGCTGCCGCAGGAGGTAAGGGCCCTGCGGGATCTCACCCAATTCCGCAGGGCCTGTAAGACAGTCCTCTTCCGGCTGGCCCACAACTAACGGCCCTGTATACCGACTACTGAATACTGTATACTGTATACTGAATTTGTATCTGAATCTGAATAGAGTGTAGCTTCACGACCGCTGTCTGTTTTAATGATGTACATTTATAACAAATGTTTGATTTTACTTATATATTATAAAATGTTAATTTTAAAGTGTAATTTTATATTTTTATGTTAGTTTTATATATGTTGTAAGCCGCCCTGAGCCACTCGGTGGGAAGGGCGAGATATAAATCCCAGATAAATAAATAAATAAATAAATAAATAAAACAAAATGAATGGCCTTGACCTGAAGGATTTATAGGGATTTAAGCAGGAGAAAAGATGTCTTACCTGGATACACTGTGGTTTGATCTGATTTTCTATAGAGGAAAGTTTGGATGAGAGCACAGAAAATTGCCCAGTATAGTGCAGGCAAGGGCAAAAGTGAATAAAGCTATTTGCACTATAGTTTTGCATGAAGGTGGTGTGTGTATCCGCAACATCCTACACTTTCCTCAGCTCGAGGCAGGTCAAGGTGTTTTCTTTACAGCGACAGACAAGGCAGCACAACTCAAAGATAAGCAAAAATATTACTTTATTGAGCTGGCAGGCAGTTTTAAAAGAGACTGGTGCAAAGAAAACAACATCGTTATAAAATATAACTAACTAATACGACTTACATCACACCATAATCACCAGCTGGTAAGCAGGACGGCTTTTTGCCAAGAAAACAGTAGTAAAAAAAACCTGTTTTGGAAAACAGTATAAATCCCCCTCAGCTGGCTAATGACAAACCAAAAATGGGCATCCCGGAAAACCCAATCAACCCAATGCAGCTGAGGGTAACCATTAATTAGAAGGAGATTAGAACAACTCCTTCCAAGGTCACACATAACCAAAACACTGCTGGAAGAATAAAAACTGGCAAGCAGTCCAGAAATCAAAACCACCAGATACATATATACAATTAGATTTTTAAAATCCACAATACCCTTTAAGAGAGATCTTCATTACAGCATCCTATATATATATCTAAAAGCCTAACCGTACTGGAGATGACTCATCTACCTTCCCTTTGACTGAACGGAACATTGCTCAAAGAGCAACCCCACCTTCTAGCCCCAGGACGGATGAGGATTGAGTCACTGAGGAAGCTGGTAGGCAGTGGCTATTGCTAGGCAGCAAAACTTGGTTCTGTCAGTAAAAGTCAACCAAGTTTGGTTCTGTCAGTAAAAGGAGGGTTATTTTCATGGCTTTTTTTGAGTAGGAACGCAGTTCTGGTTGGCTTGGCATCAGAGTGTGTGGCCTTATACAGAAATGCGCTCCTGCTGGGCTTTTCCAACCCAAAAGCCCTGTGTGAAACAATGGTGGTGCCAGGGCATGTGACCTAATATGCAAATGAGTTCCTGCTGGGCTTTTTCTACAAAGAAAGCCCTAGTTATTTTGGCTTTTGAGGGAGAACTTGTTGGGGCCAGTCTTGAGTCAAGGGTTGCCAGCTCCACGTTGGTGGGAGATTCCTGGATATTTTGTCTACGGAAGCCAGAGGGGAGAGGCCTCATCTGAATATAATACCATAGAGTCCAACATCCAAAGTTCAGTTATGATACCAGGAGATGATAAGGCTCCACCTGAAGGTTGGCTACCCTAGGCCTGGCAGCACCCTCTGGGTGACTTGATGCCACTTGACTGACATGGCTTAACTAGGCCTGGCTGCTTGCTCCTGTTCAGCAGCAGTCCCCCTATGAAAGCCAATGTGACTTAGCAGTTAGCACTTCAGAGCAGGGTCTGCCAGACCCAGGTTCTTGCTATGGAAACTGACTGGGTGATTTTGGATCAGCCACAGACTTTCAGACTAACATGCCTCACAGTGTTGTTGTATGGATCAAAAGAGGGAGAAGAGGATATGTAAGCTGCTTTTCCTAGGTAGAATCTGCAGGGAGGGGGTAGGAGATGGAAAGCTGAAGTCAGAGGGGCAGATAAATATAGTTTGATGATTGGCTGGGAAGGAGAGAGAGTTGCCAACTCCAGGTTAGGACATTCCTGGAGATTTGAGGGGTGGAGTCTGGAGAGGGTGGATTTGAGGAGGAGTGGGACCTCAGTCAGGTACAATGTCATAGGCTCCACCCTCCAAACCAGCCATTTCCTCTTGGGGAACCACTGTTGCTAATCTCCAGGTGAGGGCTGGAAATCACTCAGAATTGCAACTACTCTCTGGATGGCAGAGATCATTTAATCCGGAGAAAATGGCTTCTTTGCAGGGTGGACTCACTGTGTCATTATCCCCTGCTGAAGTCGCTTCCCTCCTGTTTTGGTCCCCACTGTGTAGAAAGAATGTACTTTTCCTAGGTAGAGGGTATGGGGGGGGGGTAGAGATTGAAAGCTGGTCAGATCTATTCATCTACACAGGGCTTTTTTTGAGTTGGAATGCACTGGAACGCTGTTCCGGCTGGCTTAGCAAGCGTTCCGGCTAACTGGGCCAGCGTTCCGGCTCAATACAAATGGTCCCCGTCCCCACCGAGGGGATGCAGTTGAACTGCTTCTACTAGTCCTTGCTTCAGGTTTTTTCTTCAGCCACTGGGCAGAAGACCCTCCCAGCAGCTTGTGGAAGAGGAGGAGCCAGTGAGTAATGGGACTGGGGTAGAGCAGGAAGGCTGCAGGGAGCTGGTCCTCCCATGGCAGCACAGCCTGGTGTATGTGTGTATGTGTTGGTAAGGCTGCCAGAGCCAGTCACCCTGCAGCAGTGCAGCTCCTGTGTCCTTTAAGGGCTTCCCAGAGCCAGTGCTATGGAAGAAGGTCAGGGTAGGTGGGTTTTGTGTGTTAGTGTGTGTTGGGGGTGGAGGGAAGGCCACAGGAATCAGTCTCTCATGGCAGTGCAGCCCTGGTGCCCTTTAAGGGCTTCCCGAGCCCAGCGCTGTTGGGGGGGGGGAACCGGGGGGTGTTTGTGTGTATGCTGGGGAGTGGTGGAGGGTAGGCTGCGGGAGTTGGTCTCCCTACAGCAGCGCAGTCCAGGTGCCCTTTAAGGGCTTCCCGAGGCCAGCGCTGTTGGGGTGGGGGAGGCTGGGGTGGGTAATGTGTGTGTGTGTTGGGGGCTGGAGGGAAGGCTGTAGAGCTGACCTCCTTACGGCAGCATAGCTCTGGTTTCCTTTAATGGCTTCCTGGGGCCAGGGAGGGCTGGGGTGTTTTGTTTGTGTATCTGTGTGTGTGTGTTGCAGGGTGGAGGAAAGGTTGCAGGAGCTGATCTCCCAGCGGCAACAAAGCCCAGTATCCTTAAGGTCCCCTTTATGACAGCTGCATAGAGGACGGGCCGCAGCACAGTTGTACCGAATGAGGAGCCTACCAGCCGCTCTAAGTAAGTTTTAAAAAACCCCAGTTTTGTTGTGCATTAATAAAACTTAGTTGGTCTTAAAAGTGCCACTTGACTACGGCTTTGTTCTGTTGCTTCAGACCAACAGGGCTGCTCACTTGGATCTATTTCAAAAAGTTGTTTGTGCTGGAAAGGCAGGAAGAACTTGGGAGGATATCGCTGCAGCCCACAGCTGCAGCTCAACAAATCTGTTCCCTAGGCTTTGATCACTCCTGTAGTCTGGGAACATTGCTATCTGTGCCATTAAAAAGCAATCTGCTAAGGGTGGGCACTGAAGCATAAGCAGGGAATAAGCATCTCCTAAGGGTGGGGTTTTTTTTTGGGGGGGGGAAGAAGGCTGTAGGTCTCCTGAGCTGGGAACTGGCTTGGTCTCCAAGGAGCTGAGCAGAGGAGCTTAACAGCTTTCTCTAAAAACAAGGTGTTTTTTTCCTCTCAGAACAAGTGCCTTCGTTGCAAAATTTCAAAAGTTTTTCCAAATCCTGCATGACTTTTTTCAATTTCCTCCGGCATTCTACTTTGTTACTTCCTCCCCCCCACCCCATCAGAGAAATTGGTTGTGTCCAAGCAAAAGGAGAGGAGAGGAGACTGTTGAAGAGTAGGAGAGGGAGTGGCTGGCCTGAAAGCCCCCTGCTGGGAGTGTCATTTTCCTGCTACTGAGGTGTTGTTTCAACACAACTAATGAAGGACTTTGCAGGTTAGGACTTGGGGGCATGGGGGTGAGAATAAGACATTTTACATTTTCAGTGTTGGGTTGTTGTTTTTGAAATTATGCAGACCACTTTGAAAATCTTTCTTTCTGTCAGTCTTTCTGTCAATATTTCTTTATCCCTGTTTGCCTTATTTTCCCCTCCTTCTTTCTGTCAGTCAGTCTTTTCCCCTGTCTATTTGCTTTATTTCTCTTTCTTTCTTTAAACACTACACCGTGCTGGCTCTTGTGATTGAGTGGTGTGTTGGAATTTGATTTTTTTTCTGGGATGTCTATCTTTTTATGGATTTATATATGGCTATATATTTCTGGACTTTTTCCAATGCTAGAATATCTTTTTTGAGGTGTGATGACCAGAATTGTTACCACACCTCAAAAAAGACATTATAGCACTTTTGGTAATGTCAGAAGTGTGGTCTAGTATGCAAATGATGGTGATGTCAGAGGTGTGGCCTAGTATGCAAAATGATGTGATGTCAGATGTGTGGCCTCACATACTAATGAGTTCCTGCTGGGTTTTTTCTACAAAAAAAGCCCTGCATCTACAGAAAACAACCACCCTGAGGTGCATACTCTATGGTATACCATAATACAACCATGCCAGGCCAACCTCCCCCCCCCCCTAAAAAAACCCACCACAAGCACATACCAATGCAAAATGCCGCAAGGCCAAACATGACAGAAAGAGGCAACAACAATATCAGATGAAAGGAATGCTGAGTTTCAGTATCTGTATGATTGTTAGCATGCTGTGATGCCACAGTAAATTGATGCTGAGTACCTAAGGCTAGGGCATCTGCCCGAAGCCTCTTTCAAGAGCCCACTGTATTTATTTCCACAACAGGTCTTTCCCCTAGTCTCATATGATTCCATCAAGTATGATATGTCACAGCTGTATAGGGCCAACAGTGTGCATTTCTCTCTTGAGGGATGGGATGAATACTTAGCTGATCTACGTCAGGGCCAGTGAGGCATTATAGTCACAGGTGGGGCCATGAATGTTAAGGTAGGCTAACTCCCTTGTGTGGCAGGGATTGGGCGGGCTGATCATGATAGGTAGACAAGCACTCTGAGACATCCACACTGGCTGTGATGTGGCAGGAAGTAGCAGCCCTTGGTATTCAGTAACATCTTTCCATACCTGGTAGCAGCTATGCAGTATCAGGTGAGGGGGCTGGGACTAGGCACCTCTTGGCACATGGCGTACAAGTGATAATAAAGATAAAAGCAGAAGATACTGGCTGTATTTGGAGATGGGGTGACTCTGCCAGCAAAAGCATGCATGAGCCAATGCCATGGGGGCACTTTGGATGAAATACAAATAACAATTTCTTGAGACCAAGCTGCAATGAATAAAATGGGATTTATTTTCATGTAAACCTGCTTAGCATTTCAAAGATACTGAAACATCAAATGTTGAATTTCTTATATGATTGGGCCATCACACATTCAATCTTTCTTAGGTTGATTGGAGTTCTTTCTCTGTTTCAGGCAGAAATAAATTCTAACATGTTGGTTGACAAATTCAAGGGTTGGTTGACTGTCTTTCTACCCTCAAACATCTAGTGATTACCAGTTCCAGCTTGACTGTGGTCCCTTCTAATGTGACTGGTCATACTCTCATGACATGGAACTCCCAGGAAGCTCCAAATGGCACAAAACTCCAAATATTAACCTAGGTCATTTTCATTGAACCTACTACCAAGATTTACTACTGAATAAATATGTACAGGATCTAGTTTTGTGAATATTCCAGATGGAAGTACACTTTACTTGATCTTTAGAAGCATGTAGCAGCCTCTTCCCTAAGGGAAATCTTCTGATGCTGTCATTGTACAAATAGTTAAACAAGTACATACTTCAGCAAAATAAGAAAGGCTAATGCAAGTCAAATGGGCTTGCTTTACATAAAGTTCATAAATTGTTCATATATCAAAATAGAAAAAAAACTTATTTCACAGTGTCAGCCATATTTTAAGCTCTCTCATGAAAATATGACTTGATATGTTAACCTCTGCACATTACTGCCTAAAGTGAAGAGGCGAACAATTAGCCATGGTAATTTGTTTCCTTTTCCACTTACGTTTAATATGTCTGCAGCAGGAGAGCTCACTAGAAACCACAGTCACAGCTCCAACTAACTGTTATTAGCAAATTACACATTTACACTGAATATTCAATTACCATTAGGATAAAGATTAGAAGGGGGGAGGAATCAATTTGTTTTCAACCTCAAGTAGAAAATATCAAATATTTTAATTAAAAATATGCTGACTTGAAAATTCAACAGCTTTTGAAGCAAGTATGTATAGAAATTGTTCTCCTACATGTTTTGTAAAATAAATCCACCAGAACAAATGTCTAGATGAGCAAATAGGTAGCCTCAATATAAAGCTCACAATTCACAGGAATGTACAACAAGATACAGTGAACTTTGTGACCTTTTAAATATTAGCTTGGATCCTACCACCTTTTTCCTCCCAGGTTATTGTGCTGCTCAGCCCTTCTCTCTAGCTCTGCCTCCAGTGCCAGCCTTCACTTCACCTCGATCTCTTGAATGGCTTCCTTTATTCCCTCTCCCTAGCTCCACCCCCTCCCCCTCCCCAATAGGGCTTCCTTGCCATTAGGCTCTGCCCCTGCTTTTAAGCTCAGCTGCTCAGGCGGGGCCCTGGACATGCAGGCAGCCACCTCGTTGCTGGTGTTGGACTGGGCCACTTCCTCTCTGCTCTGGTATGGTGGCACAAGCCACCATGGCTCCACAGGCAGACCCCTTTTGGTCACAGCATGGCTTTCCATCACTGTAGGGGCTTCCCTTCCAGCCACACATGTTGCAGGGCTGCCCCATCATTCCCCCCTAATCCAGGGACATACTCAGTGGGGATCTCTGTCAGTATGTTCTGGCCACGGTGGGGCCTCTTCTCCTAGTTGTGTATCAGCCCCCAGGTGGGCCTCTTAGGCTTTGTGGTGAGTTTGGGAACCCCGGGTGAGGCTGGAGTGCATGGCTCCTCTGCTGGCACCTGGAGGTCATGCTCACAGGCACCAGAGGGGGGAGGGGCAGTCTGTTCCAGACCTAACTGGGAGCAACTGGGACAGCATCATTACTCCTCTCTTACCAGCAAAGAAAAATAAAAACTTAAAACTCCCATGAAATTGACAAAAGCAATTTGGGATGCCAAATATACCCCAAAAATACTGGTAAGGTATTTTTTCATAAAGGGTGGGGGAGATATAGAGGTGGGCCTAGGAGGAGTTCCTTTAAGTGTAAAGGAAGAAGCAGGTAATGCTCAGACCTCCTGCCATCTATGTCCCATCCTGAGAAATGTTGGTTGCAGGGCTAGGAATAAATACCCATCTCCGACATTGGTGTTCTTCAATGCCAGGTCTCTTGATAGTATTAATAATAAGACCTCTACTCTATGAGATTCTCACAGAGCAAAATGTAGACTTAGCTTGTGTGACCAAGACCTGGGTGAGAAAGGGTGAAACTGCCACCTTAAACCAACTTTCTTTACCTGGGTTCTCAGTCCTTCACCAGTCTTGGACAACTAGACAGTGGAGTTGGGGGGGGGCATTGCCCCCTTTTAGCACTTTCCACACCAAAAATCACCAGAATTGAATGTATTGGCCTGGCATGGAATTTGGCCTGTTAGACACTGTATTGAGCCAGGAGCTGGCATATCCCAGGCTATTAGTCCTGGGAGATTTTAACATCCATGCTGATGATGCGGCCATCTTTTCAGGCCAGGGACCTAGTGTTGTCCACAGAGGCTCTGGGACTCTCCCAAATTGTATTGACTCCCACACATCAGCTAGATTACCTATTATTATTATTTATTCGATTTATATCCCGCCCTCCCCACCGTGGCGGGCTCAGGGCGGCTCACAACATGAAATTCTAACAATAAGATTAATAAATATTAAAATACATTAAATAATTTACAGCAGCTAAAAAAATAAAACAAGAAAATGATCTAACAGTGTGGTGCTATTCTACCAACCTTCCTTCGCAGTTTTTAGGCACCAGTCAGTTATATGCCAACCGGAAGAGGACTGTCTTACAGGCCTTGCGGAACTGCACACGATCAGAAGACAGGCATGGGGCCTCGGGTTTGCATACCGTCTACAATGTGGTGGGGAGGTCGTGGCGGAGTGACGTGATCTTATCTGCAAAGAAATTCGCAAAAGCCTCACAGCCAATCTCCAATTTCTTGCGGCAGCGTTGTAAGAGTCCGAATTGTATTGAACAATTGTGCCGGGCGCGAAATTGCAGATGCAATCTTAGCCGCAAAGTATGTTTTCTTTGCGGCTTTGACTGCCATCTCATAGGACCTCATAAACTCTCTATAAGATGTTCTAGTCGCTTTGTCTCAAGCACGCCGCCATTGCCTCTCTAGTCGTCTGAGTCCTTGCTTTAATTGCCGCAACTCCTGGTTATACCAAGGTGCCGGCTTTGGACGAGGGCGCAGAGGATGCCTAGGTGCAATCTTGTCGATAGCTCTGGAGAGTCTGTCAACTGCTGAATTTGATCTTTGGGATAGAGATAAATCTGTATTTAGTGACTGCAGATGCAGACCGATGATCAGATCACGTTGCCCTGAAGGTCTGACTAGGCATGCCAAGTCCTCTCTGTTTTGGCAGCGAACATATTTGTGCTCTCTTGTGGAGCCAAATGTGCCCTGGTTGGCTTCAGGATGCTGTGTGGGATCTGATGATTTGTTAGATGTACCGGTGGAGAACTGGCATTGCCAGATCTCTGAAGCCAGAGATGTCTAGAATGTCTAGAGCCAGAAGCAGACATTCTAGAGTAGTATGCATTGATCCGTGTTTGAATGATTGCACTGTGGCTCCAAAAGCAGCATCAATGAGAGAAGGCTGATGAAGGGTTAAGAACACAAAACCGTAAAGAATCCTGGAGATATGGTCCTTTGTTTCTCTCTGTGAGATTTTACAGCAGAACGCCTCTAATTCCACCCAAACTGCGAACACTTGAAGGTGACTGAAGGCAGTGCCTTACAGACATTTTATAGTGAAAAGACTGATTGGGAGAGAAAAGACATATATTGCACATTTTGGTTTTGAATAGCTGCCTAGGATTGGTTGTTATATTATATGTTGACTGCACTAAATAGTGTATTTGTACGCACATTCCTAGTGTGAGAGTGTTGTGTGTTGCATTTCAGTCCCTGAATTTACAACACAGTGTGGCTGTGCGTGCTAAGGTGAACTGCGGGTAACCACGGGTCACCTGACTGTAAGGGACAGAAGCTAACTGCCTATGAAGAGCTGTGGAGGGAAGTTTAACTGGTCAGGATTGGACCTGACTGGGAAGTGGGTTATTCTGGGAAATGTATATAATTGGGGACCCAGCTCCGCCATGTTGTCTTTGTGATGTACTCACCAATAAAGAAGAACACGATATTGGATTTATATCCCACCCTCCACTCCAAAGAGTCTCAGAGCAGCTCACAATTTCCTTTACCTTCCTCCCCCACAACAGACACCCTGTGAGGTGGGTGGGGCTGGAGAGGGCTCTCACAGCAGCTGCCCTTTCAAGGACAACCTCTGCCAGAGCTATGGCTGACCCAAGGCCATTCCAGCAGGTACAAGTGAAGGAGTGGGGAAACAAACCTGGTTCTCCCAGATAAGAGTCCGCACACTTAATCACTACACCAAACTGGCTCTCCGAATGTTTGCTGTTGAATGTCTCCGAACCCAGCACATTACACTGGCAATGAAGGTGGGATCCTGTCGAGCCAGCCTATTGCTCAGCCACAGCACACGCTCCACGCATCGAGCTCCAGTGCTCTGCTCTTCACTCAGTAGCAACGCATTGTGACCGGGATCATGGCTGTTGCTCCAGGGCAATCCCAACCCGAGTTCACCCAGCCAGATCTGTGGGAATCATGGGTGGGCCGGCTCAGCTACTACATTGAGTTGCACAAGATGGAGGAAGCTGTGGACAAGAAGGCGCTCCTCCTGAGTTTGTGTGGGGTGGAGACCATCCAGCTGATGAAGCGACTCATCGCACCGACCACCCTCACAGCCACCACCTATGAGAACCTGATCAAGGTGATGATTTCATTTTTATTCGATTTATATGGACCACCTATCCCCACAACCTACCCACCTTGCACGCAGACATGCTTTCTACACAAGGCAGTAGCGGCAGGCCAAGTCCGCGGTGGATTGCGTCTTCGAGGTCTTGCCCTGAAATGCGACTTCACGGGGAACCTGGAGGAGATCCTACTCGACCGATTTGTAGTGGGCGTCTGGGAGGAGAAATTGCACTGCTAGTTGTTGGCCACCGAGGACAAAGACATTACCCTCACGAAGGCACTCCGATAGGCAACTGCCTTCGAACAGACACACAGTGGCCTCCCCACAATGAGCACACACCAGGCTGCCACCTCATCGGCATCTGATGGCTCGGATGGGGAAGAAGTGCACCAGCTCCACCAGCCACTGCGCCGAGTGCAGCAATCCATGGCTCAACCACAGGTGTCTGAGAAGCCAGCCTCAAACAAATGTGCCAGCTGAAGTAAGGCCCATAAGGTTGAAAATCAAAGCGGAACTAGACTGCCTCGTTGCACAGGGGGTCTTAGAGTCCATCTCCCATGCTGCATGGGAGATAGCCATTGTCATGCCCGTGAAACCTAATGGGGACGTACGCATCTTTGCAGACTATAAATGCATAATAAACAAAGCCCTCCAAGACCATGCATACCCCGTCACGTCCTCGCATCATTGGCCGGGTCCAAAATTCTTGGGAAGCTGAACTTGGCTCAGGCTTACCATCAGCTTCCAGTGGACGCACAAATCGCAGAGGTCCAGAAAATAGTTACGCAGCAGGGGGCTTTCAAGGTGCGGTGGCTACAATTCAGGGTCAGTGTGGCTCCGGGGATTTTCCAAAATCTAATGGACTCTCTCCTTAAAGGGATTCCTGGAGTACAACCATTCTTCAATGATGTTTTAATTGCAGCCCCCAACATCGAAGCATTTAGCTGCCGCCTGTGCAAGGTGCTGCGCCGTTTCCAGATGGTGGGACTTAAAGTGAAGGGGGAGAAGTGCTTGCTCAGGACTCTGAGGGTGGAATTCCTGCAGTCAATGCCACTGGGATCTACCCTACAGAGGACAAGACCAGGGTGATAGTCCAGGCCCCAGCCCCCACTTGCAAACCGGAACTTCAAAGCTTCTTGGGGCTCCTGAATTTCTACCATTCATTCTTGCCCCACAAAGCTGCCTTCACAGAATGCCTACATAGACTTCTCAATAAAAAAGTCCCATGGGTCTGGGAAAAAAACAGGCCGTCACATTCCAGGTGGTCAAAGACATTTTGGTGTCAAACAAGGTCCTACACCACTTTGACAAGTCCCTTCCGGTGATCTTGGCCTGCAATGCTTCCCCATATGGAGTGGGTGCGGTCCTGGGCCACCAACTACCCAATGGGCAGGAGGTCCTCGTGGCCTATTATTCACGCACCCTGATGCCGACGGAATACAACTATGCCCAAATTGATAAGGAGGTGTTGGCAATCATGACAGGCATGTACAAATTCCACGATTACCTATACGGGCGGAGCTTCATGATTGACATAGACCACAAGCCATTGCTGGGCCTCCTTGCACCTGACCGACAGACCCCACAGATCCTGTCTCAGTGCATCTTGAGATGAAATGAGTTCCTCAATGCCTCCACCTCTCATCTACTGCCCAATCGACCTCCCCATGCCACTGAGGTAGCCATTTTCACAGGCCGCGACTGTATCCTTGCACATGTTTTGGACTGGGTGGGGAGGGGTTGGCCCAAAGGAAAAGTAGACATGGAGTTTAGGGCATTCACATCCTGCTGGGATGAACTTTCTTCACACAAGGGTTGCCTGCTTTGTGGTGGCCATGTAGTCCCTCCCCCACTCTGGAAGCAAGTGCTCAAAGCCTTGCACAAGATGCACCCAGGGATAGTGCATATGAAGGCCCTGGCACGTAGCTATGTATGGTGGCAAGGAATGGATGAAGAAATAGAGGGGTGGGTGAAAAGGTGCAAGCCCTGCCCCAGCCATATCCACCCAGCGCTCCCACTCACCGCTGGGAATCCAACTGCACACCATGGTCCCAGCTACACTTAGACTTCTAGGGGCCATACCAGAGTCAGATATTTCTTATCCTAGTGGATGCTTACACAAAGTGGCTGGAGGTGATACCCATAGCTTCGACCTCCGCCTTGGTCGCAGTTAGAGCCCTACAGAGAGCCTTTTGCACCCATGGGATCCCAGAGACCTTAGTGACGGACAATGGTACTGCTTTTACCTCCCAGGAGTTCTGGGAGTTCTTGAATATGTACCTCATCTGGCACATACGGTCCACTCTCTTTCACCCAGCCACTAATGGTCACATGGAGCGCATGGTTCGCACCACCAAGGAGGCCCTGGGGAGCATAGTTCATAGGGATTGGGACCACCACCTGGGGGCCTTCCTTTTTGGGAACCGGACCACCCCAAACACTGTTACAGGCCTGAGCCCTGCTCAGCTGCTCATGGTCAGGAGATTAATCACCAGGCCTGCATCCCGGCCAGCTCCAAACTGGGAAGCCACTAGGGGGTTCTTTCTGGGAGATTTGGTCTATGTGAAGAACTTTTCAAATGGCCTGGAGTGGATACCAGGCCAAGGACTGCTCGTACAAGGAAGGGGGTCAGCTCCTCCATCGACACATCGACCAGTTGTGTTGTCACACCCTGCCAGATGAATCGGAGGAGCCTGAGGAAGTGGGGAATGGAGAGAGCATAGGAGCGCCACTGGCAGCTTTTTTGCCAGCCCTGGTCTTGCCGGCAGCAGAGCTGTGAAAAGACTGGAGAGATCTTCCCCCAGCAGGGGAGCAAGAGGAGCCTCCAGCACCACCTCAGTCGCAGGGCGGGGCTCTTCTGGCCTCACCCCACAGCGAGGAATCAGCTGCTCCGCTTATGATTCCAGCAGCCCTCGTTCCCCTGTTCGAACCCTGGCAGTCACTCAGGGAGTGGCAGCCACCAGCTTACTTAAAAGACTACGTACCGAACTGGGGGGTAGGAGTGCTGTGCATTTCAGTCCCTGAATTTACAACACAATGTGGCTGAGCGTGCTAACGTGAACCCCGGGTAACTGCAGGTCACCTGACTGTAAGGGACAGAAGCTAACCACCTATGAAGAGCTGTGGCAGGAAGTTTAACTGATCAGGATTAGACCTGACTGGGAAGTGGGTTGTTCCAGGAAATTTATATAATTGGGAACCCGACCCCACCATGTTGTCTTTGTGATGTACTCGCCAATAAAGAATGTTTCCTGTTGAATGTCTCCGAACCCAGTACATTACAGAGAGTATCAATTTGATCGGTAAGGTTTTTTTTGTAGTTTTTCTCTTCCTTCTATTGACTGAGGCTTCTCCCCCTCCTGCCCCTCTGGGGAAGGAATGAAAGAGCCAGAGCCTCTTTTGCTCAGTTCCCTTGATCCCATGGGAGAGATACAAAGAAAGCACCTATAAGACCAACAAGTACTTATGTTTTAAGCATGTTTCAAGTTTTTTTAAAAAAAATCTTTGTGTTTGTCTGTGTCCTGTATAAAGTTTATATATCTGCTACCTGATCTTAAATAGGTACACGCATGGCATGGCCTGACATGGCTCATCCCAGCAAGGTCTCATTTATGTAAGATCCAGCCTTCATATCAAATGAGTGGCACCCTTGTACTAGCAGTAAAGCCCATTGTAGGAAGAAATACAACAGGCCCTAGAAAAATACTCGGGACAGGGGTGATGAATGTGTAAGTGGCAGCACAGGCAGCATGTGGGCATAGACCATGTAGGCGGCTGCCTGTGGCATCACCTGGCCTATGCAGCACTGCTAGGCACCCCCTCCCCACATGCCACCCTGTGCCGCCCCTTCTGCCCAGCTGTCTTGGGCAGACAAAAGAGGCAGAGAGGCGTCGCTCTGAGGATGCCTCCCCAGTGAGGAAAGGCAGCCTCAGAGCAAGACAAAGGTCAAGTTGAGTGGGTTCCCACTGAGGTTTTATGATTTTACATAGGATAGAGGCTTATGATGGGCCCTTAAATGGTTTTAGATTTCAACAATAAATACATGTATGTTGATTTATGATTTTTTTACACTTTGTTTTTAATGTTCAGCCCTTTAATTGCATAATAATAATTGCATCATTATGAAATAAATTGCTTAAGCATTTATTTGCAATGTAAAAATGCAGTGGTTTATTTCTAGTATTTGCTAATATCAACATGGAGGCAGAGGATCCCCCAGCTTCAGGAGGCTCCTGTGCTTCAGGGTCATCATAAAACAGGGGCTGGAGGGAAATGTCTGCTGGGCACTCATTATTCCCTAGGAAACCAATTCCCATAGGGTATAATGGAGAATTGATCTGTGGGTATCTGGGGTGCTAGGGAGTTGTTTTTTGAGGGAGAGGCACCAAATCTACAGCATAGCATCCTGTGCCTCTTCTCAAAACACCCTCCAAGTTTCAAAAAGATTGGAGCACAGGGTCCAGTTCTATGAGCCCAAGAAAAGGTGCCCCTACCCTTCATTATTTCCAATGGAGGGAAGGCATTTAAAAGGTGTGTGGTTCCTTTAAATGTGAGCTCCCTTTGCAGTTCAATTATGCTTGTCACAATCTTGATCCTGGCTCCACCCCCAAAGTTCCCAGATATTTTTTGAATTGGACCTGGCAACCCTAATTGAAAATGCATTATTTAGTTTGTGTGATCACAGTCAGAATGAAATAAAATGACAGAAAGACAGAGATACAGAGAAAGAATGAGAGAAAGAACAGAAGAGAGGTAGGAAAAAGAGGGGGGAGGAGTGAGAGAAAGAAAAATGAGAAGAAAGATAAACAGAATGAAAGAAAAAGACAAAGGCCTTTCTCCATTCAGCTTTGCTCCAGATCTAGTGAGTACTGAATCCACCTGCTATAAGGCTCCAGGAGAACCTCTCAGCAGAGAACTGTCTCCATCAGAGGCTGACTGATGGGATTCTGGCCTAACAGAACTGGCAGTCGGCAGGTCATAGAGAGATTACTCAATGAAAGAGTACAAAGCCACTCCTATGGTTGCCACATCTTCCAATAAAAATTAAAGGATGAACCAATAAAAATTGAAGGACTTCTGGGGGAAGTTGACAAGATCCTCTGTTCTGTGCACCGCACCACCTGCGACTTAGACCTGTGTCCATCATGGCTGATTTGAGCTTGCCGAATGGAATTATGGATCCCACTGCAGGAAATCATCAGTAGTTCCCTGTTGCAAGGAACTTTCCTCACGCCCCTCAAGGAGGTAGTGGTTCATCCTCTCCTTAAAAAACCATCTATGGACCCGGCTGAATTGGCCAACTACAGACCGGTGTCGAGCCTGCCCTTTCTGGGCAAAGTCATTGAGAGGGCTGTGGCAGCACAACTACAGAGATTCTTGAATGACGCTTCCATATTAGACCCATTTCAGTCTGGCTTTCGCCTAGGCCATGGGATGGAGATGGTACTGGTTGCCCTCATGGATGATCTCTTGAGACATCTGGATTGAGGCGGTTCGGCAGTGCTGTTGCTATTAGATCTGTTGGCTGCATTTGATACAGTTGACCACCAGCTACTGTCTCACCGCCTCACCAATGTGGGGATACCGGGATCTGCCCTACAATGGTTTACCTTTTTCCTCCAAGTCCGGGGACAAAGGATGGCTATAGGGGAGCGATCATTCTGGAGACACCTACTTGTATGTGGTATGTCCCATGGGGCGGTTCTCTTCTCAATGTTATTTAACATCTACATGCGCCCCCCTGCCCAGATTGTCCAGAGATTCGGGCTGGGATGCCATCAGTATGCGGATAACACACAGCTGTATCTATTGATGGGGGGCTGGTCCAGCTGTGCCCCAGAAAATCTGGACCTGGCGTTACAAGCTATAGTGAAATGGCTCAGGCAGAGTCGATTGAAATTGAATCCAACAAAGATGAAAGTCCTGTGCTTAAGCTGTGGTGGTCTGGGGAGGGAGATCCCTCTACCTATCTTTGATGAGGCACATTTAGTGCCAACTTCTAGGGTCAAGGGCCTAGGGGTGCTCTTGGAACCTTCATTAACTATGGAAGCCTAGAACACAGCCACTTGGCAACAGTGATCCATGCAACGGTCACCTCGAGAATAGACTACTGTAATGCCCTCTACATGGGGCTGCCCTTGATTCAGATTTGGAAGCTGCAACGGGTGCAAAATGCTGCAAATAGGTTGCTAGTGGAGCTACCATTAAGAACATAAGAGAAGCCATGTTGGATCAGGCCAATGGCCCATCCAGTCCATAAGAACATAAGAACATAAGAGAAGCCATGTTGGATCAGGCCAACGGCCCATCAAGTCCAACACTCTGTGTCACACAGTGGCAAAAAATTTTATATACACACATACACTGTGGCTAATAGCCACTGATTGACCTGTGCTCCATATATTTATCTAAACCCTTCATGAAGGTGGCTATACTTGTGGCCGCCACCACCTCCTGTGGCAGTGAATTCCACATGTTAATCACCCTTTGGGTGAAGAAGTACTTCCTTTTATCCGTTTTAACCTGTCTGCTCAGCAATTTCATCGAATGCCCACGAGTTCTTGTATTGTGAGAAAGGGTGAAAAGTACTTCTTTCTCTACTTTCTCCATCCCATGCATTATCTTGTAAACCTCTATCATGTCAAATCAAATCAAATCAAATTTTATTCTTATATCCCGCCCTCCCCCACCAGAAGGCGGGCTCAGGGCGGCTCACAGACATGACACGTCATGATTTAATTAAGACAGATAAACAACATTTTAAATATAGTACAGTTACATAAATAGATTAAAATAGATAAAAATAGGTGCTATAAATTCTGTCATCCCAATTACATACTATCAAACATCAGTTTCAGTTACCCATAAGATGGCTAAAGTTACGATGATTTAATCAGTTTAGTCTGGTCCTAATTCAAATGCGAGCTGGAAAAGAGAGGTTTTGCAAGCCCTGTGGAACTGGTTCAGCTCCCGCAGGGCTCGCACCCCCTCTGGAAGTTGGTTCCACCAGCGAGGGGCCATTAATGAAAAGGCTTGCTCCCGAGTTATCTTCAGTCTGGCCTCTCTTGGCCCCGGGATTTGTAGGAGGTTTTGGGAGCTAGATCTTAACGCTCTCCTGGGGATATATGGGGAGAGGCGGTCCCTGAGGTAGGCAGGTCCTCAACCATATAGGGCTTTAAAGATAATAACCAGCACCTTATAACGAACGCGGTAGACGACCGGTAGCCAATGCAGATCCCGCAGCACAGGCCGCACGTGTTCCCACCTAGGTAGTCCTACCAACAGCCTGGCCGCTGCATTCTGCACTACCTGAAGTCTCCGCGTTCGACACAAGGGCAGCCCCATGTCACCCCGCAGTTGACATATCTCCAAGCTAAAGAGTCCCAAGCGTTTCAACCTTTCTTCATAGGGAAAGTGCTCCAGCCCTTTAATCATTCTAGTTGCCCTTCTCTGGACTTTCTCCAATGCTATAATATCCTTTTTGAGGTGCGGCAACCAGAACTGCACGCAGTACTCCAAATGAGACCGCACCATCGATTTATACAGGGGCATTATGATACTGGCTGATTTGTTTTCAGTTCCCGTCTGTGTCACACAGTGGCAAAAAAAAATTATATATACACACACACTGTGGCTAATAGCCACTGATGGACCTCTGCTCCATATTTTTATCTAAACCCCTCTTGAAGGTGGCTATGCTTGTGGCCGCTACCACCTCCTGTGGCAGTGGCATTACGGGAGCACATTCAACCTACACTGGAACTGTTGCACTAATTGCCTGTGGCGTTCTGGATTCATGTCAAGGTGCTGGTTATGACCTTTAAAGCCCTATATGGGGCAAAGGGGGTAAATGCATAATTGCGGCCCTTAGATTGCTTAAGGCTAAATCCCTCTGCCAGCTAACATTTGGTGCCCCAATCAACATCACTACAAACTAAAAGAACTGGAGAGTGTTCAATCAAAATTTTTAAGAACAGTTCTCCAGGTACCCAAGGGCATTCCGAATGCATTAATTAGAATAGAAACTGGCATGATTACAGTAGAAGCGAGGCTTTGGATTTTGGCCATCCAGTTCTGGTTGAAACTTGTGTTTTTTCCTAAGGGCTTGGTCAGTTTAATTCTGCAAGATACCTTGGTCCCAAGATGGATTAGGGCCTTAGAGGACAGAATTCATTATTACGGCCTTTCCAAATAATATCTCAGTTCTCTCACTTATGATAATGCTAGGGAGATAATGAAACAGAGAATATTGGACATTCTCAGACAAAATGACCTCAATAGCACAACCAAATGGTGAGCTCTGACAGAATCAATCAACAGGGTGACCCTGATGCCCTACCTATACCACTTAACAAACAATGAATACAGGAGAACGTTTACTCTTATGAGGTGGGACATTCTCCCTTCAGTGGTGGTGGAGGGGAGATACAAAAAGGTGCCATTCCAAGAACGATTATGTCCCTGCTGCAGCAATAATAGTATCGAATCTCTAATCCATGTCATATTTGACTGTGAGGCTTATAATGATCATCGAGAAGTACTTCCATTTTCCACGGTCATACCTTTTACCGTAGTCAAAAATTGCAACTCCTTAAGAATCTTCTTAGCGATAGGAACCCTGAGGTTACATACAAATTAGCAAAATTTGGCTGGCTTGCCACAAGAATAAGGAAAACTCTAATGATTCAGTCAGGAAATGGCTAAACACCTCTGCCAATCTGTTGGCTGTAACTGCCATGTTTTGTTATATTTGTAGTTGTATAACAGTATTTTATGCCTTTTATATATGATTTTATGGACAATCAGTTTTAATTTTGTATGATTTTACTACCTTAAATGCTGTCTTAGGTAGTGAATAAATAATTTATTTATTAAGGGAAGAAACAAAGAGGTCTAGACAGGGTTTAGTTCATCTTTGGTTTTAACACTAATTTTACATCTTCAGTGTCAGTGTCTTAAAGTCTGTATTTGTATTTTATGTATATTTTAAGTGGTATCATATTTTAGTGTATAATAATTATTGCATATTTATATCATAAATATTGCATATTTATATCATAGTGTATAATAATTATTGCATATTTATATTTTATTGGTTATGATTTGGACTTTTATGAATTGTTTGCTGGTCTATGACCATTATAGATAAATAAATAAAATAAAGCCCTATATGGCCTGGGACCAGTCTACCTCCGGGACCGCCTCTCCCCACATGAGCTTCAGAGAGCACTTCATTCAAGTACACAAAATCTTCTCAAGATCCCCAGGCCAAAAGAAGCATGGCTGGCCACCACCAGAGCAAGAGGTTTTTCAGTGGCAGCCTCTGCTATGTGGAGCGCCCTCCTCAAAAACATCAGGGCCCTGCGAGACTTGCCACAATTCCGGAGGGCCTGTAAGACAGAATTGTTTAAACTAGCTTTTAATAAATAATGGGGAGGCGACCACTATTCCAGCATCTCACAGCACTGACACCTGAACCATCCCAGTACAAATCCAGAGTACCAAATAACATCTTATAATACCATTATATGCAGCGCTCAATAAGAATTAAAACCCACCTGAAACCGTACTACATATTTTGAATTTTCCATGTGGGCTTTTTCCCTGTGAGAATTTATGACTGTAGGGTTTTTACTGTGAGTTTTTTTCCTGTGGGCTTTTTTCATGAAACCACAGTCTGGGACCAACATAATTAAGGGACCACCTCCCTGTATGCTGCTGCTGCTGTTATTTATTGTATTTATAAATTGCCCAGTCCCTGCTGTTGCAGGGTTCTGGGCAATGCACAACATAAATAAACCCACAGCAAAATAAAACCAATTAAAAGTAAGTTACAGGACATTATAGCAATCCGATGGTGAATAATAACCCCAGTTCTGACTGCCAGCTCCATTCACAGGCAAAGGGGGAAGAGGGCAAAAAAGTGGAGATAATAAAAAAGTGTGCCAGGCGGATGGGAACCATCATTGTCCTCAACCAAAGGCCTGGCAGAATATCTCTGCCTTGCAGGCCCTACAGAATTACATTAAATTCTGAAGGGTCTGGATGGCAGTAGGCAGAGAGTTCCAACAGGTTGGGCCATAGCTGAAAGGGCCCTAGCCTGGGATGAGGACAGATGGATGTCTTTAGGGTTAGGGACCACCTGCAAGTTGCTGTCTAAGGAGCACAATGCTCTCCCAGGGACATAATGGAGGAGACCGTCCTGTAGGTACATTGGTCCCTGACAGTTTCTCTGTGCCCGGAGAGCCTTACACTTGATGGACCATTAATTACTGGTTCTCCCTGCCTCAAAAGACATCCACCAGGGCCAGAGCTTTTTGATACTATGAAGGTTTCTTCATAGTATCATGCCCTCATCTTCAGAAATAATAATCCCATCAGCATGTACAGGATTCTGGCAAGTTACATTCTAACACAGCTAAGGGAAAGGATAAGACATAGGCAGTGCTCATATAGCCGTATTCCATTAAGGCCTGATGAGAACACTGGGTATGATCCCAGTGCACTTCCCCTCAAATAACTCAGTTCGGGTTATGTGTTCTGGTCCAGCTAGGGTATGTACCTCAAATATACATTTAAAAAAAATTTCTTTCTTTCTTTCTTTCTTTCTTTCTTTCTTTCTTTCTTTCTTTCTTTCTTTCTTTCTTTCTTTCTTTCTTTCTTTCTTTCTTTCTTTCTTTCTTTCTTTCTTTCTTTCTTTCTTCCTTCCTTCCTTCCTTCCTTCCTTCCTTTCTTTCTTTCTTTCTTTCTTTCTTTCTTTCTTTCTTTCTTTCTTTCTTTCTCTCTCTCTTTCTCTCTCTCTCTTTCTCTCTCTCTTTCCCTCTCTCCTTCCTTCCTTCCTTCCTTCCTTCCTTCCTTCCTTCCTTCCTTCCTTCCTTCCTTCCTTCCTTCCTTCCTTCCTTCCTTCCTTCCTTCCTTCCTTCCTTCCGGATTTGGATATGAGGGAACTGAAGTATGTCAGTATTCCTGGATACCCAGGTTCCAAATAAGGATTTGGTATTTGGATCGGGGAGGGGGGTGTTGGAAGGGAGGCAGAATTCAGGTGTTATTTGGTTGTTTTATTCCCTATGGGGAACCTTCCTGTAGGGCTGGAAGGGTTTTTAAGCTAAATGCAGCAACATTTCAGCAGAGCTGCTGGTGTCTGTCCTTTAAATAACCCCCAAATCTCAAGTGAAGTGGTCCAAGAGGTCCAATTCTACGGTCCCCTGAACAAGGTGCCCCCAGCCATCCTCCACTGTTTCTTATGGGAGAGGGACTATGAGCTTTCTCCTGGGAAACCAGTAACTTAAGAGTAAGAAAAGTAACCACTGGCCAAAAGCCTCTGAGAGCAAACAAAATCCACAAGCTCAAATAATCATTGCAGAACCAGGAAATCCCAGCAGAATCACAAGCCAATGGGGCAAGCTCAACAGAGCCAATGTCAAACCAGAGAATCACAGCAGACTAAGCTTAAGCCATGGGGCATTTTTGAAAGCCCAACAGAACCAATGTCAATGCACAGAAGCCCAGCAGAACAAATTTAAGTGGTGGTGGGGATCTTCAAGCCCAATATAACTAATAACAATCCATAGAAGTCCAGCAGGACAAATTGAAATGGGGGGGGCACTTTTGCAAGCCCAATGGAGTCAATGGCAGTCCACATAAGCCCAGAAGAACTAGAGATACCAAGACAGACCTGTAAGACATTGACACAGACACACTAAAATCTGTTCTTCCTGATGTGTGATCCCACTTGCATATGACATCTCTTCCATCCCTCTCCATTCTGTTGCCTGGGAAATATGCAAAAGGGGAGGGGAATTAAACTGCCTTAAATTGCTGGCTCTAAAGATACTCTAATGTATCCAAATATCTACAGTTATATTTGGGATTGGAATTACTGGGAGCTGGGGGGTATATTTTCAGATCAGATATTTCCAAGTGCACATCCCCAGGTCCCACAATTAATATAACTGATTGGGAAAGTCTCAGATACTGCATTTCAAACACTGTGGGCTCAATAAATCAAAAATCTCACATCAAGGTAAATTACAATCTTAACTATATCTAGGTGGAAGTCACCATAAACAATTTTTACTATAACCAGTGACTACTGAGGGCAGTATCTTATCAGCAATGGAGGTTAGCAACAAAGCAGTCAAGATCAAAAAAGAAGAGAGAACCAGGTTTTTAGTTCCACTTTGGTATCAGACTTCTGTTGCTTAGCATTTCAATCACAGGCATCATTCACCTCCTCATTGCCCTCATCTCCTATGGGAGAACCTGCTGCAGCCAACAGTCACATGCTAGTTTAACAAATTCTCAATTGCAATATGAGCCAATTGGCAGAACAGAATGAGCTAATGCATCTGTATTAGCTGTACAGTTCTAGCTGCTCACCTTGTGCATTCTTCATGGTTTAGGAGCTTTGTACTGCTTGCACTTTAGGTCAATGTTTAGCACATTCCTTTTCTAGACACAGAAAACCCAATGTGGGGGGGAAACTAAGGGCTTGTCATTTCAGGAGAGGAGGAATAGGTTTCAGTAAGCATCACAGCAACTGCAAATGCCTGGTTATTGGTAGATCTTTCCCTAAGTAATATTTTGGGCTGTTCAGGACTTCTAGTAGGTTTTCATTGCTTGTTTGAAATATTAGCCCCAGAGTTAAAATATTACAATTTGGTTAAACAGCACTTTGTTCTTTCTCATGTCTAACAAGGCCAGATCATGATGTTTATTTTTAGAATACTGCTGTGTTGTAGAGTTTAGTGTAATTGACAAATATTTATAGGAGGAAAATGTGCTAACATTAATATTCTGTTACAGACTGGTAATAGCTTGTTGGAGGGGAAAAAAAGGAATGAGTAAATTATACTAAGGTTGGATGGGTTTATGAAAGCTTTGTGTGCATGCCCACACCCTGGAAGATGGCGACATGCTTTTAGTTTAATTCTGGGAATAAAATGATGCTATTTTTGCTCCAGCAGAGAAAAATTCTTTATTGGATTCTAACTGGGATTGCAATCTTTAATTGATGTAAGTAATCTGAGCAAACCATTTGCCTTATGATTTAAAATAAAATTCAACCAAAAGACTGCCTTCTCTTCTTGAGCAGCTGGGATAACTTGCACTTCCAGAAGACTCAGGGAGGCCCTGTTTTGGATATCCCTGCCACCTGAGGCTAGAAAGCTGCAACCTGAGAAACAGACTTCTCAGTCAAGGCACCAAAAGTTTGGAAATTCCTCTCCAGGATGACTCATCTGTCTCCATCTATTTCTGTCTTCTGCCAGCTGGTGAAAACTGTTGTTTTTTTTATTATGCTCCCAATAACTGCTATTGCCCCTCTTTCCTAGTTTTGATGTTATGTGCATTTATATGTTTTAACTGAATTCTATATATACTTTATTTTATACTAGGAGTAAGGTCCATTGTGACAAAAAATACAACGGGCTCTAGAAAGAGGCTCTGGGTGAGTGCCCACCCCTTGCTGTCTTTTACCCACCCAAGTGAAGGCATGCACTTTCCCTCACACACACCTGAAGGGGAGCTGATGTCTGTCATCTGGAGAGCAGTTTTAATTCTGAATGATCTCCAGCCCTCACCTGGAGATTGGCAACAGTGGTTCCTAAGGAGAAAATGGCATTGTATCTGTCTGAGGTCTCATCCCTCCTCAAACCCCACCCCTTAAATCTCCAGGAATTTCCTAAACTGGAGTTGGCAGCCATATCTCCTTCCCTTTATCTGTCCCCCTTTCAGCTTTCCATTACCTCCCCCCTCCATGCACCTTCTACATAGGAAAAGGACAATCTTTCTTCATGCTGTGTGTTTTTTTTTGGGGGGGGGGGGCAAAGCAGCTTACATCATTCTCCTCTCCCCACTTTGATCTGCACAATCTTGTAAGTTAGGTTAGGCTGAAAGTATGTGACTGGTCCAAAATCATTGTCAGCTTCCACAGCAAAAAAGGAAGACCCTGCTCTGAAGCCGCCCCCCCCCCCCAGACATTGGCTTTCACTCACCTCCCTCACCCTTGCTGTCTTCCCACCCACCCTGTAGCTAAAACAGACACCAGCTTTCCATTCCACACACCCCCACCAGCATATGCGTGCATGTGTCCCAGTGTCTATGGTAGCTTAAAGCCCTGAAACAAGTTCAGAACACCGAGAAGGAAGAATAATGTGGGCAGGGGTGCAGGGGGAGCATGATGATAGTCACACAGACACTGAAACACATCATTCCTTTTGTATTATCAAAAATAATAGCCAGAGGCTCAGAAATTACATCCGCAAGCTCTTTTAGAACCCTTGGATGCAATTCATCTGGCCCTGAGGATATAGTTTCATTTAAAGAAACTAGGTGTTTATGTACTACCCTTATGCTGATCCTAGGTTAGAACTAGGCTTCCCAACCCTCCCGCTCTGGCGGGAGTCCCCTGGGTTTGCAGCTTCATCTCCCGGTCTTCAAGAAGTGGGAAGCGGGGGGTGGGGGGTGGAGGGGGGGGGAGAACATACCTGTAGGCTTCATTATAGAGCTCCTGAGCCGTTTGTAAAATGTCTGCCCCTTTAAGGCTGGGCAGGGAGCAGGAAGGGCTTGGGAGAACAGCCCCGCCCTTTCTTTTGCTTTCACTTTCACAGCAAGAGTTCTCCGGAAGAAGATCTGGTAAGTGTGTGTGTGTGTGTGTGAGAGGGAGGGGGCAGGGGATTCCCTGGTTTGGAGGCCCTCCCCCCTTTTAGAAAGCGTGGGGGGGGAGGGAAATGTCTACTGGGCATTCTATTATTCCCTATGGAGAACGATTCCCATAGGGAATAATAGGGAATTCATCCGTTGGTATTGGGGGCTCTGGGGGAGCTATTTTTTGAGGTAGAGGCACCAAATTTTTAGTATAACATCTAGTGCCTCTCCCCAAAATACCCCCCAAGTTTCAAAACGATTGGACCAGAGGGTCCAATTCTATGAGCCCCAAAAGATGGTGCCCCTATACTTCATTATTTCCTATGGAAGAAAGGAATTTTAAAAAGTGTGCTGTCCCTTTAAATGTGATGGCCAGAACTCCCTTGGAGTTCAATTATGCTTGTCACATCCTTGTTCTTGGCTCCACCCCCAATGTCTCCTGGCTCCACCCCCAAAGTCTCCTGGCTCCACCCCCAAAGTCCCCAGATTTTTCTTTAATTGGACTTGGCAACCCTAGTTAGAACTTCATACCCTCCTTATATCTTCTGTTTTTGCCATGTTGAGCACCATTTCCCTCATTAGAGAAGACTGAGGAAAAGGAGGAATTGAGCAGTTCTGCTTTCTCTTCGTTACCTGTTACAATTTCACTTTCTTGCCCTTGCAATGGGCCTACCATGTCCTTGCTCTTTTTCTTACTCTGAACATAGGAAAAGAACCATTTCTGTTGTTTTTAGTGTCTTTGACCATCTTAAGCTCATACTGAGCTTTAGCTTTCATTACTTTTTCTCCACAAACAATAATAATAATAAGTTTTTATTTATACCCCGCCCTCCCCGCCAAGGCAGGCTCAGGGCGGCTTACAAAGCATGATATAATATCATGATATAACAATAAACAGATAATAAAATCAGTAAACAATGGCATAAATACAGTATATAAATTAATATTAAAATTAATCTAAAAACAATACAATGGTGCTACAATCTCTGCTTGTCCAAGATAGCTTAATATTAGTTCTGGTTCCATCTTAACCATCTTGACCATCTTAAACTCATACTGAGCTTTCGCTTTCATTACTTTTTCTCCACAAACAATAATAATAATAAGTTTTTATTTATACCCCACCCTCCCCGCCAAGGCAGGCTCAGGGCGGCTTACAAAGCATGATATAATATCATGATATAACAATAAACAGATAATAAAATCAGTAAACAATGGCATAAATACAGTATATAAATTAATATTAAAATTAATCTAAAAACAATACAATGGTGCTACAATCTCTGTTTGTCCAAGATAGCTTAATATTCGTTCTGGTTCCATCTTAAAAGGCTAGTTGGAAGAGGGCGGTGTTGCAGGCCCTACGGAACTGATTAAGATCCGTAAGGCCCGCACCTCTTCCGGCAGCAGATTCCACCATTGGGGTGCTTTTATAGAGAAGGCCTGCTCCCTGGTTGTTTTTAGCTTGGCCTCCTTGGGCCCAGGGATTTCCAAAAGATTTTGTGAGCTGGAGTGCAGTGCTCTCTGGGAAACATATGGAGAGAGGCGGTCCCTAAGGTAGGCAGGTCCTCGGCCATATAGGGCTTTAAAAGTAATAACCAGCACCTTGTAACGAACCCGGTATACAATTGGCAGCCAGTGCAGTTCCCGCAGCCTAAGCCGCACATGTTCCCACTGAGGTAGTCCCACTAGTAGCCTGGCTGCTGCATTCTGCACTAGCTGCAGTTTCTGAGTTTGGTACAGGGGCAGCCCCATGTAGAGGGCATTACAGTAGTCCAATTTCGAGGTGACCGTCGCATGAATCACTGTTGCCAGGTCGCTTCGTTCCAAGAAGGGGGCCAACTGCCTCGCCCGTCTAAGATGAAAAAAGGTGGATTTGGCAGTGGCAGCTATCTGGGCCTCCATTGTCAGGTAAGACTCCAGTAGCACTCCCAAGCTCCTGACTTCGCGCACTGGTACCAATGGCGCCCCGTCAAAAGCTGGAAGGGAGATCCATCCTTCCGGACTGCTGCAACCTAGGCAAAGGACCTCTGTCTTTGCTGGATTCAATTTCAGCCCGCTCAGCTTGATCCAATCAGCCATGGCTTGCAATGCCTGGTCCAGATTTACAGGGACATCGGCCGCTCCCCCCCCCCCCCCACACACACACCACAAGGGAAGCTGATCTCTTCCATCTGGAGAACAATTGTAATTCTGAGTGATCTCCAGCCCTCACCTGGAAATTGGCAACAGTTGTTCCCCAGGATGAAAGGCCTCTGGGTTAATGCCCCCCAGCCTTGCTGTCTTCCCACTTACCCAAGTGAAGGCATTCACTCTGTCCCCCACCTCCAGGGGAGCTGATGGTCTGTCATCTGGAGAGTAGTTCTGAGTGATCTCCAGCCCTCACCTGGAGATCGGCAACAGTGGTTCCTGGGGAGGAAATTGCTGGTACAGCAACTACAGACAACACATCTCTCTCCCCATCCTGGAGAAAATCACTTCTTTTGGAGGGTGGACTGTATGCCATTGTATTTGCCTTAGGCCTCCCCCTTTACTGAAAAAAGTAGCCTGGGTTGCCTAGCAACAGATTCTGGCTAGCACTTCCCAAGGAGCAGGAAACACTCCCAGCAGGGCCAGGCCTTGGGTAAGCTTGGGGCAGAGGGCTGTTGCTGGCAGCCATGTCAAAGTTAGGCTGCAAAAGCTAAAGACCTCAAACCTGGGCTTCAGAGTGGCTTTGTGCCTTTTTTTTGCTGTGAAATGGAAGTGGCCAAATTTTTGCCACAGATGGTCGCAGGAAATGGTGTGGCAAGTTCATTTTGGTGACTGGGGGAGCGTTTGGCAGCCTATAGTGGGCAGGTGACACTGAGTATGGGATGCAGAAATGCATGGGATGGAGAAAGTAGAGAAAGAAGTACTTTTCTTGCTTTCTCACAATACAAGAACTCGTGGGCATTCAATGAAATTGCTGAGCAGTTGGGTTAGAATGGATAAAAGGAAGTACTTCTTCACCCAAAGGGTGTTTAACATGTGGAATTCACTGCCACAGGAGGTGGCGGTGGCTACAAGCATAGCCAGCTTCAAGAGGGGATTGGATAAATATATGGAGCAGAGGTCCATCAGTGGCTATTAGCCACAGTATATTGTTGGAACTGTCTGGGGCAGTGATGCTCTGTATTCTTGGTGCTGGTGGGGGGGGGGCAAAGTGGAAGGGCTTCTAGCCCCACTTGTGAACCTCCTGATGGTACTTGGGTTTGGGGGTTTTTTTGGCCACTGTGTGACACAGAGTGTTGGACTGGATGGGCCATTAGCCTGATCCAACATGACTTCTCTTATGTTCTTAGCAGAGCAAATAGGAAAGTCAAAGGTTGCAGCAGATACTGGAGAAGCAGCAGAGATGTGTCTCTGTCTGAGGCAAGTTCATTTTGGCAGTTGGGGGAGCATCTCAGTCTACAGCGGGCAGGTGACACTGAGTAGAGCCAATAGGAAAGCCAATCTGGTGACGGAAGCTTCATTATCCAATTGCTGATGCAGTGCAGTCTCACCCAGTCCCAACGAATGAGGGAGCTGGGATTTCCCAACATGAAATCAGTTTTATGTCTATAGATACTAATTCACTGTTCAACTTCTGCCTGTATGTATGGACTGGGCTCTGAGACTAAGCTCCAAAGGCCTGGGAGCTTGATTGAGCTCCCAGAGCAAGCTCTGAAGGCTTTTATAGGCCTTATATGCCATCATATGGATAGCCTCCATTGGGAGCTCTGAAGGCCTATAAAAGCTTCAGAGCTTGCTTTGAGAGCTCTGTCAAGTTGGACCAGCCAACTAAACTGAGCTCTAAGAGGCCTTCAGAACTCGCTCTTGGAGCTCAGTTGGGCTGGCCCAACCCAGAGCTGGGCTCTGGAAGCATTTGAATACCTTTGGAGCCTACACAAAGACCGTTTTTGCACACAGCTCACCTCGCAGTCACAATCCTGTTCCCTCCGCAGCGTCTGGTCGGATTTCCCACCATCTGCACCGAAGTTACAGGAAGTGCCGCAGCTTTTGCGTAGCAAACGTAAACCGCTAAAACCCCGTTTACGTTTGCTACACAAAAGCCGCGGCACTTCCTGTAACTCCGGCGCAGATGGTGGGAAATCCAACAGACACTGCAGAGGGAATAGGATTGTGACTGCGAGGTAAGCTGTGTGCAAAAAAGGTATATTGTCTCCCTGAACCTCATGAAGCTCCATGGTGGTTCATGAGGTTCAGGGAGTGTTCACGGGAGGTAGGTTCTCCTGAGCCCCTGGTTTGGGAAGCATGAAATGACCTGGTTCATGCTTGAACTGCAGTTCATGGCCCAGTTCATGCCCATCCCCAATTGCAATGCCTTCCATTATACAATGCTCTTCACCTTTCCTTAAGTGTGACTTGGCTGTTTAAGGATTGTTAAGTTCTCCTTTGCAAATCAATGTTCTTTAAACCATTGGTGATACTGAACATGTTTCTGTCATGCAGACATAGAATGAATATTTCCATGCCATTTTTTACATACCTGTCCCGCCCAGCCCGGGCGGGGACTGCGCGGAGGAGACCCCCCGGCGCCTGCCAGCCGTTCCAAGCCCCCGTCATCGCCCCAAGAGCCTTCCCCACCTCTCCAAGCCCCCGGGGCGGCCCCACCCCTCACCTCGACTGACGGGGCAACAGCAGCCGCCCGAGCAACACCTCCCAGACTGCGAGCCCGGCTTCGAGTCCGCGAAGTCTGGCCAGGGCAAGACGCCGGGAAGCAAGAGGGAGAAGCTGAGCCCGGCGCCCGAGGGGGAGGCCCGTTCGTCTCGTCGCAGCGCGAGACGCCCCATCGCAGCACGCAGCCGAGGGCTAGGACGCCCGAGGCACGCCCAGTCAGCCCAGCCCCGGCACGCCTCTCCTGGGCATCGGGGGCTTTGAAGGGGGGAGGGGCCAGAGGGGGGCAGGACCCAGGAAGGGGGAAGGAGGGGCCGGGGAGCATAAAAGGAGGGAGGGAGGAGGTCGCTGAGGAAACTGGCTGATGCGCAAAGAGGCTGCCTCGCGAGAGAGAGGGACAGGAGCCACAGCACAGCCAAGAGGGGAACGGGGCCTGCGGTGAAGTAACCCAGCGCCCACCCCTGTTTCTGAGACCTCCGGGGAACGCCCCAGAGTGCCCGGGAGGGGCGACAGAGACGCCGGGAGACCGGGAGGGGTACCGAAGACCCGACAATACCTTTCCAATTAATCATGTCTGTTTTAGCACCATTTTGAACTTCTGTATTAGCAAAATATGAAGTATTTCTTTATTTCTCCTGCGCATAAGTATTTTAATTGATCAAATTGATCTTAACTTTTAATCAGCAATTGCAACTGTCATTGTAGCTTTTTATTTTGTAGTCTATTGTTGGATGTTTCAAATAATATGTCTCTTGCAGTTCAAAGGTATATAAATTCCATTGCCACTAAAATGTTATACAAGGGAAACTGCATATTTTCTCTTCTGAAATGACACACAGGAATTCCCATTCTTTTGAATCAGCTTATTGGAGGAGATTGCTTACATCCAACCAATCAACAAGGATTTTTCAAGCTTTTTGCTGACAGAGCTGTACCACCCAGCATTTCTTTAACAGGACCTTCTATATTCAGATTTTAGGGGAAAGGGGGGAAGGAGTAGCAGTGAAACAGGATTCCTAAAAAGTAATTAATCCCAAAGGAAACAAAAAAATCAATAGGTTCTTCCATTTGTACTAGTATCAGCTTTCAAAAAGTTACATATGCTGGTCTCTGACTAGGCATACATATGTTATAATTAATTCAACCATTTTTAGTAAACAACACTGAACACTTGATTGCATCCTTTGTATGATGCCACAGAAGGAGTGCATAGTAAAGTGCTGAATCAATCTTTGTAAATATAAAGTACTGATATATACAGGCCCGTAGCTATGAGAGGGCCTTTGGGGGAACAGCCCCCCGACTTCTGGATGAGGCCCCCTGACTGGAGACCCCAAGCAGCCCTGGGGCCTCTGCCATGGTTCTGGGGGCTGCTGCTGACCCCGTGAGCATTTGGCAGGTGAGAGCAGAAGCAGTTCCAGCCTCCCGCTAGAGTTAAAGGGCCCCCAATCAGCTGTTTCATGGGCCCTTTAACTAGCACAGGGGTTGAGACTACTTCTGCCTCCAGCCCTGCACACTATTAATGGTGGGGAAGGAAGGGAGGGTGGTGGCAGGGAAAGCAGCAGGGAGAGGAGGGAAGGGAAGCTATTCCTTGCCTGCCCCTCGCCACTACCTTCCCTTCCCCACCATTAAAATAGCACTGCAAGGCTGGAGGCAGAAGCAGCCCCAGCCCCTGTGCTAGTTAAAGGGCCCACGAAAACAGCTGATCATCAGGCCCTTTAATTGGCGGGGAGGTGGAGGGCTGCTTCTGCCGGATCGCCGGCTTCTCCTGCCTCTTTCCCAGTTTCCCTCCCTCCCTTCCAAGCCCCGATCGCCACCTTCTCCCCGCCTCCTTCCCCTCACTTCCAGTCCCCACCCCGATCTCCCTTCCAAGCACCGATCGCTGCCTTCTCCCCACCTCCTTCCCCTCCCTCCCAGTTCCAGCCCCAATCCAGCATCTCCTGGCCTCTTCCCCTCTCTTCCAGCCCTGATCACCACCTTCTCGCCTCCTTCCTCTCTCTCCCGCCCCTATCATTGCCTATTCTCCTGCCTATCACTCTCATCGCCACCCTCCCTTCCTTGGGGGAAGAGAGGAGGGGAGGGTATCAGGGAGAACAACTAGAGGGAAGGTTGTGTGGGGTGCTGGGGGGCAACAGTGCCCCCTGAAAAATGTAAATCCCCCCCCCCCCGATCTTGCAAATCCTGTCTACGGCCCTGGATATATACAGGATTAATATGCATAAAGGAAACTTTTTGTAACTGTGTTTGAAACTGCAAAGCAAATAAAATAAAATTATCTCTGAGCATATAAGCCAATGAACCTAGTGCTATTTCTTATACATGGAAGCTTTTCTGTTTTCTGAATGTCTTTGGAATGAATCGTTTTTATGCTTGCCAGAGAACCTTAGTAAGAACAAAACTGTTTTTGCATGTGCTATCTATATGAATAGCTCTCATGCATACTGAAAAAAAAAATGAATATTTAAATCTTTGTGTGGACCTACTTTTAATATAAAGGTCCTTGAACAACAGATGTGTTTCTAATTGCATTCTTAAAATGAAATGTTTTTATTCTGAGTCTGCAGCACAGGAAATATCCTTCAGCAAAGGGCACCAGCTGCAAAATAATAAAAAGAGCTTTAAACGTTTATCCAGTGACTGGCAGGTTTTTTGCCCTTAGACTTTTTAAAGTTCATATTTGTTCATGCAAAATGTAAGAGGTGAAGTTTAGCCATTTTAGGTTCTTTGTGCAGTAAATTGTGCAAAATCTTTTGGCTAAGATTTATGCACCTGGTGAGATTTGCAAGGTACTGAACAATTTTGAACTCACATTGAAGCCAGCTCCCCACATTGCATATTTTCTAAAACTCAGAAAATATACTGTAAAAATGAAGTCTAAAATAAAAATTCCATGAAAAGGAAAGACTAGTGCTGTAAGTCCAAAGCAATCTGAAAAACCAATGTCAGATATCCAGATATTGTGTAAACGTATATGTTAGTATGTAACCCCAGTCATTTTATACCTAGCTATAACCTGATATTGCCAAGTAGGAATTGAAACATCCTGGCTTAGCTTATCTCCAAAACAACCCTCTGCTATTTGAAAGGGAAATGATGGGTTATACACTAGAAGCTAGGAAGGTAGAAGCAGCACAGACAGGGAGGGTGGACAGCATGACATCCTTGACAAAAAAAAAAGCATAATGTTCTCTTTTACATGTAGGTTAGGATTAGTGTACTCACTCAAGCTCCTGTGCTTAGGTTCATACAGCATGGATGGGTCCACTTAACACATATTTATTAGCAAGGATTTATTAGCAAGGATATATCAGGATGGGAAGAACTAGGAGCTCATGCTTTCTACTTATAGCCAACAAATAGTGCTAACTAACCATAAGTCCAAACCAACTCACACAAAGGAGAAGGAGAAGAAGATATTGGATTTATATCCTGCCCTCCACTCCGAATCTCAGAGTGGCTCACAATCTCCTTTATCTCCCTCCCCCACAACAGACACCCTGTGAGGTGAGTGGGGCTGAGAGGACTCTCACAGCAGCTGTCCTTTCAAGGACAACCTCTGCCAGAGCTATGGCTGACCCAAAGCCATTCCAGCAGGTACAAGTGAAACAAACCTGGTTCTCCCAGATAAGAGTCCGCACACTTAACTACTACACCAAACTGGCTCTCAAGCATATCATTCCATTGTAATGCATACAATAAATGGACCACATACCCCTTCTTTACTTTGTGGGGCTCATTCAGCATAACCCAAACACCACAAAGATACGGAGTTCTGTTATCTGTACTCCTTGAATGGCCATGAAGGCTTTCTGATGGTGGGAGGCAGGGGTTGTTTTATAGAAAAATAGGTGGTGGAGCTCATCTAGGAATTATTATGCAGCTGCAGGGCTTTTTTTTTTTTGTAGAAAAAGCCCAGCAGGCACTCTTTGCATGTTAGGCCACACCCCCTGACATCAAGCCAGCTGGAACTACGTTCCTATGCTTTCTTGTTCAAACCCCCCCCCCATGCAGCTGCACCTACTATTCAATGGACAAGGTGGGGAGGAGGGGGGGGGAACTGTCAGAAAGGTTCAGGATCTGTGCTCCTGTGAGCTTCTGCTGAATCTGAGGCCTGGTGGGAGGTATAATTCACCAGAAAGGAAAGCTAGAAGTTTCTGCATTGGGCAGGAATTTCTAGATGATCATGTGAGATGCAATGCCAATAATGAATGTGTTGTACAAATCTGCATATCTGAATGTCCTTAGCCAATAAATGACATACAGCTGGAGTCCAGGTGAAGGAGGAAAGGGGGGGAGTTGATTGCAATAACTGGAAAGCAGTGCTAAGCCAAAGGCCTGCATACCTCTGACTATTTCAAAATGGTCACAGTCTTATATACCCTTGATGACATGTTGGCATATGTTAGTATACACACATACTAATTGGTTATGTTAGTATACACACATACTAATTGGTTGCAACATCCAGCATAATTTCATTGTGAGAGCCAGCTACATGCTACTGATACACTTTGCCAGGTTGGCATTAGTTCATTGGCTAAAAAACCTGTGGCATAGCAAAAAATAAATAAATTAAAAAATCCTACTTTGCATGTGCCTAGACCAGATAAATCCAGTTGGGGCTATATGAACCCCCTACTTCTATTGTTGCCTAGAAATACAGTGGAAATACAATAAGGCATAGTTCAAATTTATAGATAAGACTGGTCAACAACAAAAAAGCAATCAATCTGCAATGGCACACATCATGGCACATTTCAATAGGGAAAAGGCATAATTTAAGACTAAGGCCTTGTTTTTTGGAATGCACAAACTGATAACACAGAAACACTGAGTGTTAGGAGTATCACCAATCAGCCTTGAATCAAAGAACAGACAGGAAGAATGAACAGTTTTATTGTCTTTCTGAGGTTCCAGTATTCTATAATGTATCTTTCTTGGTATGTAAACAATTACTAATTTCACCAAGTCCAACCCAAAATCTGGATTCACCAATGGAAAGAAGCCAAGTCATGTAGTGTTACTTGTGTATCCAATAATGTTTATATGACTAATGTATGCTTAATGTATGTCACTGAAGGTATAAGACTTCTGGTCACCCTTGTATCCTTTGGAGAACTTTGGGATGTCCTGAGGTCTTAGTGGCAGTGCCTCCTGGGCCCAGTTCTCTCTGTCAGTACTGACATTCAATAAAGGCCTTTCAGTTTTCTCTCTCCTCACAGGATTCTCCGTGTGTTCCTTAATTGGGCTTGGGGACACAACAGTCCACGGATTATATGGAACATGTCTTTTTCTTCTTCTCAATTAGTCCTAGCTGTGTGTTAACCCTTAAGGATGTTACTTAAGAATGCTTGTGGCCTTCCCAACTAAAGGTGTGTCCCACATAAGGAATCAGAAGACCTTGGACCTGATTCTCTCCCAGATAAGGTTACCAATCCTCAGTTGGGGGCAGGGGATCCCCCAGTTTGGAGGTTCTCTCTCTGCTTCAGGGTTATGAGAAAGTGGGGCGGGGAGAGGGAAATGTCTTCTGAGTACGCCATTATACTTTATGGAGACCGATTCCCATGGAGTATAATGGAGAATTGATCCATGGGTATCTGAGGCTTGGGTGACTATTTTTTGAGGTAGAGGCACCAAATTTTCAGCATAGCATCCAGTGCCTCTCCTCAAAACAAGCTACCTTATTCTGGAGCTTCTGGATCAGTCCCAAGGGTAGGCCAGCATAGAGCAAGTTACAGTAGTCTAGCCTGGAGATGACTGCTGCATGGATTACCATGACTAGGTCAAGGCACGACAGGAAAGAAGGCAATTACCAATCTTGGAGCAGATGAAAGAGTGCTGGTCTGGCAATGTGAGTTACCTGGGCCTCCATATTCAAGGCAGGAGCCAAGAAAACTCCCAAACTCGTAATAGAGTTTGTCATTGGCACCTCATCAAGAGTGGGCAACCTATGCCCCAATCCCGCAGCCCCTGCCCCCCAGCCACAAAACCTCTTTCTTGATTGGATTCAATCTACTCTGTTTCAACCATCCAACCATGGTCTAAAGACCTGCAGCCAGATTTTGTGGGGCAGTATCCAGGTGGTCATCCAGTAATAGATACAGCTGAGTGTCATCAGCATATCGATGGCACCCAAGCTAGAACCTTCTCACCAGCTGGGCATGTGGGCACATATAGATGTTAAACAACAACAGGGAGAGAACTGCTCCCTGAGGGACCCCATATATTAAGGGGTGTCCAGAGGACACATTTTCTCCTAATGCAGCCCTCTGTCCCTGGTCTTGGATCAAGGAGGCAAGCCATTGAAGGTGCTTCATTAGGGTTACCAGGTCCAATTCAAGAAATATCTGGGGACTTTGAGGGTGGAGACAGGAGGCATTGGGAAGGAGCCAGGAGCAAGGTTGTGACAAGCATTATTGAACTCCAAAGGGAGTTCTGGTCATCACATTTAAAAGGACTGCACATCTTTTAAATGCCTTCCCTGTATTAGAGATAATGAAAGATAGGGGCGCCTTCTTTTGGGGCTTGTAGTCTTGGACCCCCTGGTCTAATCTTTTTGAAACCTGGAGGGTGTTTTGAGAAGAGGCATTGGACACTATGCTGCAAATTTGGTGCTTCTACCTCAAACAACAGCCCCTCCCCAAACCCCAGATACCCGTGGATCAATTATCCATTATACCCTATGGCAGGGGTGTCGACTTCATTTGTTATGTGGGTTGGATCTGACATAAATGAGATCTTGTTGGGATGGGCCACGTATGTACCTATTTAAGATTAGGTAGCAGAGAGATAAACTTTGTAAAGGATATAGACAACTGAAATTAAAAGATTTAAAAATAAAATAAAATATTAGCACTTGTTCTTAAAGATGCTTTCTTTGTATTTCTCCCATAGGATCTGGGGAACTGGGCAAAGGAAACTCTGCCTCTTTCCTTCCTTCCCCAGGGGACCAAGGGTGGGAAGAGCCTCAGCGATTAGAAGGAAGAGAGGTTTGGCTCAGTAACTCTGCTGTGCACTTGAGAGAGCATGGCAAAGCAAGCTCTCCCTCCCCCCTTCAATGGAGAAAATAGGGGTTTCATTAGGGTTACCAGATCCTCAACCAATGGAGAAAATAGAGGCTTTGCTCTGTAACTCCTGTGCAATTTGGCAAACGTTGCAAAGCAAGCTGTTATGCAGAAGGAAACAAAAGGGAGAAGGAAGCAGATGACAGCCAGTTGCTTGGGGGCCTGATAGAAGCCCTCCGGGGGCCTGCTTTGGCCCCTGGGCCACATGTTTGACACACCTGGCATACATGGTTCTTGCCTGTGCTGGGACTTCTTTTATAACCTGGGTTTCAGAAGGTTTTGAAACCCTCTTAGCAGGGTTCTTACTGTTAGATGGACAAATTTAGAGATCACTAAGTTTATCTGAAGCAGAGGGTAGGCCTCCAAACAAGGGGATCCCCTGCCCCCACCTAGGGATTGACAACCCTATACTTCATGCTAATGTTTAATTGCCTTTTTAAGTTACAAAAGTATTCTTTTGCAATATTTGAGCCATTTTGAGCATGTTGTCTTATTTGGAAATCCTTGTGGAATCTTTATGTTCCATTTGAAATATTGCAAAAGAAAATATTGCAAAAGAATTTCAACAAACTGTTGCCTGAAGAAAGACAACTTTGAAACAGGTGTGCAAGTCAACTACTTATCGCAATAGGATGGGATTTGAGATTTGAAACTTCTGTGGAAGGTTATCTTCTAAAACTGCATCTTCTATAACTGCATTGGAAAAAACAGCACTATTGAACACAGTGTCACTTTAAATACATTGCTTAGTTCCTGTTGGATTTTGCTGCACAGAGTCCACCTTACCTGGATTACTCCTTGTAAACGTGTGAGTTTCTCTGTGTTGGACTTGTTTGAGACTGTTTTTGCAAGGCTTGGGTACATGTGTATATAGTCTTTCATTAGAAGTTTATGAAACTGCGTGCTTAGTAATTTTGTCACAGTTTATTTTCAATAGTTTACTGTTCTCTGTGTGACTGCTATCCAGGTTTTGCATACTGTGCCTGTGACCAGCAAGCAGAATGGGAATCAAAGTGGTCAGTGTTCAGATATCACTTATTTATGATAGATGGTCTAGTAACAGTAATAAAGTTGGGATAAGTAATGTAATTCTAATATACCAGTCTATTAAGTGATGTTGGTAGTATATTCTTCAGTTCTGACACAGTAAATCTTTTGAGTGCTTCATTGATATTTTATCTATTCCGAGGATTAAAACAAACAAACAAACATTACACCAGATCCCAAAATGATAATATAATTCACCAAAGCCAAACTGGATTGTATTCATAGCTGATGACTACTTAAATCCTGCAGTGATTAAAATGCTTTTGGCCAAGATTATTAATTTTGTCATAGAATGGAATGGCAGAGCAACTCCAGGCATTCTTAATTGCAAGTGTACTGGAATGAGGCTTCAACTCTTGATCCTTTTCCAGTCAGGATTAAGTCTAGTTATGAGACACAGATAAGGTTGGTTAGATTGGTGGATGAAGTCTAATTGGAGATGGATAAGGTTATATCTTGTTTGCCAGCTATGCTACATTTATTGACAGCTTTTGAAACTGGACTGCTGCATTTTATTACCTCACAGAGAAAGAACTTGTGGTTACAGACATGATGCTGATGACACCCAGCTTTATCTCTCACTATCCAAACCTATGGAGACAGCTGTGAAAGTCCTGAGGAACAATCTCAAGACTATGGTCAAGTGGCTAAGGATATGTAAACTAAAGCTTTATTTATTTACTAGGAATAAGGACTGTTGTGCAAAAAAACACAACAGGCTCTAGAAAGAGGCTCTGGGTGAGTGCCTTACACTCTTGCTGTCTTCCCACTAGGGTGGCCATAATGTCTGAAGGTCAGCCAGGGACACCTTTGGGGGGGGGAAGGCAGGGGTGACGTCACTTCCGGTGATGGCGTGCCGCCGCCGGAAACAGGAAGTGACATCACTTCCTGTGACATCATTTCCCCACGCCACTTGCTGGAAACAAGAAGTGACATCACTTCCTGTGACATCATTTCCCCCGCGCCACCTGCCGGAAGCAGGAAGTGACATCACTAGATCAGCTCAACAATTTTCTTCTGACTATCCCTTCATCACAGATTGCACATTTGGCTTTCACCAGAAGTCTCTCACCGCCTCCCCACCCCCATTATGAAGTAGGCTGTTGTGAGGCTATTCCAGAGGGTTTCAGTCAATGGCCCTGGATTTGTTGCTTGGCAAAACTATGAATTGCAGGAATTATATGAATGTGATGTTTCTATTGCTTTAAATAATTAATCATTTTCTAGGTTTTTTTCTGATCACAGTTATTAGTTCTTTTAAACTTTTGTCATTCACTGACTTTGTATAATCAACAAAAAGGGATCACAGTAAATAAGACAGGTAATACAAAAAACAACTACTGTGATGTGCTGGCTAACAATATTTATTAAAATCATTCTAAAACCTTTGCAAATATCTTTTTATACTTATATTATGACAGAGCTCCATTTTCACATTTCAATATGGCAAAAAAAAGTCCAATGAGCACCCGGATGTAAGCTCATTTCGTCAATGGACTTCCTCAGGAGTAATCTTTCATGCAGTTCTTCCAGGGTAACCAGGCTTTTGTAACAACCCAATGGGTCAGCTTTCTCCCCACCCCCACGGCCCGCAGCTAGTTTGCCTCTTCCTCGTCGGCCACTTCCCCTCAGCTTGCCTGCCTCACCTCCTCCCCATCACTTACCCCCTCGTCCGCCCGCCCCCTCTCTCCCCCTCAGTTCCCTCATTGCTGCTTCGCTGTTTGTCTGCTTCCCTCTTCACCTGACCCCTCCCCTTTGTTTCCTTCTTTGTCCACCTGCCCTGCCTCCTCCCCATCTGCCAGCCCAGCCCCAGGGAAACCCATCTCTGGAGTGAGAAAACCGCTTCTGCGCTTGCTGGACTTGCAAGGCACTTTCGGCAGAGTCAGGCGGGGAAGAAAGGGAAGCCCTTGCAAAATTCCGTCTGGGCTCTGTTTGAGTGGTGGGCAGCAGTCACAGGACACTTCCTCCCCCCAGAAGCAGAAATCCAAATCGCCTGCAGCAAAACAAAGTAGGAAAACCAGCCAGGCAAGCTGGCTCCATCAGGCTTGCCTGCCCTTCAGCAGATCCTCAGCCCCTCTTCTGCGTCTGGCAGTGCCAGGTCAGCCAACACTGGCTCTCATAGAGCAATGGGACAGGGAAAGAGATGGATTGGGCTGGCAAAATCACTGCAAAGCTTCCTTCGTTGGGAGCTTGCTTCCCTACCCCCTCGGTAAGTTTCAGGCTGCCTCTATCAGTAGCAAAGGACAGATTTTTTTTAAAGTTCCCTTTGCTCTTTCAGCTGCCTCCGCTCTTTCTATCAAGTGGAAATGAGGGGGGGGGGGCGGGACAACAACTTCCCTTTGTTCCCTGGGGAGGGGGAAGGGAAAGAGAGGATGTACTAAAACGAATGACAAGATTGCCCATAGGAAACAATGGGAGAGCCTGGATTGCCCATTGGATATCATGGGAGGGAAGATTGCCAATTGACTTACATGGGCTCCATTGAAATACATTGAAGCACATAAACAGCTGCAACAAAAATCCAGAACGAATCTTCCAGGAACGTCCACACAACCTACAAGTGTTCTGGACATGGATAGACAGGGGAAGGGCAAATTTCCAGACCCTGGGACTGGAACAGGTGTTCTGGATTTGAATTGCCAGGGGGGAGGGTGGATTGCCAACCTCTAGGACTGGATTGAAAGGGGACACGGCACAATGCCAGCCTCTGGGACTGGATTGTCAAGGAAAAAGGTAGTTTCTCAACCTCCAGGAGTGGATTGCAAGGGGAAAAGCTATTCTGCCAGCCTCTGGCACTGGATTGTCAAAGGAAAAAGTCCTCTGCCAAAATCCAGAACTGGATTGTCAGAGAAAAAAGTCCTCTGCCCACCTCCAGGACTGAATTGTAAAGGGAAAAAGTCCTCTGCCAACCACCAAGATGGGATTGCCAAGGGAAAAGGTGCTCTGCCCACCTCCAGGACTGGATTGTCAGGGGGAAAAGTCATTTGCCAACCTCCTGGATTGGATTGTCAAGGGAAAGGGTACTCTGCCCACCTCCAGGACTGGATTGCCAGGGGAAAAGGTGCTCTGCCCAACTCCAGGACTGCATTGCCAAGGGAAAAGGTACTCTGCCCACCTCCAAGACAGGATTGCCAAGGGAAAAGGTGCTCTGCCAACCTCCAGGACTGGATTGCCAAGGGGAAAGGTGCTCTGCCAACCTCCAGGACGGGATTGCCAAGGGAAAAAGTGCTCTGCCAACCTATAGGACTGGATTGTCAAAGGGAAAAGTCCTCAGCCAACCTGCAGGACTGGATTGCCAAGGGAAAAGGTGCTCTGCCAACCTGTAGGACTGGATTGCCAAAGGGAAAAGTCCTCTGCCAACCTCCAGGACTGGATTGCCAAGGGAAAAGGTGCTCTGCCCACCTCCAAGACTGGATTGCCAAGGGGAAAGGTGCTCTGCCTACCTCCAGGACTGGATCGCCAAGGGGAAAAGTCCTCTGCCAACCTTCAGGATTGTATTGCCACAGGAAAAGGTACTCTGTCCACCTCCAGGACTGGATTTTTAAGGGAAAAGGTGCTCTGCCCGCCTCCAGGACTGGATTTTCAGGGGAAAAAGTCCTCTGCCAAGCTCTAGGACTTGATTGCCGAGGGAAGAGGTGCTCTGCCCACCTCCAGGACTGGATTGTCAGGGGAAAAAGTGCTCTGCCCACCTCCAGGACTGGAATGCCAAGGGAAAAATTCCTCTGCCGACCTCCAGGACTGAGCTGTCAGGGGAAAAGTTGCTCTACCCACCTCCAGGACTGGATTGTAAAGGGAAAAGGTGCTCTGCCCACCTCCAGGGCTGGATTGCCAAGGGAAAAGGTGCTCTGCCAACCTCCTGAACTGGTTTGCCAAGAGAAAAGGTGCTCTGCCAATCTCTTGGACTGGATTACCAAGGGAAAAAGTCCTCTGCCAACCTACTGGACTGGATTGTCAAGGGAAAAGGTAATTTGCCAACCTCCTGGACTGGGTTGGCAAGGGAAAATGTGCACTGCCAATCTCTGGACTGGATTGCCAAGGGAAAATGTACTCTGCCAACCTTCAGCCCTGGATTGACAGGCGAAAATGTACCTTGCCAACTTCCGGAACTGCATTGACAGGGGAAAATGTACCTTGCCAACCTCCAGGACTGGATCGACAGGGGGACATGTACCTTGCCAACCTCCAGGACTGGATTGATAGGGGAAAAGGTAGTCTCTCAGCCTCCTGGACTGGATTGACAGGGGAAAAGGTACTTTGCCATCCTCCAGTACTGGATTGGCAGGGGAAAGGGTAGTTTGACAGCCTCTAGGACTAGATTGATGGGGGGAAAGGGAGGTTGGCAGCCTCTAGCGCCAGATTGAGATGCAAGAGGGGAGATTGACAGCCTCTATGGCCAGATTGACAGGGGAAAGTGAAGACTGATAACCTCTTGCACTAGATTGACAGGCAAAAGGGGAGTTTGACAGCCTCTAGGTCTAGATTGACAGCGGAAAGGGGAGATTGACAGCCTCTAGGGCCAGATTGTCAGGGGGAAAGGGAGACTGACAACTTCCAGGACTAGATTGTCAGGGAGAAAGCGCAGATTGACAGCCTCTAGGACTACATTGTGTTACTGAGAGGCGCTGCCTGTTATAAATGGAGTACCCCAGTGCCAATAAAGAGAGAAGGTCTCCTATTTCTGGTAAACAAAATGGAGTCCGACCAAAGACAGGCCAAGACAACACTCCATCTAAATGGGTGGAGTGGACCCAGTAGAGAGCTTGGTTTGGTTGGCACCTGCAGTGTGTATCTCAGCGCAGTCTCACCCATTCTCCCTCCAGCGTCTCTGCCCAAAGGAGATGCATAATAACATTGGAACTGCGGGTAAGTATTACTCTCACTCTGATCTTTTGGAACTTGCCAATTGTCTCTTCCTCCAGTCTATCACCTCTATTTTGCTAAATCCAATCAAATGCATAACTTGATTGATCCTACCCTTAAAGGTCTTTTGATCTCTTTTCCGAGTGTCAGACAAAACCCGGTAACAAATTATGCAGTCCCTCCAAGCTTATCATCCTGGGAAATGTGTGAAGTTTCCCATCAATGGAACATCAAAGCCCCTTTGGTAACTACCGACCCCCATCCGTCAAACCCCTATATAGTGTGGGTCAAAAACCCACCTCAGTGTGCATTCTGTAGGGTGCCATTTGCAGTCTGTACCAACCTTTCCTCCTGTAATTGAGTCTATAGGACATGTTACGCTGGTCGTTCGCATTCCTCTCTGTGTATTTTTTCTTTGGACGGACATCTCCTCTTCTGGATCAGGTGAATATTACCGGCTTCAACAACCCTTGAACTCCTCTATCGATAACCTCTATTTTCTTAGGCTCTTGTACAACATATGTGTGTGTATAAATCCTCTTGATACATAGCTTAAGTAAACACTATCAAATTACTATTGCTTGGTCTATTCTTGGCTGAAAACCCGAACTCCATATTATTGAAAGCAAAGATCTTCATTTCTAATTCACTCTACCAAGTCTCTTAGCTAATTTCCCCATTAAAATAAGAGACTTAAAAGTGTTAGAGACAATTTGTCTGCCTCTCCTGGCCCCTCCAGGAGATTGAAAGAAAAAGAGCTGTCAGTTGGGAGTCTCCTTTAAAATATACAACTTTATTGATATCAAGAAAGAGGGGAGTCATTTTGCAACGAGCTCCCTGATCAGTTCCATACATGCCCTTTTATCCCGGCCGATGAGTCCCTCCTCCTTTCCCCATAGGCTGAGGTACTCAGAAGTTACAACCTACCCGGAACGCCTACTTCATGCTTCCTCCTTGATATATACCCCTCCCATTACATACATTACATGTGCATTTAAATTTACCTTTCTCCGAAGTGGATGTATCAGTTAATATTCATTACTTGATTACGCCTGCGTACTTGCTACTTATTAGTTTCTACTGCTATTAATCTTTACTGTTGCTATGGCCTGTTCAACCGTGTCATTTCTTTTACTACAATAGTTCTGCTTCTGCATTTTAACAATGGCTAATACACTTGTTACTAAATGTTTGTGCTTTGCATACCTGGTTCTGCTTCTTGAATTTTTATAATCACTAAGACATTACATTTGGTTTTTTCTGTTTGTTTCAGCTCATTTCATTATTTCACTCCTCTCAAAAACACTGCCTGTAACAAATTGTGTTCAAACGCGGGCATTTCCTGAACATCTGGACTACACAAGTGCACAAGTGTCTTTCCGTGCTCAGAACGTAGAGGGAAGGTTTTCAGCATAATAGCTCCATAATTTGGCTGAAAAGACTGATATTAAAAAGTGCAAATGTGTGTGAGTGAATGGCTCTAGTCAAGCAAATCTGTCTTGTGGGTTGGCTTCCCCTCTCACCTCTTGCAAGGATCTTTAGCAAGACACCCTGACTATTCCAGAAGGATTGCAGTTCACCCCAATCTGTGAGTATAGTTTGAACACAAGTGGCTAAAGTTCCCCAAGTCCCTGGCCACCCCTGAGGCCTTCTAAATGCAGCTATTTTTGTGGGAGGTAACAGGCTAGGATCTCTGGTTAGGAAAGCTTGCACCAAAACATGTAGACATATATAAAAGACTATAAAAGAAGAACTCTAGCCCTCCCCTTCCCCTACCCATGGTTCTAAAAGGAAAAGAGAAGAAGGAAAATCTTGCAAGAAGTATAGCGTTAAGTCCTCCTAGGGTCGCTCCCCCAGAGGCAAGAGGCCAGAGTGGGCAGCTCGCCCTCTTTTTACAGTTTTCAAAAGTTTTATTGGTTTCAAAAAGAGTAAGGATAGGGAATAAAGGGGAATAGAAAGCACAATACATTTTGACCTTGTTCTGGATAAAAGTACTTTCAAAAAGTGCAAGCTTAGTTCTACAATACTTTCTTTACATAAATTGTCCAATATTATAAACTAAACATCATCCACATTTTAAAATTTTATAGCATAAATCTTTTGTTAAAGTTATCTATTAGTTTTGACAATTCCAGTAAAGGAAATATTATAATATAAAATACAGAGAGGGGGGAAAGGAGAAATAAGTTCACACCAGAGAATCTTAAGAGTCTTGAGTGTGTAACCAGGCATAAAATTACATCCAGTATTTTCTTGCTTCTTTAGATTTCCCAGCCAATAGCTGGGATAGAAAGTCCAGCTCTGCTGTTTCCAGAATTTTTCCCACCAAGTCCATTTTTGTGGGAATTTCCTGAGATTTCCATCTCCACGCCAAGAGAATCCTAGCTGCTGTGTTAAAGTGTGCCAACAAATGTCTCATTTCTTTGGAACAGTCCTCAGGAAATATGTTCAATACAAATAGTTTTGGTTTGAAATGAATCTGTGTCTTCATAATCTTCTGTAATATTTCATGCACCATTTTCCGATAGCCCTTCACCGTCTCACATGTCCACCACATATGGTAAAAAGAACCAACCTGTTTAGTGCATTTCCAGGACTCCCTACAGTAGCATGGTTGAAGGCGGCTGGGGAGTTATATGATACAAAGTTTTACTGCCAAGTTTTCAAATAGTTAGATGTTAATTTTTTAAAACTAGTGAAAAATTACAAACATAATCTTAGTGCACTACACGATAAACTGCCAGAAGATCAAGTAAAGGTTGATTTGAAACACATCCTTCAGTGTCTGGTTTGAAGACTTGCCCTACCAGATGTTTAAGCAGAGCAGGCCCATTTATGCATAGTCACAACATCTTTTAATAACACCTCATTGCTTCAGGCTTCCTGCATCCAGTCAGGGCCAGTCACATGGTCAGATGTGGCTGATGGCTACTGCCTGGAGAGTCACAGTCTATCTTCCAGTCCCAGCTGCAAGAGAGAGGCAGCCTTGTGCTCTCAGAATAAGCACTTTTGTTTATTCTCTGACTCCACCCACTTTACATCACCATCAACCCCTTGTAACCTGGCCCACCTAGGTTTACGCTTCTTTTCCTGTTGTCCCCAGGAAGTCTCTTCTGTGGAAGGCATTCTGGGGAAAACCAATGCATTCCGGGAAACCTCCACTTCATTCCTGGGGCTGGTCTAGCCCAATGTCCTTTCCACTCTTTTTCCTGCATGGAGGAGAAGGTTGCCCATGGTCTCTTCCAGTAGTGCCATTAGTATCATTAGTATCTCTCAAGATATAGCCCAAATGCTAGGGGCTACATCCCCCCCCCCCCCGCCAGTCTCGGAGTGCAGATACAGAAACTTTTTTTTTCATTAAAAAAATTTATTTGACAAACAAGCAGACAAAACATACGATTTACAAAACAGAACAATTACAATTAACATCTAAACATCAAAAGGAGCGCTAGAATCAAATACATAAATCTTTATACTATCCTTATGCTATCATTTCTATTCCCAATCGTTTTGCCCATTCGTACATAGGCTTCCAAGTTTCCTCACATTCTAATACATTCCCATCTCTCAGTTTGGTAGTTAGCAAATCCATTTCAGCTGTTTCTAACATTTTTGACATAAATTCCTCTCTGCTGGTATTTTACACATTTTCCAGTACCTATCATATAAAATTCTAGCTACTATCACAATATGGAGTAGTAGACTTTTCCCTGTTTTAAATAACGGTATTTTACAAATGTTTAATAGATATAACTCTGGAACATGTGGGGGGGAGGGGTCTGTATCTTTAATTTTTTTTGGATCCATAAAGATACTTGCACCCAGTATTTCTTAGCCAAGTCACATTTCCACCACATATGATACAGTGACCCTTAACTCTTTTTACATTTCCAGCATTTATCCGAAACATTTGGATAGATTCTAGACAGTCTTTCAGGAGTAAAATACCACCTATACATTATTTTATACAAATTTTCTTTGAAAAGAGAGGATTTCGTCAGCTTTATATTTTCCTTCCATATATTTTCCCATTCCTTTATTTCAATGCTATAACCAAAATCTTGTAACCATCTAATCCAGGCTTCTTTTACAGTTTCACCTTGCATTTTAAGTTCCAATAACCAATTATACAACTTAGATATAAGTTTCTGATCAGACACTAGAATTATAGAATCCAGTTCATTTAATTTTTTTGAGAAGCCCACTTCTTTATCCTTTTTAAATCTTGATTTAACTTGTAGTTTCAACCACCAATCCAAATTAGCATATTCGTCTACATTTAAGTCACCCTTGTCATCTAGTAAGCATTCATAAGTAAAATTCTCTTCCCAACAGTAAAGATTTGGGTGAATTGATGCTTCTACAGGAGAAAGCCAGTTGGGTGTATATTTATAGACTTGGTTTTTTATTTCCATCCAGATCTTAAACAAAGATTTCTTTATTTCATGCCTAAGGAGAATACCATCCTTAGCCGGAGCCTTATACCATACATAAGAGTGCCAACCTCTTGCTAAGTCCGACCCTTCTAAAATTAGCAACCTCTTATTCCTCAGTAGTAACCAATCTTTTACCCATGTCAAGACACAAGCTTTATAGTAGAGTTGCCAATCAGGAAGGGCAAACCCACCTCTTATCTTACTATCTTGCATAATCTACAGTTTTATCTTTGAAAATGCGAATAAGACTGGTAGATGGTTAGCTTTCAAATTAAGAAAAGAGAGAGAGAGGAAAATTATTAGATCATTAAAGGATCAAAAGCAGCAGGAGGTAACACAAGATGCCCAAATGGAAGAAGTGATTAAAAAGTTCTATCAGAGACTTTATCAAGGGCAAGAAATACCGGGATTTCAGCAAGATAAATATGTGGAGAGAGCTAAATTGAAGCAGATAACAAATGAGCAGAAGAAAATATTGGAGAATTCAATATCAATGCAAGAAATAGTAGAGGCAATTAAAAGTCAGAAGAACAACAAGACGCCAGACTACCTATTAAATTTTATAAATGCTTTGAGGAGGTATTGTTACTTCCGTATAAAAGAGTCTTAGAAGAAATAAAAGAAAATTCCAAAATACCGAAGTCCTGGAATGAGGCATTAATTTCTCTGATTTATAAAGAAGGATCTGACCCAACTGAAATTAAAAATTATAAGCCAATCTCTTTGTTAAATGCAGACTACAAAATTTTTGCAACTATTTTAGTAAATAGGTTAAAGAAAATCGTTTCAGATATTGTGCATGAAGACCAGACAGGATTTATACCTGGAAGACAAATGAGGCAGAATTTGAGTTATTTTGAACATCCTGGAATATTATAAAGAACACCTTGAAAAGCAATTTGCGGTAATTACCCTGGATGCTGAAAAAGCATTTGAAAATGTCAACTGGAATTTTATGTTAAAAACTTTAGTAGCAATGGGATGTGGAGAATACTTTGTGAATTTAGTCAAGTCAATAAACACAAGTCAGAGAGCCAGGATAAACATAAATGGATCCTTATCGAATTTTATAAAAATTGAACAAGGTACAAGACAAGGATGCCCTCTATCCCCTATTCTTTTTGTAATTACTCTAGAGTCTTTACTAAAAATGATAAGAGAAGACCAAGAGATCAAAGGTGTTAAAGTGAGAAAGGAAGGCTTTAAAATTCAAGCCTTTGCAGATGACATATTGTTGGTTCTGGAGGATCCTATTAGGTCGATTGAAAATTTAAAAAGTAGAATAAGACAATTTGGTGAAGTAGCGGGGTTTAAAGTAAATTATGTTCTTATTTCAAATGATTCCAATCACACTTTCAAAAGGCTTTTTTCAGCAATTGAATAAATATGGTGACTAAATTTATCTGGCAGAATAAGATACAGAAACTTTTAAAGCAGGCTTACCATTGCTCCAGGAGGCAAGGCATTTCTCCACACAGCCAATATAGGGTTGCCACAAAAATTTTATTTTTCATGTCCCTAACTTTCCCTGACCAACATTTGACAATTTCCCTGACCACCATTCGAGTTAAAAAATGAATAGTCGTATTGCGTTAATGCAAGGCTTAATGAAATGTTCTACTCTACAAGTGCCTATGTCTCAACTGCAACAATATTTGTCAGAGTGAAATTGTTACTCTCAGCTTCTTTCAACATTAACTGCACCAACATCTATTTTGCAATTGCACCAGAAATTACACCAAGATACAAAGTTCAAGTAAACTTTGAATGTTGACAAATAGGAATTTCCTCAAAGATGGGAAAGTTTCACTTTCATATTCTGGTTCCAGAAACTGTAATGAGCAGACCAGCAGCAAGGAAGTAGGTGGAGTCTCTGCAATCTGGAGAAGCACACAAAAAGGGTTATAGAGCTGGAACTCTGTAAACTCCAGCAGGAAAAAGCAATCACATTTTCAAAATTTAGTTTGCATGGTGCAGAGTGAAAAGTGCTAGTTGTCTGTGAAATCCAACAGCAAAATAAATTTACAACTCTATGATGGGTTTCAGCAGGAGACAAAACGTCCATTCTATTTTGATGCACAACATAAAAAAACCATGTTTATTTTTATATGTAAATTGAATGCAGCACTAGCAGGTACGGATGAAAACAGTTAGATGTGTGAACTTTCTATATTGCTAAATGCTTAAACTAGCCTAGCTTTGCAAATGCTACAGACAGACCTTGGAAAGCATGCAGGGGCAGAGCTCAACAAACACATTAGGCTGGTTGCTAGGAGCTGTAGGGTTGATAAAAAGGTGAAGCTGGGAAAGGGCATCATTGCACTTCCCTGGTATTCTGGAGGCTGTCAATCTTCCTTTCCCCCTGACAATCTAGTGCTAGAGGCTGTCAGTCTCCCTTTTCCCCTGACAATCTGGCCCTAGAGGCTGTCAATCTCCCCTTTCCCCTATCAATCTAGTGCTAGAAGCTGTCAGTATCCCCTTTTCCCTGACAATCTAGTCCTAGAGGCTGTCAGTCTCCCTTTATGCCTGTCAATCTGGCCCTAGAGGGTGTCCATCTCCCCTTTCCCCTAACAATCCAGCCCTAGAGACTGTCCATCTCCCCTTTCCCCTGACAATCTGGTCCTAGAGGCTGTCAATCTCCCTTTCCCCCTCTCAATCTGGCCCTAGAGGCTATCCATCTCCCCTCTTGCCTGACAATCTGGCCCTAGAGGCTGCCAATCTCCCTTTGCCCCTGACAATCTAGTGCTAGAGGCTGTCAATCTCCCCTTTCCCTTGTCAATCTAGTCCTAGAGGCTGTCAACCTCCCCTTTTGCCTGTCAATCTAGTCCTAGAGGCTGTCAATCTTTCCTCTTGCCTGTCAATCTGGCCCAAGAGGCTGCCAATCTCCCTTTCCCCTCGTCAATCTAGTACTAGAGGCTGTCAACCTCCCCTTTCCCCTGACAATCTAGTCCTATAGGCTATTAACCTCCCCTTTCCCCTGACAATCTGGCCTGAGAGGCGGTCAACCTCCCCTTTCTCTGACAATCCAGTCCTGCAGACTAGCAAATAAGATTTTCCCCCGTCAATCCAATCCTGGAGGTTGGCAAACAACCTTTCCCCCTGTCAATCCAGCCCTGGAGGTTGGCAAAGTATATTTTCCCCTGACAATCCAGTCCTGGAGGTTGGCAGAGGACTTTTCCCCCTGACAATCCAATCCTGGAGTTTGGCAGAGTACCTTTTCCCTTGACAATCCAGTCCAGGAGATTCGCAGAGCACATTGCCCTTGGCAATCCAGTCCTGAAGGTTGGCAAACTACCATTTCCCTTGGCAATCCAGTATTAGAGGTTGGCAAACTACCTTTTCCCATGACCAGTCCTGGAGGTTGGCGGTGCAGCTTTTCTCTTGGCTATCCAGTCCAAGAGCTTGGCAGAGCAGATTTTCCCTTGGCAATCCAGTCCTGGAGGTGGGCAGAGCACCTTTTCCCTTGACAATCCAGTCCAGGAGGTGGGCAGAGCACCTTTTCCCTTGGCAATTCAGTCCTGGAGGTGCACAGAGCACGTTTTCCCTTGACAATCCAGCCCTGAAGGTGGGCAAAGTACATTTTTCCTGGACAATTCTGGAGGTTGGCAGAGGACTTTTTCCCTTGACAATCCAGCCCTGGAGGTTGGCAGAGCACTTTTTCACTTGGCTATCCAGTCCAAGAGCTTGGCAGAGCAGATTTTCCCTTAGCAATCCAGTCCTGGAGGTTGGCAGAGTAGCTTATCCCTTGAGAATCCAGTCTTGGAGGTAGGCAGAGCACCTTTTTCCTTGGCAATTCAATCCTGGAGGTGGGCAGAGCACCTTTTCCCTTGAAAATCCAGTCCTGGAGGTGCGCAGAGCACCTATTCCCTTAGCAATCCATTCCAGGAGGTTGGCAGAGCAACTTTTCCCTTGCCAATCCAGTCCTGGGGGTGGACAGAGCACCTTTTCCCTTGGCAATCCAGTCCAGGAGGTGGGCAGAGCACCTCTTCCCTTGGCAATTCAGTCCAGGATGTTGGCAGAGCGCCTTTTCCTTTAGCAATCCAGTTCAGGAGGTTGGCAGAAGGCATTTCCCTTGCAATCCAGTCCTGAAGGTTGGAAGAGTAGCTTTTCCCTTGACAATCCAGTCCTGGAGGTTGCCAAAGCACCGTTTTCCTTGATAATCCAGTCCTAGAGGTTGGCAGAGCAACTTTTCCCTTGACAATCCAGTCCTGGAGATGGGCAGAGCACCTTTTCCCTTTGCAATTCCGTCCAGGAAGTTGGCAGAGCGCCTTTTCCCTTGGCAATCCAGGTGAGGAGGTTGGCAGAATGCATTTCCCTTGCAATCCAGTCCTGAAGGTTGACAAACTACCTTTTACCTTTACAATCCAGTCCTGGAGGATGGCAGATAACCTTTTCCCTTGAAAATCCAGTCCTGGAGGTGGGCAGAGCACCTTTTCCTTGGCAATCCAGTCCAGGAGGTTGCCAAAGCACCTTTTCCCTTGACAATCCAGTCCTGGAGGTGGGCAGAGCACCTCTTCCCTTGGCAATTCAGTCCAGGAGGTTGGCAGAGCACCTTTTCCATTGGCAATCCAGTTCAGGAGGTTGGCAGAACGCATTTCCCTAGCAATCCAGTCCTGAAGGTTGACAAACTATCTTTTACCTTTACAATCCAGTCCTGGAGGTTGGCAGAGCACCTTTTCCCTTGATAATCCAGTCCTGGAGGTTGGCATAGTACCTTTTCCCTTGATAAACCAGTCCTGGAGGTTGGCAGAGAACCTTTTCTCTTGAAAATACAGTCCTGGAGGTGGGCAGAGCACCTTTTCCCTTGATAATCCAGTCCTGGAGGTTGGCATAGTACCTTTTCCCTTGAAAATCCAGTCCTGGAGGTGGGTAGAGCACCTTTTCCTTGGCAAGCCAGTCCTGGAAGTTGGCAGAATACCTTTTCCCTTGATAAACCAGTCCTGGAGGTTGGCAGAGAACCTTTCCCCTTGAAAATCCAGTCCTGGAGGTGGGCAGAGCACCTTTTCCCTTGACAATCCAGTCCAGGAGGTTGCCAAAGCACCATTTTCCTTGATAATCCAGTCCTGGAGGTTGGCAGAGCACCTTTTCCCTTGACAATCTAGTCCTGGAGGTGCGCAGAGCACCTTTTCCCTTGTCAATCCTGTCCTGGAGATGGGCAGAGCACCTTTTCCCTTGGCAATTCCGTCCAGGAAGTTGGCAGAGCGCCTTTTCCCTTGGCAATCCAGGTGAGGAGGTTGGCAGAATGCATTTCCCTTGCAATCCAGTCCTGAAGGTTGAGAAACTGCCTTTTCCCTTGAAAATCCAGTCGTGGAGGTAGGCAGAGCACCTTTTCCTTGGCAATCCAGTCCAGGAGGTTGGAAGAGTAGCTTTTCCCTTGATAATCCAGTCCAGGAGGTTGCCAGAGCACCTTTTCCCTTGACAATCCAGTCCTGGAGGTGGGCAGAGCACCTCTTCCCTTGGCAATTCAGTCCAGGATGTTGGCAGAGCACATTTTCCCTTGACAATCCAGTCCTGGAGGTTGGCAGAGCAGCTTTTCCTTTGACAATCCAGTCCTGGAGGTGGGCAGAGCACCTTTTCCCTTAGCAATCCAGTCCTGAAGGTTTGAAAACTACCTTTTACCTTTACAATCCAGACCTTGAGGTTGGCAAACAATCTTTTTTTCCTTTGTAATCCAGTCCTGGAGGCTGGCAAACCACCTTTTTCTTTTACAATCCAGTCCTGGAGGCTGACAGAGCACCTTTTCCCTTGCCAAACCAGTCTTGGAGGTGGACAGAACACCTTTTTCCATGACAATCCAGTCCTGGAGGTGGGTAGAGCACCTTTTCCCTTGACAATCCAGTCCTGGAGGTTGGCAAAGCACCTTTCCCCTTGACAATCCAGTCCTGGAGGTGTGCAGAGCACCTTTTCCCTTGACAATCCAGTCCTGGAGGTTGGCAGAGCACCTTGTCTCCCTGCAATCCAGTCCTGGAGGCGGGCAGATGACTTTTTCTTTTGGCAATCCAGTCCAGGAGGTGGGCAGAGCACCTTTTCCCCTGGCAATCCAGTCCTGAAGCTTGGCTGAGTAGCTTTTCCCTTAACAATCCAGTCCTGGAGGTGGACAGATGCCTTTTTCTTTTGGCAATCCAGTCCAGGAGGTGGGCAGAGCACCTTTTCTCTTCGCAATCCAATCCTGGAGGTCGGCAGAGCACCTTTTCCCTTGGCAATCTAGTCCTGGATTTTGGCAGAGCACTTTTTCCTTTGGCAATCCTGTTACGCCCAAGCCCTCTTCCTCCATCTTTTAATGGACGGAGTTAACTCTGGCCTAGTGTCAGAAATGCAAGACTCTTATTGTCATGAACTTATATTATGTGAACACGGGAAAACTTCTTTTATGGACATGATAAGCAGCAATATTGACATTAATGTCAATTGCCCACCTGCCTACTTTCTATAGGCAGTGAATCCTGTGTGATCTTAAGCATTTGGCAACTGTGCCAGCTTCAGTATGGACATTTTACTCTGTGGGACCAAGCAGCAAACACCCCAGCTTGGCTAAGAGACCTCCCTGCTTCCTCCCTGTGCTGTAACTGTGCATTCCTCCTGCATAGAAGGACTCTATATCAGACTTCCCCAAGAAGCTGCCAAAGCCATACAGATTATCACTGCACTCCTGTGGAAGGAAGACAGCATCTAAGAACAGGCCTTAACCAGAAGCCATGCTGGATGGGGAAATCTAGACTCCATCTTGGACCTGCACAAGCAGCTAGAAGGACCGAGGTAAGAAAACACTCTGGGTGGGTCAATGCAGATGCAAATATGAGTAGCCATCAGCTGGACAAAAGGGTTGGCTGCAATGCCCGCACATGACAAAACCAGTTCCTGCCATGCCTGCACATCACAAAAGAGACTTTTTCCTGTCAACCCTTAAGTGGACCCTGGAAGCAAAGAAATAGCGCAAGGAAGTAACTGCCACTGGAGAGCCCAATTGTGTTTGCTCTGGTGTTACAACAAGATAGGAATCTGTCTCTAAATTGACCAACTGTCGTTTCTTTGTTTAAGGTAGTTTTTCTTTTTTTTTGTTTAAACCCGTAAGTACTTGCTAATCCTTTCAAACTACTGGGAGCCGCCTCCTCTCCTCCCCCTGCCCACCCCTTTTGATTACATAGGAGTCACATGTTTGGACACTGCAGTCAGCTGACCTCCTTGTCACACACCTCATGACCTCATTACCTGAAGGCACAAATCACGTGATATAAGGCCAAGTACATGGCAGTCCAGTGTCTTGTCTTGTCTCCCCATCCCACAGACATGCACCCCCAAACTCTCTTTGGGCCACTTTCCACGTTCCTGCTTTCTGCTTCAAAGGATCCATGGACCAGGTTGTATCACCCCCCCCCCCCCCGGCAATATTCCTAATGTCCTTATATGTTTCATCTCTATTTTTCTTCAGTTCTGTTGTATATGAATGTTTGATTGTTTATGTGTGACTGTATTTGTGTTTTTATATATATTTTTCTATAGTAAACATTTTCATTTTAATATGTATTTGGTCTGGAGTCTCCTTTATGAAAGCTGCACCTCCGTATTATAGGTAAAAAGATCTGCTCCTAAACTCTGTTTGCCAGGGTCTCCTGCTAATTCCCCCATCTTAAACGGAGATCCATAGCAATTTCCCTAACAGATTATGTTGTCGAATGCTGGCATATCCTGAACATCTGAAAACGCAATTGGTCACATGTTTTTCAGCATCCAGAGCATAGAGGAAAGGTTTTCACTGGAAACTCCATAATTTGGCCTGAAGCTTATTAAAAATTATGTGTAAGTGAAGTTCTCTGTGTGAATAGCTTTAAGAGAGCAGTCCTATCTTGTGGGTGGGCAGCTTCTGTTTCATATAAAGCCTTGGCATCTCCTGTGGCTTACTCAGTGTCTATCTGGGGTGGGAACAGAGAATAGGCCACATTGCTGTTAAGGAACGGATAGGGCATCCCCCCATTATTTCCTCTCTCTTTTATACTTGCACGCACACAAACAAATGCACATACACATGTACACTTACATTCACACACTTACATACTAGAAGAAATCCCGGAGCTGGGCGAGTTTAATGGATCAGCTTTTTCTGGGCACCAACTAGAGAAAAAGTCCCAGAGCTGGACAAGTTTATTGGATCAGCTTTTTCTGGGCATCTACTAGAGAAAAAGTCCCAGAGCTGGGAGAGTTTAATGGATCAACTTTTTCTGGGCACAAACTAGAGAAAAAGTCCCAGAGCTGGGCGAGTTTAATGGATCAGCATTTTCTGGGCACCAACTAGAGAAAAAGTCCCGGAGCTGGGCAAGTTCAATGGATCAGCTTTTTCAGGGCAGCAACTTGAGAAAAAGTCCCGGAGCTGGGCGAGTTTAATGGATCAGCTTTTTCTGGGCAGCAACTTGAGAAAAAGTCCCGGAGTTGGGGAGTTTAATGGATCAGCTTTTTCTGGACAGCAACTAGAGAAAAAGTCCCAGAGCTGGGCGAGTTTAATAGATCAGCTTTTTCTGGGCAGCAACTAGAGAAAAAGTCCCGGAGCTGGGCGAGTTTAATGGATCAGCTTTTTCTTGGCACCAACTAGAGAAAAAGTCCTGGAGCTGGGAGAGTTTAATGGATCAGCTTTTTCTGGGCATCAACTAAAGAAAAAGTCCCAGAGCCAGTTTCGCTACAAGTGATGGCTTTAGATCAGGGCAAAGACTGGAAATGAGACAGGTTCCGCTATAAACGGCAGTTCTCACCAGTCACTTAAACTGCTAAGAATAGTACCTTAGGGCTAAGGATTGGCCATCCCCAAACCCTAAAGCATAGTTGCAGGAAAAACATCCCTGCAGTCAGCAAGCAGTCTTTAAAATCTCCCCCTCCAAATTATTAGAACGCTGCGGCCCGGCTGTTACTGGGTCTCCCAAAATGGGGACACATTCGGCCAGGTCTTCGGACCCTGCACTGGCTTCCAGTGATATACCGAGTTCGGTACAAGGTGCTGGTTATTACCTTTAAAGCCCTATATGGCCTGGGACCTGCCTACCTGAAGGACAGTCTCTCCCCACATGTTCCCCAGAGAGTACTGAGGTCCGGAACCCAAAATCTCCTCACTATCCCCGGGCCAAAAGAAGCCCGCTTGAAATCCACAAGAGAAAGGGCCTTCTCTGTTATGGCCCCTACATGGTGGAATCAGCTGCCGGAGGAGGTGAGGGCCCTGCGGGACCTTGTTCAGTTCCACAGGGCCTGTAAGACGACCCTCTTCCGGCTAGCCTACACCTAGCTGAGATGAGAACTCAATGTAGCTTGCCAGACTCCTGTTTTTTATATATATATATTTTGGAATGTTTACTGGTTTTTAAGGTTTTAACTGTTTTAAATGTTTAACTGTTTATATATTTAAATATTGTTTAATTTTATGTTTGACTAATTGTTGGGAGCCGCCCTGAGCCACTTGTGGGAAGGGCGGGATACAAATCATAAATTTAAAAAAATAAATAAATAAAAATAAAATAAATAAATATTAGGGAGAAAAGCACATAGGAGCCAGAGAGCATCTGGAAATATGCTGCTAGTTCTTTCCCCTTGGCACCCAACCCCCCCCCCCCCCCCGGCAGAGATAGTGCTAAAAGGAATCTTTTTCTTGTTTTTTTCCCCCTCACCATGCTCTCTGAGGGCTTTGGTTCCCCCAAGTAACTTAAGTTCACCTCACAAGCTGCAGAGTCCTTGTGTAGGCTTCTAACCCTTGGTCTTAGCAAACCAAGTGCCAAGCAGTAATGCTTCTTAGCAAAAGTTAAAGCAATGAGTAAAGAAATTAATTCCCTGCATGCACATGTAGGGACTTCCACAGTAGAAAATGGCTGCTGGCTGCCATTTGCATGCAGCAGCCACAAAGAGTTGTGGTACTGTATCTTTAAAAGAATTTTTGGAAAGGGACAAAAGACCTGTAACTCCCTGTAACCCAACTAGTGAGCAACTAAAACCATGAGAATATGAATCCCTCAAAAGGGCCAGACTTCATGAAAACAATGAGAAATGCATTTAAGTTGCTAGTGTGAAAAATTCAAGCCCAGCGGTATGAGACAGAACCTTTTTTTGGTGACTTGGAATGTTTTTTCTTGATGCTTAGAAAAATTTCTGTACCTTTTTGCCACCCCATGTAAGAACTGTGTGAAAAGGACTTCCCCTAAAAATTAGAAGCTAGGGTAAAGGAAATAAATAAAAAGGGCAGAGAATTTTGTCTATGAATTGAAAGAAATTCTCCCCCCCTTAACTAATAAAGAAGCAAAAACAGTAAAGTAATGATTTGGACTAACATTAGACAAGACCAATTCTCCAGCTGAGACCTGGAGACCTCTTGGAATCCCAGCAAGGGTTCCAGCCTGCAGATTCAGTTTTCTCTGCAGGGTAATGGAAATTTAGTGTAATATCTTTAGTTTAACCCTTTAAAATGACAGAATCAAGTCCTTCTGAGAAAGAGAGGTTAAACTAGTATTGTTAATTCAAAGCATTCAGAGCAAAATGTAAGAAACTGACCATTTTAACTTTCAAATTGGCTGAATGAAAATCTGTGAAACTCCAATTCTGTCTTCCTCTCTCCCTTATAAGGTCAGAAATATTTATTGCCTCAGATCTATGAATTTTAAATGGTATAGCCTCTGAGCTTGTACAGAGTGCCTGATACTAGCCCAAATAGGGCTGGCTAAAGTATTGAAAATGTGCAGTTCTTATGCTCTCCTTCTCCATCAGGTAGAAATGCTAATTGCCCTCCCTCTTGCTCAATTTGAAATCTCTAGCAGCACCAGACGAGGCAGCGAAAGGTTTTTATAAGTAACAAAGGCAAGAGAGTATAGTCTTTGAAATGCATTGCCTTGAGAAATTAAATTATTTGTTTACCTGAGGTCTCTCCTTAAAGTACAAGCAACTCAGTGTCTTTCAGAGGAAACCCCATTTTCTTAAATAAAAATAGATCTATGTTTAACCAGAAGTAAGAAGAGATTTGGCCATTTGAAAATCTTAACCATGTTACTAAGAGAACCCAGGTATCACCTTTTTCACATGCAAATAAGAAAACACCTAGAGCTTGAATTCTCTCCTCTAAAAATTAGAAAGGAAAACCTTGTCTCTGATACAGAAGTTAATCCAGTCTCCTTAAGAGAAATGAATTGCCAACATCTTTGCAAAGAGCTAAAGTTTCCTCTTTTGGAAAGGATTTTTGGTCCCAGTATCTTCCATTGGATTTTGGCTAGGAAATCAAATTCAGTGTTTGTAACCCAAGAGAGGTCGCCTCTCCTTTTCAAAGGACACAGCAACACAAGACACAATCTGTCTCTCAGATAACTGGCAAGGCCCCCCCGCTCCAGAGTTTGTCTGCCTAGGGGCGCAGGCAGTTGGGTGCTCCAATTCAGAGATAATTTGCGAGGGGGGCCAAAAGATTTTGACTGCCTAGGAGCCTTCACGGGGTTTAATCCAGCCCTGTTCATCCTGGAATAAACCAAAATACTGACAAGGTATACCACAAAGCTAAATGGAAACACATAATACTTGAGATTTTATATTGTTGTGAAAACTTACCACTCAATAACACTTAAGTGCATGTGCTTCTATTAGGAGCTAAAGCCAGTCCAAACTTATTTTTTTCACCTGATGCACAAGCCTCCTGGAGTTTGCTGGCCTTTAAGGCTCTCTGCAATACTTTTATTGAAAGCAAGCTGTTCTTTTGGATGGCCAATTGCTCTTCTGCTCTCTCTATTTAATTCTTTTAAATTATTTTTAATTTTAATTTCGAGCCAGCCATTCCTTTGATTACACTGCCTGTATTTGGGGATTTGGCACAGAAGTAGCAGCATAGAATTTGTCCATAGTTTTGCATTAGAACTGGGCTTACCAGTGGTTAAATTTATAAGACACGTGCATAAATAATTTGTAATATTTTAAGAATGTTCTTATGTGGGAATTGTCATATCTGGAATCACATAAGTCTTGAGATATTTTTCTATGTAACAACCTTTTCAGAAGCTTTATTCCCTATCCAGAAGATTGCTACTAATGTGGATTAGTTTATTAGTTATAGTCTTAATGTTAAGAAAGTAATTACAATTTCTATTGGGGTTCCATTTGAGACTTATGGTAGAAATATAGGTTCTGGTATGACTTTGAAATGTTTTGAACTCCCATTGAGAAATATGAGAAATTGCCAAAACTAATATTTAAAGATAAAGAAGGAAGATATATTGCTATAGAAGTGACAATTGAGGCGAAAAAAAGTTATTATTAGGATTATATGCGCCCAATGGAGCGAAAGATAATTTTTTTTAAAGATATAAATCAGCAATTGGATGAAAAGACATATGATCAGATTTTGATGATGGGCGATTTTAATGGGACAATACAAAATAATATTGACAGATCAAGCCAAAAGAAGAATGACAAAGAAGGAAAACTACCAAATTCTTTTTTTGAATTGATTAAACAGGAGAATTTAGAAGATATCTGGAGAAAATTCAACCCTGAAGTAAGAGACTATACATTCTTTTCAGCGAGACATAACTCTTTCTCTAGAATAGACATGTTATGGGGTTCCAAAAGTTTGGGCCTCATAACAAAAAAGATTGAGATTCTACCAAAGGTTTGGGCGGACCATAATCCAATATGTTGGTCTACAAAATTGCAAAAGAAAACAAGAAGATGGAGAATTAATGAGGACTTGCTACAGGACAAAGACATTGTGACATTTTTAGAAAAGGAGACTGCAGTATTTTTCCAAGTAAATGAAACTGACGATATGGAATTTCAAACAGCATGGGACACTTACAAAGCAGTAATGAGAGGACTATTAATCACACTGAACAATAAAGATAAGAGAGCCAAAGAAGAAAGGTTGTCAGCATTACAAAATGAAATAAATAAAAAAGAAAGGGATTTGAAAAAAAGGCCAGGAAAAAAGAAATTAATAAAAGAAATTATGATATTACAATCCCAAGTCAAACATTTGTTGAACAAAGAATTAGAATGGAACTTAAAAAGTTTGAAACAGAAATCGTTTGAAAGTGCGAATAAACCTGGAAAATATTTGGCCTGGCAATTGAAGAAAAAGAAAGAAAATAAAACCATAAATAAAATTATGGGAAAGCAATAGTAGATCAAGAAGGAATCAAAAGAGAATTTTTTAAATATTATGCAAATTTATTTAAAGGTGTGAACATTAGGAAAGAAAAAGTGGAAGAGTATCTACGGAATATCCAAGTGGCACCTTTGACTGAGTATATGAAAAAGACTTTAAATGACCCAATAGAGAAGATCGAAATAGAAGCAGCAATAAAAGCAATGAAAGAAGATAAAGCCCTGGGGCCAGATGGATTTACATCAAAATTTTACAAAACTCTTAAGGATGAGATAACACCCAAACTGATGAAATTGTTAAATACGATAAGAGAAGAAGGAAAAATTCCAAATACTTGGAGGGAAGCTGTAATTTCTTTGATTCCTAAAGAAGATAAAGATACCACAAATGTAAAGAATTATAGACCAATTTCATTGTTGAATAATGATTATAAGATTTATACAAGAATCTTAGCAGAACAATTGAAGCAATATCTGATCAACTTTATAAATAAAGACCAAGCCGGATTTCTTCCTAAAAGACAAATAAGAGACAATGTAAGAGCTGTTATTAATGTTGTGGAATACTATGAGAAACATCCAGAAAAGGAAGCGGCCTTATTCTTTGTAGATGCAGAAAAAGCCTTTGATAATTTGAATTGGGACTTTATGTTTGCAGTAATGGAAAAAATAAACTTAGGGGAACAATTTATAAAAATGACGAGAGCAATATATATGGATCAACAAGCAAAATTGTGCATAAATGCAGATCTTACTAAAGAATTAAAAGTAAGTAAAGGAACAAGACAAGGATGTTCGTTATCACCATTGTTGTTTATAATGACCCTTGAAATTTTGCTACAACAAATACAAAAGGATAAAGAAATAGAAGGACTAAAAATCAAAAGATTCTCTTATAAATATAAAGCTTTTGCAGATGATATAGTGTTCATATTAGAGAATCCGATTCAAGTGTCACCATTGCTGTTAGACAAGATAAAAGAATATGGAGAGTTAGCAGGATTATATATAAATAAAGAGAAATCGAAATTTTTATGTAAAAACATGCAACCAAATAAAATAAAAGAATTGCAAAAGGTGATGGGCTGCGAGGTTACTACTAAAGTCAAATATCTTGGAATTGAGATAACAATGAAGAATATTGATTTATTCAAAAATAATTATGAAAAACTGTGGTGTAAGATGGACAAGGATTTGATGAAATGGAATAGACTTAACTTGTCCTTACTGGGCAGGATAGCTGCAATTAAGATGAATATTTTGCCAAGAATAATGTATTTGTTCCAAACGATCCCGATTGTAAAAGATGCCAAACAATTTAACAAATGGCAAAGGAAGATTTCTGATTTTGTATGGGCCGGAAAGAGACCAAGGATTAAGATGAAGATTTTAATAGATGCAAAAGAGAGAGGTGGTTTTCAACTCCCGGATTTAAGGTTGTATCATGATGCGGTTTGTTTGACATGGATCAAAGATTGGATAATGCTGTTAGATAAAAAACCTTTACAGTTAGAAGCGCATGGGAATAAATTCGGCTGGCACACGTATATGTGTTATGGGAAGAATAAAATGGATGGTTTTTTCTCTCACCATTATATCAGAAACAATTTATTAAATACCTGGATAAAATACAAGAAATATGGAGATGAGAGAAAACCGCTGTGGATAGTGCCAGCAGAAGGAATAAAAATAACAGCTGAATCCGATAAAGAAAGAGAGATGTCATATAATCAACTGCTCAAGATTCAAGGAGACAAAATTGAATTAAAATCCTCAGAAGAGCTAAATAATAAGTACGATTGGTTTCAAATGCAACAAATCAAAAGCTTGGTTTCAAATGCAACAAATCAAAAGCTTGATGGAAAATGATATTAAACTGGAAGGAATTAGACGAGAGCAAACAGAACTGGAAAGGGCCCTGCTTGGAGATAATGAAAAAATGATATCGAAAGTATACAAATTATTATTGAAATGGTCTACAGAAGAAGAAGTAGTAAAGTCTCAAATGGTTAAATGGGCAATCAATGTGAATAGAGAAATTCAAATGGATACATGGGAGCACCTTTGGAAGAACTCGATGAAGATCTCAACTTGTCAGAGTATCAAAGAGAACTGTTTTAAGATGATGTATAAATGGTTTATGACTCCGAAAAAGCTGGCTAAGATGAGTAAAAAGATGTCGGATAGATGTTGGAAATGTAAAAAACATGAAGGTTCTTTCTTTCATATGTGGTGGACTTGTGAAAAAGCGAAAGATTACTGGAAGATGATACAACAAGAAATCTCCAAAATTTTGGGTTACAACTTCAAGAAAACTGCAGAGACTTTTTTTGCTTGGATTACAATTAGAAAAATTTCCAAAGGAAGACAGGACTTTAATCTGGTACTTGCTCTCAGCTGCTAGGACATTGTATGCGCAGCTGTGGAAACAAGAAAAAATACCAGAGAAATGGGACTGGATTATGAAAGTGTTATCGTGGAGAGAGATGGACAAACTAACTAAAACTCTAAGAGACTATGATTTAGATATATTCAAAAAGGAGTGGAAGAAATTTAAAGGATATATTGAGAAAGAGTGGAATGTAAAAAGACATTGGACAATCTTTTAGTATTGAGAAAAAATATATATTGAACTTTGATCGGTTAGTAGTACCTTTAGTATTGAACTGAAATCTATAATTTCGGGGAAGTCAACATTGGAGGGAGGGGGGAGTGAAATATCATATGGGGTAGTATAGAAAATTTATAATTAAGTTTTGTAACCATATGTTATCAATAAATTGTTAAAACACGAGAAATATGAGAAATATAGCCCAGTTCAGTTCTCAAAATTATTTTGTAAAAACCATCATATTAAGGGCCCATTTAATTGGATGTAGTGTATGGGGTTTCAGCCTAGAAGAACTTTTGTCATTGTTATACGTTAAGAAACAATTCGTTCAACCACCTGCAGCCTCACTGTAAGGAGGGAGGGACACATTTGCCACCCTTGGGGGAAGAGATTGACAGCCCAATGGGCTTATGCTTGGGGGTGGGGCTGACTGCAGCAGCAGCGCACCTTCCCCACTCCTGCCAGTCTCCATCTGGCGATCGGCCCTCCCTCCCACCCTGATTGGTATGTAGGCATTTGCTGGTTGCCTCTTATTAGGGGGCTGGGTAGGAATTTTTTGATCCCCAGCTGATTGGTGGAACTGCTGGGTGTTTTTTTGCCTAACCTACATAGCATGTCAGTGGACTGGAAACTGGCTGTAGGGAGGTGCTGTCACTTTGGTTGTGGCAGGTTTCTGTGGTTAATGAGCTTATGCGGCTAGGGGAGGACCAGAAAGCATCCCCTTTTTGTGGGGTTAGGGGTATGTCAGGATCGACCTTTGGGTTCATCGGCACGGGGTGGGAGAATGCAGACCATCCTTTGGGGCTTACCTGGAAAGTTCCTTTCATTGAGTTGCCCGTCTCTTGGTTGGACCTTCCCAGTTTGTTGCCTTTTGCTGAGCTGGTCTGGTGTGAGCTGTGGTGTACAGCTCTAGCCAGGGGCTGGGTTGCTTACCCGTTAAATGGCAGGGGAGGTGTCTGTTGAGACCCCTGGCCCTGACCAGGCCACAGGTTCTGTTTAGCCCTTGCCGTTTATTAATAAATTAAATAAAGCGGCCCTTAGTTTAATCCAATTATTGCATCTGACTCTTTATTTCAACCTGGGGGGGGGGGAATATGTAACACACAGCTGCATGGAATTATCAGAATGGTCCTTAAATTAGAATTAGGGTTTCAGTCTCTTACATAGGCCATTGCCAGTAGACTCTGAAGAGATTTTTGCATTTAGCAGAGGCACAGAACTGGTCTGTTTTGAATCTCACACTTAAGTAGCTTGAGCTAATTTGCTGTCAAAGGAATGGCTGGCTCAAAATTAAAATTTAAAATTTGGTGAAAAAAATAAGTTTGGACTGGCTTTAGCTCCTAATAGAAAGAAGCACATGCACTTAAGTGTTATTGAGTGGTAAATTTTCACAGCAATATAAAATCTCAAGTATTATGTATTTCCATTCAGCTTTGTGGTATGCCTTGTTGTTAGTATTTTGGTTTATTCCAGGATGAAAGAACTTGAAGATGGTGTAGAAGAATATTTACATTGGGTTGTTACAAAAGCCTGGTTACCTTGGAAGAACTGCATGAAAGATTACTCCTGAGGAAGTCCATTGACGAAATGAGCTTACATCCGGGTGCTCATCATACTTTTTTTTGCCATATTTAAATGTGAAAATGGAGCTCTGTCATAAGTATAAAAAGATATTTGCAAAGGTTTTGGAATGATTTTAATAAATATTGTTAGCCAGCACATCGCAGTAGTTGTTTTTTGTATTCACCTACTTTGAGCATGTCAGTAGGGCCCTATGGAAATATTTTCAATAAATAATCATGTTTGTAGTACCAATCCCAATCAATAAACAATCCCTTCTCTAGGCATCTCTATTTTTATATTGTACCAATTCAAGTTGCTAAGTGCATGAATGTCTTTCACTGTCCTGAAAGCCTAATAATTAACAGTGACAAAATTAATGATCTGCAAGTTAATGAATTGTGATGTTAGATGTTCTATGTGTATTTTCCAGGTATAGCATGCAGAATCATTGACTCTAGCAGTTACTAGTATTTGAGCATTATAGAGTCTCTCCATGCTCTTTTACTCTTGATGGAGATGTGGATTATATAACACCTTATCATTGCTTCTAATTATACTTTAGCAAGATTCTGTTGGCATGAGACACATTGTGATTAAATGAACTTTCATTCCTTTCCTTGAAGCCGGTCACTTCTCTTTATGGCACCATAAACTTTTCTCTCCTAGGCTTGTTGCTGCTGAATTCAGAAGCAAGAAGTTTTATTACAACACCGTAGCTGCACAGTGTTAAGGTACAGAGGCTGTATTTTCATTATTTCCAATGCTGCTATTCTGAAAGTTAGGATCCAATTTAGTCATAGAGCGACTGTATGTTTTTATAGACACAAATAGAGCAGCATGAGCCAGCCACTAACAATATCTAGGCCACCAGCATTTCCACATGAAGGGCTTAATTCACTCCCTAAGCACAAAGAATGTGTAGTGCATATTAAAGTTAAGCTAAGTAGTTTCAAAGCACATACAATTTAGCTGAGTCACATCAGCCAAATCAAGATTAAAGTTCCTTCTGGCTTTATACATTTTACAAAGTGTTCTTCATCTTTCTTATCCAAATGAAAATGGCTAAATGAGTAGGATGGAATAGATGAAAAATCAGAGAACATTTTCCTTTGACCCATGCAAAAGCACTCCCAAATTCCTGGTATACATGGCACTCCATTAAAAGACATGAATTCTTGTAATTACACACACACACACACACATACATTGACTAGATGGAAGAATTTTAAAAATCTATTCTCTACTTTCAAAATATGTAGGGAATGCTTTTATGCTTGCTCCCTCATATTATTTTCTAAAGAAGGTGCAACTCAACACAAGACATTTCAAAACCCGATTGAAAATAAATACATGGGATTTCATCAAAAGTAATTTAAGCTTCAATTATTGGCACAGGAATTGATTATGGCTAATATTTGCTGGATTCAGCCCAATATATTGTGCTTGTTTAAAAACTCATGCATAATTTTGAGAACTGTAGCTCTCAAGAATGATCAAAGTTGGCAGCAGAACATTTCTTTCTTTCTTGATAAACTCTATTGTAAGAAATCAAATCAATTTTAATTTAAGATTGACACATTAACAAGACCTGAATAACATAATTCTGATGTACCATAACAAGTTTAGCATTTTCACATTATTTCACTCTAGAGGATATATTAATCAGTGTAATTTTAACTAAACTTATGAGATATACAGTACAATCCTAAACAGCATTACACCTTTCTTAAGTCCACTGAGCTTACTAACTACTGCTATGATTACTACTTACTAACTACTGCTACTCCTATTTCTGTGGCTGACTCCCTTTTTATGTGCTGTTTCATCTATGACATAGGTAGGGCTGGGCTCAATCAATGATACAGATCACCATCCATTAATATTATTAAAGTATCAGATGTTTGTAGGTTTTAACGACTGCATTATGCTTTGAAGCTCTACTTATGTTAAATTAATTGTTTATGCTTATGTTTGTTGTATTGCACTCTGAGCTCAGTGTGCAGAGAGTGGACTAGAAATCAAATGAAATAATAAATAATTAACTGCTTAGGAGTGTACTACAAATAGGGTAAAAGGAAAAAAAAGATAGAAATGATGGTATGAATGCTGAAGAGGGGCACATAAATGTGTACTGAGCTAGTCAGTAGACCCATGGGGGAGGAAATGCTTCCCCACACATTAGACATGGAAACAGAGTAAAATCTCCACATGGAAGCAGATTAGGATTCTGGATCTAAAACTCAAACATTCTTTTCTGTTAATGGGGACTTATCTATATAGTCTTGTGCCACTTAGGGTGCCACAAAATAAGCTTATGAAATCATCTTCATGGTTTGATTTTCATAATAAGATACTCAAAAATTGAACTTGCTTTGTTTGTACACCCATTTATTTTTATGCTGAACACCTTATATCAGGGGTGGCCAATGGTAGCTCTCCAGATGTTTTTTGCCTACAACTCCCATCAGCCCCAGCCAGCATGGCCAGTGACTGGGGCTGATGGGAGTTGTAGGCAAAAAAACATCTGGAGAGCTACCGTTGACCACCCCTGCCTTATATGATTACATTGCTGATTTATTAACTCTCTTTATTACATCTCTGAATAGTTCTTCATCTGTGCATTAACCATGGCAGCTGACCAAGTAGCCATCATTGGCACATGCTCACAGTTTGCTTCCTTGCTTGGGTTACATATGCTACATTTTCAATATGTACTCCCCCCCTTTTATTATTTATTTATTTATTGCAGTTGCACAGCTGACAACATTTATCAGTTGGTGGCATTCAATAATGCTGGTGCAAGGTCAGAAGTGGGCAAATCTGGATAGCCAATTAGCCTTAAATTCAATAATACCCCCAACTGCTAAGAGATCCTTTTGCTTCATTGTAAATCACTGTGTTGATTCTTGCATCACTAAGTATTGCTGCTATTTCCCAACCCTTATATTGCATTTCCTCTTTCACTCATACACAGTAATAATGTTGTGGATACTGTTTTGTTCCTTGTACACTCAAAAAGTAGTTCAGTGTTTCCAAATGCTTGAACAAAGTTATTTGTTTACTTTACTTATAACCTGCTTTTCTCGCTGAGACTTAAGGCAGGTTACTTAGGGTTGACAGGTTCTTGTGTCTCACTGGCAGAGGGTGGGAAGGAGCTTTCTAGGAGTAGGGGGCAGGGCAACATCGCCGTGCATGGTGTGTCTCCAATATAATAATGTCATGTGGAAGTGATGTCATCATGCCAGAGACATTGTGTGGTGATGGTCTAGTATTTTAGGTAAAACTCTATGGTTACCATACTAGTATATTTTGATTAAATAAAAGCGGATCCAGAGATTCAAATTAATTCCCCCATAGGAAAGAAGGATCCCAAAATTACAGAATCTGGAAAATGTATCTGAAACATAATCTCAAACTAGTAATGACACTCCTGAAAATTCAGGAGAGCAAAAAGCATGCTGTAGCTGGAATCCTTAAAAGAAATTGACCTGAAATTTTTTGAAGTGCACAACCCTAGATAAAAAAACCTGGGTGCATTTGAGTGCATATCTGATGTGTAGTCCCACTGAACTGCAAATAAAAGTTCTGAAGAGTCTAGTTTTGTAGTTCTAAAACTATGTGCAAAGATTTGAAATAAACTGATGAAAATTAATTAGATTTATGTTCTAGTAAATGAACATATCATTATGAATAAACATAAAACATTGCTGGCAAGGAGCTTAAAGAAGGAAAAGATAGTGCTGTTGTGATGTGTTGTTTTCCTAATCTTGCTCTCTCCCTTTTAAAAAGAAATCCATAGCAAAACAATAACAAATCTTCATTAAGAACCATGATTTAAAAAAAATATTTTGTGCTGATATTGTTTACAATTAATATATCAAACAAAATGTTCTTCTCAGCTGAAAAATCAGATGTGTTTTATCACAATACCTATGTTGCCAAAATATAAATCCTACTTACCTTACTGTGCATTTTGTTATTAGAGTTAATGCACATAAAGCTAGAATTTGTGATAACTGGCTGTACTGATTTGTGATAATTGTTGTGTTTTACAAACTATATTAATCATGGATAAAATAACAGAGGCTTCATGGAAGATTTGTTCCACACACACACACAAAAGAGCCTTTAGGAGCAGCACTTAAAAACAAATCTGACCTCCCACCTACAACATTGTCATGACACAGTGCTAAATACCAACAGTATTTTAATATATTTAATTATTTATTTTATTTATAGTCTGCCTTTTTCAAGACAGATAACACACAGTGTAGTCAGTACAACTGAACAAATGGGACATTCAATAACCAGTGTGCTAGGATTTAGAAGTCTGGAACCACCAGCAAGAACTGAAGCTTGCTTGGCATACATTAAATTTAATTTAATGTTATAATAATACACCAAGCAGACTTGGAACTCAAATTTGAGGATGCAAAGTGAAGGGTTTAAATATAAACTCCAAAAGATCCTTTAGAATCACAGAGGATTTTCCTCATCCTTAGTGAACAACAATGAGATTTGAATGTGGATTGATAATGACAAATAATGTCTTCTTACTGCTAATGTATTTTTTCTATAAGTGGATTGAATACAAAACAAAAGCTGGCATTTTCCTGTTGCTGCTCTTCCTGCTAAAAAAAACTATAAATAGAAGGAGGAGAAGTTGGGTTTATACCCTGCCCTTCACTTGAACTCTCAGAGTTTACTATCTCCTTCCCTTCCTCTCCCCACAAGAGACACCCTGTGAGGTAAGTGGGGCTAAGAGATCTCAGAGACCTGCTCTTAAGAAAACAGCTGTGAGGGAACTGTAACTAACCCAAGGTCACCCAGCTGGCTGCATGTGAGGGAGTGAGGAATCAAACCAGGTTCTCCAGATTAGAGTTCACTGCTCTTAACCACTACACCAAACTGGCTCTTTAAAAAAATGAATACACCACTTAAACATATATTTCTAGAGTAGGGATGGGCACAAACTAGGAAAATGCAGTTCAGTTCATGGTGGGCCCATGAACCAAATCACAAACCAAACTAAAATGGCATTATAAAAATTGGACTGATCCAAGAAATTAATGATCCAAGAACAGCCCCCTGACATGCTAAACAGTCCAATCTAGCAGAAGCTCTACAGCTTATTCTCTTCTACTTGGCCAACATGTTTGGTGAAAATTAGACTTAAGAGGTCCAAATTACAGCCCCCACCCCAAGAAGATGCCCCCAGGAAAGAATTATTTTTGGGAAATGCTGTATCAGCTTCAGGAGTGTATAGAATGGACACTGTGCAAGCTTGAGGCATTAAACTTGCAAAAGACCTCCCTGGGATACTCCTCTACAGGGCACCCAAGTTATGTGCAGATTAGAATGGGGGTCTGAGTCACAGCCCCCCCCCCCAAGAAAGTGTGACAGCCCCACACACTTCTCTCCACAGAGGTAGATTTTCCTTCTGAAATTTTGTTCCCCCCTGTCTGAGCCACCCTGAGTAACATGGTTTTCGTCTTTGTCTTTAAAAGACTGTTTGTCCCACCCTGTCACTGAGATTTTTTTTTTTTTTTTTACTTTTAGCCCAGCCTTGAGAGAAGAATCATAAACCCTTTTGGGTTGAACCCCTTCAAATGGCACAAACAGAACAAAGTATTTTATTTAAAAGACAGGTGGAGGTCAGGTGTAATGAGGAGCTTTTAACTTTGAGGCAAAAGTAAGTAGTTGAACAGATTGTAATTCCTAGAGTAATTGAGAGCCAGTTGGTGTAGTGATTAAGTGTGCGGACTCGAATCTGGGAGAACCAAGTTTGATTCTCCGCTCCTTCACTTGCAGCTGCTGTAATGGTCTTGGGTCAGCCATAGCTCTCTCAGAGATTGCCTTGAAAGGGCAGCTGCTGTGAGAGCCCTCTCAGTCCGTTCCACCTCACAGGGTGCCTGTTGTGGGGGAGGAAAATAAAGGAGATTGTGAGCCGCTCTGAGACTCTGAGATTTGGAGTGGAGGGTGGGATATAAATCCAATATCATCATCAACAACAACATAATCATCATCATCATTTAAGATTATTTTCTTTTCAAAGATTTCAGGTTTTCACGGCTGGTAACATCATTAGGGTTTGTAGAATCTTTTGGGCTCAAGTTTCTCTACTGGAGAAAGTTTCGGGCTCAACTTTCTCTACTGGAGAAAGTTTTCCTTCCAGACGTTTCGTTCTCAGCTGTGGAGAACATCCTCAGTGGCGTTGCAGCCGGAGCAGGCGCTCTGACCTTCTTGGCTGCTGTGCATTGAGTGGGGCCAGGGCTGCTGGAGAGCTGCTATTTCTAGGCTGGAGTGTCTCTTGTGTTCGGTGAGACGGGTGTTGATACTGCGTTGGGTAGTGCCACTGTCGCTTCTTTCAGCCAGAAAAATCAGCTGTAGCTGAACATGCACTTCAAGAAGGAGACCACGTCATCCACTTTGAAAGAACTGAAGTCCTTTCTACGGTCTCACATTATCATACCCGCCTGAACAGAGAAGCTATTGAGATTTACAAACACCAACACAATTTTAACAGAAAGGAAGAAGGCATTTTCATCCACCAATCTTGGTACCCAGCTCTGCAAAACACCCTACAGACTATAAATTGCACAAAACAACCAGCACATTCCACAGAACAATCAACACAGTCAACAATCATCTTCCTTATCTTCACACCCCTTCCAACCCTCCCAGCAATTAACACAGAACAATGGTCACATTCAACAGCCAGTTTCCTTATCACTACCCTTCCAGGAAGCCCCACCAAACAATGAGCACATCCACAAAACAATTGCCCTTTCATCACACCCTCTCCAGCCTAGAAACAGCAGCTCTCCAGCAGCCCTGGCCCCACTCAATGCACAGCAGCCAAGAAGGCCAGAGTGCCTGCTCCGGCTGCAACGCCACTGAGGATGTTCTCCGCAGCTGAGAACGAAACGTCTGGAAGGAAAACTTTCTCCAGTAGAACACGGCACTTGAGCCCGAACGATTCTACAAACCCTAATTCTTTTCTTAGTTATTGAGATCTTAATATTGAGAGGCTTTTCTTCTGTATTTTCCAAATGCTATGCTTCTTAATAGTGTCCTATTTCTCCTCTTATTTCCTTGAGGCAGGTGCCTCCTTTCAGTACCTAACTCCTTTCCTTTTAATCTCTAATTTCTATCTAGCTCTTGAGGTGTATCTCTCAAGCAGTTTTCTTTCACAACAGACCCCAGGGATCTTCTTCCAGAGATATCTCTCCCTGTTTAACTAGACTGGAATTCTTATTTCCCTGGAAGATCCCTTTGGTCTGAATGGGAGCCTCATCTCTCTAACCAACAACCTTGCCAACGGAGCCTCCTGCAGCCCGTTGCATCGCGGCGTGGCTGCAGGGGAGACTTTGCCCACCCGGAGGGAGAGCGGACTCTTCAGCACACTTTCGAGCGTGTCTTGAGGGGGCAGGGCTTCAGAGCTGCTATTGAAGCCCCGTTTGCCGGCTCGGCAGTCCTCTCAGTGTTTTTGGACTGCAGGGAGTGTGCTCGCACGCTCTTGGTTCAAGCAGGGGTTGCGTGAGCCAGGAGGCTGGTGCGTCGCGGATCAGAGCATCGTGGAGCGTCGTGGGACATGTTTTGGTTTGCTGCAGTGTTTCCACGAAGCCTGTTTTCCTAGAGCATTTCCAAAAAAAAAAATTTGGTGTCCCTTCCCGTTCAGTCTGCTTTATAGGGTGCCATTTGGGCAGTGGGAGGCTTCTTTCTTTTTTAGGAGCCCCTGTTTGCTGGAGCTTCTTTGCCCCCACCCACCCCTTTTTTGGGGGTGTAGATCATTGTTAGACTGGTATACTGTTTGTGTTTTTGGGTGGCTATTGGAGCAGGGCTGGGTGACTTGCATGGTGGGTCGGCCATTTTTATAGTCGGCCATTTGTCTAAGCATTGGGGAGGTTTTGGTTTTGCTTCCCTCTGGTGTTTGGCAGCCATTTTGGACTCTCTTCTTCTTCATTACTCCTTGCTCTTTGGCGGCCATTTTCTGAGGTGTAAGGCGGCGGCCACTTTAGAGTGCTGTGAGGTGGCGGACATTTTAGAGGCAGGCTTTGGCCCTTTCACCCTCCCCCCCCCCCTTTTTGTCTTGTTAAGCTATTAAAGAATTTGGGGTTCTGGTGACTGGCCTGTTGGTTTTGAAGGGCTAGCTGCCTTAAAGTGGTCCATTCCCCCTTTTGATTTTGATTTGTGTTGCGCTCTTTAGCGAGCATGTCGGGCCGTAAAGGTACTGGAAAATCAAAGGGGAAGCAGCCTGCCCCTAAGGCCACTAAGCCGCCACCGAAGCGTCCGCCGCCTCCCTCATCTTCTGATGAGGAGGGGGACGATGACTTTAATGCAGTCATTTTTCAGTGACTGCAAGCATTGGAGCAAGCATCGGGGTTTCCACCTTCTCAGATGCCCAAGAAGGGGCGGGTTTCTAAGCGGGCTTTGCAGGCTGATATACTGACCCGCTTGTCTTTTTTAGAGGGCAGATCTACAGCTGCTGCTGGAGGAGCTGTGGGGCTTGTTGGCTCGGAGGTTGGTGCTGGCCCATCATCCGGTGCAGTTTGTGCTGGGTCAGCATTGGTGCCTGCTTTACCTTCCGGTAAGTCTGGGGATGGCTCATTGCCTCACACTGGGCCGATATGGCCTTGGGGGGCTTGGGGATCTGCTGGCCCTAGTGGGGCTGGTGCTCCGTTAGGGGCTTCTTCAACTTTAGGCATAGAGCAGCTGGGCAATTGGATGTGGCCGCAGGGTCAATGCAGTACATTGGAACATTGGCCTGGGGTAGGGCATCAGGGGTCAGCAGCGGCTTGGCCTGGCGGCTGGAGTTTCCCTTCTCCTTATGGGGCAGTCCCCTTTGGTGAGGTTGCCTTACCTTTGGGCGATCACCTGCTGCCTGCCACAAGGGAAAAAATCTTAAAAGGGGAATATGTGGATGTATTCTCCCTTTTATTTAGAGAATTGGAAAAGAAAAACAAGGAGGAACTGGATGATAAAGAGAAAGAGAAGCTTAGGAAGAGGAAGGTTGACCGGACGTGGGCCAATTGGCTTCCAGGGTTTTTTATATATGCGGGAGTGATAGCATGTGTGCAGCCCTGGCTTGCCGCCGCCTTGATTCAATATATGGACATCATATACAAGGGGTATATGATGTTCAGCAGCCCAGCCTGGATCCAATATGACCAGGAGTTCAGGATGAGGGCCGCTTTGTACCCTTCACTCCCGTGGGATCGGATTCACCAACAGTTGTGGCTGCAGGTGATGTCACCGGCGCAGCCCAATTTGGGGGATCGATCCGACAGTGGTCACCTTGTATCTAAGGGTTCTGCTTCTCCTTCTGGTGCATCCTCCTCCTCCCGCAGTGTTGCGGGGCAGGCGGTTCAACCCCGCTTGCTTTGCTGGGAGTTTGGGTCGCAGGGGGCATGCAGTCGGAAAGACTGCCATTTTAAGAAGATGAAGATATTGGATTTATATCCCGCCCTCCACTCCAAAGAGTCTCAGAGCGGCTCACAATCTCCTTTACCTTCCTCCCCCACAACAGACACCCTGTGAGGTGGGTGGGGCTGGAGAGGGATCTCACAGCAGCTGCCCTTTCAAGGACAACTTCTGCCAGAGCTATGGCTGACCCAAGGCCATGCTAGCAGGTGCAAGTGGAGGAGTGGGGAATCAAACCCGGTTCTCCCAGATAAAAGTCCGCATACTTAACCACTACACCAAATTGGCTCTCCAGCACGAATGCCCCCTGTGTGCTGGCCCACATTCCTTCAACAACTGCCCGAGAGTTCGGCCACGCAAAGGTCAGAAAAGATCAGGTGGGGGCCCTTTTCAAACTGGAAAAGGGCCCCAGCCCGATAAAGGTGGGGCCTCTTAAAGAATGGCTTCGCAGGTACCCACATAGGAAAGACAGTTTATATTTGTTGAATGGTTTTACGTTGGGTTTTAGAATTCCTTTTCAAGGTTCTCGAGTACCAACTTGGTCCAGAAACCTTAATTCAGTTGTGGGTTTAGAGCACATAGTTGAGGCAAAAATGGCTAAGGAGTTGGCGGAGGCCAGGATTTTGGGCTCATTCACCAGTCCTCCAGTGGTTAATCTTAGGGTTTCCCCATTGGGGGTTGTGCTGAAGAAGGCACCTGGTGAATTTCATTTGATTCACCATCTTTCTTACCCCAGGGGTTCCTCTGTCAATGATGGCATACCTGAGGAGCTATGTTCTGTTAGGTAAACCTCATTTGATCAGGCCTTGGGCGTCGTTCGACGCTGTGGTCAGGGGGCTGAGTTGGCGAAATTCGATATCAAATCGGCATTTTGCCTTCTCTCTGTCCACCCGGATGATTTTGAGCTGCTGGGCTTTTCATTTGCATGGCAATTTTACATGGACAGGGCATTGCCTATGGGTTGCTCTGTATCATATGCTGCTTTCGGGCATCCATTCGCGAGGGATGCTGTGAGCAGTCGCGTGTAACTCGAGCTCCGAGCAGCAGTTGCAACTTCTGGCTATATGAGCAGATAAGAGTGCTTTTCTTTTATTTTTTTTCATCAGTCAAACAGTGCAGCTGCTTTCGGGGAAGCCTGTGAGGTCCTGCTTTACCCTGCCTGACTTTGCCGGTTAAAGAAGGTGGAAGGTTTCTATTTTGCTTCCCTCCCCCTCCTTAATTGCTTAGCTGAAGATTTATGTCTCCTAAACCTCAGCAGAAAAGAAAGAAAGATACGCGGGGGAGAAGGGGGGCAGAGGAGGAAGATTCCTTGATTGGGGAAGAGCCTTCGTCGGCAGGAAGACCCCCCCATGGAGAAACTAGAGGGAAAGATAGACGCCCTCGCAGGCAATTTGCATCAGCTGTCGGCTCGTATGGATAAGCTGCAAGTTTTAGAGAGTCTCCCTACTCAACTCACCCAACAGCTACAGCAACTGACTTTGCAGTTACAACAAATGCAAAAGGCCACAAATGAAGCCTTAAATAAAATTCAGCTTTGTGAAGGCAAAATTGCCTCAGTTGAACAATCAGTGGCTCAGCAAGCTGCTGCTCTTAAAGAGACAGGGGGAGAAGTGCAGGCATTGCGAGAAAAATTAGACACCCTAGAGGCTGAAACGCGTCGTCGTAACTTACGGCTGGTGGGCTTGACAGACTTGCCGGCTCAGTCCCCTTCTTAGCTGATTTCCTTTGTGGCTGGCCTTTTTCGGCAGGCACTCCAACTCCCTGAGGATTTTGCTCTAGACATTGCTGATGTTCTTCGCATGGCCAGACCAGGACAGCAGGGGTTAACAAGAATCACTCTCTTGATTTCCTTTGTCCGTGCTACTACTCGAGACTTTGTTTTGAAACTGTTTCGGGAGATTTCAATGAGGAACAGAATAACTTGGCAAGGGAGTGCAGCGTGTCTCGCCTTATATCCTGATTACCCTCTATCTTTAATTTAGAGGAGAAGGGCATATAAAACCGCAAAAGACCTAGCTAAGCAGCTGAATTTAGAAGCTTTTGTCTTGTTCCCTGCAACTTTGGTCGTGATTCAGCAAGGGAAACGTATAGCATTTTACTCCCCTCAGAGTGCGGAAGAATTCCTGAGAACTTTACACCTGCCAACTGCTGTGAACTCATCAAGGCCACAGGGAGGGAATGCAAGGTCCATGGAGACTTAATCATGTTTGGGCCGTAGATATTTGCTGCTGCAAAAGAAAGGAAAGGGAGGAAGAAAGAGAATACACTGGATGGTCACCTTAATCTACAACTATTCGCTCAGCCGTTTGTTTGTTTGTTTTCCTTTTTTGTTTGCAAGGGGGGTGCTGATGATCTGGCTTTTTCCTCTTAGACTGTTCCACCCCAATGCAATCTACCTTTTTTATGAGGCTGGGTTTGTTTGCCCTCTAATTTATTACTTATAGATAAATGCTTTCTTTTTTGGGAGGCCTCCCCCGTGCCGCCTTGACTCAAAACCCAGATTATTATTTTTTGTCCCTCTTTTATACCCCCTTGCCCAATAAACTTTGACTGCATTAAGATAATTGGAACGTAATGGATCACTGCAGCTACTCTGGAGAAGTTATTATTAATTATTATTAATGCATGTATTATTGTTTGGACTGACCTACACAGCACTCACTCACCAATGAACTGTATATTGGTTATACTGAGGCTGAGCTGTACTTAGTGTGGTGTCTGATTTTCATTATTTTAACAAGTGGGCTGGGGGGTGGGGGGTATGCTTTTGTTGGGTGGGCTGGGGAACAGGGTCTCGATTGATTGATTGTTTGATTAGGCATGTGCATACAAGGGTGCAACATAGTGGTTTTGGACATGGCCATAATTTATGCATATAGCTATATAGATTCCAGTGTGTTTTCCTTAATTTTTTTTCCCTCTGTGTTTGGATTTAGCACCTAATGTAGCAATGTAGCAAGTGCAGGCTTATGCCACTCGGGCTCTGCTAAGTACTCCGTGACCAATTGGAAGCCAGGAAGTTTGGGTGGGGGTTCTATGCTCCTTGGGGTTTGGAGCGTATTTTGTGGTGGGTCTCACTGTAGGGTGTAACATGTCTGTTCTTATTTACTATTTGATGCCTGGCTGTCAGCACCCAGCCGGGACCCCCCGGACCAAGGCGCAGGATGCCGTTTAAGGTTTTGACATTCAACGTCCGTGGCCTCCGTGACCCCCAAAAAAGAGCCATGATCCTTGGTGCATGCGAGATACGAGTTGCTGATATTGTCATGCTGCAAGAGACCCACATCCTCGAAGACGAAGCCGGTCAGTTGGCAAAGTATCGTGGTGACCAGGTGTTTTTGGCGGGCTTTGAACGAAATGCTCGTGGCGTAGCCATAATTATTCGGGCCAAGTTGAGGTGGGCAAAGATCTCGGAGTTCCCCGACCCCCAAGGTCGCTACATTGTGCTGTTAGGGGAAGCCCAGGGGGTGAGGACGGCCCTGATTAATATCTATGGCTCGAATAATGACAATCCTCATACTTTTAATAAAGTGGCTGCTATACTTGAGAACCTGGACTATGACAATATTATTTTAGGCGGTGATTTCAATACCACTCTGGATGGCAAGATGGATCGCATGGGTGCGACTGAACAATCCTTGAGATCACGGTCAGCAGTATTGGCCCTGATGAAGGAATTTGGGATGGTGGATGTATGGAGGGAGCAACATAAAGACTTGAAAGCCTACACCTTCTGCTCTCACATCCACCAGACCCTCACAAGATTAGATTACTTATTGGTGTCTAAATCCATACTCGGATGTGTGCGTTCATCGGCAATCTGTCCCTCCACTCTTTCTGACCATCACATGGTGCTCATGGAAGTGGACAACTGCTACACATAGATAAGTCCCCATCGTGGTATTTTAATAACTCTTTAGTAAACGACAAGGCTTTTTGTGTACAAATGGAAACAGAAATTCAACACTTTTTCGCCACTAATGAGGGTTCTGTTCAACATTATTTGACTGTATGGGAGGCTTTTAAAACAATGATAAGGGGAATAATCATCGCCTATTCTGCTGCAAAACAAAAGGAAAAACGCCGCACTGAGGCGAATCTTGAGTCCAGACTCTGGGCCCTATGGGTTGCACAGTTCCAAAGCCCTTCAGAGGCGCAATTTAGGCAGAGTCAACAAATAAATTTTCAACTCAACATGCTCAGGTCAAACAAGGTTGAACTTGCTTATGCACGTGTCAAACAACAGCAATGGGAATCTGGAGAGAGACAAGGTAGGGTTTTGGCATCCAAGCTTAAAGCCCTGCAAGAGCAGAGATGGATCGCTCAAATTGTGGATCAATACGATAAGCCTCACGTCTCTTCTGCCGGGATTGCTGAATGCTTCCATCAATTCTACCAGACCTTATATCAAGGACATACTCCGGTGGACCCGTCAATTCAGGAATCTTTTTTGTGTTCCCTGGGTCTTCCGCAGTTGTGTGAGGAAGCAAAAGAACTATTGGGGGCTCCACTGAGACTTGAGGAAGTGAAGGAGGCGATCCATGGACTTAAAACTATTTCTTCGCCGGGCCCTGACGGGTTTTCTCCGATGTGGTATATCCGGTTTGCTGATAAACTTGCTCCGAAGTTGTTGGCTACATACCAAGCGATTTTTAATCAGGGTATGCCATCATGCTATTTTAATGAAGCCTGGATTACTTTAATTCCTAAGCCTGGGAAAGACCCACATCTTTGCGCCTGTTATCGCCCTATATCACTTTTAAATATTGACAATAAGAACTTGACGGCAATATTGGCTAAGCGTCTTCAAAAGGTCATCGCCTCTGTGGTTGACCCTTCCCAAACTGGTTTTATCCAAGGACGTTCTGGTTCAGATAATATTCGGCTCATCACAGATTTGGCCGCGATCCACGCTCAGAAAGATGATGTCGCCCTCCTTATTTCCTTAGACGCAGAGAAGGCCTTCGATCGGGTTGACAGATCTTTCTTGCAGATGGTATTGAAATATATGGGTTTCCCAAAAGATTTCCTTAATTGGACGTGCCTGATCTACAAGTCTGCTACGTCAAGGGTGCGGGTGAATGGACACCTTTCGGCATCAATTAATCTGCGGTGCGGCACCAGACAGGGGTGCCCGCTATCCACTCTTCTCTTTGATCTTTGTTTGGAGCCATTTGCTAGGGTGGTTCGATTAAATGACAATATCCATGGCATATGTCACCAATCACAGACATTTAAGATTTTGTTATATGCCGACGACTCCATGCTCACCATTACGCAGCCGAAAATATCGATACCAGCGATTATTCAACTGGCAAATTATTTCGGCAGGTTGTCCGGTTATAAAATTAATTGGCAAAAATCAGAAATTTTACAAATCGGGGGCAAAGTGGCACTGACGGGAGACATTGGGCAGTTCTCAGTTCAGGAGGCTTTTATTATGTATTTGGGCATTCTTATTCCTAAACAGCCTGAGATGCTAATATCGTTAAATTTAAATAAAGTAATAGGGAAAATACAGCCGGAGTTAGAGCGATGGTCTGCTATCCCCTTGTCGCTTTGGGGTAAAATAAATGCTCTGAAGATGATCATCTATCCCCGTTTTTTTATGTGTTGCGTGGTATCCATCAATATATACCGCAGAAGTGGTTTTGAAAAATCAACTCAATATTAGCGAATTTCCTGTGGGAGGGGAAACCCCCTCGGCTGTCGTGGGTACGTTTACAGTTACAATTTGACCGAGGTGGATTTGGCTTGCCAAACTTATGCCTATACCATCGGGCATATTTGCTGGCTGGTATTCAGCGATGGGCTCCACTTAATCATCTTGTCGAGTCTCCCTGGATGAACTCAGAAACTGCTGTTCTTACTCCTTTGTCGACATGGAACGCGCTTGGGTCAACATACTATCAGGGAGAGTCGGTTCTTCCATCGATTCGGGCAACAAGACAAACATGGCAATATTTGGGTGATATTTATAGATTTGACAATTACATCCATAGTCGGATGACCCTATGGGGCAACCCTGAAGTAAAGATAGGGGGACGGCCGGTGATTTGGAAGCCGTGGGCGCAGAGGGGTCTCTTAACTCTCAATCAGCTTAAAGATAGCAACGAGGATGCATTTCTCTCTTTTGAGGATCTACAAAGTGTCTTTGGGTTACCAGCTAACCAATGGCTGCAATTCCAGCAACTGAAGCATTCATTGTCTACTTCTTTCGGCATAGACGCCTTGGCAGTTCCGGATACTCCACCTCTCCTGCAGACCCTAGAACATGCAATTGAACAAAATAAGCCAGTCCATGTTTTATATTTATGTCTGAAAAAAGACGCGCAATACTCTATGGAAGACTTGCGATGTCAATGGAGCGAGGAAATTAACTGCCCTATTTACCCTTTTCAATGGGCAGCTATCTGTAGTGGTCACCGCCATTGTTCGAAAGATCTTCGTTTGATTTTAATTCAACAAAAGCTTTTGTTCAGGATTTATTGGACTCCTCTTCGCCTTTATAAGCACAATTTGGCTGAATCCTCGGCTTGTTGGCGGTGTCTACGTTCAGAGGCGGGTCTGGCTCACATGCTGTGGAAATGCCCGATGTTAAAAAATTTCTGGGATGGGATTGCTCGATGGATGCAAAAGGTATTTAACATTGACCAGTCTATTTCTGCCATGCAGATATTACTAAATTATTTCCCGATGACCTGGTCACTGACTCGTTGGCAGCGAAGATGGGCAGCACATGCGATAATGATTGCGAAGCGGCTTATCCTGCTGCAGTGGCGTGAAGGCTTCACCGGCACGATTACTACTTGGCTCGAGGGAATGTATGCTTTGGCTGTGCAAGAAAGGATAGCATATCGCCGGCAATGTCAACAACAACAATTTGAAGAGATTTGGTCGGCTTTTTTAGAAGCATCTAATGCTCAAAGCTCTGCATTTTGAAGTCTGGGATTTGTTTGCCCGGGGGCTGTTGGGCTGGGGAATTGGCATGCCGGCATCTAATTAACTCGATTAAGTTCAGGCAGTTCAGATTAGGAGAATATATGGTGGCGGTGCACAAGGTGTAGGATGAGTGCCTCTGTTCATTCGACGGAATGAATGTCTGTGATATGCTTTATGAAAAACTTAATAAAGTATAAATAACGAAAAAATCATGTGCCGCTTTCAAGTGTTTCAGCACCTTTTTGGAATGGGCTGTGCGTGAGAAAGTGGGCTCGCAGGATGTCGTTCATTATCTGGATGATTACCTGTTTGTGGGCCCTGCTGGTTTGGGTCGTTGCGCTCAGTTGTTAGCCGGTTTTATTGAGTTGGCCGCTGAGTTGGGTGTGCCATTGGCCGAGGAAAAAACTGAGGGCCCGGCCCATTGCCTGGTGTTTTTGGGGATCGAGCTAGATACTTTAGAGCAGTCATCTAGGATTCCTGATCAGAAGCTGCAGGACTTGAGGGAAAGGATTAATTCCTTCCTGCGCAAAAAGAAGGTTACGTTGCTTGAGCTGCAGCAGTTGGTGGGGCATCTTAACTTTGCCTGCAAAGTGGTAGCCCCGGGTAGGCCTTTTCTTCACAGGTTCTGTGATGATATGGCGGGCCTTCGCTCGCCGCAGCACAGGACCAGGGTTACTAGCAGCATGAGGGAGGACCTGAGGATGTGGCAGGAGTTTTTGGAATCCTTTAATGGGATTTCTTTTTGGAGCGAGGACATGAGGCTCGAGGCTGAGCTTCAGGTTATGTCCGATGCTGCTGGGTCATTAGGTTTTGGGGTCTACTTCCGTGGACACTGGTGCATGGAGGTGTGGCCGGAGTCATGGGTGCAGGCCGGTTTGAGCCAGGACCTCACGTTTTTGGAATTTTTTCCCATTTTGGTTGCGGTTTGGCTGTGGGGGAGTGATATGGTTAATTGCACTGTTCATTTTTGGTGTGGTAACATGGCGGTTGTTCATGTTATTAATTCCCTTTTGTCCAAATCGCAGCGGGTTATGAGGTTGGTGAGGGCCTTCACTCTGCGTTGCCTGTGGCTTAACATTCCTGGGGTGAATAACGGGGTGGCTGACACTCTCTCTTGTAAACAGATGGAGAGGTTTCGTCACCTGGCATCGGACGCCGATCTGGATGCAGCGCCAATGCCCCAGGAGCTATGGCTGATTGGAGAGCCGAGGCCTGCAGAGCAATAGGCTTAGCCATTGCACCTAGCACCAGGAAGTCTTATGAGCGTGCTGTGCGGCAGTTTGTGGACTTTAGGGCTGAGGTAGGGTATCGCATTGTTTGTCCCCTCCCAGTGGAGCAGTTGCTCCATTATTGTGTTTCCTTAAGAGGTAAGGGAATGGCCATGCGATCGATTCAGGGACACATGTCAGCGCTGGCCTTCACTAGCAAGGCCTTGGGGTTTAAAGAGGAAACAGCAGATTTTTGTATTCGAAAGATGCTGGAAGGGTGGTCCAGGGAGGCTGGGCCTAAGCCTGATACTAGGACCCCTATGTCTCCTGTGATTCTTCGGGGTTTGAAAGGGGTTTGGAGCGCAGTTTGTGCGTCTCATTTCGAGGCAGTTTTGTTTCACGCAGCCTCTCTAGTGGCCTTTTTTGGGGCACTGAGGGTTAGTGAACTGGTGGCAAGCTCCAAGAGTGATGTTTCAGGTAGGGTGTTGTTATTGAGGGATATTAAGTTGCTGGGGAGTAAGGCGGTTCTTACTATCTGGCGATCCAAAACGGATCAAGAGGGCATGGGGACTGTGCTAGAGTTCGGTTTGTGTTCGGAAGTGGTGCTTTGCCCAGTTTCCGCATTGGCCGACTATTTGGCTGTGCGGGGAGGCTGCAAAGGGTTGCTGTTTTGTCATGCTGGAGGCAGTCCTCTGACAAAGCATCAATTTTGGGCCATGACGTCAAAGGCTTTATCCTTGTTGGGGTTGTCTGGAGTGAGGTTTGGGACCCATTCCTTTAGAATCGGCGCGGCCTCTACGGCTGCTGCCTTGGGTTATCCTACTTCCTCCATTCAGCGCCTTGGCCGTTGGCGGTCTCAGGCTTACAAAGGTTATATTCGCCCTTTGCTTCGCTAATAATTTTGTGGCTAGGAGCCGGGGTAGTTTAAGGTTTGGGTTTTATAACTTGTCTGTTTTTCCTTTTAGATGCTGTTGTTTCTGGCCGGAGGAGCAGAGTTCACATCTGCAGGCACAGTTATGTGCTTTGGGTGGCACATCAAGCTCGGAGAACTGCTGTTGGCTCTCAGCTGGGGCTCAGCAAACATGTTACGATAGAATGGAGGGGGCGCCGGGGTCTTCAGTGGCCTGGCTTGCTTCCCCTTTTGTTTCATGGGTGTGTGGGCATTCCTCTGCAGGTATTAATTGTTCACCTGGGAGGGAATGATCTCGGGCTGACTAATGGCAAGGCGTTGATCTTGCAGGCCCGAGATGATTTCAAGTACATAAGGAACAGATGGCCTGGTACCATTATAGTTTGGTCGGCCATGATTCCGCGCTTGGTGTGGCGCAGTGCTTGGAATCCAGCTGGGTTAAAAGGGCTCGTTACAGAGCGAATAAGGAGATTCACAAGGTTTTGGAGGGTGGTTTGGGCCACTACTTGCCCCATCTGGATATTTCTAGGGAATGTCCTGACCTCTACAGAGGGGATGGGGTGCATCTCTCGGAAAAGGGTAATATGCTTTTCCTGAGGGATTTGCGGCAAGGGCTTGCATTGGCTTTGGGCCTTTCTGTGGGTGCTAAGCCCAAAGTAGAGACTTGGCCTTAGTTGTGGCAGGTTTTACGGGGTTTATGGCACCATGCAGCCTGGGGAGGACCAGTTAGCCTCCCCCTTTTGGGGAGTTAGGGGTCTGGCAGGATCAACCTTTGGTGTGGCCCAAGGTGTGTGAATGCAGACTGTCCTGGAGACTCGATTGAATGGGTGCCTTTCGCTGAGACTCGCATCTGGTGTTTGGGCCCTCTGGTGCGAGCCTCCCTGCTGGGCCTGCCTAATGAGATCTGTGGCTCACAGCTCCAGCTGGGGGGCCGGGTCTCTCACCCGCTGGAAAAGGCAGGGGAGCGGTCTGAGGAGACCCCTGCCCCTGACCTGGCCGCAGTTCGGTTGCCCTTGCCGTTGCTGTATTATTTAATAAAGTCGCCCATAGTTTCACCAATCTAATTGTGTCCGTCTCTTTATTCCGACTTGGGGGGGCAAATCTCATTCCCAGTTCTTGTTTCTGTGTAAAACTGCTTTCAGCATAGGCTGAGACTCAGACTCTATCAGTTCTTCAACTGCATTCTACGTTAGAACAGATATTCAGCAGTTAAGGTACAGAATCATTGCTCTTCTCTCAAATCAGGAATCTGTCAGAATGCCCATTCCCCCTTAGCATCCATCGAATAAAAAATTATGCCCTTAGCTGAAGATGGCCAGTCAAAGTGCTGGGAGTAACTTGTCACTCATAGCTCTTCATTCTTGTTGTTTCTAACAATTTTATTAGTAATATATGGCAATATATTCAATTTCTTATATCATTAATAATTACTTTTTTCTCTATCCCATATATATTACTTTCTACCTACCCCTCCCCCCATTACTTGACCCCCACCGGTGTACTATATTCAAAACATCATTATAAAAGGTACCCCTAATTAATAAGAACCAAAGTTCATATCCTCCTCCCACTTCTACTTAATCATTATCAAAAATTGTCCAATGTCCTTTTATTCTCCATTCTTTTTCTGCATATCTTCTGAACTTCTTCCACTCCATCTTAAATACTTCTAAATCATAGTCTCTTAAAGTTCTTGTTAACTTATCCATTTCACTCCATGTCATAATTTTAACAATCCAATCCCATTTCTTTGGTATTTTTCCTTGCTTCCACAACTGTGCATACAATGTCCTAGCAGCTGAGAGCAAGTACCAGTTTTAAGTTCTATCTTCTTTTGGAAATTTTTCCATTTGTAATCCCAACAGAAAAGTCTCTTCAACTTTGTTAAATTCATATCCCAAGATCTTAGAAATCTCTTGATGAATCATCTGCCAAAACATTTTAGCTCTTTCACAAGTCCATCACATATGGTAGAAAGAACCTTCATGCTTTTTACATTTCCAACATCTGTCTGGAATCTTGTTATTCATCTTTGCCAATTTTTTAGGAGTCATATACCATCTATACATCATCTTAAAACAGTTTTCTTTAATACTTTGACATGTTGAGAGTTTCATAGAGTTCTTCCACAAATATTCCCAAGTTTCCATCTGTATTTCTTTATTTACATTAATTGCGCATTTAATCATTTGAGATTTCACTACTTCATCTTCTGTAGACCATTGTAGAAGTAATTTATATACTTTTGAAATTAATTTATCATTATCTCCCAACAGAACTTTTTCCATTTCTGTTTGCTCTTTCCTTATTCTTTCAGTTTTAATGTCATTCTCCACCAAGCTCTTTATTTGTTGCATTTGAAACCAATCATATTTAGTATTCAATTCTTCAGCAGTTTTCAGTTCTGTTTTGCCACTTTGTATTTTTAATAGTTGACTATATGACAACCACTTTTCTTCGCCTATCTCGGCTGTTATTTTTATTACTTCAGCTGGTACTATCCATAACGATCTTCTCTCATCTCCATACTTCTTATATTTCATCCATGTATTTAATAAATTATTTCTTATATAATGGTGAGAGAAAAAACAGTCCATCTTCTTTTTTCCATAATACAAATACGTGTCCCAGCCGAATTTATTTCTGTGACCTTCCAGCACTAAAAGTTTTTTGTTTAGCAACGTTATCCATTCTTTTATCCACACTAAACAAACTGCTTCCTGATATAATTTTAAATTCAGTAGTTGAAATCCACCTCTCTCTTTTGCATCTATCAAAATTTTCATTTTAATTCTTGGTTTCTTCCCAGCCCACACAAATTCTGAAATTTTTCTTCACCATTTATCAAATTGTTTACTATCCTTCACAATAGGAATAGTTTGAAACAAATACATTATTCTTGGAAAGATATTCATTTTAATTGCAGCTATTCTACCCAACAATGACAAATTAAGCTTGTTCCATTTTAATATGTCTTCATCCATCTTACGCCATAACTTTTCATAATTATTTTTAAACAGATCAATATTCTTCATTGTTATCTCTACCCCCAGATATTTTACCTTGGAGGTGACTTCACAGCCCGCTAGCCTCTGTAATTCTTGTTGCTTGTTTATCTGCATATTTTTACACAGAATTTTGATTTCTCTTTTAATACAAAGTCCCACCAACTCCCCATATTTTTGTATTTTAGCTAATAGCAAAGGTGTAACTTGTATGGGGTTTTCATTTATAAACATTATATCATCAGCAAAAGCTCTGTATTTGTAAGTAAATCCTTTTATTCTTAATCCTTCTATATCTTTTTCTTCTTGGATCTGCATCAATAAAATTTCAAGAGTCATTATAAACAACAATGGTGAAAGTGGACAACCTTGTCTAGTACCTTTGCTAATCATATCTTCTGTAAGATCTGTATTTAAACATAACCTTGCACTTTGTTCAGAGTATATTGCTCTTATCATTCTTATAAAGCTTTCTCCAAGCTCCATTTTTTCCATTACTGCAAACATAAAATCCCAATTTAAATTGTCAAATGCTTACTCTGCATCCGCAAAAAATAATGCTACTTCCTTTTCTGGATGTCTTTCATAATATTCTACAATATTTACAACAACTCTAATATTGTCTCTTATTTGCCTTTTGGAAAGAAACCCTGCTTGATCTTCCTTTATAAAATTTATCAAATGCCGTTTAAGCCGTTCTGCCAAGATTCTTGTATATATTTTATAGTCATTTTTTAATAACGAAATTGGTCTATAATTTTTTACGTTTGTGACAACTCTATCTTCCTTAGGTATCAACGAAATAGCAGCTTCCTTTCATGTGTTTGGCATTTTCCCTTTTATTCTTATTATATTCATCAACTTCTGCAATTTTGGTATTAACGTGTCTATAAAGGTTTTAAAATATATAGCTGTATATCCATCTGCCCAGGTGCTTTTCCATTTTTCATTGCATTGATTGCTGCTTCAATTTCTATTTTTTTCAATTGGATCATTCAAAACTTTTTTCATATTTTCAGTTAAGGGCTCTATTTTTATCTTTTGCAGATATTCATCCATCTTCTTTTTCTTTATTTTAACACTTTTAAATAATTTGGCATAATACTTAAAAAATTCTCTTTTTATTCCTTCTTAGGTAACCACCTCTCTTCCATCTACCACAATTTTATTAATAATTTTATTTTCCCTCTTTTTTTTTTTCAGTTGCCAAGCCAAATACTTTCCCGGTTTGTTTGCTCCCTCAAAGGTTTTGTGCTGCAATCTTTTCAAACTCCATTCCACTTCTTTATTTAACAAATGTCTCATTTGGGTTTGTAATATTGTAATTTCCCTTATAACTTTCTTTTTTCCTGGCCTTTTTCTCAATTCCCCTTCTTTTTTCTTTATTTCATTTTGAATGTCCAACATCTGTTTTTCTTTAGCCCTCTTATCTTTATTATTCAATTTTATCTTTATTATTCAGTATTCCTTTCATTACTGCTTTATAAGCATCCCAGACTGTCTGAAAATCTATATCCTCTTTGTCATTCATTTGGGAAAAAGCTTTAGTTTCATTTTCTAGGTATGTCACTGTGTCTTTATTCTGTAGCAAATCTTCATTCAATCTCCATCTTCTCACCTTTTTAGACAATTTTGTAATCCACATTATTGGGTTATGGTCAGCCCCAATTTTAGGTAAAATCTCTATTTTCCTTGTTATAAGACCTAAATCTTTAGTTCCCCACAACATGTCAATTCTAGAAAAAGTTTTATGTCTTGCTGAAAAAAAAGTAGAATCCCGAACTTCAGGGTTAAATTTCCTCCATATATCTTCCAGATTTTCTTGTTTAACCAACTCAAAAAAAGACTTTGGCAATTTTCCTTCTTTGCTATTGTTTTTTTTTTTCCCCTCCAGACCTGTCCAATGAATTTTTAACTGTTCCTTTAAAGTCACCCATTATCAAAATTTGGTCATAGGTCAATTAATCAAGCTGTTGTATAATGTCTTTTTAAAAAGCATCCTTTGTACCATTAGGTGCATACAGTCCCAATAACAACATTTTCTTTCCATTTAATATTGTTTCTACTGCTACAAATCTTCCATCTTTATCTTTAAACACTAATTTTGGCTCCAATTCTTGTTTAATATAAAAAAATCACTCCCCTTTTATTCTATTCTGCCAATGAAAAAAAATTCTACTCCCAATTATTTATTCTATAAAAATTTATAATCCTTTTGTTTAATATGCACTTCTTGTAAACAAATTATATTACAGTTTTGTTTCTTAATCCAATGAAATGTTGCTCTTCTTTTTTGTGGTGAATTTAGTCCATTTACATTCCAAGACAATAATTTGTAATCCATCATGGTGAAAATTCTTTATTTTCTTCATAAAATCTACGCATTTCCTGTGCATTTGTAATTGTGATTCTTTTCCCCTGAAGTTCAAAGCTCAAACCTTCAGGTATTATCCACCTAAATCTTATTCCATTGTCTCTTAATTATTCTGTCAATTTTTTATATGTTCTTCTGTCATTTATCACTTGCCTTGGCAACTCCTTCATAATTCTTACTCTACTGCCTCCCACTATCAATGTCTTTTCAAAGTTTTTATTCATGATCCTTCCCACCATTTCCTTTGTCATATATCTTATATGTCATATATCTCTTGGTAAATTGTTTTTCTTGGCATAAAGTGAGTTCACTCTATACATATAGTCAAACATGTTTTTAGTCTCTCCAGGATCTTCCTCTAAAAATTCTGCAATTATTTTTATTATATATTCTTTTAGATCACCATCTTCCTTTTCGGGTACTCCTCTCAGACGTATCTGAGTCTCCATCAATTTGCAGTCATGGATTGTCACTTTTTCTTGCATTTTCAACAAGGTGGAATCATATACTTTCATTCTGCCTTCTACCTCCTGCACTTTCTTAGATGTTTCCTCTGTTTCCTTTCTGAGATCTTCTATAGCCTTTTTAATCTCTTCAATAATTTCTTTTTTCGATTCATACCTCTCATCATTCTGGCCTCCATCACCTCTAATTGGGCCTGCATTTTTTCCAATGAAGTAGCCCTTGTGTGGGGCTGCTTGTGTTCTGACATTTAAAAATAGCGAAAATTTGGACCTCACCAATTTCAAATCCAACGATCAGATTCAAAAGAATAGGACTTGCCTTTTATAACAAGCCTAATTTTGCCGTCCTCAGAGCTCCCAAAATCAAGATATTTATTTTTAAAGTTTTTAAATCTTTCAAAATGGCGGTCACGACTATTTGCTGCTCCTTACAATTTTTTCCCCTTTTAAAAAGGTCTGAGGTCCACACAAATAATATGTCCAATAGTATTTATTTATTTATTTATTTATTTATTTATTTATTTATTTATTTATTTATTTATTTATTTATTTATTTATTTATTTATTACTTTACATTTATATCCCACCCTCTCCGCAAGCGGACTCAGGGCGGCTTACAATATCATAAAAACAATCAATTCCATAAAACATATAAAAACATAATACACTTATCAGTTTTAAACTATTTGCGCTGTCTCAATCCAGTCTGGTGGTAGTGGGTTCTGACTATGATCGCCAGCTTCTGCAGGATGTCCGGTGGCAGCCCATTTTCAGTCAACCAGAAAAGCCTGTCTGAACAGTTCGGTCTTACAGGCCCTGCGGAACGCCGACAAATCCCGCAGGGCCCTTATAGCTTTTGGGAGGGTGTTCCAAAGTTCTGGTGCTGCCACCGAGAAAGCCCTAGATCTTGTTGCGCATAGCCTGGCTTCTTTTGGGCCAGGGGCAGACAGTAGATTTTTTGTCCCTGATCGCAGTGCTCTCTGGGGGATATGTGGGGAAAGGCGGTCCCGTAGATAGGCAGGTCCCTAACCATAAAGGGCTTTAAAGGTTAGTACCAACACCTTGAAGCGAACTCGGAACACAACAGGCAACCAGTGCAGCTCTCTCAGCACTGGCTGAATGTGCTCCCATCGTGGTAGCCCCATTAACAGCCGTGCTGCAGCGTTCTGCACTAGTTGTAGTCTCTGGGTTAGCGTCAGGGGTAGCCCCATGTAGAGAGCATTACAGTGATCTATTCTTGAGGTGACCGTAGCATGGATTACCGTTGCTAGGTCGCTGCGCTCCAGGTAAGGGGCCAGCTGCCGTGCTTGCCGAAGATGGAAAAAGGCAGATCTAACAGTGGCTGCCACCTGAGCCTCCATTGTAAGGGAGGACTCAAGGAGCACGCCTAAGCTCTTGACCTTGGGGACCGGTATCAGTGGCACCCCGTCAAGGGCCGGCAGCTGGATCTCTCCCCCTGGACCGCCCCGACCCAGGTAGAGAACCTCTGTCTTCGTCGGATTCAATTTCAGCCGACTCAGTCTGAGCCAAGAGGCCACGGCTTGTAATGCCAGGTCTAGATTTTCCAGGGTACAGTCAGACTGGCCACCCATCATTAGGTAGAGCTGGGTATCATCCGCATATTGATGGCAACCCAGTCCATACCTCCTGACAATCTGGGCAAGGGGGCGCATATAGATATTAAATAGCATCGGGGATAGGACCACTCCCTGCGGCACCCCGCAACTAAGGGAGTGCCTCTGGGATGCTTCCTCCCCTATCACCACCCTTTGTCCCCGATCTTGGAGAAAGGAAATCAGCCACTGCAAGGCAGATCCCTGTATCCCCACATCGGTGAGGCGGTCTGTCAGTAGCTGGTGGTCAACCGCGTCAAAAGCGGCTGACAGATCTAATAACAGCAGCACTGCAGAGCCGCCCTGATCCAGATGTCACATAAGATCATCCATGAGGGCGACCAGAACTGTCTCCGTCCCGTGACCTGGCCGGAAGCCGGACTGGAATGGATCCAGTGCGGAAGTGTCCTCCAGGAATCCCTGCAGCTGAGTCGCCACCGCCCGCTCTATGACCTTACCCAGGAAGGGAAGGTTCAACACCGGCCGATAGTTCGCCAATGTGGCCGGGTCTGCTGATGGTTTTTTTAAGAGGGGACGGACCACTGCCTCTTTAAGAGGTGTGGGAAAGATCCCTTCGATCAGGGACCTATGGATGATGTCCTGTAGTGGTTCACGTAGCCACGTTTGGCTAGCCTTTATAAGCCAAGACGGGCATGGATCTAACCTACAGGTCGTAGGGCGTGCGGCTGCAAGGGTCCTGTCGACTTCCTCCAGACTGAGTGGACTGAAGGAATCCAGAATTGAACCAGAAGACGTGCTCGGTGCCCCAAGTTCATCTACTGTATTAATTATGGTGGGTAGGTCGTGTCGGAGTGACGAGACCTTATCTGCGAAATAACTCGCAAAAGCCTCACAGCCTATTTCCAATTCTCTACTATTTTGTTTGCCCTGCGGCAATTCTGTTAATGACTGAATTATACTAAACAATTGTGCTGGGCGCGAGGTCGCAGATGCGATTCTGGATGCAAAGTGTTCCTTCTTTGCAGTCCGAATAGCCATCTCATAGGCCTTCATAAATGACCTATATGATGTTCTCGTAGCTTCGTCACGAGCGCGACGCCATTATCTCTCTAGTCGTCTTAATCGTCGTTTCATCGATCACAGATCCGGGGCATACCACGGAGCGGATCGTGATCGAGGATGAAGAGGACGTCTGGGGCGATTTCGTCGATGGCCTCGGAGAGCCGGTTGTTCCAGGTCTCCACCAGTCCATCTAACGAGTCGCCGGTAGGCCAAGGGTCCTGCATAGCCATCTGAAGCCGCAATGGGTCCATCTGACTACGCGGGCGAGCCAAAATCTGCTCACCGCCTAAACGGGACAGGGGTGGTATGTCCACACGGGCCTTCAGGACCTGGTGGTCAGACCATGGCACTGCCTCAGCAGATATCTGACTCACTGTTACTCCTGCCGCGAAGATCAGGTCTAGTGTGTGCCCAGCCTGGTGTGTGGGCGCTGTTACATATTGGGAAAGTCCCAGTGCTGCCATGGAGAGCACTAGGTCCGTCGTGCGAGTGGAAGCTGCGTCCTCGGCATGGACATTGAAGTCACCCAAGACTATAAGTCGAGGATGCTCCAATGCCCAGCCTGTTACAGCTTCCATCAAAGACGGCAGGGCACTGGCTGGTGCGTTGGGCGGACGGTACACCAGCCAGATTGCCACTAGAGCCTGTTCCGGCTTTGAAATTAATATGCTGTGGGGAAGGGAGGGAGGAGGCGTAGGCGGGCAAACTAGGTGGTTGCGGGGGGAGGACGACTTTGCTGCTCATATTTTGACTACCTATTTTGACTACAACACAAGTTTCATCATTACTCTGTATTCAAACTAGGGAGAAGAAGGAGACGGGAGGGGGCAAACTAGGTAGTTGCGGGGGGGGGGGAGGCCAATTTTGCTGCCCTTATTTTGACTACCTATTTTGACTATAACACTGGTTTCATCATTACTCTGTATTCAAACTAGGGAGGAGAAGGAGGTGGGAGGGGGCTTTAGATAGCCGGAACGTGGCACTAGAGCCCGTTCTAGCTGTGAAATTAACATGCTGTGGGGAAGGGAGGAAGGAGGAGGAGGCGCGGGGGTGGCAAACTAGGCGGTTGCGGGGGGAGGCCAATTTTGCTACCACTGCCATGCCAGCGCCCTAGGCAACCACCTAGTTTGCCTAGTAGGGGAGCCTGCCCTGGCCAGGAGTAAAGTGTAAATCACTGGGGAAGGCAAAACAAACCACCCCGTAAAAAGTCTGCCATGAAACCATTGTGAAAGCAACGTAACCCCAGAATCAGAAATAACTGGTGCTTTTACGAGGGATTACCTTTACGTTTACAATTGTGTTCATTTAAGTTTTAAGTTTCAAACTATATAACTAACCTATTTTGACTACAACACTGGTTTCATCATTGCTCTGTATTCAACATAACATATTTCTGCCACTTTTATATATCATTAGAACATTTAATAGATAAGTAGTGTCCATGGTGTAAAAGAAAATCTATTATATATCTCATATTGAGAACCAATTTGTATTTGAGATATTGCATTTGAAACATATTTTCTACTTCAGTTTCATTACCATACATTTGTATATGGTATTTTCTCACTTTAAGTTTGTCTCCTTCTAATATAAGACTCATAATGCACACTCCTCAAATTTCAAATGTCATAATAAACATGTTTCTCAAGTAGGTTCAGGGGTGGAATTCTAGCAGGAGCTCATTTGCATATTAGGTCACACACCCCTGATGCAGCCAATTCTCCAAGAGCTTACAAAAAAGACCCTTGTAAGCTCTTGGAGTAGGGATCTCAATCCCCCGGTCCCAGCGGGAGATCCCCCAATTTGGGGAGGGCTCCCCCACTGCCAACCAGTTGGCCAGTGAGGGAAATCCCACCCAAAAATGATGCTGTTCAGCTATTTCCGGTAAAACCAGAAGTGGCTCAAAAAAACAGAAGTGCTGCCCCAGAACAGCCATTTGAGTGGGGAAGAACAAAAAGACCACTCAAATGGCTGCTAGTAACTTGAGTGGTCCCTTTTGCTTCCCCTGGGGAAACAAAAGGACCACTCAAGTGGCTGCAAACCTTCAGTGATTCTGATCACTGAGCAGACTTGCAGCCAGAATAGGCTAACAGCTATCCCTTTTCAGGGATCATTTTTGCTCCTCCCCCTTACATTAGAAGGGGGGAGGAGGAGCAAAAATGGCTAAATAATGACTGGCAGCCATTTGAGTGGTCCGTTTTCATCCCTCTAAATATCACTCAAATGGCTGCCAGCCATTTCCTGTTTGGGCTGCTTCTGCTTTTACCAGAAGTGGTCCAAAATGCCATTTGCATCCCCACCCACCTCCCAGAACATCCCACCCAAAGGTAGGGTTGCCAAGTCCAATTCAAGAAATATCTGGGGACTTTGGGGGTGGAGCCAGGAGACTTTGGGGGTGGAGCCAGGAGACATTGGGGGTAGAGCCAGGAACAAGGGTGTGACAAGCATAATTGAACTCCAAGGGAGTTCTGGCCATCACATTTAAAGGGACAGCACACCTTTTTAAATGTCTTCCTTCCATAGGAAATAATGAAGGATAGGGGCACCTTCTTTTGGGGCTCATAGAATTGGACCCCCTGGTCCAATCGTTTTGAAACTTGGGGGGTACTTTGGGGAGAGGCACTAGATACTATATTGAAAATTTGGTTCCTCTATTTTAGAAAGCAGCCCCCCCAGAGCCCCCAAAACCTCCAGATCAATTCTCCATTATACCCAATGAGAATCGATCTCCACATAGGGAATAATGAAGTGCTCAGCAGACGTTTCCCTTCTTCCCCCCCCCCCTCTGTTTCTGGTGACTCTTAAGGGGGATTGGCCTATCTATTCACGAGTTGCTGCCAATTTCTCCAGAGTAACACAGACACACCATCCCAAGAGGAAGCCTTTCAATCGGAGACTGAAGCCTCCGGAGGTGGAAAGGCACAGGGTCCTCTGGAGCGGGGCTTCCCATGCTGGCCAGCTGACTGGGGGTGGGAAGGAGCCTGGGAAAGTGGAAAAACTCCCGCTGGAACCTGGGGATTGGCAAGCCTACCTAAAGGCCTCCACTGGAAAGGTAAGGGGACTCAGCAACTCTAGTGAGTGAGTGTGTGTGAGAGAGAGAGGGAGAGAAAGAAAGAGAGCAGCCAGCTACTGGGGAATGAGGAAATGACTGTATTCAGGAGAACTGTGCTGCTGTATTTTTATTTCTTTATATTAGGGAATGGGAAAGTTTCCCCAAAGTCCTCAGGTATTTTCTTAGTTAGACTTGGCAACCCTATCTTGGAAGACTGGCTACATCAGGGGTGTGTGGCCTAGTATGCAAAAGAGCTCCTACTGGAATTCCACCTCTGAGTAGGTTGATAATTTTGTCATTGCTACATATTCAGCAAGTTTACTGTCCCATTCTTCTAAATGGGAACTATTGTCTTTTTGCTGCATAAATAGATCTAGCTGCCATCTTTCAATTTTGCTGCAGAAATTGTTCCAGCTGCTGTCACCATATATTTGAATATCTCTGTTAAAAATGGTGATTTGTTAGGCAGAACACCTAACTGTATCCTCTTGGCTCCCATTGAGAATTTAAACTTTATGCATCTGTTTAAGGGACACAGAATAGCTACCTGTGGAATTATGGAGGAGTCTGATGCTTATCAGAAGGACTGAGTCCAAAAGGCAGAGACACCCTTTCAGTATTTCATTGTTAATGATGCTGATGATAAGAATAAAAAAATGTGCAATTTTTACTGAACATTGTGTTGCAAAGACATATGGCTTAATTAAAAGTCTGATAACACCTGAAAACCTAGTGCCTAATCCTTTAAGGAGATGATAGGAATTGTTACATCTCTAGAGAGTGTGCAACACTTCAAGTTAACAGCTTCTCACATCCACCTGGAATATCTGTAGTTGTTTTTGTAGAAAAAATAATGCTGCCTTTAAGAACACCGTAGTTTTGAAGACAAAAACTGAGAGACAAATCAATTAAGTTTACACATTTGGAATAGGCACCATTCTTGAAAAACAGAGGTGTGCCACTATAATTAGGGTTGCCAAGTCCAATTAAAGAAAAATCTGGGGACTTTGGGGGTGGAGCCAGGAGACCTTGGGGGTGGAGCCAGGAAACATTGGGGGTGGAGCCAAGAACAAGGATGTGACAAGCATAATTGAACTCCAAGGGAGTTCTGGCCATCACATTTAAAGGGACAGCACACCTTTTAAAATTCCTTTCTTCCATAGGAAATAATGAAGTATAGGGGCACCATCTTTTGGGGCTCATAGAATTGGACCCTCTGGTCCAATCGTTTTGAAACTTGGGGGATATTTTGGGGAGAGGCACTAGATGTTATACTAAAAATTTGGTGCCTCTACCTCAAAAAATAGCCCCCCAGAGCCCCCAATACCAACGGATGAATTCCCTATTATTCCCTATGGGAATCGTTCTCCATAGGGAATAATAGAATGCCCAGTAGACATTTCCCTCCCCCCCCACGCTTTCTAAAAGGGGGGAGGGCCTCCAAACCAGGGAATCCCCTGCCCCCTCCCTCACACACACACACACACACACTTACCAGATCTTCTTCCGGAGAACTCTTGCTGTGAAAGTGAAAGCAAAAGAAAGGGAGGGGCTGTTCTCCCAAGCCCTTCCTGCTCCCTGCCCAGCCTTAAAGCGGCAGACATTTTACAAACAGCTCAGGAGCTCTATAATGAAGCCTACATGTATGTTCTCCCCCCCCCTCCACCCCCCACCCCCCGCTTCCCACTTCTTGAAGACCGGGAGATGAGGCTGCAAACCCAGGGGACTCCTGCCAGAGCGGGAGGGTTGGGAAGCCTAACTATAATTGCGGGCAATTGGGAGGATTTTTATAGAGCCACATGTCAAACACATTTTTAAAGCCCCAAACAGATCCAAGGAATTATTGAAACAGTCCAGTTCTCTGAGTGAGCTGTTTCTATAGTGGTAAAATCAGATTGCAGCAGAAGGACATATGGAAACTGTAATGTCACAATGAACCATGTAGCCAAGCTGTATACATATCCTGTCTCCAGGACAGAAGACTCATATACTATCCTAGCTGTAGAGAAAACTTTCACAAAAGTTGACTTTGGTGATGCATATATCCAAATACTTCAGAAGGTTAGTTCAAAAAGTACTCAGAGAAAGACAGATCCCAGCAGGCAGCCATGTTGTTCTGAAGCAATAGAACAAAGCAGTAGGCAAGTGCACCTTTAAGACCAACTAAGTTTTATTCAGAATGTAAGCTTTTGTATGCTCTTAAGCAGACTTCATCAGACAAAATGGCAATGGAAGCAGCAATTCTTAATATAAGTAGGCAGTGTGGAATCATGGGAACGTTTTTAACAGATTAAAAGAATCACAAATAGGGATCTATGTTTGTTATTAATAGGACAAAGCAGGGCTGAAAAAACACTGGAGGGTGATAAAAAAGCAGACTGCTGTTGTAGGTGCGAAGTGCCATAAATCTAGGTAATATTCTGGCTTTGTTAGTTTAAATAGAGGGCATGGTTTCGCAAGAGATTATAACATCCATTATAGTCATTATAGACAGTTATTATAACAATCAATGAGCTGGACTGAAAAGTCAGACATATCTTTGATAGTCCTTGCTTAAAGTATAGGTAAGGTTGGATCCAATGGAAATTTCTTCTTGTGCTAGAGCTCTCGTGCAAGCAGAAACACAGGGGAAATACTCTGGTATCCAATTATTAAGTTGTTTGGATATGTATTTTTTAAAAAAATTATGCCACCTTTCCATCCAATCAGGGTTCATAATGTGGCAAGCAAAATCATTAAAAATGTAGTTATAATATAAAATTCAATTAAAACACAAACAAATATCACTAGAAGGAGAGCCAAGAGCAATTATTGGGGGCATGTCAAACAAAACAAAAAAAAGTCTTCACCTACTAGTGAAAGACAACGAAAGAGAGGTTTCAGTCAGTTGACAGGCTTGGTGCTTCTGTTTTATTTGTTCCAGAGACGTTTGTCCAAACACACCACCCCAGGGGTGGAATTCTAGCAGGAGCCCCTTTGCAGGCACACACCCCTGATGTAGCCAATCCTTCAAGAGCTTACAAGGCTCTTTTTTTGTAAGCTCTTGGAAGATTGGCTACATCAGGGGTGTGTGGCCTAATATGCAAAGGAGCTCCTGATAGAATGCCACCCTTAGCCCACCTCACTGCACACTCTCTTCATGGTTGACAATTCAGGTTATTGCTGCACAATAACCATGGAATGGGTGGGCAGTATTCTCTTTTTCGTTTGTCTTTCATTCATGTGCATAAGCACATAGCTTAAGCACCTGCTCCTTTTTGACAGAACTGCAATCCCTCTGCCAAGTACTGTGGCTCCTCTCAGCCTCCTTCACTGTGCTTCTCTTCCTTGGAATACATTGCGGGGGGGGAGTGTAAGCATCATGCAGATTTACATGAGAGTAGCCTGATTGACTTCAGTACATTTACTCTTGTTTTGATCATAGAATGCTCTCAAACAGCAACTCTGAAGCAGAAAAAAAGGGAGGGAGCCAAACTAGAGGCTATTTGCACAGCTTTTCAATCACAAGAAACAGGGGAGAGGGTTTTGTCACTCAAAAAAAGAACTCTGGGGGCTCCCAAACCTGACAGAGTATATGAGTGCAGAAACATGCTGTTACTGGAATTGCTGTGGTCTCTTCTTTTTGGGAGAATTAGCAGAGGCATACCAGAGGTAGAACTATTGGAGAGCCAGTTTGGTGTAGTGGTTAAGTGTGCAGACTCTTATCTGGGAGAACCGGATTTGATTCTCCACTCCTTCACTTACAGCTGCTGTAATGGCCTTGGGTTAGCCATAGCTATCACAGAAGTTGTCCTTGAAGCCCTCTCAGCCCCAACCACCTCACAGGGTGTCTTTTGTGGGGGGAGAAGTTATAGGAGATTGTAAGCCGCTCTGAGTCTCTGATTCAGAGAGAAGCATGGGGTATAAATCTGCAGTCTTCTTCTACTTCTATTTTGGAGTGAGGTTCTCTCACCAATAATACGGAAGTCCACTATCAAAAAAAAAGACTATAGATTTAAAATAGGTTAAAATGTTTATTTAAAAGAATATGTAGGAATACAACCACTTGTAAGCAATCAAAATACACACAATCAAGAGGTTAGAAAAATAGGAGTGAGGAATAGAGACTTTCAGGGATTGATACAGAGATAATATTACCTGTCCAGATGTACAGAAGTCCATGTAGAAATTAAAGATGGGGATGTGCACGGCCAGCGTGACACATCAAAGAGGCCCATTACTTAGAGTAACAGGGGTACAACCTATCCTGGCACACACAGGTTGCACACAGAGGTGTGATTTGCTCTATGGTTATATAGTATTTGGAGGGGTGAGTGGGACCTCCCCTCCTGGAAGATAATTAAGTCAGCTATCATTGATGGCCTTTACTATATTCTGAATAGATTCCTAGTTTAAAACAAAAGGTAAGAATGGGTTCCGGATGACTGTCAGGAAAGGCCATAATGGTTTAATATTTGAGATTAATTTTACTTTCATATTCTGAGGGAGGAGGCAGGAAAGAGAGGGGGTTTATGCAAAGGATTTGCACATTAGTACAGGACAACACAGTAGGTACCAGGAAGGAGTATTGGTGACAAAAGTGGATTAGGCAGCAGTTACCAGTCAGGGTTTAAGATATGCAGATACTGTACCTGGATAGATCCCAGAGTCTTCTTACACTGCATTGGGTGCTGGGGGAGGAAGGAGGCAGAAGACTGGATTTAGCCCTGAGGATGCTGTTTTGCAACCTTATGCAGAGACTCTTTAGACAAGCCTGGGCAAGTTTTCTGGTCTAAGCAGAATGTTTTCACTTGGCCTGTTTTGTAGGGTCTATGGTTCAGGTACAAGTATGGGGACCCCATTAGGTATTGGAGTGCTTCCTTCATCAGACAGCACCTCTCAGCAACAGTGCAAGCAGTGATTAAAAACTCTGGGATGAAGATTCACTTATGTGCACATTGCTCACTGAATTTTTAAAATAGTGCACAGATGGAAATGTGTGATCTGACTTTCCCAATGGCTTGATTTCACAAGTGATAGTTGAGATATCAGGAAATGCATGGTGAGACCAGCCCAGTCTATAAAGACTGGACTTTCTTTGGTGTTGGAAAAGTCAAGGGTGAGAACAGGGTATCAGTGACTGGGAACAGGATACAGATGTTACTGTCTGAGCAAGCATTTTTAATCAAGAGGGGAGAAGCAACAGCATCAAAACAGCTTGTTCAGTTCACATAGTCCAGACTGAGCCTCCCATCCCCAGCCTTATGACTACCATTCAAGACCGAAGTATACAAGTGAAGTGCCAAACGCTGGAGCAAACCAACCATCACTAGAGAACATGTTTCCTACCTGTGCAAGATAGAGAGAGGTGAACCAACAGAGCCGAATGGAGAAGGGGAAAGAGGGCAGATATTTTCATTATTGAGAAGGGTGACAGAAGGGTCAGACAATGCAGGAAGTCCATGGAGGAACCGGTCACAACCAGTTCCAACCAGTTGAACCCAAAGACTCCCAGTGCAGACAGGAGGAGTGGGGGATTTGAGGGGATTAGCTCAGGTATTCCCTATGTTCTATTAGGGAGAGAGAGCCCTCATTGGCTCAGGGGAAAACACCTGGGGGAAGCGGGGAGAATATTGAGGTGAGCAGGAGGGAAAAAGAAGAGAACATATGGAACAGAGAGATAACCTGGGCTGGAAATTTCCCTTGAGAAAAGGGAGAATGGTGAATAGATATAAACCACCTTCCTGGAATTGTCTGAATTCATCAAAGGGCTTCTCACCCAATTCCCAACCCTGGAGGTCTTTTCCCCTGATGAAGAGAGTGACAGTGGAGGAGAACCTGACACAGTTCATCTCATTGCAGCCAGAGACCGACAAATCTCCCTGGGGAGAGAGTTCCAAAGTTTTGGTGCCATGTCAGAAAAAACCCTTTCTCAGGTCACCACCCATCTATCCTCAGATGTTGGGGGCAACTGAAGCAGGGCCTCTGAGGATGACCAGAGGGAGCAGGTTGGTTTATATGGGAGAAGGTGGTCTCTAAGGTTTGTTGGTCCCAGGCTGTACAGAGCTCTAAAAATCAATACCAGTATCTTGAGTTCAGCCCAGAATCAAATTGGAAGCTAGTACAGCTGGGAAAAGACAGGAGTGATATGGTGTCTCACGCCAATCAGTACTCTGGCTGCAGCATTCTGTACCAACTGGAACTTCTGAACAGTCTTCAAGAGCAGCTTCACATACAGCACAGTGTAGTAATGTAATCTAGATGTTACCAGAGAATGCACCACAATTCGGCCCTTTCCCAGCTGGGCAGTCCATCGACCGCTGAGGCTGGGGGCCGCCCATTGCCTCCCCGCACGGATGAGAGGCAATGGTTCTTCTCAAAGGGGAGGGGGCGAGGAGCGGCCTTAAAAGGCCGCTCCCGCCCCCTCAAACGCAGTTGTTTTTCGTTCTCGGCCAGGCGCACTTACCATTGCGTCTGTGGCCGAGGAGAGCGAGGCGGCACGGGAGCTTTGAGCCTGGGAGGCCTCTCGTTGTCTGGTTTCGGCGTGCTGTCGGCTGCAAAGCCGCGTTTGCGGCTTGGGGGCGATTTCGACGTCTTCCGGAAAGCGTCGGCGGCGATTTCAGCTGGCCCTGGGACGGGCCTCGAAGGCTGCTCGGTGCGAGGCCACCCTTTGGAGGCAGCGAGGCTTTGCGGTGCCCCTCCCCCCTTTTTGCAGCGATTCCTCTCATTTCCCCCCGGGCGGGCCAGCGGGCCGTGTTGGGGGTGTTGGGTGGTAGGGTGGCTCCCCTGGAGGCCATTGGAGGCTGCAGTGGGTGGATGGCGTGGGGGCCCTGAGCTGCCTGGCAGATCAGTTTCTTACCCCCCCCTCCATTATTGTGTTTTTAGGGTCTGTCAGGCCAAATAAAAACGGGCAGGCCGGCTGGCTTTTTGCTGTGGGTGTCTGAGGGTGCAGTTCTGTAGTCTGATCTGAGCCTTGGTTGGGTCAGGTGCTCCTTACTGATTCATTGGTTGAGGGTGGTTTCTGGTGTTCCATCCCCCCTCCCTAAAAAAAACAAAACAAAACAAAACCTCAGTTGCCCACCTTATTGATTTGCCCGGGTGGGGCTCATATAGGTGCAAAAAAAAAATGGCGCCTAAGAAGGGCCAGGGCAACAAAAAGGGCAAGCAGCCCGCTAAGCGTCCTGCAAAACGACCACATCCAGAACTGCCCCCGCCGGAGGAGGGGGATGAAGCCCAGACCAGGCAAGCCATTATGGACCAGTTGGCTGCCTTAGAGGAAGCAATGGGAGTGGCTGGTCCTTCTAGGAGGGTGACTGGTCTTTTAGGGTCTGGCAGGGCAGCTACCATCTCCTTTCAGAAGGAGGTGCTGGCCCGGCTTTCTGTATTGCAGGGAGCGGAAGGAAGCAGTGGTGCAATGAACCCAGGAGTGCCGCCTGCGGACGAGCTGAGAGAGGAACCTGAGGCTGTGGTGGTGGTGCCGCCGGTGAGTGAGGGTGTTACCTGCTCCACACCAGGGATTGGCTTGGCCATGGGGCCCTTGGGGGTCCAGTTTAGCATCAGGCTCCCATCCAGTGGGTGGTCCTCAAGTGGTTGGGGCCAATTATTTGGGTTCGTCGCCCCCTATGGGGCAGCAAGCAGCCCCAAGTTCCCTCGCCCAGGCTGGTTCTTCTTCGTCGACTTTGGTTTCGGGAAGTTCTTGGGTACCTTGGGGTATACTTCCCGGGACCAGTGGTTTTGGAGCCGGCGTTGGGGCCGGTGGTCAGGGGCCGGCGGTGGGCGTTTTACCTTGGGGATGACAGCAGTCCCCTTCCACGCCTTTGTCGTGGGCCGAGCAGCAGGCTGGTTTCTGGGGGTTTCCACCCCATCCACCAGTTCCTTACAGTTCACTGGAATTTCACGCTTTGCCGTTTGGGGATCCTGCCATGCCCTTGGGCGATCACCTTACCGCCGCAACTAGGGAGAAAATCCTTAAAGGCGAATACGTAGATGTATTTAGCCTTCTGTATAGGGAATTAGAAAAGAAATCTAAGGACGAGTTTGACGAAAAAGACAAAGAGAAGCTCAAGCGCCGTAAAGTTGATAGAACGTGGGCTAATTGGTTGCCCGGTTTCCTCATTTATGCGGGCGTTATTGCTAGGGCTCAAACATGGAGAGCCGCACCGTTGTTCCAGTACTGCGACATTATATACCGGGCATATAATGACTTCGCTGGGGGCGCTTGGCTCCAGTACGACGAACAGTTTCGTATGCGGGCGGCGGTTAATCCTTGTCTTCAGTGGAATCAGATTAACCAGCAGCTTTGGCTGCAGCTTATGGCCCCCGCAAAACCAAACGCAGGAGAGCGATCTGATAGTGGCCATTTGGTTCAAAAGACATCGGCTACTACTTTTACTGGTGCCCGCACAGCCGCGGGGCAGTCGGTTCAGCCATGGCTGCTTTGCTGGGAGTTCACCTCCCAAGGCTCGTGCGCCAGGAAGGGCTGTAAGTACAAGCACGAGTGCCCGATCTGTGGAGGCCCTCACGCTTTCACCGCCTGTACCAGGTCCAAGCAGTGGTGGCCCAATAAGCGGACGGGCGACGAGCCCGGCCAGCCCCCTGCAAAGGGGTCCCAGCCCCATTCGAATGAGGGTTCTTAGGCAGCTGTTAAATTTGTATCCTCTTTCTTGTGACGCGCGTTACCTGCTCGAGGGATTCTCATTTGGTTTCAGGATCCCATATCAAGGCCCCCGGACCCCGTTTTTTGCTGCTAATTTGCGTTCGGTTAAGGGTTTTGAGCGTATTGTGAGGGAGAAGATCAAAAAAGAGTGTGCTGAAGGTCGGGTTTTAGGCCCGTTTAAATCCCCCCCCTTGCCGAACTTGAGGGTATCCCCCCTGGGGGTGGTTCCTAAGAAGCCTGCAGGTGAATATAGGTTAATTCACCATCTTTCTTACCCCAGGGGTCGTTCTGTGAATGATGCAATTCCGGCTGAGCTTTGTTCGGTGAAATATACTTCTTTTGACCAGGCAGTACAAATAGTCCGGCGGTGCGGCAAGGGTGCGGAGTTGGCGAAGTGTGATATAAAATCAGCTTTCCGCCTTCTCCTGGTTCACCCCGGGGATTTTGATCTGTTAGGTTTTGCTTTTGAAGGAAGTTATTATGTTGACAGGGCACTGCCCATGGGGTGTTCAGTTTCCTGTGCCGCGTTCGAGCGTTTTAGCACTTTTTTGGAATGGGCCTTGCATTTTAGGACGGGGTTACAAGACACGGCTCATTATTTAGATGATTTTCTTTTTGTGGGCCCCGCGGGCTCCGGGCAGTGCCTTTCGTTGTTAACGGCCTTCGTGGATTTAGCCGAGGAACTGGGTGTTCCGTTGGCCGCGGAAAAAAACGAGGGCCCAAATACGGTTCTTACCTTTTTGGGCATCGAGTTGGATATGGTGCGCCTGTTTTCAAGGCTGCCCGAAGACAAGCGAGTTAGTCTGTTAGCCCGGGTTCGAGCGGTGTTGGTTAAGCGTAAGGTCACCTTACTGGAGTTACAACAGCTGGTGGGTCATTTGAACTTCGCTTGTAAGTGGCTCCGGGCAGAGCCTTCTTGAGGCAATTCTGCGAGGGGATGGCCAACTTGCGCTTACCGCATCATTTTACCCGTGTTACGAGGGAAATGCAAGAGGACCTTGCTGTTTGGGAAACATTCTTAAAGGACTTCAATGGCATTTCTTTCTGGCGGGTTGATATGCAGCTTGAGGCCGAGTTGCAGTTAGTCTCTGACGCTGCCGGCTCCATTGGTTTTGGGGTCTATTTCCGTGGGCACTGGTGTGCTGAGCAATGGCCGCAGGATTGGTTGGGTTCCGAGTTGTGCCGGAATTTGACTTTCCTCGAATTCTTCCCGATAGTTGTTGCCGTTTTTCTTTGGGGCGAGGCGTTGGCTAATTGTTCAGTGCACTTCTGGTGCGATAACATGGCGGTTGTTCATGTTGTTAATAGTTTGACATCCAAGTCCCCTGCAGTTATGCGGCTTGTTAGGGCCTTTACGTTACGTTGTTTACAATTGAACATCTTTATTTGGCTAAGCACGTTCCTGGCATCTATAACGGGGTGGCGGACGCTCTGTCTCGCCAACAGATGGACCGTTTCCGCCAATTAGCCCCGGAGGCCGACCTGTTGCCAGAGCGCATCCCGGCGGAACTTTGGCAGATTGGAAGGAAGAAGTGAGCCGGGCGATCCATCTTTCGATTGCGCCCAGCACTCAAAGATCGTATGACTGGGCGGCTAGCCAGTTTGTAGTTTTCAGGAAGGGGGCAGTATTACCTGAGGTTTGGCCCATTCCTGTCGAGCAGTTGTTGCAGTTTTGTGTGCATCAGAAGCATAGGGGTCTTTTAGTAAAATCTATACGGGGCCAGCTGGCGGGTTTGGCTTTTATGTGTAAGGCCAAGGGGTATCGCGATGCTACCAAGGATTTCCGCATACAGAAAATGCTGGAGGGTTGGTCCCGTGAATCTGGACCCCGTGTTGATGGTCGGCAACCTATTTCGCCTTATATCCTCAAGGGGCTTCACGCCTCTTGGGCCCTGGTTTGCGGGTCAGCTTACGAGGAGGCACTCTTCCATAGTGCCGCATTGACGGCCTTTTTGGGGGCCTTTAGAGTATCAGAGCTTGTAACACTCTCCCGCAACGATGTTTCTGCTAGGGCCCTGCAGTTTAGAGATGTTTGTTTATTTAGCGACCGGGTGTCGTTCCGGGTCCGCCGTTCAAAGACAGACCAGAAGCAGCTCGGCTGCACTGTGACGGTTGGCACTTGCGCGGAACATGAGTTATGCCCTGTAGCCGCAATCAAGCATTATATTGAATGACGAGGATCGTCGGACGGCCCCCTTTTCCGCCATGTCAATGAGGCCCCTTTGATGAAGTACCAATTTTGGGCCATCACGAGTAGAGCTCTGCAACATTTGGGCCTCGGGGGTCGCAAATTTGGTACCCATTCCTTCAGAATCGGGGCGGCTTCTACAGCCGCAGCGTTAGGCTATGGGGGAGTGGACATTCGTCGAGTGGGGCATTGGAAGTCTGGGGCTTACCGTTCTTATATTCGGCCTTTGCGGTCTTAGGATGTGCTTTCCCGTACTGACACCACGGGATATGTTTGAAGCTGGGTATGTTTTTCACCCCTTGTTCTGCAGTTCTAATAGTTTTTTCTTCTAGGTGCTGTGGCTGGTGACCAGAGGAAACGGATCCTTATATGCGGCCACAGCATTGTTTTTTGGGTGGCGCATCAGGCCCGAAGGACTCCGATCGGTTCCCAGCTGGGCCTGAGCGACAGAGCTGTAATCACTTGGCAGGGCCGGCATGGTATGAGATGGCCTGGACTCCTCCCCCTTTTGTTCAGGGACCTGGGTGGCCCCCCTCCGCAGATTTTGGTAATTCATTTGGGGGAGAACGACTTGGGTCTGATGAAGGGGAAGGCCCTTTCGATCCAGGCCCAGTCGGATCTGGCTTTAATTGGCAATAGGTGGCCGGGCGTCCTTATCTTATGGTCGGCCATGTTGCCACGCCACGTTTGGCGGACTGCTTGGGACCCAGCTGGGTTGGAGCGTGCCAGGATAAAGGCCAAAAGGGCCTTGCGCAAAGCCCTCTGTGCTGGTCTTGGGGGTTATGTGCCCCATCCTTTGATTCAATCTGACATGCCGGAATTGTACAGAGAGGACGGGGTCCATCTGTCTGAGAAGGGCAACGAGCTATTTTTAGCCGACTTACAGCAAGGGCTTGTTTGGGTGTTATAGTTTGGGGTACAGCGGCCTAAGCAGAGGCTTGGCACTGTCCATGGCAGTTTGTGGTTGGGATTATGTTTTGGGGATCGGTGAGCTCCCGTTGCATCGCACCATTTTGGTGCATGGCTTTCTACTGTAAGCTGTACGGCCCAAGGTTGGCTCCAGGGAGTCGGTGGGATCCCGTCACGCGGAGAGTGTCCGCATCCCAGGCTGCACGGCTGTGGGGATGGCGGAGCTCAGGTGAGTGGTGATCATGTTGCCGGGCCGGCTGGGTCTGAGCCGTTTGGGTTGGCTCATACCCAGGGCTCAGGGGGCTCGTCCAGTTTTCAGGTCAAGGAGGTGGTCGGGTTGACCCCTGGCTTGATCTGTTCCCCATGTTCTCGCCCTTGCTGTTGAGTTTAATAAAGTGGCCCTTCAATCCAATCTGGTGTTTGTCTCGTTATTCCGCCTGGGGGGGCAATTCGGCCCTTTCCCAGCCGGGCGGTCCATCGACCGCTGAGGCTGGGGGCCGCCCATTGCCTCCCTGCGTGGATGAGAGGCAATGGTTCTTCTCAAAGGGGAGGGGGCGAGGAGCGGCCTTAAAAGGCTGCTCCCGCCCCCTCAAACGCAGTTGTTTTTCGTTCTCGGCCCGCCCGCCCGTCAAGCAGTACAGGCAAAGGCTGGTCGCCCGTTTCAGGGGGCCGGGTAGGAATTTTTCGCCCTCAGACTGATTGGCCTTGTCCGAGGGTGTTTTTGCCTACCTTGTACTGCTGATGTTAGGTGCTGGCAATTGGAATGGTGGTGCCGTTAGATAGGTTGGTCACTGGCAGTTTGTGGTTGGGATTATGTTTTGGGGATCAGTGAGCTCCCATTGCATCGCGCCATTTTGGTGCATGGCTTCCCTGGGGAACTGTAAGCTGTACGGCCCAAGGTTGGCTCCAGGGAGTCGGTGGGATCCCGTCACGCGGAGAGTGTCCGCATCCCAGGCTGCACGGCTGTGGGGATGGCAGAGCTCAGGTGAGCAGTGATCATGTTGCCGGGCCGGCCGGGTCTGAGCCGTTTGCGTTGGCTCATACCCGGGGCTCAGGGGGCTCGCCCAGTTTTCAGGTCAAGGAGGTGGTCGGGTTGACCCCTGGCTTGATCTGTTCCCCATGTTCTCGCCCTTGCCGTTGAGTTTAATAAAGTGGCCCTTCAATCCAATCCGGTGTTTGTCTCGTTATTCCGCCTGGGGGGGCAATGGCAAGTTATTTTCTGTCCAGGAATGGCTGCAGCTGGGTCACCAACCAATGGTGGTGAAAGGCATCCCTGGCCACTGCTGCCACCTGTTTATCCAACAGAACACCTAAGCCCAGAAGCACCCCCAAGGTGCACACTTTTAGGGGAGTGCAACACCATCCAAAATAGGGGATAAACTATGTCCTAGGTTAGACCTTCCCCCCACTAGTAGCAAGAAAACTTCTCTGCATGGCTGCTTGCAGGAGAGTGTTGCTGATCTGCAGGACTGGGCAGCTAGTAGATGAAGCACTGTCTGAGGTTCACGTGGTTTTGTGGGCATAGGCTACCCACTATATAGCAGGCCAGACAAGGATCATGTTGGGCCTGGCCTGGCTTAATGCTGTATAGTCCATGCGGGAAAAGTGCCCATACCTGATCTGGTATAGATGCCAGTTTGTCACAGTCCATAACAGTTCAGTGTGGTTAGAGAGGGAGTCCAAAGCTAACAATGGAGTCAGAGAAAAGGAACAACTCCCACCATTTTCACTGGTGAAAATGAGACAGGAAGGAAACAAGAAGCTCCTTTTCACTCTTTGCACTGCTGTCTCACAGTGCTGTTTAAGATAAGTTTTCCTAATGTACATCTGACTGTCAGTCCAGTTGCACATCCATGACCTGACATGGGTTGTACATATCATATATTTGAGCCCTATGTCTCCCATCAGCTGGATTTGCATCCCTGGTTTAAAAGTACATGCAAATGACAGGGGGAAAGAAAAACTGCCAGTCAGTATACTCTGTGTAATCTTCACCAGCTAGATTTTCTGAGTGCATGTTTTGAAGATGTACAACACTGCCTTTCTCCCAAAAACTGACCTAAGACAGTTAACAAAATAAAACAATCCATACAATTACAAATAAAAAACAAAAAATAAAAAACACCTAGAACAAGTTTTAACAAAGCATCTAGCAATGACCAAATATATAAATTAATTCTTCAGATACTGAGATAATTTTTCTACATGTATAAAATACCCCTTAGTTAGGCTTGCCAATCCGCAGGTCCCAGCGGGGGTTCTTCCACTCTCCCAGGCTGCTTCCCGCCCCCAGTCAGCTGGCCAGCGGGGGGAAGCCCCGCCCCCAGAAGACCATGTTTCTTTCCACCTAATAAGAACATAAGAGAAGCCATGTTGGATCAGGCCAATGGTCCATCCAGTCCAACACTCTGTGTCACACAGTAGCCCCCCCAAAAAAAATTATATATACACACACACACACACTGTGGCTAATAGCCACTGATGGACCTCTGCTCCATATTTTTATCCAATCCCCTCTTGAAGCTGGCTATGCTTGTAGCCACCACTACCTCCTGTGGCAGTGAATTCCACATGTTAAGCACCCTTTGGGTGAAGAAGTACTTCCTTTTATCCATTTTAACCTGACTGCTCAGCAATTTCATTGAATGCCCACGAGTTCTTGTATTGTGAGAAAGAGAGGAAAGTACTTCTTTCTCTACTTTCTCCATCCCATGCATTATCTTGTAAACCTCTATCATGTCACCCCGCAGGCGACATTTCTCCAAGCTAAAGAGCACCAAGCGTTTCAACCTTTCTTCATAGGGAAAGTGTTCCAACCCTTTAATCATTCTAGTTGCCCTTTTCTGGACTTTCTCCAATGCTATAATATCCTTTTTGAGGTGTGGCGACCAGAACTGCACACAGTACTCCAAATGAGACTGCACCATCGATTTATACAGGGGCATTATGATACTGGCTGATTTGTTATCAATTCCCTTCCTAATAATTCCCAGCATGGTGTTGGCCTTTTTTATTGCAATCACACACTGTCTTGACATTTTCAGTGAGTAATCTACCATGACCCCAAGATCTCTCTCTTGGTCAGTCTCTGCCAGTTCACTCAAGCCTCCGGAGGCTCCAGAGGCTTCAGTCTCCGACTGAAAGGCTTCCTCTTGGAATGGTGTGTCTGTGTTACTTTGAAGAAATTGGCAGCAATTTGTGAATAGAGAGGCCAATCCCTCGCTTCAGAGTCGCCAGAAACGATGTGGGGGGAGGGGTGTGGAGGGAAACATCTGCTGAGCACTTCATTATTCCCTATGTGGAGATCAATTCTCATAGGGTATAATGGGGAATTGATCTGGAGGTTTTGGGGGCTCTGGGGGAGCTGTTTTTTGAGGTAGAAGCACCAAATTTTCAGTATAGTATCTAGTGCCTCTCCCCAAAGTACCCCCCAAGTTTCAAAACGATTGGACCAGGGGGTCGAATTCTATGAGCCCCAAAAGAAGGTGCCCCTATCCTTCATTATTTCCTATGGAAGGAAGACATTTAAAAAGGTGTGCTGTCCCTTTAAATGTGATGGCCAGCACTCCCTTGGAGTTCATTTATGCTTGTCATACCCTTGTTCCTGGCTCTGCCCCAATGTCTTCTGGCTCCACCCCCAAAGTCCCCAGATATTTCTTGAATTGGACTTGGCAACCCTACCCTTAGTACCATAATGCTTATTACTACATCTGTACTTTAAGAATCTTTTGCATTGGATTTCAGCATGAGCTCCTCTATAAATCAGAAAGAGTATCTAGGATGTTTACACGTGTGAAACATGTTAATTGCTATATTATTCTACTTATCACACATTTTCAAGTATGACCTTTCTTGTGGTAATGCAGAGGTGTTTGGAACAAACAAGCTGTGTTAATGCTTACCTTTTTGCGATAATCTATCTCATACTCTCACTCAATCACTGAATTCTCTTCCCCATTTAGTGCTCAGGCTTTTAACTGTGTCATGATCCCATTCCTCTTATGTTCCTGGAATGTATGTGTCTTTCTACATAAAATGATGTTCTCATTCCTCAGTTTTGTTTTGTTTGCTGAAATATCATTTTACTTGTCCTGATAGCTCAAAATAGATTAATACCTACTAATACCATTTTTTTTGCAGATTCTGACAAGAAAATCTTATCTCCCCCAAAATAAACTGCTTCATTATTCATTGCTACAGGTATTCATTTGAGTTCAAACATTTCAGTAGCCAGAACTGTTTCTAATATTATAAAGGTTAAGAATTTTTAAAAACCTATTCTCCACTGCCAAAATGACCATTTTAATGAGCTTTCTGTTATGAGCATTACTGTTATGAACATATACATTCACAGTCAGTGACATCAGGGCTTTTTTCTTTTTTTTGAAAAGAGGTACCACAACTCTCAAGAGGGAAATGAAGGAAAAACACACGGGTGCCCCCATAAACATTTTTTGAGAATTTTGTTTCCATGAAGAGGTTCCAGAACTCCATTCTACCATGTTGCCCGGGTAGGAAGGGACCAGAACCCTGAGTGACATTATTTGTTATTTACCTCTTTATTTAGAGAATTTGTATTTTGCCTCTGCAAAATCTGCTTGAGAGACTATCTACATAATCTGATATCTAAGAACCAGCATGTAAACTTCTCAGCTAATCTTTCAGTGATGTGGATGTATAACACTTTTAGACATGAGAAACTATTGAGGAGTATGTTTCCTAGCAAGCTAAGCAGTGCAATCCTAAACTCACTGATTTAGACAAGTGTAACTCTGCATAGCCCTGATTTGGATGACCTAGGCTAGTCTGCTCATTAGATCTTGGAAGCTCAGCAGGGTCAGCCCTGGGATACTACCAAGGAAGTCCAGGGTTACTACACAGAGGCAGATAATGGCAAACCACCACTGAAAGTCTCTTGCCTTGAAAACCCTATGTTGGATGTGACTTGATGGCACTTTCACTCCTACTTCTCTAACTCTGTGTAGGATTTGGTTATATTGTATACAAGCCCAACAAACTCAATATTGTCGAGGGTTCCTGATAAACAAAGGTCTTTCCCAACTAGGGTTTACAACTCTAGTTTTGGAAATTCCTGGATAGTTGGGGCTAATGCCTGGAGAAGATGGTGTTTGGGTGTAATTCCCAGGAAAACCCAGGCCTCAATAACTTGTACTGAGGCCTGATCTACATATGCAACATAATGAGATGGTAGAATGGGCTGGACCACTTTAGAGTGCAGACCAACAGACTCATGTTGTTAATGCTCTTGCAAATAAAACCTACTTATAAATAAATAAAGGAACACCATCCAGAATGAATGTTTCTAGTCAAGCACATTACATGCTGTACTATTTAACAGAGAATGTAATACTTAACAGGAAATTATTAATGTAGAGATGTAACAGGTGAACTACCCCCTATAAAGGAAGCACTTCCTGTTAAAAGAGACACATGGAAATGAAAGGTATCTTTGCCTGCTTCAAAGCAATGCATCAAGCACTAATTCATATGGCTATTTGAGATGGCTACTCTCTTCAGTACCCAGTCTCCATAGGTTAGAGCAGGGGTGTCAAACTCATTTGTTACGAGGGCCCGATCTGTCATAAATGAGACCTTGTTGGGCTGGGCCATGTCTGGCTGGGCCATGTCAGGCCAGGCCATGTGTGTAACTATTTAAAATTAGGTAGCAGAGATATAAAGGACACAGACAAACCCAATTTAAAATATTTTTAAAAACTTTAAAACAAGCTTAAAACATTAGCACTCATTGGTCTTAAAGGTGCTTTCTTTGTATTTTTCCCCATGGGATGCAGGGAACTGGGCAAAGAAAGCTGTGGCTCTTTCCTTTCTTCCCCAGGGGACTGGGGGAAAGAGCATCAGCCAATAAAAGGAAGAGAGACTTGACTCAGTAGCTCTGCTGTGCAATTGAGAGAGCCTGGTAAAGCAAGCTCTCTCTCCCTCCCTCCTCCCCAATGGAGGAGCCTCAGCCAATGGAGAAAATAGAGTTTTTGCTCTGTAGCTCCTGTGCGATTGAGCAAGCCTGGCAAAGCAAGCAGAAGGAAGCAAGAGAGCAGAAGGAAGCAAGAGAGAAAGCATGAGAGAGAGAACATAAGAACATAAGAGAAACCATGTTGGATCAGGCCAACGGCTCATCAAGTCCAACACTCTGTGTCACACAGTGGCAAAAAATTTTATATACACACATACGCTGTGGCTAATAGCCACTGATGGACCTGTGCTCCATATATTTATCTAAACCCTTCCTGAAGGTGGCTATACTTGTGGCCACCACCACCTCCTGTGGCAGTGAATTCCACATGTTAATCACCCTTTGGGTGAAGAAGTACTTCCTTTTATCTGTTTTAACCTGTCTGCTCAGCAATTTCATCGAATGTCCACGAGTTCTTGTATTGTGAGAAAGAGAGAAAAGTACTTCTTTCTCTACTTTCTCCATCCCATGCATTATCTTGTAAACCTCTATCATGTCACCCCGCAGTCGACGTTTCTCCAAGCTAAAGAGTCCCAAGCGTTTCAACCTTTCTTCATAGAGAAGGAAGCAGATGACAGCCAGTTGCTTGTGGGCCTGATAGGAGCCCTCTGCGGGCCTGATTTGACCCCTGGGCTGCATGTTTGTGTTGTTTTATAGTTATTTCCACTAGCCCTGGTACCGCTAGCCAAGGTAGGTGAGTCAATATAGCAAGCAACAGTCCAATGACACTCTGTGCTTAACTATATACAATTTATTTACAATATTTACATTCACCAGCAAAGTGCTCCGCCAAGCAACCATTTAGAGTAGAAGGAAACATTGCACAGCACTGCTTATATACAAATTACATAGTATCTGCACCAATGGGTTACAAGTGCTGAGTCATTGTGCACTGGACACTCAACCTCTGCACTCATTCCCAAATGCCAGTCAGCTTGACAAGATCCTAAGCTCTTTTGCGACTGATGAACATCTGATATTTGAAGAGACCAAAGTTAAGCTGGTTATCAGTGGAGAGGTAACTGATTATAATCTTTCGCTCCGGGACTTTTTAAAGGTGAACTAAATAATTTTGGAAGGTGGGAAGGAGTGATCTGGAAAGAGGAGAAGACAAAGAAAAGAAAGATTGAATTTTGGACTTTGTTAAAATAAGGACAATGCTAAAAATTGGGAAAGAAGTATTTGTTTGAAATAACTGTGGTCAGCGACGAAAACATCAGCGTCACGGCTCTGCATTCTCTACAATCAACACAGGAAGTATGTCAACGATCAGGAGACTTGGATAACATTGAGGATGAGATTTGGTGCCTAGCAAAGCAGGAAGTAACAAAAGAAGTGAGACTAACAAAGACTGTGAGATTTGGATACCATTAAGAACGGGATTTGCTGCCTAGCAGAGCAGGAAGTAATAAGATAAGAGAGACGAACAAGAAGGCCTACTCTAGGGTTTTTTACTATAGAGAAATTATGATCGCCATTTTGAAAAAAATAAAACTTTTAAAAATTAATATCTAAGCCCAGGAAGGTCGTAGAACGGTGAAATTAGGCTTATTTAAAAAAGCAAGTTCTAAGCTATTGAATCTGCTATTTGGATTTGGATTTTGAGTTGTTAAAATTTTTGTAGGCTTTCTTTAATGTCAGAGTCGCCTGGTGGAGGCCGCGGCAGACTGGGCGTTGGAGTGCCCAAGGCTACTGGTCTTGGGTGACTTCAATGTTCATGCTGATGACGCGGCCTCCGACCGGGCGATGGATCTAGTGTCATCCATGGTGACACTAGGACTCTCCCAGGTTATTACAACGCCCACTCATCAGGCGGGACACATGTTAGACCTGGTCTTCGCGGCGGGAGTACAAGTGAACGATATTGCAATGGAAGCAGTGCCATGGTCGGATCACTTTGCCCTCAAGGCTCATGTGGATATGTCACCCCAAACCCGTTTAGGCGGAGAGCATATTTTGGCTCGCCCGCGGAGCCTGATGGACCCGGAACGGTTCCTGACGGCTCTACGGGATACCTGGCCCACTGGCGATTCCCTGGAAGTTCTGGTTGAGTCCTGGAACGATGGACTCTCCAGGGCTATCGAGGAGATCGCGCCTAGGCGTCCTCTGCGCCCCCGCCTCAAACCGTCTCCCTGGTTCAACCAGGAATTGCGGCAATTGAAGCGGGACCTCAGACGACTAGAGAGGCAATGGCGGGGTACTCGAGACGAAGTGGCCCGAACATCTTATAGAGAGAGTTTGAAGACCTATGAAATGGCAATCAAATCCGCAAAGAAGACATACTTTGCGGCTAAGATTGCGTCCGCAACTTCGCGCCCGGCACAATTGTTTGAAATAATTCGAGACTTGACCACTCTGCCCCAGGGCAGACCAAATTCTGTTGAATTGGAGATAGGCTGTGAGGCTTTTGCGAACTATTTTGCGGACAAGATCGCATCACTCCGCCACGACCTCCCCGTCAATTTTGAGACAGTTAATGCAACCGAGGCCCCGAGCATGTCTTCGGATTATATCCTGGACGGTTTCAGCCCCCTCAGCCTGGAGGAAGTCGACAGGATTCTCTCATCTGCCCGCCCAACAACTTGCAAATTGGACCCATGCCCTTCCTGGCTTATTAAATCCTGCCAGGGGGATCTCAGATATCCTATACGGGATATCATAAATAGATCCCTAACCAAAGGGCTTTTTCCAGTGCCACTTAAAGAGGCCGTGGTCCGGCCCCTCCTAAAAAAACCATCTCTAGACCTGGCCCAATTGGCACACTATAAGCCGGTCTCAAATCTGCCCTTTTGGGGCAAACTTAGTGAGAGGGCAGTGGCGAGGCAGCTACAGACATTCCTGGAGGACGCTTCTATCCTTGACCCACTTCAGTCCGGCTTCCGCCCAGGTCACGGGACGGAGACGGTGTTGGTTGCCCTAGTAGATGACCTTCAATGGCATCTGGATCGGGGTGGCTCGGCAGTACTGATGCTGTTGGACCTATCGGCGGCGTTCGATACGGTCGACCATCGGTTGCTGACTTGCCGCCTTGCCGACGCGGGGATTCAGGGGTCGGCCTTGCAGTGGCTTTCCTCTTTCCTTGAAGGTCGGGGACAAAGGGTCGCGATTGGGGGGGAGCTATCCCAGAGGCGTTCACTTAACTGTGGGGTGCCCCAGGGAGCGGTTCTCTCCCCGATGTTATTTAACATCTATATGCGACCTCTTGCCCAGATTGCCCGAAGGTATGGGCTGGGGTGTCACCAGTATGCTGATGACACCCAGCTCTATCTACTTATGGACGGCCGACCGGTCTGCACCCCAGAAAACCTGGATCAGGCATTACAGGCCATGGCTGAGTGGCTCAGACTGAGTGGACTGACACTGAATCCTGCGAAGACAGAGGTCCTTTGTTTGAGCCGTCAGGGGCCGGGGGGGGGAAATCCCCCTGCCAGCTTTTGGCGGTGTACCACTGAGGCCAGCGGACAGGGTCAAGAGCCTGGGGGTGCTATTGGAGCCGTCCCTAAAGATGGAGGCTCAGATAGCGGCCACTGCCAAGTCCGTGTTTTTTCATCTTAGACGGGCAAGGCAGTTGGCCCCCTTCCTGGACCCCGACGACCTAGCAACAGTGATCCATGCTACGGTCACCTCGAGGTTGGATTACTGCAATGCCCTCTACATGGGGCTGCCCCTGTGCCGGACCCGGAAATTGCAGCTGGTGCAGAATGCTGTGGCCCAGCTGCTATTGGGCCTCCCAAGGTGGGGGCACATCCGGCCGGGCCTTCGGGCTCTGCACTGGCTTCCAATAATATACCGAGTCCGGTACAAGGTGCTGGTCATTACCTTTAAAGCCCTATATGGCCTGGGACCTGCCTACCTGAGGGACCATCTCTCCCCACACGTTCCCCAGAGAATACTGAGGTCTGGGACTCAAAATCTGCTCACCATCCCCAGGCCTAAGGAAGTGCATCTCAAGGCAACTAGAGACAGGGCCTTTTCTACAATGGCCCCTATGTGGTGGAACCAGCTACCGGAAGAGGTGAGGGCCCTGCGGGATCTTGCTCAGTTCCGCAGGGCCTGTAAGACAACCCTCTTCCGGTTAGCCTATGCCTGATTAGATAAATGTAGCTGCCAGATTTCTGTGATTATACTGTATAGTTCTGGTGTTAAATATTTTAAGGTTTTTTAGGTTTTAAATGTCTGATTTTAAATGTAATAACTTTGTTCCGATTTTATTGTTTTATTGGTTGTTGTAAGCCGCCCTGAGCCACTTATGGGAAGGGCGGGATATAAGTTACCAAATAAATAAATAAATAAAGAGTCGAAAACATGTGCAAGAGTTCTCTCTTTGGAAAAAATGCAAGACCAACTAGAAGTGATGGAAGCTAGAATAATAAAAGGAGTTGACGAGATGTTAACAGCCTGTAAAAAAGAACTTTAAAAAGATATTGGAGATCTTAAAAAGGAAGTGGAAGATTTTTAAAAATGATGTGGTGGTGGTCACAAAAAAAGTCCAGGATGTAGAGGAGAAAGTTAAAGTACATGATTCCACCTTGCTAAAGCTGCAAGAGAAGGTGACAATACATGACTGCAGAATGAAACTGTGGGCTGAGGGAAATGTAGTGAGCGAATCCAGACAGACATTGAATCATTAGCAAACTGCAATGCCTGGATGAACTTGTTGGGAACCTAAAAGGAAAGGGGGGAGAGAAGGGAAGGGGAAGGGGGAAAAAAGCACCAAACACAAGAGTGTTTCATTTCTTTTCCTTTTTTTAAACCCCTGTTTCTCTTCGCGCTGCTGGGTTTTGTCCGAGACGGTCAAACTGGATGTAAAAAGCTGGTGGATCTCCAGTCCAAGATGCTTCTGGTTTCCCTGCGGGTAGAAGCACCATGCATGGAGCCGCATATTCCAGATTCCATCTGGACCTTGAACTCTGTCATCTGTGACCACAGCACAAAGATCTTCACTGTGTAACTGAAGGTGGGGAAGGACGGCGCGGCCTGAGAGTGCGAACCGGCATGGCCTGAGGGTGTGGACCAACCGGGACCGTGGGCTGGATGCCGAGACAACCAGAGCCGGGGTGCACTGATTGAGATCAGGTGCAAGTGAGTGCTGGGTGCGGATGGCAGATCGAACGAGGCCAGGTGTGGTGGGAAAGCGAGAACCCAGAGGAGTGAGTGGCAGTGGCCAGTCCGAGTACGAATAAGCCCGGAGGAGTTACGGTGCGGTCCTTCGGTGAAGCGATAGAGAAAGACGGGGCAAAGTACCACGGCAGCTGGGCTACCAGTGGGACGATGGCCCCCTTCTCCCCACCCCCTTCTCCTCCCCCCTGACGCTACCGGGGGCTGCAGACAAAGAACAAGGAGTTGGAACAGGCTGAGATTATCAGCGAGGTGAGGTGTAACCAGAGGACACCTGGTGGGGAGTGGTGCTAATAACAGACTGCCTGCGGTTCTGGGTCCTGGGGTTGCGGCCGCGTGACTGTGGGGATGCAGGGGGGGGGGGCTAGTACATCTCTGTGCCCCCGGTGTTGTGCGGAGGGCTGCCCCGGTAGTACGCTGCACTCTGAGTAAGAGTGCACCTCTCCCCCCCCCAATAATAAGAACGATGTACTCCATTGCACTCCATGGGCACCCTACAGACACTGATGCACTTTAACATTGATGCATCTTAATAACTTAAACAACAAGAAGAAGAACTTGCACCTTATGATTACTGTCACTTGTCACCTTGTAAACTACAGCACTTTACTCTTCAACTTTAATCATTTTAACTACCAATTTGTAATTAATTATTTATTAGTTATTTAATTAGTATTTATTGACTAGCTAAGTGGATTTATTTATGGCAAATTAATTGGAGATAGATAGTGGGGAAGGTTTTTTAATTAAGGAGCCAATGGACGTTTTAATTTAATTATTGTTAGCTAAGGATTTATAGGTGGATTAGGGGGGAGGGACTTAAAATTAAATAACTGGGGTCATTGGTAGTTGGTAGTTGGTGAATTACTGGTTGGTAACAATAAGGTTGAAGAGGGAATAGGTCTAGATATTGCTGGTTGACGAGCTGGTCTCCACCAGTAGGAAATGACTGGCCTGGGGATTCCAGTACTCCTGGGGAGGGGAAGGTATGACGGTGGGAACAGGCAGACCTATAAGGGAAGGAGGCCGAGACATGGTAGTGCTAGACCACCTTCGTGCCTGTGTCCCATCCCAATGGTGACAGGTAGTGGGGCCAGGCGAACTTACTTGCTTCTGGCACTGGTGTTATGTAATGCCAGGTCCATTAATAATAAGACCGCTGTCCTCCGGGATTTCCTACTGGAGCAGGAGGCGGACCTGGCATGTGTGACCGAGACCTGGGTGCGCGATGGGGAGACCGTAGCTCTCTCTCAAATGGCTCCCCCAGGATACTCAGTCTTTCACCAGTCCCGGACTAGCGGGCGGGGGGGAGGAGTGGCACTATTCATACGAGAGGCTTACTCCTTTAGGGCTCTCCCGGCCCCGGAGATCAGGGGTATTGAATGTGTCAGCCTGATGTGGGATGTTGGGGAGGGGTTGGCGATCTGGCTGGTGTACTGTCTGCCTAACACACTGGCCGGCGCCTTATCATCCCTGATGGAGGCTGCGGCGGGCTGGGCATTGGAGTACCCGAGACTATTGGTCTTGGGTGACTTCAATGCTCATGCCGACGACGTGGCCTCCAGTCGGGCGATGGACCTGGTGTAATCCATGGCAACACTGGGACTCTCCCAAATTGTCAAAACACCCACTCATCAGGCGGGGCACATGTTAGACCTGGTCTTCGTGGCGGGTTTTAGTGAACGATATTACTGCTAAAGCAGTGCCATGGTCGGATCACTATGCCCTTAAGGCTCGGCTGGATGTGCCACCCAAAACCTGTTTAGGCGGAGAGCGTATTTTAGCTCGCCCGTGGAGCCTGATGGACCCAGAACGGTTCCTGATGGCCCTGCGGGATCCCAGGCCCCCTGGTGATTCCTTGGATGATCTGGTGGAGTCCTGGAATGATAGACTCTCCAGAGCCATCGAAGAGATTGCACCTAGGCGCCCTCTGCGCCCCCGTTTGAAGTCGACACCCTGGTATAACCAGGGGTTGCGACAACTAAAATGGGGACTTAGACGCCTAGAGAGGCAATGGCGGCGTACTCGAGACGAAGCGACTCAAACATCTTATAGAGAGATTATGAAGTCCTATGAGGTGGCAATCAAAACCGCAAAGAAAACATACTTTGCGGCTAAGATTGCATCTGCAATATCGCGCCTGGCACAACTATTTAATATAATTTGGAGTCTAACAACACTGCCTCAAGGCAGACCAAATTTTAAAGAATTGGAGATGGGCTATGAGGCTTTTGCGAATTTTTTTGCAGACAAGATCGCGTCACTCCGCTTCGACCTCCCTGCCATATTAGACACAGTTAGCGAAACCGAGGCTCCGTGCCTGTCTTCGGATTGTGTTCTGGATGGTTTCAGCCCTCTCAGCCTGGAGGAAGTTGACAGGATTCTCTTATCTGCACGCCCAACAACCTGTAAATTGGACCCATGCCCTTCCTGGCTTATTAAATCTTGCCAGAGGGAGCTTAGATATCCTGTATGGGATATCATAAATAGATCCCTGATGGAAGGGCACTTTCCAACACTGCTTAAAGAGGCGGTGGTCCGTCCCCTCTTGAAAAAAACATCATTAGACCCGGCCCAATTGGCACATTATCGGCCGGTCTCAAATTTGCCCTTTTTGGGCCGACTTATCGAGAGGGCAGTGGCGATGCAGCTACAGACCTTCCTGGATGATGCTTCCGTCCTCGATCCCCTTCAGTCTGGCTTTTGCCCGGGCCATGGGACGGAGACGGTGTTGGTTGCCTTGGTAGATGACCTGCAATGGCATCTGGATCGGGGCGGCTCGGCAGTGCTGATGCTCTTGGACCTATCGGCAGCGTTCGATACGGTCGACCATCAGCTACTGGCCCGCCACCTCGCCAACACGGGGATTCAGGGGGTTGGCCTTGCAATGGTTTTCCTCTTTCCTTGAAGGTCAGGGACAGAGGGTTGCTATTGGGGATGAGCTTTCCCGGAGGCACACGCTTGACTGCGGAGTGCCTCAGGGTACGGTTCTTTCCCCAATGTTATTTAACATCTATATGCGTCCCCTCGCCCAGATTGCCCGAAGGTATGGGCTGGGTTGTCACCAGTATGCTGATGACACCCAGCTCTATCTGCTTATGGATGACCGGCCGGTCTGCGCCCCAGAAAATCTGGACCGGGCATTACAGGCCATGGCTGGGTGGCTCAGGCTGAACAGGCTGAGGCTAAATCCGGCGAAGACAGAGGTCCTTTGCTTGGGTCATCGGGGTCCGGGAAGGGAAATCCCCCTACCAGTTTTTGACGGTGCACCGCTGATTGCGACGCATAGAGTCAAGAGCTTGGGGGTACTACTGGAGCCTTCCTTAACGATGGAGGCCCAGATAGCAGCCACTGCCAAGTCCGCATTTTTCCATCTTAGGCGGGCAAGGCAGCTGGCTCCCTTCCTAAAGTGTGACAATCTAGCAACTGTGATCCATGCAACGGTCACCTCGAGGTTGGACTACAGCAATGCCCTCTACATGGGGCTGCCCCTGTGCCAAACTCGGAAATTGCAATTGGTGCAGAACACTGCCGCCCGATTGTTACTGGGGCTCCCAAGATGGGAGCACATTCAGCCGGGACTTCGGGTTCTGCACTGGCTGCCAATACTTTATTGAGTTCGGTACAAGGTGCTGGTCATTACCTTTAAAGCCCTATATGGCCTAGGACCTTCCTACCTGAGGGACCGTCTCTCCCCACCTGTTCCCCAGAGAGTACTGAGATCGGGAACTCAAAATCTCCTTGTTGTCCCCGGGCCAAAGGAAGCCCGTTTGAAATCTACTAGGGATAGGGCCTTCTCCGTAATGGCCCCTTCCTGGTGGAACCAGCTGCCGGAAGAGGTAAGGGCCCTGTGGGATCTCTCTCAATTCCGCAGGGCCTGTAAGACAGTCCTCTTCCGGATGGCTTACAACTAACCGGCACTTGAAACTTGAAACTGAGTGTAGTTTTTATAAGATTGCTGTATGTTTTAATGTTTTAATTATGTAAACTATGTGAAATGTTTAAATTTTTATATTCTTATGTTAGATTTTATATGCTGTAAGCCGCCCTGAGCCACCTGGTGGGAAGGGCCGGATACAAATTACAAATAAACTAAACTAAACTAAACTAATGATGGAAACTCAAGTTCATCTGAGAGGAGTACCTGAAGGGGAGGGAACTGACTTAAAGGAATATATGGTGAAAATAATTGCTGACCTTTTGGAGGAAGATCCTGAAGGGACTAGAAATTTGTATGATAACATGTACAGAGTTAACTCATCATATGCCAAGAACAAAAATTTGCTAAGAGATATAGTTATAAAATTTATGACAAAAGACATGGCAGGGAAAATTTTGAATAAAAAATTCCAAAAGACTCTGATAGTAGGAGGCAGCAGTCAGAATAATGAAAGAGTTGCCAAGACAAGTGATAAATGATAGGAAAACATACAAGAAACTGACAGAGAAATTGCGTGCAAATGAAATAAGATATAGATAGATAATACCTGAAGGCTTGAGTTTTGAGCTACAAGAAAGAAGGACCACAATTACAAATGCTCATGAGTTGTCTAGATTTTATGAACAAAACAAAGACTTTGCACCATGATGGATTACAAATTATTATCTTGCAATGTAAATGGACTAAATTCACCACAAAAAAGAAAAGCAACATTTCATTGGATTAAAAAACAAAACTGTAACATAATTTTTGTTTACAGGAAGTTCATATACAACAAAAGGATTATAAATTTTTATGAATAAACAATTAGGATTGGAATTTTTTTAATTGGCTGAACAAAAGAAAAGGGGAGTGGTTTTTTATATTAATCAGCAATTAGAGCCAAAATTGGTGTTTAAGACAAAGATAGAAGATATATAGCAGTAGAGATAATGATTAATGGGAAAAAACGTTGTTATTAGGACTGTATGCACCAAATGGTGCAAAAGATGCTTTTTTAAAAGACATCTTTAAAGACAGTTGGATGAAGTGACATGACCAGATTTTGATGATGGGAGATTTTAATGAAACAATACGGAATAAAATAGATCTGGCCAAAAAAGTAATAATAAGGAAGGAAAATTGCCAAAATTGTTTTTTGAATTGGTTAAACAAGAAAATTTGGAAGATATTTGGAGAAAATTTAACCCTGAAGTAAGAGACTATACTTTTTTTTCAGCAAGACACAATACTTCTTCCACAATTGACATGTTATGGGGTACTAAGGATTTTGGCCTTATAACGAAAAAAGTAGAGATTCTTCCAAAGATAAGTGCGGATCATAATCCAATATTATGGGCCACAAAATTGCAAAGAAAAATAAGAAGATGGAGAATAAATGAAGATTTGCTACAAGATAAAGAAATTGTAACATTTTTAGAAAATGAAACTAAAGTTTTTTCTAAATAAATGACAAGGATGATATAGAGTTCCAGATGGTATGGGACACTTACAAAGCTGTAATGAGAGGAATATTGATTACATTAAACAATAAGGATAAAAGAGCGAAAGAAGAACAGAGGTTGGACATTCAAAATGAGATAAAGAAAAAAGAAGGGGAACTGAGAAAAAGACCAGGGAAAAAGAAGATTATAAGGGAGGTTACTATATTACAAACCCAAATGAGACATTTGTTGAATAAAGAAGTAGAATGGAATTTGAAAAAAACTGCAACAGAAATCTTTTGAGGGTGCGAATAAACCTGGGAAGTATTTAGCCTGGCAATTGAAGAAAAAGATAGAAAGTAAAATTATTAATAAAATTGTGGCTGATAGAAGCGAGATAGTAGATCAAGAAGGAATAAAAAGATAATTTTTAAATATTATGCTAATTTATTTAAGGGTGTGATGATAAAAAAAGAAAAGATTGAAGCATATTTGTAAAATATTAAAATAGCACCCTTAACTGAATATATGAAGAAAATTTTGAATGATCCAATTGAAAAAATTGAAATTGAAGCAGCAATGAAAATGGGAAAGGCACCTGGGCCAGATGGATATACGGCTAAATTTTTTAAAACCTTTAGAGAAGAATTAGTACCAAAACTGCAAAAATTGATGAATATGATAAGAATAAAAGGAAAAATACCAAACACTTGGAAAGAAGCTGTAATTTCGTTGATCCCCAAGGAAGATAGAGACGATACGAACGTACGAAACTACAGACCAATTTCATTATTAATTAATGATTATAAGATATACACAAGAATCTTGGCAGAATGACTTAAACAATATTTGATTAACTTCATAAAGGAAGATCAAGCAGGATTTCTCCTAAAAGGCAAATAAGAGACAATATAAGAACAGTTGTAAATATTGTAGAATATTATGAAAAACATCCAGAAAAGTAAGTCACATTATTTTTGTGGATGCAGAGAAAGCCTTTGATAATTTGAACTGGGACTTTATGTTTGCAGTAGTGGAAAATATAGAACTTGGAGAACATTTCATAAGAAAGATAAAAGCAATATATGGTATATGGAACAGCGAGCAAAGTTGTGTATAAATGCAGACCTCACAGAGGATATAGTAAAGGTACAAGACAAGGTTGTCCGCTTTCACCATTGTTGTTTATAATGACTCTTGAAATTTTGTTGATGCAAATATTAGATGATAAAAAAGAAGGGCTGAAAATTAGAGGATTTACTTATAAATATAGAGCATTTGCTGATGATATAATGTTTATAGCTGAAAATTCTATACAAGTAATACCTTTGCGTTTAGCCAAGATACAAGAATATGGAGAGCTGGTGAGACTTTATGTTAATAAAGAAAAATCAAAATTTTTGTGTAAAAATATGCAAGTAAACAAACAAAAGGAATTGCAGAGACTGACGGGATGTGAAGTTACTTCTAAAGTAAAGTATTTGGGCTTGGAGATAACAATGAGGAATATTGATTTGTTAAAAAATAACTATGAAAAGCTGTGGCATAAAATGGATGAAGATATGGTGAAATGGAATAAACTTAATTTGTCATTACTGGGCAGAATAGCTGCAATTAAGATGAATATTCTGCCAAGAATAATGTATTTGTTTCAAACGATTCCGATTGTGAAAGATAGCAATCAATTTAATAAATAGCAAAGGAAGATTTCAGAATTTGTTTGGGCTGGGAAGAAACCAAGGATTAAAATGAACATTTTAACAGATGCTAAAGAGAGAGGAGGATTCCAGCTACCAGATTTAAGACTATATCATGATGCAGTTTGCTTAGTATGGATAAAGGACTGGATGATGCTGTTGAATAAAAAACTTTTAATGTCGGAAGCTCATGGAAATAAGTTTGGCTGGCATGCTTATTTGTACTATGGGAAGAAAAAGATGGACGGTTTTTTTTCTCATCATTATATCAGAAATAATTTGTTAAATACATGGATAAAATACAAGAAATGTGATGAGAGAAAGCCATTATGGATAGTGCCAGCAGAAGTAATAAAAATAACAGCTGAAACCAGTGAAGAGAGAGGGTTGTCATTTAATCAATTACTAAAAATACAAAGTAGCAAAATAGAATTCAAAACTGCTGAGGAGTTGAATAAAAAATATGATTGGTTTCAAATGCAACAAATAAAAAGCCTGGTGGAGAATGATATTAAAACTGAAGGAATAAGAAGTGAGCAAACAGAAATGGAAAAAGTTCTGCTTGGAGATAATGAAAAATTAATTTCAAAAATGTATGAGTTACTGTTGAAATGGTCTACGGAAGATGAGGTAGTAAAATCTCAAATGATTAAGTGGGCAATCAATGTAAATAAAGAAATACACATGGATACATGGGAGTATCTTTGGAAGAACTCTATGAAGTTATCAACATGTCAGAATATAAAAGTAAATTGTTTTAAGATGATGTATAGGTGGTATATGACTCCTAAAAAATTGGCAAAGATGAATAAAAAGATGCCAGACAGATGTTGGAAATGTAGAAGACATGAAGGCTCTTTTTATCATATGTGGTGGACTTGTGAAAGAGTGAAACAGTATTGGCAGATGATTCAACAAGAAATTTCAAGGATCTTGGGATATGAATACAAGAAAGTAGCAGAGACTTTTTTATTGGGATTACAAATGGAAAAATTTCCAAAAGAAGATAGAACTTTGATATGGTACTTGCTTTCAGTGGCTAGGACATTGTATGTGCAGTTTTGGAAGCAAGAAAAAAAAACAGAAAAATGGGATTGGATTGTAAAAGTTATAAGATAGAGTGAGATGGACAAACTAACAAGAATCTTAAGAGACTATGATTTGGATGTGTATGAAAAGGAGTGGAAAAAGTTTAGATGCTATGTAGAAGAAGAATGGAATATAAAAGGATTTTGGACAATTTTTTAATAACGATCAAGTATTAGTAAAAGTAGAATATGAATATAGGTTCTTATGGTTTAAAGGTATCTTTAAATGATAGTATTTTAAGTATATAACTTCGGCAGGAGTCAAGTAACGGGGGGAGGGGGGATTAGAAAATAGCATATGGGATATATAAAAAGAAGGTATTAATGGATATGGTTACCATATGTTATCAATAAAATTGTGTTTAATAAGATTTTTATTTAAAAACAATATATATATATATATATATATATATATATATATATATATATATATATATATATATATATATATGAAATCAGAAACATGAAAACATATATACCATCCCCTATCAGTTATCATATTCAGAGATTAAACAATAAAATACAGTTTCTGAGATTTTCACCAAAATGCATTTAGAAACATTAGTCTCACACAACCCACATTTGAGAAATTCAGGGTTGTGTTGGGTGTGGCTATCTTATATAGACCTGATTACATGCAATTCACATGACCATACCAAAACCTTCTGATTGTATGAGGTGAAAGCTTATTTGAAAGAAGAAATATATGCATTAAAACTGTGAACCATAGATCAACTTGTTGAGAAATGTTTTCAGGCATCTATTTATTCAACGGATCTCTCTTCCAAGGATGGGACAGTGAGTACAAAGTTTAGAAAGCAAAACTTGTATGTGCTTTCAGAAAGCTAAATTCAGTAAACTAAAGCAAATTGGCAATTTCTTCAGCCAATATCTGCAACAGGCAAAGGTCTCCAACAAAGAAACTTATAAAAAATATAAACCCTCATCTCAGATACTACAATTTATCCTACCTCTTCAGCCCTCCATTACCTAGGAATGCCAGCGTCCAGGTGTGACCTGGGAAATCCCTAGAATTATAGTTTATCTCCAGACTACAGAGATGAATTCTCCTGGAGAAAATGGATTATTTGGAGTGCACTCCATGGCAGTGTACTCCACTGAGGTCCCTGTCCTCTCCAGGCTCTGTCCCTAAATCTCCAGGAGTTTCTCAACCAGATCTGGCAGCCCTAACACCACCTCACTATGCTGCATGTATGGACCAGACCTGGGATCCTTTAACAACAAAAGGCTGGTAATCAAACCTGGCAATTTCTATACATAAAGCTAGCTCTGTACCACCTAGTTATAGTATGTCTCCTTTACAATTTGATTGGAGGGCAGCTGAGCATGCATGCACAACATACAATATAAATTTGATTTCATCCTGAATGATGGGGTGTGAATTTTTACTGAACAATTAATTCCCACTTTTAAAAGTGTTAAGTCAACCAAGTAATGAGTTTCAAGGCATGACTATGATCTTTATGGGAGGAGGGAATCTATTTATTTTTAGTGTTTATGGCAAATAAGGAGCCAAGTTCATTAAGATTCTCCAGAACATGTAAGAAACATGGAATAGATTTATAAATGGAAAGGAACATCTAAATTTCCAGATGCAATAGGTTAACTGAAGAAGGTTTACACTCACCCTTCTATATTCTGAGACACAACAGATGATTATTTTTTGTCAAGTGTAACGTACTCAGTCAGGAGACGCGAGTAGGGCAACATTCTTTATTAGGAGCACGTTGCAAGAGAGAGAACACGCGGGCCGGGTCCCGCTTATGTACAATCCCTGGTACAGCCTACTGGACAGGTCAGGCCAATCCTGACCTGTTAAACTTCCCGCCTCTGCTGGTGATTGGCAGGGGATTTCGCGCCCCGTGCTGGAGGGGCCTGGGACAGCCCAGTCGCCTCTGCGCATGGCGCGTTTGGCTGCCGATACACTACACCCCTCCCTCCCTGGTTAATGAACATAGTCCTTAAGGTACGCGGGAGGTCGGCGCTCCCTGGTGGACCTTCTGGGGAGGTCTGGTGGAGGCAGCGCGGCTTCTGCCGCTGGTGCGTCGGGGGGCCGTGATGTGGCCGGAGGCTGCGGTTCTGGTTCTGTCGGTCTCTCGGGCTCTGACGGTCCCGGCGCTTCGTGCGGCGGTGTAGCTGGTGTTGGGGCCGTGTCCTCAGATTGGCCCTCGGTTGGCTCCCCCCCGGGTCTCGCCTCTTCAGTGTCCGCAGGTTCCTCCGGTAGCGTGCGGCGGCGTAACTGGTCTATGTGCTGCCGAAATACCTGGCCCCCTTGGTTGATATATCGTAGTGGCGGGACCCCGTTACTTGTAGCACCCGGCCCGCCACCCATTCGGGCCCCCTGGCATAGTTCCGGGCGTATACCGGGTCGCCCGCGAAGAAACCCCTGGCTGCGTCCCGGACCTCGGGACTTCCGCGAGTGTCTGGGGCCCTGTCGGGGTGTAGCCTATCTATGCGGGTTATGAGCTTGCGCCCCATGAGGAGCTCTGCCAGACTGACCCCTGTGACCGGGTTGGGGGTAACCCTATTATCGAAAAGGAAGGTGGCTAACCTGTGGTCCCAGTCGCCCTGCACGATTCGGCTCAGGGCTTCTTTGGTTGTGCGGACCATCCGCTCTGCCTGGCCGTTGGTGGCCGGGTGGAAGGGGGCAGACCTTATGTGCTTTATCAGATATCACTGGAGGAACGTCTGGAAGTCCGCCGAGGTGAACGCGGCCCCGTTATCCGAGACTATGGTGTCCGGGATGCCATGTGTGCATAAGACCCTGCGCAGCGCTCGGATTGCGGCGGCGGACGAGGTTGACCCTACAGGAATGACCTCCAGCCATTTGGTGTAGGCATCCACGATTATCATGAAGATCTGCCCCTGGAATGGCCCCGCGAAGTCGAGGTGGAGGCGTGACCATGGCTTCCTGGGGGACTCCCACCGTGTGGCGGGGGCGCTGGGAGGCTCGGGCCGCGTCTCCTGACATATCTGGCACCTACGGACCCAGCTCTCAATCTCCCCGTCCATCCCCGGCCACCAGACATAGCTCCTGGCTAACGCCTTCATTCGGACTATGCCGGGATGGGTCTCATGTAGGGATTCCAGAACACGCTTTTGCAGCAGGGGCGGGACCACCACCCTGCTTCCCCATAATATGCACCCTTTGTGTGCTGCTAGTTCCTCCCTCCTGGTCTTATACGGCTTGAATTCTTCCCCCATGTTCCCTTCTGGCCAGCCCCTCACCACCCAGTCGAGCACCCGTGCCAGCGTTTTGTGTTTTTGGGTGGCCTTGGCGACCTCCTCAGCATGGAGGGGCTGCTCCAGGAGGCCCTCCAGTAGCATTACCTGGTGTGCGGGGGCTGGGTCTGGACTTACTTCCGGAAGTGGCAGTCGGCTGAGTGCGTCCGCGTGACCCATAGCTTTGCCGGCTCGGTGGACCAGTGTGTAAGTGTATGAGTTGAGGAATTGGTTCCACCTCAACACACGCTGTGATAGGATTTGGGGGGTTTGCCGGTCTGGGGCCAACAGACCTAGGAGGGGCTTGTGGTCCGTAGCAATAGTGAACCTCCGGCCGTACAGGTATTCATGGAACTTGCGGACCCCCGCCACGATTGCCAGAGCCTCCTTATCTATCTGCGCATAATTGCGCTCGGCCGGAGTCAGTGTGCGGGAGTAATACGCTACCGGTACCTCCCTCCCATCCGGGAGTTGGTGCCCCAGGACTGCTCCCACCTCATAAGGCGATGCATCACAGGCCAGGATGATGGGGAGGCCCTCGTCGAAATTGTGGAGCACCGCATTGGACACCAGGACGTCCTTGACTGCCTGGAACGCGGCGGCTTGTCGTTTGCCCCAAACCCAAGGGGCTTTTTTGTCCAGCAGCCGGTGAAGGGGCTCTGCAAGGGCTGCCTTGTGGGGGAGGAATGAATGGTAGAAGTTAAGCACCCCCAAGAAGCTTTGTAGCTCCGCTTTGCAGGTGGGGGCCGGAGCTTGCACGATGGCCCGTGTCTTTTCTTCCGTGGGGTGGATTCCTGCTGCATCTACGGCGAACCCCAGGAACTCCACCCATGGGACCCCCAGCAAGCATTTCTCCCTCTTAACCTTGAGCCCCGCTGCCTGGAACCGGCGGAGCACCTCACGTAAGCGGTTGCCGAACTCTTCGGGGTCCGGGGCGGCGACTAAAACGTCATCGAAGAACGGCTGGACTCCGGGAATCCCTTTAAGGAGAGCGTCCATTATACTCTGGAAGATTCCCAGAGCGACGCTTACCCCGAACTGTAGCCTCGTCACCCGGAAGGCCCCCCTGTGTGTCACAATCGTCTGGGCCTCGGCCGTCTTATTGTCTACCAGGAGCTGTTGGTAGGCCTGTGCCAGATCCAGCTTCCTGAAGATTTTAGACCCCGCGAGGGCAGCCAGGACGTGGCTCACCACCGGCACTGGGTAGGGGATATCCTGCAGCGCCTTGTTTATCGTGCATTTATAGTCTGCACAGATCCGCACCTCCCCGTTTGGCTTGATTGGGGTTACGATGGGGGTCTCCCAGGTGGCGTGGTCCACTGGTTCCAGGACTCCCTGGGCCGTGAGGCGGTCTAGTTCGGCCTCTATTTTTGGCTTCAAGGCGAACGGGACCCTCCTTGCCTTGAGCCGAATCGGCCTGACCGTGGGGTCTAGTGGTAGGGAGATGGCTGGCCCTTTGTAGCTCCCTAGGGAACCATCGAATACGTCAGGGAACTCTTGGCATATCTCCCCGAACCCTCTGGGCGTTAGGGTTTGCCCCACCCCCTCCAAGCGGATCCCCAAGGGTTTGAACCACGCTAGTCCTAGCAGGGTGGTAAGCTGGCGCTTTACCACCAGGATGTCCAGCGGGCCCCCGCTCGACTTGCACCCGCGCCCACCCCGCGATCTGCACCGGGTTCTTCTGAAAGTCCCGGAGTATGAAGTCCGCCGGCCTTAGTTGAAGCCGCTGGCGGGGGCACAGTTTCCTCAGGGTCTCCTCTGCTATAATGGAAATGGAGGAACCTGAGTCCACCTCCATTTGGCAGGGGTTACCTTCGATGAGGACCGCCATTTTAATTTTGTCAGGGGTGGCGAGGGGCAAGTTCAGTACCTGAAGGGACGTGGAGTCTGTGGAGTGGAACTCCGCTGACTCGTGATGCGTGGTCGGCCTCCGGCGGTTGGGCTTGGCTCGGCAAGCCCTGGCGATGTGGCCGGTCTTCCCGCAGCTCCGGCAGTCCCAGGTCCGGTACTGGCAGTCTCTCCGGTCGTGGGGGTCGCCACAGCTGGCGCACTTGGTGGCAGGGACCCTCTCCGACGCTGGTGGTCGATCGGGCGCTCGGGGGTGTTGGGCTGCTCTGTTGGGTAGCCTGGCGGGGCAATGCAGCTGGTGGGCTTCTCCCTCCTCTGGGCGGTCGTGGTCCAGCTCCTCGTGGTGGATGGCATCTGTCCGGGCCTTGGGAAAGGTCCTGGAGGTCCTCTCGAACACCACTGCTTCATTGAAAGCGCTCTGGAGGGTGAGCTCTTCCTTGGCGAAGAGCTTCTGCTGGAGCCTCTCGTCGCGGAGGCCCCACGTGAAGCGATCGGCCAGGGTGTCTTCCAGCTGGGGGAAGTTGCAGTTCCCGGCGATCCTGCGGAGGGCCGCCAAGTAGTCGGCGGCCAATTCTCCGGCAGTCTGGTCCCTTCTGTGGAACAGGAACCGGCGGGCCACCCGTGAAGGCTGAGGTAAGAAGTGGCCGGTGAGGAGTCTGCTGACCTCGGAGAAGGACTTCTCCGTGAGGCGGGCGGGGGCCGAGAGACCCTTGGCGATCTCGAATGTGGCCGCCCCGCAGACGCTCAGGAGAACGTCCCTCTTCATGCTGTCCTCCGTGACCTTGTTGGCCCTCAGGTAGCATTCGACCCTTTCCAAGTAGGACTCCCAGGCCTCTGGATTTGCTGGGTCGAACGGCTCAACGTGACCGGTGTTTCCGCCCTGGTTGGCCATGGTGGCGGCGGCGGTCGTGATCGGTGGTGCCCTTGGTCTCCGACGTAGCCGGTGAGGCTAGTATCCCATCCTCGTCGCCAGTGTAACGTACTCAGTCGGAGACGCGAGTAGGGCAACATTCTTTATTAGGAGCACGTTGCAAGAGAGAGAACACACGGGCCGGGTCCCGCTTATGTACAATCCCCAGTACAGCCTACTGGACAGGTCAGGCCAATCCTGACCTGTTAAACTTCCCGCCGCTGCTGGTGATTGGTGGGGGATTTCGCGCCCCGCGCTGGAGGCGCCTGGGACAGCCCAGTCGCCTCTGCACATGGCGCGTGTGGCTGCCGATACACTACATCAAGGAAGGAAAAAAGGTTAAACATAAGGGCATGAGGAATGTCCAGAATCTGAAGTCAAAATAGGATGATGACACTCTGCAGATTTAAAAGCAAAGCAAAGACTTGACTTGAAAGCAAAGCCTAAGAACTATGACTGGAGGAGATCTCAGGGGAGGGGTATTTGCCACATCCTGTTTCTCATTGGAGTACCCAAAGCACCCAGGAAACTGAAGATTGGAGGAGCCTTGAAACAAGATGAAACAGGGGAAGCTGCAGCTGGACAATAAACTGCCTCAACTTCCATGAACTTTTGTTCTACTTACATAAAAGCAACACTGATCCAGGACAATTTTGCTGATTCCAACCCCCGCCCACCACTTCCCTAGCATTCAGTAACAGGTCCTAGTGGGGGACTCAAGGGGCTCCAGTGTGGAAGGGGGAGCAGACCATCCCAAAAAAAATCCCTTCACAAACTCCTACCCACAGAAACAAGAACATGTTTAGCCAGGAGTACCACTGAAACAGTCTTTTGTGAATGTTTCCACTGCAAGAGCCATTTTAATGGATGCCACTGGGTGAGTACAAGGACAAAAAAAGGCTTACAAGTCTTTACTTTCTAAGTAGCTTTTGCAGAGTTCTTAGTAGCTTATGCCATTGGCAGGGCTTTTCTTGAGCAGGAACACACAGGAACACAGTTCTGGCTGGCTTGGCATCAGGGGGTGTTGGCCTAATATGCAAATGAGCTCCTGCTAGGCTTTTTCTATAAAAGCCCTGTGTGAAATAATGATGATGTCAGGAGGTGTGAAATAATAACCAAATGAATTCCTGCTGGGCTTTTTCTACCAAAAAGCCCTGGTTTTACATATATTAATGTATGTATTGAACATAAACTTGAATTTACCTTCCCTAAGCCCACAAGCACATCAGGTTCCCACAAATGATTGACACTGAATCCACCATTTATTTATTTCATTTAATTTCACTGGAAACCCAAAGTTCCTTACAATATTCACACCTCTATTCACAATGAAAAAACCTACTCCTTTGTCATATAATCTTTTTTTAAAAAACAAAGAGGTATTTTACACTATTGAGGTGTATTGCATTATACACAAATGTTGCAAAAACAGGTGTCAGTTTTAATGACATTTTTATTAAATTGGGCGGGGGGGGGGGGAGAAGGCAGCTATGTCCCAAGTAGAGAAACTTCACTTTTTATTCAAATGTCATCAAATCAGAAAACATCCGCTCTCATGTCTGCTGTTCCACTAACTTTTTATGTAGCAAGTACAGTGACAGTTTGATAAGTATGAAAGATTGCTTTAATTGTCTGCACTTACCAATTTTCTGGTTATTACAGGTTGCAAGGATTACCAGAACACAATTCAGAAATTGTCCTTTTACCTTAAAATCACAGTTGCATTAAGAGATGCAGTAGCCATGGCTTCTCTGCCTTATTTTTCCTCCGCATTTTTTTCCTGTCTGCCCCTCAGCTGCTGTGTGTCAAAGCATAACTTTTATTACCCACTCCTGCTTCAGGCTCTAAGGAACAGGTGGGATGGATCTTGAAGTAATGAAACAAGAGTGTCTAAGGAAGACAGAGTACATTATTTTACCATGATGATTTCAAGTCAAGGTGGAACCGCACTGAGGGCTTATATAGCTGTTACAGTGGACATGTGGTTGATGACATGTGGAATTCAGGGATTCAGCCCCTCTGTGGTTGTTTCCCACTTGCAAAAACAGCTAGTCCAGCCAGTCACTCTCTCAGCTTGACCTACCTCATGGGGTATAAGGGTATGAGGATAAAACAGAGGAGAGGAGAATGCTGTAAGCTGCTTCAGTTCACCATTGCAGAGAAAAGTGAGGTATCAAAGGCTCCTTTTCTTAGCTTCTTGACTAGCATCAGTTTCTCTTCTTGAAGTAGTTGTGCCCTTGTTACTGTTTTAAAGAATTTGTGGTAACTGCACACCCAAGTCTTGAAACAATAAAGCCCTGAAGCCCCTCTTTCCCCCTTGAAGCACTCAGAGACATATAAAACAGAAAAGCACTCAGCCGCCCTGAGCCTGCTTCGGCGGGGATGGCGGGGTATAAATAAAAATGTGTTGTTATTATTATTATTTGTAAAGGTAAGTCCTCCCATACACATATAGTTGGGTGTCATGTTTTAGGGCCCCCATCATTGTAATGTATAGATAAGCCCTTAATGCTTGTAATGTATAGATTTTCTATATGTATACAATGTTGTAATGTATAGATAAACCCTTAGTGTTTAGTTCCATGATTCTTTTAAAAGATTAGCTATTCTTTCCCGATGCAGCTACTGAGTCTTCTTTTTAGAGGGGAGGGAGGTAGTGGGGAGGGACTCTTTAATCCTTGCTTTCTCTCAAGTCTTCCCATTAAAACAATATAAGCCATGAGCCACTCTGGCACCTGCTGGGTAAAAGTTAAGAGTGCACACACCCCTCCCAGATTAAAATGGCTTGGGTATAGTATTTTCAGTGAGAAAACAGCAGGAGAGGAAAGAGTTCACCATACTAGTCTCTCCTTCCAAAAAGCAATGGGAGGAAAAAAGTGCTTTTAAATGATCACAGACCTAAGCATAATGTGCAGCCTCAGTTCTGCTGCAATGCTGCATGTTGGCTTTCCATATGGGGGAGGGGAGAAATCTACATAACCATTTTCTCTGCACAATGTTTTTGTGGAATTATGAAGGACTTGAATTGAAAAGGAAAACTCCATAAAACTCCATAACGAATGCAGTGTGCCATTGATGGAAATGTACTACTGAAATTATTAAGAGCCCCAGTAAGTGAGTGAAATATTATATTCTTGGCATTCACTCTTCCATTTGAGTTGCTTGAGGTTTATAAAACACTTGCAAACAAGTTACAATATGCAAAACATAATGTTGTTAGTTTCAGTGCTTTCTGCAGCTCTGGGTTTTATAGGTTTTTATGGGCTCATGATTAATATTTTCACATTGTGATTGGCTTAGGAGGCCCCGTAGAACCCTGGCAGAGTATAAACTATGGCTTTCTGCCCATTATAGAAGCAGCCCAAAGCTCTTTCTTCATCTAGATGAAGCAGGAATGATGTTAATAGAGCTGTATGTGTTTAATATTTAAGCAAAAATTCAGCAAAACACCAGTATGATTATCTTCCCATTCAGCCATGTCCAATTAGGATACACACAGATTCACATGCTCAGTGTTAGAATATGTAATTTGTATGCGACAGTGAACACTATTCCATTTAAACTGGATAGGCTGAGGGAGAGCCTCATTAAACATTAAGAATAAAGTCTTGGAGCATTGCCTGTGCTAATTCTGCACTCAGTCCTGCCCCTCGGATGATCATACAGAACACCTTTGGCAAGATCAAGGAGTGATTCTTAGATGCTTAAATGGCTGATGATTTTCATTTTAAAAATTCTAGGACACCTCGAACCAGGGCTAAGGGAATGGATGGAGCCAGGGCAGGGAAAAAACAGATGGACTTTGTATGTGCTTATACAGAAAAGTAGTTTGGAAAGTGAGCCCCATGGGTAATGCCACATTGTTCTCCCCCCCCCCCCCCGCCCTTCCAACCTGGTTCAACAAAACATTTTTAACTTGAAACATCATTCACCAGCTTTCATTGGTGTGTTAGCTGCGGTCTGTCCAGGAAAGAAATTATCTTATTCATGCTTTAATGAGCTTCAGGTTTGACTACCACAAGATGTTTGTTATATGTTAGCCTGGCAGCAGAAATTCAATTTTGTGTAGAATATAGGAGCTAGGCTATTAACAAGGACACGCTACACAGATTAAGGGTTGGATCCAGACTAAACAGGCAATTTTCACAGAATTTCCCTTTCACTTAAGACACTGCTCACGACATTCTTCAGTTTCCCCTTTCTCCATAGACTAGCATTTTTAAAGGATTTTGCCAGTGTACTAAGCGTAATTGATTCCGCTTACCATCACAATCTGTATCTCTGATAACAGCAGATCTAAGACTACCTCTAATAGGGCAATACACTCATCATCAATAATGGACTCATTATACCCAAAGCTTAAAAAGAAATCTCACATATTACCTGAACTGAACACTTGACATGTATAGATTTTCACAAAAGAATACACTGAATACACCTTTCCCATATGATAGTGTATACCACTACTATTTCTAAATTAATACTTGACACAAGTGTCATCAAATTAGGGAGTGTTTTCTTTCACCCAGTCTTCATGAGTGATGACTCAAGCAATGTACAGGTTCTTTCTTGTGATCACTTTTGCTAGATGGATGCTATGTGGAACTTACAAGCTCAGGAGCATATCTTCACTCAACAATGAATGTCACCCAGTGACCTTGGCCCAGTAACTACATATGAACTATATGTTTAGCAAAGATCAAGATACGAAAAGCTGCAAAGGGGGCATGATGTGATATAGAAAAAATGGTACATGAGAAAAGGTTCTTAATCCTGTACCATCCCACCATTGTTTCTCTTTTCCAAGATGTAATAAATCCATGTACAGTACACCAGCTAAGGAAAAAAGTGACTAGAAGTTATTGCAAGAGAATAGGGGGAAGGCTAAGAATGTGTGTTTGCAACCACCTTGGCTCTTGCCTCCCCAAGGATGAAATAATGAGACAGACACCAAGTGATTGAAATAAAATTGGGCCACTTTATTAATTAATCTCATAAACAGCAAGGGTACCCCACCAGCAGCCTGGCCAGGGCTAGGGGTCACCGCGACCGCTCCCCTGCCATAATGGGTGAGAGACCCAGCCCCCCGGCCAGAGCCAAGCACCTCAGCTCCCTCCGGGCAGGCCCAGCAGGGAGGCCCGCACCAGAGGGCCCAAACCCAGACGCACGTCTCGCCAGAAAGCACCCTCTAGCCGAGTCTCTCGGCAGTCTGCAATCTCCACCCGGGTCTTCAAACACCAGGGTTGATCATGCCAGACACCAAATTCCCCAAAAGGGGGATGCTTCACAGTCCTTCCCTGGCCGCATAGTGCTCTAAACCCCAAAAAACCTGCCACTAAAGTGACTGCCTATTTAACAGCACCTCCCAATAGCCAAATCCACAATCCACTGCAATGCTATGTAGGGTAACACAACCTGGGCAACGCCAATCAGCCAAGGTGCAAAAAAATTCCTACCTGGCTCCTCAAAGAAGCAACCAGCAAATGCCTACATAACATACAGGGCGGGTGGGAGGGGCCGAAGCAGCGCCCGACGCAGACTGAGAGGAGCGCAGGTCTGGCTGTCAATCAGCCAGACCTCGCCCTCCAGCCTGTGCGCCTAAACGGTCGCCCTCTGTCTCTCCCCATCCGAAGAGGCAAACGCGTGCCTCTGCAGCCCAGCTGCTGCGCTGAGGGCTGCAGGCACATGATTGCCCCCCCCAAGGATGAAATAACGAGACAGACACCAAGTGATTGGAATAAAATTGGGCCACTTTGTTAATTAATCTCATAAACAGCAAGGGTACCCCACCAGCGGCCTGGCCAGGGCTAGGGGTCTCGCCAGAAAGCACCCTCTAGCCGAGTTTCCCGGCAGTCTGCAATCTCCACCCGGGTCTTCAAACCCCAGGGTTAATCATGCCAGACCCCAAATTCCCCAAAAGGGGGATGCTTCACAGTCCTCCCCTGGCCGCATAGTGCCCTAAACCCCCCAAAACCTGCCACTACTAAGGCCAAGTCTCTACTTAGGGCTTAGAGCCCACCGGGAGGCCCAAAGCCACCCGCAACCCTTGCTGCAAATCTCTCAGGAAAAGCATATTACCCTTTTCCGAGAGATGGACCCCATCCCCTCTGTAGAGGTCAAGACATCTCACCAGAATGTCTGGATGGGGCAGATAGTGGCCCAACCCTTTCTCGAGCAGCTTATTAGCTCCTTATTAGCCTTGTACCTGGCCCTTTCTACCGCTACGAGGTCCAAAGCACAACGCCATACCAGGCGGGGCAGCATGGCTGACCACACTATGATGGTTCCCTGCCATCGCTCCCGAATGTGCAGAAAATCATCATGGGCCTGCCAATCTAAGGCCTTGCCCTTCAGTAACCCCAGATCATTACCTCCCAGGTGAACTATTAAGATCTGAGGAGGAAAACCCACTCTATCACGGAACAGTAAAGGCAGCAGGCCCGACCGCTGAAGGCCACGGCGCCCCTGCCACTCAATAACAGCGTGCTGGCTGAGTCCCAGCTGAGAGCCCACCGCAGTTCTCCGTGCTTGCAGAGCGGCCCAAAACACGTGGCTATGGCCGCAGATGAGAACTCGGCTCCGGCTCTTCTGGCCAGGAACAACAGCATCTAAAAAGAAAAAACAGTTAAACACCAACCGAACAGAATACTCTCTGAAACCCAAGTCATTCACGGCCTAAGCAAAGGCCGCACATAGGCCTTATAGGCCAATGAACTCCAATGCCCCAACCTCTGAATAGAGGTGGAAGGATACCCCATTGCAGCGGCAGTTGAGGCTGCCCCGATTCTAAAGGAGTGGGTCCCAAACCGCACCCTGACAGCCCCAACTCACCCAAGGCCCGAGATGTCACAGCCCAAAACTGGTGCTTCGTCAAAGGGACACCCTCTGAATGAATAAACAAAAACCCATCCTGACTACCCCGGACTGCCACGTAAGCAGCCAAAGCTGACATGGCACACAAATCAAGCTCAGAGCAACTGGCCAGCTCCAACACTGTACCCCGCTGCAACTGATCCGTCTTAGAACAACGGACAGTAATAAATGCCTTACCCCCAGACATCCGCAAATCCCTCAACTGCAGCGCCCTACCAGAAACATCGTTCCTGGATTGGGCCACCAACTCGCTCACCCTAAGTGCCCCAAAGAAGGCCAACAAGGACGTGGCATAAAACAAGCATGCCTCGAATAATGAGGAACACACCCCATCCCATGCCCTCTTCAAGCCATGCAGAATCAACGGTGACACCGGATTCTGCATATCAAACCTAGGCCCAGCCTCCCTAGACCAACCCTCCAGCATCTTTCGAATACGAAAATCTGCTGTATCCTCCCTGTAACCTAGCACCTTGCTGGCAAAAGCCAGCGCCGACAGGCGCCCCCTAATAGAACGCACCGCTAACCCCTTACCTTGCAGCAACACACAGTAATGGAGCAAACCCTGTGATACCCTACCTCTGCCCGAAAGTCCTCAAACTGCCGCACAGCCCGTTCATAAGACTTCCGAGTACTAGGCACAATGGCTAGACCTATCCTCTGCACGCCTCGGTTCTCCAATCAGCTATAGCTCCTGGGGCATTGCAACTGGCTCTCTGGCGGCCTCCGGGGCCAGCTGACGAAACGTCTCCATCTGTTTACGAGATAGAGCATCAGCCACCTCGTTACACCCAGAAAATGCCTGGCTAAAAACAAAATGTTAAGCCACAAACAGTGCAGAGTGAAGGCCCTCACCAACCGCATAACCCGCCTGGATTTGGATGTAAGGGAATTAATGACGTGGACAACCACCATATTATCACACCAAAAATGCACTGTGTGATTGGCCATATCCTTCCCCACAGCCAAACCGCAACTAAAATGGGAAAAAAAAGAAACATAAGATCTCGGTTCACACCCATCAGCGCCCAGGAGTCGGGCCAACTATCCGCGCACCAATGTCCACGAAAGTAGACCCCAAAACCTAAAGATCCCACAGCATCAGACATGACCTGGAGCTCAGCTTCAAGCCTCAAATCGTCTCTCCAAAAAGAGACTCTGTTAAAGGACTCCAAAAATTCCTACCAAACCTCCAAATCATCCCTCATGCTGCGTGTGACCCTAGCTCTATGCTGTGGCAAGCGTAATCCTGACATAGCATCGCACAGCCTTCTAATAAAAGCCCTACCAGGAGCAACCACCTTGCAAGCAAAGTTGAAGTGCTCAACCAGCTGCTGCAACTCCAACAACGTAACTTTCCTCTTAAGAAGAAAGGTAGAAATCCTAGCCCTTAGCTCAACTATTTTCTGCAAGGGCACCCTTGACAACTGCGCAACAGTGTCGATCTCAATCCCCCAAAAGGGCAATCTCTGGGTTGGTCCCTCAGTCTTCTCAGGCGCTAGTGGAACCGCTAGCTCCTCAGGCAGCTCAACAAAGCCAGACAGCAGCTGAGCACAACGCCCCGATCCTAAAGGACCCACAAAGAGTAATTGTCCAGATAATGAACGACGTCCTGCAAACCCACTTTCGCCCGCACAGCCCATTCTAAAAATGTGCTGAAACGTTCAAAAGCCGAACATGATATAGAGCAGCCCATTGGCAATGTTCTGTCCATGTAAAATTGCCCTTCAAAACAAAACCTCAAGAGCTCAAAATCAGCAGGGTGAACAGGCGAAAGGCTGACTTAATGTCACATTTCACCATTTCAGCCCCAACCCCACACCGCCGCACCACGGCAATGGCCTGGTCAAAGCTGGTATACCTAACCAAGCATAAGTACTCGGGGATCCCATCATTCACAGACGCTCCTTTTGGAAAAGACAAGTGGTGAATCAAACGAAATTCGCCAGGCGTCTTCTTGGGTACCACCCCCAGAGGAGAGACTCTAAGAGTACTCACTGGAGGACATGAAAAGGGACCCAACACCCTTCCTTCACCTAGCTCCTTAGCTATTTTATCTCTAACCATGTGCTCCAAACCCAGCACAGACTTAAGGTTACCCGAAAGAAACGGAACTCTAGGCCCATGAAACGGGATCCTAAAACCAAACCTAAAACCATCCAACAAATACAAACCATCGGCCCTTCTGGGATACTCTACCAGCCACCATTCAAGAGGTCCCACCCTTATCGGGCTGGGGCCCTTTTTTAGCTGGAAAGGCTCCTCCACCTCCCCCAGGCTTTTTTGGGTTCTTACGTCCCCTGGCTCTGGGGCAGCTGTCAAAGGAATGCAAGCCCCCGCACAAGGGGCATTCATGCCTGAACTGGCACACTTTCCTGTTGCAAACCCCAAGGGAACTGAACTCCCAGCAGAGCAAGCAGGGTTGAACTGCCTGCCCCGCAGTGCCGTGGGGAGAGCCTGATGAAACCGACACAGTGGAGGAGGACCTATTTACCAAATGACCGCTGTCGGAGCGGTCACCCAGATTAGACCTGGCAGGGGACATAACCTGCAGCCAAAGCTGCTGGTGGATCCTGTCCCACGGAAGAGACGGATAAAGGGCAGCGTTCATCCGAAACTCTTCGTCATACTGCAGCCACGCCGGGCCACTAAAGGCCATATAGCCCTTATATATAATATCTAAATACTGAAAAAGGGCTGCAGCCCTCCAAGGCTGGGCCCGGGAGATCACCCCTGCATATATACAGAACCCTGGAAGCCAATTGGCCCAGGTTGTGTCCACCTTACGCTTCTTCAATTTTTCCTTCTCTTTTTCATCGAAATCCTCCTTATATATTTTTTTTCAATTCCCTAAAGAGCAAGGAAAATATATCCACATACTCCCCTTTTAATATTTCTCACGTGTTGCGGGGAGAAGGTGGTCACCCAATGGTAGAGCAACATCTCCAAAGGGCAAAGAAGCAAAAGGCAGCATCCCATAGAGGAAAGGTGCCCCAATGAAGGGGCTAGCCATACCCAATTGACCAGCACCTGCACAAGCCCCGCAAGGCCCCCCTTGCCCACTAAACCCAGACCAGGTAACAGGGGACCCAAACCCAGAGGCAGAAGGCATGCCTGAACTAGCCAAGGGGCACCCTTGTCCAGCCAATAAGGTGGGGCCACAAGGACCCCATGGCCAAGCCTGACCACTACCAACCTGTAAATTTCCAGCCAACTTACCAGCCCATCCAGAAGGAACAACCCCGTCCCCAGACCAAACGCTCCAGCCGCCGCTGCATCCACCCCACTGGACCCAGCATCCATAGATGCACCAGCAGACCTGCCCTCAAGGAGAGAAAGCCTAGTTAAAATGTTGGCTTGGTGACCCCTTCTGGATGTCTCAGGACCGTCTAGCCCCCCAGGACAAGGCAGACCTGACGCTTGCTCAAGTGCCCTCAGTCTGCTCATAATGTTAGCCTCCACCACCCCATCACCCTCCTCATCAGACGAAGATGCAGGAGGTGGAGGCAGTGCCCTAGGTGTCTTGGGCGCCGGCTTCTTGCCCTTTGACTTCCCAGACCCCTTACCACCAGCCATGATGACAACACAAAACTCCTAAAGAATTTTACACCAACCCTTCTGATGTATGAGCCCCAAAATGGCCGATGCCTTGTTACCAGGCAAATTGGAGCCTAAAATGGCCGACAGCCCTGTTACCGGGCAAAACCGCAAAATGGCTGCCGCCACCCCCACTGCTGAATAAGCCCAAGATGGCTGACAGACCTGTTGCCGGGCAAAATGCTGCCTAAAATGGCCGCCGCCCCTTCAATTGAAGAGACCAAAGATGGTGGCCTGCCCTGTTACCAGGCATGAAATAAGGACCACAATGCCCGCCTGGCAAGCTCTAACCATACTACCAGGCCACACCCTAAAGGGGCCACAAACCAGCCCCCCAGCCAGCAAAAGAATGGAAGGCTGAGTCAACCTTGAGCTGGCTACCTAAAAAACCCAGCTTCCGCCGGAAATCGAACTCAGGTTGTGAGCAGAACTAGGACTGCAGTACTACAGCCCTAACACACTACACCATGGGGCTATACCACATGGAATGGATGGCACGCTTCAGGCACCCAGGGAAACACCCCCAAAATGCCCTCCAAGCAGATCCCACCCCCAGGACTCCACCACCAACACAGTATCAGCCCGCCGTCCACCAGCACAACCCCCCAACTCTCTAAAAGCCCGTGCTTGACCACCCCCCTCCAAAAACAGAAGGACTCAGCCAAGACGCAGATCACGATGAAAATCCTCCCGACGCAAGCCTGCCCCACCGAGGAAACAGCCAGCTGACCACAGAGCCTCCGAACAGCATCCCAACCGACCAGGGAGCCTTCGCCAACCATGGAGCCCAAAAACGTCCCCAGCCCAAGCAGCACCCGACGCAGACTGAGAGGAGCGCAGTTCTGGCTGTCAATCAGCCAGACCTCACCCTCCAGCCTGCGCGCCTAAACAGGCGCCCTCTGTCTCTCCCCGTCTGGGAAGGCAAACGCGTGCCTCTGCAGCCCAGCCGCTGCGCTGAGGGCTGCAGGCACATGAATCTTGAAAACACACTCTTCCCTTACCACTTAACAGTTAGAATATGCCTTATTCATTACTTTTGTTTGTTTGTTTGTTTGTTTCCATAAAGTCATGAGCCTTTCTATTTTCCACATTGCCCTCAATGGTATTTCTGATTTGTTTGCTTCTTTTAGGGCAATTTCACATTATTTTAGGTAGTATCAATTTCAATGTTAGTCATTCTCTCAAATTTTATCAGTTTCTATCTGCACCAAAAAACTACCTCAGAAACTGAGTTGTTGATGTTGATGCTGTCGTTTTGTAATAGTGTGTTCATGAAATTCAAAAACATGCTTACTATCTGCTGAGCTTATACCTCCACCACCTATTGCAGTTTTGCTTACCTTACATGTTGTAATGAGTATTATATGGGATACATCATACTGTATATGCTGCTCTGAATTTGTTGGATGAAATGAAGCATTCTGATGTAATAAAGAATTAAACAAACATGTAAGGTATCAAATGTGGTGTGTATTATGGTGCTTTAGATAAGAGAAAACATCACTAGAGCCCCAAGTGAAGCCTTGTCTTCTGCAGTTTTGTGTTACTGCTGTTTACAGCTTGATCTTTTGCTCTCAGTAAGCAAGTTTAAGTTTGAGCAGCTGCTTCTGCTTTCTATGTTTATCTCCGGGAATTGCTTGTAAGAGAATCTTATCAGAATTCAAGTCTCTCACTTGAGTTTAAGGACTCCTTGTGTGGGAGACACACTCCCTTGTTATATATCCAGTAGCTAAATGGGAACAGTAAAATAAACTTTAGTTATGATTTTAGCCATATGAAGATACAAAAAAATCCAAAATTATGAAGGAGCAAAAAGTGCAATGAAATAAAAAAAAAATGCAAAGCCATATTTTTTATTCACAGCAGCAAGAAATGTAAGAGGTAATGCTAAATTCTTATTCCCAGTTTAACATTCTGACTTCAGAAGCAGGAACAACAGAAAAACAGATGAACTTTCAAATGCTTAACTACAATGTCTCTAGAGCAAGATTCCAGCTATGAACATTTTTATAAACCTTGAAGAATGGCTGTTTGAGAGCTCAGCAGTTTCTGTTAACTAAGGTAACATTGTCACATTGCCTGCCTACCCATTTGCTAACAAATGCATCAGTTTTATGCTGCTTTTCCATAAGTAAATGGATGTTCACTTAAATAACTCATTTGCATACCTTTCAAATCTCAGCTCTGCAAAAGCCATAATCAGTCTGTCATATAAACTCTTCCAAGCCCAGAAATACACTAAGCCATTTTATTATAGGAGAGGCATATGTCATGTGCCACGCAAATGATTGTGTTTCTAATGGGTTTTTTTCCAAAGAGAAGATGCGTTCAGAAGAAAGAAAACTTCAACAGCCATTTGTGATTTCATCTAGCAATGATCACAAGATGCACATAGAGGATTTTTTACTATATGATTCTGAAAAATTGTGTGGAGGATAGGAGAACCGCCATATATGAGCTCTGCAGAGAAATGATGGAATGAGAACTGAAAAGTAAATAATAAATAAAGATAAAGGTAGTCCCCTGTGCAAGCACCAGTCGTTTTTGACTCTGGGGTGATGTTGCCTCCACAATGTTTTCACGGCAGACTTTTTATGGGGTGGTTTGCCATTGCCTTCCCCAGTCATCTACACTTTCCCCCTGGCAAGCTGGGTACTCATTTGACCGATCTCGGAAGGATGGAAGGCTGAGTCAACCTTGAGCTGGCTACCTGAACCAGATTAAACTACTTAGAACTGCAGTTAAGTCCCATATAGAGATAAGACAGAAAAATTCTGGGACAGCACTCCACTGATATCAGAGTTGGCTGAAATTGAATCCATTGGTTTTGTACCCAGGGCACAGGAGTTTGAATGTGGGAATCTGGTTCCCAACCTTGGCTGGGGTGCCATTGACGCCGGCTTTTAGGGTGTGGATTCTTGGTGTGATTCTGGAAGCCTCACTATCAATGGAGGCCCAGGTCACAGTGGCTGTCAAATCTGCCTTTTTCTACCTTCTGACAGGCCTGGCAGCTGGCCCCTTAGCTTTCCACCCATGCCCTAGCTACAGTGATTCATGCAGTGGTCACTTTCAGGTTGGACTATTGCAATGCACTCTATGCGAGCCTACTCTTGTACATGATCCAGAAGTTGCAGCTGGTGCACATTCAGCTGATGCTGTGCAGACTGCACTGGCTGCTGATATAGTTCCAATTCCACTTCAAGGTGTTGGTTCTAACCTTTAAGGCCTTGAGTGGCCAGGGTCCCACATACCTATGGAACCACCTTTCCTTTTGTGTACCCCAAAGGGCCTTGTGCTAGGCTGACATTGTGCTCGGCTGGTCAACATCTGCTGGATATCCCCAGCCAAAATGATGTCTGCTTTTTAATTATTTATTTATTTATTTGATTCTATTTATATCCTGCCCTCCCTGCCAAAGCAGACTCAGGGCGGCTCACAGTATAAAACCACAACAAACAATTAAAATCCATACATATTATAAAATTACACATTCAATAATCAAAACAGTCAGAATAATTTGGTGCAAGTCTCTTTGATGTTATATAATTTCAATGGCGACAGTATTTCTGCAATTTCCCTACAATACAAGGCTCAGAGTCAGTTGAAAGCCAACTGGAAGAGAGTGGTCTTACAGGCCTTGTGGAACTGGGCAAGGTCCCGCAAGGCCCTCACTTCTTCTGGCAGTTGATTCCACCAGTAGGGGGCTGCAATCGAGAAGGCCGTCTCTCTAGTGGTCTTTAATTTGGCCTCCTTGCTAATAGATTTTGAAATCCAGATCTAAGTACCCTCTGGGGAACATGTGGGGAGAGATGGTCCCTAAGATAGGCAGGTCCTAGGCCCTACAGGGCTTTAAAGGTGATAACCAGCACCTTGTAGTGAATCCGGTATACTATTGGCAGCCAGTGCAGTTCCCGCAGTCCCATCTCTATGTGTTTACACCTGGGAAGCCCCAATAGCAGCCTGGCACCACATTCTGCACAAGCTGTAGTTTCCGGATTCAAGACAGGGAAGCCCCAAGTAGAGGGCATTACAGTAGTCCAATCTCGAGGTAACCGTTGCATGGATTACTGTTGCCAGGTTGCCGTATTCAAGGAAGGGTACCAACTGCCTCACCCACCTAAGATGGAAAAATATGGATTTAGCAGTGGCTGCTATCTGGGCCTTCATTGTCAAGGCAGGCTCCAGCAGCACCCCCAAGCTTCTGACCTTGTGTGCCATTGTCAGTGGTGCACCGCCAAATGCTGATAAGGGGATTTCCCTGCTCAGATGGTCACGACTCAGGCAAAGTACCTCTTTCTTCATTGGATTCAGCTTCAAGTGAATCAGCCTAAGCCATCCTGCCACAGCTTGCAACGCCTGGTCCAGATTTTTCTGGGACACAGCCAGGCCAGCCGTCCATCAGCAGATATTGCTGGGTGTCATCAGCGTAAGAACATAAGAGAAGCCATGTTGGATCAGGACAATGGCCCATCCAGTCCAACACTCTGTATCACACAGTGGCCAAAAATTTATATATATATATATATATATATATATATATATATATATATATATATATATATATATATATATATATATATATATATATGGTGGCCACTGATGGACCTCTGCTCCATATTTTTATCTAACCCCCTCTTGAAGCTGGCTATGCTTGTAGCCGCCACCACCTCCTGTGGCAGTGAATTCCACATGTTAATCAGCCTTTGGGTGAAGAAGTACTTCCTTTTATCCGTTCTAACCCGACTGCTCAGCAATTTCATTGAATGCCCACGAGTTTTTGTATTGTGAGAAAGGGAGAAAAGTACCTCTTTCTCTACCTTCTCCATCCCATGCATAATCTTGTAAACCTCTATCATGTCACCCCGCAGGCAACGTTTCTCCAGGCTACAGAGCCCCAAGCGTTTTAACTTTTCTTCATAGAGAAAGTGTTCCAAACCTGTAATCATTCTAGTTGCCCTTTTCTGCACTTTTTCCAATGCTAAAATATCCTTTTTGAGGTGCGGTGACCAGAATTGCACAATGTTTTCCAAATGAGACCACACCATCAATTTATACAGGGGCATTATGATACTGGCTGATTTGTTTTCAATTCCCTTCCTAATAATTCCCAGCATGGCGTTGGCCTTTTTTATTGCAATCACACTGTCTTGACATTTTGAGTTATCTACCACGACCCCAAGATCTCCCTCTTGGTCAGTCTCTGCCAGTTCACACCCCATCAACTTGTATTTGCAGCTGGGATTCTTGGCCCCAATGTACATTACTTTGCACTTGGCCACATTGAACCTCATCTGCCACGTTGACGCCCACTCACCCAGCCTCAACAGATCCCTTTGGAGTTCCTCACAATCCTCTCTGGTTCTCACCACCCTGAACAATTTAGTGTCATCCGCAAACTTGGCCACTTCACTGCTTACTCTCAACTCCAAATCATTTATGAACAAGTTAAAGAGCATGGGACCCAGTACTGAGCCCTGCGGCACTCCACTGCTTACCGTCCTCCACTGCAAAGACTGCCCATTTATACTCACTCTCTGCTTCCTATTAATTAGCCAGTTTTTGATCCACAAGAGGACCTGTCCTTTTACTCCATGACTCTCGAGCTTACTAAGGAGCCTTTGATGAGGAACTTTATCAAAGGCTTTCTGGAAGTCAAGGTAAACAATATGTATCGGGTCTCCTTTGTCCACATGTTTGTTCACCCCCTCAAAAAAATGTAACAGGTTAGTGAGGCAAGATCTTCCCTTATAGAACCCATGCTAAGTCTTCCTCAATAATTCATGTTCATCAATGTGCCTACTCATTCTGTCCTTGATAATGGTTTCTACCAACTTTTCCGGTATTGAAGTCAGACTGACTGGTCTGTAGTTTTCCGGATCTCCTCTGGAACCCTTTTTAAAGATGGGGGTGACATTTGCTACCCTCCAGTCCTCAGGAATGGAGGTAGATGTCAATGAAAGATTACATATTTTTGTCAGAAGATCCACAAGTTCAACTTTGAGTTCTTTCAGAACTCTTGGATGCATGCCATCCGGACCTAATTCGTCTATCAGTTGTAGGACCTCCTCTCTTGTCACCTCAATCTGGCTCAGGTCTTTCAACACCCCTTCCAATAGAAGTGGTTCCGGAGCAGGCAAACACTTCTCATCTTCTACAGTGAAGACGAAGGCAAAAAATTCATTTAGCTTCTCAGCCATTTCCCTATCCTCCTTCAGTACATAAGAACATAAGAGAAGCCATGTTAGATCAGGCCAATGGCCCATCCAGTCCAACATTCTGTGTCACACAGCGGCCAAATATACACACACACACACACACACATACACACTGTGGCTAATAGCCACTGATGGACCTCTGCTCCATATTTTTATCTAACCCCCTCTTGAAGGTGGCCATGCTTGTGGCCGCCACCACCTCCTGTGGCAGTGAATTCCACATGTAAATCACCCTTTGGGTGAAGAAGTACTTCCTTTTATCCGTTTTAACCTGTCTGCTCAGCAATTTCATCGAATGCCCACGAGTTCTCGTATTGTGAGAAAGGGAGAAAAGTACTTCTTTCTCTACTTTCTCCATCCCATGCATTATCTTGTAAACCTCTATCATGTCACCCCTCAGTCAATGTTTCTCCAAGCTAAAGAGCCCTAAGCGTTTCAACCTTTCTTCATAGGGAAGGTGTTCCAGCCCTTTAATCATTCTAGTTGCCCTTTTCTGAACTTTCTCCAATGCTATAATATCCTTTTTGAGGTGCGGCGACCAGAACTACACACAGTACTCCAAATGAGACCGCACCATCGATTTATACAGGGGCATTATGATACTGGCTGATTTGTTTTCAATTCCCTTCCTAATAATTCCCAGCATGGCGTTGGCCTTTTTTATTGCAAACGCACACTGCCTTGACATTTTCAGTTAATTATCTACCACAACCCCAAGATCTCTCTCTTGGTCAGTCTCTGCCAGTTCACACCCCATCAACTTGTATTTGTAGCTGGGATTCTTGGCCCCAATGTGCATTACTTTGCACTTGGCCACATTGAACCGCATCTGCCACGTTGACGCCCACTCACCCAGCCTCAACAGATCCCTTTGGAGTTCCTCACAATCCTCTCTGGTTCTCACCACCCTGAACAATTTAGTGTCATCCGCAAATTTGGCCACTTCACTGCTCACTCCCAACTCTAAATCATTTATGAACAAGTTAAAGAGCATGGGACCCAGTACCGAGCCCTGCGGCACCCCACTGCTTACCATCCTCCACTGCGAAGACTGCCCATTTATACTCACTCTCTGCTTCCTATTACTCAGCCAGTTTTTGATCCACAAGAGGACCTGTCCTTTTACTCCATGACTCTCAAGCTTTCTAAGGAGCCTTTGATGAGGAACTTTATCAAAAGCTTTCTGGAAGTCAAGGTAAACAACATCTATCGGGTCTCCTTTGTCCACAAGTTTGTTTACCCCCTCAAAGAAATGTAACAGGTTAGTGAGGCAAGATCTTCCCTTACAGAACCCATGCTGAGTCTTCCTCAATAACCTGTGTTCATCAATGTGCCTACTCATTCTGTCCTTGATAATGGTTTCTACCAACTTTCCCAGTATTGAAGTCAGACTGACTGGCCTGTAATTTCCTGGATCTCCTCTGGAACCCTTTTTAAAGATGGGGGTGACATTTGCTACCTTCCAGTCCTCAGGAACAGAGGCAGATTTCAATGAAAGATTACAGATTTTTGTTAGAAGATCCACAAGTTCAACTTTGAGTTCTTTCAGAACTCTCGGATGTATGCCATCCGGACCCGGTGACTTATTAGTTTTTAATTTGTCTATCAGTTGTAGGACCTCCTCTTTTGTCACCTCAATCTGACTCAGGTCTTTCAACACCCCTTCCAATATTAGTGGTTCTGGGGCGGGCAAACTCTTCTCATCTTCCACGGTGAAGACGGAGGCAAAAAATGCATTCAGCTTCTCAGCCATTTCCCCATCCTCCTTCAGTAATCCTTTTACCCCATGGTCATCCAAGGGCCCCACTGCTTCCCTGGCTGGTTTCCTACTTCTAATAAATTTGAAGAAATTTTTATTGTTGGTCTTTATGTTTTTTGCAATATGCTCCTCATAGTCCCTTTTTGCCTGCATGATCACAGTCTTGCATTTGATTTGCCACTGCCTGTGTTCCCTTTTATTAATCTCACTTGGACTGGTTTTCCACCGCTTAAAGGAGTCCTTCTTACCTTTTACAGCTTCCATTATTTTGTTTGTTAACCATGCTGGCCTCTTCTTATACCTGTTTGTGCCTTTCCTAACTTGTGGTATGTATTTTATCTGAGCTTCTAGGATTATAGTTTTAAATAGTCTCCAAGCTTCCCCAAGGGTTTTGACCGTATTTACCTTTCCTTTCAGTTTCCTCCTCACATGCCTCCTCATCTCAGAGAATTTACCCCTTTTAAAGTTAAATGTGGTTGTGGCGGTCTTTTTGGGCAACTCCCTATTTATACAAACGGTGAAATCAATAACATTATGGTCACTGTTCCCAAGCGGCGCAATCACTTTTACGTCTCCCACTAAGTCTTGGGCATTACTTAGGACCAGATCCAGGATCGCCCCACCTCTGGTAGGTTCTGAGACCATCTGCTCCATAGCACAGTCATTGAGAGCATCAAGAAACTCAATCTCTTTCTCTCGACCAGAACACATATTGACCCAATCAATCTGCGGGTAGTTAAAATCACCTATTACGACACAGTTTTTACGTTTAGCCACTATCTTTAATCCTTCCATCATATTATAATCATCCTCTCTCTTTTGATTTGGTGGGCGATAACAAACTCCCATAGTTAAATTTCCTTTTGGGCCCTCTATTTCAACCCAAAGCATTTCTAAAAGGGAATCTAATTCTCTGACCTCAGTCTTACTGGACCGTATATCCTCTCTGACATACAGAGCCACCCCACCTCCAACCCTTCCCTCCCTATCCTTCCGATATAACTTATATCCAGGAATCACCGTGTCCCACTGATTCTCCTCATTCCACCAAGTTTCTGAAATTCCCACAATGTCTATGTTTTCTCCCAACACTAAACATTCCAATTCACCAATTTTACTTCGAACACTTCTAGCATTTGCATACAAACATTTATAATTTCCCAGGCAAGCTAGGCCCGCCACCTCTGTCCTGCCGCCTCGAGACTCTGGCAGACAGTCCATACTGTTTGTCACCATCACAGTGGACAACTCTGATCCGTTACTCGGTAGAAAAATAGAAGTCAACCCTTCATCTCTTTGAGACGAGTCCTCCCGAACCAGAGACATTCCATCTCCTGTCGGCTTTCCCCCAAGATTTAGTTTAAAAACTGCTCTGCCACCTTTTTGATTTTAAGCGCCAGCAGCCTGGTTCCATCCGGAGACAAGTGGAGACCGTCTCTTTTGTACAGCTCCCGCTTGTTCCAGAAAGCATCCCAGTGCCTAACAAACTTAAACCCTTCCTCCTTACACCATCATCTAATCCACACATTGAGACTTCTAAGTTGCGCCTGTCTCTCCTGCCCTGCACGTGGAACAGGTAGCACTTCCGAGAAGGCCACCTTGGAGGCCCTGAACTTAAGTCTCCCACCTAGCAGCCTAAATTTCTCCTCCAGGACCTCACGACTGCATTTCCCCACATCGTTGGTGCCAACATGCACCACGACCACAGGCTCCTCCCCAGCACTGTCTATCAGCCTATCTACTACACGTGTAATGTACGCTACCTTCGCACCAGGCAGGAAGTCACCATACGGTCAATACGCGGTTTTGCCACCCAGTTGTCCTCTTGCCTAAGGATCGAATCACCAACTACCAAGACCCCCCTTCTCCCCCTGCCCAGGGATGGTTCCTTGGCGCGAAAGGATACCTGCTCACCAATCGAAGAAGAGGTCCCTTCTGAGGGCGCATTCCCCTTGTCCTCAGCAAGGCGCCCTGTTCCCTCTCGACCCTCACACTCCTTTGACCCCTTGGTCATCCAAGGGCCCCACTGCCTCCCTGGCTGGGAAGGGTACGAGAACACTGGTGGCAGCCCAACCCGTACCTCCGGGCAATCTGAGCAAGGGAGTGCATGTAGATGTTGAACAACATTGGGGAGAGCATAACCCCCTGAGGCACCCCATAATTAAGTGCATGCCTCCAGGATGACTCTTCCCCAATCGCCACCCTTTGTCCCCGACCATCTAAGAAAGAGGAAAGCCATTGCAAGGCCAACCCCTGAATCCCTGTGTCAGCGAGGCAGCGGGTCAGCAACCGATGGTCGACCGTATCAAACGCAGCTGATAGGTCTAACAACATTACCATCTAACTGCCTCAGTCCAGATGCCACTGGAGGTCATCCACCAAGACGACCAGCACCGTCTCCATCCCCTGATCTGGGTGGAAGCTGGAGTGGTGAGGGTCTAGGATGGAAGCGTCATCCAGAAAGCTCTGTAGCTGTAGTGCTACTGCCCTCTCACTAATTTTATCCAAAAAGGGTAAATTCGAGACCAGCTGGTAGTGTGCCAATTTGGCCAGGTCTAATGCAGGTTTTTTCAAGAGATGGCAGACCTCAGCCTCTTTAAGAGGCGTTGGAAAAAGCCCTTCAGAGAGGAATCTATTTACGATATCCCATATAGGATATCTAAGCTCCCTCTGGCAAGCTTTAATTAGCCAGGAGGGGCAAGGGTCCAAATCACAGATTGTTGGGCACACAGTGGAGAGGATTCTGTCAAAGCGATCCAAAACTGGTCCAGAAGGCAGGCACGGGGCCTTGAGTTCATGTACTGTTTCCAATGTGGTGGGGAGGTCATGGCAGAGTGACAAGATCTTATCTGCAAAAGAAGGTCTCAAAAGCCTCACAGCCAATCTCCAATTCCCTATCGTGGCAGTGTTGTAAGAATCCAAATTGTGCTAAGCAATTGTGCTGGGTGCAAATTCGCAGACGCACTCTTGGCCACAAAGTAAGTTTTCTTTGTGGCTTTGACTGCCATCTCATAGGACCTCATAAATTCTCCATAAGATGTTCTCATCACTTCATCTCGAGTACGCTGCCATTGCCTTTCTAGCCGTCTGAGCCCTTGTTTCATCTGCCGCAGTTCTGGGGTGTACCACGGTGCTAGCTTAGCCTCAACTAAAGCCAGGTCCTTTCAGCCCTGGCCCTAACCTGATGGAATGAGCTCTCAGTGGAGATCAAGGCCCTGTGGGATCTTTTACAATTCCACAGGGCCTGTAAAATTATTATTTTGGCCCCTCCTGCTTAAACTGCCTACCAGGCCAACTTGGAGTGGTACTGGTTTGGATCTAGACATTATGTGGACCTGTTGTATTGGACCTATAATGTCCTATATTTTAAACTGACCAGAGCCAGAACTTGCTCTTAGTATGTTGCCAACTTACTATCATTTTGTGATTTTATTGTATCATGGTTTTTAAAATTGGTCTGTTGTGAGACTTTCAATGGTATGATCTGCCCTGAGCCCACTTTGTGGAAAGGGTGGGAAATAACAACAACAGCAACAACAACATCACAGCAGCATAAACCTTGCACAGGTTCCTAGTGTGATGACCAGCAGTGATCAGTGACAGGGTTGTGTCTCGCCCCGCCCCCCCATGGGAACACATTATGCCAGCTATAATGTTGACATAAAAATATTTCCATGGAATCCAGTGGGAGAGAAAAACAAATTATCCTGCCTCCACTGCGGCTACACAGCCACAGTACAGCTTAGGAGAGCAATTAAGTCTACAGTCAAGTACTGTGCACGGAAGAGTTACATAAACTCTGAGACTTGCATCTCAGATGACAGAGTGCATGGCATGGGGATACAATTATTTGGACCTTCGTTGTGGATACTTAGAAAAACAAGTAAGAATTCTGGTGCTGTGAACAATAAAGAAGAGGACACTGTACAAAAAGAAAGCACCTTCCACAAATGATTAGGGATGGAAATTTTGCTAAAACCGATTGTTAATGCTGCTTTGCCCTAACTGGTACTTCAGTTGAGGACAAAAATATTAGCTGTGTTTCTCCTCTCTTCCAACTTGGGATGCCTCACAAAGGCAAAAACATACTTCACAAAGATAAAAAGGATCTCCTGAAGGAAGCTTTGACTGCTGCACTCTCTCACACACACCTCTATACCTATTGTGTTTTGGTTCAATAGTCTTTCCTATCTTAAAGGTTGCTAGCAGTATCCCCCATATAGAAGACAGAGGGCGGAGGCTTCATTACCTGCAGCAAAGTAATCCTTTGGTTAGTTTTTTCAGGAAGGCAAAGATGAAACTTCTCTCTCTCCCCCTTCTCCCCGCCCCCAATTCCTCATGAAATTTAAACAGGCATTAATTTTCATCAGTGGCATGGGAATGGCATAGAAGAAGAAGAATGTATGGTTTACCATCAGTCAGAAATTCATGAGGGCACAAAACTGATCCAATTGCAAACAGATAAACATCTGGAATATAACAACCCTGATTGGGGAAAGTGAGAATTTGGCTCTGCCCTGGCCGGGCCGCAAAAGCGGCTGTGTGCCGCGGGGCCGGCTTTTGCATCCCCGGAAGGATGCAGGAGGCTTCGCTTCTTTCCCGGGCATCTGGGTGTTTTTGTTGGGCAGGGGAGAGGCTGGGGCGACAGGGGCTCAGAAGGACTGGGCTGCTGCCGTTGCTGTTTTGTGGAAGGGTCTGTCCCCCGCCTCATATACTGGTCATCCACCTCGGTGGGAATGACCTGGGCCTGATGAAGGGGAAGGCCTTGTCTTTGCAGGCGGTGGCGGATCTGCGGGCCATCATGCGGAGGTGGCCCGGGGTTTGGCTGATCTGGTCTGCTATCCTGCCTCAGAGAGTCTGGCGTGCCGCTTGGGATCCGGCTGGGATCGAGCGGGCCAGAAGGAAAGCAAATCGGGCCCTGCGGTTGGCCTTGGGAGGTGGTCTGGGTACTTTCCTTCCCCACCCAGGAATTAGGGTGGATAGAATGGAGTTTTACTGGCCAGATGGAGTTCATCTGTTCGATGTGGGGAATCTGGCCTTCTTGAGAGACTTGTGGCAAGGTCTTCGGGAGGCTCTGGGCCTTCCGGGGGTCATGAATGCCTAAGCAGAGGCTTGGCATTGGTGGTGGTGGTGGTGGTGGCGGAATGAGCAAGGGGTTTAGACCTTGCCGGTGAGCACCCAGGCCTATGTACCTGTGTTGTGCAGGCGATCCGTAGGAAAGGCAGATGGGCTTTTATCCTCACAATGAACTTATGAGGCGGGTTAACTCAGAGTATATTACTGGTCCAAGGTTTCCCAGCAAGCTGCCAGGGCAGAGTGTCACGAGCTGGGGCTGAGTCAGGCAAAGTCCAGGGGCAGTCCAAGGTCGGCAACTCGTGAGCAAGGAGGGTCCAAGGCGCCAAGACAGAATTGTAATCCAGGTATCACAGGTCAGAGGTTCAGAAGCCGAAGTCAGGGGGGTCCAGAGGTCCAAGCCAAAGTCAGGAATCCAAAAGCCAAAGTCAAGCGCCGGAGTGGATGCTAGGATGTCAGGTATGTGACTAGTTGCTTCCACAAAGCCTCCTCCCAAAGCCCACAGCTATATAGCCCTCTGCTGCCTGTTGCTCATTTGGGCTAATTGCTGTCTCAGAGCAGCAGCCAGGATCCTGCCGAAACTTAAGCATCCTCACACTTAGAAGGGCCAGAATCCTTTCACCACTCAGGGCTCAGGGAGCGTCTTGCTTGTGAGCGTGCCGCCCTCCTCCGATCCCTGAGGTCCTGACGAAGGCGGTCACGCACACGAGCCACCCGAGAGGGTGAGGCAGGGGGGCTTGGATCTTCTTCAGCAGGAGGCAGGGGCACTGGTGCAGGTGGCAGGGGCACAGTTCCTTCTGCAGGCTCTGCAGGCTCGGTTTCTTCTGCAGGGTCCCCAGCACCCATGACACTATCCCCCCCCCAGGGCCCCCCTCCGTCGAGGGGCCTGGGAGGTCGGGGTGATCGCTGTGGAATCGTTGCACCAAGTCCAGGGCATGAAGATTGTCCACAGGTTCCCAGGACCGGTCTTCTGGGCCGTATCCCTCCCAGTCCACAAGGTACTGGAGGCCTCCACGATGGTACCGGGAGTCCAGAATCTGGCGCACCTCATATTCTTCCTCGTCATCCACCAACACCGGTGGTGGCGGCGGTGGGGAAGGAGGCCGAGCTGGGTCAGGGGGTGCAGCTGGAACAAGGAGGGAGCGATGGAACACAGGGTGAATGCGGAGGTGGGGTGGTAACTGGAGCCTGAAGGCGACGGGGTTTATTTGTTCTACGACGGGGTAGGGTCCAATGAACCGTGCATCCAGCTTGTGAGACCGACCAGGCCGGCGCAGGTAGCGAGTTGAGAGCCACACCTGATCCCCCGGCTGCACTGGAGGGCCTTCTTGCCTCTTTCGGTCCGCAGCCCGTTTATATGCCTCCTTGGCCTGCTGTAGCTGCTCTCGGAGCAAGTCTTGGCTGGCGCGGAGTTCTTGCAGGTAGGCATCGACGGCGGGGACATTCGTGGGTGGTAGGATTGCCGGGAAGAACCGAGGGTGGTACCCGTAGGTTGCAGCAAACGGGGTCATTTGGGTGGATGAATGGACCGCGTTGTTGTATGCAAACTCCGCTAGGGGCAATAGAGTGGTCCAGTCATCCTGCTGGAAACAGGTGTAACAGTGGAGATATTGCTCTAGCGTGGCATTGGTGCGCTCTGTCTGGCCATCTGTCTGTGGGTGGTAGGCTGAGGACGGGTGCACTCGAGTACCCAGGCTGGAATGGAGGGCTTGCCAGAACCGAGAGGAGAACTGAGGGCCCCGATCGGAGATCAGATGGGCTGGGAGTCCGTGCAGACGAAAGATGTGTTGCAGGTAAAGCTGGGCCGTCTCCTGAGCTGTGGGAAGTTTCGGGCACGGAACAAAGTGGGCCATCTTGGTAAATAGGTCGACGACCACCCAGATACAAGTCTGACCCTTGGAGCGCGGAAGTTCCGTGATGAAGTCCATCGAGATGGTCTCCCAGGGTCCTGAAGATGTGGGCAAGGGCTGTAGCAACTCTGAGGGTTTGGCTGGGATGTCTTTGGCCCGTTGGCAGACGTCACAGGAGCTGACATAACGGGCAACATCAGCGCGAACTCGTGGCCACCAGAACTCCCTTGTCAGCAAGTGGGTGGTCTTATGCTGTCCAAAGTGCCCGGCGGGTAACGAGTCATGGGTCAGGCGTAGCACTTCTGCTCGCAAGGGCCCGGGCGGCACATAGAGGCGTTCGCGGTGTAGCAAGAGGCCGCCTCGAGTCGTGAACTCGCCTGTTGGGTCATCTTGGAGAGCCTGGAGGTGTTGCTGGACCCAGGGATCATTGGCCTGGCTAGCCCGAATGTCCTCCACGAGTGCTGGTGAAGTGGAGGTGGCTGCAAATACTGAGGGCGGCAGGATTGGAGCAGCGGGCACGGTCTCAGTTGAGGCAGGGGCGTATTCCGGTTTCCGGGAGAGCGCGTCTGCTTTCCGGTTCTGGGTATGGGGGATGTAGGAGATCCGGAAGTCGAAGCGAGAGAAGAATAGGGACCACCGGATCTGGCGCTGGTTGAGACGGCGGGTGGTCTGGAGGTGTTCCAAGTTCCGGTGATCGGTGAGCACTTGAACAGGGTGGCGAGCCCCTTCGAGGTAATGTCGCCAAACCTCAAACGCCGCCTTGATCGCGAGCAACTCCCTCTCCCAGATGGTATAGTTCCTCTCTGCAGCAGTGAGCTGGCGCGAGTAATAGGCGCAGGGCTGGAGTGGCTGAGACGGCTCCTCGCGCTGGGACAGCACTGCTCCCAGGGCCACGTTGGAGGCATCAGCTTCCACCGTAAAGGGAAGCTGGGAGTCAGGGTATCTCAGGAGTGGCCCGGTGGCAAAGCGAGTCTTCAGGGTGGAGAAGGCGTTATCGGCCTCTGGGGACCAGCGGAAGGGTTCTTTGGGGCGGAGTAGTTGAGTCAGGGGTGTGGTCAGGGATGCGTAGGCTGGGATGAATTGCCGATAGTAGTTGGCAAAACCAAGGAACCGCTGCAGGCCTTTGCGATTCTGAGGAGCCTGCCAGGTCAGGACCGCTTCTACTTTTTTCGGGTCCATGAGGATCCCCTGCGGTGACACAATGTGCCCAAGGAACTCGACGGAGCGCAGGTCGAAGTCGCACTTCTCCAGCTTGGCGTAGAGGCCATGGGCTCGTAGGCGCTGCAGGACCTGGCGGACGTGCTCGGCGTGCTGGGCAGGATTGCGAGAGTAAATTAGAATGTCATCCAGGTATATGATCGCGAAGCGGTCGAGCAGGTCCCGGAATATGTCGTTCATGAACCTCTGGAAGACAGCGGGGGCATTGGTCAATCCGAAGGGCATCACCAGGTGCTCGTACTGCCCGTATCGGGTCCCAAACGCGGTCTTCCACTCGTCTCCGGGCCGTATGCGCACCAAATTGTACGCTCCACGGAGGTCCAGCTTGGTGTAAATCTGGGCCCCCTTTAAGCGATCCAAGAGTTCAGGGATCAGTGGTAGAGGGTATCGGTCGCGGATGGTGATCTTGTTCAGGGCCCGGTAGTCATTGCACAGCCGCAGCTCCCCACTTTTCTTCTTCACGAAGAGGGCTGGAGCAGACAGGGGAGAGGTTGAGGGTCGGATGAATCCGCGTTTCAGGTTCTTGTCCAGGTAGTCTCGCAGAGCTGCCAACTCAGGCTCCGACATCGGGTACAGACGCCCCACCGGGAGTGGTGCCCCAGGTACTAGGTCGATGGCACAGTCATAGGGCCGGTGAGGGGGAAGCTGATCCGCTCCTGTCTCTTCGAAGACATCGGCGAAGTCCGCATACTTCTGAGGGAGCTGAGGACCACCACTCGGGATGCCGGCTGCTAGAGTGGTGGGAGGAGTCAGATGGGGGCATGGGTCTCGGAAACGTAGTTCCTGCTGGGCCCAGTCCATGATGGGGTTGTGCAGCTTCAGCCAGGAAAGGCCCAGAATCAGCGGGAAGCGAGGCATGCGGGCGACATTAAACTGCAGCTGTTCTTGGTGCTGCTGGACGTGGAAGGTGATGGGGCAGGTCTCCTGGGTGACGGGGCCAGAACGGAGGAGGCGCCCGTCGATAGCCTCCACCAGCGTTGGAGTCTCTTTTGTCTGCACTGGTATCTGGTGCTGCTTTACAAAGGCAGCATCTACAAAACAGTGGGCCGCTCCCGAGTCCAGCATGGCATATACAAACAGCCAGCGTTCATCAGGCAGACGGAGTTTGACTGGTAGCAGGAATGGGCCCGGGGTATCAGTCTGCTGTTCGGAGGACCCAGGTAGTCGCCCCAGGCTGGAGGGCCCACTTACGCCTGGGGCTGCTCTTTTGGCGGCGGTGGCAACGAGGGTCCGGGTATCCGACGCTTAGCAGGGCAGCCAGAGGCATAGTGGCCTGCCGTACCGCAGTAAAGGCACAGATTCTGCGTGCGGCGTCTGGCCTTTTCTTCTGGAGTCAGGCGGGGTCGAGCAGCTCCAAGCTGCATAGGCTCCTCCTCGGCTCTGGTACTAACTGGGGATGGGCGAGGAGCCAAGTGGCACGGCGCAGGGAGCTGGCGCCCTCTGGTCTTGGCTTGGCGGCGACTTTCCAGGCGGCCATCAATGCGGAGGCAGAGGGTGATAAGTCCTTGGAGCGTGGGTGGCGACTCCACCCTGGCCATTTCATCCAGGACTTCCTCTGCCAGCCCCTCGGTAAACTGGTCCATCTGGGCAGCCTCATTCCACGCCAAGTCTTGGGCCAGGAGCTTGAATTCGGTGGCATACTGAGCCACTGAGGATTTGCCTTGTTTCAGCGCCCTGATCTTCCGGTTGGCTGTGGCTGCTTGGACTGGGTTTGAGAAGGCAGCAGACAGGTGGGCCTCAAACCCCTGGTAATCAGTCAGCAGGGGAGAGGACGCAACCAGCAAGGGTGTGGCCCATTTGGCCGCCTGCCCCTTTAACAGGCTGATGATGAAACACACCTTTGTTTTGTCGTTGGGGAAGTCCCGAGCTCTTAGTTCGAAGTACAGCCGGCACTGCGCTAGGAAAGCAGGAAATTCTTCCACGGCACCCCCAAATCTGTCAGGTGGGGGAACTGGGCACTTGGCTGGAGCACTGGCCACAGGTTGTTGCTGCAAGTGTACTACTGCCTGTGTCAGCTGCTGTACCTGGGCTTGGAGCGCAGCCAGTAGTCCTGTGGTTCCACTTGCTTCAGCATCCATCCTGTGGAATGGGTGTTGGTTGTGGGTGGAAGCAATCTGTCACGAGCTGGGGCTGAGTCAGGCAAAGTCCAGGGGCAGTCCAAGGTCGGCAACTCGTGAGCAAGGAGGGTCCAAGGCGCCAAGACAGAATCGTAATCCAGGTATCACAGGTCAGAGGTTCAGAAGCCGAAGTCAGGGGGGTCCAGAGGTCCAAGCCAAAGTCAGGAATCCAAAAGCCAAAGTCAAGCGCCGGAGTGGATGCTAGGATGTCAGGTATGTGACTAGTTGCTTCCACAAAGCCTCCTCCCAAAGCCCACAGCTATATAGCCCTCTGCTGCCTGTTGCTCATTTGGGCTAATTGCTGTCTCAGAGCAGCAGCCAGGATCCTGCCGAAACTTAAGCATCCTCACACTTAGAAGGGCCAGAATCCTTTCACCACTCAGGGCTCAGGGAGCGTCTTGCTTGTGAGCGTGCCGCCCTCCTCCGATCCCTGAGGTCCTGACGAAGGCGGTCACGCACACGAGCCACCCGAGAGGGTGAGGCAGGGGGGCTTGGATCTTCTTCAGCAGGAGGCAGGGGCACTGGTGCAGGTGGCAGGGGCACAGTTCCTTCTGCAGGCTCTGCAGGCTCGGTTTCTTCTGCAGGGTCCCCAGCACCCATGACACTGAGTGGGCATATGAACCAGGACCTCCCAGATCTAATTTAGACACCATAAGCACCAGCTACTACTAAATACACTATATTTTAATGTATTGCTTTTTCCCAATGGCAAACTAGAATGATGTTTATAATGTATGTTACATGTTCAAAGTAAATTAGGTGGGCAGAAGCACCTCTGGGAAAGGCATGTTCTCAGTTCAACCCAGACTTGCAAGCAACAGAGCAATGAACAGCCTTAAGACACTCTCACCATCATTCTCCCATTCCGACATATTACTATTTTGTTGGTTTCCTAAGCAAATGCTATCCAGACCAAATGTTCTTTCACTTTGTTAATTTTACTATGAGTTGTTTTTTCTAAACTAAAACCTCAGTATTCAGGTAAAATTGCCATGTTGGGACTTTGCAATAAATAAGTGGGTTTTAGGTTGCAGTTTGGGCACTTGGTCTCTAAAAGGTTCACCATCACTGGCTTAGGCAGTTTGGTAAGTACGATTGCACACAGTACCTGGTGATGGTACATGGGAATTTTGGGCTAGGGCTGCCACTTTTGGGCCTCCTGCCATCAATCAGTCTCATGCTTCCTCTTTACCTTTTGCTGCCCAGCAACCTTGGTCTTGGGCCTCTAATTATAGTACTCCCCAAGTACCATGGGGTTGCATGCAAGTTCACCCCTCTGGGTTGGCTGCTGCCCCCTGGAGCGGCTGGGAGCATACATCCCTATGGGGCTCTGCATATGGGGCAGTGCCAGCCAAGGCATTGCCAATCAGTGACATTGCTTTGCCTTTGGGTGACTACTTGTTGTAAGCTACTAAGGACAAAATCCTAAGGGGGGAGTTCATTGACCTTTTTTCTCTGCTCCATAGAAAGCTGGGGGAAAAGGACAAGGAGGGCTTTGACAATAAGGAGAAAGAGAAAATCAAGCAGTGTAAGGTGGATAGAACTTTGACACAACTGTGTGCCAGGATTAATTATATATGCTGGCCTCATTTCCAGGTCGCATCCCTGGAGGACTGTGTCCTTCTTCCAATACTTTGACATTATTTACAAAAGTAAATAATAGAAATCCATTTATGGCCAATAATTTGCAATCAGTTAAAGGGATGGAAGAGATTGTTCGGAAAAAGATCAGGAAGGAAATAGTTGAAGGGAGGGTACTTGGCCCATTTCCTGCCCCTCCTGTACAATTTACGGGTTTCCCCCTTAGGCATTGTGCCCAAGAAGGCACTGGGCAAATTCAGGCTGATTCACCATTTGTCTTATCCATGTGGTGAATCAGTGAATGATGCCATCCCTGAGTTTTTGTGCACCGTAAAGTATACATCTTTTGATCAGGCAGTAAGCATAGTGTGGCGCTATGGGGTGGGTGCTGAATTGGCAAAATGTGACATCAAGTCTGCCTTTCCCCTTCTCCCTGTACACCCAATGGATTTTGAGTTGTTAGGATTCTCTTTTGAAGGTCATTTTTTAGTGGGCAGGGCCTTACTCATGGGGTGCTCAGTTTTATGCACCGCTTTTGAGTGCTTTAGTTCTTTCTTAGAATGTGTGGTGCGTGACAGGGCTGGTTTGAACAATGTTGTTCATTACCTTGATGATTTTTTGTTTGTGGGCCCTCAGGGCACAGTCCAATGTGCAAGGTTACTTTCAGCCTTCACTGAGCTCTCTGAGGAGCTTGGTGTTCCTTTAGCTCATGAGAAGACTGAGGGCCCTAGCCAGCAACTGACATTTTTGGGTGTGTAACTAGACACAGTGCAGCAGACATCATGCTTGCCCAGGGAAAAAATCTAAAATTTACAGGCTAGGGAGGTCCAGTTTTTGTCACTAAGGAAGGTGTCTCTGAGGGAGCTGCAGCAACTTGTAGAAAACCTTAACTTTGCATGCAAAGTGGTGACTCCTGGCCACACCTTCTTGAAGTTTTGTGATGCTGCAGCTGTTTTGCACCTCCAACATCACAGGTTGAAGATTTCCAGGGGCTTGCAGGATGACCTGCTGGTATGGCAGAAGTTTCTGAGCTTCTTTAACAGAGTCTCTTTCTGGAGGGAAGTTTTGAAACTTGAAGTGGAGCTTCAAATCACATCTGATGCTGCTGGATCACTAGGTTTCGAGTCTATTTTTGTGGACATTGGTGCACAGATGATTGGCCTAAGGATTGGGTAGCTGCGGGATGGACTGGGGACCTGACTTTCCTTGAGGGACCTGACTTTTCCTATATTGGTAGCTTTTTGGCTGTGGAGTGATGAGTTGACTGACCACACAGTCCACTTTTGGTGTGACAATTTAGCTGTGGTGTATGTCATTAATTCCCTCACATCCAAATCCCCAAGGGTCATAAGACTGGTTTGCACTTCTACTCTGTGTTGCCTTTGGCTCAACATTTTATTTTTTGCCAGGCACGTGCCTGGGGTGGACAGTGGGGTTGTTGATGCTCTCTTTCACAAACAGATGCAGAGGTTTCATCAGAAGCTGATTTTCATCCAGCGAGGATGCCCCCAGAGCTATGGCTGATTGGAGGGTCGAAGCCAGCAGAGTGATAGGGCTTGCCATTGCTCCTAGCACCAAGAGGTGTTACAAAAGGGCAGTGCATCAATTCAAAAGTTTTAGGGGTGACAAGGTATCTTAGGAAATGGCCCCTTCTGATAGAGCATGTGCTCCACTTCTGTGTGTCATTGAAAAATAAGAGTCTGGCTGTCCGTTCAATTAGGGGTAGGCTTTCTGCATTAGCCTATGCTAGTAAGGCAATGGCGTATCAGGAGTTCCAGAGCAATAAGACAGTCAGGAAGACTGCTCAGCAGTCTAGAATTCAAACATCTTTCTAGTGTAACACTCCAGATGTGAGTTTACCTCCAGCCTTCTGTGATCCAGGAAACATTTCATTTGAACCAAGAATGCCACCTGATAACAAGAAGTCCAAAACATTTGATTCCTGTACCTCAAAAATTAAGTACTTCCAAATTATTAGACATGCTCACAGATCATTCAGTTTCGACGCAATCTGAGGTCTGTGTGGTATAGGAGTGAAACCACCAGTCCTGTCAACTATGAGGCCTGAA